>NC_081847.1:68397638-69756404 GCF_963259705.1 Myotis daubentonii | reverse complement strand
AGTTCAACAACTCAGTTCCTTTGAGTTTTGACTGTGGCCGATCTGGGCAGGTTGCTAGGACAGAGATACAGAAACTCGGTTCAGCGGGGTGGGAGACAAGACCCCCAGTAACAATCTAGATGCCAGGAGGCGGGTGATCAGGGCTATCAAAGGGGGTGCAACCTGAGACTACAGGGCTCAGGGAGAGAGTGGGCACAGGTGTCCGGAAGGGGCAGGTGGGTGGGAGGGGATCGGGACTGCCTCTTGAGGAGGGGGCACCTGAGCAGGTGGAAAGAAAGGCATGGGCATCAGCAAAGGGGTGTGCAGCAGTGCGGCTAGTTTGAGGAGTTACATTGGGCATATGAGGTGTGCGGCTGGGCAGAGGATGTGGAGGAAATGACCTGGCCCCAGCCAGGTCCTCCCGTGGACACAGGAAGTGGGGGAGGGGGCAGAAGAAACTCAGATCCCCACCTTTGACTGGATGCCACCGTGGGCAATTCTCTTGACCTTAACTCACTAACTCATGTGAGCCAGAGCTGAGAGTTGGTGTCTTGTACCCATTTTGTGGATGTGTGACTACTCAGTGCTCTTTCCCAGTAGTGGCTCCAGACTTTCTATATGGAAGGGGTTCTGCTGGAAGTCAGGTGTTAAACCTGCATTTCAGGGCAATGATGATGAGAAAACACCAACAGTCCAGTCCGTGGGGAAGGATGAGGGGAGGAGTCCTGAGCAGCCTGTTCCCTCCTTCCCTCCAGGCCCCTGAACTAATGGAGGTCAGGACCCCCTGCGACCCTGCTGTAAGCATCCCCATCACCCCTGTCCCCCCCCCCCCCTTTGCCAACTCTGAGGGGCCTGGGTGAGATGACAGAACCAAGGGGTGCTGGCGAACCCTCCCCCACCTTGGCCCCTGTCGCAGTCCTGGGGGCTGTGCTGGGGCCTCCGGGGATCCGGCTTTGATTCTCCACATTATGGCCGGGGCTGGTCGTAATGAGGCTGGAGTTATGGGTGAGGAGGAGGCACTGCTCCGGAGCCTTCATTTCCTGGAGCTTATGACTTCCCTGCGTGCAGCAGGAACTGTTCCCCTGACTCTGTCAGGCAGTTCCAGGGCTCATCACAGCCCTGCAGAGATGCAGAGGGGAGGGGCTGATGGGAAGAGGGCTGCGGGAGGGGTGGGGGGCGCCCAGGAGGTGGAAACCAGAGGAGACTTCCCAGTGTTTGCAGGCACCCATTGCTGTTCTCTCTTCTTCCCTCACTTCCTTCTTTTCTTTTATCTTGGTGGCACCTTTTACAAGGGGGAGGGGGTACGTACCACACTAAGATTCAATCATTCATTCATTCATTCATCAAACATTATCATATTCTACAACTGGGGAGACAGAAATGCATTTCATTCATTTATTCAACTTTAAAAATAATTTCTCTGTGAAAGACAGCAAGATGCAATCAGCTTTACATCAGGAGAGAGATGCATTTCTTTTGTTATTCATTTACTCTTTCTACAAATATTTACCAGCACCTCCCTAATGCCAGCCACTGTGCTGGGCACTGGGGACAAAGCAATGAACACAATAAAGTCCTGGACCTCATGGAGCTGCTTTTCTGGTAATAAAGGAAAGAAATCTACAACATAATTTCTCAGAGTAATAAGTATTAAGAAGGAACATAAAGCAGGGGAAAGGGAGGAGGAGAATGATGAAAGGGCTGGGGTGGGTGTGATGTTATAGGACATCAGGGAGGGCATCTCAGAGGAGGTGACATTTAGCAGATCCGAAAGGATGAGAAGGAGCTGAGCACAAAATAGTTCCACACACAGAGGGAACAGCCTGGGGAAAGACCCAGAGGCTGGAACAAGCTGAGGAATAGCGAGAAGGCCCCTGCAGCTGGTATAGAGCATGGGAGTGGCTGATGATGAAGCAGGAGAGAGGGGTCTGGGGCAGATCAGGCAGGACCTGGAGGAGGGAAGGCAGTTCCATTTTCTTGTGAGTGTTTAGAGAAGCCCTGGGAGGAATTCTGTACAGTCAAAACCACAGGAGACTGAAATGGTACATGGCCAAATGGGCATTTCATGATGTGGGTCCTGACCTTCTGAGGGACAAGCACAGCACAGAGGGTTGCAGAGCACACAGCATCACAGAAAGGGTGGCACTTGAAGTGGAGGCACAGGAAGGATTTGGACATGTGGAATTTGGTGTGCTGGGGAGGAGAGGGAGTGCTCTGCGGAAGGGCTGCCTGGGGCAAAGGCTTGCGGTCAAATCCCACGTTAGAAAGGAGTCAAGTCCGAGAGTGTTGTCCAAGGTTGCATGGCATGCTTGGTGATGGAGCAAAACTTCGAACCCAGGACTTGGGTTCCCCGTGGTGTAGGGAACCTTTGGGGAATGGGAAAAGATGCCCTCTGAGGGAATGCAGCCCAGCGCCAGGGGACACGCTTGGCAGGATACAGGGACTGCATCTCAGCCCCACCTGCCCCTTGGCCAGGCGCCCTTGCACAGGGAACACCCTGCACTATGGTCTGAGGGGCGGGCCCTCACAGCCCCCATCTCTCCTTCCCACTCAGGCTTTCCTGCCGGCCCACCAGGTCCTCCCTCGGGCGTGCTGGCCAGGTTTCCTGGCCGTTTGCCAACTCTTCACCGCTCCGCACAGCTCTGCCGCAGACACTTCGGCCTCCTCTCTCCTCCCCTTCCTCCCTTTCCTGCTCCAGCTGCTTTCCTGAGTGGGTGTCAATGACAGGACCCAGTCCTGACGCTCAGGGTCGTTCAGGGGACACAGCTGGGGAGCCCTGCGGCTGCTTTGGTTCTGCTGGGCCTCACCGTGGGATCTGGGCATGTTGGTGGCCTTCTCTGGGCTTCAGGTCTCAACCGACCACATTGTTGTTTAATCCCAAATGGGATTACAAACCGAGTCCCAGCCCAAACCAGTAAACGTTGGTTTTGCCCTGCCCACTCACTCTGCAGCCTCACCTCCTATAATCCATGTGCCCTCAGGTCCATGTATCTGCATGTGGTTCCTATGTGCATGCTGGTGTGTGCCTGCAATCACAGATGTCAGCGTGTGTGTGTGTATGTGTGTGCGCACGCATGTGTGTGTGCCTGGTGCAGATTCACTCATTCCACAGATATTTGTGAGTTTCTACTCTGTGCTGTTCTAGGCACAGTGGAAAGAAACAGGAAGAGTCCTTGACCTTGCAAGTCTAGAGGGGGACACAGACAACAAACAAATAAATGAATAACATGTCAGTAGATGCTAAGAGATATGGAGAAGAACAAAGCAGGGTAAGGGGCATAGGAAATGCTGACATGGGGGGATTTTCTTTCTCAGTCATCTATTGTGAGTGATGATTTATATAAGGTAGTCAGGGAAGGCATCATGGTTAAGATGACATTTGAGCAGAAATCTGGAGGGAGGGGAGAAGGGAGCTGTGCACATTCCCGGCTGAGGGAACCACAAGTGCAAAGGCCCTGAGGTCAGCACATGCTTGGCGTGCAGGAGGAACGGCAAGGAGCACAATGCTGCTGAAGTGGAGTGAGTGCAGGGGGGCAGCAGAGGAGGTTAGAGAGATGGAGGTGGGCGTCAGGGCCTGCAGGGTCTCCTTTGGGTTTTTTTCTGCAAGTGACATAGGACCCCTAAGAGGGTTTGAGCAAAGGAGTGACATGATCTGATTTCTGTTGCAAAAGATCACTCTGGCTCGCTATTGTGTTCAAAACAGAGGGAGGCTGGAGCTGGATGGGGGTGAGGAGGTTATTTCAATAATTCAGGTGAGAAGTAATGGTGGCTTGCTCCAAGTGGGATCAGTGCACGTGCTGAGAAGCGAGGCTGAACCGAAGTAATGTTAATGGGTCAGAAGTGACCGTGCCTGCAGCCTGAGCAATGGGAATGATGGTTTCCTTTTGCCCAGCGGAAGACAACGGTGGGCAGAGTGGATCTGAGGAGACCAGGGACTCGTTTGGTCATGTTACAATCAAGTTTTGGGCATGCCACATTCAAATGCCACTTAGACACCCACTGGAGATGCCAAGCAGGCCATGGAGCCGACCGTCAGGAGCTCAAGGGGAGGTCCTGGCTGCAGATATGAATTCGGGGATTTGGGTGGTATTTGGAGCTGAGACTGGCTGAGCTCACCAAGGAGTGAGCGTGGATGAAGAAGAGGCCCAGCACCTCAGCTTATAGACATCGGGGAGGTGAGGAGGAAAGGGGGAAGGAAAGTGGAAATGATAGGAGAGGAGGGGCGGGGAGGGAGCAGAGAGGAGCTATCCTGGAAGCATGTCAGCAGCTGTGCTGAGTGCTCTGTGAGGTGGGGGACTGGGTGTCCAGCTTTGCCTGTGACGGTTCTACTTTGCATCTGTTGTCCTGGCATAACTATTAAGAATGTCCCACCCCCTTTTAGTCCCAGCTTGGATGATAAATTATACGGTCACCCTCCCGAGACATCAAGTCGGATGCGGACTTTGAACTGGCCATCGCATTAGCAACACAGAGGTCGTTAGTGGCCTTGATGAAAGCTATTTTGGTGGAGTGGTGGGTGTGCCATTTTGACTGCAGTGTGATCAAGAGAGACTGGGAGGAAAGTGGGTGGAGACCTATGTGTGGGTGGGTGACAGGCCCTCTAGGGACTTGTCAAGGTTTGTTTTGCCTGCTTCCCTGGCTCCCACCCCTACCCAGCAGGGAGGGCTCAGGACAGAGGCTCAGGACATGCATCAGTGTCCAAGGAATGCTACCAGCTGCATCGGATGAGTCAGGCAGACACCACCTTGGAACCCCTTCCTCCACCCTCCTCATCGCTCCTGCCTTGGGGCTGTGACAGCGGCTGCCATCCTCCAAGGGCCACTGGACCCTGAGCCCCCAGGAAGAACAGGTGAGGCTCTGCTGTGCTGCTGCCTGAAGCTACGAGTTTTGCTAGTGGATCTGAGAAGAAGGGCTCAGCCCCAGTCCCCACCTTGGCTGTGCTCACCTGCAGCCCAGCTCCCACACAGCCCGAGGGAGAATTCCCTACAGCCTCAGCCTTCAGGAAGTGCTCCATTACCTGCTGTGCTCTGGGTCCCACTGAGGCTGTCGCTCTGGTGGGTACACAGTGTGCAGGGACAATATGGGAAATATAACAACTCGGTACAGCATGGACACCAACCACGTGGCTGCAGAAGCAGGTTTAAGAGGCTCCCTGCTGAGCCAGGGATTACCACCTTGGGCGCTGGAACCTGGGGACCACCAGGGGTCCCTGCAGCAGGGTATACGTCAGTGATGGCGAACCTATGACACACGTGTCAGAGGTGACACGGGAACTCATTTTTTTGGTTGATTTTTCTTTGTTAAATGGCATTTAAATATATAAAATAAATATCAAAAATATAAGTTGTTGTTTTCCTATGGTTGCAAAGATCAAAAAATTTCTATATGTGACACGGCACCAGAGTTAAGTTAGGGTTTTTCAAAATGCTGACACGCCGAGCTCAAAAGGTTTGCCATCACTGGTATAGGATGACCAGGCTTGGATGGACTTCAGGCAATTGCAGCGGCAACTACTTAGCAGCTAGTGATGTCATATTTCCGTATGCATGGCAGCAGCGCCACGGGTAAGTGCTGCTCAACAGCCCGGAAGCAGGCCAGATGTGTCTCAAGGTGCTCACAGCCTAGGGTAGAGACATGCATTCATTCCACAAACCCTTACAAGGCATCCACTCTGGGCCAGACACGGAGTTAGATACTCTGGGGGTGACAGAGATGTAAAGACATCATTCCTGCCTCCAGGAGCTCACCATCTAGCAGGGGTGGGGAACCCTTTTTCTGCCAAGGGCCATTTGGATATTTATAGCATCATTTTCAGGCCATACAAAATTATCAACTTAAAAATTAGCCTGCTGTATTTGGTCAAACATCCAATTAACTCACCCCTAGTGCCTTGGCAGGGCCAGACCAAATGATTTCTTGGGACGTTCCCCATCCCTGATAGTGGCAACATTCATTTGGGATTTACTACACACCTGGCGTGTGCCATTTACTCATTTATCTATTCAATTAACATTTATTGAGCTCCTACTGTGTGCCAAACCTTGTGCTGGGCCGTGGGGAGGTTTGGTGTTCTAATAAGCCAAGGTTGCTGCCCTGTTCTTAACAGGCCCGTGGCAAAGTCACCAGATTCTAATGAGAGAAATCTCTGAAGTCACCCATTTACCCAATGGACCAACATCTAGTGAAGACCTACTGTGTGCCAGGCCCTGTGAATTAAATGCACATACTCACAGATGAATAGGAGAAACTAATACATAAAAACAAACGAACCAAAATAAAGCATGAAAACATGGGAAGTATAGGAAAACCATGAACAAAGACTCAGAGGAGCTTGTGTCTAGCTGGGTAACCGTGGCGGGCTGCCTGGAAGAGGGGCACAGGAGGTGATTCTTAAAAGGTAAGGAGGATTGGACATGGGGAGATGAGGTAGGGAAGTACATGAAGAAAGCGGAGCATGAGCAGAGGAAACCTCAGGGCACGAACAGAAGCACTGAATAGTGCAGCCTGACTTTCATGGTGTGTAAAAGAGAGTGATGGGAAATATAAAAGATTGGCAAACAGCCAATTCATCCCCCTATCCTTCTTTCTAGTTTCAGTTCATCCTACCTCAGCTTGGTCATGTGCTCAGCCCCTTCCTTGCAAACAATGATTAATCTAAGCCAATAAGAGCCATTCCCCTCTCATCACCAGTGATTGGATTAGAAAGTATCATGTGACAGTTCTGGCCAATAAAATATAAAGGGATAATTGTTGGGAAGCTTTGGGAAAGTTTTTTACTTTTTAAAGAGATGTCTTGAGGAGAAACATTTTTTTTGTTTTTGTTCATGTGTGAGGAGGTGACAGCTGGAGCTACAGCAGCCATTTGGGGACAGTGAAGGGAGCCATTCCAAGAGGCCGAAGGAACCTACCAAGCAAAGATGGAACCATCTGTGTCCTTGAAGACGCTATTGGACCACTGAAGCCCAGGCCCCACTTCCTACAGACTCCTCCTCTTTCCTCTGAACGGCCTCCCACCTGGCTGGGTCTTCCTCTGGGAGCCCTGTCACCTGTGATGAGAAGCTTGTGGAGGACAGAGACCATGCCTCTTCATCCTTCCCTCCCTCCCCACTCCTTCCCACACAGACCTGGCAGAGCTGGGGCCTGTGAGGGACTCAGGACAGTCCTGCCTCCGGCAGATTTGGGGAGCTGCTTGGGCAACATGTCTTCCCTGTCACCGAGAAGCTGCCAACCTTGCCGATTTGCTGTGGCCTCGCCAAGGCTCTGGGCATCACCGCCACTGCCCACACTGTGTCCTTCCAGAGTCTCGGCTGGATAGCCAGCATGTCCTTTCTTGATTTCTCGGTGCCTTGGTACCACTGCTGCCAAGGCTGTACGACTGCCAGCTCAGTGGCTCCAGGCCCTCCTTTGTCATCTGGCCGTCTCCCTGGGGACAAAGGAAGGGCTTCTTATCCTAGCCATTCCACATTGGTTTCCCAGCTCTCTCTCTGCCAAGACCAAGAAGAGGGGTTGGGTACGGGAACCCCCAGGCAGGAGACTTTATGGGGAGCTTGGAGCTTCTCATCCCTGCCTCCTGCGAACTTCCTGATAATCTTCCTAGCCGTGTCTCTGGGGCAGAATTTAACATTCAGGGGACCTCAGACCATGGGATGGGGTCCAACGTCAGACCAGGGTTTGAGTCAAAATTCCACTGATTGACTGTATGTGTGAGCTTGGTAAATGGCTCCATTTCTCTGGGCCTCAGTTTTCTCACCTGAAAAATGGGAATAATAGTGCTCATCTCCTAGGGCCAATGTGAGAACTAAAGGAGATGATGCATGTGAAGGGGTCTTTGGCAATAAACGCTAGCTGCTGGAATGATAATGATTCTTGGTATTATTATTATTTCTGATCCCAAATATTACTGGATACTATGTGCAAAGAATTTTGACCAGGTGAAAGGGGTTCACAGATATTTGTCTACTCAGTCATGCATTTATTCAGTCATGTATTTACGTAACAGCTGCTATGAGGCCCATGAGTGCACCTTATCCCAGCAAGAGTGAAGACTTGTACAGGGCTTACCCTGTGGTTGCCTCCTGCTCTGGTGCTGAGCTGATGTCTTAGGGGAGGGCGATGCAGGAAGAGGCAGTTCATTCATTTGTTCATTCATTTGTTCATTCACTCCCTCCCTGCACATTAGCTTGGCACATACTAGCATGTCATGTCTCCATGCTCACCTGGCTCCCAGGTCTACCAGTCTGGCTCCTGTCTGCCCCATCTGAGTCCCAAGGGCACTGTGCCCGCTGGATCCTGAGCCCAGAGCTCACTGCGCTGGCTGCTGCCTTCTCCCTGGGGAAATGCTCTCTCCCTTCAGGCCAGAATGGACCCGTGCAGTGCGGGATCTGTTGAGCTATGGAAGGATGCTGGGAGAGGCACCCGTCTCTGCTCTCCTCTCACTGCCCTGCCCCCAGTTACTACCTGGGCATGCTTCAACATGCACAAGCATGTGTGCGCCTGAGCACGTGTGCATTTGTATCACTAGAGATGTGTTTAGGGGTAGCACACACGTGCTGTATCCCAGTACCTAGAACAACTCCCTGCACACAGTAGGTGCTCAGTAAGTGTAGAGTATCTGCTTGGGGCCCTGTTCCATACGGGCTTTACATCTCTGAGTGTGTTTGTGTGTGGGGTCAGGATGTATCTGCCAAAGCTTAAGAGCTTGGTAGCCGAACCACTACCCAGGGAGGCAAAGGTGGGAGGTCAGGGGGGAGGGGATGTGCAGCCTGGGGCCACACCCCCCCATATATATGGTTATCCCATCTGCAAAGGCTGGTCTGAGGCTCCCAGTCTTGCCCCCGTCTATGCTGAGCCTGCTGCCAGGTGTGCCTTCACAAAGCCCAGCTTGATCTGTAATGTTCTCCTGTTTAAAATCTCCCCGACTCCCTTTCAGCTTCAAGATAGAGTCCAGATTTGGACCTGGCATTCCTTAGTTACCATTCAGAGCAGCACAGGGTTTTTCATGCTCAATGACTCCACATACAGTCCTTTGAGTGGGTACTGTTATTTGCCCTCATTTTTCAGATGAGGAAACTGAGGCACAAAGAGTTCACGTGACTTGCCCAAGGTCACACGAGTTGTATGTTGTGGAGCCAGGATTTGAATCCTGGGCTGTGGAGTTCCAAAGCCTGTACTTTTAGCAACTACCCACACAGCTGCTCAAGGCCCTGCAAGATGTGGGCCTGCCCACTGTGCTTATTGTCACCCCCATCTTCTCATGTATCCATCTCTCTGGGCAGATGGGACCACAAACTGTTTACTACTTTCATGCCTCTGGGGCTCTGCTCCTGCTCTTCCCTCTGCCATGAATGTCCTTTTCCCTTGTTGCCCCACTTCCAACCCTGACCCTCCTCTCAGGGCCCAGGCCAACTGCCCTCTCCTCCATTAGTCTCCCTGCCTCCTCCCCGTGACCCCAGTGAGCTCATTCATGAGCCATGGCTCAGAACTACGCTCTCCCTGGGCTTGGTCTCAGCACCCACCGTGGAGGTGCTGGCTGTGAGCACCTCCATGCTGCTCTCTGCCTTCAGCTCATACGTCCGTGCTCAGAGTGGGTGCTACTGAATGTGTGAGTAACGGACAAAGGATGGGTGAATGGATGGATGGAGGACAGGTGATGGAATTGCTTGGTTACTGCAACTGTAATGTCTTTCTTTGGTATCACTTCCTCCTGCTTGTTCCATTTATTGATTCATCAAATATTTATTGAACACCTACTACTGGTATATGCCGGCACTGTGCTAGAGGCTGAGGATGTAGCAGACCCTGCCCCCAAGGCCTTCCATTCTGTGTGTGTGTGTGTGTGCACACACGCGTGCATGCACTCACACGCAAGGGGGGATACATTTATTAATGCAATAATATCACAAGTGAATGTACAATTACCAACAGGCCAAGTTCCACAAAGAGAAAGTACCAGGGACCCCAGACTTAATAGGAGACACACGTCACTAGGGAGGGATGGGTGTGGTCAGTGAGGGCAATGTCATGAGAAAAGGGATGCGAGACACAGGTAATGAATGTGCAAAGCCACACTCAAGGGACTGAAAGTTCGAGGGCCAGAGCTCCGAGTGTGAGGGGGAGCGGCTGATACAAAGAGGCTTAGAGATTTAGATTTTGGCTCGAGAACAGGAGGAAGGCATCGAGGGGTTTTTTAGCAAAGGTTTTCAGTGACATGTGATCAGATTTGTGTTTTTAAGGAGCACACCTGTGCTTGCCGCTTAGAGAACAGGCGCCACTCGCAGGACTGGAAGCAGGGGCCAGTGAGGAGGTGGGGGCGGTGTCTGGGAGAGAGAGTGGTGGAGGCGCAGATCAGGAAGGCAGCCGTGGGAAGGAGAAAAGGTGACAGGTATGATGTATTTAGGAAGCAAAATGGACAGGGCTTGGCGATGAATCAGATGTAGGGAATGAGGGGGAGTGACATCGAGAATGACTCCTTGTTTGGGTTTTGGTCTTAGCCGACATGTACTGATCACCTACTCAGAGCCAGTCACTGTTCAAGCACTCTCTGTGCCTTACCTTGCTTACGCCTCACAATTATAGCCCCATAAGGTACACCGAGTATCACCCCGTCACAACTCCATTTCACTTAACTAAGAATGCTGGGGCAACGGGACACAGTGGGTCTGTCCCGAGCTTTGTTCCTCTGGGGAACAGCCTTGGCAGATCAAAGGAATAGAGAAGGAGGAAAGGGAGGCAAGGTGCGTATACTGAGCCGATTCTGAGTCAGCGAGATAGATAACATTTATAGAGCCTTTACCGTGTGCCAGGAATGGTGCCATCCAATTAGCTCATAATAAGAGGTAACACTTAGTTCCATGCAGGCGCTTTATATCAAAGGTCTGATTGAATTCTCATGACAGCTCTTTTTCAAATTTCTGTTACAGAAGGAGGGACAGTGGCTCAGAGAGGTTGCAGGACTTGCCCAAGGTCACACAGCTAGTTGGTGTGGATCTGACATTCACACAGGCTGTGGCAGGAGGAGGGCAATGAGGATAAGCAGAGAGGTGCTTAGTGGCTGCTGGGAAGGAACGGCCTGCACTTGGCTCTGAGCATGAACCATGTCCCTCCTGCAACACCTCTTGACACTGCTCCTGGGCCTGACCTCAGGGCCTGACCTCCCACACAAGTTATGAACACACACATGTATGCATGCGTGTGCACGCACACATACACACACACCCCTTGGCTGCCACTGCTCACCTGCCCAGAGA
Organism: Myotis daubentonii; assembly: GCF_963259705.1. Classification (NCBI taxonomy): domain Eukaryota; kingdom Metazoa; phylum Chordata; class Mammalia; order Chiroptera; family Vespertilionidae; genus Myotis; species Myotis daubentonii. The sequence continues at coordinate 69,745,179 of NC_081847.1, read as the reverse complement.
TGGCCTGCCTGGCACCCTGCACCCCAGGTGCCCCCAGGCTGTACCTGTCTCCCTGCCCTGCCCCCGCCCTGCCCGCCTGCTGGTGCCGCAGGCAGAGCCCGCTGTACATCATGTTGACAGTAGAAATTACATCCCGAGCTGCTGTTTTACACCGCGCCCTGTCAGAACTCACCGCAGCCCAGTGATCAGGACAAATTGAATACCATCCTGGCCGTGTCAATATTTATTCCATTTTACAAACGTGGCCGAATGGGGGGCAGGGCCCGCTGTGTTGCCAGCCAAGCAGAGCCCCAGGAGGCCCTTCTCCCTCTCCCTCCCCTCCCCCCCTTCCTCCTCTTTCTGGACTTTTTTGTAATCAGTTAAAATGGTAAAATTCAACATTCATAATGAAAAGTGCATAAATCATAAATGCAGAGTTTAACAAATAATTACAAGATGAACCCCACGGATCCACCCTTTGATCAAAACACTGAAGATCAGCTCCTCTTCAGAAGCGCCCCACTACGTCCCTCCTTGACCATAACCCACTGCTTCCCTCCATCCTGGCTTTGATGCTACCCATTGCCTGCCTTTCTTTATAGTTTACCACCTAATTATGCATTCCTACAGTCTTAATGTAGCCATGCTGTGTTAGAGCTTGACACAGCTAGAACCATATTGCACATATTCTGTTGCATTTTGTTTGCATTATGCTTTTGAGATGCGGATTTGTTCTTGCATGCATTCCTTTTCACTGCTGTGTTGTATTCCATTGCATGACTGTGCCCCAATTTATGTACCTATTGTATCCGTTCTCCTTTTTCCTCTCCTTTCCCGTCTCCTGCTTTTCCTTCTAGTCAATCTTTCCTTTCCTTCCATCTTCTTCTCCCCTGTTCTGACTCCTTGTTTGTCTGTCTCCCATTGTTCTGTCTGCTGCATCTGCTCACATCACACACACACACACACACACACACACACACACACACACACACACACACACACACAACACACACACACAATTCCAGCTCTTGGATGCCACCTCTGGGTCGCCTCCTCCCTGACCCGGCTCCTGGAATACACAGCTCCCGCCAGAGGGAGGGTCCCCCAGACTTGAGTCTATTAAAGCTCATCTGTGCAGAGGATCCCTGGGGACAGAGATTGGGGGTCATCAGCAGAGCCCTTTGCCCCTAGAAACCTTGGGGAGAAGGCCTCACCTCTCACCCTTACCCCAGAGAGTAAAACACAACATTCCAGTGGTCCTGCAGCCACCTGTTAGATGCACAAATGAGTGGGGAGGGGAAACAGGAACTTGGACTGGACAAGGGCCAAGCCCCACCCTCAGCCCTGCTCGCTCAGAGTCTGATGGAGCACCCATCTTGAGCATCAGGTCTCACCCAGGCCCCAGCAGAGGACACCAGCAGGCTGGTGGGGGTCCTAAGAGGGTGGGGCCCTCCAAAGAGTCATTCGAGAGCCTGCGTGGCTACCCCAGGAGCATGTGTGACACATTTCATTTGTCTCCCTTAGTCCCTTCTCTTGGAGCTGCGTTGATGATGCTCATATTCAGGGTAGTTAATTTTTATTGCAACCTGAGCAGAGGACATTAGGAATCTGTCCCTCTGCGGTACAGGAGAAAGCTCTCTAGGCTGGAGGGCAAGGAGACAGGCTGAAGCTTGGCTCTGATCCAGCCGTGCTGGGTGACCTTGGGCAAGACCCTCTCTCGCTGGGCTTCTGTACAATGGGAGGTCAAACTGTGGCTCCTGAGGTTTGTCGGAGGACCGGGGTTATGCTGGCAGCATTGCAAGGGGGACTTGTTCAGAACGCATGTCCCCAGGTCCCCAGAGCATCTGATTCAGTAGCGATGATACTACTAATAGGCACATTTATAGGTGCTTCTTTGTGTCAAGACTCATGCATTTGATGAGCTCAAAATAAGAGGCTGTGCTTATTAACCACAGCACTAAGCACTTTACATGAGTTACCAGGTTTTGTCTGTGTCACAGTCTGTTTTATTATTCTTATTTTACAGATGAAGAAACTGGGGCACAGAGAGGTACAGTAACTAACCAATGTTACCGCCAGGAAGTGGGAATCCAGGACTCAAACTAGGAAAGTCTGACCCCGGAGCCAGCCCCAAGTCTGGAGGAGCTCCCTCGCAGACTCCCATGCTGGCCAGGGAGCCCCTAGACCAGGTGGTTGTAAAACGGAGATCAAGCATTGGGCACCTGCTATGAGCGATACATCTTCATGGTGATTCATCAAGATGTACGTGAAGCGCTCCTTCCACACACAGCCAGTGAGAGGTCTTATTGTCGTTATTTTAGGCAACCCTCACCCCATCCTCCTGAGATGGGCTTTACTGGTAATCTCTCCAGTGACTGATGAAAAACAGAGGCCCGAGACCACGTGGCTGGGACCCAACTCCAAAGCTGTGAGCTTTTACCCCAGCATACTGCCTTCATTACCTACTCTGCCCTGCGCCTTGTCATAGATGGTGAATCACACCCCTCCCCAACCCTCTGGGCCTTGGTCTTCCCATCTGCAAAATGGAGGAGTTGGACTAGTGGGCCGGAGTCTGACATCCCTGCTTCTGCCCCTAATATCACGAGCTCCTGGATAAGTGTCTGCCTTCTCTGGGCCTCAATCTCCCCATCAGGGAAGAAGGCTTTGTGACCCTAACCCAGCATGACACGCAGATGCTGCTTTAAAACAAGCCTCTTGCCCTAGCCGGCTTCGCTCAGTGGAGAGAGCATTGGCTGCAGACGGAAGGGTCCCAGGTTCGATTCCAGTCAAGGGCATGTACCTCAGTTGCAGGTTCGATCCCCAGCCCTGGTCAGGCAACCAATCAATGCGTCTCTCTCACACTGATGTTCCTCTCTGTGTGTGTCTCCCTCTCATTCACTCTCTCTTAAAATAAATAAATAAATAAATAAATAAATAAATAAATAAATAAATAAATAAAAAAAAATGGAAAAATATCCTCCAGTGAGGATTAACAACAACAACAACAAAAACAAAAACTTCCTGGTGATGGAAGGCCTTTGATCTGGCTCCCTGGAAAAGGTTCCTGGACAGAGATCCGCCTCCCACAGGTTCACTGAGAAGAGTCTGGGCCACACCATGGAAGGGGCGAGGGAGACAGGGCCGTGCAGAGGGAGAAGCTGAGCTGTGAGGCCTCAGCGGGTCCCATGGGGCGCTCTGTGGCTTCCAGGCCCCATGTTTGAGGCAAGGGGCCCAGCCTTTGAATCCTGCAGCTTCCAGACCCCTCCCCAACCAGGTTACCCGCCACCCCCCATCCAGGGGGCGTGGCCTGAGTGAGACAGCTCATGCTGGCTGAGTGCAATCCCTGAGAAGGGGTCGGTTGAGGGCTGTCAGCAGCCACTGTCATAGCCGTCTTGGGAGGCATGTTCCACTACATAAAATCTGCTGGAAAAATCTGGGCCTGACCTTGGCCCTGGAGACGACAGCAGACAAGCCGAGGCCTGAGCCCTGGGCTTAGCCAGCCAGGCCCTGGCCCCGCTCTGAGCCCTGTGCCCCTGGCTGCCACCTGCTGTGATCACAGCGGGATCAGCTCCTGGATCTCGCTGAAAGCCTGGCTGCCACCGCCTGCCTCGCAGCTCATCTCCCACGGTTCCCTGAGGTCCAAGCGATTATGCCACTGAAAATTCTGCTTTCATATTGTCAACCTCGCAGTAAATTACAGACCCCGGGAAGGCGTGGGCCTCCTCCTTAAATAAGATTCAATTCCACTTAGCTGCCCCACTTCCCGCCCCTCAGACGGGTTCGCTCCCTCCCGCCACCCAGGCTCAGGATTTATGGCCTCTCCTTTCAGGCGGCTGGTAACCATGGCAAGCTCCTTAGGGAGGCTTTGAGCTGGAGCCTCCTGAGCCCCAGACTGCAGGGTGTCCACTTCCTCCTAGGATGGGGGAGAGGAGAGGCCAGGCCAGTGGGAGGGGTTTCCGGAGGCCAAGGCAGAGAGGTAATAGTAACCCCAGCAATAACAAGGGTGTCGATGCTGTCACATCTATTCCTCACACTCAACATGAAGCAGACACTGTCATCAGCCCCATGTTGTAGATGGGCAAACTGAGGCCAAGGTCAACCACCAAGGTCACACACAGAGGAAGCAGCTGATTTCAGGGCTGGAGCGCTTAAGTCCCACTTAAGCCACTGCCTCTTCCTCCAACTGCTGCTTTTGGAGGGTTTTAGGGTCTCGTAGAGGGTTTCAGACCCCCGCAGCGGTTCTCAACCTGTGGGTCGCGACCCCTGAAAATATATCCTGCATATCAGATATTTACATTACAATTCATAACAATAGCAAAATTACAGTTATGAAGTAGCAACAAAAATAATTTTATGGTTGGGGGTCACCACATGAGGAGCTGTATTAAAGGGCCGCAGCATTAGGAAGGTTGAGAACCACTGCAGGCCTTGGCCCACCCATCTGATGTCTGAATTCTCTCTTGGGCCTCAATCCCTGCTTGAATTCCTCCAGTGATGGGGAGATCACTGCCTCTACAGAGGGGCCCATTATCTCTCTAATGATTGGACACAATCTGTAAATAATTGATCAAGCCCTGTCATCCCTTAGAAGCACTGTTCTGTCATTTAAGGTCCTCCATGATGCAGCTGCTACATCCCTTCTACAAACCGACCTTTTGAGGTTCATGGACACTGTAAGCTGCTTGGGGGTCTCCTCCCAGCTCCGCGCCCAGCTCTGTCCTGGGTCTCTTCCCTTTTCTTTTCTTTTCTTTTCTTTTCTTTTCTTTTCTTTTCTTTTCTCTTCTTTTCTTTCCTTCCTTCCTTCCTTCCTTCCTTCCTTCCTTCCTTCCTTCCTTCCTTCCTTCCTTCCTTCCTTCCTTCCTTTCCTCCCTCCCTCCCTCCCTCTTTTTTATTGTTGACAGTATTACAGATGTCTCCTATTTTCTCTTTTTTTGTCCCCCTCCAGCCAACTCCCACCCCACCCCAGGCCTTCCCCATACTGTTGTCTGTGCCCATGGGTTATGCATATATGCATATATGTTCTTTGGTTAATCTCTTCCTGTCCCCCCACCAAAGGTCTGTTCTTCTGTCCCATGCATCCATACCTCTAGACCTATTTTGTCAGTTTATTTTGTTCATTAGATTCCACATATAAGTGAGAGCATGTCTTTCTCTGACTGGCTTATTTCGCTTAGCATAACACCCTCCATGCTGTCTCAAAGGATAAGAGCCCCTTCTTTTTTACAGCCCCATAGTATTCCATTGTGTAATGTACCACAGCTTTTTTATCCACTCATCTACTGATGGGCACTTGGGTTGTTTCCAGATCTTAGTTATCATTAATTACACTGCAATGTATGTAAGGGTGCATATATTCTTTCTAATTGGTGTTTCTGATTTCTTAGGATATATTCCCAGAAGGGGGATCACTAGTTCAAACAGCAGTCCCATTTTTAACTTTTTGAAGAACCTCCATACTGTTTTCCACAGTGGTTATACCAGTCTGCATTCCCACCAGCTGTGCACCAGGGTGCCCTTTCTCCACATCCTTGCCAATTGGTTCTTTCTTATATCATCCCTCCCTCCCCTTACAACTGCCCACCCCCAGTCGTTCATGTCCCTGAACATCAGAGCTGGAAATCTACTACTTGACTCATTTTCTGATGGAGACAGGCTCTGAGAGGGGATGAATTTTCCTAGTGAACAGGGGAGCTGATAATGGGCCCAAATCTTCTGCCAAGTAAATTAATACATAGTAATAAAATAGCTAACATCTATTGAATGCTTGATACCACCATTCTGAGCATCTCACATGTGTAGTCCACTTAATTTATGAGCAACCCAAATGAGGCAGGTCTTAGTTCTAGTAACATTCTGTGGAGGAGATAAGGTACAGAGAGGTCAGGTGCCTTGCCCAACGTCACACAGGCAACCTGGATAGAATCGAGTGCTGTAACCGGGGAGCTTGATTGTTATTATCCACAGCCATGCTCCTAACTCAGTGCTCCCCCTGCTCCACGCTGCCTCCCTCCAGCCCACGCGTCTTGTTTAGATGCGCAGACAGAAGACACTCAAGACACGTTCACATACTAGGGAGACACGAGGGTGATCAGGAAAACTGCCTGCCACTTGTGTTTTTGGGTCTGGGGCCTGAGGTCAGCACTTGCCCTGCCCCAAGCCTGCCCACCAAGAGTTATCACGACCCACTTCCTCTGCACCTTCACATCCACATCCCCAAGGGGCCTCCAGCTTTGTCACTTCTTCCTCCTGGATTGCAATCCTGAACCTCTGGAGTCAGGGCCAGGATCTGATGCATATCTATACCCCAGAGCCTAGCCCATGGACCAACACATAGTAGGTGCTCAATAAAGGCCTGGTTTTCTCTAAGGGAGTCAGTAGGGCTTCCTGCAGCAGGTAACATTTGAACTGCTCCTTGAAGAATAAGTTGGGGTTCACCACATAGAGTGAAGGGGGAAGGGAATGCCAGGTTGAGGGAACTGCTTGAGGTAAGTTTTGGAGGAAGAAATATTCAGAGTGCAGGTGGATGCAGTGAGGAGGGTAAGGGAGATGGGGAGAGGGTAGAAAGTAATGTGGCCACGTTGAGCACCCTGGGGAGGAGCTAGGTCTTACTTGGAGGTGGGAACACTCATTATGACCTAGTTTTGCCTGAACAGATAGGAGGATGGAGGGAGAGAATATTTCTCACGGGTCTTACATCCCTAGGTCAGAACAGCTGGGGCTGCAGACTGCAAACTCCTTTGGCCAAATTGTACCCCAAGACGGAGCAGGGCCCTGTCTGGGGACAGATAGGCAGCAACTGCTGGCAGGTCTTTATTCTCTCTCCTGACAAGCAATGGAGCTGGCAGGTAGGGCATCTTCTTCCCTAATCTCCCGCCTCAGGCTGGAACAAGAAGGCAAGCACCTTGTGCAAACCTTCATCCCCTCCTTCCTGAATTTAAAGCTATAGCTTCTAGTCTTGGATCTCTCCATCCCTTTATCCACGGGGCACTGCAAATATTGAGGAAAACGGAGTTCACATACCGGGCTGTACTGCAGGGGCTGCACAGTGGTGGGGAGGCTGCAATCTGCATCCATCTCTATGGAGAAGGCGTGGGAGACCGGGCTTGGGAGTGGGACCTGGACTGGACTCCCGACTCTCCTGCTACCAGCTGTGTGACCTTGGTCAAGGCGCTTCCTCTCTCTGAGCCTCAGTGTTCTCGTCCATAAAATGGGGAAAATAAATCTTCCCAGGTTTATTGTGAGACGCGGGTAGATGACGAATGTGAAAGGAATCCTCTGGAGAGAATCAAGTGCTGTAACCAGGTGAGGCTTGATTATTATTACCCACAAGTGAGAGTGGATCAGAGCTGTGAGAATGAAAGATAATAACAGCAGCTGATGTTTGCAGAGTTTTTACCACCTGTGATTATCACCCTGGGCTGAGTCCATTATCAGCATCCACTCATCAAATCCCTACCCCGCCTGAAGCACGCACTATTATCCCCATTTCATAGATGAGGAAACACATCTGTGTCCGTCCTCCATTCTCGCCCTTTGCAACAGAGAAAATGGCCCTCCTCTTGTCTAAGGTCAGTCCCCTATCTGCGCTCAGGAGCCCGCTGACACCTTCTGGCATCTGAGATAACTCACACTGTAGATTGTTCCTTCTCCTGCGTGAACTTCACCTCTCTCTAATGGGCTCCTGAGCATCAGAATTTGCATGTGCTCAAGTAGACTCCGTCTTAAAAACACAAGACAAAACAGAAAAGAAGCACATCCCTCCTGGCAGCTCCCAGCCCCTTCCCTTCACAGCAGAACTTCTCCAAAGACTGATTGCACTCACTCTCTCCTCTACTTGCCCCCACTCTTTCCTCCACCCACTGCCACCTGGCTGTCATCCCCAACACGGCATCAAGATGGCTCACAGAGGTCACCGATGACCGCCATCTTGCTACACTCAATGGATGTTCTCCACTCTTTCTTTTCCTCAACCTCTCAGCAGCATTTGGAACACACAACTAGACAACTGTTGTTGTTTTGTCTCTACTGCTGTAATAATGCCTTCTGCAGCTCTTTTGTAGGCTCATCCTTCCCTATCCCACCTCCAAACTCCTCAATCTTTTCCTAGGCAATCTCAGCCATGCCAATGGCTTCAATGACTATCAATACTATGGTAACTCCCAAACTTAGTCTCAACCTCCCTTCTGAAGCTCAGGTGTTATCCCCTCAACACCCCCACTTAGATGCCTCTGGGAAACCTCCAACCCAACATATCCAAAGTCAAACATATGCTCTTCTTCCTCAAAACATGCCTGTTCTCTAGGGTGCCCATCTCAGTGACCATATCTGTCAGATGATCCAACCAGAGCCTGGAAGTCATGCTTGACGGCTCTCAACCCTGCACCCCACAATGGACAATCTATCAAGTCTAGTTCACTTTAATTCTTAAATAACTCTCTACGTTGACTGCTCTGCATCATGTCTATCACTACCCGAATTCAAATCAGGGATTCAGGATGACCCAGATTTTTGGCTTGACACTGGTGTGACACCATTATGGAGTGAATTATGGGAGGAAAGGTTGGGGGAAGAAACAATACCTTTTCAGGTATGTTACGTCTCAGACATTCACGAGACATGAAAGCGGAGATGTGTAGCAGGCAGTTGGATGCCATAGTCTGGAATCCCAAGGAGAGAGGATATAAATCTGAGGTTCATCAGCATGTAGGTGATATTTAATGCCGAGGAAATGAATGAGATCACTTGGGGAGAGATAGAGGGCAGGTCCAGAAGTGATCCTTGGGGCATTCCAACGTCAGAGATGAAATAGAGGAGAAGGGAGCAGAAAGACAGAGGAAACTGCCAGAGAAGTTGGAGGCCATCCAAGAGACTGTGGTGTCATGGAAACCAAGAGCGGAACTAGAGGTCAGCATGTTGTAAGTTGCTGGGAGGCAAGTAAACTAACGGCAGAGAAGTGACTCCGCTGGGCAATGCAGGGATTCTTAGTGGCCTTGATACAAGCCCCATGAAGCCCCATGAAGCAAGGGATGTCATTTGTTTGCTTACAATATAGCTCTAGTGCTTAGCTCATTGTTTTCTGGAATGTCTGGTTATCTTTGACTGTGTGTTGGCCATTGTTCTTGGATTATTTTATTTATTTATTTATTTATTTATTTATTTATTTATTTAGGAAGAATTTCAAGCCCAGGATGAAGGTATTTTCTCCTAACAAGGATTTGCACTTGGCTGTGGGGTTACTGTTTTGGACAAAATTCAAGGTTGAAGATGAAAAAAGAAATTCAAGGCTTGAGGTTTCCCGACATACTCAAGTAGTGTGGAAGAGGCTGCCAATCCATGATTCAAGACTGGGTTACCTTTGGTTCACCCTTACCCTAAGGGTGAAGCCCGCTGGAGTCCCAGCTTCTTTCATTGAGGGTCTCCTACTTGACTGCACACCTTTTTCAGGTCATGGACTTTGATTTTAATTCCCTTTTTGCTGTGAGATCATCAAAAACAAATTCAAAATTTCCAAGATCAGCAAACACCCTCAGGACAAAAGCAGATACCATGTTCTTTAACTTCTCTGGGTTTCTGTTTTCCCTTCAGTTTTGACCTAATAATTCCTGGTAATTCCTTACAAAGAGCCTACTTGTCAGCTCTTTGATGCTTTAATAAGATGCTTTTTCTATTTTATCCAGCAGTCTTAGCTCTTTTCAACTGAAGTGTTGGTCCAAAAAAACCTAGCCTCCTATTTCTAAGCATAGAAATTGCTAATCCCTAGGGTTTAGCAAATGCATGGCTCAATGAATATTTGTTGATTGAATGAATGAAGTGAACCCAGGTCTCCAACATCCCTGCTCTTCCTAATGCATTGAACATCAGATTCCCAGGCCAAGATTCTAACAAAGCACTGTGGTCAGAGTTCAGTGAGCTGTGCAGAGAGGCTGGGCTGTGAGCTCAGAGGACAGAAAGATCCCTGTGAGGTGGGGAGAGACAATGGCCAGAGGTAGTGGAGAGGACTAGAGTGAGCACAATGATGGACTTGCATCTTAGCAGAAGAGCCACTGGGTTGGGAAGGGAGGACTCACAAGAAGTCACATTGTAAGTAAACGCCTGAAGTGAAGGCTGGAATGTATGACGAATCTAAGAGCTAAGAGTGGGCAGAGAAGCCAGGACTGGACAGGGAAAAGTTTTGAAAGCCAAGGGAGGCCCCTGGGCTCTCTGTGAATGCAAAGGCAGAACCCAGGCAGGGGCAGTTTCCAAGGAGGGGGGAGGAGAACTGCTTTTGTTGAAATGCACACATGGTAATTGCTAAGAAGAGTATTTCCCCTGGTTTAAAAAGCTTTCTCCTCTGCATTTTCCTGGGTCCCAGTTTCAAAGGAATTTTAATTGCAAAGAAAATTTTGTCATCTCCCTGAGGGGAGAGGGCTCAGTAGCTTCGAACAGTCATGCTTGATGCTGATTCTTCTCCAAACTGGGGATTTTCACGCTTCAGCTGCGTGGCAGCTGTCTGGGGGTTGGGTGGTGCGGAGGGCGAGGTGGGGGTGAGACAGGCCTTCCGAGCCTTCGGGAGCTGGGAAGGGTGGGTTTGCAAGCAGGGGTTCCTTGGCCTGGGTTCCCCATGAGGGTCTTTGGTGCCAACCTGGTGACAATCCTAACAACTCCTTTCTCTTTGAGCCCAATGGGTTTATTTAATTAATTATGTTAATTAAACAACTGGTCTCTCAGCTTCCATTCCTGCTCCACTGTAGACTATTCTCCACATGGCAGCCCATTTGAAAAACAGTTTGGTAGGTTCTTTAAAAGTGAAACATAAATTTACCATATGACCCAGCAATTCCACTCCTAGGTATCTCCCAAAGAGAAATGAAAACATATGTCCACACAACGGAATACTATTAAGCAATAAAAAGGAACACACTGCTGATGTATGCTATAATATGAACACATCTCAAAAACCATTATACTCAATGAAAAAAGCTAGATGAAAAAAACAGCACATATTATATGACTTTGTTTATGTAAAATGTCCAGAAAAGGCAAAACCATATATATAGAAAACCGATTAGTGGTTGGCTGGGGCTGGCAGTGGGAATGGAGACGGACTGCGGATGGGCATAAAAGATCTTTCTGGGGTAAAATAAACATTAAAGCTGGATAGTGATGGCGGCTGCACCACTCTGTAATTTACTAAAAATCATTGAATTGTATGCTTACAACAAGTGAATTTCATAGTATGTAAATTATATCTCAGTAAAGCTGTCAAAAGAAATGGCTCTCATTTCTCTGAGAATAAAAGCCAGCATTTCTACAAGGCCTTACATGATCTGTGCCCCCGGCCTCTTTGGCCTCATCCTCCCCCCTGCTCTCCCCCTCCCTCTCTCTGCTCCAGCCCACTGGCCTTTTGGGTTTTCCTTGAACACAGCCCACATGCTCCTGCCTGACAGTCTCTGCCTTGGCTGTTCCCTCTGCCTGGAATGTGCTTCCCTAGGCATTGCAGAGCTCCCTCCCTGCCCATTTTAATATCTTTGTTCAAATCTCACTCCATCTAAAATTGCAGCCCCTCTCCAAGGCTCCGCCAACCCCCTCTTCTCATCTCCTGATTTTTCATAGCGTTTATCACTCTCTAACACACAGTTTTCTTATTTAGTGTGCTTATTGTTGGTCTCTCTGTTCACTTGCATATATGCTTCACAGGGGTAGGATTCATGATGGTTTGATTCACTGATGTACCTGGCGCAGAAAGGTGATTGACAGGTATTTGTTGAGTGGCTGAATTAGTAAGTGAATCAACAAATGTTTTCTGCATGCCCTCCTCTGGGCCAGAGCTGAGTACACAGCAGTAAACTGGGTGAAAGGCGTCTAGCCCCTGGATGGCTTGCATTTCAGTGGTAGGAAAACCATAGGCAAGAATGAATTTTAAGTCAGAAATGGAGAGAAACCCTCACCAAGAAACTGCGAGTGTGATCAGCTTTACAAGAGGCTGTTATGGGAGCAGGATGAGCGAGGGTCTTTTCGGAGCATGACCTGATGGGTAGGTAAGTAGGAATTAGCCAGGTGGGGAGGAGGGAAGGAAGAGCCTCAGGCCCAGGGAAGAGTATGTGTGAAAACCCAGGGGTTAGAGAGAAAGTGTGTCCTATTTGGAGACATGTAAGATGTTGGCTCCAGTTGAAACATGAACCATAAGGGGACCAAAGAGAGATGGGGTTGGTGAGGAGGCTGGTGGCGGACTGCACAGAACCTCGGGCCCGTCAAAAATATGACCCGTCAGTTCAGCAGGGCACTAACCAATCAGAAAAGACACTGGTCATAAACAGCTGGGACATTCCTGCTGGATCTCTGCTGTGCCCTGAGCCAGGGGAGTGACAGCGTGGATTTAGGATCATGCCAGATACCAAGAGCAGAACAGAACGGAGGGGCTGGTGAGGATTGGGGAGGCTGGGCAGAAGGCTGAGAGAATGGACAGTTGCGGGTGATTGATTGAATATAGGTTGTTGGGCAAGGGAGGGGTCGTGGGTAACAATAATAATCACACCAGCATTTGCTGAGAAGATACTATGTCCAGAAAGGGCTCCGACCACCAGCAGGAACTATCACTTCACAAGAACTCCCCAGGAATCTGAAGCACAGGGGGCTCTGTGACCTAAGGAACACATCCTGGACTCAGAGACAGACTACAGGTGACGTCAGTCTTTCAGGGGTGACTCTCAGGCTGCTAGCTTGGGTGAATGGTAGAGCCTTTTGGGGAGACAGGGGTGGGCGGAGCCGGGAGACGTAAGAGATGGAGCCGGTTTGTGAGGGAAGATACTAGGCCCCCCAAAAGTGTGAGGCTCTGGAAGCCACCCAAGTGGAGATGCCAACCGGGCAGTTGAATATGTAGGTCTGGAACCCGAAGGAGAAATGCAAGCTGGCAACTAGTGACTTGGGCGTTATGCCCACAAAAACACCCCATGGCTTGAGACAAGAATGGGGACTACAGAAAGGCTGTTAGGCGTGATTCCTTCAGGGTAAATAAAAGAACACACACACACATGTGCTGGAGTAGGAGCAAAACATTTTCTGGAAGGAATTATGGGAAATCATAAACAGGGTTTACCTCTGGAGAGCAGCTGGCAGGGTGGGGGTCCTGGGAGGCTCTGTACCCAGAGCACACGTGGGACACGTGCCACATCTGTTTCTTAAAGAATATCAGAGGGGGAATAACTGGTTGGTGAAATTGAAAGTCATTTGTGTTTATTTTTCTCTCAATACCTCTTTGTATTTTTTTTAACTTAATAATGTGTTTTTAAACAAATTAAACAGGTGGAGGAGGAGATGGCAACTGCGATGGAGAATGAGCGGATCAGGGAGGCAGAAGAGAAGCAGGAGATGCGGGAGGGGTCAGGGAGATCAGCGAGGAGGGATTTGGAGGATGGTGTGACCCCTGGGTTTCTGATGTTGTAAGAGACCAAAGGTGGTGACCTGAGAATGCAGGGATCAGAGTTGAGGAACAGAAGCATCGTGGTGTAGTGCAGGCCATGGTGGGGCCTGTGAGAGCTGTAATGGGGAAGGGGGTGGACACCAGATTGGAGCGGGCTGAGGAGTGAGTGGGAGGGAATGAAAGGAGACAAGTTGATAAGTTGGGCTGAGAAGGGAAGGGGGGAGGGGGCCTACTGGAGAGGAATGTGGCGGTGAGAGAGGGACTGTTTAAAGGAGAGAGGACTGTGTTCAGTGCTGATGGGGAGGAGCCGGCACGGCAGGAACATGGTGCAGAAGTGGAGAGCAGGGGTCTAGAGCCCAGGTAGAAAGGGGACCAGGATGGCTCATCTGCCATAACGGGTGGTGAGGACAGGGGGAAGGTTGAAGGTCCCGGATACACCCCTCCTTCCCTTTCCCGTCTGGCTGTGGCCTTCTGGGGCAGTGCCTGGCTTTGCTTCTTGTGTTGGCCACTAACTCTGGACCAGGCTTCCAGGCTCCTTTGCTCAACTGCTCGGGATCCTGGACAGGGGCAAGGCAGCCTCCCAACCCTGCTCATCCCCTGGTCCTGACCGTACAGCCTCCCAACGCCCACCCTACCTCTGGGCCTCAGTTTCTCCTCGTAGGTGGGCCAGCTCAGGATCCTAAGATTCCATGGTTCAATGCCCCTGCCAGTCCCCACCTCTGCTGCCTCAGCCCCTGATGTCTGCCTCAAGAAAAACTCAAGAGAGGTGGTCCTTCCAGCTGACAAGATGAGTCCCCTGGCCCGGAGATGACATGGACACCTCTCCTATCCCCAGAAGACACAAGCCACTTGGAATGTTATGGGTTCTGGACTCTAGGTCCAGAATGGTCCAGTTAGTTTTTCCAGATATTCTTGCCCTAAACCCCCATGAGCAGAGGGAGAGATGGCTGTTGGGGTAGGGGGTGTGCTGGGCTGAGAAAAGCCAGGTCCTGGTCCAAACTCTGTCCAACCCTGCCGTGTGGCTCCAAGTGAGTCCTGCCTGTCCCTGGGCCTTAGCCTTCTCATCTGAAAACTGGACATGATCACTGCTCCCACGTGGTCTTACTGCGAGGTTTGAATGAGATGATGTTCCTAGAACATGGGCAAAGCTTGGCATATGGTAACTATTATCATTAATAAGCCCCACCCTGATCTATTACCTGCCCTGGAAATCTCTGCTAGAGAAGCTTCGGCCTGCGTCCCAGGAGATACGCGCGCAGACAATCACCACGGCACTGCTGGCACTAAGGGGGAAGGGGAAACAGTGTCCGCATCTGCTAGGAAGGGACCGGACACATAAAAATGGAGTATGCTCATACGATGGAATACGGCACTTAAATGAATGAACCAGAGCTATATATATCAACATGATAGCTTTCAAAAGCATTGTTGGAGAGAAAAAAGCAAGTTGCAGAGTGATGAAACATCTAGTATGAATCCATTTACATTTAAAAAAAACAACAATGCTGCTTACTTTCGGTGGGTACATATAATGTATGCTCAAGTATAAAAATGGTACGCAATCATGCACACCGAAGCTCCTGGCCACGTGACTGCTGATGAAGGGGGGAAAGACCAGCTTGGAGAGGGTGGTAAAAGGGGCTCAAGCTTCATTGAAAAGTGTCCCGATTCATGTATTTCTTACAAAATTAAAATTAATTTCTTAAACGAAATCAACTTTAAAAAATTCCTGCCTTGCTGGTTTAGAGGACTGAATTATACTAGTATGTGCATAGAGAATGTGTAATTCATTTTCTAGTTGACAGCATTTTTTGCCCACGTGACCTTTCTCCATCCTTTCAATGAGACTTTGAGGGATGGGTTTTATTTTCTGTTCATTTGAGAAGGAAAATGGGTGCAGAGACATGAAGCGATTTTTCCCAGGTCACACATGTGGTGTGTGGCCACAGAGCTGGGAGTCAGACTTGGGCCTGTCTGGTTCAGTAGCCCAGGCCTCTCTTTCTCCTGCTTCGGCTCCTTTAAACCATTTCCCAGCCACTGCTGTCATTAGGGGCTCCACCCTGCCTCCGAGCTCTCCGCAGGGGCGCCCTCAGTCTCCAACCAGGCGTCCCACAGCCCCACTTGGCTGGCCCTGAAGACCTCGGCCACGTGGTCTGGAGGCTGTCCTTTCTCTAGAGACCCTCACTCACTCGTTTCTGGGAGGCAGTATGTTGCTAAGGATAGACCTTGGATACTAGCTGGTGACCTTGAGCAAGCCACTTCCTTGTTTTACAAAATAATACCTAGTTTGCAGGCTGCTGTGGGCAAAGTGTACACAGTAACCACTCCATGAACGTTGGTTCCTGTTTGTTCCTCATCCCACAGCTTTTTTTACTCTAAGCAGGGGCCAGACTCAACCCAGAACCTGTGCCAGACACAGTGCCCAACATAAAGTAGGTGCCCAGGAAAGTCCGTGGCTTGGCTTAAATGATCAATGGAGTTCAATTACCAATAAGAGCAGGAAAAGTCACCACAATCTAGCTGGGGTGGCAGGCCCCACTCACAAGCCAGGGTCCTCTTGATCCCATGTGTTAGTTCACTAGGGCCATCTTGACCGTGACCTCTAGGGCAGTGGGGAGCCACTGAAGGTTTAATCAAGAGAGTGACATGGTTAGATAGGTCTCCTACAGAAGATGCTGCGTGAAGTGTGGCTTTGAAAGGGAGGCAGGGAGACCTGTGATGAGGCTGTGGTGGATAGCTCAGGTGGCACATGGGGCCCTGAGGTCCCTTCTAATTTAGTGAGATGCCCGGGGAACTAGAGGAAACTGGACTGGATTTTGAAAGATGCTAGGATTTTATAGGAGATTGACATAAAACGCACAAGGCATATAATAATGTGTTGGGTAAACTAAAAAAAAAAAAAAAATCGCATACACACCTTTCGTGGGCAACAACACCCCTGCCTGCCCCTTTGTATGCAGTGAGCACTGATTGACACGGGTCTCAAGTTAATTCCCGGCTCCCTGAATCATTTGGCAGAAACAAGTTTTCATGTCAACTCACAGACCGACCCGCGTGAGCCCTCTGACAAACACGGGGCATTATTGGGAAAGCAGGTAGCCAGCGCAAGGGAGGGGGCAGCTCTTCCTTTTCTGGTCGGTCAGAGACCCATCTGTTGACCTACACCTGGCATTCAAGATCCTATCCCATGTGCCCCAAACTTCAGACTCAAGGGAGAAGCAGGAGGGGCAGGTGGGAATCTGAGCAGCGTTGAAAGAGGGGTTTTTATCTTAAAAATCACAGCTGCCATTTTTTGAATACTTACTGCGTGCTGGGCACGTGCACTCATTCTTATATTAATCTCTGACGAGGGTGCTGTTTTTATAGATGCCTTTTACAGACGAGGGAATGCGGACCTAGGGAGCTGAAGTAGCTTACCCAAATCCACACAGCTGCTAAGTGGCAGAGCTGGGGCTTAGGGCTTGTCTAGCTCTCAGGTCCACTGTGACAACCTATTCTCATCGCCAGACTTGATGAATGCCAATACTTCCCTTTTGTCCCCAAAGACACTGACACTGATGATTTTAATGATGCTTCTTCATTTATTCATTCACAAGATCATTGCTGAGTGCATACTCTATGGTTGGCAACGAGAAAGAAGGATGGAAGGGGAAAGGCAGGTGCAGAGGTCGGGAGGCAGAGATGTGTGCGCCCAGGAGACCCTGGACTCAGCAGATTAGATCCAGAGTAGACTAGCCTGGGTGGGTGGGGAGCAGCTGGGGAGTGAGGGGTCTATAAACAGTGGGCGGAGAAGGGGGTGGGGCACGAGTGTAGAGAGAGAGAGCCAAGACGAGTCTTCCTTCCTTATTTATTACCTCTGGGCTCTCAGATGCAAGACTACCCGGCAGAAGTGACAAAATAAAAAGGGAAAGGAAAAAATGCCAGCTACAGCCAGAGTAAAATCAGGGCAAATAGAATAAAACCTGACAGCCAAGTATAAATAAATATTCGTAAAAGAGTTAAAGGACAGATTAAAATAAAAAACACCAAATGCAATTCTTACCCCTTGACAAATGCAGTGCGAATTGGGTTCTTTTAATCAAATGTTTGGCAGGTGTATGAATTATTTATAATTCAATACTGGGTGGTTAAATGGAAAATGGAAGATGTTCTCAGAGCTTATCCGCCTCCCTCAATGAGTTCTCCCCCAGGAGGGGGTGGGTGACGGCCCCTCCCCCACATCAGGTTCACAGGCCTGGGCTCTGGAGCCAGTAATCCTGGCCTCACTCTGGGTGTCACTATTTGTCAACTTGCTCCTTTGTTACAAGCCTTCATGCCTCCCAAGGCCTCGTTCAGTGAGGAGGCCCTCAGTGCTGAGGATGGGCGTGGGGACAGCTAGCCAGGTACAGAGGAGCTGGGGGTCCAGATACCTGGGTTCTTGTCCCTGCTTCCACAGACTCCGAGCATGCTCTGTGCAAGTCTTTGCCCCTCCCTGGTCCTCCTCCCTCACATGAGCTTCAACGTCGCCACCCTTTCTTTGCCACCTCACTTCAGGTCGAGTTCAGGACGCATTCCAACATGCGGGGCTCTCCACACCCGCCTATAGCAGGAAGCATGATAACTGTCCCCAATTTACAGAGGAGAAAATTGAGGCTCAGAGAGATGCTGGGATGTGCCTCTAGTCACACCACTGGCATGAGTTCGAATTGGGGTTGGAGCCCAGGTCTTCAGACTCCATGTTCACTGGGAGAGCCATCCTGGGGCACTCGCTGTCTGCGTGGTGGACGCACATCGCCTCTCTCTCTGATCCTCCGCTTTCTGCTGTGTACGCGGTGCTAACGGTAATAGCTACCCTCGGGGCCACTGTGCAGATGAGGAGTGGGTGGGGTCGGCTGTGTAGTACCTGGGCTCCCCGGGAGCAGGCATCACTGCACACAGTAACAAGAACTTAGAAAAACCACCCTCACTTTACCGACCGGGAAACTGAGGCCCAAAGAGACAAAGTGACCTCCTCAAAGTCATTCTGTGAGTCAGTGCAGGGAAGCTCACGCCAGCACAACCCGGACCCGGCTCTGAATTGGATCCCTACACACACACACACACACACACACACACACACACAGCCTGTGAGTGGAAGCAGGAGCGGGGAATCCACCGCAGCCTGGTGCCAACTGACTTTCCTGAGCCGCAGATGAATGAGTCCTCTAAGCTAACAAACGGCTGTCGGAAAGGTGGGAGAATGAAGGTAATTAGTCCCCTTAATGCCGGTTTCAGACTAATCTTCCACACTTAGGGAAATTGTTCCAATGATTTTCTTATTTTCAGGGGAGCACGTTAAGTAAGAATTAGAAAAATAGATATAGTAGGAGATAAGAAAATAGATTTTGTACTGACAAGCTGCCTAAACACACCGAGAGGGGGCCTGGCTGAGCCAGGATGGAGGGACAGATCCAGGTCCTCCCGGAATGGGTGGCAGTTTCAGGCCCCTGGGCAGGACAACGACCCCTGGGGGCAGAGTAGTTCCTCGATGCACGTGGGTGCAGTTGATGTATTTGGGTCCAGTGCACCTCTATCAGCCTCTGTGCTCCTCGAGGCTGGCCAGAGGGAGGCTGCTTGTTAGACAACTTTCCTCAACGTCTGGAAAGAGAGGTCTTTTCTGAGATCCGGGGTCCACTGCAGGTAATTCAGACCTGAGCACCTTCTGCACACTCTGGGGAAGTTAAGGAGCGTTTGTTGGTTGCCTGCAGTATGCAAGGTGCGTGTTGGGTACCTCACTGCCATTTCACCCCCTTGCCCTACGGGGTGGATTTGAGTGTGGCCACTTTTATAGACGTGGAGATGAAGGCTCGGTGGCAGGGCTGCTCCAGGCTCAGCCAGCCCTACTGGTTGTTCTCAGGTGTCGTCTCTTCTGACCCATCAGTGCCTGTGCTGTGACGGTTGTTAACTATTTTCAACATCGCCCTTGGCCACAGGGCCGTAAGTTCCAGTGTGCACTGGAGCCCCTGGCGTCCCACACCAGAACATACACCACTTCTGCCCCTCCAGCTGCCTCTGTGTCATGAGTCCCTGAGGGCAGGGGCTTAAAGGGAATGGCTGGGAGCCAGAAGAAACTGTGTCCCCTGCTGAAGGGATCTGCCCAGGTGGGAACATGGGAGGCTGTCCTTCTGGAACAGGCACAGGTCATTTCCCCCCCCACTCCTGCCTCCCCATCTTTGCATTGGTGGCACCAGCCCCAGACCTGCCTCTTGCTTTCTCTTTCCTTTTCAAATTCTCCAGAGCATCCCTAGAGCTCAGCCCTGCTCAGCCCTGGCCTTCACCCCAAAGAGTCTCTGATCTCTCATCTCTGAACTCAGTAGGGACCCCGTGGTCCCTGCTTTTAGATGCAGTGCATTCTGGGAATCCTAACCTTGCATATCCAGTGACCTTCTGTGCCAGTGTCATCAGCAGAAGCTGCCAGGTGATTGGCTCTGGCAAGGAGAAGAACTGCTCTCTAACAGCCAAGCAGGAAAATGGGACTTTGTGAAAATGTCAATATGACATTTCCCCTGGGGTCACAGGCCAGGTCATGCATTCAAGTTTTGAATGCCCCCATACCTCCAACCACAACAGAAACCTCTGCTGCAGAATTTGTGCGACATTTGGAGAGAGCCCCCAGGACAGTGGTTCCCAACCAGCGGCGATTTTGCTCCCCCCACAGTACATTTGACATTTTCTACTTGTCATAACTGGGGAGAGGCTATGGGCATCTAGTGGGTGGAGGCCAGGGACACTACTAAATAGCCTACTGTGCTCAGGATGGCCCCCCAACAGAGAATTATCCAACCCAAGGTGTCAGTAGTGCCGCTGACATCTCCCTGGAGTCATTTGATCCAACATCCTCATTTAACTTATCTAACGTCTGACTGTGCCTACCCTTGGCACTAAAACAGTGAAAAGGGCATTAGGCCTCCAAGTCAAGACTCTAGGTTCTGACACATTTTGTTTTTAATTCAACAAACATGTATTGTGCTCCTATCATGTGCCAGGTATGGAGCAAGGTGCTGGGTACACAGTAGCGGACAAAATAGACACAATTTCTGACCGTTTGCAATTCACAGTGTAGTGGACTTTGAGCTAGGTCACCTTAGATTTGTCTTTCTCTCTCTCCAAGCCTCAGTTTTCTCATCTCTAAAATGGGCCAATACTATGTCTCTCTCCGTGTTGTGAGGCCTTCAAAAATGTAACTGTTAACTACAACTGCAGATCCTCAATAACATTTGAGTGGTGTGGATGCTTCTTTTTGGAGAGGGCTGGGCAGGTGGTGGGAATGACTTTCCACTGAGAAAAGAGACGGGAAGAAAACTAAGACCGTACTGAGCATTTACTCCTCACGGATCCTCCCATTAACCTGCAATGCAGGTGTTCTTTTACTCCGAGTGCAGATGAGGAGAGACATGCTTCAGCTGGTCAAGTGGAGCTGCGGGGATCTGGACCCAGCTCCCCTGGCTCTTTCTGCTTCCTCCTTTTGCCATCTCTAGGGCCTTTTAAGGGAGTTGAGGTCTGAGTCTGACCAGGTCTGGCTTTCATGCCTTATTCCCCAGCATCCCCTGGGGTCTTGGTCTCACCCCATTAGCGCTACTTTAAAAAGTGCAGACCAACCAGGGCACATTATTGCCCACATAAATCAGGCGGCTCTGAGTACGGAACACCTTTAAACAAACAGCTGATGGGAGTGAAGTTCCAGGATCATTATTAATAGCTTTTCATTTCGGTGGCCGCTGTGCTGTGACATGCCTTCCCAGCAGAAGCCCCGCGAAGCCAGCCCCGATAGGCTGATCCCCCGAGTCCACCAGTCAGAATGAATGACTGTACCTTTGTGTTAATTGTGGAGCCCAAGTCACATGTGGAATGCTAATAGGGCCAAGTGGGAGGGGGCTGGTGCCAGTCTTGCCTGGCTGCTGGGCAGGGAAGGAGCCCACCTCTGGCCCTCCTCCACCGCAGCCAGCAGCCAGAGCTTTCTAACACACTTATCTGAGCTCCACCCTCCTCTGCTCAAGAAAGCCCTGTGGTTCCTGTGGCCCAGGGCCAAGTCTGGACTCATCTGGTGCCATTCGGGGCCCTTCATGTCTCATCCTATTGCTCCAGCCTCCTTGCTTGCACCCCCACACCACCAACTCTGTACTGCTCAGACTCCTATTCATTCATTCATTCATTCATTCATTCATTCATTCTTTACTGAGCCCTCTGAAGGATGCAGGGGATGAAGCTGTGAACAAGACAGACGTACTCCCTAGTTCCATGGGGGTTTCACATCAACTAGAAAAGACAGATGACTGGTTCTGACCCAGGCTGCCCAGGTCCACATCCCAGCTTGCTCTTTATCTGTGCAACCTTGTGTGCAATGTCTAACCTCTTCTGGGCCTCAGTTTCCTCCTCTGTAAAATGGGAATATTAACAGTCTCTATCGCATAGGGTTGTGTGAGGAATTAAATGGCTAAAAATATATAAAAACACATAATATACTTATTTCACTTACTATTGAGCATGAAATAGTCAATAACTATTAGCTACTATTATCATTAACTCATGACTTCATTAAAACGTATGATAATGACCACAAAAAAAGGACCAGGGAGCAAGGGGAGTATTGAACTGGCCCAACCTGGGGCTCTGGGAAGGGTTCCCTGAGGAAGTCCAATTTTCTCAGATTGGAGGGATGAGTGGGCGCTAACGGAATTGGAGGGGGAGGGAAGAGCATGTCAAGTGGAGGGAACAGCATGGGTAAAGGCCCCGAGGCTGGATGGGTTGCAGAGCTGAGAAACCTGAAAGGTAGCAGGAGGCTGGTGGTCAGAAGTGAAGGTGAAGGGGGACTGAGACTGGAGGAGCAGGCAGGGGGCCACACGCAGGGCCCTGTGGGCCTTGTTAGATTTTGAATTTTGTCCTGAAAGCAATGGGAAGCTGTTGCAAGCTTCTGAAGCAGAGGAGTGGCATGAACCTTATTTTGTATTTAAACCCAGGCCGCTGTAGGTGTGAGGCAGACAGATCCCCCTCGTTATGCTAGGGCCCCCAGAGGGAGGCTGAGAAAGAAACAGGAGATGGGAGAAGAGGCTGTTGTCCAGGTGAGTGATAACTGTGGCCTGGACCTGGGTAGGGGCATGAGGGTGGAAGGAGAGGGCTGTCCCTAGAGATATGCAGAAGGTAGAATCCTTGGGGCACAGCGGAGTGCTATGGGGAGGTGAGAAAGCGGGACCTGTTGAGGGGGATGCCATGGTGGAGATGTGGGGAACAGAGGGGGAGTAGCAGATTAGAGGGTCTGAGACCATGAACTCAGTTTGCATGCCCTCGTGGTCATAGGCCTCTGAGTCTCTGTATGTACTGTTCCTTCTCCCTGGAATGTCCTTCCTGATCTTGCATGATGGGGCCTTTATTAATCACTCAAAGCCAGGCTCCAATGTCACCTCCAGTATATGAAGCCTGCCTTGGTTATCCCAGATCGGGTCTCTCCCTCTTCTCTGTATCTACTTCTCTGTATCAACTCATGACTTATTAAAAGGTATGATAAAGACTGCAACACACACACATACACACACACACACACACACACACACACACACAGGAGCAAGGGAACATCCCATGCCCCTCCCAGCACCCGTACTTCACTGACCTCGCGGCTCCTTCAGGCTCCTCTGCTGTTTCCACCTCAGCTCCTTCCGTATGTCGGAGGATCCCAGAGCTTCGTCACAGGTCACTCCTCTTTTCTGTCTACACTCATTCGCTAGGTGACCACGTGCAATCCCACCCACTTGCTGATTCCACTCAGTGTGTAAGTCCAACTCAGCTCGCTCCCTGCAACCCAGTGGCTATATCCATTGGCCTGTCAGCATCTCCACTTGGATGTCTGAAATGCACTTCGATCTCATCATGTCCCAAACCGAACTCCTGACTCCTGCATCCCTCCCAACACACACAAATAACAATGAGATAAAATAAAGTTGAAACTGCTCCTCTTCCCACTTCCTCCATTTCAGTAACTGGCAGCTCCATTAGCCCAACTGCTTCTGCCAGAAGCCTTGGAAACGCTCTTGACTTTATCTCACACCCCACGTCTTATCCATCAGCAAATCATGCCAGCCCCAACTTAAAATAGATCCAGACCATTCTCGCCACCTTTATTGTTAACAACCTGGTCCGAGCCACTGTCATCTCACCTGGGTTATTGCAGCAGCCTCCTCACGGGTCTCCCGGCTTCTGCCTTTGCCCCCTACAGAATGTTCTCAGTTGTGGTGCTAAAACATAAATCAGATCATAACATGCTTCCTCTCAAAACTCCTTCAGCTTCTCGTCTTACTTAGAGTAAAATGGCTCATAAGACCCAATATGACCGGCCTCTCATTACTTCTCTGACCTCTTCCTACCTCCCTCCCCTTCCCCTCCTTCCAGCCACACTGGCTTCTGGCTCTTCTCTAAATATAACAGCATGTTCCCACCTCAGGGCCTTTGCATCTGCTGGTCCTCTTGCCCCTGATATCTGCCTGGCTCCCTCTCTCCCTTCCCTTGGAGGACTGAGCCCGTGAGGCTTTCCCTGACCACCTGAGATAGAACAGCTCCTGCATCCGCCAGTCCCCCCCACCCTCTCACTCCTTCCCCGTAGAACCATGCCTGTCTGATACATCATACACTTCCTTATCATGATTGCCTCCTTGCCCTTCAAGGGAAGCTCTATGTGTAGGGGCTTGTCTTTTGTGCTCGGCATATAATTGGTTGCTCAGTGGCTATTTCTTAGATGACTCTGAAATCATTGTTAAGTATTTGCCTGCTTGTCAATTTCTCTGTCTCCCCCAGTAGACTGTAGGTGGCAACTAGGTCCAATACTCAACTGCTTTCCTGGTGTCCCGCACAGAGCCCATAGAGTGCGTGCTCATTAAATGTTTGAATAAACAATAAATAAATGATAGACTTCCAGATGGGTTGCCTGGGGTGGTGTGAAGGAGGGGTGATGAGATAAGCAGAGTGGCCTCCTCGAGGCCCTTCCTGCCTCTCCCGGGGGACCTGGGGCTACCTTGGAGGAGAGGAGGCAGGAAGGCTGAGCCCAGGGATCTCCACAGACCAGAAGGGACAGGGATGGAGATTAGGAGCTGGTGCTGGATCTGGAAGTGTAGGTTTCCTTTGGGGCTAACCTTTGGATTTAGAATTCTGTTTGACGTTAATGAATCTGAAGTTCTGAAACAAGGCAAGGGTTTAGGATGAGGACTGAACGAAGGCTTGAGTTTGGGGAAGAGATCCAAGTTTTGGATTTAAGGTTATGATTCAGGGTTTCTGGTTAGGGCTGAAAGGTCGGCAGTTGGGCCTGATGCTCGTGGCCAACTGGTTTTGAGAATGGGTCAGAGGTTGGAAACTAGATAAGAAAATGGGATAGAGTGGAGGGTAGCATCAGGGGGGCCCAACTTGAGGGCATTCATTAGGTTTAAAAAGCTTCTCAGACAGGACACCGTAAGACAGAAATGGACATGGGATAGCCAAGTTCTAGAACAGGGGACATTTGGCAATATCTGGACACAGTTTTGGTTGGTTCAACTGAAGGAGGGAAGCTCTTGGTATCTAGTGGGAAGAGGCCAAAGATGCTGGTAAACATGTTGTAATGCACAGAAAAGCCCTCCCCAGCAAAGAATTTCCTGAGCCCAAATGTCAATAGTGCTGAGACTTTATTCTCTGAAGGGTTACCCAAGGGCTAATCCAGGTGGGCCAGGGCTCAGGACATGAATGTTTGGGGCTGAGAGCTGGTGTGATGGGGCCTGAGTTAAGAGTGAGGTGTAGGTGCTCACATGTCCCCTCCCTATGAATTCAGTTCTGGTGCTATCTCCAGCTCTGGCCGACTCAATGGGAGAGAAGGGTGAGGGCGGAGATGGAATACATGAGGTTGGGGGAAGGACTGGCCGAGAGCTATAGAGAGATGGCATCTGGAGAGGCCAGTGTCTAAGGCAACTTGTGTGAGTGCCTTGTTCAAGACAGAATCAATCCCATCTAATAAAAAAGTAATATGTAAATTAACTGTCACTCTGTGATAAAGATGGCGGCACCCATAGTGGCCGGGGCGGGACGCTGGTGGCATCCGCGCCCTGGCCGCATAGAGGGAGGGGAGGGGCCCCAGCCATGCAGAGGGAGGGGGGGGGGCCCTGGCCATGTGGAGGGAGAGGAGGGGCCTCGGGCCGGAGGCTGGGACAAGGAATGCTGGCTTCATTGCAGGCCTGGCTGAGGGACCCTGCCCCCCGCCCCCCCGCCACACAAATTTCATGCACTGGGCTTCTAGTAATAATAATAATAATAATCAATAATAGCAATAGTAGCTAACATCTATATAGCACTTATTCTGTGCCACTCTAATGCTTTAAATCTGTCAACTCATTTTACATCTTCCCACCGCGCCTATATGGTGGGTACCATTTATAACACAGATAAGAAATTAAGGCACAGAGAGGGTAAGTACATTGTCTGAGATCCAATAGTTCTGAGTGGCAGAGCTGGCTCTGGAGTTTGTGCTTAAAGGCTCATAGCTCCCATTTGCAGCAGAGGGGCTACCAGTGGGGGTCCCCAGGCCTGTGGCGCTGCCTTGTTCTCCATCTGCATATGTGATATCTCATCACACCCTCTCAACGCTCTCCTGAATGGGTGCTATTACTATTGCCCTGTTCCAGTGACAAAGCAACCAAGGCTCAGAGAGGTTAAGTACCTCTTGGCACAGCCAGTCCACCTGACATCAAGGCCACTCTGCTTCTCTATGTTCCAGCATGAGGGCACCTCTGCACAGCCCTCATTTGATCTTCACAAACAGGGCTCAGACTGCCAGGCTCTCCTCTCGGCACCATGGACACTGTGACTGGATAATGCTGTGGTGGGCCTGATCTGTGCCCGGTAAGGTGGTCAGCAGCACCCCTGGCCTCTCCCACTAACTGCCAGTAGCACACCTGCCCCCAATTGTGGCAATCCAAACTGTGTCCAGACACTGCCAAATGTCCTCCAGGGCCCAAATTGTCAAACCCCCCCCCCAATTAAGAACAACTGCCCCAGAGAGTAGGCATGGAAGATGCCCCTATGATACAGATAATTGTGGAAATTAAGGCCTGGAGAGAGTGTGTCTTGCTCAAGGTCACTCCGAGAATCAGGGGCAGGACTGCAAGCAGGACGCAGGTCCACTCCAGCCAAGAGCCTGCCTGCTGGAGCCGTGCTCCTCCTGTGCAGGTGCTGAGTGCCAACAATGTGACAGGAAGCTGGCCAGGCTGCCTGTCCCACCTCATGGTCCCACTGGGCAGCCTGTCCTCGCCAGAGCCCTCTGCTCTCCAGCTCACCCTGCTCCCAGCTTTGGTGCCACGAGGATAGTGTAGGCTTTGATGTCAGATAGACCAGACTTCACATCCCACTCTGCCACATCCCGGGCACAGCACTGAACATCTCTGGCCCTCTGTTTTCCTATCTGAAAAATGGGCAGTTTGGACTAGAAAGAAATCTGTTTTTTTAAAAAATATTTTGATTAAAAAAATCTTACTGATTTTCTGACAAAGTTATCTTGTGTTTCAGTCCTAACTGTGCCCCAACTCAAAGTGCCACCTTGAGCAAGTTAGTGTCTCTCCATAACCTGGTCTCCTCAAAGGCAGTCAACACTGGAGCCACACAGAACTTCTCACTGTTCTCTAACCATGAGGATTTCCCTGTCTTTGCTTACACTGTCCACTCTGACGTGTTATTCTCCTTCATTATCCACCTGGAGAACTCCTATTCATCCTTCAAAACTGAGCCCAAGCCATTTGTTCCAGGATACCTTTCTTATTCCTGCAGGCAGAGTCAATCACTCTCTGTGCTCCCTTAGTATCGACCACCCTCTAACCCTCTGGAAGACTGGTGGCCACTGGTGCGTGGGCATGGGCGCACGCATGTGTGTGTGTGTGAGTGTGGTGTGTGTGTATGTTTCAGTCCTGTAGACTGCAAGGGTCCTTGAAGATAGAGACCAGGTCTACCTAGTCCTTAAACCCTCATGGCCCACACAGTGCCTGGCATCAAGTAGGCGCTCAATAAATGTTGCATAAACAAGAATGAATGAATGAGGGAGAGTAGATGATTGCCAAGAACCTTAGCCCTTAGTGGTTCCAACACTCTAGAATCCAGGGAAGAAAGCCAACCTCTTGCCACCATCACCCAGTCTCACATTAAAAGGACTGCTCCCACCCCCAATCCTAGCAAACACCTGCCGTCCCTGCCACCCACACAATCTGCGGACCCAGCGAGTACCTTGGACAGCGACCAGGCAGTTTTTAAAGAATGCTTTTATCCTCTGTGGCGCTGCCACTCCAGGGAGCTGTCTGTGCAGACCTGCATTTCCACGTGTGCAGTGTGCACGGAGACATGTACTCGTAGGAGGGGCCCTGCTTCTTTCATTTTTCAACCCCCCCAGGAGAAGGACTGGGCAGGGATCTGCATTGTTCACATTTTATGCCTCTGACTATGCAACCTCCGACCCAAGCTAGAGGTCAGTGGGATCAGTACTTTGGAATTCATTCCCTCTCATATCTCCTCCAGGAATCCCTCCTCTTCTTTCTCTAGCCACATGACCCCAAATTGCCCACATCCCCTCTTCCAGGAAGAACTCTGAAAAAAACAGGCCTCAGTTCCTGGTTGGAGAAAAGGGGACATAAAGAGAGAAAAAGGTGGTCTCTGCTCTTTGAGATCCATCCATTCAACAGGTATTTTCAGAGCAGTTATAAAGACACTACTATTAGACTTAACCTCTCAGGGCCTCGGTTTATTCACCTATAAAATGGGGTAAGGATTTAACAAGATCAAGTCCTTAGAAGGGAGCAGCTCTATGGTTTTCTACCAACCCGTCAAGGCAACACATCAACTCCAACTTCTACGGAGAAATAGAACTGCATGTTCTAGTCAGCTGGCTCCTTACTGTGCCACCCTGATGAAGCCCCTTCCTTCTCTGCACCGCTGGTTGCAAAAGGAGGGGGTTTCTGGTTTCTAAGTTCTGGTTCAGCTCTGGGGGCCTGAGTTTCTAGGATTCTATAATTAAGCCACCTCCTCTTTCCCCCTCCAACCCAAGGAAGGGGCTGGAGCTGAGCTCAGAGAGAAGGTGGGGAGGGTCCTGGGGTGGGTGTTCGGAGAGGAGGATCTGTCCTAGCCTGGATGTGAGAGACGAGTTAACAGCTCAATTGTTGTTTCAATTACACGGATTATTTGAAAACAATGTTATGAGTTTCATCACTGACAACTCCAGGAAATGGCTGCTATGGCAACCAGGGAAAAGAATGGGTCTGACCAGCCAATCAGAAGTTCCAGTCATGCCCCCAGTTTGTACAAACTCTCCCTCCGCTATGGGGCCCCTCTCATCCTCTGCTTGGAGAGGCACCTTGGGAGGAGAAGGGAAAGGGCAGGTGGAAGGACCACCTGGCAAAAAGGAAGAGGACAAATGAGGAAACTGAGGCCCAAGGAGAAGAGGGACTCCAGGAATTGGCTATTTCTCCCAAGTTCCTCAATGGCAAGGACCATGTTCATTCCACTGTACCCTCCTGGCACCTTGCTGGACACAGAGCAGACACTCAGGAACAGGGCTAGTTCTAGATCCGCTGAGGTTGTGGAGGGGTTTCCAGGACACCCCCTCCACACACACACACACACACACACACACACACACACACACACACACACACTCCCTGCTCTGCCGGACTGTGGGAGGAATACTCTGAGACCCCCTGACAAAGTGTCTTGGTCCCCTTTCAGCAATCGGCCTCACTTTCATTGACAGGGAGAGAACGGTTAATGCCAGGAGCTCCGCAGGGACAGAGAAAGGGCAGGTGAGAACTGTGGGGGCTCTGAGAACCCCGGATCCTTTCCCTGCCGCTCTGTGCAGAGGCTGCCTCTGTGTGCAACCTCGCTGGGCCCCTCCCTCTCCAAATGAGGCACCCTAGTGGCCTCCAGAAAAAAGCATTTTTTACTTTGACAACATTCCATGCTCTCCTTATTCAAAATGAGGCCAATTTGACGGGCAGCTAGCTGGACTCTAGCTCTGTAAAATCCCAAATCTGAAAGCCTGTTTCTTATCTTGCTTGAGCTCCCCTGCTTTCTACTCCTGTGACCCAAATCTCTCATCAATTTTATTTGACAAATACTTTTATGGGGTTTACTAGTTGCCAGGCACTGTTCTAAAGCATTTCCTAAATATTACTTCATGTAATTGTCACCACAACCCTGTGAAGCAGGTACTGTGATGATTATCCCCATTTTATAGATTAGGAAACTGAGGTGGTTAAGCAACTTGCGTGAGGTTAGACAACGAGGCAGGGGCAGCAGAGGAACTTGAACCCAGGCAGTCTGGCTGGAGAATCCAAGCTCTTGGCTACTATCCTAACTCCTGACAGGAGATGGTCTGGCTTGAATCTTGCCTGATGGCCAGACTCATAAAAATCCAACTTTTATTGCTGCATCTTCTTGTATCAGGAACCCAAGGGCTTGCCCTGAAACTCATTCGGCCTCTTTGTGTATCTTCTTAGTGGGGGCCTAGTGGACAGGCAGGTGGGGACACTGCTGGAAAGTGATGTTCATAGGTAAATGCTGGCTCTCGCAGCCCAACATTCTGATCTGTCTGCCAAGCGGGGCGGGCAACTTCATAAATTTCATGCCTACTCTGAGCAGGACACTGTGTGCCCACGACCTCATTTGTTCCCAGAAACAACTCAGATGAAGAAACAGACTCAGAAAGTCAAAGGGATCTGCCCAAGGCCACCTAGCCAATATGTATCAGGTGAGGATCGGTGCCCAGATCTGTCCGACGTTGGTGTAAGAGGTGGCTCCTGTCCTGGAGGGACCTTCAAAGAAACAAGACAGGTCACAGTGGCTCCTGAAGGGCTGAAAGGGGGCTCTCAGACCAAAAGGATGGAAGCGCGCAGCCCAGCTGAGCAAAGCTCCGCAGGCAGGAGAGACCCTGAGAGCAATGGCTGAGCTGGAGCAGGTGTATCGGGGCTCGGCGGGTGACCATGTCGGATGATGGGGCCTCGAATGCCAAGCAGATGGTTTAGAGTGGATGGGTGAGGCCACGGGGAGCAATTGCTGGCTCAGGAGCACCTTTCCTTCCCTCCGGAGGCGGCCTCCCTCTCACGCAGCAGAGCAATTTCCCAAAGCATTTTCTCTAATTTGTGATTGTTTTCCTAACCCAGAAGCGGCGAGTCTCCAGCTTCTCCCAGCCCACAAGGGGAACCAAGCTGCCAAAGCTGCTGGTCTCCACCCCCCAGTCCAGCCCACTTGGGGACCAATGCATCTGCCCGTCCCAAAGGCCCCCCGGGATAGAGAGCAGGCTGCCAGGAGAGTCTTGGGGGATGAATGGGTTGATGGAGAGACGCATGGGTGGCTTTAGAGCTGGAGCCATGGCCTGCTGGCTGACAGCACCTGAGGAACAGCAAGGTCTGGTCCCTGGGACCAGGGTGGCATGAGGCTCTGCAAGGGGCCTGGGGCACGCAGGAGGGAGGAGAGCTCCGTGAGGGAACTCGGCTCAGAGAGATGAGGGCTCAGAGAAGAGACAGCCTCTGTGGGAGCAGGGGCGCTGGAAGGGAAGTGTTTCCCAGAAAGGGGCCAGGCGGGTGCTCTGAGAGGAGGCTTGTGTGTGTGTGGGGGGGGGGGGGGAGTTTAGGGGCTCTGCAGGGGCCCAGGGCTCTTGTAAAGGGGAGCAAGAGCTCTGTTGGGGATTCTGGGGAATGGTGGCTCCCCACCATGAGAAAAGAGGACCACAAGGAGAGGGGCCTCAGAGAAGAGGTGTGGGCTTTGTGAGAGAGTGGAAGTGTGGCAGGGGCTCAGCAGGGGGCCTGGGATTTGTGGGGAGAGTGGGGGTCTTGAGGGCACAAAGGCTCGGAGGAGAGAACATGGGTTCAGTGAGGAGACCAAGGCTAAATGGGAGGGGGCACCGCTGTGTAAGAGATCGGCTCAGAGAGAAATGCTGGCTTCTGAAGAGATGGGAGCTGAGTGAGGAGAATGGACGGGCCCTCCTTCTAAGGCTATTTCTTCCTAACCCATCACCTGGGTGCCCTATTTTAGCCTGGCTCATTCTGGCCATAGGTTTGTCTCCTTGGCCTACACAGTCCTGTTCCCCGAAAGGTCCCTCTGCTCCTCCACTCACCCACCCCCACATTTCTTCAAGGCTAAGCCCCAAGTCCTCCACTAACTACCCCATGAATGCCCCAGTCTGCACCCATTCCCTCTAAACCACCCAAGATTTTGTATCCCACTACAGCCCAAACACATGATCAGGTAGGCACTTCAGACACCAGAGATGATCAGTAAGGTAATTCTCCCTCCAAGCTAACCTCAATCCCTCCAGCTGCCCATGCAGCCAATTTTCTTGTTCTGTCCTCGGAACAGAACAGGCAGATCTGCAGACCACCTTCCATCAGGGCTTCTGTCATAGCTTTACTTTAGAGACATAAAGTCTCCTCTCAAATGTCTCTCTTCTAGGTAAAATAATTCTGGTCCCTCCCAGAATTGGCTTTTCAAATGACTGTATTTATTATCAGGCATCTCCAAATGCTTGCAGCAAGATTTCAGCAGAACCTCGAACACTGTAGGCTCACAAGAAATGTATCTTGGATGGATATTAAGTTGGTGGCTTCATGCATGAATGAGAGTGAGCAGATGGGCAGCAAGAAAATGAAAAGAAAGGCAGTAGTACATGGTGGTGGCTGACAGGTGAATGGATGGAGGGGTGGAGGTGGGCGAAGGAGAGGTGGACTGTCGGTAGATATATGTTTAAACGAGGGTGGGTGATGATGAGGAGGATGGATTGGATGATGGACGAATGATGGTTGAATGGATTGGATGATGGATGGATAAATGGATAAATGGATGGATGGATGGATGGCTTAGATAGGATGCTGGATGGATGAATAATCTCAACTAGCATCTCAGCTTTTCCCTACATTTCCCAAGTATAGATTCCCCTAACTGGGTTAATGGCACCCCAGTTGTCCTAGACATCCAGGCGTAACACCTGGTCATGTTTCACTTCTCCCTCTTCCTCATCTCCCTCCACCAGCAAGCTCTGAGTCCTCTTGATCCTATCTCCTTGGCGCCTTTTCCCTCTGGCCCCTATTCTCTACTTATCTCCTGGATGATTTCAGCTGCCTCTGCTCCCTGCTTCCTTTCTTTCCTTCAAGTCAATCCTAAAATAGTGCCATCAGCATGATCTTCCTAAAGCTCACCTCTAGTCAGCAATCTTCAATAGCTCCCTATTGCCTGCGTTCCTCAGCGTGGAGTTGCACACTTCTGAATTCAGCTGACCCTCCCCTTTCTGGGCCTCTCATTCCTTCCCTTTATGTACTCTGTGCTGTGGTCAAACCAGACACTGGCTGTCACCCCAAACATTCACCAAGCTTCTCCCCTTTTGGCCATGCTATCCCCACTACCCGGAATGCCCTGTCACCTACCTCCAGCCGTGACAATGCCATTTCAGACATCAACACACAGCTCAAATGCTACCTCCCCAGTGAACCCTTCTCTGATCCCTCCACCAGATATAATCCAGTGAGCCACTTCATCAAGGCACATTTATTGAGCACCTACTATGTGCCCAACTGGCTAGAGGGCCCTGATGGTGGGAGAGGGAGGAAACAAGATAAGAAAGACACGATCTTTGCCTTCAAAGGGACAGCTTGCTATGTAGGTGTGAGTGAGCATGCACACACACACGTACAGAATTCAAAGGAAAAATTAGGGTAAAATAGCGTAATAACAGTTAATACTTATAGTGTATGACGATGGGCCAGGTACTGTTCTAAATGCTTTACTTCTATTAAATAATTTAATCATTTTAACAAACCTATTAGATAGGTATAGATGAGGAAACTGAGGCAGGGGGGTTGGCAACTTACCTAAGATCACTCCACAAGTAAGTGGCAGTTTTGGCCCTGGCTCTGTGCTCTCAACAGTACTCTATGGTGTGGTATAAATAAAATCAGAGGGAGGTGGACAGAGAAATGCATGACAGGCCTCTTCTAGATCGCCCAGTCCCCCTCCCCTGCTGTGCTGTAATCTCCCAACCCAGTCCCCTTCTTTTCAAGCCAGGTGAGAGGCTTCTTGGGAAAAAATGGAAATGAAAATAGATTGAACTAGGGGCAAAGGCCTCAGTGTGCCGCTGAGACACTGTAGTATCCTGGGCGAGCTCCCTTCTTCCCCTGGGCCTCAGTTCCCCGTCAATCTATCTAGCTACATAAACATATCTATTGATGGTTGGGCCCATCAACCCCCAAAGGCCCTTTCAACTCTAAAATGCATAATCCTCAACACAGCTGCTCGGTGATAGAAGACAGAAGCTCAGAGCCTCTTGGCCTCGGGGCCTGGCTGCACGTCCCAAAAACTCCCTGTAGTCTGTGATTACAGCATTTTAGTCCCTAGTTCCTGGGGGCCCCACTGTGTGGCCATCCTACGTCTGTTTGGCCACCTGAATCTGTCGGGCTCATCACTGCCCATCATCTTGTCTGCCCACTGACCTGGATCCATCTGCCTCTGCTACCCATCCATCAGTCTGCCGGCACCCATCCACCTGGTGTCTCCCGCCTGCCTGGTGTCTGTCACTCTGCCCATCACATAACAGAATCCCCATCCCCGGGTCCCTACTTTGCAAGCACCACAACGGTAACAGAAAGACGAGGTGGGGCCTTCCCCTTTTTCGATTACAGAGAAGTCCAGTCTTAACATCAGAACCTGCTTTCCAGGAGCCAAAACAATTCTCAGCCATCCAGCACCCTCTCCCTTCTCCAGGGACCCCCCAGCCCCCTCCTCGCTGGGCCCAAGGGCTTTCTACTTGAGGAATCTGGTCAGGGTCACATGCCTCCTGCCAAAAATGTCCAAGTGGTCCCCGAGGAAATCATCGGACAAGAGCGTGGAGATGGGTGTACAAGAATGTTCATCACAGAATTGTTTGTAATCGCAAAGGATTGGAAACAGCCCAAATGTCCAACAGTGGGGGCTGGTTAAATAAATTATGGCCCAGCCACACAATGGAGAAGCATGCGGCTCTTAAAAAATGATGATGTAGATGTATATTTATTGAAATGGCAAGACATTCACAATATATTATCGAGTGAAAAGAAACAGGTTACAAAGGCATATATATACAGCAAGATGCCATTTGTATTTTTTAAAAATCTGTATATGTCAGGAAGGATATGCACTGAAGTGGTAGCCAAGGGGAGGTGGGATTATGGCTAATCAAAAATGCTTTCATATATAAAAAGACACATACGAATATATGCATGCATATAAATTTACACACATACACACATATGTAGTCACTCTAGATTGAACACTTCCTACGAGCCCAGCGCCATGCTAAGCCCTCTGTCTCTATAACCTCATTTACTCTTTCCTACGATCCCACAAGGTGGGTTCATGAAAACCATTTAACAGATGAGAAAACAGAGGCTCACTGGCCTCGTAAGTGGCAGAGCTGGGATTT
The DNA here is from genome assembly GCF_963259705.1 of Myotis daubentonii. NCBI lineage: Eukaryota > Metazoa > Chordata > Mammalia > Chiroptera > Vespertilionidae > Myotis > Myotis daubentonii. Next base: position 69,710,353 of record NC_081847.1, on the reverse strand, counting down.
CAACTTGCTCTCTCTGACTCCTGAGCCCACACTCTTAACCAGTAGTTGTCGCATTTCTCATTTTGTTCCTCTGTAACTTGCCTATTTTAAAAAATAACATATTTACCTGGGTGATAAAGAAGTGACAGAAGTTAACAGACAAGGGAAAAAATGAGGCGGGTGAACTATATGCAGCAACATGTCCTCAACCTCTGGGTGTTTGGCAGCTTTTCAGCAGGTTTTCTCCATGGGCCCCTCCAACCCTCCTCCTGCTCATCCATCCTCCATCGCCCTATATTGGCTATGAGGCTGGTCCAGCCTGCTGGGGAGGGGCAGGGCAACACCGTGGAGGGCTGGGCCTTAAGCAGTGTAGGCTTTAATGCTACGTGGCCGAGGTCCCCTCCTCCAGCCCAAGTTTAATCCAGCAAGTATTTGCTTTGTGCCACATGCTGCGCTCATCGTTGGGGAGGCCAAAATGAAAAAAAGAACAAAAACACAACAAAACCCAAGGCCTGCCTTCAGGGTCTTCTCACCCAGGACTGGGTTTCTCAACCTCCACACTATCAACATTTTGGGCTGCATAATTCTGAGCTGTGGGACTGTCCTGTGCACTGTAGGTTTAGCAACATCCCTGGCCTCTACCCACTAGATGCCAGTAGCAGCTTCCTACCCAGTTGTGACAATAGCAATGTCTCTAGACTTTGCCAGATGTCCCCTAGGGGGCAAAATTGCCACTCATTGAGAACCATGGATCTAGTGGATGCTAAAAGGCAGGCAGTAAAGAAGAAAAAAAAAAACCTAAACTAATTACTAGGGGGCTGAGTAGACAGTCACATGTACCTGAATGGGTCAGAGGAGGCTTCGTGGGATGCACCTGTCCTTGAAATTCCCTAGAGTTATCCTGGGTGATCTCATCCATCCTGTCACTTCCAAGATCGGTTTCTGGCCTAGAACTCTCAGGGTGAGCCCAGCATTGCTGCACACTGTCCAAAGGGTAGCTCCACGGCATGTCCCACCAGCATCTTGCATGCACTCTGTGCACAGCTGGTCTCCACCTCTCCTCCAAAGCCCTGCTCCTCACACCGCCCACACAGCTTCCCAAGTCAGAAACAGAGGACCCCCACCCCCTTCACAGGATCTTCCAGCCCTGCCCATTCTATTCCAACCCTCACAGGGCCTCCTCTTGACCCCCTGTAGAGCTGGACCCCGTCTTCCCCACCAATCCATCCTCCACCCAGCAGCAGGGTGAAGAGTCTAAAGGCAAATCACACCACGCCTCTCCCCTGCCTAAAACCCTCCGGTGGCTCCCACCGCTCTCAGGATGAAGTCCAAGCTCCTCCTGTAGCCTTCAAGACTCACAGGATCCAGCATCCACCCATCTTGCTGGCTTGGTTTCCTGTAACTCCCAGACCCGCACCCCAGGCTCTATGTGCCCCACTTCAGCCAACTAAACTTTTAGTTCCTCTAATATTCCCCCTCACCTTGGGGCCTTGGTCCTACGAACCCCTTGGCCTGGAGCCTCCTTCCCGTGCTCCCATCCTCCCTCACCCACTTCATCCCTGAGATAGTTGCTACTCAACCTGCAGCACTTCCTCCAGGCAGCCTCTGCTGTGCCCTCCACTCGTTCTTTCGTGGCTTATGAATTGCTCAATTGTCTCCTTCCCAGGAACACCAGGCTCCTGTCGGCTGGGATCCTGTCTGCTCATTTAGCACAATGCTTAGCACCTAGTAAACACTTAATACGTCTGTGTAAATCTATATTTTAAACTGGTTAACAAATGGATGATCAGACAGACCGAAGCGTGGGTGCAAAGAACAGAGACTATCTGGGTTGGGTCTTTAGTGCACTGAAAGATCTCCAGGGAAAGGACGTTCAGGTAGAAAGAAGGTGTGGCTGAATGTAGAGTCTCGGATTGGAGGCGGAGTGGGAGATAAAGGAGGATGCAGACGGATTACAAAGACCTTGAATGTCACGGTGCGGAGTCTGGACTTAATTCAGTAGGCGATGGGGAGCCATGGAAGGGTTTTAATCAAGCAAGTGACATGATCCCACCTGCGTTAGAGAAAGATCGCTCTGGCTGCAGCAGGATTGTGGAGGGGAGGGGATCAGAGGCTGGGAGGCCAGGGAGGAGGCTGCCACAGGTTTTTGGCAAAGCCAGTGAGTTCTGAGGAGGGGTCATGGGATGGATGGGAGGGGACAAAAGGTAGAGGCTAAGGTGAAATGAATCTGTGGGAATCTAGAACATGCTCTAACTCCCCAGCTGCATGCAGGAACTGGGAAGTCCCTTGAAAAAGCCTGAGGTCAGAGACAGATTCTGGTGGTCCTGACTCAACTCTGCCCTTCTGCAGGGGTGCAAGCAGCAAAACCAAACAGGAAGGGCGCCTTCAACCCCGGGGGAACCAAAGGACGCAAGTACGGATAATAACCATCACCATACCGCTTCATTTATGACGAGTCCGGTGTGCCAGGCACTGTGCTCAGCACCACACATGCTCACGCATTTCCAGTCTTCACAACCACCCAACGAAGTGGGTACTACTTTCCCCCCTCCATTTCACAGAGGAGGAAACTGAGGCTCAGAAAGACAAAACAACTTGCCCAAAGTCACACAGCCTTCAAGTCACAAACCCAGGCTGGTCTGATCCCAATGCCCATGCTCTTAGTCAGTTATTCATCGTACACAAAGGAGGGAGCTGGTGGCAGGTGGATGGCCGATGAGGAAGCAGGAAGTTCTCAGCCTAATCCCAGTGGCCCCGCAGCACATTTCCTCTGTGCTGATGGGGGCACAGGGGAAATGGAGAGGAGGAAGGGTATTCCTCCTGGTCCCTGAACCCCATGTGTTCAGACCCAGCCTTGCCTATTCTGATAGGTGTGTCCCCACTGTAAGAGAACTGGGCGAAGGAGTGAGCAGTGTGTAGAATTCACCCCTGTGGGAATTAAAGAAAGACATCCTCCTCTGGGGACATGCACCCCCACAGGCCCGTGGCTGGTAAGTATATGGAACTGTTATTGCCAACTAGAAAAACTGCCCCTTCCTCTGGGAGGACACAGGCTGCTTTAGGGCATCTGATTTGTGGAGTGGAGCTTAAGTGGATTCCAGCCCCTACTTCCCTTCCACACTGAGTGCTCCTAGACAGCCAAAACCCTGCCCAACTGGACATGCCAGCCATGCCTCCAGCCCCGTGCCTGTATCCGTTCCCCAGCAGCCACTCTGCTTCATCCTCAATGAGAAAAATGTCCGCTCTGGTAGATACATAGAGCTCAGACCCTTCCACAGACTTAAGCTTCTTGTTAGTCCCTGCTTCTGCCATGGGAGAAAAGTCAAAATCCTATTATGCCCATTGCTCTGATGAGAATGTTGAGGTCATAGCCTTTCCCAATGACAGGGGGGGGGGGGGGGAATCTAGGCCTCCTCTAGAGGGGCCTGTATCACAACACGGTTCCAGGAGGCAGAGGCCTCTAGCCAAGAGCTCCATCTTAAGGGCACTCTGAGGAATTCAGAGGGGTGGAGGGTACGGCCACCCTCAATGGGGACATGAACCTTCTCCCCGAGCCTGGCCTGAGGCCTGGGTCTCCTCTCAGCCGACAGGGGTGGAGTCCCCTTCCTGTCCACCTTGAGTGAGCTCTGGGGCAGGATGGGAAAGACTCCAGGCCTGAGACCCCAGCCCAAGCCTCCTCCTTAGGACCTCCTCTGCTCCTGAAGGCACCTGACTCCATCCTTGGCGCCCACCCCTTCTCAGGCTGAGCTGTGCTGGCTGCTGCCCGAGTTATATAAACAGGAATCGTCCTCTTTCGGAATACCTGAGGCTGCATTTCCGAGTGGAGCTTCCTGATGGAAGAAAAAGGGAAAGAAAAAAAAAAAGAACAGGGAGAGGAGAGATTTAATTGGCCGGTTCCTACAGCCCATGTGGTAAATAACGGCTGCTCCAAACTTTGCTAACTCTGGAGGAGACTGGCCCCCCTGGGGCCCCTGCCCAGCCCAGCCCAGCCCAGGTGGCTGCTAATGGCCTCACAGTCAGGAACTGGGGAGGAGGCTCCTCATCTCCAGAGAGCACTCGGGAGGGGCACCTGCCCTGTGGCTGAGAGAGAAGGGGCTGGCTTTGCAAAATGCCTGGCCCAAAAGGGCCGGCAGACGGCCCCGGAAGCGGTGTTCAAATGTCCACAGTGGCCTTCCCTTTCAGAGGAATCGAAGAGGAGCGCCCCAGACACTGGGAAAGGAAGAGACACGGGGTGAAGTGGAGCAGGGAAGTAGCTGGGGCAGGGAAACGGGTCGGGAAGAGGCAACTGCCACAGAAAGAAACTGAGGCAGGCAGGATGGAAGAGTGGAGGAGGAAATGGCAAAGACCAAAGGATGCAGAGAGGCCAAATTCAAAGGAGGCGGTAGAATCGCGGTGATTAAGGGTGACAGTGATCACTGACAGACGAGTAAAGGGGGAACTAATGAGGGACAGAGGGCATGATGGTCAGGGAGGCAATGATGATGCTGAGATAGGGGATAGGGTAGTGGGCCGACTAGTGTGGGAAGAAGGTTGGAATCCAGACCTACACCGCCCCCCCCCCCAAGCTGGAAGGGCCCACAGAGGGCTGGCAGCGAGCCAAAGGCTTGCTGGGGCACCTTGGCAGTCCGGGGTCTGGACGGAGAGGGCTGAAGCGGAAGGTTGGAAGCCTTCGATGGCTTCAGGCAGCGCTCCTCTACCCGCCACCAGGGGGTGCCCCTGCAGCTCGGGGAGACCTCCAGGAACTCCGGGTTCGCTCCTCCCGCCGGGAAGTGGGGGTCTCCGAGCCAAGGGGAGAGGGGAGGTCGAGTCCAGAGCTCAAGAGAGACGGGTCCGGACAGCGCCCGCCGGCGGCGCCCCGCACTCAGCGCGCCCGCACATCCACGCCTCCCCCTCAGTGCCCGGCCCGGAGAGCAGGTCCCAATGGCGCTCCTTCGGACGTGAGGCCGTCGGGCCGGTCCTCCCGCGGAGGCGGTGCTCCCAGAGCCAGGTGCTGGGGACAGGACAGTGCCGCCCCTCGCTCGCGGCCCGTCCCCCGGCCGGCCCGACGGCCCGACGGCAGCGGGTCCTCGCAGGCCAGCTCCCGCTCCCCGCGAGGTGGCCGCAGCCGCGCGTGTCGGCCTCGGGTGTCCCCGGACGCCGCGCGACCTCGCACACACACGCGCGCACACGCTCCCGCCGTGCGGTATTTCCCGGCCGGGACCCCGCCTCTGGGAGGGGCCGGCGACCAGCCCGGGCAGCGGGAGTGGGGGCGCCAGGGACGCCGGGTCCCGGCCCGTGTCGAAGCCGTATGCCCCTTCCCCGCCGCTTTCGGCGCGTGGGCTTGGCCCCCGCGCTTGACCCCTCGGCCCGCGGAGGTCCCGGAGGCTCCGGGGCGCGCGGCGGGCGGGGAGGGGGCGCGGGTGGGGGCCGCGGGCTCCGGGCCGAGAGGCGGCTGGGCTCCGCGCCGGGGAAAGTTTGGACGTGGGAAACTCCCTCCCCGCCCGCCCCGCCGAGAGGAGGGGGCGCACGGGGGCGGGCACGGGCACCCCGGCTCCCCCTGCGGCCGGAGGCTCGCCCCCCGCGCCGCCCGCTCCCGCGGGCCAGGGGGCTCCCTCCGGCCGGGCAGCCTCCCCTCGGCGGCGATCCGGCCGCCCCTCCCGCGGCACCCAGCGCGCTTACCTCGGGGAGCGGCCCGGGGCTCCCCCGTCCTGCCGCCTCGGGGCGCTGCGTGGGGCGGGGGCCCCGGCGCCGGCGGCGGGCGAGTCCGGAGCCCGGCGGCGCCCGGAGGAGCCGGAGGGAGAGCGGGCGCGAGAGCGGGAGCCGCGGCGGCGAGTGCGCGCGTGTGTGAGCGAGAGAGCGCGAGAGAGCGCGGAGCGAGCGAGCGGAGCGGGAGGGTGCGTGTCTGACTGGGGGGAGTGTGCGAGGGACGGATCCCTTCCTTCCTCCGCAGCCTCTGGTGGAGACTCGGAGAATGCAGCGCCCGCCGGGCACAGGCGCGCGGAGCCACAGGCGGCCGCCGGGCCCCAGGACCCCGCAGCGGGGGAGCCCGGCCCCCGCTCCTCGGGTCGCGCCCTCCCCCGCGGGAGGGGGTCCGACCAGCGGCCCAGTCCCAGGAAACCCAGCGGGCGGGGTGCCCCTCCTTCCTGCAACCCCAGACCCTTACAAAGGGAGCGCCCCCAGGAGGGGGACCGGCTTCCTCCCCGCTGGGCAGCTTCCCAGGAGACTCCAGACCCTTCACCGCATGAATTTACTGCGTCTAAGGTCCCCTATCCCCCCAGCTCCCCTCCACCATGGGAGCCTGGCTTCAGAAGAGGGGGACACAGGAGAGGGTGGGGGCAGGCTTCTCCAGGGGCTGTTCAGAAAGGCCTCTGCAGACCCCCCAGTTTCAGAACAATCACTGCCCACTGGGGGGTGGGGGTGCAGAGGCCCGCAGGTCTCTAGAGAGTTTCCAGATCAGGTGTCCCCAAAAAACCGTGCAGGCTTTTCATTTGGGGAATGGGGGAGTCATTCTGGACATCCCTGCAGCCAACAAAGCAAGCAGGCAATACAGCCCCTCCTGAACTTAGTGCCACCTTGGCCCACAGAGCCTCCCAATGAGGTCCCTCCTTCCCTCCCCACTTCCCAGAAACACCTGCCAGGCTGATTTTCCGTTCTCTTTAAAATCCAGCTAACCAGGTGCCTGGGGTCTTTTCTCCTGGCTGCATGGCTTTCTCTTCGGTCTTTAGGATGAGGCCTAATTGAGAAAACCCCTGACCCCCATGCGAAGTTTTTGCTGGTGGGCTAGGACCCGTGACTTCCACAGGCCTACCCTTTGTCTTGGGGTTGAAGTCCCCTTAGGAGCCCCCCCAAGGGTAGATGGGTGAAGCAGAACAGGAGACAGGATTGCCGTGTCCCTCTGTTCTGCGCTGCTGTGACTGACCAGACACAAGGTGATGCCTGGTCAGCTGCTGACGTTCACAGCAGAGAGCAGGCCCCTGGACTCCTGGGATTTCTCAGGGACCCAGCCTCTACCTCACCCATCCTGCTCCTTCCTCAGTCCCTAATTTCCCTCTGCACCCCCACACCCTGGTCCTTCTCTCTTCTGGATGATTACAATCTCCTCTCCTGCTGGGTGCCCCTCTGACCCTCCCACTAAACTCCATCACTCTTTTATTTATTTTGAGATTTATTCTCCGTGTGCCAGCCTGTTCCCTCCCCTAAGCCCTTCTCTCGGTTTATTCCCCTTCATTGATCTCTCCCAGCCCTGCATGTGTGTCCAAGTGCTCCTTCTCCTGGTCTCTCTCCTCCCTTCTCCTCTCTATTCTCAGCTTCCACTCTTTCATGCTTTCGGAGGCCAGCCCTTCCAGATGCATCTCCTCACTTGCTGCTCTCTCCCTCCCCTCCAACTCACTTTTGCCATTTGCTCCAGCTCTCTCTCCTCCCCACCCTCTCCCTCCAGCCAGGGAGTGTGCAGTTCATCTTAGGTCTCAGACCTGCTTGCTGGTCCACAGGTTGTTCTGGCCTGGGACACTGTTGCTCTCACATCGGCATACACACAGTAGGAGTTCAACAAACATTTGTTGAATGAACTACTCACACATCTCTTTTGATCTTTTTCCCATGACAGTCTAGATCTCTTACTTTTCCTCTCTCAACATCTCCTCTTCTCAGACTCACTTCCATCATTGTCTCTAATTCTCCCTTCCTGCAACAAACCTTCTCTGAGTGTCCACTCTGTGCTAGGCACTGTGTGAGGCTCTGAACCCACAATTATTGAGCACTTGCTGTATGCCCTGTAAGTCCTCACAATAATCAGACACTGGTGTGAGCCCCCTTTTACAAATGAATAAAAGTGAGGCATGGAGTGTTGAAATGTCAAGATCACACAGCTGGCAAAAGGTGAGGTCAGGTTGGTACATGGCACATGGGCCTGACCTTGCACTCTGGTCTGGGAGAGGTAAGTGGGGACTTCTTTGCAGTGTGGCAGGTGCAGCAGGGGGCCGTGCAGTGTGACAGAGGAAGCGCTGGGCAGAACGGGGCTGAGGGCAGCTTTGCCTCCACGCAGGCTCTGTGACATCAGGCAAGCCACTTCCCTCAGGGTTGATGTACAGATAAGATGATAGGATAATAACCATAATTAGCATGTAGCAAGCACGTGCCATGTGTCAAAACCTGTGTTCAGTGTTTTACATGGATTATTTCATTTGATCCTCATAGTAACCAACATACAAATTTATACATGGGGAAACTGAGGCACAGAAAAGCTATAAACTTGCCCAAGGCCACACGAGGAGTTTGTGGCACAGCTGAGATTCAAACAGATGCACACTGAACCGGTGTGCAATACTGCCCCTGGGCAAGTACCAGGCCTAGGACATTGCAGGCGCCTAGTTAGAGGTCTGGACCTGTGCACAATTCTGTTATAGCAGAGTGGGTGCACAAATAAGGGAGACCCTAATCTTCCAGGGGTGAAGATGGGGTGAGGAAGGACTGGGGAGCTTGGCTAGAATGATTCTGGAGAAGGGGCTTATGCCCCTCTTTCGCCTCCATGGGAGGGAGTCCAGCTCCATCCTGATGCACTGACATGTTCTTCCTTTGGAGCAGTCTCCTGGGCCCATGGGTGTTTCCCTTCCTCTAGCCAGGCTTTCCCCACCATGGCACTGTGGACATCTTTGGCCAATTCTTTGCTTGGAGGGCGCTGTCCTATACAGTGCATAGTGGCATCCCTGGCCTCTACCCACTAGATGCCAGTAGCACACACACACACACATATACACACACACACACAGCTGTGACAACCAAAAATGTGTCCAAACAGTGCCACGTGTCCCCTCAGAGGCAAAATCACCCCCCATGGAGAACCCCTGCTCTAGCCTGACCGCCTTAATAGCAGGGTCTGCTCCAGGTCACCTTGAGAGTTTAAAGAGGTATCTGTGAAGGGATGGACGGGCGGCTTCTCGCAGCTCCACGCCCTGCTGTCCTCCTTACTCTCCTCTCCTCTTCTACACCTTGCTCCCACTCTGCCCTCACGAGCAACCCTGTCTCTGCCTTTCTGTCTCCTTGTTCTTCTCTATGCCCCTGTCTGTAGTTCTCTCACCCACTGTCTGCTTGTCTCAACTTCCTCCACCTCTGCCTCCTTTTCACCCTCAGTGTTTCTGGGTTTCTCTGACCCTTTCTCTCTGAGGGTCTGTCTTCTTATTTTACTCTATGTCCCTCCATTCTTCTCTCTGGCTGCTCTCTTTCTATCTTCATCTGTTTCCTTCTCCATTTGTCTACCTTTCTCCAGTCTCTCTGTCTCCCTCTCTCTGTGTCTTCCTATTTCTGTTTGTTCCCTCCTTAAGTCTCCCCAGTGCCTGTCCTACTAGGACTCTCTCTGGCCCCTTCCTCCCCCGCCCTCTCCTCCTGCTCTCTCTCCCTCCCTTTTCCCTTTCTACCTTCTCCCCACACTCCCTTCTACCTCTTTCCCCCTTCTTCCTTCCTTCCCTCCGTCCTTCTCCCTTCTTTCTCTCCATCCTCCTCCCTCCCGCCTCCTCTATTCTCCTCCCTCTATTTCCCCTCCTCTCTCTGCTTCCTACCCCTCCTCCTGCTTTGTCTGTGGGAGCTGGAAGTTAAAAGCTTTTCCGAACTTGCTCTCCAGTCGCTGTTCCTGGTGCTTTCATCTCGCCAGCACATTTGTAAAACCGCACAGGCTGAAGGGCCAGTGACATGAACAACCAAAGAAATGTCAGCGCAAGCACAGGACCGCCAGCCCGCCGGAGGGGGGGGGGGGCGCGGGGGGGCAGTCAGGGTGCACCCCAGCCCCTCCCAGGAAGGGACCAGGGACAGAGACAAGGATGGAGGTCCCTCGCAAGGGACTCTACACCTCTGCCAACCCTGGCTTCCTACACTAGGCAACCAAGCACAGGGGTGGGGAGGAAAGCAGACTCCCTGGGGGAGAGGGGGCTGCCAGCCAGGGAGCGATCCCACCGGCTGCCAGAAGAGGGGGCAGAGGGAGGGGAGCAGCCAGCCTGCAGGGAGCCACCTGCTCTCAGAGCTCAGCTTGCTGCTCGCCTAAACACATCGCGTGCATTCTGGAGCCAGACAGTCTGGGTTCAAATCCCATCGCCCATTTACCAACTGTGTCATCCTGGGCAAGTGACTGTACCTCTCCATGTCTCCGTTTCCTCAAAGATACTAGTAAAATGGGGATGATGATAACAGTGCCTACATCTAAGTGCTGGGGGAGGACTGAATGAGTGAATCAATGTAGGACACTTAGAATGAGTGTCTGCTGTACTTATTAAGAATAACAACTCCAGCCCAGCTGGCATGGCTCAGTGGTTGAGTGTCGACCTATGAACTAGGAGATCACGGTTCGATTCCCGGTCAGGGCACATGCCCAGGTTGCAGGCTCCATCCCCAGGGGAGGTGTGCAGGAGGCAGCTAATCAATGATTCTCTCTCATCATTGATGTTTTTCTCTCTCCGTCTCTCTTCCTCTCTGAAATCAATAAAATATATATTTTAAAAAAGAATAACAACTCCGCAAGGTAAGGTTATTAGCCCTATGTTCCAGATGGAGACACCCAGATTTAAAGGGGGGGGGGGGTTGCCAGAGGACTCAGAACAAGTCAGGGACACAATAGGGATTAAAGCCTGGGTCCCACTTTGGCCAAGTAGCTCAGTTGGTTGGAGCATCGTCCAGATACACCAAGTTTGTGGGTTCAGTCCCCAATCAGGACTCATACAGGAATCAACCAATGAATGCATAAGTAAGTGGACCAACAAATGTCTCTCTTTCAAAAATAAATAAATAAATAAATAAATAAATAAATAAATAAATAAATAAAAGCCTAGATCCCTCCCAGTGCTCCACCTTTCTCCTCAAGGCAGTGGGCACAGGAATGGAACACAGTTAAGGGGGATAAGGACTGAGTCTGTTTTTTTCACTGCTGTGTCCTGTGGATACAGCACATAGTAGATGCTCAGTAAAACCTTGTTGAATGAATGAGTGAAGGAAGGGGAAAAAATGGCTGAAAAGGTGTCAAAGCTACAAAATTGAAAGGCTGCTTAGTTTTCAGGGGTCTGGTGGGCTGAGGCAGAGGCAGGAGCCCAGGTTTAGGGAACTTCTAGGTCAAGGAGGGCAAGTCCAGCATGGCCATCTAGGACCCAAACTGAGGCAGCACCATGGACAGCGGACACAGCCAGGCAGGGAGCCCAGTTTTACACCTGGAGCCACCCACCCAGCTGCTGAGGCACCCAGCCCTCCATCTCTACCTGCATCCCACCTCCCTGAAGGGGCTCCCCAACCCTCTGCCTCCCACACACGCTCTGCCCCTCTTCTCTCTCTCTAGAACCAAGTCCAAAGCCAGGACAGTCCACTGGGAAAGACATGCCTCCCCTTCTTCCAGTCCTTCCCCCTCAGCCCAGCTAGCCTCTGGGGCCGAGTCTCACCCTCAGATGGCTGCATGGAGATGGAAGTAGGGCTCCTGGGGCATTCTTGAAGGGCCTACGACACAATGAGAGGGGAGCAGGCCCTGAGCGCCCGGACCATCCCTCCTGAACCCCCTTCCCTGGGGTGCAAGGTGAGTCAGTCCTGCCACACACAAGGCCTCCCCCCCACCCCAACACTTCAAACACTCCACTCTCCCTGCATTATTCAACTGCCTCTCCCAGGGCTGCTGCAGAGCACCCAGCCCAGGTGCTGAGGAGGAAAAAGGGAGGAGGGCCCATTAAATTTAAACACCACTGAGATTGTCAGATGTGAGGTTCTATTCCTGGCCTGGAGAAGAGCAGCCAGCAGGAGGGGAAGGGGGATCAGCAGGGGCCGGGGAGGGAGAGACCTGCCCTGGGAGGAGTGACTCGCGGAGAACCTGCAGGGAAAGGCCGTGATGCTGGGGAACCTGGCCATCCCCCATGGCAGGCCCTCACTCACCGGGAAGAGGACCTCGCTCGCCTGCTTCTGATGAGACAGGAGGGCACATCTAGAAATAGCTCCTCTGAGGCTGCCTGAAAGCCCACCATTATCGCTTCAGCGTGAGGAGCAGGGCATCACCTCTCTGGCTTCATTTCTCGTTGCTTTCTTCTTGCCCCTGACATCCCAGTCATGCCAAATGCTTTTAGTTTGCTTATCACACACTGAACTTTTATAATGCCACTCCTGCCCCTTGGAGATCTCCTCCTTCCTTTCTCTTGCTGGAAAACTCCTATTTACCCTTCAAAACCCAGCTTAAGTATCACTGTACCAGTTGGCATTAAGCTCTCTCTCCCACCTCTGCCCTTCAATGGACCTGAAATACACATCCCTTATTGCTTCCCTCTCCCTGCCTCACATGGGTGGCAGAGTCCTTGGCTGTCAGGCCTGATGGAGCCATCAAGGATCATGACCCTTTAAGAAGCAGCAGAGAGGGGCTAGGGAGCTGGCGGGGGTGGGGGGGGTGGGGGGGGGAGGTGAAGGGATTAAGAAGTGAAAACTGGTAGTTACAAAATAGTCACGGGGCTGTAAAGTGCAGCATAGGGAATATAGTCAATAATATTGCAATAACTATGTATGGTGACAGATGGGTACTTGAAATACCAGGGGGATCGTTTTGTAAAGTATATGATTGTCTAACCACTATGCTGTACACCTGAAACTAACACAAAACAATATTGAATGCAAACTATAATTGAAAAATAAAATTAAAAAAAGAAGCAGCAGCAGAGAGGTTACCCTGAGGAGTCTGAGCTCGCCTCCCAGTCCTGGCTCTGGCCCCAACTCTCTGCGTGTTTTGGGATAAGTCCCTGGCTCTCTCCTGGCATTGGTTTTCTATTCTGTGAAGTCAGAAAGAGAGGCAAATTCATAACGACTGAGGACCCTTCCAGTTAGTAGAGTCCAGGAATTTTCTGCTCCATACATACTTCTTCCAACCATTTCTTGCTCTTCCCCTATATGGATGCCATCTGGCCAGCACCCTTATTTGGTACCCAAAACCGCTGGAGCTGGCTTGAACTAGCTCATCAAAGCCAATTATTGGATTTTTCAGGAATTTTCCAAGCCAGTTTTCCAAGCCCTTGAAATTGGCCCTGTTGAGAGTATTTACACCATGAAAATTGGCACACACTACAAATCAGTGCTTCTCCCCTCCCTCCCCCAGAGCCAGTTACCTCTGCCTGAACCTCCCCATCCCCGCCTCCAGGCCTTCGCTCCTGTGCTGGCCCCTACTTGAGAGGCTCTTGCTATTGGTTCTCTCTCCCCACCGCCCAGGTTTCAGGCCCCAACTCACATGTCATCCACTGAAAGCGAGTGCCTCTGACTTCACTTGATAGTCTCCTCACTGTCACCTCACTCCTCACTGAATGCTCGTTTTCAGTGACAACACAGTTCAACTGGGGAAGAACACGCACTTCGGAGCAGGCTGATGTGAATGGAAATCCTGCTCTGTGTCCACAAGGCTTTATTCTCGTCAGTGGGGTCTCTGCTCAGGCTCCTTCTTACAGGGGCTTCCCTGGCCACTCAAGTAAAATGACGCCCCCCCCCCCACACACACACACACACACACACTCCACCTCACCCTGGACATCGCTCTCTATCTTTTCACCTGGTTGACTTCTCTTCTTGGCTCTTGATTAGCACTGACACTTTCACTGATTTGTTAACTTGTCCAATGCCCAGGTCCCCCTCTAGACTGTGAGTTCTGTGAGGGCAGGGATCTTACCTGCCTTGGTCACTGGTGCATCCTCATCTCCTAGAACTGAGCCTGGCACAGGGTAGTTACAATGAATAAATAACTGTATGACCTTGGGTGAGACACACCATCTCCCTGAGTTTCAGTTTCCCCAGCATCCTGCCTGGATGGAGGAGATTCTAGTCCCCTCTCCATCACTAACTCATGTGTCACCTGGGCAAGTCAACCCCGACTCCCTGCACCTCAGTGTTGCCTACCTCTCAGGGGTCAGGTAGCTGATGAGCTGGAGTTATCATTTCAATCCCTGGGCTCCATCGGGTCTGTCCTCCCATCCCATCCCCACCTTATTCATTCATCCATTCACTCAGCAAATATTTACTGAGCATCTGCTATGTGCCAGGCCCTGAGGGTACAGCAGTGAACACAGAGATAGAGAGCCCATGGACTTCCATTCCACTTGGGGAAGACAACAAGAGAAACTAGTAAAACAAATAGTACATTAGATGGTGATAGTGCTAAGGAGGCATTTAAAGCAGGAAAGGGGCACAGAATTTCCAAGAAGGAATCCACGTTTGGGAAAGGGGGTCAGAAAAATATTGCACTACAAGGTAAGACATATAAAGAAAGGCACGAAGGAGGTGGCTCTTTAGAGAAAAAGCGTTTGCCTTAGCCAGTTTGGCTCAGTGGACAGAGCATCAGCCTCTGGACTCAAAGGTCTCAGGTTCGATTCTGGTCAAGGGCACATGCCTGAGTTGCAGGCTTGACCCCCAGTAGTGTGTGTGCAGGAGACAGCCAATCAATGAATCTCATCATCGATGTTTCTATCTCTCTCTTCCTCTCCCTTCCTCTCTGAAATCAATAAAAAAAAAATATATTTTTTTTTTTAAAGAAAAAGCTGTCCAGGCAGTGGGAACAGCAAGTGCAAAAGCCAGGAGCAGGGGCGGGCCAGGTGTGTTTGAGGAAGAGCCAGGAGGGAGGCAAGTATGTCAGGCTGGGGAGCGCGGTGAGCTGGAGACAAATGATGGAAGGACCAAAAGAAATGAAGGCAGGTTCTGTCTCCCCTGTCCTTCCCTGCTGGGAGTGTGGCATAGAAAGCTCAAGAGGAGGCTGGGGGACTCCCCTTCCTCCTGCTGTCCCCCCTCCTCCCCTCCCTGGGCTTCTTCTGAGCAAGTGGGTGCCCAGGCTCCCTGCGTATGCCCACAGCTTTGGGGTGGGTCATTTATCTCCTGGTGCCAGGAGTTTCTGGAGCCGGGCACTTCCCCCCCACTCAGCCCCGCTCCCCTGAGTGGCAGAGACAGGTGTGAGGAATTAGCTGTGGGGACTAATGCCGTGACAGGAACCGGCACAAAAGAAGAGGACAGAGTGTAATGTTTATTATGTTTGAAGCAAAGCAAACACGCGGCCTATTTATGTATCTATAGAGAATTAATTGGCGAGCGGCAGCAAGAAGCAGATTATAAATTAGAATCATTTTCGCCAACTGAAACCCATTCATCTTGCTTCAGAATGGGCCTGTCACCTCCTCCTGACTAATTCCTTTTAAATTCATTGCTTTTTCTCACCGGCCCCCCGCAGCTCTCACCTTGAGGCCTGAACCCCAGCAGACTGCACCTCCCTCAGGGAAAGGCCCTCAGGAAAAGCTCTGTGCTTTTCGGGGCGCTCACTCTCTGCCCACCCCAGACTCCGGAGCCCCATCCCCACCCCGGCCCCTCTTGGGTCTGAGTCCCTGGTGCCCTGGTTTTACACTGTTTCCTGTGGCCCAGAGCCTCCCTCCGCTTCTCTCCTGCTCTGGCCCGTCCTGGGAACCTGGCAGGAGGGGAGCCCTGGCAGAGGCTCAGGCTGGGCAGGTGGAAGTGGGCAGCTCGAGGCTGCTGTCCTGGGTGCCCCGGAGCACTGGCCACCGCTGGCTGCTCGTAATTCTGGGCTCAGAGCAGGCGGCCTCCAGGGAATCAGAGGAAGCCACGCTGCCCGGTCCCCGGAGGTCCTGGCTCCCTCTCCTCTCACCTGGAGCCCAGGGAGATGAGAGGCTAGCCAGGTGCCAGCGGCTGCCAGGCCTGAGAGTGGTGCCATGACTGTCCTGGGCTATGGCCCAATTCACTCTTCTCCTCCTCCCACCCAGGCTGCCAACCTTTGAGCTGGAGACTGTAGCTGGAAGGACTATGTTAAGGCATTTGGGGAATAGGAATACTTAGAACATGAGTCCTCTGGGCTGGGACAGCGAAGTAAACATTAGGGGCCTAATAATGAAAAGTATGAGCCTGGAGTGAGCCCAACCTAGGTCTGAATTCAGGTAGCCTGCCCTGACTAGAGGTGCAAGTCACCATTATCTCCCTGAGCCTCAGTTTCCTTGACTGTGAAGTGGACACGATGCTGACAGTGCTGGTTATCATGACTTGGTATTCCGTGGGCTTGTTAAATGTTGTAAATACTTTCATGGTGGTCGGCAAATAGCCAGTGGGTCTAGTGCTCTTTCCTGTGACTACCTCTGTCCCACTTAGGGGCACCTCCCATTGCTATGACCGAAAACCTCAAGGTCAACGCCCCCTGGGAGCCTCAAGGGTCTGCATGTTCTGATGGACCCACACATGCTGTACTGGCTCTTCCATATTTTGCACCTATGCCCTGCCTGCACCCCGAAACAGCTTAAATCAGATCCTGGGAATATAGTGCCTGACGTCTACTAGATGCCCAACAGATGCAGGTATTAGTTGCCACTGTTATTAATTTGGACCAGGTTTCTAAGCCTGTAATCCTGGCATCCCAAGCCACCATTCTTTCCTCTGCTTCTCCACCTTAAAAACAGACAATAAATAAACCAGCAATAAACAAATAAACAAACAAAAACCCACCAATAACTTTCAGCCTCCACCAGGAGTCTCCCACTGCTTGCCGCCTGCTAGCCTCGGAGAATCACTGTGCTGAGCCGCCCAGCCTGCCTGAGCTCAATGCTACGGGACCTACAGGACCTTGGCCTTTGGGAATCTTGAGCCTCAAGGGCAGACCTGGGAGCCCGGAGAGGGCCAGGCCCCAGGTTGACTGACCTCTGTATCTCTCTCCTCCCCAGATGGACTGCAGCTGGGGCCACCAGGGCCCATCATTGAGACAGAGGGACAGCCTCGGCCCAGTGACTGGCAGGGCCCAGGACCACATGTGACGTTCAGGTATTCAGAATAAATAGCCCTGGATCTTCTTGTCAAGTCCCTATCTAAAAAAAGTTCGAGATGTGAATGAAAAAAAAAAAAAAAAAGATTAGCTCCAAAAGTAATGGCAAAATCTAAATTATTGAGTGTTTAAATATCTACACAACATAGCGCTGTGCCAACTAGTCAAGTGCAATCCAGCTCATCTCTCCCATACTCATGCATAAAAGATGTGTGAGGTGGGGGGCTGGCGCATTTTACTGCATGTGGTGCGGTGTGGAGTGGAGTCCCCTCAAACTTCCTTGTCTGCTCCTCACTCACTTTGTGACCTTGGGCAAGTTACAGTCACTCCCTGGGCCTCAGTTTCTTCATCTATCAAATGGGGAGAACCACTGCCTAGCTCTCAGGATTACGCGAGGCTGTTTCCAGATGGCATGGCAAGCCCTCAAGTGCTGGTCTCCTGCTGCGGGAATCCAGTAGGGGAGAGAGCTTGCCAGAGACTGGCTGGGGTGGACTTGACCTTCACCTCTGGAGCCCTTTTCCAGCTCTTTCCCTTACACAGGGTCATGGACAAGGATGATATTCAAAATGTGTCACAGTCAAGAATGGACACTGGGAACTGGAGCAGGACCCTGGAAGACCTTGCCGGGTCAGATGCAACCCATTCCTTGCTGGATCCTGAGAAAAGCCAGGGGTTCTGGGAGGAGCTGGGGTCAAGGAGTTGAAGTGAGCCCTCAGGAGACTTGGATGACAGAGAAGCAGCTATTTACCCACCAGAGAGGAAGGATGTCAGCATTTTAACACCTGGAACAGCCCCATCCGTGCGTCCTGTCGCTATATAGCTTATGACGCTTGTGAGTGACATGGGATTTAGAGACCATTAGGTATACACTGACCCTAAGCCCCAGGGATCCTGCTACTGGGTATAAATTCCAGGGAGATGTTTGGCATGGCTCCCAGGGACAAGTCTGGGGTGCTCATCTCAACATTGTCCGTGGTGGGGAAGCTGGAGGTGACTCCGGTGTCCTCCCAGGGAAGATGTGGGGACACACCATGGAGGTCTGGGCAGCTGTTGGTGCAACAGACGTGTACACAGTGATGGAGTCTTTAAAACATGAAATGAAAGGAGTCGGAAACTGATGGGGATTTATAGTATAATACTATTTATGTGGATTCAAAGTGCAGTCAAATGGTGGTTACATGAATCTATATATGTGTTGAAACAGAGCTGAAGACCAAAAAGACCCCCACAAAACAACAATCTTCTATATATATAAAAAGCCAGCTACCATAACACCAGAACAACGAACGACCAGAGACCAGACACCACGGCCCCTCGCCCAGGCTGGCCCGCCCCCCAGGAGCGGTTAGGGGCGCCTCTAGGCAACGCGATAGGGTGCGAGTTTGATGGGGAAAGTGGAAGAAATAGGGGGAGGCCTTAAGGGTCTGCGGGGTTGGGGTGCTCGGCCTGGGGTAGGTGTGGGGTGTGCTGGGGAAGGAAGAGGAAGACCCGATTGGAAACGGCCCAGCACAGTACCTTTCTCCTTGCGAACCGGGACGTGGGCTGAATGGCGGTTGTTTCACGAGTGCGCTTGGGACCCACATGGTCACGGCAGCGGCAGGACTCCCGACACTTCACTGGTTCCAAATAGTAAACAGCTACCAACGCCAAAACGGGAAAATCCTCTCCAGCCAGAGGCCCTGGACCAGCCGTGGGCAAACTACGGCCCGCGGGCAGGATCGGCCCTTGGGCTGTTCTATCCGGCCCGCGGAACCGAAAGAGCGGAGGGTTCTCTTGCTCTCCCCTCCACTCCTTCACCAGCAGCAGTGTTAACATGTATTAGTTCACACAAACACTCCATCCATGCTTTTGTTCCGGCCCTCCGGTCCACTTTAAGAACCCATTGTGGCCCTCGAGTCAAAAAGTTTGCCCACCCCTGGACGAAGGAAACACACTTAAGGAGGAGCTAGAAAAGCCGGAAGTACGCGACCAGAGGATTGTGGGATTGTGGAGGCCGCCTGGGCGACCAGAGGATTGTGGGATTGTGGAGGCCGCCTGGGCGACCAGAGGATTGTGGGATTGTGGAGGCCGCAGGGCGCCTAGGCTAGGCCGTGAGCTGTTACTGCGCATGCACAGAGTCAGCCTGGAGTCCTCAGTCTCTGGTATTTGGACGTGACTTCTGGCGGGAAGTTATTGGATTGAGGTTTGCTGTTCCCTTGCGGCAGGAAGATCAGAATTGAAGGTTTCGTTTGTTACCTTGGTTTGAAGCGGAGGAAAATGGGAGAGTGACGAATAAGAAACTTTGGAGATAGATAGTGAAGGGCAGTTTGTCCAGACTGTCGAGAGCTCAGAATTAGAGTTTCATTGGGATAGAAATCCTGCGAATAGGTACTGGTGCCTGAAGTCTGAGCTCTCTACTCTTAGGTTTTCCAGTGCAAGCTTTTGGAGGCTCCCTATTAAAACATTCCTGGTTGGGGAGCACTTCTGGCGCCTGACGGTCACCATGAAGTTCAACCCCTTCGTGACCTCGGACGCATCAAAAACCACAAATGCCACTTCAACGCCCCCTCCACGTGCCCCGCAAGATCATGCCTTCCCCGCTCTCCAAGGAGCTGCGGCAGAAGTACAATGTCCGCTCCGTGCCCATCTGCGAGGACGACGAGGTCCGGGTGGTTGAGGACACTACAAAGGTCAGCAACGGCAAGGCAGTGCAGGTGCACAGGAAGAAACATGCCATCTACATGGAGCGGGTGCAGCGCGAGAAGGCTCCGCACACTGTCCGCGTGGGCATCCACCCCGCAGGGTGGCTACCACCAGGCTACAGCTGGACACAGATCGGGAAAAATTATTGAACGCAAAGCCAAATCTCGACAAGTTGGAAAAGAGAAAGGCAAATACAAGGAAGAACTTATTGAGAAAAAGCAGGAATAAATGTACCCTGTTGTGTAACCATGGTGTAGCTGTAGGTTTTTAGCCTGGTGTGTATTCCTTTAAAATTGTTCAAGATGTCTCTGGAATATTTTGTTTCCTTCCTGGTTTGTTATTGATATGTGGCTCTGTATATCTATTGTTGCTGTTTGGATTAATTTTATGAATAAAAATTGGAAATGCTTCTTAATTCAAAGATAAATAAAAATTAAAAATAAAACATTCCTAGTTGGAAAGTGTTTGTATAGAAGCCCATAAGTATTAAGTATTTGCCGTGTTTACCATGCTTAGCTCTCTGTAAGGAATGTGGAATAATGTTAAACACCTCATGTTCTCAAGAAGCTTGAATTTTAAAATAAAAAATAAAGAAGAAATATAAATATTAAAAATAAAAGAAGCAGCTTGAGTTTTAGGGGTGAAATCAGGCAGGCAGGCAAGTGGTTAGGAGCCAGTGATCCTGGATTTTGAGAGGGATGTCCGAAAGGTCCCAGATTGTGAGAGGGTGCAGGCCAGGCTGAGGGACCCCCCCCCACACACACACACACACACATACACACACACTCCATGCATGAATTTCATGCACTGGGCCTTTATTGTTACTATAAAAATGCACTTTAAAAATGCATTCATGCAAAGTTATCCTCATTTGTGAAAACACATATAAACAAAGGACTTCTTATCACCTTGCCCCTGCAGGAGCTCCCAAGCTAACGCAGGGGACAGACTGAAAAACAACAACAAACGAACAAAACCCTAATTCTAATAACCTCAGAGCTGAGCAAACATACAAGGCACTCTGGGACCACAGAGGAGGGAAAAATTTATTCTGCCTGGAGGGCCCCCAGAAAGCTGCCCCTGAAATAAGATTATATGTAATTTGAGTCTTCAACACTGAGTAAGAGAAGTTTAAGGCATAATACGATCTCCCATCAGAGAGCAGGCAATGCTTTACCCAGGGAATGAAGTTGCAATGGTGGGATTTGAGGGGCCTTTCAGGCTGGGGCACTTCTTGCCTTATCAGCTCCTGGCGGCTGGGCCCTACAGCCCAAGCTGGGGTTGCATCTGCAGGCTGTGAGGCCCACAGGCTCCCGGGTGCCTGGGAGAAAGGCAGCCCTCCTCCTGTCCCCTGGGCCCTGCTGGGTCCCACCTCCTGGGTCCTCCCTCTCCCTCTTCCAATCCAATCCATCATCAGCTCTGCCCACCCTTACCTCCAAGTCACTTATTGAATTTGCCTCCTCTTCTCCAACCCCAGCAGCACAGGGCCTGAGCGCAATCCCTGGCCAGCCCTTCCCTGGCCTATCACAAGTCTCCTGTGTCTCCCCCTCAATCCTCCTTCATCCTGTGGCGGGGGGTGGGAGGGGGAGGAGTCGGGGGCTTCCTACAGTCAGGTCATCTCTGCTGCCCTTCTTGCATGGCTCCCATGCAACCCACATAACATCCAGTCCTTGCGGTCTCCCCAGCTTGGTCTCTCATGGTTCCTCTTACCCTCAGTCACCGCTAGCCCTTGAATTCTGCCCTTTCTTACCTCGGTACTTTGCTCACAATGACCTACCCTTTTGGAATTCCTTTCTACCTCCTTCTCCCTTAGCTAACTCCTATGCACCCTTCAAGGCTCCCTCCAAGCCCACCTCCTCCTGGAAGCCTTTGATGATCACCCAAGACCACATGACATGCTTTCTCTGGGTTCCCGAAAGTACCCTATTCCAACATGGCTCGCACGGAATTAAAACTATCTTTTTACTTCTCTGTTAGACGTTTCGTGGTCATGTGGGCTTCGGATCCCCTGAGTTCACCACCTGGTTCTGTCTTATTGTAACTGTGGACAAATTACTCGTTTTTTTTCTGTACCTCAGGTTTCTCACCTGTAAAATGGGGATAAAAAGAGTACCTACCAAAAACTAAAAATTCAACCCCAAAAAGTACACACCTCACGGGTTTACTGGAACCCATGAATGCACATAAGTTCTCAGCACAGTGCCTGGCACATAGTAAATGCTCAATAAATGCTGGCTGTTAGTGTCCATTCCCCATACCAAGCTATGAGCGCCTGGACATCAGGGCAGCATCCGATGTGTCTTTGGGAGCCCAGTACCTCCCAGGACCGGCCTGTTGAGTGGCCATCTGCCAGAGACCCAGAGCCCATGCACTAAGAGATTCTACATCGGTGCCTACCATCAGCCGCTTCTCAGCCCTGGTCTCAGAATTGACTCTAGAGCACACTTGGTCCAGGATTTTCACTGGGGTCCTGCAGTGCCTGTGGTGGTGGCAAGGGGCCACCACTAGCCAGAGCTCTTCCCCTGCCTCCTGGCCTGGTCCCAGCACCCCTGGACGATGTAGCAGATGGGGCAGAGGACAGAGTCCTCCATGGGAGGAGCTGCCCCTGGCCAGACTACTCTCAGTCCAGCAGGCAGGCCCTTCTTGGTGCCACAGCCACGCCCGGCTCCCGCCTACTCCCCAGCATAGCTACAGCTCTTCCACGGCTGCCCCCACTGGGCTCTCTCCTGCCTGGGTGGTCCTTGGCCTTGGTAACTAACAAAGGCGTGTTTCTTGGCAGCCTTACTAATTAGCTGGGAAAGACGATTAGTGTCATTAACAGACTCAAAACGTTTGCATTATGAGCTCCTTGCTGGCTGCTGGGGTGCCCTGGACAGAAGTAGGGGTGGGAGGCTCGGAGAGAGCAGGCTTGAGAGGGAGCTGCCCAGAGAGACAGCGAGACAGAGGCGGGAGGGAGGGCGTTGGCAAGAAAAAACGAAATTTAAAGTGGATGAATTATTTACTGCAGGAAACAATCCCGAACTCACTTACTCTCACTCGGAACATCCCAAACTGTGATCCACGGCATTTTTCACATCTCCCCAGTGTGCTGAGTGATTTTCTTTATGACTGGATACCAGAGGCTGGGTAATCTTGTAAGAGATTGGCTTAGTATCGATCATGTGTGTCTTCCAGGGCTCCCGCGCCCACCCGTTCTGGATGCTGCCGTCCTCAGGTCCCCAGCTTGGGCCACACCCCAGGTGGGGTCTTAGTAGGTGGTCACTCCCTGGTGAGAACTGAGAGCCACCAGGGCGGGCCCCTTGTCCACCGATGAACCAGGTCACGGCTGCCATGTTTGGTCTCGCCCAGGGTATTTTGCCAAATGCTTCAGACACATTGTGTCATTGCCTCCCGGCAAGAACCCTCAGGTAGATATGATTAAGCCCACTTTTCAGATATTAAAAAAAGTTAAATAGCAGTGACTCTTGATTGACCTCCCCATGTCCTAGGTCCTGTGCTAATACTTTTCATTTATTAGTAATTGCTTGCTCACAACACCCCCGTTTACCGAAACACTCAGAGAGGTTCCATGGCTTGCCTGGAGTCACGCAGGAAGTGGCGGAAGCTGGCCCAAACCCTGACCTGCTCACTGCCAGCACCTGGCACACAGTCTCCAGCTCAGAGTCATAGAACAGGAGTCATTAAAATAAAGGATGTGGCCCAACCAGTGTGACTCAGTAGCTGAGTGTCCGCCTAGGCACATGCCCAGACTGCGGGCTCAATCCCACGTGTGGGGTGTGCAGGAGGCAGCCGATCAACGGTTCTCTTATCATTGATGTTTCTATCCCTCTCTCCCTCTCCCTTCCTCTCTGAAATCAATAAACACATTTTTAAAAAAGATAAAGGATGTAAAAAAGCACCTGGTGAAACAGAGCAGGTGTTCAGTAGTACTTCGGTGCCCCTCCGGGCACTGCCTGAGGAGGGCCATGCTGCCGCCGAAGGGCCGCGCGGCTGGGAGGGCAGGCAGGAGTGGAGAGCGTCCAGCTGCTCACCCAGGGCCGGGCCGACTTCAGAGCAGAGACAAAGGGGTCCAGCTGGCTGGAGGACACTGCTGGCTGGACAGACTCGCCTCCTGCGGGGTGAGACCACCCTGAGGGGAGGGACCTCCAGGGAATCCAGGAGGAGGAGAGGGAGGCTGGGACGTGAGGATGCTGGGGCAGGGAACTCCTGAAACACAGGACCCCAGCTGTCCTGGCCTCTGCTTCTCTTTCAGGGGGAAAGAGGAGGAGTGCAGAGACCTGGGTGCTAGTCCTGACAGGGCTGGGTGACATCCCTGCTCCTCTCTGGGCCTCTGGCTTTCCATCTGTAAAGTGGGATCTTTGTCCTGAGTCACTTTAAAGGCCCCCTTAATTGAGTTCCAGTTAATGAGGTCAGCAGCTGCCCTTCCAAATAGGGGAGGGGCAGCGAAGATGGTAGGTGCCAAGTCTCCCGCTGCTGCTCACCCCCCCAACCCCCACCCCTCACCCCCAGCATTGGCAGAGATCACATAGTCAGCCAAGGGCAGGGCCAGGCTCCCAGCCTAGCCCTTCCTGCCATGCTCCTCCTTGGTCTGCCCCATCCGAGCTGCAGAGGCAATTTGGTTTTAAGGTCACTTGCGTGGGACTCAGGGACCAGAGGCACGGGGCTGGGGGATGGGCAGGAAGTGGGTCCCACCATGGGGCCATGGCTCTGGCATTCGGCCACCTTCTTCTGCTATTGTAACTGTAAATAAAGCATCTGGGAGGATTTCCAGCACTTTAACGGGTTTAACAAGCAGTAATGTGCGACCTGCACCACAAATGGATCTTTTAATAATGAATAAGCATTTATTTAACAAGTAGTAACAGTTTTACCACCCTCCGGAGCCGCAGAGGTTCAAAGCTCTGGCATCAACTCCTTAGATCTCCTTAGATTGGCATCTCCTGCTCATCTCTTTTGTCCACTTTTGAAAAATGAATGTTTGTCTTTCTCTTATTGATCAGTAAAAGCTCTTTGTATGTTAAGGCTATTAACCCTTTATCTGCTATATGCCAATATTTTCTCATAAGTCTGTACCTTTGTTCCCCCCTCAGGTTGTACAAAAATTTAAACATTTTATGTGGTAAAATCTGTTTTGTTTTGTTTTTTTAACTTGGAGGCTTCTGGGTTTTGAGAACTGCTTATGAGCCTGATGGGGCCTCTGGCTGTCTTGGGGAGTTGCAGGGCAAGACCAAAGCACAGCTTAGGGGGCATGGTGGGCGATGCTCAGCAGAATTCCAAGACAAGAGCCGGGCCCTGGAGTCTGATCTCCAGGGAGTCCCTATCTCTTTGGGGCTTCAACTGCCTCATCTATAAAATAAGGGTGTTGAAGCAGACAGTCCCTCAGATGCCTCCCAGCACAAAGCTCCCAAGATTCTAAGAAGAGAGTAGTGTAAGAAAGATGCTGCAGTGCATTCTGGGAGGGGTCCCAGCCATACTGTCTCTCCTGCATCCATCTCCCCCGCCCGATCTCAGCCCTTGGAGATCAGGAACTGCAGCTTTTCATGGTGGTGTCCTTAGCACCTTGCAGAAGGCTGCCCAGCAGTAAGACTCCAGGTGTGATCTACTGAGCTGATGATCACACCTGGAGGCGAACCCTGCCTCCAGGTCATGTCTCTCTACCCAGGAGGGAGAGTCCAGGGAATGAGATGGTGTGCTGTCTGAGTTTGAAAAGTGACTCTTGTTTGCTGGCTGTGTGACCTTGGGCAAGTCACTTCACCTCTCTGAGAATCTGTTTCCTCATCGGTACAACTGGGACAAGGCCTCCCAGAGATGTGTTCCAGCTTGAATGAAAATTGACCCAGGAGCAAGGAACACACACGCCAAACCTCTTGCTGCACCTCCATTGCTGACTAGAGTGCTTCCCATCACGAGCTGCTAGAAAGTGTTTTCTGAGTGTCTTTGTGCGGGTTCCTGCAGAAGGGACCCACAGAAAAGGGCTCCAGGGCAAATCGCTTATCTGGGAGGCGCTCCCAGGAAGCACCAGCAGTCAGGTGGGGAAGTGATGGGGCAGAAAGACAGCCAATGAGGGGCCCCTTAACAACTGGAGCTTAACTCCACTGGGGAATTCTGGGAGCCGGTGAAGAACTCACAGCTCAGGGTGTCCACCCCCAAAGGTCAGCAGGTAAGAGTTGCTCCCTGGACAGTATTCCGTGGCTCTTCCGGCCGGGCAGCGGGCAGCGGGCGGTTCTGGAAGCCTGGGCAAGCCTCGGGTGAGGAAGTGCCGGCTGGCAGGCCGAAGGTGTGCGTGGCAGCGATGCTGAGAGCCAGGGCTGGGCCCGCACCTCTTCTGAAGGACAGGCGATGGCTGCTCAGGAGGGCTGCTCCCCTGGGTGGAGGGAAGGCTCAGGCGGCAGAAGGGGTTAGAAGGGCCTGCCTGGTTCTTCATTGCTCTCCACTTCGGTCACCGCCTGAAATTGATAGCTGGTCCCAAAGGGCAGAAGTGTCACCTCTCTATAAGATGAGATCTATGTCTCGGGCGGATGGAGGCGACAGGAAGATTTATCAAGGCCCTGGCAAAATTAACATTAGGACGGAGGGGGGGGGACGCGGCAGGAGCAGCCTCCAGAGGGGCCTCTTTGCATTTATCCAGGCTGGTTCCTGCCAGCAGCTGGGCGAGAAAGGACTGCCAGGGTCAGCCCTCCAGCTGGCCTCCTAGGGGAGAGACGCCCCGCCAGACAGATGGGGACGCACGGGGCGAAAGGAGACTGGAAGGAGAACCATCACCCCGGCCTGGCAGCGAGGCTGCTGGGAGACCCGGGGCTGCGTCCTGCCCTGCCACTCACTCGTTGCAACCCCGGGCCTCAGTTTCTCCATCTGAAAGGAGAGGGCGTTGCACGCGGTGCTTTCCCATGTGCTGCTCCCGCAGTCTTGGGAGGCTGGTGTGGACTTTGCCCGGGGAAACGGTGACAAGCCCGGACTGAACACCTACTATGTGTCAGGCACTGTGATAAGTGCTCTGTTTACAGTTCCTGTCATATTCCGTACAACCACCCCTCAGGTAGGTACTATTACTCTCTCCATTGCCTTTGATCTCAGAGAAATAAAGTATCACACAGCGGGTTTGGGCCTGAGTACAGATTTAAATCCAGGTCCCCTGGTTTCCAGCCTGGAACTCCTTCCACTGTCACCACGTCCTTGGGGCCGTGGTCCAGGGCCTCCATCGCTGGACCTTCCAAGTCCTGACTTCCCTCTGGCACAGGAGAGCACAATGAAGAGCTCAGGCTTATGGAATCAGACAAGCCTGGGTTTGAATCCCAGCTCAACCAGGTCCTCACCGTGAGACCTTATACTAAGCTCTGCATGGGAGCCTCAGTTTCTTTGTCTGTAAAATGGGCCTGGTTCTAGGGTCGCTAGGGAACAGGCTCCAGTGGAGGTCGGCTCTCTCTCCTCTCTGTCTTTCCACTCTGGATCTGCAGAGGCATGGGCTTTGCAGCTGGGGGTCCTCTGGGAAGGGTTTGTGCTCAGGAAGTGTGGGGCAAGGCGCCCCAGCAGGCCTAGAGGATGCTGGGGTGAGGCCTGAGGCAAGGGGAGCGGCCCGGCTGATGGAGGAGAGGCAGGCGCTGGGAGTGGGGACCCCTGTCCCACCTCAGATCCCGGCACCAAGTGCACCAGCTGAAAACCCAGCCTGCTACCCTGGTCCCCGAGGTGGGAGGGAATGGCAGGGAGCCTTCGTGGGAGGAACAGCCTACTAAAGTAGCTGTGCACTGGGCCTCGGTGTCCCTGTTTGAAAAATGGGCACAGAGAGCTCTCCACACCCCAGCCGGGTCTATAAGGGTGTAACTAGGATTTAAAAACTGGGACTCCAGGCACATTGAAGGATTCATGGTGGGCACTGTCTAGACCAGGGGTGGGCAAACTTTTTGACTCGAGAGCCACAATGGGTTCTTAAACTGAACCGGAGGGCCGGAATAAAAGCATGGATGGAGTGTTTGTGTGAACTAATATAAATTCAAAGTAAACATCATTACATAAAAGGGTACGGTCTTTTTTTTTTTTTTTTTTTTTCAGTTTTATTCATTTCAAACGGGCGGATCCGGCCCGCGGGCCGTAGTTTGCCCACGGCTGGGCTAGACTGCGGGCAGGTTACTGATGCCGCTGTGCCTCAGTTCGCTCATCGGTACAGTGGAACATAATCCTTACCGCGCTGGGCTGCTGCGGGGACCAGAGGAGAGCTGACACGTGTCACACTGAGAAGAGCGCCTGGTGCCTGGGAAATGCTGGGTGAGCAACGGGTGTGTTGTTGCTGTCGTCGTCATCATCATGGCAGATGAGGGAATGTGGGCATCCAGAGAGGGGCAGAGGCTTGCTCGAGGCACATGGCAGTCACTGTGACCAGGGGTTTGGACTCCAAGACCACAGCCACCAACACGGAGCCCAGCCCAGCCCAGGTCCCCAGCATCTCCTCCCCCATCAGTGCTGCCTCAGCCCATCCTTCCCGCCCCGCCCCCCACCTACCTTGCCCAGGAGAGAGAGAGGAGCCCAGATCCAATTAGCCTGGGAGCCAACTGCGGAGCATTCCCCTTTAACATCGCTGAGAAGCTGCACAGATAAATGGGAAATTAGAATTCTGCTGGGGTCTTCGAGACCAGCCTGGGGCCGCCCTGCACTGGGGCTGCAGTTCTCCGGGGGAAGGCATGGCTGTCTGAGCCGTAATGGAGGGGCTGCCCCTTGAGAGGTGCTGGTGAGGGTTCTGTCCACACCCAGCTTCTCCCACCAGCTGCCTTCCCACCACACCCCCTCCCACTGCCTCAGCCGCCCCCTCGCTCCCCCACAGACAGAATTAGTCTCTTCCCTCTTGGTTCCCCCTCCCCTCCAGTACCTGAGGGCAAGGGTGTTTGGGGGGAACTAGGGAGGGCATCATGTCAGGGCCTGACCCTCAGCTCCTGGCGCACCCCTTCCTCTAACCAAACCCAGGACCCTTCCCTCCTTGCCGTGTCTGGACCCTGGGAGGAGCAGGGCCTGGGCCAGAACGGACTCTGAGGCTGAAGGCTCAGTCACTTCGGGGGTGGGGGGTGGGGGGAGGGGGACCTCTCTAGTCATCCTCAAGAAAGAAGGGTCCAAACAGGAGTGCCTTCTGAGGGTCGCAGAGGGGTACACAAATGGGACATCGCAGCCCCTCCTCTAGAGGGGCCTGGGCTAGCCCAGGAAGTCCCAGGTCACCGTGCCTCCTGCAGCCCCCAGCCCTAAGGTTGGGGCCTGGACACCCCAGGCCCGGTCCTGGGAAGCAAGCAGGCGCCCCCTAGCATCAGCCCCGCCCCGCCCCTGCCTCCCAACTCTCTCCCTCCAGGGACACATTTGCTGCTGGGAAAGTTAATCCATTACAGTTTAAAGGCTCTGTTCCTCGCTGGCAGTAAATTACCTGCTTTGCATTTTGCAGCAACAACTTAACGGTATTAATTTATTGTGCTCTGTCTTTAACAAACATCATTATCATATTGCCAGCCAGGATTATGCAAATGGGAGGGACAAGGGAGAAAGAGGCCCATTCTTGTCCCTAAAGTCACCTTGATTTATTAACTTCGGGGCCCTGCCATTGGCCAGGTCTGGGAGGCACAGGTGAGCAGGTGGCCGGAAGAACTTGGAAAGTCTGGGAAGAGTCGTGGAGCTGGTGGGGGCTCTCTGTGAGGTCCCCCTGGAGGGAAGGACTGGCTGGGCTTAGAGCAGTGGTTCTCAACCTTCCTGATGCCGCGACCCTTAATACAGTTCCTCATGTTGTGGTGACCCCCAACCATAAAATTATTTTCGTTGCTACTTCATAACTGTCATTTTGCTACTGTTATGAATCGTAATGTAAATATCTGATATGCAGGATGTATTTTCATTGTTACAAATTGAACATAAAGCATAGCGATTAATCACAAAAACAATATGTAATTATATATGTGTTTTCCGATGGTCTTAGGCAACCCCTGTGAAAGGATCGTTCAACTCCCAAAGGGGTCGCGACCCACAGGTTGAGAACCGCTGGCTTAGAGGGGCTTCCTCGTCATGTGACTTCGGATAAGTTCATTCCCTCCCTGGACTGTCTCCCCACCTGTAAAATCGGGGTTTGATTAACCAGTTAGCTGCCATGTGTCCAAAATGGAAACCATCCCCACACACCACAATATTTTGAATTTAATTTAAAAAATCAATTTGCAATGAATATTATAAAAATAAATATATTACTCACAATTTGGGAGTTCATGAATATTTTCAGCTGAAAATTCTCATGCAAAATGATTTGAAAGTTGGTCAGGGCTGCCACTTAGGGAAAACATTTTTTTTATAGACGCACGTGGCGTGTGGGGAAGGCCCCACTGCTTGGGTCTACAGACGCTTATGGCATACAATGGGTTAAAAGGTCTCTGGAGCTGATATGTGAATTTGAGATTCAACAAGACATTCTGAATTATCTTGAAGGTGTGTGTGCGCATGTGTGTAATATGTGTGTGTGCGCGTGTGCGTGTTTGAGGAGAGTGGCTGAGTGGAGAAGGTCTGGGGCCATGACATGGTCATCCCCGGGTCCCCGGCTCCTGTGACTGCCTGCCTGCCCATCCCAGGCATGCGCTAGACTAGTGATGGGCAGTACAAGGGGGTGGGAGGGTGAGTTGCAGGGGGAGGGGGGAGGGAGGCTGTGGAGAGAGGGGTGGAGGGAAGGGGCTGATGCCCGTTAGAGGCCAGGTGCCCCTTCAAGAGAGAGCCCTAGGACCTAGGCTTTCGGTAGAGGGAGATGCTGGCGTGGGAAGGGGAGCCAGGACCAGCTCAGGCTGGGGCAGCGGCACCTTGCCTCTGATGTTCATCAGGCCTGGAGGCTGGCCTAGGCCGCGCCAGGGGCCCGTCTCCTGCTGACTCCTGCAACCTCTCCTGAGTTTCCTGGGCAACAAGCCCCAGGCACGAGGCCTGAGTGGGGCGCTGGAGGCAGGTGGGCTCGGCCCTCCCTCTGCTCACCCCGCTTCTGCTCTGCCCACCCCCTGCCTCCGGCTGGCCACTATGAGAGCTGCCTGATTACACAGCTGGCTGCCCCCTGGCCACCCCAGCCCATTCCCCACCACCTGCAGCCTGGCTCTGCCAGGAACTCACTGGGCTGCTTCCAAGCACCCGCGGGCACCCGCCCAGGGCTCTGCCCCGCCATCAGGGCCCTGCCTCAGGTCCTGCAGAGGCGCCAAGGTGGGGACTGGAGAAGGGCCAGCAGGGATGAGAAGGCAGCAACCTGGCCAGCTGGGTGCAGGGGCAGGTAGGGGCATGAGCAGGGTGGGGCCATCCTCCTCTCGGCTGAAGCCCCCTTCACTCAGATGTCTCCCATCCCTGCCTTGTTTCTGCCTCTGCTTCCTGGTCCCCCAGAGCGTGGGGTCTCTGCTCTGCTGCTTTCCTCGCTACCTCGGTGTCTCCTGCATCTGTCTCTTGGTCTCTCCCAACAGGGCTTTCAGAGGGGGTGGGGCTGGGAGGGAACTAGGAGCGGAGGGAAGGGGGTAGTGGAGGGCAGGGGGGAGGGTGGGAGGCAATTCAATTTTCAGAGTTGGTCCTGGCAATTCAGGTTGTGTGGTGATAAGAAAGCCATTTCTGCGCAGGGCTCTAATCCACGCCCTCCTGCCTGCCTTTGCATTCTGAGGCTCCCTCCTCCCTCTGCCCACCTCTTTCCACTGCCCCGCCTCTCCCTCACTGGCCTGTTGGGTTCCACAGGGGGCAGAGGGGGTGGGGGGTGGGGGGGGGACGAGGTGGGAAAGGCTAGGGCTGGGACCTCCCTGCGGTGGGAGCTCAGCAAACAGCTGGCGGCCCTGAGGCCCTGAGCACAGGGCTGTGGGTGGTGGCGAGTGGGGACTTGCTTAGCAGGAAAGCTAATCTCATTTGGTTGCTGCAGCCTACACAGCCGGCTGCATGCTAAGTGGCCAGAGGCAGCAGCAGGACACAGGACGGACCAGAGGGAGAGGGGAGTGGACACTGGCCCTGACTTGGATGAGGAGCCACACTGGGCAGTGGTAGGGGGACAGTAAAGGGGCCGGGTATCCTGTGGGGTCAGAGGTTACTCCCTGGGGGGACTGGCCAGAGATGGGAGCAACAGGGTCATTCAGCTGCGTTCTCAATTCCATGTCCTCCCACAGCTAGCCCTCCTCCTGCGGGGTCCGGGTGTGTGTGTGTGTGGGGGGGATCCACGGGGCAGCAGACATCTGGAGAGTGAGCTGCATGCCGCTCTTTGGAGGTGATTGCAGGGGAGCCGGCTGTGGGTGCAATGGAGCTGATGAGGGGCATAGGGAAAGTGCTGGAACAGAGGAGGAGGAGGGACACTGGGGGTGGGTGAGAGGGGCCTCAGAATCCTGGGCAGTCAGTCACTGCTCCGAGCCTCCAGGGCCTTGTTTGGAGAGAGGCCCAGTGAGGTCTGCAAAGGGTCCTGGCTGTTAAAAGATGACCAAGGCTACAGCTCTTGGGAAATGGTCAGAAACCATCTTTAGCTCAGAAGGGGAGGCTGGAAGTGCCGAGATGTGGGGCCTGGGTTGGCGCCAGGCTGGGAGTCAGGGCCTCCCAATGGCATCAACACTCCCTCCCCAGCCACCACTGCCTAGGGCTGCCAATCCCCTCCTCGCTCACTGAGAGAAGCCTGGGATCACTCAGGTAGCTCGGACAGTGGCTCCTACATGGGGGGGTGCGGCGGCTGCATCATGAGAAAGACGGAGACCCGTTGAGGACGTAAACCTTGACACTCACTCACAAGCTGGGGGTTGGGAGCCATGCATGGAATGCTCTGTGGCTGCTTCCCCATGGGCACCTGAGGGGTTGCTGCTGAAATGAGATGGTGCATGTCCGGTGTCTGGCGTAGGGTCCAGTGTGAAAGAAGCCCGTTATCATTTCTCAGCATCACATCCCCCACAATATGGGGCACCCAGGAGGTGCCCTAAAATGCCCAAAGTACCACAATGCCCCATGGTTGGAGTCAGATGGGCCTTTAGAAAACGGCTCTGCCCCCACCTGCTGTGTGGCTGTGGGCAAATACCTTAACCTCTCTGAGCCTCAGATTCTCCATCTGTAAATGGGAACAGGAGTACTTACCTTACAGTAATGTTTTAAGGAGCTAAATAGAAATATAAACATAAACATGAATAAGAATAAATATAGAAAGAGTATCCAGTATGCAATAGGTGCTCAAGAAACATTTGTTCACGCCTGTAGGCGCCCCCTAACGAACTCTCCGGGGATACATTGGGTCCAGAGAAGGCTCCAGGGCTTCCCCTGACCCAGGGCTGGAACAAAGGTCTCCTGACACCTGCCAGGGGGACAAGAGTGGTGAAATCTCTGGCCCTCAGTTTGCAGCCTGCAAAAGAAGGCTGGATTGATCTACGGTTTACAGCGCGCTCTGGGCTCTCGGGGTCCACCGTTGGGGTCATTGCCAAGCCCATGTGGCTCCAGGATCATCTTGTCTAATTCACCCAGGCCACTTCCCTTTTGCTCATTGAGTGGCTGGGGAAGACTTGATTTGAAGGTGTTTTAGCTGCTTCAAAGCCTGATATGTGTGAAGCCCCTGACTTGTCTATGTTTAAGGGTCCTGACAGCTCAGAGTTCATGGGATGGGACCACTCCCCACACCCCTGCCCATGCAGACCCTCCTTATCCCTGCCTGAGTCAGGGTGGGCTGGCCTGCCTGGGGCGGTGAGTGAAGGGGGAGAAGTGACCCCACCCACCCCAACCAGCTGGAGTCTGAGCCTTGGATGCCGGCTCCATTGGCAGTTAAAGTCCCCCTGGTTGTCTAATTTAATCACAGCTGTGTGCACGGTGACTCTATAAATAATTTTTAGTGCGACATAACCATTATTTCACTAATTGCTTCACGCACACCCCTGGCCTGTGAGATAAATTAAAGTTTGCTGAGTCAGCACCTTTGGCCGCTGCCACTTGGGGGCTTGGGAAATGCAGCCCAACAACTGGGTGGTTCCCATGGCAGCTCAAGCTGGGCCCCTGTGGGGAGCTGCGGCTCAGGTGAAGGGGATGCCGTGGGAGGGAAGGGGTGAGGGGGAAGGAGGAGAAATGGGCTAACAAGGGTTGCCATGGGATGCCTGGCCCAGGGGACAGCTGGGGGCTGAAATCCAGCCTGCTTTACCAATTCACGTGCCCTGACAAGGGATGTGTTGACCCCTGAGGAGGAGGTGCCTTTTTGTAATGTGCTCACAGGCCCTGCGTGGCTAGGAGACCCGAACTAACCCCCCCAGCAAGGGGGTCAGGCTATGCCTCTCAGAAGGAAGCACAGGACGCCTCTCACGTTAACAGTAACTCGAAGGCCTGGGCTCTGGGCCTGGTGCTGAGTGACCTTGGGCAAGTCACTTCCCTCCTCTGGGTTATAATGTTTTGACGGTTTATCACGTGCAAATCACATCTAAGACCGGGCTTCGGACCCAGGCCCCTGGCTCTAGGCACTACGTCCTTGCCACTGCCCTGGCCTCGTCCGAAGTGAGTAGGTGTGGCTTGAAGTACAGGTTCACTTGGTCAAGCAGGTGTGGGAAGCACCGGGCGAGGCAGGTCTTTCCTGCCGGGCTTCCCCGAGAGCCTGTAGCATGTGCCAAAGCGGCCTGACTCTCAGAGTGGCTTCTCCTGAACGCTTCTGGCCACAGAATCCGTCATTTGAGAGTTCTTGTTCATGCTAGGCTCCTAGTGTCTACCTCTGGGTTTGTTAGTGATTTATCCCCAAGGGCAGAGAGCTCTTCTGGTCCTGACCTGCTCGCTGCCCCAGGTGGGCACGGAGCCGGGACCTGCACGCGGGACACTTCCTGATCTGTCACCAGGAGCAGACAGGGGTCTTCCTGCGATCAGTGGAGTGGGAAGAAGCCTGAGGCCGCTAGGCTCCAAGTTCCTCGAGAGCAGCGTCGTGTCTGCCCAGTTACTGCCGCATCCCGGGCGCAGCTCGGGGAATACATGTTGAATGAATACACACCCGAGTGGCTGACCTGAAAAGAGGCAGCAACTGAGCCACCTGGCTTCCCAGCTCCCCGGAATCTCACAGCTGAGTGGCCTCCGAGCAGAGAGCTCTGTGAGTCCACCCCTACCTGAGCTCTTGCGTCCGGTGGTCAAATGTGGATCAGACGCAGCCCTGTCCATCCTGAAGGGCTGGAGTGAGGCTCCAACGCATGATGGATGTGAAGGAGGGCTCTCTAGCGTGTGAACCGCTGCACAGGCTGGGACTGTGATCCTGTACTCGCGGGCACTGTGGTGCATGTGGACCTCGGGGCAGGCCCTTTCCCTGCGGCCTTTCACACATCACTCCTGTCCCATAATCCTCACAGACAGACGTGGGCACTAGGGGAAGAAGGCACCATCCTTGTTTTTGGAACTGAGGTTCAGAGAGGTGGCTGACTCAAGGTCACACAGCTGGGCTGGAACCCAATCTGCTGTCTCCAGAGCTTGTTTTTTCTCTCCACTCTGGTCTTATTGGCTTCTGTGCCACCAGCTTACACTCCCAGCTCCAAGGGATCAAGTGGGTTATTATTACAGTAGTGCCAGCTAGCAGTAGAGGGACTACTGGCCCCGTTGTCCAGCCATCTGCTATAGGTTAACAGTGACAGGGCAACCATTTGTTGATTGTCTACCGCACACCTGACATTGATTGAGTCGGCTGCTTTAGATCCAGGATGTTCCCCGTTGAATCCTCATGCACCCGCACTTACAGACGTGGAGAGGTATGGAGCGCTAGGTGACTTGGACAAGAGCCTGCGATTAAAGAGCAAGTGGCCATTCCAGAATTCTACCCAGTTGGTCTGATTCCAAAAGTTTGCTCTTCCCCCGGGTTCTCGGGTCGCCGTAGAACCCACGGCCCTAAGTATCCAGCTCAGTCTGGGAGGGGGGACTGGTCTTCTCCTTGGCTTCAGGGTCTGGCACACCAGGTCCCTCTGCGGTAGCGTGGAGCTCCCCAAGGCGAGCCATGAGCCTTTGTGGCTTCCCTTCCCTTCCCTTCCCTTCCCTTCCCTTCCCTTCCCTTCCCTTCCCTTCCCTTCCCTTCCCTTCCCTTCCCTTCCCTTCCCTTCCCTTCCCTTCCCTTCCCTTCCCTTCCCTTCCCTTCCCTTCCCTTCCCTTCCCTTCCCTTCCCTTCCCTTCCCTTCCCTTCCCTTCCCTTCCCTTCCCTTCCCTTCCCTTCCCTTCCCTTCCCTTCCCTTCCCTTCCCTTCCCTTCCCTTCCCTTCCCTTCCCTTCCCTTCCCAGTCCCCGCTGCCTCCTCAGCCCGCGGGCCTGCCCTTGCTGCCTGGCACACCATTACTGCCCTGGACTCTCCGGAGAATGAAGACAGTGCTTTGGGCCGGGCTCTGCAAGCTCCCTGTGTAACATCCAGGGAGGCTGGAAGGAGGAGACGGGCCAGCAGGGAGTGAGGTGCCTGCTGACATTCACGATTGACGTGGTTTATGCCTGAGCCTCCCTCAGAAAGCTGCCTCCGAAGGCAGGCTCAGTCCACTCACCTCCCTGTCATCCTGTCAGCCTGGCTGCCCTGGGACAGTGACCTGCCCGGGGCCCATTTCCCCTCCCGGGGTCCCACCCACACTCCTGAGTGTGACATTCAAGGCCCTTCACATCTAGCTCCAGCCTCCCTGTCTCTCCAGCCTTATCTCTCTTGCTTGTTCATTTAAAAAAGAAAAAATATTTATTGATCACTCATGTGTCTGGCAGTGTTCTAGGTACTGAAGAGACAGCAGCGAGCAGAACAGATCCAATCTCTACTCTCCTGGGAGACACTGACAGTAAGCAAGTTAACAAATAAATGTGTAATGTCAAGCAAAGAAAGAGACTTAAAAAATACACAAGAACCCAGACTCCCCCCAAGGGATCCATAGACAGAATTCATGGAGTTGGTGAAGTTAGGGGGCGGGGGGGGGGGGGGCGGAAATTAGCTTTTTTGTTACATTAACCTTTAACTGAAATACAGCGTTTCTCTCCAGTGATAAATGTTGGCCACACACCTTGGTCGTATTAGCAATGCCTGTGACTGTCGCCAGCAGAAATCAGATACTTCCTATCATGTTAGAGTTGTTGTGGATGTTTCAAAATACCATTGACACTCATCATTGCTTCAAAATTGTGGTGGTTACTAGAGCTGCCTCCAGATCTGGTTATTTAATGCATTAATAAAGAAGCACTGTAGCACTACATCACACATTTGTTTTGCAAATGTTTTGAAAACTGTATTTCAATATAATTGATTTCCTTTGTAATGCTACATATTTTCCCCCGCATCTGGGAAGGGGTCTCTCGGCTTCACCAGAGGCCTAGGAGCCTGTGGTCCCAAATGGGTTAAATCCTGGAGAAGAGAGTGATGGCAAGGAGGGGGCCGGGTGGAATGGTCAGGGGGCTCTCCTCTCCGGGGGAGGTGACATTTGACCTGGAGGAGGCAGAGGAGCCTCCACGAGAAGCTTCTGAATGATGCTCACTCTGGGCGTGTGAACAGCGAGTGGCCTGGGAAGCAGCCAGAAGGCAGCCTGGCTGGAGTGAAGTGACCAACGGGGAGAGACAGAGGAGTTGTAGGCAGTTAGACAGACGTGAGCAGAGCAAGGACGGTGGGCCAGGAACGGATGGTCACCAGGTGGAAAGCCCCAGGTGCCTCGCAACGGACAATCAACTGTAGGTGGGACCTCAGCCCCAGGGTGACTCTCCTGACCCTCCCTCCCCAGAGATAACATCTAGGCCTCAGTTGTATTTCAGTTCCCAGCCCAGAAAAACCACAAAACCAGACTCAGGACCAGCTGCATTGAATAATGACCCCCTGCCCGGGTGCTGACCAATCAATTGGTGGAGACCACAACTCTGAAAGGACACTCCTGGAAAACTGCTGAATATTCTATGGAGATCTCCCCCTGGGACCTCCCCTAAAATCTCCACCCTTAAAACCCTTAGGGAGAGGACCCAGTGCCTCTCCCTCTGGGAAGCACACCTGTGCCTTCCCCTTCCCCTTCCCCTCCCCTTCCCTGCCCCAGGCACTTACCATTAGCTTCCTCACTCCTCAAGGGCCCTTCCTCTACCTCTAGAACTTGTTTGCTAAGACCATTTCTTCTAGGACTTACTTTTTCTACCTCTGTAATTTACCCAATAAATGTGCTCTTACAGTTTGGGTCTAGTAGACTCTGAATTCTTTCCTTGCCAGAACCCAAGTACTGAGGTTGCTGAACCCAGGTTTGGTCTGACCCCAAGGGTCAGACACCTGGTGCTGTTCCGGCCATCTATAGGAGAGGAAGCACGGAACCCCTTGCAGGCCTTGGTGAGGGCTTGGGGTCTCATTCGGAGTGAGATGGAAGCTTCTGTAGGGTGTTGAGCAGGGAGCCAGTCTCCAATGTATGGATCAGGAGTCACTGTAAATGTTGGACAGAGAACCGGGCACTGGGCAGTGGGCCAGAAGGGAGCAGGGAGACCAGGTACAAGGCTGCTGCTCTGATCCAGGTGAAGATCATGGTGGCTTGGACCAGGGCAGGAGGGGAGAAGTGGTTCCTTTCTGGAGAAGTTTAGAAGCTGGAGCCAACAGGACTTAGCCAGAATGAGAATGCGGATGCACCCGAGCTTTCACACCTCTGTGCCTTAGCATATGCTCTTCCCTGGGTGCACCTTCCTGCTGTGTCCATCCTCAGCCCAGAACTCTCCTCTAACTCTCCACCCAGGTAGCAGAGGCTGCTAGTTGCTGACTCTACCCAGTTCCCCTTTCCTCCTTACTAATAGAATAGATCCCCAATATTATCTGGGAATAATGTCCACACCTTAAAAGCCACATATCCCAGTGCCCTTTGCATCTAGGAGTTGCCAGGGAGATATAATTAAAAGTCACTGGGCGGGACTTCCAGGAACAGGCTTCCTATAGGAGGTTGACTCACCCTTCTGCCTCTCTTCTTCCTCTTTCTTTCTCCCTAGAACACAGACGTGATGGGGAGGCTCCTTCCCCCAAAAGCTCTTTTTTGAGACCATGAGGGAAAGATCAAGGGCATCACAGTGACCTCAACCCTGATATCCCTGGGGGCTCTACCTCTATCAGAACTTCTCATCCTGAGAAAAAGAAAATGGATTCAAGCCATTGTAGTTGGGTCTCTGTTAGCAGCAGAATAAAACTCTTACCTGATAAAACCACCATTCAGCTGCTTATTGGATGTCTCCATCTGAATAACACAGGCCCTTGAGATTCAACATGTCTAATGCTGGATCTGCCATCTTACTCTGAAGGAACTTCTTATTGGGGAACATAGACATCTGGGGGGAAAAAAAAGAGCTGTACCTATCCACCTACCTGCCCACCCAGCCCTCCATCCATCCATCCATCCATCCATCCACTCACTTATTCACCCATTCATCCATCTGTCTCCCATCCATCTATCATTCATCCAACTATCCATTCACCCAACTATCCAGCCACCATCCATCCATCCATCCCTTCATCTATCCATCCATCCACCTACTCATCCACCCATCCATCCATCAATCCTACATCCATCCATCTATCCAATCATTCACTCATCCATTTATCCATCTAACTACCCACCTATCTGTCCATCCACCATTCATCCATCCACCCACCCACTCATCCACCATCCACCTATCCATCCAACCTGTTTGTTTGTGCATCCGTCTATCTGACAAAGTTTTATAAAGTATCTATTATGTGCCGGACCCTGTGCTAGACACAGGAGCTAGGCATGTGAATAATGTTTTTGATACCCATTTGCCTCTATCTGAACAGAATATCTCTGGAAGGATACATTGAAAGCTGGAAACCATGATTATCCCCCCAGAGGGAAAATGGGTACCAGAAGTCATGGATATTTATTCCTTTAAAACCTTCTGAATTTTGTATCATGCATATATATTCACTAAACATTTTTTAATTAAAAATATATGTACATCTCATCTGGATTTTCAGAATTTGCCTTGCTCCTGAAAGGATTTGAGGCAGTTTACAAGAATGCACAGGGATGAATAGACACAGCCTGCTGTTGGGGGGTTGACGGTCTCATGGGGAAAAGGAACGAGTTAGCAATTCCAATGCAATGGCACATAAGGGGCAGAGGGACACAAGGTACCACTTGGCTTCCCCCAAGCAATGACCATGACCACCTTCATCTCACTCCTGGCTGGGCTTCAGAAGCAAGATGCCCACCT
Source organism: Myotis daubentonii (assembly GCF_963259705.1). NCBI lineage: Eukaryota > Metazoa > Chordata > Mammalia > Chiroptera > Vespertilionidae > Myotis > Myotis daubentonii. Next base: position 69,670,810 of record NC_081847.1, on the reverse strand, counting down.
CTGTGATATGGCTGATCCCATGCCCCCAGGATCAGGCACTTCTGTGAGCCGACCCCGAAGTCACTGAGCCACACTCCTGTGCATATACCCACAGTGGCGGGGGGGGGGGGGGGAGGGGGCGGGGGGCTGGAAAAGCAGCCCAGGCCCGGGGAACATGGATGCTCCATGTGGCATGAGCCCTGCTGGGCCTGGGGGAGAAGGCAGAGAGCATAGGAAGGAACTTGTCTCTGGTGCCCAGTTGTCCAGCACGGCTGTGACCATCCCCACTGCCTGGGGCTGGGCAGTGCGGCTGAGGACTGAGGGGAAGCAGGACTGGGAACGCACAGCAGGCCAGAGGAGAGAGAGGACCAGCCGGGCTGCTTGGACAATGCAGTCCTTTTCAGAACAGGCCTTTGAAATGGAACAAGAATAACTTTAAACAATAAGATGCTTCTCTCTCCCCCTCAGCTGTTGCCCAGGCAACACCAGAGTGCTCAACACTGTTTAGTTTTTTAAGGAACCAAATCTCCCTTCTTTTGGTCAGCAACTGCCAGGAAGATGAAGAGGCAGCGGAGGCGCCCCTCGCGGCCCATTGTGTGGGGACCCGGGTCAGCCGCCTGCAGCAGTGACATTTAAATCTGACGTTACATATTATATATGAACCCAGGGCCGCACTCTCTCCCGGGGAGGCTTCAATCTCCCGCCCAGGACTCCTCGCCTACATGTGGCTCTGGCAGCTTGGGGGGAGGGGGGGTCACAGCAGAGAGGCTGACCTCCACCTGCAAAGCACTGGTGGCCAGTGTGGGTTTCTGAAGGTGCTCTGTCCCCAACCCTCCTCATCACCTGACCCAGGAGAGCCCTCCTCCAGGGTCATTGCATCCACCGGGGACAGCATTCACCCCCCCCCCCGCCCCCTCTCCCCCGCGGCTCCCCGACATCCCTGCCCTTGGAGGGGCCTTGACCAGGAACACCTGCCGCTCGCCAGTTTCCAGGTCCCTGCTTGGCAGGCTGAGTGATGCCCATTATCTCCGCGGGGCTCCAGCAGCCCAGCGCGCGAGGCTTTTTGTGATCCCCGGGTTACATATAAAGAAATCAGGTGCAGAGTTCTGAAACAAGGCTACCAGATGTTAGGCACTTTCAAACAGAAATCCTTCGATTGCGGGTTGTGTGAGGAGGTAGGTGTGCCGGGAGCCCACTGTCGGAAGTGGAAGCTGAGGCTCCGGGCCCCTGTGACAGGTAGGGGGTGTGGCAGGGTTTGGACTCGGCCAGGCTGACTGCAGAGCCTGTCCACGCTGGCGTCGCCCACCAGGCTGCCTGGGTGGGGCTGGGGCCTGGGCACAGAGGGCAGATTTCTCCTGGGTCCGGACTTGGTCAATGTGCTCTTCTAAGGGCGATTGACCCCCTCCCCTCCCACTTTGCCTCCTTAGGAGGAAGTGATGAGCTTTGGCAACATGGAGTTTTGGGCTATGTGTCCTTAGGCAACAGAATGCATTTAAAACCTCACTTTGCTTACCTGTAAAATGGCAGCATGGTGTGAAGATCATAATAGCTGCCACTTAGGGAGAATTTGTGTTGGCGGTGTACCCAGTACTTGACGTGCATTACTTTGTTTAATCATCACAATAACTCCGCACAGAGGTATTGCTATTCTCTCTAATTCCAGACAAGGAAATGGGCCCAGGCGTGCAGTTGCTGGCCCAAAGTCACACAGCTAAGAATCGGAGCTAAGGAGCATAAGCCAGAGGGCCAGGTCCTGGCACATAGTAGGTTCGAAGCAGGTGTTGGCTCTGGTGTCCCAGGACGACGAACAAGGGGTTCCTATCTTCTGGGAAACAAAACGTGGGAGAAAGTTACGTTTAGAAAAACCAAACCAGGTTAGAACAGGCCCCTTTTCCAGCTCAGCGGCAAACTCAGGATGGGAAACTGGCTTCAGCCACAACAAAAGCCGAGGAGGGGACATCTGTCTCCGCACTGTGAAATGAGGAAGGCCATCGCAGGGGAGGGGGTGCTCCTGTCCCCTGGGCCGCAGGAGGGAGCCCCACACCTGAGCCAGGTGGCCTTGCCCTCTAGGGGACTCCCTGGAGGCTGAGCTGAGTCCCCAGAAGTGATGAGGAACACAGTCTGATGACCAGCTGCAGGAATAACATCTCCAGGGGACACTTCCGCCCTGCCCCTCACGCCTTTCTCTTCCAGGAAACTGGTGATGTTCCCTGTCCACATCCCAGCTCCACCCTGGGAAGATCCCTGTCCCCACACCCCTCACCCCTGCATCTCCTGTAGCGCCGCTAAATGGCAAACCCAGAGGTGCAGCGATGGGAGGGGCTGGGGTAATGAACTCCCATCGGCTTTTTCACGAGATCACTGTCTTAATTTACGAGGCCTGAGTGAGTCTCATTTCCCTAGTGCGCACTGAGTAATTAACTATTAATAAAAGCATTACTGAGTTAACCACGGGGGCATGTTTAATTCATGGGGCAGCCCTGCCACAGGACAGAGGCTCCTCCCAGAGCAAAATAGGGCCCGCGGAATGCTGCCCCTGCCGCCCCTCGGCCACCGCAGGGGGACACTTTTATGCCCCTAACCAGAGCTGGCATCCCAAACAGCCATGTGTGGGGCACTGGGGGGCGGGGGGTGTGTGTGTGTGTGTGTGTGAGCCCCAGGGAGGGCTCCCGCTGCTCTTGGGAGCTAGTGAGGTGAGTGACCTTGGGAAGTTGTCTAGCGGCTCCTGTTTGTCACCTGGAAAGTGGGCCAGCCAGTACCACCGAGTTCCCAGGGGTGGGCTGCAGGAGTGAGCTGATGCTGTCACTGGTGCACTATTACCTTTAGGACCTCCCCTCCCCCACCCAGAGGCACTGGCCATCGCTGAGTGTTGGGGGTGGTGGGAGAGGTACCTGCTTGCTTGAGAGCAACTTGAGAGAACAATTCCTATCAGGGTACCTCCCGGGGGACCTGGGGGCTTTACTCCCCCCTCTTACCCAGATGGACTAACTCCTAGTACAGTACCCAACACACCATCCTTCCTCTCCTCATCCCCCGCCCCGCCCCGCCCCCTCCCCCCCGCCCCCACCCGTCTGCTTTACCCTTATGCCTGTTTGGCAACGCTCATCCAGTCTTCAAGACCCAGTTCAAAATGGCCAGCTCCTCCTGAAAATCTTTGCTCTCCTGCCCCAGGCAGAATTGGTTTCTCCGCACAAGCTCTGCAGTCTGTCTCCCAATAATTCTATGACGTCTACCCATCCATCCACTCATCATCCATCCATCGTCTATACTGAGCACCTATAGTGTTCATCCTTGATCGTGTGGTTTTTAAGCTGTGGATAAGCCTGACTTTCCCCAGACCAGTGGTTCTTAATCTTTTAGGGGGTCAAAGGCACTCTTCCCCCGCAAATGCACACATGCACGTTCATGTCAGATGTGGTTTCTACCCTGCTTCGGGGACCCCTGGTCATCCGTGAAGCCAGCCATGGCCCGGGGTGTGGTGGAGGCTGTGATGAGCTGTTCTGATCCACTTTGGGAATGAGTGGTTCCCCGCTGCAGTGGGACTGGGAGTCGGTCCTCAGCGAAATTCTCATTGGAAGAAAACAGCCTCAGCCAAAGTCACAGCTCCTGCTGGGGGTAGGTCCACTTCCAATGGCAGATCAGAGTGGAAATGCACAGGCCGCAGCCCACCTTGGGACAAGTCTGAAGGGTTGGCTCAACTCAGGGCTCCTTGCGGGGTCCTGAGCCCTTTGTGGGGACTCAGCTTCTCCCGCCCCCAAAACCTGCATCCTTCTACTCCCTTCCACATGTTTTTCCCAAGACCATTTCCTAATGACATCCTGCACCCTAATCTACTGAGTCCGCTTCCAGGAAACCCACTGGGTTAAAAGGTCCCGCAGAAGCTGCCTGCGTCGTAATGACTCCTACGTCTCCAGTAGCTCTCACTGGGCAGGGCGCATTGTCGATGCTCTAGAACAGTAGTCGCCACCTCACTGGTGGTCTGTGAGGTCCGAAAGGTTGGCAACCGCTGCTCTAGAATTTATTAAATGCATTGCAATGCACTTTCCCCTGGTTCGCTCTTCAGTCCCTCTGTCGTCCCAGCAGGAGAGTTCTCATCAGACATCCCGGAGAAAAGCACAGCCCCCCTCCCCCCCCCCCCCAGCAGGATGCCAGCAGAACCAAGGCTGTGGGTTTGTTCCTGGGAAAGGCACTAGTTGCCAACAAAACTGCAGATAACCATGGGACCAGGAGCCAAGCTAACTGGGTACTACCAGGCAGGGGCCAAGGGGCCTGACTCATATCAGGGTGAGGGCTCAGGACGGCTGGGGGGCCAGGGGCTGGCGGAAATGGGTGGTGGAGGTGGGGAACAGCTTGTCCTGTCCTTGCAGGACAAATCATTTAGAAATTAGGATGGTCCCTGGGACCCGAAAAATCCCAATTCCCACTGTTGGAAATTCCTTCACAGAACAAGTATCTATTCAGGCCTCCGCTGGGCCAGGCACTGGAGCAGGCAGCACTCCGTGCTTGCTCCTCCTCTCACTTGCTCTGTCACATGGGCAAGTATGTCACATCCTCGTTGCTGACCTTTACTAAGTGGCTATTCCTATGTGCCCAGCACTGTGCTGCTGTCTAAGACATTTCATCTTCACAACAGCTTCATTAGGAAGTATTAGGGTGCCTGCTTCATAGACAAGGAAACAGGCTCAGAGGAGATCAGCAACATGCCCAAGACACACCGCTGTCACAGGGCAGAGGTGTGAATCCAGGTCTGGTGGAGTCTCTGAGGTGCGTTCTCAGCCACCATCATGCTTAACCTCTGTGAGCTTAGTTTCCACAGCTGTGAAATGGGTACAGTGAATTCCTACTGCACTGGGATTTAGGGATTAAATAGTCAACACAAGAGGCCTCGAAGGTGCCCAGTGACCGGTCCATTCTGTTCTCCCCGTTTCCCTGGTCCCCTGCCTCAACACCTCCCTGGGCTGAGAGGAAGGATGGCCCCATTTGCCATCTCTCCAAGGACTGTCTATCCCAAATTCAGCTCAATATCTGGCATGGGATCAGCACTCTCAGGATGCCTTCAACCCAGATGGATGATCTGCATCCGCACCCTCAGTTCTCTGCACACTGGGGACCCAACCCAGCCCATCAGTAGTCCAGGATGCAGCAAGCTGTGGCAAGCATCACAGACTGTTCTCTTGGTTCTGTGTAACTACTCTCAAGCCACTGGGAGTTTCGGTTTTTTTCCCCTCAGAAGAATGGAGCAGAAACAGATGGAGGTGATGCCCTGAGCCTTCAGCAGAGAAGGGTACCAGAATGAAGATGAAGGCACGCCAGGCCCTGCCTGCCATCGCAGGTTTCTCCCACGGGCGAGCTCCAGCTCGTGCTCATCCCCACCACGACCTCAACTACAGACATCCTCATATATTGGGGGCAATAACCTTCCTTCCGTGGTAGGTTCCCGGGAGAGACGGTGGGCATGTAAGCACTTAAAACTCGAACCTGCAGGTCAGCCCACATTCCCTCCTCCCTCCTCTGCAGAAGCCCTGGAGCTGTAGGCTTCCTGGGGACAGACAGCACAGCCTGGGAGACAAGTCACAGCCTGAGCTTCCCGAAACCTGTGCAAGCACCGAGTTACCATGGCAACGATGCAACCCTGAGATGCAATGGCTGCAGACAGCATGGGTGCTTCTAGGGCTCCAAGCTGAAGCCGAATAGGGTCTGGCCTGGAAGGCCAGGCAACAGGGCTGGCAGGAAGGGGGGAGGGGCAAGAGGAGGGAGTCCTCCTCTAGGATCAGCTAGTAATTGCTGCTAAGTGAGGGGCTGTCATTGAACCTAACATGCAGGCGACACAGCACCGGCCCCTGCTCTGCACCCTGTAATTACTGCACCAGACAGCAGCTTTTGCTCCCTGTGTGGGAAGAGGGGGACGGTGTGGGGAGAGGCAGGCAGGAAGCTCTCACCCACCTAAGCCAGGGGATCTGGCAGGCTCTCTGCAGCCCAAGCATCCTGCATCCCAACCAGCCTCCCAAGCAGAGGCAGGAGGGAGGGGTCCTGGCCCCTCCGTTTTGCTAGCTCGTCCCACATCATCTCTCGTGGAACATGAGCTTCCTTTAATCCTGGCCTGAGCTTGCACAGTCCAGGGGAGCAGAGGTGCAGGAACCAGATAAGGCACCTTCGTGTCACACCTCCACTAACGGGAGAAGTCTGCAGTGAAGCTCAACTCGAGCCGGGAGGCTCTGAGGACCTCAGACCAGTCACGGCATCTACCCCCTGCCTCCGTGGACTGGGAGTGGGTGGGACTCAACAATTCTTAAGGTTTCTTCTTCAGCAGGAGTTGGCAAACTGCAGCCAACACGCCGAGTCCTATTCCTGTAAATAAGGTTCCATTGGAACACAGCCCGCTCGTTTGTTTCTGGATCTGTCCATGGCGGCTGTCCTGCTACATCGGCAGACTTGAGAGGCTGCAAGAGACCAGATGGTCCCCAAATGGGAAATATTTACTATCTGGCCCTTTCCAAAGTTTGCCGGTCCCATTCCTCCAACACTAACGTTCTCCTAGGCTTAAAAGGGGCTTTCATGGCTCCAATCTATCAGAACAGTTCCCAACAGGCCGCCCCGCGCAGACCCCCATACCCTCCTGCCTGGGCTTGGGTGGTGGTGGAAGTTCTCCCAGTGCTGGCGTCACCTTGTGGTGCGATGGCGCCACCTGCTGTGAACGCCCACAAGCACTAGTGCTTGGGAGGATGTGACCCCATGGCCAGCAGCCCCTCCCAATCCAGAGAACCGGCTCCCAGGAGCAGGCCAGGCCTCAGAACCAGAGCACATCAGAGCTGGGTGCTTGTCTCTTCCCTCCCCACTTGATGAAGACAGCAGTCTCTGTGACTCGCCCAGGGCAGGTGATGGGAGGGCCTGGAGGCCCATCTCCCCGTCCACATGTTTTCCTGGACAAACACTGGCGCTGTGAACCGTAGGTCGGCCACTCATTTAGGGTCTTGGATCCATGGTTGTTGAAAGGATTTTCAAAATAAACACTAATATAACATTTAAACTGTTTCCAATCTTCAGAACAACTCTGAGACAATTATTAGCCCCATTTCACAGAGAGGTGAAGGAATTTGGTTCAGGTCAGGGGTGGTAAGTGACAGTCATGCTGTGACAGCTTTAAGGTCCCCAGAATATGGTGCTCAGCGTATATTCACTTTCCTGCCTGCAGGTGTGCTTGGGCTCCCGAGAGGGTCCTGGGCTCAAGCAGGGGTACACGTGATGGGAAGGCTGGAGTCTGGCCAGTCACCTGCGAGGCCCCAGGCAGAGGAAGGAGAGGCCAGGCCGACTGCCCCTCCCTGCCCCCACACCTCCAGGCAACATGAAGTGACTAGTGGACTGTAAACCCTTTATTTCCAAACTATAAATAGATCTGCTCTCTGAGCAAAGAGCTGTCCAGGTGATAAGCCCCCAGCTCTCATCTCCCCTTCCCAACTGCTCTGCAGTCCAGGCCCGGGCCCCTTAGACACCTGTGATGCCTCTGAAATCATGATCTTGGCAGCCAGAGCCTGGCAAGCAGTTGAGAACAGCCCTCCGTTCCTCCGCTGCAACTCCAGCACAGCGTGGGGCCTGTTCTGGCCTGGTGCTCACCCCTCTGGCCAACTCTCCGACTCGGCCCCACCATGGGTCCCGTGCTACCCGAGGCGCAGCGTGGACACTGCTGGCCCGCTGCTCCCAGCTGCTGTGAGAAACCACCTGGTCCCTGAGCTCCGTCAGCATGAAGACTGGGAGCGGCCTGCTTCAAAGCTGCTCCCCGGGCTGGTGGCTGCTACCCCTGGGCCACAAAGTCCTCCTCCGCCGCCTCATTATCCACTTCCTCCGGCTGGCTGCTCCGGAGCAGCAGCTCCAGGTCGGGGTTGGAGCCCAGCCCCTTTGAGGGTTTAGGGTCGCCATCACCTGGGGATGAAGAGACACCAGTTACAGCCCCAATCAGCGTCTTGTGCCCTGATGTGTGTGCTGTCACCCGGGGCCCCTCCCCAGTTCCTCAGAGATGACTCCAGCATGCTGAGGAGAGCAGCAGCCCCTGCAGAGGCAACTGAATGGTGCAGACTGGAACTACTTGGGGAAGCTGAGGGCTACTTGCCTCTTCCCGGAAGGGCTGGGTTGAGAGGAAATCAGAGGGGCTGAGTCATGGGGAGAATGTCCTGAATGCAGGCGTAGGAAAGGGGCTCAGGTTACCTCTGGAGTGCAGGGCTTTGAGGGCGACGTGCAGGGATATTCCCGAGAGGCAGAGGGCGAAGCCCAGCCAGTTCAGGAGGCTGATCTGGTCGCCCAGCAGATGAGCTGCCAACAGCAAAGTGCAGACTTCCTGCGGGCAGAGAAGCAGGAAGGGGAAGTGATTGGAGGGATGAGTTGGCCCTTCGTAAAGAGGGCCGGGCACTAAGCACAACCACAGGAGAGAGCCAGACTCGCCCAAACTCCCAGGCCAGGGCGGCTGGCCTGCAGGGCACAGAGAAGCTTGCATGGGGCCTGCTGCAATGCTTTCCTCCTTTGTGTTACTGAGATGAAACAAAGGAGATGCTTTCACAGAACTGCCAGGATAAAAGGAGACCAACCAAATGCAGCTGTGTCCACAGGAATAAAGGAGAGCCCTTCCGGAAGGTACAGGCGGGGAGCCCTCAGCTGCCGGGGGAGAATGCAGCGTCATACAGGGCTTTGTGGGACATGCACTGGTCCCGGGGTTCTTCGCACACAATGGCTGCAAATGGCACTGTGAAATGACTCATTCTGAGAACCATGGCTTCTGCCTCATCATTTGGTTGGCAACCAGAAGACCCTTGGGGAGCCCCTAGGTTTCTGCTTTTAGGCAGCACTGTTCCAGGATCAAAGAGCAAACTCCCCCACAGCGTGTGGTGGAGGGAAGAGGGAAGTGACAAGAGGAGAGGCAAGAACGCTGCCAGGGAGAGGTAAAGGCAGGCCAGGCAAGCACAGGGCACTAATGACTTAACTGTCCCGGGCTGTGCCCATGGCAGACATCACCAATCAATCACAGAACTTGTTACTGATGAGTCTGAATGGGGGTTTCTCAAACCATGGCTCCCTGCCGCTGCCACAGGACAAGTTGGCATTCCTAGTAAATGTAAATGCGTCCCAAGCCCAGTGGAGTCGGACCTGGCTCTGCACCCCAGCTCGGCCCTTAGCTGTTTTCCTGGGTAGGAGCAGCTCTTCATGTCTCATGACCATCCCCACCTCACAGGGCTGCAGTGAGGGGGTGGGGGAGTCCAGATGAGAGCATGGCACTGAGCGCCCTAATGAGGTACTTCCCTCTCTTCCCTATAGGCCCTGGGGTGCAGGAGCTGCTGGTGAGAAACACCCTCAGGGGCTCCTCTCTGCGACAGGACGGGGGTCACCTGAGTCTGTACCTTAAAAATGCCGGCAATGGAGAGAGTAAGGCTGGAGGTTCTGGAAACCAGGAGGAACTCGGAGAAACCCAAACCAAAGGCAAGAATCCCGCCAAGGAAGAGGCTCCCGAGTACCCGCAGGAGCAGCCCTGGGTCCTGGAAACGGAAGATTTTCTCAGATGTGGACAAATGGAGACCTGAAAGCAACGGGGGAGACAGGGGCGACCATGTCCTGGGTGAGCCTGCCGGGCGGCCTCACCCTCCCGCAGCCGGGTGAGAATTGCCCCTGGCGCAGGGACACTTCCGAAGACAACAAGGATGGGAGAAGCTGAGGCAGCCGGCCCAAGACGTGGGTAAACCAGGAAGCAAGGACGGCTGCCAGAGCCCAGGGAGCAGTAGGAGGGCTTCGGAGCCCCTGCGCTAAGTATGGGGGACGGCACCACAGACAACCCACAGGAGCACCCGGCTCTTCCCCATGGTGTTTCCCTCCCATCTGCGGTCCGAATGGTGAGGGTGGACTTCCTATGGCCTTGGCAGCTGTGATAACCAATGGGCCCAAGAGAGGTGGGCAGGCATCACGTGAGGACTTTCAGCCCCTGGGCAATGGTGGGGGAGGCTGCGGGGGAGTCCTCTGTGCTCAATTTCAGGGGGGCCACCTAGAAACAGGGGCAAAACTCACCTTCATCCAGGCCTGACTATCACATAGCAGTGGGAATTGGCCGAGACACGCCCCTTTGGGGAGCAGTTTCCCCACTAATAGAATGAACCGGTTGGGACTAGACCAATGTTTCTCAAACAGATGGTATAATCTGATGAACAGTTCTCAAAAACACACACACTGCATATAAATACTTGACAAAAGCCACGGCCCCCCCGCTCCAGACACCCACGCAGGCATCCAGGCAGCGAACTTGCTTAGACTCTCAGAGGGTTCTTGACCCTCCAACACTGTCCATCTGGGAGGATGATTCCTTGGGTCCCTCCCTTCAGGAAAGGCCCCTGGGAGTATTAACAGGATGCGAGGTGAGCCCAGTCTAGGCACAAAGGACACACCTGGGGGCGGGGGGGGGGGGGCAGGAGGCTGGCTAAGGACCCTGAGATTTTTGGAGGGAAGCACCATAGAAACACAGTGACAGCCCCCCACCCCACCCCACCCCCCAACCCCAGGCAAACAGCCTCCAATGTAGGACATCTTGCCTGGTGCTGGGCTCAGCAGTACTGCAAAGGCATGGGCAAATGGAAGGGACCCGGGGAAGGCAACATAAGTAATGAAGGCGCTTGGGGGATTAATTTACCAGAAAAGATTAAAGGAGCTAAATCCATGCAGCTTTGCTAAGTGACGACGGCCAGGGGCTTTCAGGGGCTTTCGGGGGAGGGTTTGTAGAGATGGGGAGCGGTGTAAACACCCAGGGAGGGAGGGAGGGAGAGCGTGGCGTTTTTACCGGGGACACAATGAAGGAATGGGGAGAGATTGTAAAAAGAGAGAGAAAATGAGGCTGCAGAACAGAAGTTTCCTGGACAACGGGGCCACAAATAATTTTCTCAGAGGTTCGAGACGCTTCACTGCTTGCAACTTAAATGGATGCGGGACAGGATTTCCTGTAATGACCCTGAGGACAGAAGGGACACTGGGAGGAAGGGTACACAGACAGGGGACAAAGCCTGATCCCAAAACACCAGAGGAAGGAGGATGTGGTACACCTCCCAGCCTAGACAATGCTGCCCGCTCTTCTCTCTGGGAGATGACAGTGGAGGGGAACTGCTCACCTGCCCAGACTCCCTGTACCCCCTGGCCCCTGAATAAACACTCCTGCAATCCAGCTCACACCCCATTCCTCTGAACCTGTTTCCACTTCCTGGGATGCTCCCCCCTACCCCCCATCAGCCTGTCCAGGTCCCATTCATCCTCCCAGATACACTGTCTGGGAAGCCTTTCCACCCTACCACCCTGAGACAACGCATGACCCTCTCCTCCTAAGAGGCAGAACACAGCGGAATGGTTAAGAGGAGGGGCTCTGGAGCCAGCTCCTGGATCCAAGTTCAGGCTCGTTTAGGAGTCATGGGACCTGAAGCAAGGTTATCGCTACTTCTCTCTGCCTCAGTTTCTTTCACCTGTAAGATGATATTAATAGTACTGCCCCGTGGGGTTTTGGGGGGTATTAAAAGAGGTGATATATGTAAAACGGTTAGAACAGCCCTGGCCTATCTCCGGGGCTGGACACGTGCACTGTCATTATCGTCTACTATGTTTCATACATTTTCTGTGTAACGTTTATCATGCTGGATTCTAGCCATTTGGTTTAAGTGTCTGTTCAGACACACAAACCAGGCACTGCCAGGGGAGGCCGCACTTGATCTCTGTGTCCTCTGCAGCTGGGCTCAGAGAGGGGGTTGGGGGGCTGCTGTACTGAAGTGCCCCGAGGTGGACGGCCCAACCTACCTTCAAATATGGCAAAGAGGGGGAAGAGCCCGAGAAACATGAGTGGCTGCAGGTGGAACATGGTGTCGATGGGGTTCTGGAGCCCTACAGAACGGGGACATGGTGAGCCGTCAGCCTGGCCACCGGCCTCCACCCCCTGGTGCCGGGCCTGCTCTCACCAAGATCCGCCTTCTGCAGGAGAATCTGCGTGAGGGTCCAGCGAATGCCACCGATGAACGAGGCCCCCAGCACCAAGGCAAAGCCCTCCGTGTTGAACTGCGTGGACTTGTAGGTGAACATGAAGAGGCCCCCGGCGATGAGGAGGACCACCAGGACCAGCGCCGCCCGCTGAGGAGGGGAGCAGGTGGCAGCTGACTGGGGGGTCTCCAGCTCATCCCACCTGGAGTTTGGGGGTCGGCAGCCATTTTGGCTGGCTCCTCTCTCCCCACCCACCACCCTGGGAGGCCCTGGCCCGCTCGTTCCCATGGAGGTGCGCAGGGCTGCATCCAGCTGGACGTCCCCAACACCCCTACCTGCCCACATACTGAGGTGCTTCCCTATGCTGTCCTAGGCCCCTCCCCACTACGAAACCAAGGTGCTGCCTCGCACAGCAGGCGCCTCGGCCCAGCTTGACCTGACCTGGCCCTCCTCCTGGAACCCTTCCTCCCTTGGCCTTTACCGCCCCCCCTTCCCCCCGCCACACCGCTTTCTAAACTTCTTGGTAGTGCCCAGTGCTCGGTCCTTCCTCAGCTTCTGTCCGGAGCTTCTGCCCCTGGGCTGGGCTCCTCTCTTCTGTCACAGGGACGAGCCGCTGCTCAGACCCCTTCTCATGCTTACCACCTGAGGGGGCAGGAGGGACTCAGGGGATGCTGGGGCCTCACCAGCTCCTCCAGCTTGAAGATCAGAGAGAAGATCAAGATGAAGAGGACGGCTGAGGATTTGGTCATTGTGTACCTGGAAGCGAAAATGACCACTGTGCACGGCTGGAACCCGGGGCTCAGACCCGCCATCCAGAACGGACCCCACAGTACAGCCAGTGGGCTGGAAAGGGGGGAGCTTCCTGACCTCCCTGAGGGCCACGGGCTCTGCTCAGGGCAACAGGACAATCTGGGTACAAAAGACCAAAGGAAGGTGGCCCGGGTCATCTGGCCGATTCGTGACCTTTAATCGAAGGACTCTCCGAGGCCTGTAATTATCAGCAGGAGGAAAGGCTGCAGGTCTGACACTGAGCTCACCGAGGCCTATTATCACCCGCCCTCAGCGGAGCCCAGGATGAGGAAGAAAGGATGAGAGGAGAGAAAGAGGAGGCAGGGACTGTGCTCTGAGGCACAACCCCGGAGGGAAGAAGTCACTGCCGGCCTCCCCTCTGCAGCTGCGCGCACTGCACGCGGACATGCCTTCCTCCCGGGCCACGGCCACCCGTTCTGCTTGAGCCCCTGGCTTCCCCAGGCCGCCAGGCAGCGGGCCCAGCATCAACTGTGCCCAGCGTAAGGAAGAGGCTGGTGAGTTTCTGGAAAGCTGCTGGGTGTCAGGGAGGAGCTCAGAGAGGACGGCTGGTCCCAGAGAGTGGTGCCGTGGCTGGCTTGTCGGTCAGGGGTGCAGACAGCCAGCTGGACGGACAGAGAGAACGTGCGCCTGAGGGAGGTGGCGGTACTCACAGTGAGACGGTGATGTAGAGGAAGCTCCAGTTGGACAAGCCCACGTCAAGTGCCGTAGCCAGCGCTGTGGAGACACAGGGCGCCCACCGGACACGCCGGGGAGAATGGGCAGGTGGCTTGGGGGCACCAGTGATTAGAACACTCCCATGAGTCCCCTCACTTGCTCTGGGGCCTCTAGGCCTTCCTTTCTACCCAGCAACTAAAAGGTTAGCTCAAAAAAAGGGGGGGCCTGCTCCAGCATTCAGGCTATAGTGCATTCTGACTGGCCGGGGCCTGTGTCCTTCCCACTTGCTTGACTTTTTGCATACCCCGCTGCTGACAGATACAATCTGATCCTGCAAACGCTTCAGAGTGGTCACTCAGAGTGGTCACGGAGGAGGACCTGGCCCTCCTGGATCTGACCCCTCCCACCCTCTCACTTCCTCGCACCAATGCTGAGTCCTCAGCGCCCCCAAGACACTTTCAGTTCCCTTGCAGACTCCCACATGCACTAAACCCTCCCCACCCCGGACCGCCCGGTCCCACTCGCCCTCCAGGTCTCAGCCCACTCAGCCCTTGCTCTGGGGAGCCCGCCCTGCCTAGCACCGAGGGCAGGGACTACACGCTCTGCTCACCATTCCCTCCAGGCCTGGAAACACAGCTCAGTGTGCATGCTCAAGGTCAAGGGAACTACAAGGCTACTGCTGCACTGGGGCTTCTGTGTGGTGTGCGTGGGGGAAGCGGGAAGAGGGAGTACATATGGGGCAGATGTGGGGGCGGGAGGGCAGGCAGAGAGGAGTGAGGAAACGTGGGTGGGGCAGGGAAAGAGGGCCTGAGCTTTAGGCCAGGAAGACATCCTTTCGTTCTCGGCCTATGGCTTCCCAAGCAGCCCTCCTCCTGCCGGGCCCTCCCCACAGGAACACACCTGTCGGAGCTACTCTTCTGAGGTAGTCGGTCCAGCTCAGCACCACGCGGGCCCTGTGGCTGGAGCACTGGACCAGCGCCCTGGACAGGGCGGAGAACAGGAAGATCACGGCCAGGTGCAGCATCGTCATGAAGAGGGGGAAGTGGAAGCTCTGTACGGGGCGCAAAGCACAGCCGGCCGGCCAGGCGCAGTTAGACAGCAGCCCTCACCGGGCTCCCCGCCGCCCCCCGTGGCAGGGGCCCTAATTCGGTGCGTGCTGAGGGCTCTGCAGGGGTTTTCACCCACAGTACAATCACTTGGCATCAGAGACTTAGTCCCAATTTGGAGGTCACACAGGCAGCAGGTGGACAAATGGGGCTCAACTGTAGCTCAGTGCTGTCTCCACCTTCATCAGCCTGTTAGCTACCTGCTCCAGCCCCTCCCCATGGCCCACACCCAAGGAACGGCAGCGTGGGCCAGGATGGCTGTGCCAGCTATTAGAGCATTGAACTGCTTTTCTACCTGTTGGTCCACAGCTGTTGCGTAAGCTCCCCAAGTCTCCCAGCTCATCCCCGTGGCCCCCTAATTTCCCCTCGATGCAAATATTTGGGGAGAATCCCTGGCATGGCAGTGCTGGTGTGGGGTTCTGCCCCGCCACTAACGTGACTGGCTGAAGCCCGTGCCTTCCTGTTGACTATTAGGGGCACTGTGGCCCCCCACCTCCCTCCGGCCCCGCGGTGCAGGCCTCCCAGTCACCTTTGTCAGCCATTTGTTGTAGAAGGTGATGCCGATGGAGAAGCAGTAGTAGAGAAGGACCAGCCCCAGGGTCAACACTGCCCTCCACACAAAGGCCACGTCCAGGGCCCACCTCCCCATCGGTGGAAGCAGCTGCTCCCAGCTGGGGTCGGCGGGGGCAGGCACCTCTCCCGAAGACGGGCAGGAAGAGCCGCTGGACCTGCGCCACGACTTTCAGCGAGAACGTGGCCTGGTTAGGAGTTCTCTTCACTCCATGATCAGGACGGTTATCGGAGCCTGGGCGGAGTCCTCACCTAAGGGGCTGGTGGGCCGAGCCCATCCTCTCCGTGGTCACCGGGTGCAGGGCTCACGGTCCAGGTCTGAGGCTAGAAGGATGAAAAGGCAGCCTGGTGGCTTGGCAGAGTGAGGGCCATCTGACCCCACCCACCCAGGCCTGTCCTGCAGGGAGATGGGGCAGACAGGAGCAGGAGGGAGCCCGCCCCCAGCACAGGCGCTGGCAGCCGAGCTCCCGGTCACTTCCACTCTCTTGTCGTCTCAAGCTGTTCTCCATGAATTGCTACCAAAGTGACCTTTTTAAAACATAAATCTGATCATGTCAGACCACTGCTTAAAGCCCTTCTGCAGCTTCCAGTGCTCTTAAGATAAAGATCAAAACCCTTCTTTAGGCTAAAAAGGCCGGATCGGGCCCCTGCCGGCCTCAGCTCAGCTGTGGCCCTCGTGCCCTAGTCCCACCGGCCTGCCACCTTCAGCTCCCTGAGCAACCAGGCTCCGTCCTGCGCCTGGAGAAGCCGGCGCTCTGCCCTCCCTCCATACTTTCTTAGCGCATCTACTCATCTTCAGCTCAAATGCTGCTTCCTCAGGAACCCCTCTCCCCCAATGTGATGGGTGCCCCTGACACACAGGCTGCTTTCATAGGTCCCCCATGATTCCTCCATCGGACCTGTGCAGGGCATGATGATCTATGTCCCTGGGAGGCAGTGAGCTCCACGAAGACAGGGCCCGCCAGGTCCATGCTGGCCTTACAGCCCCACCTGGCACACTGTAAGTGCCGGGAGCCGGTCCATGCTTGCTGTTTCAAAGGACCTGGCATATATGGCATACTGTTCTTAATATGTTTGCTCACCTTCTTGGCACTATGTGTTTTAATCAAGGTCTCTGAGAAAGGTTGTTTCCCCAGGTAGGGATTTTCCCCTGAAGTTAGGGAGGGAATAAAACCTCTTAACTAAGTGCCAGGCGGGTAATTAATCACTTTAACTACGAACAATCATGCTTAAGCTACATAATCTTTACTCCCTGGAATGGAGATAAGAAATGCCCTAACCTTTGTAATAGAGATTGATAGGATTGAATCAACTGGTATAAATACAGATGTAACAAGACAGCAAGACACAGAACTTAGAAGACAGAACCAAGAGAGACAGAAGAACTTCGCTGGAGAGAACATGGCAAAAGATCCTGGACAGAAACCGGCCTCAGAACCTAGAGACAGAACCTAGCAAGAGAACATGGCAAAAGATCCTGGACTGAACCTGACTACAGAAATTGGCAAGAGAACCTGACTAGAACCTGGTGACTGAACCTGGCTGGAGAACCTAGCGAGGGAACATGGCTACAGAACTGGCTGGAGAACCTAGCAAGAGAACATGGATACAGAACCTGGCTGGAGATCCGAAACAGAACTTCGCTGGAGATCCTGGCTAGAGATCCTGGCTAGGCTGCTGATCAACTGAACGCTATCTCCGTGTCATTCCTTCTTCGCCAACTCCATCCACACCTTTGGGGACCCCTGGACCTGCTGGGGTTGGACCCCAGAATGTAAGTTCTCCATATGGTGATGACTCATTGCAAGAGAGTGGGCCTGTGGTTTCAGGGGACCAATCTGGTCATTAAGGTGTTAAAATGTTCTCTCTCACTGATGTTTCTCCCTCTCCCTTCCCCTCTCTCTAATAATCATCATCATCATCATCATCAGTAAAATGGACCAGGAAACCAACACCGACCTTGCCGCAGACTGGAACAGCCAGTGTCACAGACAGGGAGCCTGCCACAGGGTCTGACCCAACTAAACCACTCCCTGCTGCCTATCACCCAGCCAACCCCAGTGAGTGCCCAGGGCATGCCAGGCCCTGGGGAGACCAGGCAGACTCCCCCCCCCCGCCCCCCCTCAGTCCAGCATTATCCCACCTGCTGCTTCATCTGTGCCCCTCCTCCCGTCTTCTCCTTTGATACGTTCCCACCCCACACCCGACAGAAATGCCACTGCCTTGAAGCCTTCCTAGAACGTCTGATCAGAGGCACCCCAACTTCCCCTCCCAGTCCTCTCTGCAGGGAGTATCAACATTGTTTCTGAACTCTGGAACCTGAGGTGTCATTTCCCCTCCCCCAAGGCAAACTGGGAGCTGGCACAGGCTCATGTCCCAAGGGGCACCCTCGGGCTCTGGTTCTCTTCAGGGGACTCTGGGAACCCACGGTGCTGTTCTGCAGGGACACTCCTACCTTTTAGTGAGTGGGGCTCTGAGGGGGGCAGTGCACATAACTGAGAACTGTTCTGCAGCCTGCATGGCTCTGAGATTCCTGCAGGTTAAAGATCTGCTTATAAAGAACCCAACTCTGTTTTCCAGGCAACAGAGCAGTTTTTCCCAGGTTCTCCTACGTTGTAGGTACTGTGTACACTGAGGGGAGGCTGAACTGTTTTTGACAAAAGGGTACCACAGCTCCCAGTCTGGAAAAGCCATCTGCAGCCACGGCAGGCACGGGCTTGGAGCCGCCCATGGGCTGTGGCAGGCTGCCCTGTGGCCATCACCGCCTGCAGGTTCCACAGGAGTGGTGCCGGCAGGGGCTGCGTCATTGTAGCTTCCAGTAGCCTGTGCTCAGGAACTCACATATTGAAACATTTTATTACCAACTACTTTCCTTTTATTTCTTTTACATTATGGGTAGGGCATTGCCAATTAAAAAAAATTATGTGTTGGTAGTTTCTTGAACCATACGTTTCATTTTAAGATAATAAGGGGGTGGGGGAGTTACCACCAAAATATTTGTCCACGAGGTTGAGCGCCACTGTGCTATTTTGCCTAACGCAGGCCCATTCCTTGAAATGCCTCTGTAAGCCGACATGGCCCAATGCGCATCGCCCCCTCTCACCTCCGCGGCTAACGCAGGACACCCGACTGCCTCCTTGTCCTCTTTGCTTGGATGTCTAACACCCGGCGCCTCACACCCGGCCTGTCCAGAATGGACTTCTGTTCTCCAGGAGTCCCCCACCCTCCGTCAAAACCTGCTCCTCTTCCCACCCTGAGGCGGCACCACCAGTCACTAGCTGCTAACTGCTCAGGCCAGAAACCTTGTTCTCATCCTTGATTCCTCTCTTTCCCTCAGCCTACATTCAATCAACAGGTACTGTCAGACCTGTCTTAAAAAATACCCCAAATATGGTCACATTTCCTGACCTCCACCACTACCAGCCACCATTCCCTTTCTCCCCCACCCGATGCATTAGTTCCTGTCTGATTCTCTCTCTTCTTCTCCCTGCACCTCCCACAGTGAGGCAGTGGGGTCCAACAGATCTCACGGCTCACACTCCTTCCTCTAGACCAGGGTTTCTCCACTTGGCATTACTGACAATTAGAGAAGGCCTGTCCTGTGCACTGTGGGGCATTTAGCAGCATTCGATCTCTAACCACTAGATGCCTGTGGCATCCCGGCCCCTCATCCCAAGTAATGACAAACAGGAAAGTCTCCGGACACTGCTGAGCGTCTCCTGGGGGCAAAACTGCTCCCTGATGGGAAGCACTGCTTACACCACACAGGTGACCACAGGGCAGCTGGCACCAAGAGATCTATCTGCTAGCACTCCCTCCCCATGGTCCTACCCACGGCTTCTGAGCTAGGGCAGTCTGTACCCTTCTGTGAATCAACTTCTCCTACCTCCTGCCTTTGCTGCAGCTCCTGCTCCAACACGAATACCCTCCACCCTCCCTGCTTCCTTCAAACAGCTGGTGCAGGTCCCCCACCGCTAGGAAGTCCCCATGACTGCCCAGGCTCACAGGGAGCACTGTCCCAAAGTTAACAGCACTCCTTCTCCTACTACTTTCCAGAAGGTCACCTAACCCCAAACACAACAGACCTCGGCTAGTAGGGCTCTTGGAAATCACCTAGCCACTTAGTGTGCATTTATTGAGCACTCCTGTATACCAAGCACTGGAGACAGAAATCTGTAACCGATAAGGTCCCCACCCTTATTCTGTGGTAAGGGAAACCAGGCTTAAAGGAGCAAATGCTCTTTCAAATCTCACTTGCCCAGGAAAGGAATCCCATATTCTGCCTTTCTTTCCTCAGGGGCAGCGTAGCTCGGAGCAGTCGCCACATCAGCTGGTGTATCGCCATAGCATGTTCCCAACTAGAACATGGGCAGCGCAGCTGAGGGCTCAGAAGTGTGGGCCCGGAGTGAGAAAGACCTGGGATCCAATCCTGGCCCCTCCTTACTATTTCATGACCCAAGTTACTGACTTCTGGACCTCAGTTTCCCCAACTGTAAAGGAGGATAAAATCATGAGCCTCCTGGGAGGGGAGTCAGTGGCATCAGGTACAGCGCGGGGTGCTGGCTCGAGGTGGGGGCTTACCCCCTCCCGGTCCCGTGAACGGTCCCCAGCCTGTCCCCAAGGCCCCACCGAGTCACTTGTCCCTTCAAGGGCCAAGTCTCTAGTCTCACCAGCATCTTACACGACTGACCACATCCTCCTCCCGGGACAGCCTCTTGGATATCACACCACACTCGGCAGAGTTTCCTCTGCTTCTCTGGACTCCTTCTTGGTCAACCCAGCCTCTACAAACGGGAGCCTGCCGCTGGAACCTGGCTTCTGTTTTCTATCTTGTTCTCATCTTGCGTAATCTCATCCCATTGAGCCACATGCCAACCATTTCTAAGTTCCCTACATGAGCCCCACCCTTTCCTACTGGCTCCAGGCCAGTCCATCTAACTTGGGCTCCACTCAAGACACCTAACACTCACGGTGCCCCCAGCCGAGTCCTTGAGTCATGCCCCCAACATCACTAGTAAATGCCAGCATAGCACAGCTGATTCCTCACGCCTAACCCCCCAAATCCACGGCAGAAGCTACCCTTTCCCCAACCCTGTCCTGTCAGTTCCGTCTCCAATACACTTCTCCACCTTCTGTGCTTCTCTACTCCACCATCGGGTCTAACCACAATTACCTTTCACTGCTGACTGCAACGTCTCCAGTCCCCGCACCTCCGCCCCCCCCCCCTCCAGCCCCCCCAGCCCGCCGCCTGGAGAGAGGGCTTGGGCACAGAAAGCAGCTCAGCAGCCCTCGGGCGAACCCCAACTCCACAGAAGGTCCCCGAAAACGCCTCCCACCATCCGGCCTCGGAAGACGGCAGCAACCTCACTCCCACCGCCGCCTCGGCGCCCAGCACGCTGGCCCCGGCGGTGGGTCACGCACGGCAGCTGCGACCTTTGCGCCTGCTGTTCCCTCTGCCAGGAACACTGTTCCACACCCCACTGCGCGCTGAGCTCTCCTCCAGGCCCTCCGCGTCCGCACAGCACCGCCCACCACCTGACGCTTCCCGGTTTGCCCACGAGCTTTCCGCGGGCCCTCACTCCCACCCGACCCGGGTGCAGCCTCGACCCGGGCAGAGCCGCGCGGGCTCCAGGCCAGCTTCGCGGGGCCCGGGAAATGCCCGGGACAGCGCGCGCGAAGGGCGGCCCGCGAGGGCGCGCGAGGCCCGGTCCCCTCCGCGCGGGGCAGGCTCCCAGGCGCGCCCCGCAGAGCCCGGCCGGACCGGCTCCCCCTGCCGCCCCCGGGAGCGCGCGGAGGCCGGCGGCGCGCCCACTCACCTCGGCCCGGGCGCTCCCGGCCGCGATCCTCCTGCCGGAAGTGCGAGGCCGGCGTTGCGTGGTCGGAGGAGCATTTCCGCCGAAGCCACTGGGGGGCGGGGCGCCTGCCGCGGGGGCGGAGCGGGCCTGGGAGCTGGGTTCTCTCTCCCGGGTCCGCCGTGACCCCGCGTGGCGTGTCCTCCCGGGAAGCCTCCCCGCCACCCCTTCCGCAGCCCAGCGCCCGGCACCCCCTCGTGCTGTGATCACCGGGGCCTCGCTCTGGAGCCTCCGTGCCTGCTGGCTGCAGAGTCGGTGCACCCAGAAAAGTGTCACCCATTTACTTCTATTGAACCAGTTGTGTACCTTGTTCCAAGCCCGTGCTGGGCAATCATGGAAGGAACTGCAGAGATCACTCTCACGGGCTTTTTCTTCTGGTTGCACAAGTCAGCTGGGGAGTGCTGCGTCAGGGCACCACACTTTACAGTGGTTCTCAACCTTCCTAATGCCGCGACCCTTTAATACAGTTCCTCATGTTGTGGTGACCCCCAATTTCATTGTTACAAATTGAACATAATTAAAGCATAGTGATTCATCACAAAAACAATATGTAATTATATATGTGTTTTCCGATGGTCTTAGGCGACCCCTGTGAAAGGGTTGTTTGACCCCCAAAGGGGTCGCGACCCACAGGTTGAGAACCAATGCTTTAGGATTTAGAAGGTCCATGGAAGGTAGTAAATAATAAATGTTTGTGAACCATTTTCTGTGTGCCTCAAACTTTATGAGAATGATCTCCAGTTCAATAGGTTGAGTAAAGGGAGACGGGAAACAAGAGGAGGAGGAGAAAGAAAAGGAGAACCAAAACTGGTGGGAAAAGTAGCCAAGGCACAGGACGCTGTGGTCCCAAAATGCCAGCGGCGGAGTGTAGATCTTACTCATCTCGCAGGATGGACTGACAGGGGCAGAGCCATCAGAGCAGACAGGGAGGTCCATTAGGAGGACGCAGCAGGGTAGGTTGAAGACTGAGGCCCACTTTGGGGCTTTGTGTCCCCCTCTGACTCCAATCCCCTCCTGAGCTTTGGCTCTAAGACTGGCTGCAAACATGGATCCTTACAAGTGACTCAGCTGGGTTCCCTGGCTGCTCTGAGCAGAGGGTTCAGGGCCAGAGTGTCAGCGGTTTATTATGCAAACCACTGCTGCCCTCACCACCAGCAGCTGGCATTTCACAGGCATGCGTTCATTCTGCGCTTAATCACTTACAATGGCACCCATCGCTCCCAAGGTCTGTCTATTCAGTCCTCAAGGCCTGTACTGCATGCACTTTCTGTGCAGTTTGAAAGAGCTTGTCCTTGCCCCCCTCTCTCTCAGAGGCAAGAGAGAAGTATTTTCACCACGGCCCTCATTCAAGCCTCCCTACTACCAAGGCTGAGGTTTGGAGCAACAGCCTACAACGTCACCTGGAAGGCTGGGCACTAAGCGTGGGGACACATGGGGTGAAGAAGGTGTGTTCTTTGTAAGGTACAAGCACTCAAACTGTTCCCTGGCTGTGTCCCTGGCAGGAAGAAGAGAGGATGTGTTCATGGGGGTGTACAGTGTCTTTTCCTGATGGACTCAGCAGGCCCGAGCAGAAAACACTTTGTCCTGATGTGACAATCTGTGAGCATCTTTACCCAGCAGGTGTGTGTGGGGTGGAGGCAGGGTGGTTGAAGAGGAGAAAGGGGCCCTTGGAAGGTGGCTGAGGACTCTGGTTGGCGCTCTCTCAAGTCTCCCAGACACAATGAAATGAAGGCTTGTCAAGGTGAAAGTTCCCTTGGGCAGGAAGCCAGTAACAGAGAAAGAGCTGTTAGTAGGAAGTAGGAATCAGTTTGTACATGAAAGAGTATTTATTGAAAACATGTTACTGACAGGAAGCTCCTGGCTGCTCTCACATTACAATCTTGGCTCACAACTGGAAGTGTTACTTTTTTTTTTTTTGCTTCCAATTTTATAATCCCTCAAACATTCCGTCCTAGGATAGGTAGATCTTATATAAATATATATACACGTCTGTATAAGTATGGCCTATAGTAAAGAAAATATATAGTACACTCTTCATTGGGTAGTACCTACCATGCCAGCTACCAAAACTGAATGCCACTGTGTTCACATATGTCCAAGGAGAGAGGCTGTGCGTGTGGTCTACAAGTGCGGCAGCACCAGGAAAGGCCATTGGCACGCTGTGGCCTCCGCCAGCTCCCTGAAATCATGGCCAATGGCAGGAACCACAGCACTGGGATGGGAAGGAAGGGAAGCCAAACTTCCCGAGGTCTGGAAGGCCAAAGGAAAGCCACCTGGAGGGCTGCACTGCAGGTTAGGTGGGAGGTCTCTCCCAGAGGAAGGGAAACATGTAAGTGAGGGGAGGGGAGGTGACTCTAGTGACCTCACCACAGGCTAGGCCCAGGCTCCCCTGGCTCTCCCTGCAGAGTCTGGAGACTAAGAGGGTGGGACTCAGCCTTCATGTCTCTGATTTGCCAGGATGGGAGATTGTGAGCTTGTAGGGAGGCTTTTCCATCTGCCCAGACAACTGCGTGGGCAAGAGAGACCTGGTGGATCCCGAGATGAGATGTTAGTGCCGAACCTCAGCAGCAGCCGCATGTTGGCGCTGTTTGAGGCTGGAGTGAGCCCTCACAAAGACAACAAAAGCCTCTACTTAGATCTGAGACACAGGCACGGGGTCACCCAAAGGCAGTCTCTGCAAGGCTCTCAACATGCCCAGCCCTGTCCTCTGCAGGCAGCCTTTCCTGGGCCAGCTCTTGCCCACACGGGAGCCAGCTGACCACTGGGGAGCAGGCTCAGGAAGAAAAGGTGAGTGGCTGTTGTTAAATCCAGCTCAAAAAGCAGTCTCTTGGCCTGAAGAGCAAGGGCATTTGCTGTTCATTCCTCATGGCCTGAAGCCAGGCTCCACAGTGATGGGGAGGGCAGAGCACCTGCCTTCATGACTCATAGTGGATGGGGACCAAGAGGAAGCTCTGGGTGGTCAGAGGTGGCCTGAAGGAATGGTTGGCATTTACTGGCCACCACGGTCCCTACGGATTCTGTACAAGTAAAAGACAAGGCACCAGACTGTGAGTGTTTCTCCTGGGTCCCAAATGCCTTCCTGGGTGCCGTCGCCTCTGGCTCAGGCTCAGCCATAGTGATACACAAAGTCATAGCTGCTGGGCTCCTTGGGCACCGGTGGGGGCGCTTCCGGGATCTGGACGTTCTCCAGGTCCAGGAGCCGCAGCTTCATCTCCATGCTCAGCAGGGTGTCCAGGTCACTCTTGGTCAGCTCGCTGGACATGTCCTTCCCCAGAAGGGCACTGAGGCCGTCAATCCAGATGCAGTACTGGGGGAGCAAGGTGCAGAACATCAGCAGGGGCCCTGGACAGCAGGAGGTCCTGCCAAGGTCCTTTTCCTAGGACTCACTCTGGTCTCTTTTGGAACTACTCAGTGTAGGCAAAACTGGCTTGGGATAATAGCAAAGGTAAATTGGGAGCTGCTCACTTTCTTAAAAGACCTTTTGGGTTTTGTGTTGTTGTTTTTCTCAATGTCTCCCCATTCACAATACAGACCAGGCAAAGAGCCTGAGCTGAGGTGTATATGGGGTGGGTTTACTCTGCCTCCTATTTCAGTACAGTTAGTGTAAGAACACAGCCTGTGGTAAGTACCAGGAGGCTGACCTTTTGGCTTTTATGGGAGATTGACATTTAAACTCCCTAAGATAATATAAAATATGATTTTAAAAAATACAATTAAAGAACACAGCAAAACCAGACCTGAGAACTGAGGCATCAACTACCTGAAATTGCCCCTGAAATTAGTAATGGGGAAGGGAGAATACAAATTAGGTGAAAAGAACAGGACACAAAAGGAACCACTGTGGGACTCACTTTTGTTTTTAAAAAAGTAAACAAAAACAACAACAAAAACCCCACCCAGTCAATAAATGTTGAAATTAAGTACCAGATAAACTGAATTGGAAGGCCTCATGATGAGAGGGAATGACAGGGACCTCTCAGCCCTCCCTGGCCTCCTGCTCCATCTTTCTCTGTGCCTTTGCTCCGTCTCCCTCCCCACCTGCTAGTTCTTCACTTCCTCCCAATAAAGTTCTGCTGGCAGCTCAGGCCCCCCTCTCCCCCCACCCCCCCAACAGTCTCCTCTTCCAGAAGCCCCGCCTCCAGCTTCCTCTGATGGCTCAGAGCTCCCCAGACACGTGTGGTCTCAACCGCAGTGACTCAGGTAACATCTGGTATCTCCCAGGGCTACAATTGAAACTGCGAGCCAGTGTCAGCAGGACCAGGGCCATCTGGCTTCAAAGCCCAGGCCAGATCTACTACATATGGCCAGGAGCCCTGAGGAGGGGCATCTGTTAGGTTCCCTAGGTAGGTGGCCACAGAAACTGAAAAGAGGAAACTTTTCCTAGTCCCAGCAAATAAGTTAGCCCTAGTTGGCCCTGTCTTGCTAATGACAACCTACAGCTACTGCTGAAGAGTGACCCGGAGGGCCCGGCTCTGGGGAAAAGGACCCCGGGTGGCAGACCCTGTGTCAAACAGCCTTCATGACAGGCTATGGCCTCCTGCTTTAGGGGGACAGGACGTTCCCGTTGTGCCCGCTTCTGCCCTCTGGCTGAAGAATCGCAGAGAGGGCTGGGCTGTGCAAGGCAGCGTCACACCGCTCACCTCATACTTATTAGGTGCAATGAAGTTTAAGGTCTCATCGGGGTCATAGAGGATGGAGAAAGCCAATTCCAACACCTCCTGAAGGAGAAAGGTTTCCGTTAGTGGAGCAATCGACTGGCCTGGGCCCTGTACACCAAGATCTTGGCCAAAGTCCTGGTGAGTTGGCACCATCACCAAATATGCTGATTCATATGTGATGCCATCCAGCCCCAGGGCACGTGCACAAAAGTGGCTGGAGATGGGGCCCAGTGGTGACTGATCAACCTGAACTCACCCCTCCCCACCCAAGTCACGCCTATGATGTGGTGATACTTTTAAGATTGGAGAGAAGTTATTACTCAATACTCAGAAGCTTCAGAATGTCAGAGTCCATGACTGTGTATTACTTTAAATATGTATCTTGGTAATTAAACTGAAAGGTGTTAACAGTTTAAAACCACAACAATGAAAACAAATTGTGGCCAAAGATAGGGAAATGTGAGCATCAATAACATAACTATAATGGGTTGAAAAAAAATAGAATTTGCTTAAACCCTGAGTTCATAATCATACTGGAAAATAAAACAAGACACATACACATAATTGGTCACTGTTGGATGATATCAGGGAACTAACTCTAGGTACACACTAGGAAAGAATCCAGCATTTACCCTCCTTTCTTACATAAACTGTACCACTGGGAAACCAACAGTAGGTGACAGCAAGTTTCTCTTTAGAAAAGTAGTTCAGCTAATAAATGAAAAAGACGGGCTGCATTAGAATATCACTAGCTATCAAGCCTCAATTTACTAGCGGAACGAGGCATTGAGCATTCAGGGAACTGACACCACAAAAAGAGAGACAGCCACCTGGTATGTGTCTCTGATAGAACATAAGACCTTTAGGAAGTAGTCTTATTAAAAAAAAAAAAAAAAAAAAGGTCACACCTGAACTGGATCAAGCCTCTCGATCTCTCCCAGTGTACAGATCTGGGACAGAGGAGCAAGTTAAACTGCACTGTGGGGAGACAATCAGCAAATTTCAGACTCTGGGAAACTACCAAACAAGCAACTTGGTTCCTTCAACTAATAAACTGCAAAGAGAAATAAAGGTGGAAAAGATGGAGGGGGAACTTACGAATTAAGAAATTTAAAAGGTGCTCGCTTTGGCAGCACATATACTAAAACTGGAACGATACAGAGAAGATTAGCATGGCCCCTGTGCAAGGATGACATGCAAATTCACGAAGTGTTCCACATTTTAAAAAAACAAACTTAAAAGACTAATCACAAAGGGTAGCCTCTCTTTGGATGCTGACTTAACAAACAAAAGGGGGCTGAGTGTTGGTATGTCTATACGTATCGAATTTGCATATTTATACAGAGAAATTATGCTGTTTATAAAACAGTTGTGGGAGTTCAAACATCAATGGACTAGTTGACATTAAATAACAATTTTTCTTTCTTTTTAGATGTGATAATGCTGTTGTGATTATGTTAAAGGAGTCCTCATAATCTAGAGATACAGTCTACATACTGACAGATGGAATGATGTAACACAGGGTTTTCTTCAAAGGAACAAAGGGAGGAAGGGAGACACGTACTTTGCCATGGCTGTTGAGGCTGGATGATGCATATACGGGGGTTCTACCTATTTTTCTGTATCTTCAAAATTATTTTAATAAAACATTCAGGCATTAGAGAGAGACAGGATGCGAGCGAGAGCATGCACCTAAAAGACTGCCACCACCGCCTGTACCCAGGAATCCCTGTGACAGCAGCTCAGACTCAGGACTGCCTCTCCACTCACCTTGTTCTGTTTCAGAGCGCTTTTCTCTTTCATGTGGGGACAATCTTTCCCAGTGACAATGGCCTTGATGTCTGCAACAGGAACTGATCAATGAAGGGAATTAGTTTCTGGGAGCTTCATGGTGCAAGTTGGTCCTTGCTCGGGTGCTCGAAGGGAAGCCTCAGCCCCCAGACTCAAAGAGCTGTATCAGCTCAGGGTGTGTGGCTTTGTATTGTTCCCCCTCTGGGGTCACTGCCATGAACCATGGCCTGCAGGGCTGTGTCAAATCTGTCTGGGCTTTTGGATTGTTTCCCCAAGGCACGGGCCTCTGACACTCACCTCACTTTCACGTCACAGTAATGACAGTGACAACAACACCACAGCAAACAGCAGTGGCGGCAGCTAACAGTTTCACCTGCTACTGGTTCTAAGTGCTTTACATAGACTAGGCATTCAATCCTCTTATGAGGGAGATATGGTTATTATTCTGACAGAAGAAAAAAGGCAGAGAGGAGAATGAACTCAAAATTAATTAGAATTAATCAGAATTAATTAGAATTAGTGGCAAAGCCAGGATTTGAATCCAAGCAGTCTGCTCTTAACCACCACTTTTCAACTTTGTTTTGTATCACCCTTTACAATCTGCAAAGCCCATATCCCTCTGTGATCTCACCGAATTCTCCAAACAGCCCTGTGAGGGAGGCAGATAGAGATGACCTCTGACAGATGAGGAAACGGGTCCAGAGAGACATCTGGCCCAAGACCAGACAATCAGCCAGGGCTAGAACTCTCCTGACATCGAGTCCAGCTACCAAGTCACAGCAATAGAGAAATGAACCTACTTTTCTCCTGCAGGGATTCAAATGTCACCTCCCCTTGAGGGTTGTCGTCCAAGTCACCATAGTGCAGGACCTTGTGGTTCAGTGCCAAGCGGCAGTACCAGAAACGTTCTGGAACACAGGGGAAGCCAAACAGGTGAGCAAGGACAGTTCTGGGAAAGGCCTGGGCACACATAGGCAGAGGATGCTGTGTTCCCCGCCTGCTCCCTGCAGGGCCCACCAAGGCAGGCTCCCTCCCCGTGGAGTGGCTCTGGGCAGTAGGACCGCATGTGCCCCAGGCCCCTGTCACCTTGCCTTCGGCGATTCCCAATCTTCCGGAAGCTGCTGCCCTCACAGAGCCGGTTCAGACGCTGCTGCTTGATCAGCTCCAGGATCTCGGGCTGGATCTTCTCCCTCAGCTCCCTGAGGTGGCCATGTGCCGGGGAAGGAGGTCACAGTGAAGCTTTGGGAGGAAGACAGAGTGGGGCTGGGTTCCCCCACCTTGCCCCCTACGGGATGGTACTTACACAATCGGCGGGGACTGGAAGTCATCCTGGCTCATCCTTTCGGACTGGCGCAGCCTCAGAATCTCAGAGTAGCTCAGGCTGCGCAGTTTGCTCTTGAACTGATCCAAAGAGTTGGGTTTGGAGGGCAGAGCACGAGTGATCTGCTCTCGGACGACCTGCATAACCTAAGGGGGAAGGAAGAAGGCAGCCAGCTCGCCCCTGCTCTGCCACACAGACAGGCTGCCTCTGGGCACCAAGGCTTGGCCTGTGCCCGGGTCTTGAGCACAGCAGGACTACAGATGTGTGCTGGGGAACAGAGCACCGACATGCTAAGGAACACCTTCTCGGGTGGTTATTAGGACAAATGACTGATGGTGACAAATGCCTTATTTCTCATACATTTCAATTAGTCAACGGTGTGGAATAAGCATAGGTTTTTGGAGTCAGAGAGGAATGGATTCAGATCTTGACTCTGTCCCTTCATCTGTTCCTTGAATAAGTCACTTAGCACTCTCCCCCTACAGTTTAAAGGGAGAGAGAAAGACACATCTTCTGATACGTGCTGCCTGAAGGATTATGAGATGCTATATGGAGGCACAGTGCCTGGCACACTGTGATATGTTCAAAAAAATGTGTTACTTCCCCTAAAACAACAGTTAAAGGAAAAACAGAATATCACACTGCACATCCGGTCAGCTCTCCATCAATGAAGGAAAAATCTACAGGAAAAAAGGACTACAGTGAAACACATAAAAAATGGTCATCACTGTGTGGTGAAATTATAGCAAACATTTTCTTCCTTATACTGAATATACTTAAAAGTTCTTCCCAAACTTTTTACAATGAGATGATCAGCTTCAAAACACTCAAGTCTAGAGTACCAGCTTTTGAGGGCCCTGTGTGTTTCACCGAGATGGGTACTCAGAAAGCATGGAGGAATGACTTCTGAGTAGGTATCCATGACTTGCATATCATGCCAATCCACTCCAACCTCTCCCTGATGCTTCCAGTGCACAAAACAGCAACAGTGCCTGCACACAGTAAGTGCTCAGCAACCACAGCTATTACTGTGCTTATCCTCCTGGCCCCTAAGGAAGACAGGAGGGGTGAGTCTGGCTCCAGGGGCAAATGAGGGGCCCAGGGCACCAAGGGGAAGACATCTGCTCAAGGTGACAGAGGAAGCACAACCAGAGGGGACAATGCCTCAGTCTTGTGATGTATTGCTGCACATCAGGCTGGTTTTCCAGTTCAGGCATTTCCCCGGCTCTGGCCAGCTGTCACAGGCTGTCAGGTGATGGCCTCAGCCCATTGGACCTCAGAGCTCTGTGACACTGACCTTGTTGAAGTCCTCAGCTGTTGCCCTCATCTCCTTCCAGGTCTTGTTCAGCAGCTGGATGCAGATTCCAAAGAGCTCTTCAAAGGCTCGGTCGTGGGTAAAGAACATCGGGTGATAGTCATTGCGTCCTTCGTTTGCTATGGGAGAAAAGAGGCAGGAAAGGGTGAGCTGGGTGCTCATGTCCAGAAACTTTGGATACTCTGCACCAAAGTCCTGAAGAACAAAACCATGATGAGGACCAGGGCTAGTGATGAGTGTAGGAGGGGCCGTTCCCAATTCCTGAGCCTTTTTCTCCAGGGCACTTGCTCTTGGTCCACCTCTGCCCTGTGACAGACTCAGCCAGTCCTTGCACCTGGGAGTGGATGGTGGCATAGCTTTTGAACATGTTCAAACTGCCAGCTTGAACAAAGCAATACCCAAGACTCCCATTAACAAGGATAAGCTGATCACAGTTCACTCAGCCCCCAATTACAGGGCTGCTGTACAGACTTACGTAGTTCCCCAACCTGGAGGATTTCACAGAGCATTTTGGTAAGCTCAATTGCACTGCGGCCGAAGGGGCATTCATGTTTGTCTTCGCGGCTGCTGTTCTCTAGGACGATCTGGGGAGGAGAGGAAAAGGAGGTGAGGGAGGAGAGGACTAGGGAGGGAGAGGAGGGAGGCCAGAGATGTGGTACCAGGGCTGAGAAAGCTGGCCCCAGCCTTTACCCGGATGTAGGTGTCCTGATGGACTTTAGCCAAGTACAGCATGTTGTCCAAGGCCAGCATTCCAGGAGGAGTCTGCGTAAAGTCCATTGCTGGGTTGATATGGTTCTGCAGGAAGAAGAAACCTGATTTTAGACTTGGCGGTCTTTCTGTGTGCGGTGTCACCTGAGGGGAAGCCCGTGCCCCTCATCTGAATGCTGCTAGCGCTGCAGACCTACATCTATTGTAGCTCTTTCCGTGCCCGTCGCTACTATGAGACTGTGAGCCCTTGACCACTGGGCTGACTCACCTTGTAACCCCAGCATACAGCACACTGCTGGGCACTGAGTAGGTACATAATAAATATTTAATTGAATTAACTCCATCCTCAAGCTGTATCCTATCACAAAATACCCACGCCTACTTTTCAAAGAACCTCGCTGCTGTGGTGAGAGGCCTCCTCTCCATCCATATGGCTGACCTCCCGGACCTGCTTACAGATGGCTTTTTTCCCAGGGCCAAATGTTGCACATAAACTTGTGACTCTGCCATTGCATAAGCAAACTGAGCATCAAGGCCCTCCAGCTTCTCAGTGTCATCTACTCCAGGGCCACTGTTATGAAGCAGGGGTGCCCAGGACTCACTTGGGTGGGCCCTCTGACTTCCTGTCAGAGCAGAAGGCCTGCACAGGTCTGTGCTTTGGGAAACTTACAGTAAATCCCAGCATTTTGTAGTCCTTGGTATACATGGCTTTGCGTTTTTCAGTCCCACTCCCGGGGACATTGCTCGGGTCAGACTCTGCATCAAATGCAATCCTCCTCAGTTCGAATATAATGTCTCTTTGAGCCTGAGGTGAAACAGACAGCCAGCAGGTGAATCAGCTAACCAAGGGAAGCAAGGAAAAGAGTGGGTGGGGCTTGGGCAGAACTCTGGCCCCAATGGATCTCTGAAGAGGCATCACCTCTTCCTTAGCAGGACAGAGGTGGGCTTGGCGCAGAGGGTCACCAGCGGGAAGAGGACATGGGAGGCACACAGCTAGATTTCTCAGAGCAGACCAAACCGTTTGTGCAGACACATCTAAGCAAGGTCCCTGGCACACAGCAGGTGCTCAGTACACAGCCTGAGGGTGGAGCGCAGCCCATCCAACAGCACATAGCTTAAGCCAGCGAAGCTCTGCCCCACTTAGCACCTACCTGGTCATTGGGGTCCATCTTGGTCATCATCCTTTCTTCCAGAAGGTTAAAGGTCAGGACTTGTAGGACATATAGTTGATGGGCCATCTCAGTTTTGATTGGGCGGTTCCCTCGGATCACATGCTGGAAAAAGTACAGGCAGGGAGCAAGGGGCTGAACTGATTTTCTTTTACTAAAAAGTCACATCCATGCTGGTGAAAAAGTACACTGGGCAAGGAACAGGGCTTTCCTCCCACACACAAGGACTTCGTGTTCTCGAAGGGGATGGAGCATGAATAGGCTTGATTCAGGCAGAGAGGATTCACTGCAGGCCAGAGGGCACCATCCTCTTCTCTTACCCCACTAAGACTATGATATGGGAGCTCAGCGGCTGGACCTTATTTCAATCAGGTAAGTAATTACTAGTTTTTGTTTTTTGTTTTTGTTGTTGTTGTTTTTACTTTTAATTTGGACTAGACACATTTCAAGTGTTCAACAGCCACCTGTGGCTAGTGGCTACCAAATTGGACTGCAGGTCTAAAGAGATCCAAGACAATCCAAGACGATAGCTGGTGGGCACGGAGAAAGACTTGCTTGTGGAATTGGACAGTATGGTTGTTTGTTTTCCCTTAGAAAAATAAAATGTTTTGGTGAAGAGAGGCTTTAGAAAAGATCATTTTCTTTAAATGACATGGAGACCCCTACATAAAAGGGGGGCAATCTAATGCTCCTATCCAGCCTTCCTCACTCGCCCCTCCCTCCTTTGTCTCCTACAACTGTCCTTTTCTCTCTCCTCCCTGTGCTGTGTTCCCATCATGTCCCTCTCCCTCCTCTAACTTGTTCTCCCTGCTCTCTTTCCATGGCCCTGGTCCCCCCTCAGCTCATCACCTCCTCCCTCTGTTCCTCTGATGCCTAACCCTCTCCTATTCTCATGCTCGCTCTGTCTTTCCCCATACGCTCCGGGCTGAGCAATGCTGGTTATGTTCCTGTCTCAAGCTGTCCTGTTCTCACTCCCACAAGAGCCTGCTCTTTCCTGCTTGCTTCCTGTATTTCTCGCTCCCCCACTTTATCTCACGACCATCTTGAATCCTGTCACTCTTGCTCTTTTCTCGGCCAAATGAGACTCCTGCCCAGTTTCCCTGTACCCTTTGTGTTCTCTTACTCAGTCTAGTTGTGTCTCTAGGGGCCTGTGCTGTCCAATGGGACAGCCCCTGGCCATATGGGGCTACTTGCATTTAAGTCACTTACAATGAATTTAAGTTGAAAATTCAGGTCCTTAGTAGCACTAGACACATTTTCAGTTCACCAGGCACATGTGGCTAGTGGCTGCCACCTGATGGTAGGGTAGAAATGGAACATTTCCATTATCACAGAAAGTTCTATCAGACAGCTCTACAGAGCTTCTACTCTAGATCAGTATCTTTTTCGAGCTCCCTCTCACTTCAGATCAGCTCTCTGGGGCCTGCTCGGCGGGAGAGCAAACTTATTAGACCCGTGAAGTCCACTCTGGTAGCCTCTAGCCATATGTGGCTGTTGAACATTGGAAATGTGGCTAGTCCAGACTGAGACATGCTGTCAATGAAGGCACACCAGACCTCAGAACCTCTGTATGTAAAAACAAAATGTACAGTATCTCATTAATGATTTTCCTATTGATTATATGTTGGAATCATAGTGTTTTAGATAGACTGGGTTAAATGAAATGTTATTGAAATTAATTTCCTCTATTCCTTTTTCAACATTGCCACTAGAACATCTATAATAATAAAAGCATAATATGCAAATCGACCAAATGGCGCAACAGCAGAACGACTGTCCAGACGACCTTCCAGACGGACGAAGCCAGGGCTGCGAGGGCCGAGCCCCTTGCACCAATTTTGTGCATCGGGCTTCTAGTATCAAATAAAATAAGTCCCTATATTTTCATTGGACGGCACTGCTAGGCCTCATCTCCCCACCGTGAGATGCCAGAGTGCTTTCCCTTCCTGTCTCTTTCTCTCTCTAGCTCTGTACAGCCCAAACAGTAACCACAAGCCACATTTCAATTTCAATTAAATTTAAAAAAATGACAAGTTAAGTTCCCCAGTCAGACTGGATACATTTAAAGAGCTCAACAGCCACGTGTGACTAGTGGCTACCATTTGGGACAGCACTTCCACAGCTGCAGAAATTTCTACTGGACAAAGCTGCCCCGCTCTCTTGCTACAGGGTGTGCTAACGCCCTCATCCCTCCCTTTGTCCCATGTGCTCCCTCTCTGTCTCTCCTTTCAGCTCAGTCTCTGTCTGTCTCCATCTCCCCAAGCTGACTTTTTCACTCTCTGCTCTCCCCGTAAGCTTCCCTTCCCTCTCTCCCCAGACTCTCTTTGCCCAGGCTCTCTCTGTCACTGCTCTACTGTCCCACTGACACCTCTTCTTTGCCCCTCACTCTGAGCCTCTTCCTTTCTCTATATTCCCCCACTCTCCCACTCCAATTTCTCACCACCTGTCTATCCCTACTCCTTCCGCCTCACCTCTCCAGAACTCATAAACCACTTTAAAGAGAGGTTAAAGTTAATGTGATGTTGGTTTTCATTCATTTAATCCCCTTTCTCAAACTCAGACACATCATTGTGGGAAGGTAATACTCTAGCCATCAATGGCTTAAAGAAGCACACCTCCAGTTGGGGAGTTTTACCTGACATCTTATTTGCTGTCAGATACTTCCAGGCCTATGTTCTTTGGCTGGACTCAGTTAACCTCCTGGACTTAAGTGAGCATGCATACCATTTCCTAGCAGACTATCTAAGTCCCTGACACTGAACTGTCTTCTGCAGTGGAATCTTAGCTTGTCATAACCTCACCCAAGTAAATAAAAAGTCTCAAAATTCATTAAATTTCCCTCACAAGGGCATCCTTGCTCCCACACATGAAGAGGAACGTGGATGAGAAGGCGTGGGCACTGTGTGCTCTCCATCACTTGCAGGCAGAGTGCTTGAGCATTTGCTCAGGTCCCTCCTGTGGGCTGCCCATGGGCTGTGACCAGGGAATGGCCAGTAGGCACGAGCTAGTTCTGCATAGTGAAGTCTGACAGGCTCCTCGTGTTTAGATCAGCTGATCACTGGACGTCACAAGTGCTCGGAGCTTACTTCTTGAATCCTTTCAGCTGTTCTATCTTGTTCGCAAAGAAACTGCCAATATAAGCACAGCACTTACCACATGCCAGGCACCCTGCTAAGCACTGTATATATATTAGCTCATTTAGTTCTCACGTCCAGAGGAGCACATCGAAGCCCAGAGAAGTTAAGTGAATTACTCAAGATCAAAGATTTGGCTAATAGCAGAGTGGGTGCTGGTGATTCCAAAGTTCATGTTCAGAATTAGTAAGTCTTTCACACTTGACTCCGAATTTCTTCACTGTACTCTCTCAGTACTCCCTTGTTTTTGACAACTGATAAAATGGCCATCTTTTAATTTAGATCCTCGGTTCTTTCCCGCTCCCACTGTCCCCATTTCCCACCTCGGTTCCCTCCCACCCCACTTCACCACCCTGGGAACAAGGAATTAGACCTCTTTCCAGATGCCTCCCCCTCCCCACCACCTCCTACTCTACTTTCCTCGCTAACACCCCCGCCCCCCCCCCCCCCCCCCGCCCCCGGGAAACAGAGATTTTGGAGCATGATCTTTCTAAAATGCTAGTCTGGTTACTTCATGATCCTGGTTAAATCCCCTCAACTGCCCTTAGGAAAAAGACTAAGACCCTACTTGATCTGGTCTTTGCTATCTGCAGTCTCACCACAGATCTGCTCCCTGCTTCACCCTCTACCCATCACACACTCCGTCTGGCTCCGGGCCCCACCCCCACTCCTTTGCTCTCTGGTCTGCTTGCTTGTCCTCAGCCTCCCCTGAAGACGGTCCTGACACCTCTCCTCCAACACAGGACTGACTGCCCTCCTCTGAAGTCTCCCAGACACGCATCTCTACGGAACCGGACCACAGGTGCCATGACCACTCGTCTTTCCTACTGGACTGGAAGTTCTTCGAGAGCAAACACACTGTCTTATTCATCCCTGCTGGTGCCCCACACACTCAGGTTTATGACCTGTATTAATTCAACGAGTTACTTTCCTTTTTTGTGCTCATTTTAACACATTCCCTCTAGATAAACAAGTTTGGATCTGCCAGACAACAAACAGTACAGCTGGCCTCAGTGTCTCCTGTGAGGCTCTGCAATCAATCCCTGGTGGGCCAGCAGCCTCCTAGAGACAACTCTGCCTATAGAGGATTACAAAACAGCTTTTCACCTTGAGAGTGCTTAGTGCCTATTGGTAAGTTCTCTCTGAGTGCCCAACCCACTCAATGGTAATTTCAACAATAATACAACTATAATAATGGTAATAATTGTTATTAATAGTAACAAAACAACAGTAACAAAATACAGCTTGTTTCGGAAACTTACATTTAGGATTATGGATCGAAGGTGCTTCTGTGCAAATGCATTGGCCATGTCCTAGTGAGAAAAATAAGGGACATGAGGCACGGTGGCAGGACACAGCTGTGACAACCATAGAGGAAGGTGATGTCACAGCTCTGGGGCTTTTTCTTTCACAATTTTTTTCCTTTCAAATGAAAAGTGGGCAAATAGAAAAAAATCCACGAACCATCACCTGCATCTTATACTCTAACAAATTCCCTCACATTTTTCCTTTGTGAGTACAAATGAACAAATAGGGTTTCTGGTCCCAATGGCACAATCCCCCACACCATCTCCAAAGAGGGACGAAGACGCCTCAGGACAAGACATGGTATTACAAGGACGTTGGGCGATGGACGACGTAAACGGAGCACAGAGCAGCATGATGGCCCCCAAGCCGCAGGCACTGTTCACTGTTCCAGGCAGGCACCCACTGCCTAGGCTGGAAGGGACTCCAAACCCAGGAAAGGGCTTTGGCCCGGCGCTGCTCCTGGGGCTCACCAGCAGAGGGAGCTGGGTGGGGACCCCCTGAAACAGTGAGTAGTTCCCATTCACTTCCAACTGGTGGAGAGAACATGTTGAGTGCTTTGGGGTAATTTTCATAATAGGGTTGCTTTTTAAATTATATTTGGTTCTGATTTAACAGGAACACTTTATGTATTTAGTATCCTCCTACTAAATCTTCCAGGGAGCGAAGCTTTAAGGGTCCTCTCAGAACCATTACTTTGACCATTCTTATGCAAATCTTTAAAAAATACATGTCTATGTCAGAAGAGACTGCAATGATTATAATTTAATCATTGCCGAGGACTTGGCTTTATAAAGACCATCATTTATTTTTCTGGGTTGTGACACTAATACCCTCAAGGAGCTATTGAGATGTGAAGCTATTTTCTCCTAAACAAAATGGTCCCAGATTACCATGCTTTTCATTTCTCTGACAGCTTTTTAGAATTCTTTTGTCTCTGCCTTCCAATGCCAGCCATCACTTCTTATAATGTTAACTGGTATGACTTCACTTTCTAAACTGCTGCCTCAGTTTAATTTTACAGAGAATTCTAAGTCCATCGGCCTGAGGGAGCTGTCACACTTCTCCCATGGAGCAGTGTCCTCAGAGCCCAAAGGCCTTTCTCTCACGCCTGGATTTCTGGCCATATTCCAAGTGGCTGGTGCTGCCAGGAACATTAAGTTTTACTATCCTTGCCCTGAGCATACACACCACCTGGAGGAGGAGGAAGGCGGCCTCGAAACTTCTTGATAGCTATAGGAGGTCAGCTTGAGATTAGATCTCTCTGTGGACAACTAACAGTGGGAAACAGGCAGTGGTCTACTGCTAGAACATTAAGACCTTAGACTAAAAGCTTCTCTGTGGGGGGAAGCACTCATCCTCTTTCAGATCCTTGTAGAGCTGACCTCCCTAAGCTCCCTCTTAGGAAAAATGAGCATCCAAATCCCCTCTTGTCAACTGTCCAAACCTTTTCAAATGCCCACGGTCTAGGTAAACATGGACTGACCTTTACTCTTTGCTGTATCAAGTTGGGAGGTGATGCGCCATGGTATCTAGATGAAAGCCACAGGCTATTTCTGAATCTGAACTTCGCTGGCTGAACCACAGACCCACGTAAAGGCGAGTTACAAAGGAAAGACAGGGCCACATTCCCTGGGACAAGCATCGCCTTAATCCTGCATGTGGCTCTACTCTGCAGGAAGTCCTCAAGTGTCCTGACAAATGAGGTTTATAGCACACAACCTTTCCTGGTCCTGGAGCTCCCTGAACATCTTAGATCAGAGGTGAGATTCTTGCCCAGCTGTGACCTCCCCACCTGGATGAGAGCGGGCCCTTTCCACAGAGCGGTGCTACTTACAGTGGCAGGCAGGTCTAGAGGATTAAGGTGCTTGTCCTGCCGGCAGAAAGCAAAAGCACAGAGAGAAGCAGATGGAAGAATGAGCTTTCAGTTTACATTCAGAACAGGACCAGGAAGGAAGAGCTTAATGGAGCAAAGCCATCCAAGAAAGACAGGACAGACAGAAACACAGATGCTCCTGGTCTCCCACTGGCATCCACCAAGGGCTCGTTACACCTGATCCCACATGAATTTAAACCTCCTGAGCCCAGGGTACTGACCGACAACTAAAAAGTCTTTCTTTTGTACACCACTTGGGCTTTTACCAGAGAAATCTAGAAAGTGTGTTGGAAGGGCCCCTAGGGGTCTTTTAATCTGGCCCTTTCATTTGACAGAAAGAGAAACTGAGACCCAAAGAGGTTAAAGCATGTGTCCGGCCAGTGGCAGGCCCTGGACGCTTAGGTCAGAGCTTGTTCCCCTGCCCATCCAATTCCTGGTCTCCTCACTTGTAAATTGGGGGTCTGGTTTGCCTCATGACATCCTTATGAAGTAAACGGGGCAGATGTGGTAGCTCCCATATTACAGGTGAGGAAACTGGGGTTCAGAGAGGTAGAGCTGTTTGCATAATGTCACACAGATAATTCATAGGAGAAGAAGGAAGTTTAGAACCTGGATCAGAGCTTACACACGAGACTTCGTGCTAAGTGCCTCCACTCTTGCTTCCTTAAGTAAGGCTCTCATTTGTTTCAATCTCCTCTCCCTTCTTGATTCTCTAACCTAGGGGTCAGCAAACTAAGGCCAAATTAGGCTTGTCAACTATTTGTGTAAATAAGGTCTTATTGCAAGACAGCCACATCATTCATTCACCTACTGTCTGAAGTGGCTGGCTTTTGGCTACAACAGAAAGGGTGGATAGTTGCCACACGGACAATATAGCCCACAAAGCAAACGTATTTACCCTCTGGCCCTTTAGAGGAACAAGTTTGCAGGCCCCTGCTCTGACCTAAGACCCCAGCTGGTTTCCCAGCTCGTTCTCCCCTGGGTCTTCCTTAAC
Source organism: Myotis daubentonii (assembly GCF_963259705.1). NCBI lineage: Eukaryota > Metazoa > Chordata > Mammalia > Chiroptera > Vespertilionidae > Myotis > Myotis daubentonii. The sequence goes on along the minus strand of NC_081847.1, from coordinate 69,631,589 downwards.
AAAGCCACTCAATGGGCTCTGAGGGCTCTGATCACAGAGGGACAGGAGGAAGGACTCTTGGGAAAATGGCTGGGTTTCTGCTGTCTGCAAAGGGTGAGTGGGTGAGAATTCTTCTCTTGGAAGAGCCCAGATGAAAAGCTTGGAAAGGCAGCCACAGACCTGTCGCTTGTCCTCAGGAGCCTTCAGAAAAAGTGCATTAATCAGGGCAATGGCGTAGGTCTGAATTTCCTGGTTGGAGCTGTGTCAATGAAGAAAGAAGGCAGAGGAGATTAGAAGAATGACCAGCAAGATGACACTTAGACATGGTTCATGAAATCACTCACAGATTGTAATCAAATAATAACAGGGGGCTAAGCCTCAAAAGCATTTTTAAAAGTATTTGTTCAACAAATGCTAATTGGGCTTTTGCTTAAATCCAAGCAGAGGATACAAAAATGATTGGTCCCTGTTCCCAGATAGCTCAGTTTAAAATGGGAGACAGAGTGCTAGCTGGTTTGGCTTAGTGGATAGAGTGTTGGCCTGCAGACCAAAGGATCACAGGTTTGATTCCAGTTAAGGGCATATGCCTGGGGTTGTGGGCTCGGTCCCCAGTAGGGGGCGTGCAGGAGGCAGCTAATCAATGATTCTCTCTCATTACTGATGTTTCTCTCTCTCCCTCTCCCTTCCTCTCTGAAATCAATAAAAATATATTTAAAAAATGTATAAAATGGGAGACAGATAATAAAAATTAGAGTATTTTATGTAAATACAATTGCCATAGATACAAACAGATTGTTCGGCCCATAGAGAAGAAAGCATCTCATTTTGTCTGGTACCACAGTGGTACAGGGAGATTGGGGAAATCCACTTCATCTGAAGGGGCAAGAGAGTTACAGAGGGTTTTACACAGGAGATGACATGATCAGGTCTGAGTTATGGAAGGAACCTGGCAGTCATGTAGAAGAGGCGATGAATGGATGAACAAGCAGACCAGCAGCTTGGAATCCAAGCAAAGCAGGAGAGGATGGGAAGATTTACGCAGACGGAGAGGGGAGAAGAGAAGCGACAGGGCAGGGAGGCAGGCAGAGTCTCTTACTCACACCTGGAGGTGAGAGATGAGCTGTCCCACGGTGATTTCCTCCGCTATCTTCTGGTACAAACTCTGGCTATTCAGGACCATGCTCTCCAGGATGGCCAGGGACCGCTGAAGGATGGACACGTCCACCATGGGCTGGCTTACGTACCCTGCAATCTAAAGGCAGAGAGGGACAAATCAGAGAGGAAGCTCAGGGCCCATGGGAGCTGGACGGCTTAGGCTTCTGCTGCTAGCCCACAGGCTCTCTCCTCTCAGGTGTGTTGACCACATTGGGGCAGGTGTCCCGAGCTGGAGAGTGCTATCTCTTTAAGGCTACCAGGGCCAATGCCAGGGATTCTCTAGGCATGGAAAACTTAATTTCAAATTACAGTAATCCAGTCAACTGTGTGTCCTCAAAATCTAAGGGCTTACTACTTCATTTTCAAAATAAGGACTCGGGTGTGAAAAAAGCTGACTATAGAAAGCAGAGGATCTTACTGATACTAGGATATTATTTTATTTCCAGGTACACTTCTCCTGCCATGCACTGTGTCCCTATACACACATAGAACAGAGAGACTTAGAAAGGTAGACAGGATCTCAAAGTCTTGTCATCTAATCCTCCTCAATCCCTATTATAATATCCTTAACACATGGCCAGGTCACTTTTGCCAAAATAGCTTTAGCACTGGGAGGTTCCCAAAGTCCCACGACAATGGCAGGTCGGGACATATTATTCACTGGTTTTAGTTCAGTTTTCCGAGTTGATGCTGTCCCTTCTTGTAAAAGAAAGGAGGGCAAAACTAGAAGTCTCCACTCCTACCGACTGAGGTCAATCTGACAGTCCAAACAGGCTAGCTGGCATATTTGTAAACAGAAGGCAGACTTATAAATATAAGGCAAATGAAATAAACACTTTTTATCAAAGAGAAGGGAAAGTCAGGAAGCAGGTCAGAAGACTCAAGGATGGCACTGGCTGATGCTGGTGTTCTCCCAAGTCTCACTAATGATCCAGGGCCACTTTGGGCAGATTCACTCGGAGAGCCCAGTTCATCTCCGTGAAGGTCCTGAGAGTACAGCAGGGTAAGTCTTGCAGGAACCACAGGAAGAGCAGAGCTCCAGGATGAAAGTCTGGCCTCAGGGATAGAAAGCCGACCCATACCAGAATGCGGTATTGACTACATCCCCACCTTAGCCTGGAGAACAGTGGGTGACTGAGGAAGGAGAGAAAGACAGAATGCTGGAGGCCTCACCTGCTTAATGAAGGTGATGGAAACCATGTCCCAGGAGACAATGCCGTGGTCCATGAGCTCTAAGAAGGCAGTCAGGGTGAATGCCAGCATCTCACTGTAGCTGAGACATGTGCAAAACACACACACAACAATACAAAGGTTCAAAACCAGGAACAGGTGTGAAGGCAGCCACAATGGAAGGATTTCAGTGTAGGCACTACATGAGCAATCAGTCGATGCAACTCTGAGTCAGCGCCCGCATGCGCACCTACACAGACATGGAGCAGATCTGTCCAGGTATCCATCACTGAAAACATAAAGGCTGTTGGGGATTAGGCTTTCCTTCTCCATGTCACCTCATCTCAGGGAAACAGAATCACTTATCCATTTCCCAAGAACAAAACCAGAGCAGACCTTTGTCAAACCCCAATACCTTGTGGGAGTACCTAAGGAAGCTTATGTACCATGTTCACCTTTAGGCCTGGAGGAGCAGAGAGTACAAACTTTGGACATGGGTTCAATTCCTGTTCAGCTATTTGCTAACTGTGCAAATTCTATATTTTCAAACTTTTAATTTCTTCCTCTGTAAAATCATGTCAATCTCACTGGATTGTGGTGGGGGCAAGATAACAATAAATGCAAAGCCCTTAGCATTGTGCTGATGGAAAACAAGGGTGAAAATGTTTTCTTCCCTTCGTCTCTCCTGTTTATACATTAAATCCTTTATACTTCTGTAGAGTGCTTTGCAATTAACAAACTACACTCCCATGGACAAAGCCTGCTCAGATCCATTCTCCTTTACAATGCTCCTCATGGCAATACTGGGGCATTATCCCCCTTTTAGAGAGGAAGAAACCAAGGCCCTTCTAATCCTGTACTCCCGGGAGACTGCAGCACTCTTGAGGGGTCAATGCTGATGACAGCGAAAGCTTTAGGATTTTCTAGGACTTAAACAAATACCCATGATTAGTTGCTTGGTTTGGCTGAAAATTTCAATAGCTGATCTGTCGGCTGAAAGATTTCTGACTCCCTCTCTGCCAGCTTAGGCTCCACAGGCTCAGAAGGCAAACTAAACATGTTATTCACTGTGGATCACGACAAGGCAGTTTCCTACCACATTCATCTTGGCACTAGAGTAGCGTAAAGATGTTCATGGTGTATCTCAAAGTTCTGGACCTTCTCCGCCCTGTGAAAATGGGTGGCAGAGAGATGGCACACGGGTAGGGGGTAGCCTATGATAAACACAGAGAAAGGTGTGTGTGTGTGTGTGTGTGTGTGGAGAGGGGCGGTGACTGGACAGGGAGGGAGGCAGGGGGTGGTTAAGAATAGACAGACACCTGTTCTAGTCCATAATGCATAGTCTGCACACTAACCTTCATCAGACAAATAATTTTCCATAAAGGTACAGGTCTGTCTTGAGCTGACCTCCCTCTTCCTGAGTTCAGCAACCCCTATTTTTACTACTCACTTGGCACAGTACCGTTTTGTGAGAGCCCAAGCAGACTATAAGATTTAGTACCACGATAGTGAATTATATCCCTCTGTGTGGACTCTTGTGCTTGGCACACTGCTCTGTATGCAGACAGTTTTCAAAAACCTCATTTGACTCAATGGAAATGACAATAGGATGCTCTGTGGAGAGGAACAGACCTCCGAAAGCCCCAGACAAGACCTCAATAATACTCACTGGGACAAGAGCTTGGTTCCACTTTCCACGAGCCGTGTCAGCACAACAATGCCATCCATGTTGATGAACTCGGTGGCGAAGGTCACGTCGGCAGAGAGCTTGGCCAGCTCCTTCATGGCATCAAGCCGGGTCTCCATGCTGGATGACTGGGTCCTCTCCATCAGCTGGCGTGCGGCCCGGGACTGTCAGAGCAGGAACAAGATATCTGCCATCTGTTCCTTATGGCAGGTGACTGCTCTGTGGATAGCTCTGAGGCCCTTTCTGTGAACATTCACGCCTGAGGCAGAACTAGTTTTTTTTCACTGCTTAGAAGCTGTTAAATAAATGTTCACTGGATAAATAGGGGAATTACCAATATACCCAGACCAATTCTGCAGTATCTGTATCCTTTGTGTACCACTCTGGTCTATGGATTAAAGGAATCCCCACCCAGGGAATACAAGAGATATCTGGTAGATGACAGCCCACTAACTCTAGCAAGTCATAGAGAAACAGATACTGGTTCCACATAGGGCAGTTTTCTATTAATTAAAGCCATTAGACAATGGAAGTGGTTGTCTCTTGAAGTAATAAGCTCTTAGTCACTAGACGCAATCAAGGAGAATCTGGACAACTATCTATCAAAGATGCTATAGAAGGGATGCCTGGGTGGAGAATTTAATCTGATGACCCTGAAGATCCCTTTCAATCTGAAAATAGGGGAAGCCTCACAATTTTTTTAAAACTTTCTCTTCAAGTCCACATCATTGTTCCTCAAAGTGATAGTCCTGGGGAAACTTTAAGAATATCAAGGAGCGGGAAGTAACTAATTTCAAAATAGCTTTTTGAAGATGAAGACTGGTGACAAAGCCTCCCAGCGTGGGAACTTTTCCTGGCAGAATGCTTGTCTCCACTCTGCAAGCTACAGCTACAATCCCTGCTCTCGTGTTCACTGATCTTTCCTTTTGCTGAACTTATTAACTTTATAGTCAATGCCTCACAATTTACCGTTTCATCATTCTCTATTTCTGGTGTGTTCATTTAATGTTCTCAGTTGGAATGGAAGAATCTCAAGAGCAATAATGCTTCTGTAGTCTTTATTGTTTTTTATAGTTGCTAAGCAAGTGACTGAAGCCCAGTCTTCTTGCCGGCCAAAGAGTCAGGCCTGTTCATCTCCCTCCCTTCTGCCTCTCCTCTTTGACTATTACAGATGGCCCTTTAACAGCACACTGCTCTCAATGATACAGAAATCCTTCAAGATCTCCACAGCAGGGAAAACGTCCCCCAGGAGAAAAGGTCACAGGAGAGAACAATTTGAAGAGCACTGGTCTACATCACACTTAGAAACTTCCAACTCCAAATGTTAATTTCCCTCTTGAGACAGCGTGTCTGGGAGGCTGCCTCCTGCTCCAGAGAGGTGTGCTCCTGGGAAAGTCAACTGCTCCGTGAGAGAGGTCTGTAGGATGCTTCGTGAGTCTATAAAAGTGATTAACTCCAAGACTGTCATATTAAATTAGCAGAGCTGAGGGGGGAATAACGAAGTCCTTAAGCTGAGTTCAGGAAAAGAGAGGGAAGCAGAAGAATGGGAAGGTAAGAATACTGGCCTAGAATCTAACAGACCTGTAGCATTGTGACAAGTGGCAAGTTAACCTCTCTAAGCTTAGTTTCTTTGTCTGCCAAATGAGGCTGTTAAGAGTGCCCATCTCGCCCTAACCGGTTTGGCTCAGTGGATAGAGCGTCAGCCTGCGGACTCAAGGGTCCCAGGTTCGATTCCGGTCAAGGGCATGTACCTTGGTTGCGGGCACATCCCCAGTAGGAGGTGTGCAGGAGGCAGCTGATCGATGTTTCTAACTCTCTATCCCTCTCCCTTTCTCTCTGTAAAAAATCAATAAAATATATTAAAAAAAAAAAAAGAGTGCCCATCTCATTGGGTGTTTGTCAGGATTAAAGGATATAACCTATGCAAAGTATTTAGCAAAATATGGGTGTTCAAGAAATGTTGGCGGTTATTACTTCGAGCCTCCCTTCCTCTCAGACAAACAAGTCTCTCTCTTTGTCAAGAAAACAGGTGCCCTCAATTTTCTGGTGGCCCTTCCGCAAATATACTGTCCTCCTCCTGGGCCGAGCAGCCACGGCACATCCCTCCACCGGGGCATTGGATTCCTCCTGTTCTGACCCAGGAGGGTCCTGTTCCATTCATTGCCCCCTCTTTTCTGCACTGCCAGCTTCCTCTTGTCCATCTTAAGATTTTCAAGGACACATAAAAAGGTGCAACAATAGTTAATAACCCTGAAGGGTTGGAGGAAGTGGGGAACTGGGTAGATGTGGGAGGGTAGTAGGGGGGAGACCTTTCATTGTATCTTTGTGAAAATTTGATTTTTTAAACACTTTAATGTTTTACCTTTCTAAAGAGCACATCTTTTGCACTCTACGTTTCGGAGTTACTACTGTCTTTACCTATTTCCTTTTATAACCAAGCTTCTTGATAATGGGATAAACTGGAGGTTCTCACTTTTTCACTTCTTTTTATCAACCCATGACAATCTGGATGTCACCACCAAAACAGTGTGCAGGAAGCTCACCAGTGACTGACTGACGTAACAGGCCAACAGCCAGCCTTTCTGCTCTGTTGACTTTATCCCTCTGCTCCTTGTGGACACCTCCCTCTGTCCTGACACTCTGCTGCCCTCGGCTCCTGAGCCATTCCACGCTCCTGGTTTTCTTCCTGCCCTTCTGGTTGCTCCCCTCGTTACCCTTAAAGGCTGCTCTTGCAGAAAACAAGGTCATCCTGGAGGCTCCCTTTCCTTCCACATCCAGTATGTTACCATGTTCATCCAGTTTGCCTCTAAATATATTTATGACCATCCTTTCGTCTCCATTGGCATTTGCCTTCAGGGGCTAACATTCCTCATTAGTTTCTTAGAGATTCTGCCTGCTGCCTATCTTCCTTTTCTTGGCCCATCTTCCACCCTATCACTAAAGTGATCTTTCTAAAATATAAATCTAAATGAAATATAACTTCCTGCTCAAAATCTTTCAGTATTCCCACCTTCCCTTCTAGACAGAATCCAAACCCATAAGTAGACCATCAGGGACTTCAGTATCTGGCTTCTCACTGATGGCCACAGGCCCTAGCCATCCTGCATCCCGCCTTCCCCAGACAAAGTACATCTCTCTGCTTGGGACACTTCATTTTCCTCTTTCTTCAGCTATTCTTGCGCAGTCTTCGACATTTGGGCTATGTGTTCTCTTCTCTGGGAAACCTTAGGTTGAGTCAGGTGGTCCCTTTTCTGAGTTCCTACAACTCCCTAAACAACTTTCCATCAAGACCCTTGAGAAAGGCCATATATTGTATTTGTTGTTTTAATCTCAAGCAGACTGTGAGGGCAAAGACTGATTTGTTAATCTCCACAGTCTTAATTTCTAGAACAGAGTCTGGCCCAGAATAGATACTCATATATGTTTGTTAAATAAATTAATTCCTAAGGAAAGCAGAGTACCTACCGGGGAGATGGCCAGCTGTAAGATTGTCCCATTCTTAATGTCACTGCGAGTCTGGGGAGCAAAGAGAAAAAAGAGTAACTAAAATAAAATATTAAAATTGTACAAGCTGTTGAGTCAATAAGAACTTTCTGTCTTTTCTAAAGGAGTTGGAACAGAGACTCTTCAGTCTGGCCCTCTTCTCCTGCTGCTTATTTCTTGGCACAGAACTTCTAAGGTCCTCTTCAAGCCCTGGGCTCTCAGGAAGTGAAAGCATGGTGTTCCAGCCAGTAGTGGAGAACAAGGGCTGGCGCACCTTGTTCCAGCCAGGAAGCAGCTCTCGCCAGTGAGTGGAAGCTGCCCTGATGTGAGTAAGGTGAACGGCATGGTCTCCTTGGGTGGCGCACTGCAAGGCAAGGCCTATATTGATTTGCTTCTCCCAGTACTGACCTGTTCAGTGATGTAGAGCTGGGGCCCATCTGCATAACGCAGGGTGTAATACTCCGGGTTTGGCAATGACCACCTGTGTAAGAGAAAAATAGTACAGCTCGTTTGGCTATGCCTCTGGACCTATCTAGAAGCTGCAAATAAATAATTTCAGCAGAGTTTCTCAAGGGATCAGGTGGCATGTTTAAAGGACTGGGACAAAAATTAAAGCTTTAGGTTGAGATGTTGAAAAATAACCTCCTCAAGGTTACAAATAACCTTGTAAGATTGACAGCACAAAAGGAGGTACATACAATTCATCGTGGACCTCAGGCAGGGCATTCCTGGACTTAAAGGAAAAACTAAAGATTGATACAAGGTCTAAGGGTCATCCTCATTAGCTATACTTCCTGCGTAAGGCAACGATGCACAAAAGCCCATACTGGGGATCTGACTAACTGGAGACCCTTCAGCAGAAGTCCTGTCAAGACCTGGTAGTGCTCCTTTAGTCTCTAGCTTGCCATCATCCAAAACAAGGGAGTTTCAACTTACCCATCACAAACTTCCTTGATGATGGATGCCAGGGGCCGTTTCTGAAAGAAAGAGAGAGGTCCTTCAACCACATCTCCTCGTGCCATGGTTCTGACCAGGGGCTGCCAAGCAGGATTAACCTGGGGTCTGAGCATGGACTTCTCCCTTGATAGCTTGGATTGAGAGGCAGCCTCTCCCAAGCCATGGGGACCAACCTTCCGTAGCGGGGGACAGGCCTCAGCTTCCCTCTGGCTGGTTCTTACTCCTGATACCAGTGGTCCTCATCCCTCAAGACATCCTCTTCCCAGATCCCTCTGTTCGCATCACTGTTTGTCATTTCAGGAGCTTACCTGGTCGATTTCAAGGAGCTGGGCATTAGCACCTGGCCACTCAATGGCCACTTTGACAATATCTGATGGTGGTGGCATTGTTCCCAATGGGCCCTACTTCTCTAAGATGCACACACAGATACGGCTGCCTGGGGAGAAAGAATCAGAAAGAAGGAAAAAGTCAGAGTTTGCTTTCACTTTTCACTCTTGTAAGATATTTTGGAAAACTAGAAGACAGACATTGTCCAACGGCTGAACTACTACACATGGAACTACTTAGTTTGAATTTTTCTAGATCACACCACAATCTCTCCTTGGGCTTTTTGCCTCTTTGGATTAAATCAGCAAGTAGAAACAGGACAATCCTGTCTATCAACTGCAGATCAGCCAGTAGGAAGATCTGCCAACGTGGCACTTCAGTTTAAGGGTAAGGAGTGCTCTGTGGCAGAAGAACACATTTACTGCAAATTCCTGTCTTGGGACCTTGAGAGGGAGAAGCATATGCTCTGAGATGGGTAAGAACAGACGCCGCCTTCTCTTGCTTGGGCAGTCAGCTGAAGGAGCCAGCCCACTTGTGTTGTGCAGTCAATCCAGGAAAATCCCAGCGTCAGCAGGGCCCGGCACATGCTCTCTTGCCTCCTCCCTAGTTATTGCTGCCACTCCTTCCCCCTCAAAGGACACAATGTGGAGCCTCCTCTGTGTGGGATGATGCAGAGTTCAGAATAGGGGGAAGAGAAAGAAGGCAGGAAATGCTATTTTAGCTGAGAACTCCAGTGTAGGGAGCTGAGGATACCCTCACACAGAGCCCTCTAGAGAAGGACAAGGTTTTGAAGTACCTCTGACCCCCTCCCCCACTTCTCTCCAAAACAAAGGAAAATAAATCATTTTGAACAAGTCTGGAAGATGCGCCCATGTGACTGATATCCTAGGCAACTCTGCTAGCTTAGTGGTATTCCAAGCAGCAGCTAAAGCATTCTCTCTCCAAGGTCTGACAGAGGGAAGTCACTAGACGAATGGATAGTTTCGTGTGTGTTTACACTCCTCGCCTACAAGTTCAGGAGAGGCCTTTCTCTTAATGAAAAAGACCTTCCTCCTGCCCCCCAGGTTTAGCCCCTCGCCCGTAATTCACTCTGCACTGATGGAGGCCCCCTGCCTCCCCTGGAACGTGCCGCAGAGCTGCTGCTGAGCTGTAGTTCCTGTATGCTGTCCATTTTCCAGCCCAAACACAAAGCTCAGTGCTCCCAACCTTGTGAGCATGGCGAAAGGGTTAAGAATCCCGTCCCCTTCAAACCAGAGGTCTCACAGGAGGGAAGCTTTCATGACCATTTCCTGACTAGGACGGGGGCTTCAGAAGTCAGTGGTCACAAATACAAGCATTTCCAGAGCATGGCAATGTAAAAGAGATGGTTTCAACGTGCTTTCACTTAGTTGTTGAGTCCTCCCAGCAGCCGTATGAAGTAGGCAGAGTAGAATTATTACCTCCCTGTGAAGATGACAAAATGAAGTTGCCCGAGTTCTCCCAGCTAATAAATAGTCAAGGGGACAGAAGTTGGAGCTAACTTTAGCCAGTACTCCCTCCCCCCACCCCAAGCTAGCCTGAATTTCTGTTCACTGCAACTAAATCAAGCCTAAAGGGACTTAAGGAGGCTGGCCTGATGGGCCCTAAAGCTTCTACAACTTTGGCAGCTCCGAGCAGAATTTTTCACGTGTAATTTTTATGTGCCTAGACACACAGCAAACCTCTGAATAGAAACTGGCCCCATGAGATTAACTCGTGGTTGAAATGCTCTGCTCCAGTGACATAGCAAAGCAGGGGCGGTACCACAAATATCTGGGTGCTAGGACAGGCATCCTACCCTTATCGGTAAATCTGCCCTAATTAGGGGTGTGACTGTCAGTTGTGAGATCATTTTAGAAAATTGAGATGTCATTTACATACAATAAAATGCACAGAGCTTCTATATATAGTTCTATTATATGTATTTCTATTATGTATATGTTTCTATAATGTAAGTATATTATATATATAATGGAAATACCCACATCTCTCTAATCTTAAACAAGACTTTGAACATTTTCATTACCCCAGAAAATTCCCTCCATCATTCCAGTCAATCCCCTACCTCCCAGCCTTCTGAGAGACAACTTCTTTCTGACTTCTATCACTTTGCCTGCTTTTGTACTTTATATACACGGAACTGAACAGTATGCCTTCTTAGAACATTTGTTATTTAGTTCAGTTTTCCTTGTTTTTAAAATAAGTAGACAGCATAGGTACAACAGGAAGAGCAGCTTGCTGGGATGACTTTCCCTGATGAAGTAGCAACTGGATTTAGAGCCAAGGACTCAGGACCTAGTCCCAGTTCCATCACTAAGTGTCTGGGTGATGTGCACATGTCTCTTTTACCCAAGTCTCAGTTTGTTTTCTACTGTGAGATGTGATTGTTCATCTAAAGCATGTGTAAGATGCCTTCTAAGTCTAAAAGTCCGTGATTCTAAAGTAGAACTTAAAACTTTGAATGCAGATTGCCCATTTCAAAGTCCTTACCGAAAGAAGCTACACCCTTATTTCGATGGTGCTGCTAAGAAACAAATAGTGTTTTGGGGAACTCTTTTTTAGGTACCGTTGTTAGAGATAAACAAGCTAAAGCTCATTAATTTATAGTTCCACTTGACTTTGACCCCAGATGGCATTTCCTAGATCGACTGTCCCTTTCCTTGTTAAAGTTAGCCCTGAGTGATTCCCAACTGTTCCAAGAATTTATATCCATTTTAAAGCTTGGAGATTTGCAACCACCAAGACTACTCCAGAGATATTATAAACCCCCATTCTCAGCAACTCTGCCCTTTCCCACAAAGCCCAGGCAGCCCAGTGTGTTGAATGACCTCTTCCCAACTATGCCATAGCTGACGGCACCACGGTGAACACTCAACTTTAGGTGGACTAGTCCAACTCTTCCTCTTGAACTTACAGACACAGGCTAAAAGGGAGTTGGGTGGCAATGGCCCTGGAACAGAAAGGTCATAGTCAGCTTTAGAAGAGGTATCATGGCAAGCCCAGGCCATTCGTAAGCCAAAGGTACAGAGAAGCAAACCCCAAGAGCCCTGCAGAGGGAGCTGCTCTGCAGAAAGAATCCAGAAATTTACAGGCGATTGGAAGCCAGAAACCAGAAGCCACAAAGTCCCCGAAAGAGATGGAAGAGGCCACTGCCTGAGGACTTTTGAGATTCCATGGCTACACCTCCTACGCTTGCGGTACCGGAAATTCCCTTGTATCATGCCAAGAACACTTGAAATTAAACTATCCTGCATTTCTGTTCATTGCAGCTAAAAAGCCTAAAACTAAGATTGACACAAGCTTTGAAGCAACTCTAATATGGAGCTATGAACAGACCACAGCATAACACGCATAAGATGATGCATCAAGAAGGCCCTTAATTAACACTGGCTGAACTAATGAAGAGTAGAAACCACTTAGAGAAGAAGTCTGGTTTGTTTAAAACAGAGCAGTTATATGGTGACTTTATAGCAATCATCTGTACTTAACAGTTATGTGTAGATGCCTCTTTATAGTCGATCGCTCACTCTACAGCATTTTTATAGCTGATGCTCACAAAAACCCTGAAATCACCCCCATTTTATAGGTGAGGCAATTGAAGTTCGGACGAGTTGAGAAACTTGTCTTCCATACGCCTCCACTTCAGAACTGGGTCACAAGGCTAGGTCTTAGGACTTCAAAATTAATTCTCTTCCCTCTATATAAGAATTCCTTTGATGATGATATTAGCTAACAATTACATAGTGCTATGGTACTGTTCTAAGGGCTTTGCAAATATGAACTCATTTAATCCACACAGCAACCCTGTGTGGTACATTATTACCCTTATTTACCGATAAAAAAAATGGGAGTCACAGAAAAATTAAGTTCCATTCTCAGTGTCACAGCAAGGAAGTGGTGCAGCCAGAATTTGATCCCAGGCAGACTGGTGGTGTCTGAAAGCCACGTGAACACAGGAACACTGTGACTGGCCCATAGCAAGTGCTCAGGGGAGAATTCTAGTTTGCTGTACTTGAAGCTAGAATACACTGACGCTAAGAGACCCACAAAACAACAACTCACTATTTTAACAGATAATGGTACTCCACCATCTAAGCTATTCAGTCCTGCACAATCCAGCCAGATCTCCCTGGTCTACGTGCTATTTTATGAGGTAGGTCATGTTCCTTCATTTCTTCTGTACCTTTTCACATTCTATTCCTTCCTTGACTGTCAAATGAACTCCTATTCAAGCTTCAAAGCCCAGCTCAAATGTCACTTCCTCTTTGTACCATTCTTAGCTTTCCTTACCGTTCCTTAGCAAAAACACCTCTCTTTTCACTAGCTCCTCCTCCAGGGCAGGTACACCCCTGTGGTCTCACCAGGCATATAGTTGTAGTTCAGTGAGCAGCCGTGTCTGCGTACATCCACCAGCCCTGACTTCAACACCTATGCACTGGCTGGTTCTAAATGGAAAGGGACTGGCATGAATTGTCTTAGTTGCCTGATGTGTGTGTCATGTCCTACAACCTCCCAACTACACAGTATTTCCATTATTTAAAGTTGTGGGGGTTTTTTGTATCTAACATTAGAGTGGATTTCACTTGAAAACCAGATTTAGTACCCTGACTCTAGTTAAAAGGAAGGGGGAACTATCCCTCTGCTTTTCTCCCTATAGAAACATCGGGAAATAGGAGAATGGAAGTAATAACATTCTCCAGACCATTTTCCCAGGATAAGGGATCTCCTTGTGGGGAGCTCATCCAGCACTTGTTTGCTTACTCTTTTCATTTTCATTTTAGAAAGGAAGTGGAAATTAGGTGGAAGCAATTCAATAACATTGCAAAATTCTCGAGTTTATAAATAGCCTTACTCCGCCACTCAGCAATTCTATAGAGCTCACTAACAGTCAGGATAAGGGAGCTACAGCTCTACGTCCAGGCCCAGAGGGCAGGGAAGGAAAATGCCCCTTCCGATTGATTACATAGCTCTCCATCCCTTGCCCTCCCATCCCCTTGGAACCATTAAGGCTATAAAGATGACATGGAAAACTCAAAATGCCAAAGAACAGGAGCAAGGTACACACTGATTTGAAGAAGATAATTCTATAAGGATTGAAAGCCCAGGTTTTCAAAGGCAAAGCTGGGGCAACAAGAGAAAAATAGCAGCATCGGTGTCTCCAATGAAGCATTCTCTCTCTCAGTGGCTTCTGGAAGGTGTGCTGATCAAATCAGCACCTTGGAGCTTTCCCATCCATCACCTATGCAGTGACTCCTTTGTGGAGCTGGACTCTGACAGGGGGTGGACAGCCCATCTTAAGAAAGGAAGTGAAAGATGATCCTTTCCGATTAGTGAGGAATTCAGAATGAAGAATGCCAGAGGCTTCCAGCTCCCCCCTCCCCCCCCCCCCTTTCTTTTTAGGGTAGGATTGCCTATTGCTCTTTGTTCTGTTCTGCTTTCAACTCAGTGGGGGAGGCAGGGGTTAAGTTTGGTTTATGTTTCCTGCAGCAGAATAGCCACACCAGGAAGGCAACTAGAGGTCACACCATCATTCTAATCAAGAACACAATCTCAATAGAGGCTGCTCCCTGAGATCTTCTCAGCTGAGAAGTGACTCAACTTCCCTTAGTTCTGACCACCAAATGACGCGGAGGCTCTGAGGTAGAGCAGAGGGGAATTCGGGGGGCAGAGATTCATGTTCTGACATTCACTGCTAGAAACGCTGCGAAGGACCATCATACCAAAGGCAGCTGAGATTTCTCCTTTTTGTTGAAATTTGTTGGACACAAGACTTATTCAAACATGTGGTTAAAAACCACTAAATTAGATAGAGCCCAAGTGTGGTGAGGAAGGGTGTGGAAACAGGGTAACTGGGCTTCTTCCGCTTAACACCTACCCTAAGAATCACCTAGGTCTCCTCTTATCCTGCTTAGAAACCTTCTGCCGTGTTCCTGGACTCACATAAGGGAGCTGACACTCCTGAACAGAGCATGCCCTCACTCCAGTTCCTATGGCTTTCAGACTCCCTTGTAGATGCTACACCCCTCACATCAGGCCACTTTGTTCCTTCAAATATCCTCCAAGTCTGGACTTTTGTTGCCTTCACCATGCTCAGCTGATAAACTCCTACTCATCCTTCAAGGCCCAGCTCAGACAATCACTCTCCCAAGTGGATTTCCTAGTCCTGCACCCCGTGCCCTCATCTGCTCTCCTCGTCTTTTAGACATGCCTTCACAATCCCAATGACTGTGACTTCCCTATGAGCAGTGTCTGCTCTTGCTACTCTAAGTGTGATCTGCACACTGGCAGCACTGGCCTTGCCTGGGAGCGGCAGGAATACAAATCACCCACTGAGTCAGAATCTGCCTTCAAAAAGGTCCATCCAGGGGGTTCATGTATACCTCAAAGTCTGAGAAGCAGCTCTAGACCAGTGGTTCTCAACTCTAGTTGTGCATCAATGCCCACCCCACAGTCATGGAAATACTCTCCCAGGTGATTCTAATGGGTGGCCTGGGTCAAAAGCCACAGCAATGTGAGGATCAAGCCTGTGCCTATTCCCCAAAATTCATAGCACAATGCCCAGTACACAGTTGTGCCCACAGAATTCCACAACAAAAATACCCTTCAGGATGGCTCTCACCTAACTGCCTTTAAAACAGAATATAAACACTAATGACAGAGGATTATTCATTGCCCAGAACTTGTGAACCCCTAACTATAACAGAGAAAACGGATTTAGAAGGGGCCAGTGTTTACAGTCCACTTGCTTCAGTCTTTGGCAATCAAAGGGACAGAAACTGAGACGGAAAATACAGATGAACTTTAAGAGACGGTTTTCCTTCAACAGACCACCATGGTTGCCACTGGGAGGCAGAGCTGTGTACGGGAAGGAGTGTGGGGAGCTAAGAGTCCTGGGTTAGGCCTGAAATCTGGGCTGTGGGCCTGACTCCTTCAATACCAACCATAACAACACAGCATTGTTTTTGTAAAATCAGGCCAAGCCCTCTCATTTTACAAATAAGGGAACAGAGGTCCGAAGAAGTTGGCAAGGCCACACCACCAGTTAGGGACAAAAGAAGGCGTGGGCCCTCATTTTTGGGTTAGTCTTCCCCTCTGGAGCACAGGAGACCTCACTGCCTACAAGCACAAGCCTCTCTAGACTTCAGGTCCTGATCTACTGAGGGGGTTGGACAAGATGTTTTTGAGGTCTCTTCCAACCTTGACCTTCTAGGGAGACAGTGTAGCTCATCAGGAGCATGTGCTCTGGAGTGGATTTCGTTACTTATAAAATTTCCTTAGCTATAAAATGGGGATTAGCCTCAATCCTACTCTATAAAGTTGTTGGAAACATAAGTGGGATAATATATGTAAACCATTTAAGCATAATACCTGACACAGAGCAAGCAGAATTCCAACTATGAACTTGAAGAAGTTGCAAAAACATTGTAGCCATGTTTCACCAGCATAAAAGGGCCCTACTTGCTAGGCTGAAGTATAATGATGATAAAATGAGGGAACATATGTGAAAAGGAGGAAAATCAATATAAAAGGCAAAGCACTGCTAGTTGTGTTGTTCTATTATTATTATTATTATTATTATTATTATTATTTTCTTCTAGCAGAATAATCTTGGGGAGTTTTACAGCCAGTTCCAGAGCTGTGTCCAATACAATGGGACATAATAGGTGCTCAACAAATTCTTTCCAGTAACTCTCTTCTAAAACCAGCATGTCTAATGGGGTTACAAATTCATATGCCTTAAGTATGCCCTAGCCAGTCGCTCAGTGGTTAGAGCATCAGCTTGCAGACGGCAGGGTCCCAGGTTTGATTCTGGTCAAGGGCACATACCTTAGTTACAGGCTTTATTCCCGGCCCAGGTCGGGCCCATGTGGGAGGCAACCAATTGATGCGTCTCTCTCACATCGATGTTTCTCTCTGTGTCTCTCCCCATCCCTTCCACTTTCTCTAGAAAAAAATATCCTTGGGGGGTGAGGATTAACAAAAGACATACACACACCCCCAAAAACATCCAAACCCCTAGATACCTTAAGCAGCCAGCTAAGTAAGTAAATAAGTCAAGTGGCATCTATGTAGGGATGGTGGCAAACTGCAAAGTACCCGCCCTGCATAAAGAAGTTCAAATTAAACACTTTCATGCGCATTGCACTGTTTCGCTTAGAAAGAGCCACTTTGCAGTCTCTGCACATCACTGATCCTGGTTCTTCATCACCACGGTGTCTTGCACATCATCTAATCATTCTGTGATCACAGTTTTTGCAACTACACGATAAGCATCCTAAAGATGAAGGCTGTGACTTAAACTCTTGGTCATCCTAAATGGCCTAGAACAGTGCCGGCCTCACCGTGGTGAGGACCGCACTTGGTGAGCAATTATGAAACTGAACAGCCTGACTGTTAACTCAAGCCTAGCACTCCTAGCACCTTTGAGATGCTGCAGGGGTGCACATTGTTCTGTCCAGATCCTGGGCCAGGCTGAGTGGGTACAGGCTGTGCTGAGGTCTGGTGACTGGGTCAAAGAAGGACTTGCCAGATTTTTCCTTCAACTGCATCAAATATGCATTCAGACACATTATCTCTGCATGGAACAAGTTAGAATATCCAATATACCCGAAATACTACTGTTTCCAATAAGTTTAGTCCCCACTTCCTGTACCCTCAAACCTCCTTGGCACCTCCTAGAGGCAGCATAGGGTACTGACATATTAACAGATGGGAGTCCTCATTCTCATCATTCTAGGATGACTGCTGGCAGGCAAAGTAACTTTTAGGAGCTTCATCATTTTTGCTAGTCAAGTGCAGATAATACTTTATATACCTGTGGCATTTTATCCGCCTCTAGACTCAAAAAGGGACACAATGTCACAGGTATATAAAGCTCCTAGCACCGCACAGCCCAACACAGCAGCCCCCTAGCACATGTGGCTACTGAGCATTTGAAATACGGTCACCAAGAACGGAGATGGGCTGTGAGTGCAAAACACACACCAGATCTCAAAGACTCGGTATACACACAAAAACGTGAACTATCTAATTCATAATGTTTTTTATATCGATTACATGTCCAAATAATATTTTGGAATATATTAAGTAAGTATACATTACAAGAATTCATTTCACCTGTTTCTTCTCAATGCGGCGACTGAACATTTTTAAGTTATACGTATTGCACGGTATTTCTCTTGGACCGCACTGCTGCAGCTCAGAGCCCGGCACACACAGAGTATCCCAGTGTTGGTTTCCTGGCCCCACTGGTAGGACATAAGGGACCACACCCTTCCTCCTGCCAAAGCCAAGTCCTCCATTCACTTTTAAAATAAATATATCCAGTGCCCGGCCCTGTGCACAATGCTGGAGGCACAAGGAGCAAAAGCAGGCACTGCGTTCTTCCTGGTGAACCTTGTAGCTGGCGGGCTGGAGAGACAGGAGTGCTTTCCTAAATCAGTGCCGCTGCAGCTGTGCAAGTGCGGGAAGGAGAAGTGCACGGGGTGACGAAAGTGGGGAATTCACTGGGTGGGGGCGTCGGGCCGCGGATGCCGAGGGGAAGCGATACTTGAATGGCGCTTTGAAGGATGAAGACTGGACCAAGTCAGGCGGGAAGAGAGGCCCAGGGAGCAGGAAGTCCAAGCGTCAAGACGCTGGGGGCTGAGGGCGTCCAGGGGGAAGAGAGGGTTGAGCCTGAGGGATTCGCAGCCTGGGAGGAAGGAGAGGCCAGAGGGGCCAGATCTCCGGGACTGGGGCTGAGGGCCGGGGCTGACCCTTCGGGAGCCGGGAAGCCCGCCAGCTTTCAGAAGCCCAGTGTCGGGTCTGATCTGCATTTTGAAAAGATGCCTCTGGCGACGGTGCGAGGCCCACGGGAGACGGGAGAGGGCCGAGGGCATGTGGGCGGGTCAGCGGGACACCGGGACAGGCCAGAGGCGAGAGAGGCCTGAGCCGCGAGGGCGCGGGGCGATGGGAAGTG
Source organism: Myotis daubentonii (assembly GCF_963259705.1). Lineage (NCBI taxonomy): Eukaryota > Metazoa > Chordata > Mammalia > Chiroptera > Vespertilionidae > Myotis > Myotis daubentonii. The sequence goes on along the minus strand of NC_081847.1, from coordinate 69,612,855 downwards.
AATGGAACTCGGCTACCGAGCCGGTCGGAGGGCGGGAGGGCGGGCGGGGTGGTGACCAGTGTCTGAGTGTGCAGCGGGGCGGCGATGTCAAGGGCTCCCGGGCACGAACACGTGCCACCCAGCCCTGGACACTCTCCTACTGACCCTCTCCCATCCCGTCCCTCTCCCATCTCCTCGCCCCCCAGCTCCCGTCGCGCCCCCGGCTCCACCCTCCTTCCCTCGCCTCCCTCCGACCCAGCCCCCGCTCCTCACCGCCTGGCCCGCCCTCTTCCCACCCGACACCCCTTCCTAGTCAGGGACTCGGCATCCCCGCGAGCCGGGCGGACCGGCTGGGCCACGACCCCTTAGGAGCTGCGAGCCCGCCCGGTGCAGCCCAGGCCCGCCCGCTCCAGCCCCGCAGCCCCCAGGGCAGCAGCCCCCGGCCCCTTCCCAGCCGGAACGCGCTTCTCCTCGCCGCGTCCTTAGAGACAGGCCCTTCTCCGCAGCCCGCCACGACCCGGCCCCCGGCGCGCCCCGCACTCACCTGGGCGCGGACCTAGGCCCCGCTCCCCGCGCTGGGGTCCCGCTGCCGCCGCTCCTCCGGCCTCCGCCCGCCCCGCCTTCCCAGGGCCCCGCCCCGCGCAGGCCGACCCGGGCTTCTATTGCTCCCTTTCGCCGTCACGCTGAACTCTCTTCCTTCAATTCGTTTGTTGGCCTGTCACTCAAGAAAGGGCGGGCCCAGCTGTCGCGGGAAACGCCAGGGGTCTCCGCCCGGCTAGCTGAGGCCTCTTAAAGAAACAGGCTGCCTTTTCCCCCTCCGTGGGTTATGGGATCTGGAGGAACGGATTTCTCAGCAAATGCAAGAGGCACCATTTTTTTCCCCTTCAAACTCGTCTTTTGGCACACCCCGGGAGTGAAGGAAGAGGCTTCGATTCCTTGTGAGGAGTCAGAGGCTTCGAGTGCCAGCTGGTCCTCTGTGGCACTCAGACCCGTGCCCGGAGTGGGGATAACCGAGCGGGAGGTGACAGCGGTGTCAGAGGCTGTGAGCATGCTCGCCACCGAGACGGAGCTAATTATACCGGCACCCAGGGCTGACCGTGGGCGCTGAGCCGAGGCAGAGGGTGCAGCTCAGCGGTGCTGTTGATAGAGACCCGTGGGCGGTGGCATTTGTCACCGCCACTGCGATGGGAACAAGGCCGGCCGGGCGCCAAGGCCTCGCTCCTGCCATCTCCCTTGACACTCGCAGCACCTCCGAGGGAGGAGCAATGCTGGGCCCCTGGTTACAGACGAGGACACGGGTCTTCCGTCTTCCGAAGGAACCAGATCACACAGATGGTAACGGGCAGAGTAAGACACCAGCTTGTGCCTGTTTGATTCCAAAGTTTACGCTTTCACCATTTTATTTCACGGGTCCGTACAACCACTCCGGGAGGCAAGTATTTAGTTGTCCGTTTTACAGATGCTCAGTGGAGACTAAATGATGAAACGGATTGATACTCAGCAAAGGGACTAAATAATGACTGCCGTTTACATGGCACTTACCAGCCGGCAAAGCAGTTTTACATATGTTGTTTCATTTGATCCTCAAAACATCTCAAAATGACGGTGATTCTTATTAGTCCTGGTTTACTGGCGAATAAAATGATGCTCAAGGAAGTTTGAGGCTGCAGTCCTTGCAGAGGTCATCAGCAAACTTTCCACAGAGGTCCGGATAGGAAATGCTTTTAGCCACGCGATCACCATCACGGCCACTCAATTTTGTGTTTTAGCGTGAACGCAGCCACTGACAACATATGAGCAAGTGATTGTGTCTGCGTTCTATTGCAACTTTATTTACAAAATCGGTGGTGGCCTATGGCAGTAGTTTGCCCACTCCTGGTCTACACTTTGCTGGATACCAAAGCCTTTCATAGACTATTGCTTTGTGGGATCCTCACATCCACATTGCTATCATTCATACTACCATTCATTATTATTGATGTATTATTATTGTTAATGATGCTGTTATCAGCCTTATCATTTCAAAAGGAGCAATCTAAGGTGTGTCAACATTAAAGACTGGCCTGAGGTTAATGCAGGAACCGGAAGTCAGATCCAGCTCCCCTCACCCCGCATCCTCTGTCTCCCACAGTGTGTTGTGAGAGGGACATGAGAGCTCCCCCTTGGTACAGCAGTTCTCAACCTGTGGGTCGCGAACAATGAAAATATATCCTGTATATCAGATATTTACATTATGATTCATAACAGTAGCAAAATTACAGTTATGAAGTAGCAACAAAAATCATTTTATGGTTGGGGGTCACCACAACATGAGGAACTGTATTAAAGGGTTGCGGCATTCGGAAGGTTGAGAACCACTGGTAGCAGATTTCCTGCCTGTCCCATGGAAGGAGGCTGGCTGCATTCATTTTTTTTTTTTTTTTTTTTTTACAGAGAGGAAGGGAGAGGGATAGAGAGTTAGAAACATCGATGAGAGAGAAACATCGATCCGCCGCCTCCTGCACATCCCCCACTGGGGATATGCCCGCAACCAAGGCACATGCCCTTGACTGGAATCGAAGCCGGGACCCCTCAGTCCGCAGGCCAAAGCTCTATCCACTGAGCCAAACCGGTTTCGGCAGGCTGCATTCATTTTACCGTTATCAACCCCAGGGGTTACTCCTCCTCAGGTACATTCTCCCCTGTTACACCAGCCCATGAACACCTCTCCCTCCCTGAGCCACCATGGTGCTTCTACCCAGCAGCCTTTAATGTTACTGAGAACAGAAGCTGCTGGCAAATAGGTTCCCTGTGCATAGTGACTGCAGTGGCACCTGCCAGCTGTCCACTGAAACCCCTTCCCAATGCCTTTTACAGTCAGTCACATGGCTGTCCAGCTAATTTCACTCCCAGCCTTCCTTGCAGTGAGTAACTAAGTCCTTGCCAGTGGACACGATGTGGGAGACTCAGGGAAGGCTTTAGTCAGAGGCCCTGCCTCCTCCCTGCTCTTTCGCCTTCTCCCTGGCTGGGCCCAGCCTTCACCTGATGATGAGGATGTGCTGGGGGTGGCAGAGCCACATCATAGAAGGTGCCAGTGGCCCAGAATGATCGCATGAAGTACTTCATACTCTTCTGTGAAAGAGAAATAATCTGTTCTTTAAGCCACTAACCTTTATTTATTTTTTTTTTTGGGGGGGGGCACCTGCTTGTTAGGCCAGCCCTGCACTTACACACCCTGAGAGTGAACGCCCCCCTAAGTTTTGTGCTCATGGTGCCTCACTTGCCTTACCTCAGTTCTGACCCTGCTCAGTGCCTGTTTTATCCAAGGAATGAATGATTCACTTTAGCTTTACAATACTTTGTCTTTTTTTTTCTGATATGCCAGTGCCAAGTCTTTCATTGCAAGTCAGGAACCAATGCTGGCTGACCGCAGCAGGAGAGGAGTTTACTGGCAGGCCAGTGGCGAAGTCACAGAGGCGGCATGAAGCTGAGAACTAGGCTTAGAAAAGAACAGAGACTGGAGACACTTTGGGTGCTTAGATGGCCAACAGGGATCAGTTCCATCTTTTTCTCCCCTTTATTGATCTTCCTTTGATCAATGTCGAAGTCTCTGGAACAAGTCCAATTGGTTGAGCTCAGATAACATGTCCTCCCCTTAGCTAAGGAGGGTGGGCACTTTGATTGACAGCTCTATCAAGGCTGCACACAAGGGAAGAATTCCAGATCCCTCCACCTCCACTCCCAGCTTCTACCCCTGAACAGCTGAGGCCAGGTGCCCTGTTTTCAGGCTGGGCTCAAGTAGGAGAATTACCTCAATCTGAATGTCATGATTACATGAACCCAGCACAGTGTCTGGCACATAATAGAACAAAGTAGTTAAGATCCTTGGGCCTTGTAACCATACAGAGCTCTCTGTTACTTACCAGCCGGGCATTCTTGTGGAAGTTACTACATTTCTCTGAACCTCAGTCTCCTCATCTGTACAATGGGGATGATAACAGTACCAACTTTAATGCATAATAAAAATTAAATGTACTCAGCACAATGTCTGGCACATAATAAGTGCTCAATAAATTGTAGCCATTTTTAAAAATTATAACAGGTCTTCAATAAGTACTTACTGTGTGAGTGAATTATCTGTAGTATTTTGAGTTCCTCTAAAATCACATCTGAAACTGGAGTGTATTGAAACGCCCCTCCCAGTTCTCTAAGCCACTGACCTTCCACATTTGTATAGTTCATCATTCCCTTTGTGGCCTCACTTCCCTCCTTCCCCAGCTTAGAGCCCTGGTCTTCACTATAGTCACTCAATGTGTTCACCCTGAACCCCATGCCCTCTTCTCTCTCCATCTACTCACCTGGAAATTCACAACAGTGCGTAGCCCCTACTCACTGCCTGTTCCACACATGTGCACAGCCGTGGACTAGGGCCAGAGAAAAACAGAGAACCTTTCTGGCTCCAGTGGGCCCTCCCACCCTGCGATAATCCTACAGTACCTATTCCCATGGTTAGTTTACTTTCCACTCACCCAGAGCCTGTCTCACATCGTCTCCTCTCTTCTGCCTTCGACTCTTCACTCTTAGTTAATGACCTTCTCTTATCTCTTTGACAAAAACAATACAAAACAAAAAACAATAAGGAGAAAACCATCTCCTCTTCTCATTGCCAACTCCACCGATCTACCTGCATCCATACCCGAGTGCTCTGCCTTCTCTCCTGTTACCATAAATGTGCCTTCTCTGATCTTCTGTAAGGGCAACTCTGCAGGGGTCCCCTAGACTCCATCTCACCCACTCAGAGATTTTGCTCTTGCAGTTACCCCTTTGCTCCTACCACATCAGTGCTTCTGCCATTCCCATCAGCACCACCTCAGCTGTAATATGGCCCATCTGTAGAATACCGGGGGCTCAGAAAGATGAAATCTTCACCATGGTCTGCAAGACCTTAGCTCATCTGGCACTTGACTACTTTGACTTAATCTATTCATGTTCTCTCCCTAGCTCACTCTGCTGGAATCTTATGGGTCTAATTTCTAATTCCTCAAACAGAGTTTCTTCCTACCTCTGTGACTTTGCACTTGCTATTCCCTCTCTTGGGATGCTCTTCCCCTGATCACTACATGGCTTACGTCTTCACTTTGTGTAGGTCATGCTCTAATACCTGCTCAGAGAAGTCTTCCCTGAGTACTTTATTTTCTCTAATCCAGCCCCTCTAACCCCACTCGGTTCCCTTAGCTGGCTCTAATCTTCTTCACAGCACTTGATGTCATATTAGTGTTTTGTTTTCTGACTTCCACATTTGTTGTAAACTCGGCAGCAGCAGGAATGTTGACTGTCTTGTTCCTAACTGTATCCCAGCACGTAGTTGTAGAGCATATCTAGTACATAATATGTGATCAGTATCCTATTTATTGCATCATTGAATAAACAAATTACAAGAAGGATTTCTGATATGGTTGTTCATAAATGTCAAAACCTATGTTTATGTGCTAAAAGAAAAGGAACCAGTATCTAATGAGTTGTGCTGGGGACTGTTAAATATATCAACTCATTTAAAACTGTCAACTTCCTATAGAGCATGAGGAAGATTGAGGTTTAGAAATGCAAAGATGCTTGCTAAGGTCACACAGCCTGGCTGGTACCCAAAGTATAAGGAGGCTGACTCCAAAGTATGTGTCCTTTTCTTTATTCTACTCACTGAAAAACCATATACCTGGGTAGTTCATTCTTCACATTGTTCTTATTTTAAAACACTTATGAAGGCTGGCTATATGATACTTTGTGCTAAGGTCTTTACATGATTTATCTCATTTGATCCTCATGTGCCTATTTGGTACATAGTCTTATTGCCTTTATTATACAAACTAGAGGCCCGGTGCATGAAATTCACACATGGTTAGGTTCCCTAGGCCTGGCCGGTGATCAGGGCTGATCTGTGCGGTGACCGGCAGGACGATTGGGGGTCCCTCACTGGCACTTGCCTTGGCTGGCCTGGCACTGCCTGCTCACCAGCCCCACGCGCCTCCTCCCCACCACTCCCCACCGCCGCCACCAGTCGCCTCCCTCTGAGGCACCCACCTTGGCTGGCCTGGGGCCTGCAGGCTGGGGCAGCTCCTGGGTTGAGCGTCTGCCTCCTGGTGGTCAGTGAGCATCATAGTGACCTGTCGTTCGGCTATTTGGTCGGTTTGCATCTTAGGCTTTTATTATATAGGATGAGGAAACAGGCACAGAAAGGTTGAGACACTTCCTCAGGTCTATTTGGTGGGGTGGCAAAGCCAATATTCAAATCCAGTTCTATCTAATTTCAAGGCCTGGGTCTTTTCTGTAACATTGTGCTGTTTCCCTTAAGACAACTCTCTGCCTCTGCTAGAAAGAGAAGAAAAATGACTAACACAGGCGCATAAAGTATCATTAAGAAAATTCATGGTGACTTGGCTCTTTAAGTGAGAAGCAAAGGGCAGGAGGCAGACAGCCAGTCTAGCATGGGCTCTTGCAGGTTGGGGGGTTCACATAACTCATGATAACTTAATTTACGAAGATCGTTCTTCCAGGAACTGGGGCTTATCATATATTTGTGCGAGTAGAGGCCTGGAGAGAGATGGAAGTAGGGGGCAGGGACTGGAGACCATGGTGAGCAGTCAGCTATCAGACCCAGCAGGGGTTGCTTGAGCCTCCGGTGAGACCAGCACCTTCTGCTGGCATAGGAGATCATCTTCCAACATCTAAAGCTCTAAGTGTGCGTGTGCTTATGTGTCTGGGGGCCAGAGGGGGAGAGGGGAGGGAGCAGGAGGAGGGAACCTTGCTAACACAGGGCCCCTCTGTCTCACCATCCCTTGCCTACATCCCTCTAATTGTAAGCCTGGCCCGAGAGATCAGAGCCTGGGTGGCAGCTGGGGGTTTCTTTGTTCCTATAGGCACCTACATGAGTTTTATTGAACTGGTTTGGCCAGAGCACCTGCCTATCTGTTGAGAAGCTGAGGCAGCCATCATGGAAGAAGTGAAGGCCCACTCTTGCCAGAAGGCCTGGAGGTCTGGCTGGAGGGAGGAGACCATCTGGAGAAGCTCCTGTTTATTGTAGAAGACCGCCTGACCCCCAAAAGTTTATCTGTTCTTTTCATAAACATTTGCTGAGTGCTCAGTGTAAGCCAGCCACTGGTTATACAGTGGTGAGCAAAACAAATGTAGTTCCTGTCCTCAGAGCATTCACAGCCCCACAGGGGAGATAGACAGCAAACAAAAACCAAACAAATCAGATATGTCATTACAAACTGTGATATGGGAAAATGACTAGGTTCGCTTCTCTACATTCTGGCAGCTAAAGCAGAAGGATTGCATGATCATGGAGGACCTCTCTGAGGAGGTGATGATGATGTGGAGACTTGACAGATGAATAGGAGTTTTGCAGATGAAGGGTGGAGGGTAGGGTGTTCCAACAATGTGGGGAGATCTGGAGGTAAGAGAGATCCTGGCTTGAACTGGGTGGTTAGATCATAAAAGCAAAGGGAAGAGGAAGTGAGGAAGAAGCCAGCTAATGCAAGGCCTCTTGTCAGCTCTGCCGTGAAGAGTTTCACTTTTGTTCTCTGTGCACTGGGAATCCATTAGAGTTGTAAGCAGGGCAATAACACGATTTGATTTAAATTCTGAAAATAAAAAATCTCTCTTGGTGGCTGTGATCAGGGCTAGAGATGGTGATGTTTGCCCTCTGTCACTGCTGAGGATGTCCTGCTGGGTTTGTGCTGCTGACTCTCGTTGCTCTAGGCTTCAATGGCCCACTAACCCCTTTTGAAGGACACCGTCTCCTTTGGAGGTTTTATGCCTGCATTCAGGTGGACAGTCTCTTCTTGTCCTGGGGGATGGTCTGCTCCTTTAAGGGGATGTGTTGAATAGGGTCTGGCCAGGAGATAGAAACGACACCAGGTATTTGAAAGAGAGAAATCAATATAAAGAATTAGGATCACATTGTTAAGTAGGGATCTAAAAAAGGATTAAAAGGACTCTCCGGTTCCACAGATTTAGTGACTGCAGGAAGCATCATACCCACCATCTCTAAGGCCGAAGGAACAAAGGAAAGACATTGGAATTCTTAAAACTTAGAGACAGTCCTGAGGTTCCTGAAACTCAGCCCTCTGAGGGGGTCACTGGCCAGCTAGTGCTGGGGTTCTGAGCTCAGAGGAGGACCTGTGAGGAGCTCAGCCGAGGCGGGGCTGAGGCTCAGCCTGTGCTGGTGTCTGCAGGGGCATGAGGAGGCTCTCTGCACATGTGGGGAGAACGGAGCTGGATTCACCTGCCACGGGGAATAAGTGATGCTGGGGTGATGCTCATAGGACCCCCACGGGAACAGGAAGGAGCAAGTCCGTTTCCTCCTCCAGGCTTGCAGCTGCCCAGGAGGACCCACATTAGCAGAGACGGGGAGGGAGCTGCTGGCAACGCCACACAGCCGTTCTCGGAAGCCCAGCTCCAGCATCACAAAGCAGGGGATGGCAAGGTGGGTTTGGAGCGGAGAGACCACAGCTTAATAACCACACGGGTGACATTCTAAATCTCTGCTTCCATCCCATTTTGTTTTATCATTTAATTATCAGAGGGCAGCCTACATCTAAGATTTTTGGGAAGTCATCTTATTGTCGCCTCCTGTACTTCGCTCAAGTCGCTCCCTATCTGTTGGGGGAGGGGGGGCGGAGGCACACACAATGAGCTGATTTCCCAGCAAAGCCTGGTGCCTTTGGTGAAAGAAGGGACGAGAAAGTGGTGAAATGTGGTGAGAGTTCACCCTGAATGGCTCTAACCCTCGGAAGAGGCCACAGTGCATTTGTACTGGCATTGAGAGAAGAGTGATAGGTAGCACTTCAAAAGAATTGACAAAAAAGGCAACTATAAGGCCCATTAGACAGAAGAAGAAACCGAGGCTCAGAGAATTCATTTCTTGAGTCAGAAAACTCCATCTGTCTGACTGCCTAGCCCACAGCCTTGTGACTAGAGCTTGTCATTTCTTCACGTTTATCCGCCTATGAAAGTGGGTAATGACGTCTGCCTTTCAGGGTGGGTGGTGAGGGCTAACGGGCTTCGTGGATTAAATAGAATCATACAGCCACTTTTGGAGACAGATGCTGGGCACATTCACACTCCTACTCACCAGCCTAGGAACTTGTAGTTCAAATTCGTGCCTCTGCTAAGTCACAAAGCAGTCCATGTCATGGATCTGGGGGTGGGAAGGCTGGTTGTGTTCTCATACTGAAACAAGAATGTAAAATCCTTGAATGCCATTGTCTCAGCGAATAATGATAATGAGGATAATGATAATAATAGTAATATGCTTCCACTTAGTGAGCGCTGACTATGTGTGTGCCAGGCATTCTGTATATATGATTTTGCTTTGTCTTTTCATTAAATAGGTATTTCAGGGCACTGTGTGCCAGGTATCATGTTATGTTAACTCCAATCATCACAGGACACTGAGCGGTAGGTATTATTATTCCTGTTTAACAGATGATGAACCTGAGTTAAGAGAGCAAATAGAACCAGGCCATAGAATAGGCATCATTCATATCATGGACAAATGAAAAAGTCTATTGCATTAAATTTTTTAAAGCACCTACAGGTTTTAAAAACTACCAAGTTTGATTCTTTTTAAAAGAAAAATAATAATTTTTAAAATAAAAAATTTCAATAGATGAGTCAGATAGCAAAATGGACTGAACAGTTAATCAGTGAGCTAGAAGATCAAACTAAGGAATTCTCCCAGAATTCAGTGCAAAAGAATAAATAAATGGAAAGTCTGAACAAAGTGTTGAGACATGAAGGACAGATACAAAAGTTCCACTGTCCCTTAATGTGAGTTACAGGCTGAGAGAAGATAACAGAGGAAGGAGAGGCAGTAATTCAAGAAATTTATTTGGAACTTAGTCATTTTTCTTCTCCTTCTATTAGAGGCAGAGAGTTGGTCTCACAGGAGGCTCAGGTAACCCCTGCTGGGTCTGATAGCTGACTGCTATTACAATTCAATATAATCCAAAGCTCTTATAGTGAGAGAACCTAGGAAGTAATTCCTGTAAGTGACAGAAAGGATGTAAAACAACCTACATCTAAGTACATGGTGATGAAATTTCAGGACACGAAGAATAAAAAAGAAATCCTGAAAGCTTCCAGAGTGGAAAAAGAGGTGATCAAGGATGGAATGAGAATAAGATTGACCTCAATCTTTCTTCTCATTTACAACTTTGTAAGCAAGGCGACAGAACACTATCTTCAAAGTTCTCTGGTGAAATACTTGTGAATTTAGGATTCTTTACCCAACCAAGCTATCAAGCAAACGTGAGAGCATCTTAAAGACATTTTAAGACACAAGTGGACTTCAAACGTTTAAACTCACAGTCCATGTAGAATAGCATTTCCCAACAGGGTACTGGTGGCATTTTGGGTGGACAGTTCTTTATTGTGTAAGACTGATGCAATCCAGTAAATGCCAGCAGCATCCTTCCTTGTTCACTGTGACAGCATAAAACACCCCACCTTAGAAAGGGGTGTGGTATAGCCTCTGGTTGAGAACCCACTGGTGTAGAAGAACAAATGAATCCAGGAAGAAAACGTGGGGCATAAGAAGCAGAGGTAAGTAAGGAAACCAGCAAAGTTTATTTATAAGTCTAAAATAAGTATCTTTTCTTATAATGACTAACTAAAATTTGAGATGATCAAATGGGATGGAGAGGCTTGCAGTTTGGAAAGGAGGAAGGAGAGAGAAGTAATAGCATGCTAAAATCTCCATTCTATTTAGTAGGAAAATATAGATATTATTTAACTCTAGAGTTGATGAAGAATATGCTTGACACGTGTTTCAAAAATACACATATAATAGGAAGAGAAAGAATATATATATTTCACGTCATTAGAAGACAAATTAATTGGGAACAAATAAAATCCTATCAACTATTCAAATAGGAGGGATGAAAAAGAAACACAAAAACAGCATATCTAGTAGAAAAATGCATGGTAAATGGGAAGAAATGTGTGAATATGGCAATGATAATAATAATACATGTGAATATGTTGAATTCACTGTTAAAAAATAGAGACTTGCATTTAGTAAAATTGTCAAAGTGTATGCTGTTTTATGAGACAGCAAAAACAGAGTAATAAAGACTGACAAAATACTGAAATAGAAAAAGATACACCAGACAAATGCCAGCAAAGGGGGAGCAAGTGGTGCAAGCAATCGTAGCAATAGGCAAAATGGATTTCAAGGCAAAAATAATCAGTATTATTTGAAAAGACAAAAATATATATTGATAAGATATTCAGCCTACCAATAAATTTAGCCTTTATGCTCGCCTGTGCCTAGTAATGTAGGATTGAGATCTGTGATAGGAAAACTGATAGAATTTCAGGAGAAAACAACCAATCCACAGCTTTGTGGGAAACTTTATATAGGAATCTACAGAACTAGGAGTCAAGAAAATCCAGTAAGGAACTGGGAGGATTTGAATAGCATGATTAACAAGCTTTATTGAATAGATTAACATGGAGAAATATGTTTGCCCTTTTCAAACACACATGATAACTTCGCAAAATCATCCTTACTTGAAATAATAGTTATTTCTTTTAACCTTTCCCCCTTTTTGCTTTTCTCCTAGTCTCATATTTTTCTTTCCTCCCCTTCCCATTTTTCTATCTGTACCACCTGCTTCTCCTCCTCCCCCTCAGGGAATCTTGCCTGCAGAGTGACTATATCCTTCTTATCTTCCTTTATGCTCACGAAATAAGATGTACATATATACATACCTAAGTTGATTTCTCTCCCTGTCTCTTACAACAATGGAATCATAGTTTGTACATTTCTTTGCATCTTTTTAAAAATACCTTTTAATTTATTTCAGAGAGGAAAGGAGAGGGATAGAAACATCAATGATGACAAAGAATCATTGATTGGCTGCTGCTTGCATGCCCCACCCTGGGGATCGACCCCGCAACCGGGGCATGTTCCCTGACTGGGAATCGAACCGTGACCTTCTGGTTCATTGGTTGACGCTCAACCACTGAGCCATGCCGGATGCGCCATTTCTTTGCATCTCGCGGAGATGGAAGATGGGAGCTCTTTCAAGTCAGTACATAGATGTTTAAGACATTCTTTGTGAATGGTGTTACAACACGCCCTGATATAAATGTGCCACAATTTATTCAATCATTCTACCTATGGGCATAGCACTTGGGTTTTAGGGTCTTATTGCCACCATGATCACTGTTGCTATGATCTACATACATTGCAGTGCTTTTATTTCTATGGGCTGGATTCTTGGGCGACGGATTGCTGGCTCAAAGAATACATGGAGTTGCTTTATTTTGATAAATGTTGCCAGATTGCTCTCCAACAAGGTCCTAACTACTGTGATGTGAGGAAGACAGTCCCTGCCCTGCCTATAGCAGGTGTTACCATGCTCCCAAATTGCTAGTCTGATGTGAATGAAGTGATATTTCATTGTTTTTTAATTTGTATTTCCTTGGCTCCTAGGGAAACTGAACATCTTTTTAGGTTTATTCTGCGTTTGGATTTTTAAAAAAATAGCCTAGTGATAGCTTCTGACTATTCTGATTCTGATATGAATTTGCAAAGGCTATTTGTATATATAGATGTTAACCCTGTACCTGCCATCTGTGTTGTAGATGGACAGAAAGATCTCATTGAGTGCTCGGTAGATGTAGTGTGGTATGTTTACTTCTAAAATCTTTGTGGCTTTATTTTTTAGATTTAAGTCTTTGATTCAGCTGGAATTTATTTTTGTGTAAATGACATGAAACCGGGTTCCGATTTTCTTTCTTCTCTCTCTACACTCTCCAATGTGGTAGCCTCTAGCCGTATGTGGCTAGTGAGCACTTGAAATGTGACTGCTCTGAATTGAAATGGGCTGTAAGTTTAAAACATACACTGGATTTCCAAGACAAAAAAAAAAAGTAAAATGTCTTATTAATAACTTTTATATTGAGTACATGTAAAATCAGAATGTTTTGGATAGACTGGATTAAATAAAACATTAAAATGAAATTCACATATTTCTTTCTTTACTCTTTTTTAATGTAGCTACCAGGAAAATGTTAATTATGTACACAGCTTGCATTATGTTTCTATCGAACGGCACTATTCCAGATAATCAGTTATGCCAGAACTATTTCCTACACATTTTGTTCTCTTGTACTTATCTTTTATCTGCCTCACGAGGGGTATATCTATTTTATTGCTTGAAATAGACTTCTGTCTTATTCATCACTTCCCATCATCTTTTGAGTAGCTCTTTTGTGTTTGGAGAAATTAATCAGAACTCGAATTCCCAGCTTCCCTCACTATTAAGATTGTGGATTTGACCTTCGTAGAATGAATGGGAAGGAAGCTACATGGGGAATCGAGTCCTGCGTGGAGTTTCCATTTCCATAGGCCTAGGTGGCTCAGGCAATGAGCTTTGATGGTGGCAGTCCCAGCAGTGGTTTCAAGGTCAAGGTCCTGGCATTGGGGGGATGGTGACAGCAGTGGGCAGTTCCTTCATCAGGCAGCACTGGGTATGGTGTAGGGCAGTGGTCTGCAAACCGCGGCTCACGAGCCACATGTGGTTCTTTGGCCCCTTGAGTGTGGCTCTTCCACAAAATACCACATGGGGGCGCATGTACAGTGCGATTGAAACTTTGTGGCCCATGCGCAGAAGTCGGTATTTTGTGGAAGAGACACACTCAAGGGGCCAAAGAGCCGCATGTGGCTCGTGAGCCGCAGTTTACCGACCACTGGTTAGGGCACTGATGAACCTCGAGTCTGGCTGTTTAGCCCTCACAGCAATTTTGTGAGCTACTCAGTATCTCTTTAATAAACTTGTTTTCTGCTTAATCATTAGAATCAACTTCTATGGCAATAGGTGTGAAGACAGAGCGCATAAGGAGTAACAGAGAGGGGAAGAAGAGTGGGCTGTAGGGTGTGGCTACAAATTCAGAGCAGTGCTCAGACTGACTCAGGCACAAGTATTAGGTTCTTTGCATTATTGGCATTACTTAAGGCTATAAAATTTCCTTTGAGTATAGCTTTTTGCATCTCCCATACATTTTTTCAAAAAGTCTCTTAATGCTTGCTAGATAATTTGGAATTTCATTTTTGCTCTCCTTTGATCCAGGAGTTACCAAATAGTGTGTTTCCTATACTGAGTTTCCAAGTAATTGGCACATTTTGGCAACCTTTTAAATTATTTACTTCTTTATCGAATGACGGGCACAGAAGATAGCTTATGAAATATCTAATTTATTGAATTTTCCAAGAGTTTCCTTATGACCAAGCAGATGATAAATTTTGGTAAATGCTTGAATATGTATAAAATGTATACTCTGTATTTGAATAAATATTTATTTGTTTGAGTTTGTCGATTATATTTTTAATTCTTTGATGTATCGATTTTTCCCTATCAGAGGAACTATTTTTAAAAGAGATATATTGAAGCTCCTACTAAAGTTGTGTTTTCATGAGCTTCTCTTTTTATTTCTAATAATCTTTACTTTCTGTATTTGCCTGCTAGGTGGCTTGGGGCTGAAGGTTTTATGCTCATTACACGCTCTTCATAAACTGTGTAGTAATAATGCCTTCTTTATTCACTTTGGAATTTTTATCTTGAAGTCCAACTTGTCTTTTTTTGTTTGCTCCCTGGTCAAAGCCAATTTTTGAATCCCAAACACATGGAGAGAGCAAGCGTATCATTGTGGCCCTGAGACCAGATGCACTGGGGTTGCAGCCTTCCTCTTACACGTTTCCTTCAGGGAGGGTGCCCATTGGAATTCTGAGGAGTATCCCCTAGAACTGAAATGGAGGAGGTGGCACTGAACGGCAGAGGGGTGGTCTGTAGCCATACTGGATGCCCTGCCCACATCGACCATCAAGAGTGAGGGCTTATTCCCATGGTTGTTGGAGTCACTGACAGCAAATAGTCCTCAGTTGTCAGCAGCCTTCAGGGTGTGCCTAGGCTGAAAAGACTTGCCTCACCTAAGGTCAAGCCCTTTCCCAGGGCAGCCCATGTCCAATTACCAGGTCACTTGGGACTGTAAAGGCCCAGATCCCCTCATGCCAACTTGGCACAACTCTGAAGTGCCATCATAGCTTCAGAGGCCCTCAAAGATCGGGCTGATGCTCTTATTGACTCTGTATCTCAGCCCACTTCCTCCCTCTGCCCAAGCCTTCCTTCCCTTCCATAGATGTTGATCCCCAGGGCCCTTCACGCACACATCTTTGTTTCAGAGTGTTTCTTCTAAGGAAGCCAACTCTAACAATAGGAGATTGTGTTTATGATAACGAGATGCATGCTTAAGAGTGAAGCGTCATAATATTGGTAACTTATTTTTAAATGATTCAGAAAAAAATGTGTATCACATACAAAGGGATATAGAGATAAAGAGAATCATAACAACAGATGAATCTAGATGGTTTATATAGAAATGTTGATTGTAACATTCTTCTGCCTTATTTGGGGATTTAAAATGTTACAAAATACAAAGGTGGAAATAAAATCCCTGTATTCTAATAGGTGTCTCAGTGTGAGCAAAATTAAACTTGAATGTCCAATCTGCTATCTTTACCTGGGAGCATGTCATTATTTTAAATCTTTTTGTTTGTTTTTCTAAGACAGTTATTTAAATCTGCATGCCTCCCTTTGAATTCTCCTCTGGTCTCATCTCGCAGGTTTTTATATTTTGCGTTCTCATTGCTAGTCATTAGAAATAATTTATAATTTGGATTTTCTCTTTGGCCCGAGAGGAGATAGTTAAAAGAGTAGATTTTGGATATTTGTGTCTATAGGAGTTTTGTTGGAGGTGAGGTTTTTGGTTTGATTATTTGGCTTTTCAGGTTGATGAATTCCAGTTCTCTTGCATTGTGGTCTGTGAAATGGCTTGTGGTATGTTTTGCCTTTTGGAATATAGCAAAATTTCCTCTAAGAATTCTGGGGAGACGGTTGAGTACATCCTTCCATTTAAAGCCAGCTCCTGAGCCTTTGTTGAGCAAGAGCATTGAGGTTTAGGGCAAAAGCAAGGCCTAGTGCATCTCCCAGGTCCAGAAGGAGGGAGTTGGCAGAGCAACGTTCCCCCTCCAGGTCTGAGAGTGCTCAGGGACCAGAGGCCCAGGCCCAGGTGCGGTGGTCAGATCCGGGAACACTGGACTTAGGAAAATCTAAGGCGCTCCTGAGGGAGAAGCCGCACCTGCCCACAGGCTGTTCTTGGGGCTCACTGCTCAGGCGCTCAGAAAGCGGTGGCGCTCAGTAAACAAATCTGTCGAAGCCTTTCTTCCCTGGGAAAATGCCAGTTGAGGGGAAAGAGTGCAGAGGGAGTCCTTCTGGGACCAACAACTTACCAGCTGGGGCGCAGCTGACCCAGAGCGCAGACTGCTGTGCTGTCCATTACTCGGGGAACTGACTCTGCCACCGATCCCCAGTGAGCCCGCAGAGGAAGATGCCAACGTGCCCACGGGGACCTCAGAGTGAGAGGAGAAAGAACGGGCACGTCTCAGAGAGCAGCGAGTACAACCTCCTGGAGGAGAGAAAGGACACCCTCAATAGCAACCGACGATGAAAACACCACCTAAAGAGTTGTAGGTGCAGTGTGCACACACTCACGCTCACTAACACTCACGCTCACTAACACACACACACACACACACACCCGTTCTAGATCGAGGGGAAATCTCATGTTCAGACTTCAGACTAAAGTTCTCAGGAGATGAATCAAGGGACAGGAGGGTCACTGTTGGAGCCTGACCTGGAATACCAAATGGAAAAATAAAACACACAAATCAGAAATCCACAGAGATGGGAATTCTGGGAGGTGAAATAAAAGAGGTTCAAGGGAATGATGCAGGTGACCAAATACTTGTATATTTAAGTTATTCAGTCTTGAATTATTATTATCATTATTATTATTGGAACGTTGGAAATTCATGAAATGAACGACATTGAAGACAAGCAATAATTAAACAAAATAGTGGAGGAAAATTTTCCAATAAAGACTTGACCTGAAGATTTGAAGAGTTCCCTGAATCCCAAACAGAAGTGATAAAATATGATACTCCCCTTTAGGCATGTCCTGGGAAAAGGACTGAGCTCAGCGTATAAAGAAAAAGCTTTCCAGCTTTCAGCGAGGGAGGGTAGGTAACTTACGAAGACAGACAATGAGGCTAGTATTGGACTTCTTATCTGAAATTCTGGGAGCAAACAATGATTTTTCATCTGCCACTGGAAGCAAATAATGATGTAATAATACCTACTGACTTCTGAGGGGGAAAAAAGTCCTGAGGGAAAGACTATTATTAATATGGGACTCTAAGTACTAAAGGGTCTCAATCTGGTATTTGGAGAGATGGAGAATAAAAGCATTTCCATTTCTTTGGGGGTTGGGAACACAGAGATGTAAACGTATGGTAAATGGGTCATCTTACTGTGGAGAAATAGGTGGCATTTTTATATAATGGAAGATCATATACGTGTGATTATGTATTTTATTCTGAACGTGCACCCCAGTGAGCCAGCAAAGGAAAACACCAATGTGCCTTCCTTAAAAAGGAAAAGTAACTGCTATTCTATAGAATACCAACATCCGAAAGAAAGGAAAAAAGATAATAAGTGGCTATGTTGTCAAGCCAGAAAAAAAAAAAAAAGAAAAGAAAAAAGAAGAGAGCGATAACAAAGAAAAGTAAATAGTAAACCTGGATTAAAGTGGAAGGAATAAAATAAAGTATATCCATTTTATACTAATCTCAAATGAGCTGAATTGTCCCATTAAAACCCAAAGTCTGCTAAATAAGATTAAAGAACAAAACCCGGACAAGTGCTATTGTCAGGAATACTGTATTAGTAAGAATTGCATGCATCCGAAACCTGAGTCACAGTGGTTTACACACAAGGAATTCATTTTTCCTTTGCAGCAAGAGGTAGGTAGGTAGGTAGGTAGGTGGTACCGAGCTGGGGCAGCCGCTCAGAAAAGCTCTCCTCTCCAGTGTCCTTTCTAGATTCCCCTGACCCCTGGCGCCTCTGCTGGTCGCGGTAGCTTACTTGGTGGTGTGACCTCAGCTCATTCCTCCGGGATCTGAGCCCTCCCTGGTCCCAGGCCGTGATGGACGCGCATGTCCACTTACCATCAAATCGGCAACACATCCATTTACCAAGCGGAGGCTTCGTCCTGCTCTGTGGACTGGTCATGAGGGACCCTCATCTCATCCCAGTCACCGGCGGGGTGTGATTAGTCTGTGTAACTCCAACCCTCAGCAACCGGCTTCCGCCAGCGGAGGCAGCCTGCGCCCTGGGCGAGGTCACCCCGAGGAGACCAGGGGCCTGTGGCTGCGACAAAGGTGGTTGTGCGCACAGCGGCTGAGGCTGGGGCCACAGGAAGGCTCCAGGGTCTTCCCGGCCTGGCCGGCCGCCCACGGGACCCCGCTCAGAGGAGAGGGACGCCGGCCAGGCGGGGAGGGGCCCGGGTGCTGAGATGGCGCCCTAGGATCGCCCTGGCTGGGCCTGACTAGCTCACTTTGCTGGCATCAGCCAAGCCCCCTGGGCCACCGCTCAGACACCAAACAGGAGCAGATAAGCCGGCCCTCGGCGGGTCTCCCGGGCTGTGCGCTTCCTCCTCCTCCAGCGGGAGCCACCCAGGCGGAGGGGATGCGAGGGGAGGGCGGTGCGCGGTGCGGTCTCACTAGGCGCCTCCCAAAGCCGGTGCTGGGTGTTCGGCTGGATGTTGGACGAGAGGTCCGGATCGTTCTTCCAAGAACACACAGTCCAGTGGCTCTTCGTCGTTCCCAACAACAGGAATGCAACTGAAACTAACACGCCATTTCTCCCCCCACAGATGGGCACACCGTCCGCAGGCTGGAGGCACTGGGCTGGGCTGGGAGCAGGTGCTGCACCCCGAGGTGGGTGTGGCAGCGGCAGCATGGGGAGGGATCTGTCTTGTCCCCACAGGTAGGGAGACACAGGGAGCTGGCCCGCAGCCCCAGCTCGGTAACTCGGTCACACCGGCTCACCCGCTCGCCAGGCTCACTCCCTCGCCGGAGGGAGAGGCAACAGGTGGGTGAAGTGGGGTCTGGTTGCTTGCTCAGGCAGCTCCCTCCTGCCACCTGGTCCTCCTCTGCTCAGTCCTGGATGTGCTGGGGACACCCTCCTGGCAGGCTGCCGCGTCCACCGATCTTATGAGTTGACCGATTTGACAGAATCCAGCTCCTGTGGACAGTTCTGGCTGCACAGTCATGTCTCTCCCATGGTCAGGGGCCCATCCCTGCCCGGGCAAGCAGCATAGCATCTTACAGAAAGGCGTGGGCGTCCGCTGCAGATGATGTGGCCTGGCTCCGGAAGCCGCGGGATCTGAGTTGTGGTTTCCCCACAAGACGCGACCAAAACTCCACTCAGCATCTTTTTTTTTTTTTTAATATATTTTATCGATTCCCCACAGAGAGGAAGGGAGAGAGACAGAGAGCTAGAAACATTGATGAGAGAGAAACACCGACCAGCCACCTCCTGCACATCTCCCACTGGGGATGTGCCCGCAACCCAGGCACATGCCCTTGACCGGAATCGAACCCGGGACCCCTCAGTCCGCAGGCCGACGCTCCATCCACTGAGCCAAACCGGTTTCGGCCCACTCAGCATCTTACCTCTAACCCATAGGACCTGCTAGGTCAGATGGGCCAAGCTTGGGGGCTACGTGCATTGCAGCCTAGACCTGCTGCGGGCTCTCTCCTGCCCCGGGCCTCTCTCTATGCTGGAAGCCTTCATTCCACCCAGCACTCGGGTCTGTGTGGTGCTCCCAGGTTTGGACATGCTGCCTCCAGAATCCAGAGAGGTCTACCCAGCACCGTGCTTCCTTCTCTGTGGCCAACTTGGATCCTGTGCCAATAGCTCTTAAGAGGTTTGCGTATCTTCCTATCCCCAGATACGGTTATCTGTCACGGGCTTTCAGAGTTCTAGGGCAGTGGTCGGCAAACTGCGTCTCGCGAGCCACATGCAGCTCTTTGGCCCCTTGGGTGTGGCTCTTCCACAAAATACCGACTTCTGCGCATGGGCCACGAAGTTTCAATCGCACTGTACGTGCGCATCCGCACATGGTATTTTGTGGAAGAGCCACACTCAAGGGGCCAAAGAGCCACATGTGGCTCGCGAGCCGCGGTTTGCCGACCACTGTCTAGGGAGACAGCTGCCACTGCTGCTTCTTTTTCTTTTTCTTCTTCTTCTCCTTCTTCTTCTTTAAATATGTTTTATTGATTTCAGAGCGGAAGGGGGAAACAGAGAGACAGAAACATCAATGATGGGAGAGAATCATTGATTAGGCTGCCTCCTGCATGTCCCCTACCAGGGGTCAAGCCCACAATCCGGGCATGTGCCCTGACTAGGAATTGAACCGTGACCTCCTGGTTCATAGGTCAATGCTCAAGCACTGAGCCACACTGGCTGGGCTGCCAGCCTCCCCTTCATTCAGTGTGTCTGGAATCCTAAAACTGGCTCAGATCTGGAAACTGAGTAAGAGATTGTGACTCTTGAGGAGTGGCCAACCACCTGGCCAGGAAAGTTAGGTTGTGAAAACGTGTACTCGTGTGGAAGAGACACACCACACACTTCTGTGTGTGATACGCTTGGAAACAGACCAGAAGAAACACTGCATACTTAGCCTTCCTCACCTCTCGGTGGTCAGTATGGCAGTGTTGTGGACGGTTTTCATATTCTTCGTGGTACTTTCCTGAGTTGTCCACACTTTGGTACCATACCAGGTGCACTCTGCCATGCCAGGAATTATGTGTGTGTGTGTGTGTGTGTGTGTGTGTGTGTGTGTGTGTGTTCTCTTCTCTGGAGAGAGGTGGCATAACTCATCTTGGCACAGTTGGAAGTGGCTGCCAACTCTCCAAAGGGCGGGTGTGGGTACCTGCATCACTTAAGAAGTCTCCCCTGGAAAGACTCCTGAATCAAGGTGGCCTCTCCCAGTGGCATGGGGAAGGGCCCCATAGCCTGGGGAATGGGACTTTAACCAGCTCCTTTCTTATAAAGAGCAACATACAACCCAGCAATTTCACTCCTAGGTATTAACTCAAGAGAAATGAAAACATATATCCATTCAAAGACTTGTACATGAGTACACAGAGCAGCTTTATTCATGGTAGTCTCAAACTGAATACAACCCAAATAGCCATTAACAAGTGAATGAATGAACAAATTGTGGTATATCCTTACAATGGAATACTATTCGGCAATAAAAGGAATGGACTGTTAATACATCCAACAACATGGATGAATCTCACAATAATTGCACCGAGTGAAAGAAGTCAGAGAGTACATAGTGTTTGATTCCATTTATATAACAGTTTTTTAAAAAAGCAAACGAATCTTTAGTGACAAAAGCAGATCCGTGGTTGCTTGGGGGATCCAGGGGCGGGAAATGGGAAGGAGGGAGTAAGGCAGGCACACGGGGAAACTTGTGGGGATGATTAGAATGGAACACTTGAGTTCAAGTTTAAGTTATAGCAAACCCCACCTGCAAGGAGACTTTTAAGATATTTTTTACTAATTGTGTCCTCCGCATAAACATTTAATACCATAGATATACCATATACCTGTTTATGTACTGTGGCGTTTTGAGGGCCACAAACCACTGTAATATCTAAGAATTTTTTTGGGGGGGGGTAAGAGGTGGGGGAGCAAGTACTAATTTTCACCACCTTGGGTTCAATATTGCCCCTATTGAGAATACATGCCTATTGCATAAGGAAAAAAAAAACACACACACAAAAATTGAAGCAGGCAAGGAAGTAGTGGTATTATAATTAATTAAAATAACCTGATCTGACTCTTTGATGGAAACGCAGTAACACACATAACTGTGAAAAATGTCCCCCCAGCACTATGCATTAATATGGGTTAATGAAGATGGGTGGCTGAAATGAGAAGGTGGTTTGGAAGGCAGGCGCCTTTCAGAGCAGAGAAATGGTGAAGCCTTTCATGTGCAACTAGAGCCCTCTGCTGGCCATTTTGGGAAACTGCCTCAGTAAGTTAAATAGCCCATTCATTTATTTCTCCAGCATCTGTAATATGCCATGGAGGAGCACTAGACTTGGGTTTGAGGCTCAGCAAGGTTTGATAACGGAGTCAAAACCACACAGTGATAAATGGCAAAGCTGGCGTTCAAAGCCAGGGCCCAGACCGGGAGGAGCCTGCAACCAAGGTATATGCCCTTGACCGTAATTGAATCTGGGACTCTTAGGTCCGACGACTGACGCTCTATCCACTGAGCAAAACCAGCTAGGGCCTGCCTCAGTTTCTTGCCTTGAGCCGTCCATGGCTGCCTGCTTGGGAGCCTCCACTGTCACACACCCTGTATAAATTGTCCCTTCTTGAAAAGGTCTACCTTCTGTGACCTCCACAAAAATCAAACCTCAAAGTGTGACATGGCACCGGACTTAAAAGCCCCCAAATCATCCCTAACTTTGCGAATCACCAGCCAGGGAGCCATCACAGGTTCATCTATTTGCTTTAAAATAACCCCTCAATTGAAATTTTTTGAGGTTGTTTTATCTTCCTTCTAAAGAGCCCTGACTGGTTTGGCTCAGTGGATAGAGCATTGGCCTGTGGACTGAAGGGTCCCAGGTTTGATTCTGATCAAGGGCACATGCCAGGGTTGCAGGCTGGATCCCCAGTGGGGGGAAGTGCAGGAGGCAGCCAATCAATGGTTCTCTCTCATCATTGATGTTTCTATCTCTCTCTCCGTCTCCCTTCCTCTTTGAAATCAATAAAAATATATTTTTAAAAAATTTATCAAAATTCTAACAAGTCACCTAAAGGTGAAGTAAGTTAAAAAGAAATTATGTCAGAGAGCCTCTTGTTCCTATATTTAAAACATTAAAATGAGATGACTCAGTATCAGCAACAAATTTCAATAAAAGATGTGTTTAGTTTGTAACGTTAAAGTGTCATTTTGGTATTTTTAAATTAATAATCTAAACATATACTTACTTTGGAATGCTTCATACATAGGGACCAAATTACTTGTAATTAAGGCATCATATTGACCATCAGAAGTTCTATTATATGCTGCAAAACAAATGAATTGTATTAAATCTAGCTACAAGAGAAATATGACATACTACATAATAGTCAAATGGCTATTACATACTAATGTAAATTAGCAGTACTAACAAAAATACTAAGTACTCTCCGTTAGGGGCCATCACTAATACACGCAGTTTTAGGCACTTGATACCAACCTTCCTGTATTTGTGAACCTGATAGGTAGGAAAATAGAATCTTTGTAGATGCAATCAAGTTAAGGGTCTCAAGATGAAGTTGTCCTGGATTTAGAGTAGAGTAGACTCTAAATCCAGTGACTCAAATCCTTATAAAGAGAGAAAGGTTGAGAAGAGGGGAGGCTCAGGGAGAAGGCCATGGGAAGCCAAGGCAGAGATCAGAGGGATGCAACTACAAGCCAAGCGACACCAGGAGCCCCCGGAAGCTGGAAGAGGTAAAGAATTCTCCCCTCCCTCTATTCTCTCCTTCAGGGGGCACATGGCCCTGCTGACACCGTGACTTTGGGCCTCTGGCCTCCAGAACTGTGACAGAAGGCATTTCGGTTGTTTCAAGGCCACCAAGTCTCTTACCACAGCTCTAGGAAACTAGTATAATGCCAATATGAGTGCGTAGTTATTGAATGTGCACAAAGCAATGATGCTATTCTAAAGAACTCTTCCCAAATAAAATTTTCTTAAAAAGCGAGTTTTAACTCAGTGAAGATTACAGATGACACTCCAAATGGTTGGCTCAGAGGACTCACGGACTCGTGCTGAGGAGGGTGTGTGCTCTGGAGCCCCCCTCCCTGCCTGCCAGCTGAACCACGGAGCTAAGTGCTATGTGCCTCTGTTTCATTTGTCTCATGGCACCTATCCATGGACGTACTGTGAGGCTAAAAAGCTGCAAGCCTATACATACATGTGCATTACAATACTTTTTATATTTAAACTACCTTTGGGTGTCTGAAGTAAAACTGAAGTGAAAGGCCAGTGGGTGGGCACCAAAAAGCAAGGAAAATATAAGTTGTTGGTTGATTTCACGTGCTGTTCACGGTCCTCAGATCCCCTATAAGACTCTTCTATTTTTTAAACTAAGCCTTGAAAGTTGGGAGGGCAATATAGCATTACCCCCTTTTCAGAGAGAAAACAAACAAATAAACCCACAAGAATTAGCTTATTGAGGCATTTTTAACAGAATTTATAGTGGAGAGTTAGAAGAAAGTTTCATTTTTATCCTTAATACTTTTAAGACAAGCTGTGTAGTTACAAATTTCATTCCCTTGTTGAGGCAAACATATATAGGTACCAACCAACATCCATGGCTTAACAGACACAATTTTATATGCCAATTTAAAAACATTTATTAATAAATTGCTCAAGTCTTTTAAGGTTTATTCTAGGGTTTGCATAAATTCAGCAGCTCTAATTGTCTCTAGATATTTTAATAAGATGTATCAATTTACTTACCCTAATTCTGTGTTAGAAATTTACATTGTAATGCTACTTGCTGCCATTAACCCTTTTCCCTTCGACTATGGACTTCAGAATCTTGAAATTATAGATCTCTACATTGATCTCTTTGGTGGGGGAGGGGGAAGAGGAGGGAGAGGGGGAGAATGGAAAACTGATTAAAAAATCAATAAATATTTTATTGATTTTTTTTTTTTTTTTTTTACAGAGAGGGAGAGGGATACTGAGTTAGAAACATCAATGAGAGAGAAACATTGATCTGCTGCCTCCTGCACACCCCCTATTGGGGATGTGCCAGCAACCAAGGTACATGCCCTTGACCGGAATCGAACCTGGGACCTTTCAGTCTGCAGGCTGACACTCTATCCACTGAGCGAAACCAGTTAGGGCAGCTGTAGGTTTTTTTTTTTTATGTTGTTTATCAAGTTTCCCTCTATTCCTATTTTTCTGAGAGTTTTTGTCATGACTTTCAAATATCTTGGTCAATTTGATTTTTCTTCATTGGTTGATATCATCATGTGATAGCCACCAAAGATAATTTATTCTTTAGTTTGTTAATATGGTGATTACATTGATTTATTTCAAGTATTGAACCAGCCTTGTATTTTTGCAATGAACTCTATGGTATATAATTCACTTTATATATGCATGTCTTTTCATATAATTAATAAATAATTCTATTTGCTAATAATTTGTTAAGGATTTGTATGTCTATTTTCATGAAGAATATTGGTCTGTATTTTTCTTTTTTTATACTGTATTTTAAAATGTTTTTGGTTTTGGTGTCAGTGAATACTAGCTTTATAAATGAATTGAGAAGTGTTTTTGTTTGCCTTCTTGGTTTTCTGGAAGAAAGTGTATAGAATTGGTGTTATTTTTCCTTTGCACACTTGTTAGAATTCTACAGTGAAAGCTGGGCCTGGAGATTTCCTCTTTGGGACTTTTAAATTAGTAGAGCGTGATAAGTTTTGAAAATACAACACTTAAAAAGGTATACAAAAAGATACATTAAAAACACTATAAATAAGTAAAAGTGGAATTCTAAAAATGTTCAACTAATCCTCAAGAAAGCAGAATAAAGAAAACAGAAATTAAAAATTATATCAAACAGAAACAAACAGAAAATAGAATGGCAGACTTAAAATCTAACACGGCAGTGATTACATTAAATATAAATGGTCTAAATAAAAAGATAGATTGACAAAGGTATTTAAAAATATGATTCCACTATATATTGTCAAAAAGAAACTCATTTTAAATAAAATTATATAGGCAGGTTAAAAGTAAAAGAATGGAAAAAGATATGATGGAAAAAAAATAAATAAAAAGAAAGCAGTAGTGAAACACAAAGAAAAGTAGTTTTAAAAGGACCTCTGCAGAACTAATGTTGGAGCTAGAAAGACCTTGGCTCAATGACAGGGTCTGCTAGTTGGCTTCCTTATCACTGTAGTAATCTCAAGGAACATCTAAATGCCTCGTTTTCCTCATCTTTAAAATGGGCATGGAAAGAGAACTTACCTCATAGGCCTATTAAAGAGTAAACATGATCTGGCATACACACCCCTCCTTCATTGCTTGCAGTATAACCAAGTCCTATTAGGAGCCATTACAATAATAGCAACAATTATAACAACTGCTGCTACAGAAGGCATTTTGTTAGGTTCTTTTAATTAAACATCTCAATGAACCCTAAAATTTACTGCAAGGTTAGCATTGCCATCCTTATTTTAAAAATAAAAAAATTTAATAAATAAAAGTAAGAATATCGATGCTCAGAAAAGTGAAGTAAGTCCTGAAAGATCAAAAAGTATCTGGTGTAAGTGCTGGGACTAAATCCAAGGACTGCTTCCCTTCATTATTTCATCCTTTTCCAATATATCACATTATCTAGAACCTAGATGTCTACATTAATCAACTTTCAATTCTTCAGAGTTTTCAGCCCAATGAAATGCCCTTCATGACCTCAGGAAATAAATTTTGAATTAAAATTGACTCCTGCCTTCTAGTCCTGAGACTTCTTGGTCTTTTTCTGGAGTTTGAGGCCAAGCTGCATTCCTGCAGCTTCCGGATGGCTCATGGACTCTCCAGCCTCTTTTTGTGTTTAGTGGCCCTGGTTAGAATTTACCAGAAGCTAGGCTTGAGATTCCAGGGGACGTGGGTGCCATCAGAGACAGATATTGGTTACCAGGGCGAGGCAAAAGTAGGTTGACATTTGTTAGTATGGAGAATACAATAATAAATAATAATAATACAAGAATAAACTCTGTGTTTCATGTATTCACAACTGTAAATATACTTTGCCACACCCTGTAGACTGTATTGTTGAGATTCAGAGACAGTGTGGATTTCAATATGGATAGGTACACTATATAGCACACTCCTGTACTACGTACCTATACACAGCCCAATATACCTAAAAAAGTCTTCCCCTCTCTAATTAGAAACCCTGTACATCTTAAGTGAAAATCCAGCAGTCACATGCCCCAACAATTCCACTTCTAGGTACATACTAGTACATTAAAACAATAGTTTTCATCTGGGCATCCTAAAAGGTGTTTGGAAATATTTGGGTGGTTTGGTTGACACTATGACTGAGGGTGCTTCAGGCATTTGTGGGTGGAAGGGCCACCGGTGCTAAACGCCCTGCAATGTGTCAGCGAAAGGACGGGAAGAAGAGGCTCATCTGAAAGGCCAGGAGCTCCATCGCAGAAGACACTGTCCCAGAGAAACGTGTGCATCTGCAACCACACGCGTCACAAACATTTTCATTGCAATATTGCCTAATTTTCATAAAATTAAAAATAACAGCCAGAAAGCAACAAATCCATTCATGATAGACTAAATAAATGTTGGTATGGTGATACACTGGGGAGAAATAGACACCAATAAAAATTAACTTATCTCAGTTAAACACATCAAGAATGTTGTATCTGAAAATAATGTTGAATAAAAAATGGAAAAATATAGATACCAAGTTATATAAGGTTCAAAAACAGAATTCAGCAGGGATACACATATAAGAAGTAAAACTACAAAGAAAAATAAGTGGACGGTTAACAGAAAAGCTAGGATAGCAATTACATCTGTGGAAAAAGAAGGGGCTGCCCTGGCCGGTTTGGCTCAGTGGATAGAGTGTTGGCCTGTGGACTGAGGGTCTGGGTTCGATTCTGGTCAAGGGCACATGTCCAGGTTGTGGGCTTGATCCCCGATGGGGGACTTGCAGGAGGCAGCCAATCCATGATTCTCTCTCATCATTGATGTTTCTCTCTCTCTCTCTCTCTCTGAAATCAATAAATATATATTAAAAAATAAAATAAAATAAGGAAAAGAAAAAGAAGGGGCTTACATTTAGAGAGAGTAAACTTTATAATGGGTCATGAATATGTAAGTATTGCTTTTATTATCTTTGTACATATGTATATACATATATATTACTTTTTATAAACTATTTAATTTTCAAGAAACAGGCTTGAAATGATTGCATTAGAATGTTAGCAAAAGTGATGTTTTGGTGTAAGGATCATAGTTAAGATTTTTTTCCTTTCATTTATTTTTCTGCATTCAA
Source organism: Myotis daubentonii (assembly GCF_963259705.1). Lineage (NCBI taxonomy): Eukaryota > Metazoa > Chordata > Mammalia > Chiroptera > Vespertilionidae > Myotis > Myotis daubentonii. The sequence goes on along the minus strand of NC_081847.1, from coordinate 69,584,827 downwards.
AACCTTTTTCAAGTATCTCCACCACTCATCATTTGGGCCTAGCCTTCTTGATCTTCTTGACTGCATTATTTTTCTTTGTTCCCTAGTATTTTTAGAAATAATATGAACCTTGACCAAAATATAAAAAGTGATGAAAGTGAAAGAGAAACAAAATCAAAGTAAACATAAATAAAAAGTAATAAGTTACCACAAAAAATATGTACAAGTTGAATTCACATATCTATATAATATATAAGCCCAGCAGCTGGAATAGCAGAATGATCAGAATGACTGGAATCACCAGTGGCTATGACACGCACTGTGGCAGCCAACCAGCCTGATCTGGGCCCTGATCAGCACTCCCCAGCTGGCCTGGACCCCAATCGACTCCCAACACCCCAATTGGGCTGGGCCAGCAGGACCCCACCTGTGCATGAATTTGTGCACCGGGCTTCTAGTCAGTTAATAATTGGATACAAAAGCTCCACATTTCACATTCCATTTAAAACTGAATATTTTCTGTTATCTTTTCTGTAACAAGTTTGGTGTTACATCTGAAATATGATCTCTAGTTAAACAATATTTCTACAATAACATTTTAATTCATATTCCTTAAAATGACATATTTCCCTTCAACATCTTTGAGTACTTGTTGAAAGCTTTCATGCGCTCCAAGTATACAAAGGGTTACACTCCTATATTAATCCTCTCATTTCAATTAGCTGTAACCTATTGATAAAGACTTCCCTATGTACTGACATCTTATCATTTCTGTCCTGCAACTTGATGTTCAATAAGTTTGACTTGTACATACAGGCTCCCTCCCATGGAGAGTGTTGGCAGGAGTTTTCTTCTTGTGTGTTCTTCTTTGATGTTTGGTGAGGGCTGACCTCTGGCTGAAGGTTTTGCTACATTCATTACATTCATAGGGCTTTTCCCCTGTGTGAATTCTCTGATGTTTTGTGAGTGCTGACTTTTCATAGAAAGTTTTCCCACATTCTGGACATTTGTAGGGTTTCTCTCCTGTATGAGTTCTCTGATGTACGACAAGGTTGGACTTCACACAGAAAGACCTCCAGCATTCATCACATTTATAGGGTTTCTCTCCTGTGTGGGTCCTTTGATGTTGAGTAAGGTTTGATTTCACACAAAAGGTTTTCCCACATTCATTACATCGATACGGTTTCTCTCCCGTGTGAGTTCTCTGGTGCACTGTGAGGGCTGACTTCTGGCAGAAGGATTTTCCACATTCATTACATTCATATGGTTTTTCTCCTGTGTGAGTTCTCTGATGTTCGGTGAGGTTGGACTTCACAAAGAAGGACTTTCCACATTCATTACATTCATAGGGTTTTTTCCCTGTGTGTGTTCTCTGATGTTGAGTAATGTCTGTTTTCTTATGGAAGACTTTTCCACATTTATTACAGTCATAGGTTTTCTTTCCTTTGTGAAAACTCTGATTTTGAGTGAGGTCTGACTTATTACTTAAAGCCCTCCCACTTTCATTACATTTATTGGTTCTTTTCCTCAAGTGTGTTCTCTGATGTTGACCAAGTTTCAACTTCTTGCAGGAGGATTTCTCACACTGACTACCTTCAAAGCTTTTCTCTCCTGTGTTAATTCTCTGGTTTTGAGTGAGGCATGACTTCTTTATGGCTTTCTTACTTTCATTACACTCACTGTGTTTTTCTGTTGTATGAATTTTCTGATGTTGAGTAAGGCATGACTTTTCATGGAAGGATTTCCCACATTTATTACAGTCGTAGATTTTCTCTCCTCTGTGAGTTATCTCATCTTGAGTGTGGCATGACTTCTGCAAGGCCTCCGCACTTTCATTATACTCATCAGGTTTTCCTCCTGTGTGCATTCTCTGATGTTGAGTAAGGTTTGACTTCTTGCTACAGGATTTCTCCAATTTATTACATTCGGAGTATGTCTCCCCTATGTGAGTTCTCTGATGTGCACGTTTTGGCTTTACCCATGAAGATTTCCCATTTTTATTGGATTCACGTGGCTTCCTTTCCCTAAGGGTTTTCAGATAAGCACTGAACTTTAACTTTTGCATGAAGGTTGTTCTATGTTTTTTACCTTCAGAGGGGTTCTTTCCTGTGGGAACTCCCTTATATGTAACAAAGGCTGGTTTTTCGTGAAAGGCTTTCCCACAATTATTATATGTAAGAAGTTGCTCTGAAGCTGAATTCTTCTGATGTTGACTAAAGTAATCATTATGACTGTGGGACTTCTTTTGATCATTGTCACAGGGCTTGCTCATTGTATGAGTTTTCTCATGCATAGTGTCAAGGAATACACATCCATTGAAATTGGGCTTTTTTATTGCATGGATTCTATTACTAAGAATTAATTCCGAAACACTTTTCAAGTTTGTTCCAAATGAGTCACATTTATGAGATATTTTTCTTGAAGACACTGGGTTTGTGCCCATATTAAATTCTTCTCCTAAGGTTTTACTTCTCTCCTTAGTCATTGTTTTGTTGTTGCTGAATAAAGCTTGCTTTGGATATATATCTTCATTTTCTTGGCTTCTCTCTTTCATGTTATTGACTTTCTGGACTTCTATAAATATTAAAAATTAACATACATTATAAATCTTAACATATTCTTAAAGCAATGGGGTTGTATACAAGGGCCCTATATTGAGTTGGTTTTTAGGTTTTAGACATAGTCTCCTGGGACAAAAGAACTCTTAAGCAAATATTTAACTCTTTTGTTTGGTAACATGAAAACAAAGACAAAAACATATACCATAGTAGAAAAAGAGGGAAAAAGCTGAAAATTAATCAAGTAGGTTTGGCTTGTTACAATATAACATTAAAATAGGTAGAGAGTTTGAAATAAAACAGAAGGAATGGTGAACTGAGAACAAAGGATGTTAGGAAAACAACTGATCCAAGGATGGAGGTTAGTCAAAGAATGGGGCAAAGATAAAGGACACTGAGTAGGGAGGCAAGGAAGACCAAAGGGTGACCAAGGGACGTATCAGAGCAAAGATTAAGTTTGGGGGCAGATTAAAGACTAGAACCTTATCCTCCCCTCCTTATGCTTTAAATAATGCAGCAGGATCCTTCTTACAGTCTGCATGCTTCTAATCTCTTTCTCTTTTTTCCCATTCTGTATACCAACTCACACATATATTTATAAAATCATCACTCATTTCCTCTGGTCAGTCCTATAGTTCTGGCTCCATCTCTCCATATAGCTGTGATATGGAAAAACAATGTCCAAAGAGAATGTTAAAATATATGAGAGGACAAGCCATGCTTACAACAGGATCCAACTCCCCTCTGTGTTTTGATTGCTGGTGCTATCATTTGATCTATCAGAGTTAATCAATATAATCTTTCCTGACACTCTACTTTTTCCACTTTCAGTCTGCAGTCACAATACTAATTTTTAATTCCACGTTTATGTCATGTTTTCTTCCTCTCTGATTTCTCTTGTCTGTGGGAGCTCCAGTACCTGGTCATTCAACTTGATCATAGGACCAATACTAAATTTTCATCTTAAAAATTTTTGGCTTTGGGTAATTATTGTTATCCTCTGCTATTCTCATTTTATTCAATAATATCAACTGTGTGCTTAAAAGCTTATGACTTTTCTGTAGCAGATAGAGGAAAATTTGATGTTGAATGTTTATACTTAAGAGTTGATACTAGTTTCATATGCCTAAATTCACAATACATGTTCAAATGATCATCCCACAAGCCTACAATATTGCTAGCTTCTACAAAACCAGGATATTTAATCCCATATATTGTGCATTTCCAAACACAAACCCACTTTATGTTCTTCACTGAGTTAGCACACATTCCATCCTTAGCTCTTCTCAGAACCTAGGCATCCTTCAGGGCAATTTCCTGTTGTTTAAAAAATATATATCCTCACTCTTTTAAATTCCATTTGTGATAAATATTACAAGTAAATACTATCTGTACAATATGTTCTCACACTATTTCCTAAGCACTTCTACTTCCATGATCAAGCCTGATTTCCATTGCTTTTGGCAGTTTTCCACCTTTAAAAATTATTATTATTATGTTTGAGATATCAGCTGCCTCCCACCTACAATAAATATAGAGTTGACTTTTCTCCTTGTGGCCTCTGGGTAATTTTCAGGAAAAAAAGGGACAAGGCTGACTTTACACTTGCATCTGTATATTGGAATCCACTCCTTCCTTCAAAAAACACTGTTTATGTGGCTTCTGAACACTCCTGTCTCCTGACTCTCACCCTATAGCAGTGATGGCGAACCTTTTGAGATTGGCATGTCAGCATTTTGAAAATCTCTAACTTAACTCTGGTGCCGTGTCACATATAGAAATTTTTTGATATTTGCAACCATAGTAAAACAAAGATTTATATTTTTGATATTTATTTTATATATTTAAATGCCATTTAACAAAGAAAAATCAACCAAAAAAATGAGTTTGCGTGTCACCTCTGACACGCGTGTCATAGGTTTGCCATCACTGCCCTATAGAGTGGGTGCTCCTTCTCAGTCTCTCTTGCTAGAATCCCCTGTCTTCCTGACTTGCAAATGTAGTGCTTAAGGGTATAGTTCTTGACTTCTCTTACCCATTGTCTCCCTCACAGTAGAATTCAGTCTTTACCAGGCCTGTAAAGTTTTGCCCTCAGGTAACTCTGCCATCACTTGCTAATTTCTCCTCAATAAACCCTCTCTGACTTCCTTGCTGTTCCCTGATTACACCAAGTGCACTCCTGTCTCAGAGGCTTGGCACCAGCTGCTCCCTCCATCTGGAAATCTCTCAGGTAACCCATGTCTCCCTCCACTCCACTTTTCTTCCTCCTCAAAGAGGCCCTTCCTGACTTCCCTGCCGATCTCTATCCCCTTCACCTGACTTTAACTTTTCAGGGTGCTGATTACCACCAGGCATACTGCATATTTCTCTGCTCACCAGGTCTACTGATTGGACTAGAGACTTTGCTTTTGTAGCCCTGTGCTTGGAACGTGACTGGTGCACAACAGGAATTAAATAACTAAATATTTGTTGAATAAAAGAATGTATCAATAAATGCATCTCTATAGAGTGTGTAGCACTGGTGGGAAGGTGAACAATGGCCATTGTTGAACAGAGAGAAAAACAGAGAAATGAAGGTCTAAGATGAGGGAGGCAGCAAATGGATGCCACAAAAACCAAGCAAATCTCTCTCTGTACATGTCAAACAGAGAATTTAAAAATTGTATATGAAAGTGAAATTTGGAGGTTTCATAGCTAAGGTATGGTACTTATTTGTCTTTAGTCATGTCTAAAAGTGGAGCCTCTATAAGAGATTTCTGAAACATTTCAAAGATACCAACCCTTGACCTGGACTCTTGGGATTCAATTTCTACCAGTTGCCTTGACCTGACTTCATTAACTCACCTGGATGGCTCCGACTCGGGAACTCTCCCTTTACTACCCATGGTTCTTCTCCGTGCTCCAACTTGAATATCAGCTCAGGTTTGGTGACACAGTGCCCTGTGATGGGAGATGACAGGGGACTTGGCAACGTTTCTTAGGGTTCAGGCCCTTTGAGGAATCAGACGGGAGAAGCTTTAGAAGCTGAACAATGATGGAGCCCTCGTCGAAAAAGGCTCTTTCACTGGGGAGGTGAGAATACAATATTCAAGTTCCTTAAATTCGGATCTTTTAATCCGAATTCTCAAGCTGAAAACTCATAATATTCGACATTGATGTGGTTCCTAAGAAAGGGAGTGCATGCTGTTGGGAGTTGCATGGGGCTGTGCTTACCCAGGGACAACAGGTGCCTGTAGTTCTCCAGCATCACGTCCCTGTACAGGTGCCTCTGAGCAGAGTCCAGCAGCTGCCACTCATCCCGGGTGAAGGCCACAGATATATTCTCGAACGACACTGACCCCTGTAATAGCCCAATGCTGCTCAGTCTGAAGTGCTCAAGACCAGAGGGCATGAGAAAGACATCTGGGCACGAATCCTACTGTGCTCACCGTTAAGAGTTTACCAGGCAATATTACAAGGGATGTCTATGTACTTGTGGGAAAGACAGAAATCATAACAGAAATACAGTGGGGCCTTGACTTACGAGTTTAATTCGTTCAGAGACCGAGTTCGTTAAGGAGCTCGTTAACTCAAATTACTCTATCAACTCAATGCAAAAAATCAGCTGAGAGACAGCTGGTATCTCAAAAAACTCGTTAGTCAGGACACTCGTAAGTCAAGGCCCCACTGTACACTGCTGCCATGCTTGTTTATGAATTCATAAAGCAACCTGAGTTCCGCTGCCTGCCTAGAACTGCTCTGGTTTTGGAGGACACCACGGAGAATAAGACACTGGTCCTGTTCTTAAGGCATTTACAGACTGATGAGGCGAATTTCTACAGAAATAGACATGTGCAACAGTGAATTATGGGAGCCATGAAAAACTGTGTGGACAGAGTGAGGTCACAAAGGGGAGAGAGGGTTACATTTCTTTGTGTGTTTTCTCAGGTTATGCTGCATTGAGGAGATAAAGATGTGGTTGCACACCAACAGTGAGTTTTGTGTGAATAAGAGACAACAGTATAAGCAAAGATATAGACACACTAAAAGTGCACATTCGGTTAAGGGAACTGCAAGTAGTACAGCATGATAGAATAAGGTGGGAGGCTTTGATGAGACATAGAATGGTAGGAGGTATTTAGTGCTCAGACATGGAGAAATTTTGGACTTTCCTCTATAGAGCAGTGGCCTCCAAATACTTGGTCACCCCACCAGTAAGAGTTACTGGGTCTTTCCTCAGGTTTGCAGGCTCGATCCCCAGTGGGGGGCATGCAGAAGGCAGCCAATCAATGATTCTCTCTCATCATTGATGTTTCCATCGCTCTCTCTCCCTCTCCCTTCCTCTCTGAAATCAATCAAAAATATATTTTTTTAAAAAGTTATGGGTATTTCTTATAAATTATACTAGATGTCTATGACTCTCCAGCCATACACCAAAAGTAAAGCTTACCTTTCCTGAGCTTTTTAGATACAAAAGAAACATAAAAGTGCATTCTCGAACTTTATTTACAGGCCGTATAAGACCTGATTGTGCAGTTCTCTGGGGCCAACATGCCGGTTTTAGAGATTGCTTCTGAGGACGATGGGGCCATGTAAACAAGTGACACATCAGAATTATAAATTGAAAGTAGTGTTCTAGAAGCCGAGTGCAAGGTGTTTCAAAGCTGTGGTTCTCAATCAGACATAATTTTGCCACTCATGGGGGATTTGGCAATGTCTGGAGACATGTCTGGTTGTCACAACTGAGGAAAGGGTGCTACTGGTATATGGTGGGTAGAGTCCAGAGATACTACTAAATATCCTACAATGCATAGGCCAGCCTCTACAGCAAGGACTTATCTGGTCTGGCTGGTGTGGTTCAGTGGTTGAGCATTGACCCAGTAACCAAGAGGTCACTGGTTCAATTCCTGGTCAGGGCACATGCCCAGGTTGCAGGGTGTACAGGAGGCAGCTGATGGGTGATGTTTCTCTCTCATTAATGTTTCTACCTCTTTATCCCTCTCTTTTCCTCTCTCTCTCTAAAAATCCATAAAAACATGTTATTGTTTTTTAAAAAAAATAATTATCTGGCCCAAAATATTGATAGTGTTGAAGGTAAAGAGAGCCTGTTTCCAAGAGAAGTCAGAGAGGAAGGTAATAGACTATGAAAAGAGATGACCACCTCCTTTAATGTAGCAGCAAAAGTGGGATTTAGAAGTGGGAACTGATTCTAAATGGAATTAGTCAGTAATTGTTTATGGAATGAGGGGCGGGGGGGGGGGGGGGGATAGGAGCAGTAGTCCCAGGTAAGTGCCAGAGCAGCTGGGTCAATGCTGATGCCAGATACTGAGATTGGCAAAATAGGAGAGGGAACAGATTGGGCAGGAGGAGAGAGAGCTGACTCTTGGACATGTTATACTGAAGGCGTCCGTGGCACCCACGGGTGGAGATGTTGAGGTGACAGCTGGGGCTCAGGAGAGAGGTGTAGGGTTAGGATGTATTTTTAGAAACCAGGAACATCTCAGTGGTAGCAGAAGCCATCTGAACAGGGACCTTGCTCACAAAGAGCATGGAGACCAAGGGAACAGAGCCTGGGAGCAGCAGGGCAAGGCCAGCGGGCCTGGTGACTACGAAGGACAGGAACCAGGAGTTAGCAGCTGTATCTGCAGCATTTAGAACAGTCCTGGTCTGGTCCACTGTGGTGTCCCAAAAGCAGCCGTCAAATAAATGCTGTCTGGTGGTGACAATTTCAAGAATAAGTGCTCTCCTAACTCGATGCAATGGGCTGGACACACACACACACACACACACACACACACACACACACACACACACATCTCCTCTGTCTCTGAAGCTACAGCAAGGAGAGATATAAAAACACTAATATGTGAATCAGAACAGAAGCGTGTTGGGAAAGAGGATGGCAGCAAGTGAGAAACGCTGGCTGGCTTCTGGAAGAGGTAGAGGAGGAGGGAGATAGTGGCAGCACTGTGCTCACCCCTTAATACAGAGTGTGGCAAAGTCTCAGGTTTGAGCAAAGCCTGGCGAGACCTCCCAGCTCAGGAAACTCTAGTGGACGTGGGTGGGGCCGCAGAAGAGGGAGCAGGAGTGACAGAAGGACCGCCCCCTCCTTCCCTGCTCAGGGGATAGCTGCGGGTTAACACTCAGGAGGCCAGGTCTCTATAAAAGGCAGGGAACTGCCTCCACGTGTTTGCATGAACTTTGCAACCCAAGAGACAATCAGAGTACTGTGCTTAGCACCCTGATACGGTCACAATTTTTCTTTTAAGGCAACTCTAGGGAAACAGACTAATAGGCTCAGGTAAGGCACTGCCCCATTTGGCAGGGGAAACGGAGTCCCCTCGAGCTTTGTCCCCCTCTGTACAGACTAAAAAGCAGACTGTCCGTACACATGTCCCAACTATTCATGTGGGAGACCCCGAATCATCCTTTCATTCCAGTGAAAAGCTTGCCAAGGAAACAGGCCTCTGGTTGCCAAGTAACACACATCAGCTACCAAATTGATATAATGAGGGTTTTACCTTTCTTTTCACACAGAAGACAAAAAAGGGCTCAATGTAGGAGGAAAAACAACCATCTGAAAAAGAAGCCTCAAGAACAGACTTGAAGACTGTTAAACAAATCTCCTGTCAATAAAAATCAGCAGCCTGAAAGGTAAATACTGAGAACAGACTGAAGACTATGAAAACAAGTTTAATTCCCCTATCACAGAGAATAACTTTTAAGAATTCCAATAGAAGTTCCCAAATTGATGAAAGAATCTTCTATGAAATGAGAAAAGTGAGGTGTGAAAAAAGAAGTCCACAGACACTAAATATTTTATTGCTGACTTATGAAAACAGAAAAACAAAACTCTCGAGAGAAGGCTGGAAAACCAAATCATACAGGTGACAAAAATGAGCAAATCTCTCAACACATAGAACAAAAAACACAGAAAAACGAATATGATGAAAGAAAAGTAAGAAATCACAGACGCCGGTTGGGAGAGGCACTGACAGCCTAATGGGATTTCTGGGCGACAAGAACAAAGAGCTGGAGGGAAGGAGAAACCATCTGAGAAGTAACGGAAAACATCCCGGAACGCATGAGTCTTCATCCTAACAGGACCATCCAATTACCGAGCAGGCAACCTGAAAAAAGAACAAATAACCAGGCACTGCCTGGTGAAACATCTGAAACCCAAGGGTAAAGACAAACTTGCAAGAAGGAAAAACAAAACAGGTTACCTACACACACACACACACACACACACACACACACACACACACACACACATACACAAATGAGAATAAACTGCTGCACAACTTCTCCACGTCTTTCCAAATGCCAGGAGACCATGGAGATGATCTTTTCTCCTAATGCTCTGAAGGAAAAGGATTTCAAACCCAAATCCTGTAAGCAATCAACCATTCATGTAACGGGGCAGAATAAAGGCACTTTCAGATACCTAGCCTCAGAAGGCATGTAACCACACAGTCATTCCGTGCAACCCTCCAGGGGTCTCTGTCAAAACTCAGCAGAAGCTGAGGAAGAAGACCTGGCTTCCAGGAATGATGGTGGAAGAGAGAAGGGCTGAAGAACTGGTTCTGGTAGATCAGAAAGGACTGACCGTGGGTGGCTTACAGGTGTGAAAGGGAAGAGTGCATGGGGCTAACCGAACAGGAAACATTTTTTAAAAGCTATTTAAAAAGGGTATGTGGGCAAAGTTTTATAGTTTTTGACAAAGCTGTGGGAACCACGCCTGAGAATTCCTGAAACTTTGGAAGAGGAGCTGCTACAGGGATTGACGGTGATGCTACAGTGGCCTCGTCGGATCAACAGCGGGCCCTCTGGGATGGGGTACTGCAATCCGCCATGGAAAACAGGGAAGGTGAGGGCCCCTGGTTGAGCTAGGACCGCCAGCTCCATTGGTCAGCACGGGTGCCTGAAACCCTTCCTATAGAAGTAGGGTTGCCAGTTAAATTTGAACTTCAGATAAGAAACAAGTAAGTTTTTAGTATATGCGCGTCCCATGCAGGATATACTTTGTTTTATATACCCTGTGTAGGCAACCCCACACCTAAGATATCTCCCAAGCTCTAGAGCAACTTGAACCATAAGCAGATGATAACTTACAGCAAACAGTGCGTGGGAAGCTTGCAGTGAATGTGGCCTCAAATGTCTTTCTGGCCAAATGTCTAACGATGTATCCTTAGAACGACTCCAGCCAACCTCTTAAAAAGTTACTTAAACCTTTACTTATATCCTCCCAAAAGAGGCATATAAAAGTATCCACCTAAACAAAATAGATGAAACGAAAGTAAAAAAAAAAAAGTACCTGTCTCATAACATCAGCATTATCTGAGCTAATCCAGGTAAGAAAATTAACAGTGACTAGAACATAATAAGCAGCCCTAAACTGTAGGTAAGACTATAACTGAACTGACCAATTATTATTATTTTGTCACTTTGCCGTCAACCTTGGGACTGCAAAAATAATCAGAAAATGGATGCTAAAGTTTAAATAATTATTATCCAAGTAGTAAAAAGGTGTGATGCGACTGTTAACTAAACACTCCCAAATAATATTTATTATATTAAAAAAAAGAGAGAAAAAAGAAAAGCATTAGATTATTTCCACAAAGCTTGAGATGAGGGAGGAGTCTATCCTATTTGGATGGTACTGTAAAAACCATTCCTGATGTGGAGAGACACATATGTTTACATCTGTGTTAAACACATCAAAGGCAATCAATAGTAGAATAAAAAGAAAACGTAGACCTTGGCAACTACTGAAGATTAAGAAAGGAGAGGAAAATAATAATGCAGGAAATGATAAAAATAAAGAAAAACAGTTGATAAGAAAATGTGTTTACTGAAAATGCAAAGGAACTCTTAGATTTCACAGGAAAAAAATCGGTAATAAGTAAACAACTCACCTCGGATGTGTTCATTTTCTTCTGCCCCTGGAAGAATGTGGAGAACTGTGAAGGCAGAGCTGGAGAAAGGGAAGGAGAAAAGGTATCATGGGAACTATGGTCTACCTTGAAGTCCTCATGGCGCTGTCTAGAAATCCACACGGATTAGTGCCACAGACCACAGCGGGGGAATGTCTCTGACCCTCAGGAAGGGCAGGTATGTCGAGGGGCCTCTGGCAACCCTGGGCTAACCAGGAGGAGCTCAGAGAGGCAGGCCTTCCCCTGGGGAGAGTACATATTGTTTCTTATTGGTTTCTTACAAAGTATAACCTCCCTCGATTCAATAGCCGACAAATATACAACAAGGCAAAGTCCAACTGAGAAAGACCTGGTTATACAAATCGTAGCATAGGAAGGACAACATGTCACCCCTTTGGTCCATTATGAAACATGTGACATTCTGAATTATTTTGATATTTGGGATTTACTTTAAAATAATCCAGTAGAGGAAGGTGGAAGGTGGGGAGTGTGTGTGTGTGTGTGTGTGTGTGTGTGTGTGTGTTTGTCTGTTGGGGGAGTATAGATAGATGAAATAAAATGGCCCATATTTTGAAAATTGCTGAAGCTATGACAAGTATATGGGAGTCATTATATAGTTTTATTTTGTATGTTTTAAATATTTCCATTAAAAAATGTAGAAGATGACACAACAATAAAAACCTGATAGAAACCTGCTCATGTACTTTTATACATATGTTTTTAACTCCTTGTGGTTAAAGAATTCACCGGAACCTCTGACAACAGGAATGGGTGTGCTTCAAGAAAACCTTTTTTTTTTGGAAAGGAGATTTGTTCTCCTTGGTTTGCAGTATCTCCAAAGGACTTTTTATTAAGGAATTTGCTTTGATTTAACTGAGACATGGTGGACAAAACCGTGGCTTGGGATTTGCAGTCAGGGGACTTTGGTGCTCCTTTTAGTTCTGCCACTAATGAATAATGTAAATGGGGATAATAATGCAGGTGTAAGAACATTAATGATACTGACAGTAGTTTAATAATCCAGGTGTAATAACATTAATGATACTGACAATAGTTGCATATTGCTCACCATGTAACAGCATTGTTCTAAGTACTTTATAGATGTTACCCCGTTTATTCCTTAAAATAAAGCAAGATGTAGATGCTCTTCTTACTCCAACTTTATAGAGGAAATTGAGGGGGAGAACATTAAAGTAATATGGTAGAGCCAGGCTCTGAACCCTGGCAGCCTGGCTCCAGAAACCTTATACTTAACCCTATGCCAATGACTCCCTCAGGCCCCATATTGTTCACTTTTAAAATGAGGCAGGATTATAGAACCCTTGAAAACCCTTCCTGTGCTGCTATGAAGGCAGGCATGGCAGGTGGGTGGCATAGCCCTAAATTCCAGATGTGGCGATGTGCATGGTTTAAGGGCTGGGCAGGGTCCCGGGAGAGGGATGAGAGAATTGATGCAGGAGGGTTTTCTGGGAGGAGTAGAGATAGTGTCTCCCTGGCCTCCCTCCCAGACCATGTCCTCATCATCCTGTCCACAGGGTTTCCCTTCCCATGCAGCCTGCCTATTGCCCCCATCCTCAGCCCCGCTGACCTCTCTCTTTGGAAAGTTGGTCCTTGTTTTCACTGACTGACAACAACAACAACAAACCACAGGACCAGTTCCCTGCGCCTTGACAACCTCAGGGCAGAAGGATGGGGAACTGCTTCTGAGCAAGCGAATACAGACCCTGCTTGTTCCTCGGATCTCTGCCCTGGTGCCCATCTGGGGAGGGTGGGGATCCCCCAGGTGGGAGTCCTGCTCCTGTTCCCACCCTCTTTACTCCCAAGAGCTGAGTGATCAGGGAAATTTGGACCTGGCCGGAAGGGGTAAATTCAATGAACTGGAATCTTCAGCCCAGGCCCACTGTCTCTTGGAATTCATCACCCGCTACAACAGCTCTCACAGTGTGGTCCCAGACCAGCAGCACCAGCAGCAGCACCTGGGAACTTGGTAGACATGCAAATTCTTGGGTCCCTCCCTAGACTTACTGACCCAGGAACTCTGGGGGTGGGACCAGGCCGCTGTTGGGTTTTAACAAGGCCTCCAGGTGATTCTGATGCATGCTGGGAACCACTGCCAGAAAGTGTGACTGAGGGGTCTGTAAACTGCTGAGGGCACAGGGCAGACAGACAATGAAGGAAGAGTCTAGAAGGCTCAACTGTGCAGTAACCCGAGGGTTCTGTGCAGACACCAAGAATCCTCAAGAGCCTCTAGGGAAGACTCAGTCCTCACACACTCCAGGTCCTTCCTTGCGGCTCCAGGGAAGTGCCACTCGGCTGAGCGCTGTGAAGGACGTGCTGCCGGGCAAACCCTGCCTGGGACGCGGAAATCAAGCCCTTTTGGGATCCCACCCCAGCTCCTTCCATTACTGGCCATGAAACGTAACCTCCAGGCTCGGCTTACTGCTTGTTAAAACGGGGTGACTAACCCCGATTTTACAGGGGGTCTTTGAGAACAAATAATACACTTCATGGAAAGAACAGTGAAAAGGGCAGTAACATTTCCCAGGTGCTTCGTGACTGTCAGGACCTGCGCTGACTGCTTGACAGGTGCTCCCTTGCTCGCTCCTCAGATCAACCTGGAGACAGGTTTTAGGAATGATTTCATTCTGCTGATGGAGAGACTGAATCTTAGAGGCTCATCATTTTGCCCATGGAGACTGGGTGGCAAGACTAGAATCTGCACCACCTGTAGTTCCAACTCGAACTCCTCAGTCAGCCCGCGAGACTGCAGACCCACCACCTGCCCTTAGCCGGCAGGCACAGCTACCTGTGACCAGGATGAGCCTCATCTCCACCGGTGTGGTGGATTTCACTCCCTAATGAATGGTTGGCCGGGGCACACGCAAATTCGAGGAGCTCCTGGAAACAGTCCTTGAACACGTGGATGCCTTTTCTCAGCGCACTTTATTCTGACCAGGACACCCATGTCCATATCCCCTTCCTGGAACCCGCAGGGTCGCAGCCAAGCTGCTCTGTCACTTGGCTTCCTCTAGGGGCAAAGGCAGAGCGGACCCGGGAACTAGAGCTGGAGTGTGTCAGTCTGCACGCCACTCGCGCAGGTTTCGGCTTCCACCAAGCGTGGGCACAGACCTGGCCAAGCAACCCTCCAAACGAGGTTCTCACCTGCAGTGCACATCCTCCGTGCAGGACCCGGTCAGTGAGCGACGCGTACGCCGGGAGGCTCGGTTCTTATCTGGTGATCTGCTCCCGCGCGAAGCTGGAAACGAGGGAGCGGGCGAACAATGAGGAAGAACTGCACATGCGCAGAGGGAGCTGCGAGGACCAGTTCTCTGCGCCTCCTCCCAGGAATCCATCCAATTCAGGACTCCGTTACCCATAAGTCTCCGAGCCCCTCTCCTTAGGGACAGTATTTAGAAGTCCCGCCTTATTTGGTGAATTGCGTGATGGTTGTCCAAAATCATCTCTACTTTTCCTGGGAGCCCTGGCTCCCCCTAAACCTTCAGGATCTGAAACTGGCTCCACCTACAACCAGTGTGACTTTAGATTCAAAGCTGCCTTGAGAAAGACAGATGTCAGCTGCACGTATGAAAACATAAATATTTAACTAAATTACTAAAAAATACAGGCCTGCCATATAGTGAAAGATTAATACCCACTACCAGCAAGTTTTCCCCAAGGAATGCAAGCGACATCTCCAAACTGGATTTCAAAAGTGATGCTCTAAAACTAGGTAAAAGGCCATGTACACAAAACTCAAAGATCAGCTCAAAGGCAAACACAAGTTCCTCTCCCAGGAATGACTACGTTAGGTGATACTTTTATTAAACTGGGATCCTAAAAGTTCAATGTATTGCTTTAATCTTTACCTTAAACATGTGGTTAATCATTTTCTTACCCCTTTTACCTTTTCATTTTGAAAATTTTCAAATGTAGAGAAAAGTTACAGGATGATTCATTTTGAATAAAACACCGGAATAAACTATTTATTTAGATTCACAGTTGTTAATATTTTGCTACTTTTGCTCTCTCTCTTCCTCTCTCTCTCTTTCTCTCTCTCTCTCTCTCATTTCCTCCAACTAAATTCAGGTTACACATTTCTTGGCATAATATATGTTTTCAGTAAATCACACCAGATCAGTTTCATTCTCATGATGTCACTTAATCAACTGTTCCTCTTATGCCAATGATAGTAATAAGAAATAAGTTCCATTCACAGTAGCATTCAGAGTTTAGGGCTAGATTAACAAAAATTGGGCAGAACTTATATAAAAGAAGTGATGTGAAAGGAGACATGTACTGTTTTCCTAAATAGCAAGACACAACATTCTTCAACAAAATCCGATCAAAACTTTAGTAAGCTGAGTGATGTGACTTCTTTATTTTTTGTTTTATTTTACTTTATTTGACAGAACACATCTAAATTTCATCTGGAAGGAGAAGAAGAAGAACAACAGCAACAACAAACCACAGAATAATAGCCAGGTCTAAAAAAAAATCAGTATTTTCTATAATACATGAATATATATAATATTAATATAAAATTCAAAAAACTGCCTCTAGCTCCTTAGAAGTACAGACACAAACCCAAGAGTTCATAAGAATTTAGAGTATGATGACGGGGGATTTCCAAGTGGGGGAGGGGAGAATGAGGTGGGCAGGAAACCATGTTAGGAAACTAGGCAATGGGTAGAGAGGGGACGAGCACGCCTCTCAGTCATACACGCTATCACATAAATTTCATGTGGATTCTTGATTTAACATCTTACAGTAAACCACCAAGAACCTAGAGAAAACATAAAATAATTTTTTTATTTAGTCTCTGGGTAGGGATAGCAAGCTGTCGAATCATAAAAGAAATGACTGCCAGATTTTACTCTAGAAAAATTTAAAACCTTACTTCCAGGGGGAAAAAAATCAAGTGAAAATCACTTGGAAAATATATTTGTTAAGTATGTGAAAGAAATGGTTTATTGACTTCATTTAATTATCTCTTACACATTTATAAGAAGATCACACTACCATAAAAATGATCTATGGATACAAAGGGGAAAGTAATAAAAGAAAAAATGCAAATGAGGAATAAATATATGAAAGCAACTCATAAACTACGAATAAAAAATGCAAATGTTTTTTGGCTTTACCATTGGCAAAGATTATAAAGAAAAATGATATCCAGGGTAAGCATAAGTTTGGGAAGAATTCAGTCTCATAAATTTCTATTTGGAAAATAATTTATAAAACAATTTAGAGGCCATTCTACCAAGACTTAAAAGGAGCATGCACTGCAATGTAGCAATTCTGTTATTAGAAATATGACCTAAGAAAATAATTGTCCAAAGATACATGTATAAGTACATTTCTTATATTAACAGCAACACACTCTCAAAAATATAAATGTAAAGAAAAAAAGAATAGCTTGTAGGAATCTTTAAGGTAGGGCATCAGGTAACCATTAAAAATTATAATGCAGAGATATATTAATTAATATGGTGGAGAGTTTAAAATATATTTTCAAATAAAATACTCTTTACACAAGAATATAAGGCATTTACTTATTTTTTGCAGGTAAAAACCATACATGTGTCCTAAGGGTATAAAAACAAATATAAAAACCAAATGCAAGAACAAAATTGAACCAAAACAAATTAAAAAATATTTTATTCTCAGACATTAACAGTAGAGCAGTCTATGCAAAGATTTTTTTAATAAAGACCAGCAAGAATTCAAAACCTGCATCATTCAATACTAATATCCGCATAGGAATAGACATATAAGAGGAAAGGTATGTTCTCAGCATAAATTACATCTATTGTGGAATATATCTGCTCTAATACTGCCTTTTTAATGTTCTCAGCATTAGCTCTTATGTTGTTTTGAGTTATTCACTAAATTAACTGCACAGTGCATTATGGTGTTTGTTTAAGTGTCTTTGTAGTATATTATAACATCTAATTTCCATTTCAACATAATTCATCTTCGTGAATTCGTAAGATCCCCTTAAAAAGTCCTACTATTTAATGAATGTTTTGATGAGACTAGTACAGTAATTAAAATATATTAAATTTTAATAACACAGAATGTTAAAATACCTGTCAAAGTTACAAAATCATTCAAAAAATATTCTAAAGCATTAGTAACAGTGTGCTTAATCAAGAACACTAATGATCCTGGGCTTGACTACTAAATGTGTACATTTTAGCTCATTTGCTAAGGTGATACAGTCAAACCTCAATAACACACAGTTCACATTTAGTGTGCGTTACTGCTGTAAGTTATGTGGTTCCTTACAATTTTTGAAATAAAAAACACACACGTGTAGACACTAACAATATATGTGGCCCTAGACAAGTCATGTATACTCATTCTCCCCTAATTTTATTGTTATTTTAAGCAAGGAGTAAGATTTAGGCAACTTGCAAAGTTCACTCCAGTGCTACCTTTCAGTTCTTCTGTAGCTAAGAGGAAACCTTTTTCTTCCTATTGGCCATAATTAAGGGGAAAATATCAGTCAGATCTGGTAATATTTATGGTATGGGACCAGCCCAGAATCTGGGAAAAAGAAAATAGAGTTGGTGTGTATTTAGGGAGGAGTTGGTGAAGTTAGTGAGCTATTATTCCAAGACCAAATTTTCAAACATCCTACAATCCTATATAATAAAAGGCTAATATGCAAATTGACCGAATGGTGGAATGACCGACACTGTGATGTGCACTGACCACCAGGGGGCAGACACTCAATGTACGCGCTCGTGGCTGGTGAGTGCAGTGGCAGTGGGGGGGCAGTGGGGGGGCAGTGGTGGGAGCCTCCCCCACCTCCACGGCAGCGCTAAGGATGTCCGACTGCTGGCTTAGTGGGGAGCAGGCCTAAACTGACAGTTGGACATCCGCCGAGGGCTACCGGACTGCGAGAGGGTGCAGGCTGGGCTGAGGGACTCTCCTGAGTGTACGAATTTTGTGCACCAGGCCTGTAGTAAAGTATATTTCCCTATAGAACCTGTCCCCCTTTGCCCTGGCTTACCTCTACCCTCCCAAGGTGTGCCTACAGCTTCTACTGTCACATAGTATTTGATGGCCCATGGATGTGGTGATATTATCCTAGCTTAGTTCACTATAAGCAGGAGAATCAATAACTGCTTTTCAGGCCCAGCTATCTAGGACCTAATTCTTCTAGGGATTCTTTTACTCTGCCCTCAAAGGTCTCAGGTTAGGAGGGTGCTCTCTAAGGTACTCAGAGAGCCATCTTCTTCCTTCTCTTGAGCTCGTGTTCCAGTGAATCTTGGACCTGGGCTGGGGGGTCAGATAAACTTGATCTAGAACCTCTAACTTGGTCCACAAACTAAACCTTAGTCTGAGCTATAAATTCTAAAAAGCTACTGAGCACAGAGAAGCAAGGAGAGGCTCAGAATCCTGACGCCTGACCCTTAGAAATGCAACCACCACATAGAAAGATTAATTCAATATTTTCTCCACAATGATTTGTCATGGGGTTACAGCTACACTAAGGATAAAATGATGCAGACATGTTTTCATTATTTTAGGCATAAGCATATATTAAACAGATAAAATTTGGAGTAAAATATCTGTTTGAATCTCAGTAATTTTATCCACTAGCTATATGACTTTCACTTCACATCTATGAGACTTCCTTTAAGTTATTTATTAAAATAAGTATTTAAGCCCTAACTTCATAGCTTATCAAAGCTGAGCTACTTAAACAAAGAGGCGTGTGATAGCAATACTAACAGTGATTGGATTACTAGGCAAAGTGCACAGAATTACCTGGGAACCTTGTTAAAATGCAGATTTTTATTCAGCTAATGTGGGTGGGGCCTAAGATTCTGCATTTCTAGAATATCAATAGAGATAGAAGTTACAAAAACTGAAAATACTGAAGTTGAAAAGTACCTTAACTGAAGTGAATATTTCCCCTGAAGGGCTCAATAGTAGATTGGCTGGAACAAATTGCACATGGAAAAAAAATATAGAGAATTCCACACCCATAGACATGATCAAAATTTTGAAAGCCAAAGACAGAGAAAATATTGAAATCAGCAAAAGAGAAAAATGGCCTATCACATATAAGAACAATATAATTTGCAGCTGATTATTCAAAAACAATGGAGTACAGAAGTAATGGAATTATACTTTCAGAATGCTGAAAGAAAAAGTCTTTTGACCAAGACTTACCTATTATTTCTGGGAAGTATTCAGGCATTCTAGAAAATTTTCTTCCTTGAATTTAAATTTTTTCTTTTATTCTTAGGCTTATAGTTAGTAAAGAGCAGTACTTTTATTTTACATTTGTCTTAAACTTAATATTCTTTTAAATCCAATCTGGAGTTTTCTAAATTATTCAGAGACTTCCCATTTTACTACTTGTCTTTGCCTGTATTATACTTTTATTTATGCCACCTACTGTATTCATACTTGGTAGTTCTACTTTATTTTTAAAGTTACTTCCTGATTGTGTTTTATGTTAGCAATTTCTCATCCATCCATTTGAGACTAGAGTAACATTATCCATGGTTAGGATGCAGGCCTAGTAACAGGATACTATGCTAATTACATTTTTTTGTTGGTGGTGGAGAGTCTTACATTTACTTCTTAATTTTTTTGTAATTTACTTTGTTTTATATCATAAAACACAAACCAAACATATTTTTTTTAGCCACTGAATAAATCCAAATAAAAATATAAATGATAAAACTTAGTATCAGATTAACAAAAATATAAAATATAGGTAGAATGTAGAACCTATGGTTGTAGAAATTATGATAGTAATGATATACCCATGTACATATGAGAGTTGAGAATACAAATTGATAAGACTTTACTTGAGTTTTGTGCTTTAAAATGTGGCAAATATGTAATTGTGATTTCTCTTTGAAAAAGCCAAATTCTAAGACTTTAAATTCATAAAAATCTATACACAAGTTAGTGAATCATTCTTTAAATCAACAAATGGACACAATCGAAATTCTATGTAATAAATCAATGGGTAAGTCTGGTATGGCACTCTAATTATTAGTTTTCAAGAAGTATTAATGTCAATGTGCTATATTGATATTTAACCTCATAATAACTCATTAAAATCTGTGGTTAAAAGCAAAATTAAAGTAAAACCCCAATTAACACTTTGTCTATTAAGCATAACATTGTTTTAAGTGTAAAATTTTTAATAGGTAATTCTTACAGAAAAGATTATTTTTAGTTCAAAGAAAGAATTATGTCAGTGCCTTCTTATTATTTATAAAAACATTGATGTTGCTTTTAAATGATACCTTTAAAATGCATAGCTGCTCTCTTTCCCACCATACACTGCCACTTCTCAATGACATGCTGCCACCTCCCCAACCTACAGCCATGTATCCTTGTATTGTTCACACACTCATACACACATATAATAATTCATTGTGATTTATAGTGTGGTGTGACACTCTAATTTTATCTTATTGTCTCCCCATTAATATGCCAACCATGTGGATTTTTTCCTCCTGACCTTAATGAATCCATTAGTGCCTTTAGACAGAGCTCACACTTGAATGTACAGCAAAGACTTTACACTGTAATGCAAAGCCACGTGATGGCTGTAGAATGGCATTCAGTCACATCTCACATGTTACTTGACATAAGAAAATTCATACAGAAGAGAACATACAAATATGATGTGTATGCAAAAGCTTAGAGGCATCCTTCACTGTTTACTACTCTCCAAAACACTCAGGCGTTAGAGTAACTCTTTGGATGTAATGATTGTGGAAATACTTTGACTAGAGCTTCAAAGTTTATGCAACAGCAGAAAAAGCACACAGGACCATAACTACACACGTGTGATGCATGTGACAAGGCCTTAGATTGTACTCATTCCTTACTAGACAGCAAAGAATTCACACTAGAGAGAAACATGTTCAGTGTGATGAATGTGGAAAGGCCTTTAGCCAACAGGCAATCCTGAAATGACACAGCAGAATTAATACTTCAGGAAAACAATACCTTTGACAACGTTTCAAAGCTTATTGAACACTGGAAAACTTATACTGAACCAACAGTATACAAATTTGGTGAAAAATGCTTTAAGTTATACTCACAATTTAGTAAACACCAGAGAACTCATATTGAAGAGAAATCCTTCAAATATGACTTATGTGGAAAAGACTTTAGCCAAGAAGAAGTCCTGAAATAGCCTTAAAAATTAACTGGAGAGAAAGTTTTTCAGAGTTGTATGTGTGGACATGATTTTAGCAGTAACTGATTTTTATCCAGCATGAAAGAACTCATACTGGAGAAAAGCCATATGGATGTAACTAGTGTGACAAAAACCTTCAGAAATGCATCTAATCTTAGCTGTCATAAAAGGACCTACTCACAAGTAAAACTCCTGTAATCAGTGTAAAAAAAACTTTTAAAAGAAGGTCAGACTTTGTTTGACATGAGAAAACCCAAAGAAATAGAATTTCTAAAGCTATGTTAATAATGAATAGGTCTCCAGGCATCACATCTTCTTTACTAAACACCAGAGAATTCATCCAGAGAGTTCCTGTCCATAGCTAAATATCTTCCCATAGTGATTATAATAGTCAACCATCCTTCATCAAATTTCATACTATATGAAAATTTAAAAATAAAATGAGCATGTACAATTTAAGAACATACTTGTCAAGGAAACAGCATTATATGACTACAGGTGTATATTCTACTTTACTTTGTGTATGTCCGTGATTCTTGGAGCTATCCACCAGAAAAATGACTGAGAATATTCAGCCTAGGATTTGAAATAAGCCAAAGCATTGCTTTTATCATATTCCCTATATTGAAAGCAGAAAGCTAAGAAGAATAATGAAATTAAAACACTAAATTTTATTTAGATTATTTATTTATTGAAATAAAATAATGAGTTAGATCATGAATAAACTTTTTAAAACAAATAAAGGCAACATGTTAAATGACAAAAAGATTTTGTGAGGAAAATTGTACACCCAATACAAGTAGACATAAATAAGTAATGTGAACTCTATCTCTCTGGGATTTAAACAATTGAAGAAAATTCCTGTATGCAGAGACAAAAAAAAAGTGACTAATTTGCTTCTTAATTTTGAAACTGAAACTTACAGAGTGATTGGTGATGGGTATTGACATCAGCAATATAAATGAAAATGTTCAGGGTGACAGAATGCTTCTACTTTTTTGTCTGCAGGGCGGTAACATCTGTGACATCTGGTCTCATAGAATTATCATTAATCTCCTTAGATATACTTAGAGAAAAATGATGATGTTGACTTATTGCAACATAGGGCTGTTAAAATTCAAACAACAGGAAAGGAGACAAAAACCAACTCCTGAATATAAGACTAAAGGAACTTGTTCTGAAAAGCTGGTATTGCAAATAAGTCATCATTAGACTTGGTAGAGTAATTGGTCCCTCATTTTTAAAAAGCCAAAACTAATCTTCTTCTGTCCCTACATATTGCCATGTTTACTCAGGCCTTTCACTAACTGTGAGCCAATCTCAGCCTGTGAATTAAGTTTTGCATTTAACGGTTTAAGAAGTAAAGAAACAAAAAAGGCATCCATTATGAATTTTTGGTTGTTCAAAGACATCTTGATCAAAGAACTCCAGGTAAAATCATTTTATGTTTAATTTTTCCAATTTTTAATATAGCCCTTTATAAATAACTTACATCTAATAGCACAGTGTTTTCAAAGCAATAAAAGTTATAGTCATGAATGATTTTACATATTTATCTTGGCATATCTGAATATTACAGTATTATACAAATGTCTAGTTTTCTTTCAATTTTTTGTCATTAAATCCTTCATACTAGAAACCCATGGCCACCTTTTTGAGGTGCTATTAAGCTATTATCCAATAAAATTGCCCTAGTGGGAAAAGTTGGCCTGAGATTTTAGGAGAATGGATTTCAGATTCTAGTTTCATTACTAAGAATTGGGGACCTACACCATGTCACCTAACCTGTATGTTCCAACATTTCATCTAAAAGTAACATTGATCTCTCACTGTAACTTCTTCGTCAGAGTTTACAATATTTGCTTGCTCACCTCCATTCTTGCTGCCTCTGCCCTATTCCCTACCCTTCCATCTATGGCTTGGATATTTGTAAGAATCACAGACTTCAAACTTTATCAGAGCAGTTCCTTTATTTCATTCTCTCCAGTTCTCCTTTCCATTCCCTTTAAAAACTGTTGCAACCTTTACCAGGCTTCACACACTGCTTTCACCTGCGAAGCTTTCGCTTTCACAGAAATTCAGATCGGAAACTCAGGCAGCCCCACACAATTTGACCTTCGACCCTCCATTTTCAACCTCATCTCCATCTTAACGTCTTTATTTTTTACTCTGCCATTGGAGAAAGACTTTCCCTCTTGTTTTCTACTGGAATATGTAAAAATCTCATACTGATAAACGTAGATGTGAGGAACGTGGATTTATTTCCCATACACTTCCGACATGAGCTCTCATTTTCCTACTGTAATAAAATGCAATCTGATCACTTCCAGGGGAACTCCATCCAATTCAGTAAGTGCTTGTTTAAAACAGACTCCTAAAGTTGTCAGTTGGTTGAGAAATTAAATTCCCAGATTCCAAATTTCACCATGAGCTCTCCGGCACGTTCTCTCCTCTCAAAAGCCCTCTCCCCTTTCCTCCTATTTTGCCTCAGAATTAAGTGTTCCCTTCATGAGGGCTGAACAAGAAATGAAAGAACAAGGAAAGATGACTCAGGCCTGGGTGCTGTCCCCCGGGCCTGGCTGGCCCCTGCCTGGGGCGTCCCACCCTGCTTGGGCTTGAGCTTCTGTCCTGCTACAGCGTTCGGTCCCCCTGCCCTTGGGGCACAAATGAGCATGGGGACCTGACATCCCTCCTTCATCGTGGCCTCTGGTCGGGGCATCCATGCTCTGTGCGCACCTCATCCTCACCCAGGCCGTTCTCAGTCTCTGGGTCGGTTCCCCTTTGCCTTTGTAACACATCCCCACAAACTGAGTGACTTAAACAACACAAGTTCACAACCTTACAGTTCTGGAGGGAAGAATTCTGAAATGGGTTTTATGGAGCTAAAAATCAGTGGCAGGGCTGTGTGCCTTCTGGAGGCTCCTGGGAGAACCTGTGTCCTTGCCATCTCCAGCGTCCACTCCTTCGCTTTTGGCCCCCTTTTGTCACGGGAAGTCCTTGCCTCCCTCTTAGAAGGGCCCCTTTGACTCCATCAGGCCCACCTGGACAATTCAGGCTAATCCCCCATCTCGGGATCCTTACCTCAAACCTGCAAAGGCCCTTTGGTCACGGAAAGTAACAGATTCACAGGCTCTGGTAATTAGGACATGGACCTCTTTGGGGGAGTCATTATTTCACCTACCACACACTTGTCATTCCCAACCCACCTAGCGCAATCGGCACATGCTGGATTCCCCCCGTCAGCGATGGGCGTGGAAAGTAGAGGTGCTATTTCACACAGTCTCCCTGCCCCAAGCGCCAAACTGCCTCACCTCCTCCTTGCAGCTGCCTCTTGTGGGTGAAGGGCACCACGTGAGACCCCTCATTTCCAAGATTCAAGTGTGCAGTAAGGACACAAGCCCCTCTGGGGTGTGTGTCATATGACCTCACGATGGGGTGAACAGTAGGTGTGAATAAAGAGCACTCGAATCCTTGACCAGACAATCCTGCATCCCTAACCCAGTGGTTCTCAACCTCGGCTGCACATGAGAATCACCTGGGAATCTTGTTAAAATCCTGATTTCTGGGCCTCATCCTCCGGAAATTCTGTTTCTTTGTTATGGGTGGGGCCACAACATTAGTAACAAAGAAACAGAATTTCTGGAGGATGAGGCCCAGAAATCAGGATTTTAACAAGATTCCCAGGTGATTCTAATGTGCAGCCGAGGTTGAGAACCACTGGGCTAGAGCCGGCAGGCAGTGGCTGGCCTTGATGAGGAAATGAGAAGGTCCTGCCTCTGACGATCTGGGGATCTGGGCTCCACATAAGCAGGCTCAGCTGCGTGCCGGCTTGTTGGCCACGTTGGGCTGACCTGGATGAGAGGGTGAGTCCGTGCTCTGTCCCACTGGGTAGCGGAGGGAACGTTTTTCAGGGCAGATCTGGGAAGTCGAGTTGCGAACTTCGGCCTGTGGGGAGAGGCCCCGTGTACCTGAAATCCCAGCTGCAGCAGCATCCCGTGGGCTCCTGGTGGGGCTCAGGAGGAAAGGGGAGCCCGGGGGCCAAGGCTCAGCGGCACCTGGCACTCCTGGTTTCTTCCGTGCTGCGTGTGCGTGCGTGTGTGTGCTTGAGGTGGTAGTGATGTGGGGTGGGGTGGGAGGTTGGGGCGATGGACCTCACCCACCTCTGCCCTCAATTTTAAGGTGAGACTTCTCGGAACTCTGCTTTCCTCTGAGAACAGAAGCAGCAGGAGGAGGAGAAAATGGCTCTTTCATTTCTAAGGGTGATATCGCAGGTGAGTTGCTTGCTTATGATTTTCCTCCTAAAATACCGATCTGGAGGGCCTGAAAATGGTTTCCTCTTTGGGGCTGTGGGAGAATCTGACCCAGGCCGCTACCCCAGCTCCTGGGGCTTGCTGGCACCGTTGCCACTCCTTGGCTGGCGGACGCGTTGCCCCATCTCTGCTTCATCTTCACCTGGCCTTCCCCCCGTGTCTCTTCACAGAGCTGTGCCTCTGTGCATGTCTGCCTCTGTCCAAACCTCCCCTTTAGAAGTCCTGGAGGAGTACGACTCGCCCTGATAATCTCCTTTTAACTTGGTTACTTTTGTAAAAAAAAAAAAAAAAAAAAAAATTCAAGTAGTGTCACATTCTGACGTACTGGGGGTTAGGATTTCAATGTACCCTTTTGGGGGGCTGTTATGAATCCATAGGGACCGATACAGGTTTATCAAAGACTGTTATTTCTTCTGGAAGAGAGACGTCACTAGTCATTCAATGTTTTCAAGTCTGAGTGGATAAGTTTATCTCTGCCTTCGTTTATATATAGATATATATTATTTCAGACAGAGGAAGGGGGCGGGTGGGGGAAGAGAGATAGAAACAACAATCATGAGAGAGAAGCACCGATCAGCTGCCTCCTGCGTGTTCCCTACTGGGGATCGAGCTCAAAACCCTGACTGGGTATGTGCCCTGACTGGGAATCAAACTATGACCTCCTGGTTCATGTTCAATGCTCTACCACTGAGCCACACCGGCCCGGCTCTGCCTTCCTTTTCGAAGGACTTCTGCACTGAGTATAGAACTCAGTGTGTGGCCTCAACGAAAACTGCCCGGCCACCCCCTCCTCCCCTCTGGCTGCAATCCTGCTTTCTTACTAGCACCGTGCGACCTCCAAAAACTTCTGTTTGACTCAGTAGCCCAACAGCTGTCCCCCCACGTGTGGCTCTCTGCAGGCACAGTCTGTGTCAGCTCACACAGGTGGTTAGGGCTCTTTGGTAGCACCCTGCTCGCCAAGCCGCAGCTGTGCTGGAGGAAACTCCAAACTCTCATATCCTCCCTCTCCGTCCCGCAAGACCCTGCTCTGCTCTCTGCTGGGGTTCCATGTCCCTGCACTGCCTCTAGAGATGCCATCAAAGACAATTCCAGGCTCATGGGCGCTTTTATTACGTCAAGGGTCACAGCCCCGCACAGATTGCTTTCCAGGACATAGAGATGGTGATGTGTATGCTTACCTAGCTTCTTAAGTTCTTCACAGGGAGCGGGTAACTCGCAGCAGCCACTCCATTATCGCTGGAACCAGAAGTGGCTGTCCTTGCATTTAATGTGCAGCTCAAATGTACTTCGTTTTTAAAGGCATCTCCTGATGCCTCAGCCGGTATCACCCTTATCAATCCACACTGTAGGGAAGCTAACAAGTGGTATTAATTGGGGTTCTCCAGAGAAACGGCACACCAACAGGACGCACACACAATTTGTTATAAGGAATTGACTCACATAATGACGGGGGCTGAGAACCCCCAGGTCTGCAGGCAACAAGCCGAAGGCCCAGGAGAGAGGGGGGTGTAGTTCTAGTCCAAGTCTGACAGCCTGAGGGCCAAGGGTGTCAGCTCCACCCTGAAGTCTGGCAGGCTTGGGACTCGAGAAGGGTGATGCTTCATTTCCCGCCTGAAGGCAGGAACAGCTGAGGTCCCAGCCCAGCAGCCAGGCAGGGGGCGCGCCCTCCTGGGTTCACCTGGGTGGGATCCCAACTTCCAGGTTCCTCAGCCAAGCACGTACAACAAATGCATGTTTCTTTAGCTATGGCTTAAAAAATAAAAAAAGGATAGGTAATGTTGCCTTCCCAAACTCTGAGGAGAAAGTATAGTTTTTACAGTTTCCACTTTCCATTATAGTTTTTGACCACACTTTCTAACATGCTGTTTCCCTCCCAATTATGCCCAACTTGAAAGATATCTCAGGGCCACGTGGAAGCATGTACACATATAAAGTATAAAATGCTATTTCAGGAGTCGGCGAAGCTTGGAGATGTGGCTGTGGTCTTTTCTCCGGACCAGTGGGCTGGTCTGAGCCCCGAAGAGAGAAAACTGTATACGGATGTGATGCTGGAAAACTGTGATTACCTCGTGTCGCTGGGTAAGGAGAGCTTCCCTTGTTAGTTTGAAACTACCCATGATGTTTTTCCTTCTGTGTGAATTACCTGCAAAGCCCCTGAAAATGCCTGACTGCACTTCAACTCAACATTTCTGGGAAAAGTATTGGAGCTGTGTGATGTTAGGAAAGGGCATTTCCATCTTGCGAGGACTCAAGTTTTATATTCTCCGCTGCCTCCCAAACCATCACAACTCCCTTCAAAACTGTACTTTTAAGGCCATTGTGTGCCTATGAAACAGGCGGGGAACTGTTAGAATGTAGATGATCTTTTTTTTTTTTTCCCCATTTTAAACAAAAACAGTGCTTTAGAGGTTCCTGGGAGATTTTGAGGTGAGATTCATCATCGCCGAAAGTGTGGGTCTAAGTTCTGTAATAACGCAGCATGCTCAAAGTCGCTTGTTTTTCTTAGGACACTGGTCTTACAAGGCAGAAGTGATATCCTCTTTGAAGCAAGGGGAACTGACCAGGATGTTGGAGAGAGAGGTGACAGGTCCTCCATGCCCAGGTAATTGACAAACAATAAGCAGGTGGAAGCCATCACAGCTCAGACCCCAGCTGGTCAGAGCAACCTGGACGCCCAAGGTAACAGGAGAGGAGCCCTCCCCATGGGCCTCCAGAAAAATCTTATTTTTACCCCATATTCACCACTCTCCCCTGTGCCCCTTTTGTTATACCTCCCATCTCGGGACACTAAATATTGTGCTGGTAAATTTTAAAAATTTATGTTACCACACGAAGGAACAGAAATATGAATAGCTGGTCAAATAATTTATCAGTGATTAGAATGGATGAGTGGGTTAGCTAGAAAAGTGTCATGAAATACCTTGCTTTTTTCTTTCCAAAAGAGTTATAGAGAGGGATTTTTAAAATCTAGATTAGATAATAGGTATATTAGAGATAAAATAACAAACCAGGCCCTAGCCAGTTGCTCAGCGGTTAGAGTGTGGGCCCGCTGACTGAAGGGTTGTGGGTTTGATTCCGATCAAGGGCAGGTACCCCGGTTGCAGGCTCAATCCCCAACCTGGGTCAGGGTGCATGCTGGAGGCAACCAAGTAATGTGTCTCTCTCACATTGATGTTTCTCTTTGTGTGTCTCTCCCCTTCCCTTCTATTCACTCCCCTTCCCTTCTATTCACTCTAAATAATCTAATGGAAAAAATATCCTCGGGTGAATTTTAACAACAAATCAACCAACCAACCAGAAAAGCAATAAAATTTACTATCTAATTAGAGAAAGATGATATGCCCATCATTAACAGAAAGTAGAAATTGCAATGATCATCTAGGGATTTCATAGAAACTTATGTTTCAGTGCATAATTAAGAAGACAGCTTATTAACAGACTCCTGAAAGTTAAGGGATGAAAAGACAATTTTTAGTTTGGGTCATTATTAGATCTGAAGAGTAGAATAAAATGCTGTAGGCATGTTGGGAAGTAGTCCTGGGATCCAGAAAGAAATTCAAAGGTTTTATCAGAATTGTTCACAAGAATTCCAAGTAAACCTGAGCCTTCTTATTCTTTTTTTTTTTTTTTTAAATATTTTTATTGACTTCAGAGAGGAAGGGAGAGGGAGAGAAAGATAGCAACATCAATAATTAGAGAGAATCATTTATTGGCTGCCTCCTGCATGCCCCACACTAGGGATCAAGCCCACAACCT
This sequence comes from Myotis daubentonii, assembly GCF_963259705.1. Classification (NCBI taxonomy): domain Eukaryota; kingdom Metazoa; phylum Chordata; class Mammalia; order Chiroptera; family Vespertilionidae; genus Myotis; species Myotis daubentonii. The sequence goes on along the minus strand of NC_081847.1, from coordinate 69,555,123 downwards.
GAGCATGTACCCTGACTGGGAATCAAATTGAGACATTCTGGTTCATAGATTGACACTCAACCACCAAGCCACAAGAGCTGGGCTTACTCTTTAAAACCTTAAGCTAGCCCAAACTCCTCTCCCACCTGGCTAATTCATCTCTCTCTATAAAAGGCTAATATGCTAAGTGTCCCTCCCACATCTGACTGGTTGCTATGATATGCACTGACCACCAGGGGGCAGACGCTCAATGCAGGAGCTGCCCTGATGCGCACTTGCCATTTACAGAGAAACGGCATCGCGGACCTGGTGCCCACAAAGCAACACTTGGCTTCCCCCAAGTGGGACATAGGCCCCACCACCACCCCGAAGCAACACCCCACCAAATCACAGCCAACATTGCCAAGACCCCATGGCACAAAATATGACCCACAGCCCAGCCTAGTCCGGAAAGGGTCGCTGTGGGTGCTGGGTAATGACGTCACGTAGCAACACCCAGCTTCCATTACCTAGCAACTAGCCTCCTTGCAGTTTCTTCAGCCCAGGAACACAACTTGCTTTATAGCCAGGTACAAATATTTTATAGTTTAACCAAATATTTGTGAAGCATTTTACCATGACTCATCTCATTTGATCCTCACAGAGTCCTGGAGTAAGTAGATAGGAGACTCAGTAGAATCCTATTTTGTTTTCATTAGCCAGAAAATGGAGATTTAGAAAGCTTAGAAACTTGACCCAACTGAAGAGAAGTAAGAAATGGTGGACCTTGAAAATGACTTCAGGTTTTCTCACTGCGCAGAATATAGTCAAACAATGCTGCAGTTAAATATTCTACCCTTTGTTCTCCCTGCGTGATCTATAATAATAATATGCTTTGTGTCGATATTTATTGCTGTGTTGCTGACAATTACCTGAAAGAGAAGTTTGGGCTAGAAAGAGTTTAGCTAAATCAGAAAGCAGGTCTAATTAAGCAAGTCTATTCTATATATATAAAAGGCCAAGTTGACTGCGCATGCACGATACATATAAAGCTCTCACTGGCACCATCGCATGTGTGTGCTTCAATCTGTCATTGTCGATTGTGAATTTGGTTGACACTTCTATTATAGAGAAAGGGCAAATAGCGATATTAAAATATTTCTTCTGATTTCCTTTCAATGTGCACGAATCTGTGCACTGGGCCACTAGTCTATACAGGTGAGTCATCTTCTGAACTTTTATTCCATTAGTGTGTTTGTCTCTTTTCCTTAGCCTTTCATTCTTTGTGAACTTCTGCATATTTTCTATCAAGTTGTGATCACTTTTATATTTACTATATTTTCCTACTCTCTCTACTGCCTTGTGGTTTCAGAAAACAAATCTGTTTGCTTTCTGTCCTGTTTTGTGTTTCATATATAAATATACATCTATTCAAATAAAACAAATTAGACTGTTTATGGCTGGCAATGTGATGGTGAGAGGGCTGGAAATGGGTACAGAGAACTCAGTCAATTATATTGTTCAGCTGCTAGCCAATTATCACTGTTCTATTTAAGACTCCATCATTATTTTATATTCCCTTAATCTGGATCCCATGATCGCATTCTTTTCCCTGCCCTATGACAGCCAGTGTAATATCTTTTCTATGTTGTTAAATATGCACATGTCAATAATCAAATGATCAATGATCAAATATACTGTTTTACATATACAAATGCATTTTAATTTAAATGGCATACTGTAAAAATCTCATTTCTTTCCATTTATCTCTAGTTCTGAGATCTTTTACACCATATATATATATATATATATATATATATATATATACATATATATATATATATATATATATAGTTTTACTTTTTAGTACAACATTGTATTCTATGTGTCCACCGCATTTAACTTTGGAATCTTTCTCCCCAACAATGTCTAAATCTTCACAACTCTTTCTGACCGAATTCTCAAATGTTCCCTTGAGAATCTGTGTAATAATTTCTCTGGGTCACAGGACATATTATAAATTGTTTCACAAAACATTCCCATTGCCTTTGCACCTATGTAAAAAAATCAGTTGTCTAAATGTGTTCATAATATTCCCTTACTCTTTTAATGGCTATGAATCTGTAGTTACATAACCTATTTCATTCCTAACATTGGTCATTTGTGTCTTCTCTTTTTTCTTGATCAGTCTGGCAAGGCTTATCAATTTTATGGATCTTTGTAAAGAACCAGCTTTTTGTTTAATTGCATTTTTTCCTGTATTGGTTTGTTTTCTATTTCATTGATTTCTGCTTTGATTTTTATTTCCTTTATTTTGCTTACTTTGATTTAATTTCTCTTTAAATCTTGAGGTAAAAGCTGAGGTCATTGATTTGAGACCTTTCTTCTTTATAATATACTAGAGGCCCAATGCACGAATTCATGGACCAGTGGGGTCCCTTGGCCTGGCCTGCAGGATCAGGCTGAAACTGGCTCTCCCACATTCCCGGATGAGGGGCCCCGGATTGCTAGAGGGCACAGGCCAGGCTGAGGGACCCTACCAGTGCATGATCAGGGCTGGGGAGGGATTGTGGAAGGGCTCCAGAGCATGTCCGGCCCATCTTACTCAGTTATGATCGGCCAGACTCCAGCAGCAAGCTCACCTACTGGTCGGAGCATCTTCCCCCTGGTGGTCAGTGCACGTGATAATGACTGGTCAACTGGTTGACTGTCTGCCCCCTGGTGTCAGTGCATGTCATAGAGAGCACTTGAGCAGCCTTAGCATATCATTAGCATATTATGCTTTGATTGGTTGAACAGCCAACTGGACGATGGGACACTTAGCATACTAGGTTTTTATTATATAGTATAGGCCTTTAGTGCTCTGAATTTTACCATGTACATTCCACAAGTTCTTACGTATTGGGTTTGCATCCAGTTCAAATAACTTCCTAATTTCTCTCTTCATTTTTTGTTTGATCTGATTGGTTAAGTTTATTTGGTTTGAAAGTATTTGGGGATTTTCCAGGGATTTTTCTAAGTTTTAATTTAATACTATTGTGGTCTGAAAACATACTCTGTGACTTGAATCCTTTTAAGTTTGTTGTTTTATGGCCAAAGTGTGGTCCATCCTGGGAAATGTTCTTTGTGCACTGGGGAAGAGTGTGTATTCTGCTGTTGGGCTTCTGAATCTGTGAGTTAATAGTTTTCCTTGTGGTTGGGAAATTTGCACTGTTATTTCCTTAAATACTTTTTCTGATCTTACCTTCTCCCTTTATCCTGTTTCAGAGATTCCAGTTGCCCAGTTGCGATGAACCAATTTTTATTTAGATTTACTTATTACCAAAAAAATTAATGCTAGAAGTTATCTTTTGGTAAAACTATGGGGGGTCATAGGTTTGATAGAGTCTGGGGTTATCAAGATACCAAAAAATAATGATATGCTCATGCAATATAAGAACTTACCTGTGTGTGCTTACCCCAAATACACACACACACACACACACACACACACACACACACACACACATATACTGGGACTTCACTGTATTTTAACAATCTATGACTAGAGTGTATTTCAACAAATTAACAAAGATGTATATAAAAGTTATTCTGAGTGTTCTCAGCAATAACAAAAACAAATATTCAAATATCCAAACAGATGAGTGGCCTGATCAATAATGAGCCTGTCATCCACTAGAATATCAAATATCAGTTAAATTGCTACACCAGATTTATATTTACCAATATAAATTTCCCCAATTTTGCCATTTAAAGGAAAATAGTTAAAACATAATCACCTTCACAAACTGTCATATCTATACAGAGATATTTTAAAAGACCTTAATGAAAATGAGATTTTAACTGATACTGGGACTTTCATGTGATTAATTTTAAATTCTTCACGCTTTTTTGTTTTGGTAATTAAAATTTCAACAAGTCATTTTTTACAGTCACAAATATAAGTATTTCAAATTCAAAGAAAAATTTCAGTGGCGACATGTTGATCATTTAATTATTCTTGTACACTATTTAGAGAACGTCTCTCATTCCTCACCCCACACACTCCTACCCCTCTAAAGTCCCCTGTCACTGAACTCTTTCCTCTCCTCACCCCGCTTACTAATTATCTTGATGTTGGTTATGCTTTCCAGATTTAATTTTAGTTTTCTCACTGTTTTCCTAATAGCATGTCAACCGGCAATGGTGAATTATCATGCCCTTAAAGAATCTGTGAATACCTTCCGACAAAGCTCTCACCATGTTGAGGATCAAAAACCTTGTACTTCTGTCCAGCGTTATGAATGTGATGACTGCAGCATAGCTTTCAGCCACATCTCTCAACTCATTGGACATCAGAGGATTCACAAGGTAGTGAAAGCCCGCAGATACGGTGAAAATGTCTTTAGGCACCAAGCATCATTTACAACACTGCAAAGAATGTATATTCTAGATCAACACTTTGAATGTAAACAATGTGGCAAAACCTTTAGCAGAGCTTCCAAGTTTATTCAACATCAGAACATGCACACTGAACTGAAGCCATACAAATGTGATGTATGTCAGAAGGCCTTTAGGTTTCTCGCATCCTTTAATACACATCAAAAGTTTCATGGTGGCAAGAAACCCAACTTGACTCGGCATAAAAAAATGCATACTCAAAAGAAAGCCTTTGCCTGTAAATCTTGTGAAAAGACCTTTCCCAGTTTCTCAGAAAGAAATCAACACCAAAAAATTCATATTAAAAAGAAATACTATACATGTAATTACTGCAAAAGGGACTTCAATCCATACTCAAAATTCATCATACATCTAAGAGTTCATACTGAAGAGAGACCCTACAAATGTGATAGCTGTGAGAAGTCCTTTAAAACCATCTCAAATCTTAATTTACATAAAAGAATTCATACCGGAGAGAAGTCCTTTCCGTGTAATGAATGTAAAAAAACCTTTCACCAGCTCTCAGATCTTAATCGCCATCAACAACTCCATACTGGAGAGAAACTTTACATATGCAGTAATTGCAAAAAGACCTTCGTCCGTTTCTCGGATCTAACTCGACACCAAAGGACTCATACTGGAGAAAGACCCTACCAATGCAATGTTTGTGAGAAAACTTTTGGACACCATTCAAACCTCATTAAACATCGAAAACTTCATTCTGAAGAGAAGCCCTTCAAATGTGATGAATGTGAAAAGGACTATCGCTATAGCTCACAGCTTAAGCAACATAAAAAAACTCATACTAAAGAGAAACCCTATCCATGTAGTGAATGTCAAAAGGGTTTTAATGACCTTTCAAATCTTAATAGACACATGAAAATCCATACTGGAGAGAAACCCTGTGTATGTAATCAATGTGGAAAAGCCTTTAGCATAAACTCAAAACTTGCTCGACATCAGAAAATTCATGATAAACAGAAACCTTAAACATAGAAGACACAAAAAGGCATTTAAAAATCACTTTTTACTAGAAATTTGAAATTTAACTGACATCAGAAAATTCATGATAAAAAGAAACTTTAAACATAGAAGACACAAAAAAGCATTTAAAAAATCACCTGTTACCAGGAATTTGAAATTTAAACCTAAGAGATCAAAGCCCAATTCTTCATCCTGTACGAAATATTTTAGAAATGTAAATACATGTATGTTCAAGAAACAGGGATATGTGATCAGAAATGTACTTTCTACATTGCATTGACTTGGCTCTTTGAGCGGAAATGGCTAAACATATTCAACCCAGACTTGAAATTGGTTAAGGCAGTTCCTATTGTGAGAAGTGAGTCAAGGGGCAGCTGGAGGATATCGTGACAATAACAGGTTAATTCTGCCGTTTGTTCATAATCTATTTTTACTGGATGAATACAATCATACTTTTAATGGAGGTAGCTCTCTAAAGCTGTTAACTTTTTTAGGGGGAGGATACAACCCCCATCTAAGCTTAAGTCAGGAAAAGAAAAGCCATCTCTTTGGAATCAGGAATTAAAATTATGACAGAAGAAGAAACTTTGCCAGTGAATGACAAACAAAAAGATAATCGTGGTTCAAAGAACTGAAGTATAAAGGGGTAAGACGGTAGACACGAGAAATCCAAAGGTCATCGGTGGGCAGGTGATAAGATGGTTTCTGCTGCCTTGTCCAAATGGATATACTCCTGAGACACCCAGCCTCCCTGAAGAGTTCGCGCCATTCTTAGATGTAGCTAGAGAACGAAGAGGAGATGGAGAAACTGCAGTTCTAGGACTTCGATTCAGGACGTGGAGACTCTATTACTTGTAGTGTTGTTTTATTTGCAATAAGTCGACTTCCTGTATGTTTTAATAAATGCTGAGTTTCCTGGTATATGATAACACTGGTGTGTAATGTTGAATATATTTCTGGCCCCGTGTCAGAAATCTAATTACAATTTCCTGCATCTGTTCCCATAATCACTGGTGGCCACTTAGCCCTGTTCAGTCAAGTAGGATGGGCATAGTCTTACAAGTTTCTTTAGGACTGGCCTCAATCCATAGCAAGTGATAGGAAACTGATGTTCAGTTTCTTCTTCGGGGGTCATTCTTGAATCTTTTTGCTTCCTCAGATATTACAGTGTCTGCCACAGAGCTAAACTGTTGTGTAACCCCCAGGCATGGTCCCTCCTTGTCTGCTTTCATCTTTTTTTTTCTTTGTTAATCCTCACCAAGGACATTTTTTTCCCTATTGATTTTTCTAGAGAGTGTGGAAAGGAGGGAAGAAGGGGCAGAGAGAGAGAAACATTGGATGTTGCCTCCCACATGCACCCCAACTGGGGCTGGGGATTGAACCCTCAACCCTGGGGTGCACAAATCAATGCTCTAATCATTGAGCAACACTGCCCAGGGCTGCTCAACTGGAAAGGTGTATATATGGCTCACTCTTTGTAAATAACAGGCACATTATAGATTTCAAATTATATAAGTTAAAACGTAACTGAAATAAGTTTTAAAATGAGTACAGAAATATGTAACCAATACAACCACGGAAACTGAATGGTTACTGGGGTACAAAGAAAAAAAAATGTGCATGAGACGAACTCCTAATTTTGGTCCTTAAAATACTAGATTAAGGTAAAGTTTAAAGGAAACTATTTTGTGTATTTCAAATGTATTAAGACTTTCCACCATGGCACCTATCGGGTCCAAACTGCTCATACTAAAGTCTATATTATGAGGAAAAGAGGAAAGAAAGAAGATTAATAGGTCAGGCTAGAATAGCTTGTTCTGAACAGTCTAGAATTCCAAAGTTGCCACCAGCAGACTCAATAGAAAACTACATCCCAATAAAATATTCCTAATATACCACGTTTCCTAGGAGCTATCACTAGTTCTAAGCCATAAGTCTCCAATTATATACAATAGGATCAAAGGATAGCCATTATACAAAAGTTAGGCTATTCAAGACATTCTCACCGAAAAGTTCATTTTGCTGTCTGTTCATAATCTATTTTTACTAGATGAATAAAATATTTTTAATGGAGGTAGCTCTCTAAAGTTGTAAACTTTTGTAGGGGGAGGATGCAACCCAAATCTACTAGTAAGCGTAAGAAAAAGAAAAGCCATCTCTTTGGAATGAGGAATTAAAACTATGAGAAAAGAAGAAATTTTGCCAGTGAATGACGACAGAACAAAAAGATGATTGTGGTTCAAGGAACTACAGCATAAAGAGTTAAGAGGGTAGGCACGAGAGCATCGGTTGGCGGGTGATCAGGTGGTTTCAGCTGCCTTGTCTAAATGGATATAATTCTGAGACACCTGGCCTCCCTGAAGAGTTCGCACCATTCTTAGATGTAGCTAGAGCAGGGGTGGGCAAACTTTTTGACTCGAGGGCCACAATGGGTTCTTAAACTGGACCGGAGGGCCGGAACAAAAGCATGGATGGAGTGTTTGTGTGAATATAAATTCAAAGTAAACATCATTACGTAAAAGGGTACGGTCTTTTTTTTCAATAGTTTTATTCATTTCAAACGGGCTGGATCCGGCCCGCGGGCCGTAGTTTGCCCATGGCTGAGCTAGAGCTATTCTAATTCCTCAGTTATTAACTCACGTAATATATAACCCTCAAGGAGTGTACATTCTGAGAGGGTGGAATAAATAGAAAACACATCTTTAGCAAAGAGCAAAGACGGTCATGTGTAAAAGATAAAGGGTGATCACAAAAGGAGAAAGCATGCTCTATTTTGTATTACCAGGTTTCTTGGAGGGGATAGTAATTAATGAAACATAAATAGTGTGTTTTATAGGGATATGACCACTAAGAAATATATGCAGGCATAAAACATGGGAAGTTCAGAGACTATAAACATCTCAGTATGAATGGATAATTGGGAGCTGGACAGAGGGCAGAGAAAAGAGGGACTTTTTCTGGAATTAAAGTCCACATTTTTTTTGAGGTACAACACCAGTAAAATGTGTGCACATACAACTAACATACTTTTATCTGGAAATTATGTATCTGAATTGTTTTAAGCTATGTTAATATCAATATAGCTTATTTTCTGATTCTTTTAGCCAAAATACCAATGTGAACAGAAGCCCAGTGGATCCTTGGGGTGTTCCCTATCCACTTTGGAGACCACTGTTGTGAATAATGTAAATCCATGAAGAGATATATGTTAGCAAGGACTGGAGTCTTGTGATCAAATCTGTATTTTAGAAGCAATGCTAGAGCATAAGGGTTTGCCAAGTCCAACCCACTGACAGACAACTGCAGCAAGGCCCATTTGTTCACACATTATCTGTGGCTGCTTATGCTATCATAGCTGTGTTGAGTAGATTTGACAGAGACCCTGTGACGAACAAAGCCAAAAGAAGTTATTTTCTGGTCCTTAAGGTAAATGTTTGTTGTCTCCTACTCTAGACAAATGGGAAATGGCTTAAAGGTCAAATTAGAGGGGAAGAAAACTAGGATACCACTGTGAGACATGATCAGGGGTAGTTCCAGTGGGAGTGGGAAGGAGGAGATCAATCCTACATGATGAGGAGCAGGGAGAGTTGACCACTAATAGGTTGTGTGGTGAGAGATGTAATGCCCAGTCTATATTGCAAGATCAGCTGGGTAGGCAGGTGCTAATGTCATGCTGAAATTAAGGGGGGGAAAGACTTGAGCATAGGAAGCAAATGCATTGCTGTTCAGGATGCTGTGCTTGGGGTGACTGGGGAGTATACAATTAGAGGTGCCCAGTGGGCAGTTGGATATTTGGTTCTGGCGCTCAGAGGACAGAGAAGAGAGAGTAGTGATCAAAAAACAATATCTGAATAAATAATGAGGGATCTCTATGAGCTGATATGGAGAGACTTCCAGGCTACACTGATAAGTGGGAAAAGCAAAGTGCAAAGGACTCTCTATAATAATGTGCTACCTTTTATGTAAGAAAGAAGGGGATAAAAGAAAATATAGATGTAATTGCACATATCTACAAAAAGAATTACAGAACAGATAAACCAGAAACCAATAAAGATTACCTTTAGGGATGGGTGTGAATAGATGGAAAGAATGGGGGAATAGAAATGGGGTAGAAGGGATGAGGAGGAAATGACACTTCTCTACGTGTATCTTTCTTTGCAGTCCTGATTCTTAGAATTAAGGTAATGTCACATACCCCCAAAATAATTAAAATCAACCAGGATGTGGGAGGGAAACCCCAGATAGTATATAAACAGTAACAAATGAGCATAAGTACAGTTGCCATTGATAGGGTCTGTGATTTAGGTGACACAACCCATAACAAAACCAATGTCACTATAGGCTAATTCATATAAATAAGAATTAAGTTCCTATGCCTTAGCTGGTTTGGCTCAGTGTATAGAACATCAGCCTGTGGACTGAAGGGTCCCAGGTTTGATTCTAGTCAAGGGCACATGCCTGGGTTGAAGGCTCGACCCTCAGTAGGGGGCATGCATGAGGCAGCTGATCAATGATTCTCTCATCATTGATGTTTCTCTCTCTCCCTCTCCTTTCCTCTTTGAAATCAATAAAAAAATATTTTTAAAAGAAGTTCCTATAGCATCTCATCAATATTATAATGAAACCATGTTGAACAAAATGTTATTCAAGGACCTGCTGTGTACTAAAATTAAATAACATAACTGCAGTGAAGGCGATGTATAAGAACTAAAATAATTTTGGAAAAGAGTATTTGACTACATTCTGTAAGTCTAAAGATAAGAACTGCACACAAAGATACTCCAGTTAAGGAATTTGTTTTCACATGGGGTGTGGATCAGCGATTTCTTGTTTGTTTGTTTTGTTAATCCTCACCAGAGGATATTTTTCCATTGATTTTTAGGGAGAGTCGAAGAGAGAGGAAAAGACAGAGAAACATCGATGTGAGACAAACACATTGCATGAGCCCTGACCAGGGCCCAGGCCAGGGAGGAGCCTGCAACCAAGGTACAGGGCCTTGACCAGAATCAAACCTGGGACCCTTTGGTCTGCAGGCCGGTGCTCTATCCACTGAGCTAAACCAGCTAGAGCTGGATCAGTGATTCTTAAACTACCTCATGGGCAAATAAGTAAATATAATGTAGATGATAAGAGCCAGGTTCTCCCTATTAGAGCAGTTACAAATAAGGAAAAGGAAAGGCTAGGATGAATTCCATAAAATAAGTGACCAGTAGTGTCAAGGTTAAAGACTGTCCTATATTGCAGGAGGCTAAGCAGACATAACCAAATGCAATGTGGGATCCTAGGTTGGATCCCTGAACTGAAAAAGACATTAGTGGGATAACTGGAAAAATTTAAATAAGACAGGTAATAGTATCAATGCTAATACCCTGGTTTTGATCACTGTCCTGAGCTTTGCCTCGGTGTAAAAGTCACAGGAAACTCATTGCATTTCTTTCATAGCTGTTTTTGGCAAGAATGGCCTCTGTGTCACTAATTCAAAGATTGTCTAAGAAAACTGTTCACATTTAAATGACAGGAAAACCATACTAATAGTCTAGGTAAGACTTATCTCATATTGTCTGGGCCTTTCTGGCACAACTTGAATACAGCTACAGAAACATATGATTTCTGTATGTCAACTTTTCCAGAGTTCATCTGATATTCTTTTCTTGAATGCTGAATTTTACATATTTCTACTATTTTCTCTGAACGTACAAACTACTATAAGCCTCTCTGAAATCCTCTGTAGAATATGGGAAGTAAATTCCTCAACAACTTACCTGGGATTTGTTCATTTTCAGATGTTCTTGAGAAAGGGCCAAGAGTGATGATGCCAGAGCTGGGTAAGGAAGAATGGGGGATGGAATCATGAGCAATCTGTCTAAGATGGCAGTTCTTAGAATCACCTATCAAGAAAATGGCCCTCTGACCAATCTGGCACCGGAAAATACAGGAAACAACATATGGAGGCAATATCCACGTGTCCATTTATAATTCTAAAATGATCACACAGAACTTTCATACTGAGTGAATGTAAACTGTTTTCTACAGCATTACTGTTAAGATATGCCTTTCAAAATATTAAAAATAACCTAAGCCCAATAACAGGAGGTTGGGCAAACAAAATATAGTATTAAATACAAAGTTTGGGGTACTATTCCAGCATTAAGATTGATTTTAGGATTAAAATATTTACTGGCACAGGATCTCAGTTTACCTGTTTTCCTATATTTTTAGCCACTTGCCATCAGAGAATCCAGAAGCGCAGAAAAAAGCAATGCAAGCTTATCCTTTTGCGTGGTCCCCTTAGTTACAGTTTTTCAAGAGGATTTATTTTTTCCTTCTAAGAAATGTGTTTTAACTTAAATGTGGTAGAGGACAGGGTCCCCATCTGGGAATCAAGACCTGAATTCAATTTCTGGCTCTCCTACTAGCAAACTGCATGACTGGATAAGCTATTCATCTTCTAAGTCCTAAGTTTAAGGCAAAAGTAATAGATTAAAAAAACTGTATCTCCACAGTGTGATTTTATAAGGGGGAAATTTGGTGAATCCCTGGATTGGTGATGAACAGGGTTTGAGCAACTAAAAATTAACAGAAAGACAGAGTGCAGATTGTAAGGGCTGATGTGTTTAGAAAATGGTGAGGGACAATTTCCTTAGCTATGGGTGGTACCCCTTCCCTCCCATCCACCCCCTCACAAATCCTCCAATGAAGTGTCTTTTCCTGTGAGACCTGCACCCTGCCCATGCCCTTCCCTCAGTGGCAGCTCACATCCTCCTTCCGCTTTGCCGAGCCACAATAATCAATGATCCCCGAACATGGTGTGACCACCCAGACTTTGCTCACAACGGAGAGGACAATTCTGGCCCAGTAACTGTTGGATGTGCTCCTTTCAGGGATTTCTCTGCTTCCATGCTGGAATTGTAGGGCAAGGCTTCAGCTCAGAAGCATGTTCTAAGGTGTGGTTCCTGTTCCCGGGGGCCTTCTGCTTTTCACTTCACTGGAATGGTTTCGTTTCAACCTGGGCCTAGGAGCCACATTTTCATTGAATTGGAACCTGCCCTTGGAATCCCAAGGTTCAAGTGCCTGATGAGCTGGGCCTTGTCTAAAATCTAATGAGGGCTGCTTTGGAGCGAGACAACACTGCAGCAGGCAGGCAGGAACTAGAAGCCTCAATTTGTGCCTTGTGACCAAGGGAAATAGGCCAAATGGTTTGGTTATCGAGATATATTGCTAGTTGCTTCCTAGGACACACATAGAACAAGTCATTGTGTCAGAGAAAACCCAATGGGTATAGGTAGAGGAGAATGTATATTAAGAAGACCATGAGACTATGAGTAAATCTTGTTTTGAAACTCGAGTCATGCCCAAGTGAGTAAATCATGTTAGCTCTCTGCAAGTGAGGTTTTAACATATGCTACGATAGGGATGGTACTGCCGACCTCACAGCCTGGTTGGAAGGACCGAGTGAAGTATCTAAAAATCTTGGTAACACTGACAGCAGGGGATGATGGAGGGCGTATTAAATTCTGGGCTTGATCCTCACAGGTGCTAGCTCATTCTACCGCAGAACCACCCTCACAGGTGCAAATATTATTCCCATGCTCATTGAACAGGCGAGGAAGCAGGATTCATCTAATTCATGTCCCCAGGGATGCCGAGCCGTTTTGTGGGAGGACCTGATCTGAACCCAAACATCAAGCTCTTAAAACTTCATGCAACACTGCCAACACCTCCCACTCTCAAATCTTTCCCAGGCAAATCTACACCATGGCCATTCCCTTCAGCTGCAGTTCAGATCTTTGTTCTACTAAAGACGTAGGATAAGATAGGTAATATGATGATAATATTTAACTCTCAATAAATAGCTGTTCCCTTCCCTGCTGCTCTCTAGTACTTTTCAAACCACCACACAGGCTGCAGATCCAAGTGCCTCCGTAGAACTTCTGGAACCAGATTTTGGCCACATGGTTGCACAAACCTTTCATCTTCATAGAGCACCTTCCTCAGGCAAAGAAGGTCAGGAAGCCTGCAGGTCGGGAGCCCAGCCCGGTTCTCGCTGCCTTTCTCCGGATCGAAACCCGCTCTGGGGCTCCCTCCAGAGGAGGCGAGGAGAGCCAGCACCCGCCCAACCCTTCCCACCCCTCCCCTCCGACCCCCGAGCCCTTCCTCGGACTGGTGGGTGCACCCACTTCGCTTTGAGTTCGCACCAGGTCAGGTGAAATGAGGGGAACCCCCGCAAGAGCCTGGCGAACCCGAGGGGCGCCCAGGTAGAGAACCGAAGTGCACATGCGCAGAAGAGGCTTCCCGGCGCTCTTCCCAGGAATCCCCAAAGGGCGCCTGATGCCTCGCCTGACTACATTCCCCATAAGGCACCGCGGCGCCACCTCTAGCAGAGGGACTCTTTGAATAGCTTTTGCTTTAATTACAGGGCTTGGTTGATTGACATGAACCATTAATAAAAAGAAAAGTTGACTATTAATTTCACCCAACACTATAGATGAGAAACGAAGATTACAGATTAGCAAATGTCCACCAAAATGCTAATGATCCTCAACATTTTTACGTTCCTCCGAAACCTAGCTTAAGAACGCCAGAACTAGGTTTTCCCACGAAGCATCAGAAAACAGCCTGTTCCTGCTAATCATTAGCAACTAATGGGATGGGGCCTCTGCCCAGTAACAGCCCAGAGGGCGGCAGGAGCCAATACCCTGGCCTCTCTCCCCCCTCCCACTTTGGACGGCCTATCAGTGCCTCTCACGGACCGGGTCCAACCAAGGGCAAGGGAGCCAGGGTGTTACGACTCCCAGACTCACAAAGGTCAGACCCTTGTGAAAGACAGCATGTGGGAGAAGGGCAGATAATAATCTGGAGGGGAAGACAAGGGGTACCAAGCCCCCCAGGGAATCGCAATGTATTATAACTTGGATGGGGATCGCGTTGCCAGGTAAAGTACAGGTTAACCAGTCCAGTTTGAATTTCAGACCCACAACCAATATGGGCACATTCTAAGGATGTTTAGCATAAGAACAATATGTCGCAAGGACATTAAACCCATATTCATTGTTTAAAAATCAAATGGAAGCTGATTTTTGTCCTGTATTTTCAGTTGCTAAACCTGACAGCCTTAAATGAAGCCCGTAAAGGAGTTTGAAGCAAAAGAGTAACCTAACCTAATTTAGGATTTAATAAATATATTCTTTATAAAATGAGGACACTTGTAGATTACAGTCAGTAAGTTCAGAGGGTTCGGGGGCACATAAATAAGTTCCAGGCGCATTTAGGCACATTCACAAGGGAAGTCTCCACTGGCCAGGTAACCTTGATGGGGGTGAGAGCCTTGACCGACTCCCACCTGCCTGAGAAGCCCTGAGCCATTTCTGCACTTCCTTGCCTTCCGCTTGGCATAGCCCTTTTCTGTGTACCGGGGCCTTTCATGCCCAATATTTCATTCTGTCCTTCCCGCATTCCCGTGTGGAAAGTAGCTCGCATCATTGTCATTGTGTGGCTGCCGAAAACGAGGCTCAGAGAGGTGCAGCCACCACCCAAGGTCACACAGGGAGGCGGCAGAAGGGCCAAGATGACAACGTAGGTCTGTGTGACTCCAAACATCTTTCCCCTCTTCTCCAGGGCTCTCTGTCCTTCCAGGGGTCCAGTACGTCCAGGCACGTCTATCCATGTTGGGTGCTGGCTGGCAGGTCCAGGTGTGGGGATCAGGAAGGAGCCTGCGGGGGCAGCTGCTGGCCTCGGCTCCTGTCGTATCTCCGCTGGAGCCGGGCATGAAGGTGGTGGACCCTCCTCGCCTCCTGGGCCGTGAAGAAGGAGTCCGCGATGGTGTGCCGCAGGCGGCGGGCGTAGGTCTCCAGGAGGACCGTGGACCAAGCCACCAGCTGCAGGGCCCCCGCGGCCAGGGGCGCGGCCGTGAGGGGGCGCTGGGCGGGCAGCAGCGGGCAGCCGGGCGAGGCGAAGCGGAGCTCCCACTGGAAGGACCTGTGGGCAGAGCGGAAGGGTTTCTCCAGAGGCCGCTGGTTGAAGAGGAAGGGGACGAAGTCCAGGACGGTGTAGGCAGCCTTCGTAAAGCAGAAAAAGGCCACGTCAGCCGACAGGTGCTCTAGCCATTCCCTGCCCCCCACCGCTTGCCGCTTTCAGGGCCCGCTCAACTTTCCCTGCCCTCATCTGCAAAATGGGCACAGAAGCAGTAGGGAGTGAGAACAGAAACACTGTGTCGTGTTGTAGTGGGAATTAAATAAGTTCATCGGCGGATGCCCCAGGTCCCACAGCCTATCCCAGGACTCTGACTTGAAGGTAAGTAAAATTCAATTGCAAGTCAGGGATTTCACGAACCCTCCCCCTTCCCTCAAGAAAATGACTCTATGCCCATCTTCCCATCACCACACTTACATCATACTTGACCATGAGCGTAACGGGCACAGCAGGCAGCTTCTGAGCCCAGTCCACGGCTGCCTGTGCCAGGAGGAAGGCCACGTGGTCTGTGGCCACGGTCACCGCTGTGGCCACCAGGAGCAGGGTGAGCAGCCCCAGCCTTAGTAGACAGCTCAGCAGCTCCCCCTGGGACAGCCTTGGCCAAGCCGCCCTGAGCAGCCAGGCTGGTGGGGAGGCCAGCAGGTGTGTGGCCCCGGCCTCTTCCAGCTGCTGGGCTAACTGCCGTGTGGCGTAGACATTATCAAACCGCAGGTCAGTCAGGTAGCAGTGGAGGTACCGGGCTGAGTTTATCAGGAGTCCCAGCATAAAGAGCCCTGTCACCACCCGCCGGATGCCCAGCGCTGCTGCCTGGGCCAGGGACTCCAGGCCAGAAAAGTCCTCCAGGACCTGCTGAGTGACCTTGAGCATGTGAAGCCGGAAGACAGAGCCATTGCCCTGGGCCTGGAGTGTCAGGCCTCGGCCAGTGGGATTCAGAGCCCTGGACGCTGTGTGTAGCTGGTGAGTGGTGTTGAGAAGACTCTCCAGGGAGCCCTCGGTGACACACCTCAGCACCTGTCCAGCTGCACCCACGTTAGCCAAGACATTGGGCACCACGGTGACAGCCAAGGTGGCAGTACTCCAGGATAGGAGCAGGCGGCGGCCCTGTGCTGTGCCCAGAGTTGGCACGCTGAGTGCAAACAGGCAGCGAGCTGGAGGCACCAGGCCCAGGCCTAGTAAGACCAGGAGGCCACAGAGAGAGGCCACCATGGCCGAGGGCCCCAGAGGATAAAGCAGCGAGGACGCTAGCCAGTGGTGGGCCAGACCTGCAGCAGCAACAGCTAGGGAACCACACAGGAGAAGCTGGATCAACAGCTGGTCATAGCTGGCTGGGACAGGCTGAGAGAAGGCAGCCCAGGCCGCCTGCAGTGGGACAAGGGCCTTGCAGAGCCCCAAGAGCCAGAATCTCCACCTGCACACAAGAAATTGGGGGAATCTTTATCAGGAGGGTGGGGGTTGGGTGTCTGCCCATTGTCTCTGCCCCACAAACTCTTCACCTGCTAACAGGCTCCACCCCGTTAGCCAAAGGAGTGGGCAGTCTTCCCAAGTGGGCCAATTAGAGTAACCCACCCCAGACCCACCTGACCCAAGCTGAACCAATCAGAGCCTTCCCCAGGATTATTCACACTGGAGTTGTCAGGGAAGAACCCAGTTTGTATGCAGTTCCTGAGGATGGGAGGATGCTTGCGTCCATAATCCCAATTTTGTGAGGGCAACTGTCCCAAGGAAATGAAAGAGTCATGAAGAGAGAAGCACAAATAAAAGAGATAGAATGAGAAAGAGAAAAATAAAGACATGTTTCACTATTGGCACTGTGTGACACTGAACATGCCTTCTTTCTAAACCTCAGTGTCTCTTTTATAATTTGGGGGGAGAAGAGAAAGGGAGAGTGGATCTGTTGACCTCTGAGAAACTTATCTATTTTCCTTATATTTATTTATTCAACAAATATTTTTAAATCAACTACTATGTGTCACCCATTGGAGAAACAGGTATGAATAAAGGGATGAGAATCCTTGCCCTTATAGAACTTACACTAAAGAGTGACTGCAGAGGAATAATAAGAAGAGGTTGGCTTCAGGATACATTTTATTGGGAGAGTCAGTAAGATTGACAGACTGATTGGCTGTGGGTGTGAGAGAAAGAGGACCGTGAGGTTTGGTGGCCCGAGCACTGGAAGCATCGAGGTGTCATTTCCTGAGACAGAAAAGTCTATGGTTCAGGCAGGTTTGAGTGAAGTGGGGAGAGGAGGAATTCAGTTGAAAGCCTGAAATTTAAGTTGCCAATTTAGCCTTTCAGTGGAGCTGCTGAGTATGTGGTTGGAAACACGAATCAGGAATTTAGAGGAGAGATCAGGCTAGAGATAGAATGTTGGGTGTTGTTGGTTTATCCATAGTATTTTAAATCAAGGGGCAGGATGAGATTCCTCAAGACGTGTGTTGAGGAGGAGGAGGAGGAGGGAGATCCAAGGACTGAGCCCTTGAACTCTAGGGTTAACAGTTTGGGAGGTGAAGAACCAGCGAAGGAGACCGAGAAACCAGGCAATGTGGTGCTTGAGCAGCCAAGTCATAAAATGTTCCGAGAAGAAGGGAGCGGTCAACTATGTCAAATGCTGCTGGTGGATCAAGAAAGATGCAGTAGCCGTTGGGTGAAATGTGACCAAGAGAATTCACTTAAGATGGAAGAAGCTCTGGCCGGCTTGCAGGTGGGAGGTCCACTAAAGAGGGGGGACAGTGATGAAGGGGAGGCTCCCTGCAGGGATGTTCATGGGTGGCAGGGGGAGACCAAGAGCACAACAGGTGGGGCTGGTCCTAGGAAGAAGCAGGGGCCGTTCGTTCTTACTAGCAGGTGGGAAGGCAGAGGAAATGGGTACAGATGATGGTAGGTGGGCAGGCAAAGTGTGGGCAATTATATATCAGCATCATCAGATATGCACAGAACACTGCAATTGTTAAAGGCACGACTCCAGACTGCCTGGATTCAAATCACCACTCACCATCCGTGTGGCCTTGGCCAGGTTTCTTAACCTCCCTGTACCTCAGTTATCTCATCTATAGAATGGTACAATAAAAGTAATACAGCATAGGGTCATTTTGTGTCTGGCAACTTGTATCATGTTACCTATTGTCTGTTACTAGAGCATCCACCAGGCAGGAACCTGGTCTCTTTTGGCCACTGATATGTCTTAGTGCCTAGAATAGTGCCTGGCATGTAGTGGGCGCTCCCTAAGTATTTATTGACTATAGCATGTTTGCTTCTGTTTGCTCAGAAAGGTCAGCACTGATGGTGAGGATGCCAGAGGAGGCAATGAAAGCTTGAAGATCCAGGAGAAGGTAGTTGTCCAGGAAAGTGGGAAAGTAAATGAATAAAGGAAATGGTGGGCACCATGGAGGACCCACTTGAGGTTAGAGTTAATGAATTATGACCTCCCCAGCTCCTGAAGGCATTTTAACTTGGGACCAAACCACCTCCTACTGTATCATTAGTATTCAAAACCTGGTAGCTGTGAGAATAAATAGCTACTGTAAACAGCATTGGGATGGAAAACCAGTTCTAAGTAATCGGGTGCCAAGGCCTGTGTTGAGTGTGGTCACTAAGGATTTCAGCTGCCATTTATTGAGTGCTTACTCTGAGCCAAGCACAACAGCAAGTCCTACATGAGCACTTCCTCATTAGATTCTCAGTTCAGTCTTACGGACATTGTTATTACTCTCATTCCATAAATGGGAAAACGAGGCTCAACGAGGTGAGGATTTACCCAAAGGCATGCAGCCAGGGAATGGCAGAGCATGAGACCTCGGCGCTACCTCAGATGCCTAATGCTCCCAGTATCCAAGGTCTCCAGACCTACCCGGTCCTGATGAGGTGCGCAGCTGTCCCCTGGAGGGTCCTCATGCCTCCTGAATAGCAGTGGAGCCAGCCAGGAGGCCTTAGGCAGCGGCAGCAGGTGGAGAGGAAGTGTGGGGAATTTCGTCCTCTGAGACTTGGGAAAGCCTGTCACTTCTGCTTTTCTGCCCTTAATTAAGTCCTCCTGGCCGCCTGTCCCGCCCTTCCGGGGCCCACCTCCCAGGAGGTTGGGCAAGCTGCCTCATCCTCCTCGGGTAGGCAGGAGTGGGTAGAAGGTGTGGGAGGAGAGAACGGGCCTTTCCCAAGCAACATCTCTAGTCCTGATAGTCCTGTAACAGGAAGATGGAATTAGTCCCATTTCACAGAGGAGGAAACTGAGGTGCAGGGAAGCCATTCAGCTCATTCGTGGCAGTGCTGGGACTAGAACTCTGCTCAGCTTTCTCTTTCCCTTTCCTTCCACAGTTAGGTATCCCAGGAGCAGCCTGAGCCCACCTCTTAGAGGGTGGGGACCACGGGAGACAACTGGATTTCTGCGAAGACTTTTCTCTAACCATCATTGGCTTTCGTCTTTATCTCCAGCTCCCCTCCTGTCTTTAGGCAAATGGGGACCTGGCTTCAAAGCACAGCTCTGTCCCTCCCTAGCTGTGTGACTTTAAGCAGGTGACCTCATTTCTCTCACTCTTAGTTTCCTCCTCTTAAAAGAGAATAATTGTGATAATAGTTAATATTTATTGAGCACTTGCTTTGCATCTGAACAGTTTATAAATGAATTTATTGAATCCTAGCAACTTACAACCCTTTGTGGTAGGGGCTGTTATTGCTTCCATTTTTCAGTTTAGGAAACTGAGACCCAGAGAGGTAAGTCCCTTAACCAAGCCACTCAGCTGCTAAGAGGCGAAACCATAATTTATACCCCACAGTCCTGTTCCCAAGTCAACTGGTCAACGACCGTTCTCTACTAGTGTGGAGGGAAGGAGTCCTAAGACTCATGAGGACCTTGTGATGCTCTGGCACTGGAAATAGTAGGTGCTCAATAAATGTGTGTTCCCTATATGTGCTAGGCTGCAGTCGTTACCCTGCAGGTACACTTCCAGGCTGTCTTCTCCCAGCACCTCTGTGCTCCATCACTGCCTGTAGGACTGCCTCCTCCAGAAGGCCTCTCCTGAGCCCCCAGGTCCCCAGCCTGCAGGATGGGCTGGTTAGGGGACATTTAAGCTGCATTCCAGACTCTCTGCTGTTTTCCCTTATAAGGACATGGTGCCTGGATCACTTGCCCAGGCCTAAGGAGGATGTCCTGTGGCCCAGATAGGAGAAGTGACACAACTGAATGAGACACTTTGGGCCCACAGGGAGCCTAACATCCTTCCCAGATCACAAACCCCTCCAGGAAGGCAGGCCAGGCACCCAGTGTGCAGAGAACGGGGCACCCAATGGACCAGAGCAGCAAAGGCATGTGCCAGTGGAGCCATCCAGCCAAGGTGAGGGGCACCGCGGTCCAGGTGCAAACAGCGGTGCCCGGCCACGTGGAGACACCTTCACTAAGGGCAGCTTCTACTCTGCTCCAGCTGAAGGTTGAAGCCCCTGGAAAACGAGGCCCAGCATTTCCACATACTGTGTGTGCTGTGTGATCTTGGACAACACACTATCCCTCTCTGAACTTGTGTGGACTCTGCTGTAAGGAAAATATTTCTCGGGTGGCCTTGAGGATTTAGTGAGATAATGTATGCAGAATGCCCAGTAAACAACAGCTCGATGCTCCTGCTTGCTCCTCACCGTGGCTGACAGCTATGCCTGCGTGTGTTCCGGGCTGCTGAGACCTGACCGTACAGGCCTCTGTGATGCCCACTGGGCAAGATCCCTGACCAGGGTCCCCTCACCTGGGAAATTTCAGGGGATGGTGCTGGTTGGAGATGAGCAGCACAGTGCCCTGGAAGACACCAGCATTTGCCCAGTTTCTGCACTGGCATCAGGGAACTGACTGGTTAAGGCCCATGTTGGTCATTGCCCGAAGGCCTCCGGGTGGATGTGTAAGATTTGGGCGGATGGGGGCAATAGCCAGGGAAAGGGCAGAAGATATTTTTGGCTTTTCTCAGCACATGTAGGCAGCCACTTCTGCCTATATAAGGCCGGCTTGACTTCAAGGCCCACAACATCCGGAAGCGGCTTCTGAATCACCAAAATAGAATCAACGTAGTTGAAGGGAATTTCTGCATAGAGGATTCATAGCCATAAGACAGGACAGGAAGAGGAAGTGGTAAACCCTCAGATCTGGAACCAGAATCAGAGGCCCATACACTATGGGAGTCATTGAATTTTACAGCCTGTGGGTGTAGCACGTCACTGCCATGTACTTGATTTGAGAATATGCAGAGGTGGCTGAAATCTTCCCAAATAGACAGTGCTCTCCAATAGAAGCAGAATGGGAACCATTTAAACATTTCTGGCAGCCACTTAAAAAAGTGAAATTAATTTTTTTAAATCCTCACCCGAGGATATTTTTTTCCATTCATTTTCAGAGAGAGAGTAGAAAAGAACAAGGAGAGAGAAAGAGAAAGAGGGAGGAGAGAAAAAGAAACATCGAAGTGAGAGAGACACATCAATTGATCGGTTGCCTCCCGCACTGGGGCCAGGGATCGAACCTGCAACCCAGGTACGTGCCCTTGACCAGAATTGAACCCGCAACCCTTCTGTGCCCAGGCTGACACTCTAACCACTGAGCAATGCTCATGAGGGCGTGACATTGATTTTAATAAAATATTTTACTCAACCTATTATATCCAAAATAATATCCTTTAAACATGTAGTCAATATAAAAAGTGTTAATAGGATATTTTGCATTCACTTTTTTGTACTAAGTTATTAAAATCGGTGTGTGTTTTCTACTGACCGCCCATCTCAATTCCAATTAGCCACACTTGGGTTGCAAGTGGCTACCGTACCCTATAAGGCAGATATAGACCATTTCCAGCACCACAGAAAGTTCTACTGTGAGCGCTGCTCTAGGTCATTAGGAACTGTGAACGAAAGCAAAAATGGACCTTCTAGGTCAGCGGTTCTCAACCTGTGGGTCGCGACCCCTTTGGCGGTCGAACGACCCTTTCACAGGGGTCGCCTAAGACCATCCTGCATATCAGATATTTACATGACGATTCATAACAGTAGCAACATTACAGTTATGCAATAGCAACGAAAATAATTTTATGGTTGGGTCACAACATGAGGAACTGTATTTAAAGGGCCAGAAGGTTGAGAACCACTGTTCTAGGTCATGTTGCTCAGGAGTCATAGACACAAATGCCTTCAGAAGCCAGGAAAGTGCCAGAGTCTAATGCAGGGAGCCAGTGTAGTACATTAAGGAGTGGTGGGAACTGTGGCAAACCAGAGGTTCACCTTCCAACTTAAGTTCTCCCACCACAATTACTCAACTCCAAACAATTGTTGCCAGATAGCAATAAGATCTGGTATTTTCCTTTCCAGGAGAAGCATAAATCCAGGTTTTTTGTTTGTTTTTTTTTAAATATATATATATTTTATTGATTTTTTACAGAGAGGAAGGGAGAGAGATAGTTAGAAACATCGATGAGAGAGAAACATCGATCAGCTGCCTACTGCACATCTCCTACTGGGGATGTGCCCGCAACCCAGGTACATGCCCTTGACCGGAATCGAACCTGGGACCCTTCAGTCCGCAGGCCGACGCTCTATCCACTGAGCCAAACCGGTTTCGGCATAAATCCAGGTTTTAATGTGAAATCTCCTGAATTGAAAATGTTAGCAATAAATTAATAGTTTAAAACTCACGGAAGCGGGGAAGGGGAAGGGGGGGAAGAACCTGTGGGCTGGAGGCAATCCTGGGGACTGCTAGTTTGCAAGCTCTAATATGATCTGAACCTTCCATGACCCCTTTTCTGTTTGCCCTCCACACTCAGTGTTCTCTCTGCCTGTGCTGCCAGAGGTAGACCAGGCGAGGAAACCAGTGTACTAGTATATTTGGGAGCAAAGGGTTCTGGGCAGAGGAAACAGCACGTGCAAAGGCCCTGAGGCAGAAGGTGTTGAGTATGTGGCTGGAGTAGAGCAGAGAGGAGTAAGAAAGTGAGATCAGGGAAATCAATTCTGTGAAACTCCCTTCTCAGGAATTTGGGGCTTTGAAGCTCTTCGATGCCCAGAACAGCAAAAAAAATCTAAAGGGCCAGTGTTGATTAACATTCTTTATTTTATAGCATTTTCAATCAAAAGTACTTGAAATCACAGTTCATCTGGTTATAAGTTCCATGGGTTTCTCTGTGAATGCACTTCTCTCCTGCCCTGTCCCACAGGGAACACACCTTCCCCCACTCCTCACCCCCGGGGCTGTAACTGTGACTAAATACTGACATTCTACTCAGTTGGGAAGGAGCCTGCTTCCAGGGAAACACCCATGACTCACTCCTGCTGTACTGAGGGTGAGTTCAGTCTCTGGGGACTGCCTTCCAGGCCCAGGCTGCTGCTCAGGGAGCCTCATCCCTCGGAGGTACAGGAAGGGGAGAGGGGAGGCTCTGGGGCCCTCGGAGTGCCTTTGCCGGTGCTACGCTCATGCCGGGCCACTCGTTCCACAGACACTTGCTGAGCATCCGCAGGGCCCAGGACTGTGTGGTTCACTGGAGATGCCCAGATACTTCTGCTTGAAGCCAGCAGTGACGGAATCCCCGAGGAGAGCCCGCCAGCCACTGGCTTTCAGGAAGTCTCAGTGGCCCTGTCTGGAAAGGGGATTGTGAGACTTGGCCTGCTTGCGACATGTCACCCTGGCCCTTTGCAAGTCCCCAGTTTCTCTCTTGACTTTCCTCTCCTCCCTGGAAAATATGGTCTTTGCTAATCAAACATCCTTGCCAGTTGGGGTAGGGTTGGAACCAGCTGCGGAGTAAGCAGCAGCCAGCAGCCACACGGGCCTCTGCGGGCCACAGGCAGGTGGGTTCTGGCTGGAGGAGCCATGAGTCACCTGCAAGAGGGCAGGGCCCAGGCTTGGCCCAACTCCAGAAATATGGCCACAGTGAATCAGATTAAACAGGAGAATCATAACAGCTTGGGTAGAGATGTCAGCGGGGGTTCTAGAACTCCCCTGGTGTGCTTGGGAGCTCGGAGAAGCAGGAAGGAGGCTCTGCAAGTCTCCGTGTCCTCAGGAGGCCATCTGTCCCTTCTGACCCCTGCTCCCCTTCCCCCCGGCTCCATGGGTTGAAAATTCCCCTGGCCGCTGGGTTTCAATAGGGGAAATAGTCAAACAACTGGTGCAGAACGGGCACCCGCTGAACTGAACATGTAACAGCTGTGAGCAGCTGGGACAGGTCTCCAAGGAAGGTGGCCCCTAAAGGCAAGATGGTGTGCCCCGAGTGCAACCTACAGTAGTCCGTGGGGAATGTTCCCTGTGCCCTTGGGGATGGATAGATTCCCATCCCAACTGTTCAAGACAAATGCAATTCTAGATTTATTTATTGTTGCTGGAGTTGGGCCCTCTTGCATCCTAACCACATTCCAGCTCAGAGATAAAGGAGCTTGAGATCTGGGAAATATCTGAGTCCTGAGCCGCATGAGCGAGGAGAAGGTGTCCTAGGTGATGAACTTGCTGACCCAAGTGGACCACCGGAGGTTACCCTTGCGTGTTGCCTACTGGATCACAGGGAATTGCTTGATCACCCTGTCTGGTCCTAAGAGCAGGTACTGGTAAAGCCTTCTGGAAGAGCCCGGCCCAGAGTCTCCAAGGAGGACTCAGAGGGCAAGCAAGGTGTCGTTGGCCACCAATGAGGGTGGCTTTCCCGTGACATTGGTTAAGTGGTCTTGGGCCCAGTCCGGGAAGGAGCCCAGCTGGAAGATGGGCTGTGCCCAAGTATTGATGGCCATGTTGAGTATCATGATGCCCATCAGGTTCATCAGGAGGCCTGTCCGCACCTGAAAGAGAACACAGACTCGAGGCCCATTGCGTGCATGGAAAAACCCCAAAGCCATTCACCCAAACCCAGCTCGGTGGATGCCCAAGACCCTCCCATCTTTACACACCCTAGGCTGTCCCTCAAATGTCCTCATTCATTGAGTGGCTTATAGGGGCCAGGTACTGTGCCATGCAGCTGTCATAGGGTCATTTAACCCTGAAAGCAGCCCTATAAGGGTTATTATTATTATTCATATTTTACAGAAGAGGAAAATGAGGCTCAGAGAAGTTGGCTTATTTAAGGCTACACAACTTGAAAATAGTCTGATTTGATCATTAAATCACCTCCCCCCCCCCCCCCCCCCCGCAACAGTTAAGGCTATAATGTTTACTGGGAAGATTTTTTCTCCTGGAAATGTTTACCTCTTCAAATAGCTGGAAAGAGTTGCCCACTTGCTCCCTCCCCAGGCTGACCTCTCATACTATGCAGTCCAAACATGGGCTGAAAACACCTGTTTCCCAGCTCAGTTTTCTGTTTGTTCCACCCTAGCATCCAGCCGTGAGAAAATTACTCCCTTTAGGTTGCTTTTCAAATCGCTTCCTCAGAGCAAGTCTGCTTTAGGGGCTGCCATGCCCTTCCTTAACGCTTCTCTCCTCTTCTCCCACTGCCCCCCACCCCCCGCCCCCGCTTTTTCTTAAATATATTTTTGTTACTTTCAGAGAAGAAAGGAGAGGGAGAGAGATAGAAATATCAATGATGAGAGAGAATCATTAATTGGCTGCCTCCTGCACGCCCCCTACTGGGGATTGAGCCCGCAACCCAGTCATGTGCCCTGATCGGGAATCGAATGGTGATCTCCTGGACTTAGGTTAATGCTCAACCACTGAGCCACACTTGCCAGGCTTCCACTTTCTTTTTTTTTAACAAGACCCTTCTCCAGGCAACTGTAATTGGGGAGAATTTCATTATTTTGCTTTTTCCCCCTTTGCATGTATTTTTAGACTTGCCATCAATGGCATGCATTACTGGTTTTCCATTTACATGTACATTGGTAACTTTTCTTTTTAAATACTGTTATTTAAGGTTTTTTGTTTGTTTGATTTTGCTAATCTTCATCTGAGGAGATTTTGTCATTGATTTTTAGAGAATGTGGAAGGGAGGGAAGGAAGGTGGGGAGAGAAAGAGAGAAGGGAGATGAGAGAGACACATCCATTGGTTGCCTCCCGCTTGCTGCCCCAACCTGGGCTGGTATTGATTTAACCCAGGTGTGACCTTTTGGTGCGTGGGCTGATGCGCCAACCACTGAGCAACACGGTCCAGGGCTCTTATTTAAGTTTTTAAAAAATGTAAGTTGATTTAGTAAAATTGTGAAATGAGTATTTCCCCAGATGGTTCATGGAAAGGGCATAGGCCGGGAAACCGCTGTGCTGGCTGCCTCTGTTCTAGGGAGTCTTAAAGCCCCTGACAAGTGTGGAGGATTAGAAGGAGCCCAAAGCTTTGGGGGAGCTGGGAGGAGGGTGGGGTCTTCCCTCGCCAGGGTCCTGGGAACCTGGCTCAAATGCCTGCTTAGTTCCACTTGAGTTACGTAGTTAGTTAACACCTGTGTGTGACACTCTGTTTGCTCTGGATCGCTTTCTGCCTCTCACTCTGGTTCTCTGGCCACTCATCCTGCTGAGTCCCTGAGCCTGGAAGCCAGCATCCTGAACTGGTTAAGCACATCACCCCTGGGGTGCGCCAGTTTAGGATGAGTTATTTACATTCTGAGCGTCCAAATGCCCCAGGCCCAGGTGGGGGTGGAGGGGGAAGAGGCAGCAGGAGGTAGGAGGAGGGGAGAGGGTGGGAGGGGCGGGTTTAGCAGGGAGCATGGGGAGGAGAGAACACACTGCCCCATAGCTGAGCCCTGCTGAAAGCTGGAAACCCCTCCCCCTCAACTCTGGGGGCTTCTGCCACACTCCTCAGCTGGCCAGGCATTGAGGCCACCCAAGTCCCAGGGTGTGGACTGGCATTTCTCCTCCCTAAAGATGCTGGGCACAGTGCAGTTGGCCCAACAAGCAAGCACAGAGAGGGGAAAGTCCCTTGTCCCCAAAGCAAACTTTGGAAAGCAATCACTTAAGCAGTGTTTCCGGAAGTTGTCTAAACAGCGTGTTTGCTAAAATGTATCTTCCTGGCCTCACTCAGAATGACTTACGTAGAAATTGGGGGATGGTGGCTGGGGGAGCAGGAGTCCTGCCCAGATGCCTAGCCCACCACCTGTGTCCACCCACCTCTCTGGGCTCTGCTAGAAAATGCCCAGACTTGCCTGGCCAGAGTTGCTCAGTGGTTGAGCATCAACCCACGCACCAAGAGGTCGCTGGTTCAATTCCCCATCAGGGCATGTGCCTGGGTTGTGGGCCCCATCTCCAGCAGGGGGCATGCAGGAGGCAGCCAGTTGATGTTGATGTTTCTCTCTCATGGATATTTCTATTTCTCCCGTCATTCCTCTCTCTGAAATCAATAAAAACTTATTTTTTTTAAAAAAAATAAAAGAAGAAGAAGAAAATGCCCAGGCTTACCATGTCTTTGACCAGCAAGTGTCCAGTGGCGAAGGCAATTGAGTTGGGGGGCGTCGAGACCGGGAGCATGAAGGCGTAGGAACAGCCCACTGTGGCAGGGATCATCAGGTACAGGGGGTGCACTTTCAGGCGGATGGCCTGGGCTCAGGAGGGGGTGGTGAGACAAAGACATAAGAGGTAGAGACAGTTGGAGGGAGAACAACACGGAGACAGATTTAGAGACAGAAAGAGAGACAAAGACACGTGGATAGAGAAAGGCAGCGTGAGAGTGCGCAGTCAAGACAAATGAGAAGACAGATGTAGAGACAATGAGAAACCAGATACACGAACACGCAGAAATGAGAGATACGATACACAGAAATGGACAGAAGACGAGAGCCAGACCAAGGGAGAGATGGAGAAGACATTCTCAAGGTTAGTGACATTCTGGGGCCGCACTGCAGGGTCACCAGGGAGGCTGGGCTGGGGAGATGTGCCTAGGACACGCCTCCGATCTGAGCGCGCAGGAGCCACTGAGGCTTGTTAAAGCTCAGCGGGCTGGCCCCCACTTACCCAGAGCTGCTGACTCAGCAGGCCTGGGGTGGCCCCAAGAATCTGCATGTCTGACAAGGTCCCAGGTGAAGCAGATGCTCTAAAATAACAAGCCCTCTTCCTGGTCCTAACAGTTGGAGTCGGGGCCCCTTGGGTTGGGGCCTCACTGGACTTCAGGGATAAGGAGAGCTCAAGATGGCAGCTGTTGGCAAACATTTCCAAACGTCTAAGACTGGGGGTCAAACGTGTCTGTGGGTTGGCCTCCGTCAGTGGGCCACCTCTCTCCAACGACATATTCTGGTGCACTGACCACCAGTGGGCAGTTCCTGTTTTGAGTGTCTGCCCCCTGGTGGTCAGTGCACATCATAGCGACTGGTTGTTCTGCCGTTTGGTCAATTTGCATATTAGCCTTTTATTATATAGGATGCCTAAGTAAGCAAAGAAAAACAAAGTGGTTCAGACGAGTGCCTGGTCTGTCGCTGTTTGCATACAAAGCATATACTCGCAACATTGACTTAATTCCCTAGATGTGGGGTTACGCTGAGGTAATAACACCCCTTTAATTTATTCAAATGTAAAACTCAGGATAATCAGCTTTGAAATCCCAAGTGTAAACTCTTCTTGTCCGTGACATGTTGTTCTTGGCATATGATCCTGGATTCGTTTTGCTGTTTGCATCTTTATTTACACACGAGGTCGAGTTAGGACATTTTTCTCCCCTGGTTTGCGTTTGGTTTTGGGGTCTTGCTAACCTGACACGTGGGTGGGATGGCTTTCTCTGCCTGTCTGTGCTCCGGAACGCTTTGGGCAAGTTGAGAACTCTCTGCTCCTTGAAGGCTCCAGCTCTCACCTCGCCAGCCCTCCAGGACTGGTGACCTTTAAAGCAATAGTTCTCCACAGGGGATGAGTATCCCTCCCAGCGACACTTGGCAATGTCTGAACACATTTGTGATGGTCACGATTTAGAGGGGGCGCTACTGGTATCTAGCGGGTAGGGGCTAGGGGTGCCGCTAAACGCTCTGCTGTGCACAAGGCTGTCCCCACCACTTACCCACATGTCAGTGGTGCCAAGGAGCCCGGGTTTACAGGGAGGCTAGAGCTTTGCTATCATCAGAGTTCCTCCTGTGGTTATTGGACTAGTCAGACTTTCTACTTCTGCTTAATCCAAACCTGGAAATTATATCTTCCTAGAAAACTTTCCAAAGAAGGCCATTTGGTCACTTTAAAAATATTTACTTTGATTATGCATTTTTTTTAAAGAAAAAAACTCCACAGTGTTTTTTCTTGGAATCTGGGTTCTGCCCCATTCACACATTTTGGAAGACAGCAGTGACTCCTGGGGCTGCCTGCGGGAGACCCCGCCAGCAGGGGAGACGTTTCTGACCTGGGTGGTTGGAGGGACGGGTGCTCCTCCTTGCCTCCCCCGCATTCCCAGAAGGGCCCTCACCAGCTCTGACATGACGGGCAGGAAGATGATGATGGTGGCCGTGTTGCTGGCAAACTCGGTGAAGAAGATGACGACGCAGGTGATGATGAAGACGGCCAGCGCGGGAGACACGTTCTCCAGCGGGTGCAGCTGATCGCTGATCCACAACGACAGCCCGGACTGCTGCGGGGGGAGGGGAGGAGCGAGGGCACCTCTTCACACCCAGTCCACCCCAGTGCCACCCCTGAGGGCTGGCCCAGGGGGGAGGGTTGGGATCAATCACAATGATGACAATGATCCCTTCGTAGATGGGGAGTCTGAGGGTCAGCGCGGTTAGTGACATGTCCGAGGTCACACATGGAGCCTGGACTTGAATGAGCATCTCTGCTTCTTGAGCTCTTCTCTGTTTCGTACGCTATAGGCCCGGGACTCAAAGCCTTGGATCCTCAACTAACCCATTTGGTTCTCTAGACAATTCACTTGGGTCTAGCACCCTAAGCTCCAACTTGAATGGGAGAGGGGACTTGGATCCTCCATGATAAATCTCCTCATTCCTCCAATGACAGTAACGAATTAAAATGATATGAACATAAATATTGCACAAAACATTAACCTTGTGATTGTTATCTATTAATATGCATCAAATGTATAATATATAGAAGATATACTCTATATCACATGTCATATAAAACATGTATCAAGTATCTATTAAATATGACACTGTCAATATGATTATAAATAGTAGATATTTATGATCAATAAAAAGGATGTTTATTACAATGATCACACAAACATTAACGCTGTTAACATTGTATTATTCATTATCATAACAATCACCATTAATGTGGCTCTATAGGGTGCGAGACACCTGCATACATTAGCTCCCTGAGTCCTCCCAACCATCCCATGAGGTGGACACTTGTCCCTGCGTCACGGAGGAGCAGTGTGAGCCTGGCAAAGTTTCTGTGATGTCCTCAGTCGCCAAACGTCATGGCTGGGATGCATTTCACACGTAGGGCCATGCGCCTCTGTGAGCTAACGTGCTCCTGCAGAGCTCCCTCGGGAACACCAGTCTGCCACGGCCCCTCTCAGTGAAGGGCATGCCCGGAGCTCACCAGAGCCCAACAGGACGGAGAAAGGACCAGATAGAGCAGTGGTTCCCAACCTTCCTAATGCCACGACCCTTTAATACAGTTCCTCATGTTGTGGTGACCCCCAATTTCATTGTTACAAGCTGAACATAATGAAAGCATAGTGATTAATCACAAAAACAATATGTAATCATATATGTGTTTTCCAATGGTCTTAGGCGACCCCTGTGAAAGGGCCGTTCGACCCCCAAAGGGGTCGCGACCCACAGGTTGAGAACCACTGAGTTAGAGGGTTCCCTCCCTGGCCCCAGACTCCACGCTGCCATCTATCCTGCAGAATCATCCCCAGCTCTTTCCAGGAGTTCTCCAGGAATGACTCCATTTACAAGTGTACGGTATGTATACTTTCCCCAGCTACTCCCTCCTATCATCAAATGTATCCTAAACTACCAGGCGTCCAGAACATCTTCATTAGGACCCCGAAGCCGCAAAGCTGGAGATGTAAAATTTGTGCTCTCTTTTGGCCCCCTGGTGGTGCCATGCAGCAACATCTCAAAAAAACCCACAAGGTCTTGTCTGGCAGGTTGTTTTTTGTTTTCATTTTTAACAAAGATAACAAAACCAGAGGCTTAGATGTTGGCCAAGGCAGAGTTGGGTTGGTCCCCTGCCTTCTAGAATCAAGTGTATGTCTACCACAGCCCTTTTATCACCCCGTGCCATCTGGTACCAATACACTCTGCTTTATCAAAGAAACTATACACATTTCTTTTATGTTTAATAGAAAATCTACTGCTTATCCCAAACTTAAAATTTCATGATGGATTCTAGAACACAGCGCCCTGTTTTTCCATAAATAAAATAGTACACGTGTCCCTACAACTTGCCTTGAAAGAGACTGTGTAAAATTGAGGTTTCTTTGACACCTGCACTGCTTGTCTGATGGCCTAGAAAGTATGGCACATGGCAGCGTCGAGGCCCCCGCTTCTCCCCTGGCCCCGGGCAGCCTTCACAGAAAAAATGGGCCGCTGGTTTTTCCCAGAGGCCACGGCTTTGGCAAAGAGATGGACAGCAGTGTGTGCCATTCAACGGGAAGAGGCTGGAGAGAGGGAATATTAATGACTTGGATGAATGAGAAGTCAAGAACTTCCCAGACCTCTGGGTGACGGGCTTCCAGCCAACATCCCAACGTGGCTCAGCCTCCATAGCCACAGGGGGGTCTGGCAGCCTCGTGAGAGAGGAGAGCCTCCAAGTGCCCGGGGTTCTCTTGGGGACTCCTCAGGGCCTCACCTGCCCACTCCCAGTCCCCTCGGGATCAGCAGCTCTGTTTCCTCGGAACCACAAAGCCCCGCAGTGTCCCGGGACTCTGGGATCAGCAATAGGCAAGGTCAAAGCGGAAAGGCCAGAGGGCGAGGAGAAAGGGCTCTGGAGGGAGACTAAGTCTGTTCTCCATCTTAATCCTTTCTGGCTGTGTCATCCTGGCCAGGTAACTTAACCTCTCTGTGCCTCAGTGTCCTTATCTGTAAAATGGGGATATAACAGTACTTGTCCCAGATGGTTATTATTGGAAGAAAAAGAGCTCATCCCTAAAGCATTTAGTGAAGGGCTTGGGCATCCATGCCCAGGGCATGCCAGCTGTCATTCGTAGCACCAAGTCAGGATATGCCAGAGGCGGCAGAACACTCAGAAATCACCCAGGGCAGTGGTTGTCAAGTTGTGTCGCTACCATCCTCGGAAATGCCAAGAGGGGCCTGAGGTCATGTTGCAGGATGGGAGAGGGAGGCTGAGCAGGCAGGACGGTGCTCCCCTCTTCCTCCTCCTGTCCTGCTTCCACCAGGCCCCCTTCTAGATCTCTGTGATAACAGTACGGTCGCATCTTACAAGGAGGGTGTTATGGTCTAAGTCAGTGGTTCTCAACCTTGGCTGCACATTAGAATCACCTGGGAATCTTTGAAAAATCCTGATTTCTGGGCCTCATCCTCCGGAAATTCTGTTTCTTTGTTACTAATGTTGTGGCCCCACCCCATAACAAAGAAACAGAATTTCCGGAGGATGGGGCCCAGAAATCAGGATTTTAAAAAGATTCCCAGGTGATTCTAATGTGCAGCCAAGGTTGAGAACCACTGCTCTAAGTGAAATGCTTAACGTTGAAACCTCAATGGAAAACACCCTTGAAAATCTCTTACAACACTCATAGCACATAGTAGGTTCAGCTGTGGGTGTGCAACTCTGTATAATAATTCTTAGGTAGAGAGAGCCAGTGAATGTGATTAAAAGAAGGAAACAAGAGAAGGCTGCATACATGAGGTGAACATTCATACCAGGGTACCGCTCTGGCCCTCGATTTCTTCAAGGGGCTGTGGTAAGGATTAAACAAGCACTCGTAGAAATAGTTCCGGTGTCACAGTAAGCCCTGCATGTGATTTATTTTTAGTTATTTTACTTAACAACACTTACTTTGTGTTTACTCTGTGCTGGGCTCACTTGTAAGCATTTTGCGAACATTAACCTATTTAATCTTCATGGCAACCCCAGGAGGTAAGGAGTAGAATTCTCTCCATTTTTGAGGTTGAAGAAACTGGGGCACCAAGAAGATGTGATTTGCCAATTAGGTCAGATGGCTTGCCCCAGGATTGGAATTTTGAGCTCACAGTCTGGCTGGTAAGCACCTCAGTGGCTACTTTCTCCAATTAAACTAACAACAACAACAACAACAACAACAAACATCCTCTCTGGCAGGAAATGAGGGACCGGGAAGAAGACCATGTGTCTACTCCGCTCTGAGGGGATGGAGCCTCAATCCCCTCAACATATTTGTAGAGAAGTTCGTTGTGGTGGAGACTAAAAGACTACACACAAAGGTGCCAGGGTCAGGCCGGGTTTTTATCCATGCGGCGGTAAGATTAGAACAACAACAAAAGCGGTGAGGTGGATAGTGGCCCCCGTGTTAGCACCAGGTGGGTATGCATCACCCCTCTCCGGGCACTTTCCATACATCCATCTTGTCATCAGTCCTCAAAACCGCCCCTCTGCTAGGTCCTGTCCAGCTAATGTGTATTCAGTGAGCAGGGGACACGCGGATAAGACAGATATGATTCTTGCCCTCGCAGAGCTTATATTCTAGCAAGAGAGACACCTGTAAACAAACAAATGACCGGGATCCTTTGAGGGGCAGACGCAGTGTGAGCAGAGGGGTAAGAGGGAGAGGGGCTGTGTTGGTGGGGAGACTCCTTTAGATACGCTGGCCGGGAGGCCCCTTCTGTGGTGGTGACCTTGGAGCTGAGACCTGAAGGGTGAGGACCCCGAGATCTCAGGGGGAGCAATTGGTGGGCAGAAAGCCATCCGGAGGTCCTGGGTGCGAATGAACATGGTGTGGCTGAGGAATGCTGAGGAGGCAGTGGGACTGGCGTGGGGCGGATGAGAGGAGACAGATGGGAGCCGACGGGGCTTGTGGGTAGGCCAGTGGGAGCCTTCAGCCTGGAGTCTAAATGCAGGGGGCGCCATGGATTTAGTCTGAAGCAGGAGAAAGCTGGTGAGAACACTAAGTTGGTGTAAGCGAGTTGCCCAAGTTCAGAGTAAGCCCTGGGATCTGATTCCAGCCCTGCGGAGCCAGCATGTGGGAGTCCGCACAGCCAGGCTCACCCTGGGTCCCATCCAGGGGCCTCTAAGCCACAGGAGGCCACTGTGGCCTGGCAAGGGCACTGGGCAGGGACGAGGGAGCAGGAAGTGCCGTGAGCATTCTGGTCCCTCCGGGGCAGGCTGTGCCGCCTGGGGAGGGAATGGAACCAGCAGGAGCTGGGGGAAAGGGGCAGCTGCTACACAAAGCCCTCCTTGAACAGAAATCCCAGCCTGCTGCCTGGGGCCGGGCCGGGGGCCAGACTGGCCTCCCAGCATGCTCAGCGGTCCTGCAGCCCAGCCCCCCCTGAAAGAGCTCTGAGCTCAGAGAAGCCTCTGGGGTGTGGGGTCACCCTGTGCCTCCTCCCTCGGGGTCAGAATAGGTGCATCTCAGTAAACATGTTTTTCCACAGAGTTGCTCAGGGTGAGAACCTCTGTGTCATCCTTGATCCTGAATTCCCCTCTTCCCCAACATCCCTCATAATAACCAGCTATGTTGGCTATGCTCTAAGTTCTCCGTATGAATAGGCTCACTTAATAATTGCAACAACTCTATGAGATGGAATCTGTGTGTGTGTGTGTTTTAATATGTTTTTATTGATTTCAGAGAGGAAGGGAGAGGGAGAGATGGAAACATCAACGATGAGAGAGAACCATTGATCAGCTGCCTCCTGCATGCCCCCCACTGGGGATCAAGCCCGTAACCCGGGCATGTGCCCTTGACTGGAATCAAACCTGGGACCCTTCAGTCCACAAGCTGATGCTCTATCCACTGAGCCAAACCAGCTAGGGCTAATATTTTTCATTTTTTATTTTTATTTTTTTTGAGAGAGAGACCGATTTGTTGTTCCAATTATGTATGCACTCACTGGTTGCTTGTAATTACCCTGACTGGATATCGAACCTGCAACCTTGATGTATTGGGACAATGCTCCAACCAACTGAGCTACCTGGCCAGGTGAGCTGGGATCCATTTGAATTCCTATTTTGTAGATGAGGACACGGAGGCACAGAGCTAAGAGGTAGATGATATGAGACTCTAACCGGATGGCCTGGTTCCACAGCCCACGCTTTCTCCCACTGCATTGCATGGTCCTCTTAAGACCTGGATAGCATGTCACTTCCTCTGGGAAGCCTTCCTTAATACAGCTCCAGTAGAAGACAGTAGTGAAAAGAATCAGAGAGACACCAGTTCAAAACCCAGCTCTGCTACCAATGAGCTGTGTTACCTAGAGTCAGGCAGTTAACCTCTCTGGTCTTTGGGATTCCTTAAAAGGAGACAACAACAGTACCTTTTCTCATCCATCCCTTTGCTCTTTTTGAAATCTGTACCATTGTAACTGTGTTATTTATTGGGGGGGAAAGAATAAAATGAAAACATAGTTTGCAGAAAAAGAGTTGCTGTGTGGAGAACCTAAGTGTGCTACCCAGACCGCCTTCCCTGAAGGCCTTGTTGCCCCAGCGCAGGGAGTGCGGGCAGCGGGCAGCCTGCACTGCCAGCCCCTGACCCCAGGCTACCTTGCCCAAGGTCACCCCTGCTCCCGGGAGGCCATGTCCACAGATGCCGGAGGGAAGCCAGGGTGGAAAGGCCTGGCCATCCCTGACCAACGGGGTCAGCTTGGCACTCTCTGTGGGGTGGGTAGAAGCTTCGCAGGTCTGCCTCGCAGCTGTATTGCGACCCCTCAAGGTCACCGAATGACCTCAGAGCCTGCTTCCGGGAAGCAAAACCTGCACTGAGCGTGGCCTGAGGATGCACAGTGCCTCCTCAGCACTTCCTGTTTGCTATGGATTGCACCAGTATGTCTTCTTCAATGACTCCCAACAACCCCAGAGTAAGAACTTCGAGCCGATTCACAGAGAGAAAACTGGTGCCCAGGGAGGTTAAGGAACTTGCCCAAAGGGCCCCCGAAAGGGGTGATAGAACTGAGATTTGAATCCAGGTACTCAGGTCCCAGACCTGGGCTTCTGACTGGTGTATACCTTAATGGCTGACTTGCACTGTAACACTTCGAACCTGAAATTTTAAATTGAATTTAAAAAGAGAGCAATCTGAGGAGTTGTTTCAGGTTTCCATTACCTTAATTTCAGATTGACCTTTAGCTGGGTGTGGTTTTAAATGCATGGGCTTACAGGGAGGGATTTGGGAGGTGGGGGGCATAGCAGCAGCAGCTATGGGTTCAAATCCTGGCTCTGCCACCTGTCTGCACAAACACAGGCACACTATTTAGCTTCAGGTGCCCCTGTTTCCTCATCTTTGAAATGGGGCAGCAATAATAGCATTTCCTTCAGTGGTGTTTATGAAGATGAACAAAGTCAGTATTTGCAAAGTGCTTCAAGCAGTGCCTGGCACTTGGGAAGTCCTGGAAACTGAGCCATTAGGAGCCTGGACTCTGAAATTACATCGACAGGAGTTTGAACCTCAGCTCCTAAGCAGAGTGTGATGTTATGATCTTAAGAGGGTTGCTTAATTTTTCCTATTTGCTATGGATTGCGTCGGCATATCTTTAATTACTCCCAACAACCCCACAGAGGAAGAACTTTGAGCCTCGGTTTTCCTACCTGGAAAATGGGGGTAAAATATTACCTAGACCGTAGGGTCCTGTGAGGGGCCAGTGAGGTAATACACTATGACACATGGTGGACACTGAGGCTGCACTTCCTCTGAGCAGGGCCGACGCCCCCGAGCGTGAGCGCCTCCTGGAAATCCTGCACCCTCGGTGCCTCGCTCGCCTCACTCTAGTCCCAGCCCTGCCTCTGAGCTCACAGAACCCTCTAGAATAACATTAATGACTAATTGAATAAATAGTATTAAAAGTACCTAACATTTATATCATAGTGGCTAAGAGCATACACTCTAGAGTCAAACTTCCTGGATCGTAATCCGGAGTACGAAGCTGTGTGCCCTTGGGCAGGTGACTTAACCTCTCTGTGCCTCCATTTCCTAATCTATAGAATGGGAAGGACGATGGCATGTATCGCACGGACTTGTTGGGAAGTTTAAAGCAGTTACTGCACGCAAAGCACGCTGGACAAGGCGAGCAGTGTATGTGGTGGTGGTCCCCTGTGCTCACAGAACCCTCGAGTCCTGATGTTATTGTACCAGCAATAGTATCGAGTCCACTGTGAGCTCCTTGAGGTTCCAGATCAGACCTTACTCCTGTCTTTCTCCTCAGCACCGGGCACTGAGAGGGGAACTATGATTATCCTGATTGGCAAAGGAGGGGGGTGGTGTCTGCAGGGCCCATGGCGTCTCCGGCCCTTCGGCTGCGCCTGCAGCTGGGACTGGGACCTGCCCACACCGCCCGGGCGTGCAGCCCTCCTGCCCCTCTTACCTCGCAGGCCTTGGCCATGGCGAAGCCCCCTCCCAGGAGGAGGATGATGCTCCAGGGGATGGTTTCCTCCGCCCTCTTCCACGTCAGCAGGGGCTTTGTCTCTGTGTTGGGAGCTGGGCAGAGAGAGAAGACACTCACTCTGAGGGGACACGGCTCCCTGCAGGCCTGTCTTTGTGGGGGCACTCGGGGTTCTCCAGGAAGCCACGATCTGGCTCCAGCATCTGACTTTGGAGCTGCAGGGGAAAACCCACACCACCATGGCATGGCATCTGCTCTATTCAGAATGAAAACAGCGGGGCCCCGCGGCTGGGGGTGTCCTGGAAGCAGGCCTCCAGGCCAGGACACCCTCCCAGCCTCTCACAGTCCTTCTGGGCAAGTGTTACTTTCATCCTCACCCAGGGCAGAAGGTTCTCTCTGTAACTGGAAGTGCAAGGGAGGAAGGAAAGAGGAAGGCTGTTCAGGAGAGAAAAAAGCTATGGGAATCTTTGGCCCGTGGAACTATGGGATGGTTTTTAGGTTTTCAAAGGCGGTGATGCGTGCAGTGGCCAGAACAGGGGCCAGCACACTTCTGTAAAGGGTGAGGGACCGGATAACTTAGGCTTTGCAGCCTCCGTTGCAACTAGGATGCCGTGATGGCACAAAGCAGCCACGGACAAAACATGCATGAACGGGCATCCCTGTTCTCCACGGGGCTGGGCACTTGCTATTTTCATGTAAGACAGAAACTGTTTTCTGTTTCAAAAATGTGAAAGGAATGATGAACAGGGAGGGCCTTGTTTCCTGAAACACATTGCCCTGCACCCAATCCGCTGCCTCCATACATGTCACCTCCCTGTAGGCATTGGAGCCTGCAACCCCCGTTCTGTACACTAGGAAAGCCAGAGGCGAGAAGTGTCTAAGGGACCTACTCGGGAAAGCCAGTCCCAGAGAATCCAGGGACTCACTGGGAGGTCACCCAGCAAATCAGGGACAGAGCTGGGGTACCAGACATCCAGGTCCTGGTGCCCTTCCCGCAGCCCCAGCCCGAGAGGAAGCTCAGGTCCTATGAGCCCACTCCCAGGTGACAGAACCCTGGATGGGACCCGGTCAAGAGCAGCCAGGCCACAGGCTGGTCAGGAACCGATGAGGCTACAAGGTAGCCTGGTGGGGGAAGATCTGCCCAAATAAGAATACCAAGTACCGCCCTGGCTCAACTGGTTGGAGCATTGTCCCATACACCAAAAGGTTTGGGGTTCAGTTTCGGTTCAGTTTCTGGTCGGGATACATACCTAGGTTGTGGTTTCAATCCCCAGTCATGGTGTGTGTGGGAGGCAACCAATTGATATCTCTCTCTCTCTCTCTCTCTCTCTCTCTCTCTCTCTCTCTCTCTCTCTCTCTCACCATATCCTTTGGTGAGGATTAAAAGAAAGTAGTAGTATTGATTCATGTTATTACAACATGGCTCATCCTTAAAAACATCATGTTAATTAAAAGCAGCCAGTCACAAAGAATCACATACGTAACTATGTTTATATTTATATAAAATACCTAGAATAGGTAAATCCATAAAGAAAGTAAACTGGTGATTGTCTAGGGCTTGAGGAGAGGGGCATGAGCGACTGCTAATGAACCAGGGTTTCTTCATGGGGTGGTGAAAATGTTCCAAAATAGCACTGATGACTGTACAACTCTGTGAATATACTGAAAACCACTGAATGTACACTTCAAACGAGTGATTTGTACAGTATGTAAATTATATCTCAATACAGCTGCTATTTTAAAAAGACAAACAAACCAAACCAACTAGATTCTTACTCTCAGAAGCATCCATGGGCAATAGAGAGACAACTGGACAAAGAGAAGTGATAACTGAAGGTAGAAGAATGGACAGAGGTCGTATAATAATATAGGAGGGGGGCCAGCAGCAGAGGTTCTGTGGGGACACAGACACTTCTCCCAGGAAGCAGATCCTCCCAGGAAGCAGGAACTTCGAGGAAGTGGGGGTCACGAGGAAGCAGACGTTATGAGGAAACAGATGCCAGGAGGCAACAGAGGCTCCGAGGGACGGAGGCTGAGGGGACAGGAAGTAGAAGCCGTGGGAGCAGATACTAAAAGAGAGTGGGCACCAGCAAGGTGAAGACAGAACTTACAAAAAGGCAAGAACTAGAATGAAGCGGAAACTATCAACATTCAAAAGCTAAGGAGCAGTGGAAACTATGAAGAGACCAAGAAATGACACATGGAGCGGATTGTGAGGAAAGCGCCTGGAAGCAAGACAGAGGAGCAGAGATGGAGGAACAAGGGAAGCCTGTTCGGTTTTGCAGAGGCCAGAGCCCACAGCCTCAGCCCCTCGGACCCCGTGCCAGCCCCCTCCTGGGCCAGCTCTGCTCCAGGAACTACTGGTGGGACCGAGAAATCCTCTCCCTCCCGATCCTCACGCGGTACTCCCCACACTCCAACCCCCATCCTACAAAATTGGAACTATCCTTCCTAATATGCCATATTTTTTCTACAATAGAAAATAGTGCCTGGCCGGTGTGGCTCAGTGGTTGAGCGTTGGCCTATGAACCAGGAGCTCACGGTTCACTTCCCCTTCAGGGCCCATGCCCAGGTTGCGGGCTCCGTCCCCAGTGTGGGGCGTGCAGGAGGCAGCCAATCAATGACTCTCTCTCATCATTGATGTTTCTATCTCTCTCTTCCTCTCTGAAATCAATAAAAATAAATTAAAAGACACACAATAGAAAATAATTAGCTTAGGACCACTGTTTCCTGACTCCTGGTCCAGAGCTCATCTCACTCCCCAGATAGCGATGGGCCAGGCACACACATGCTCATCTGTGACAGGTGGCAGGTGTTGGCACCCTCGCATGGCAGACTGCTGGAAATCCAGTGGGGCCACAGGCTGGATGGAGCTCTGAAGGCCAAGGCCAGACTACAGGCAGTTTGGTTTGGAGGCCTCCGTGATGCTTTTAGGCTGGATTTGAATGTTTTTCTGCGGTTTCGCCTCACTCCACACCGCTTCCTATTCATTTTAACCCAGCTTGAGATGCCCACATCTGGCCCTGTGGGCAATTAGGTTGCAAGTCCAGAGGTGGCAAAGCTTTTCTATAAAGGAGCAGAGAGTAAGTATCTCGGGCTTTGTGGGCCAACAGGCAACAACGAGGCTATTGCAGAGACACTTAAATAACTAGAGAAATGAAAAGCCCACAAATTTCTTATTAAAGAAATTAAAAACTTTATGGCCACTGAAATTTGAATTTCATGTAATGTCTGTGTGTCATATTTTTCTCCTGATTCTTTTCAACCATTTAGAAATGTGAGAGCCATTCTCAGCTCATGGGTTGTACAAAAATAGACAGGCAGCTGGATTTGGCCCGGGGACCGTATCTAGTCGATAGGCCCTGCCCTGGACAGCCCCCTCCGGCAGCCCTAAGTGCCAGACAAGGTAGCTGCTCAGACAGAGAACGGGGAGCAGGGGGTGGGGAAGACTCAGGGTGGCTCGTGGCTCGTGGCTCGTTCAGTAGGGCTCTCAGGTCCCAGGTGTGGGGCCCACCTCAGGCCACCGATTACCACGCTCCACGCCACAGAACTCACTGAGCTCACCGACACCCCAGCCCCGACCGCCTTACCTTTAAAGTCACACCACCACTGGAGAGAGGGCCTTTTGGATGGGAAGAAAAACAAGATGGTGACAATGCTCACGCCGGTTACAGCATCAGAGGTAAACCTACGAGGACAGACAAGGCCCTGAATCATGTGGCCCTGGGCATCTCAGCAGGCCAAGGCTTGGCAGATTTACCAGTGAGGATCTGTGGGAGGGCATCAGGGCCACTGTGAAGGGGCCTGGTCAGCGGCCTCTGGATTCTGTCTTGCACTGAACTCAGCACGGATGCAACCACCCGTGGATGCAAAAGCCCTTTGCCCACAGGCCCCCGGGCTTTTAGATCCTGCTTGAGCCAAACAAATACTTTTCCTCCCAACTCAAGGACACGAGGTCAAGGGACTTGACCAAGGAGGAAAGAATCTGAGAGCCACAGAATACCGGGGTCTGTGGAACCCCCGTGGATCACTGTAACCAGGGTTCCTGTAGCAGCTCTGTATTTGCTCAGCTTCTGTTTGCATTCCTCCTGGGATGGGCAGCTTACTACATGGACATGGAGCTCACTCAGATCAGCAGAGCCCAGATGGAGCCAGCCTCATGGCCCCACAAAACCTAACCAGCAGCTTGCAAGGATCCACAAGGTGTCCAGTGGAGGAGATGCTAAGCTCTCAGAAGCCTGGGGTAGGCCTCTTCCATTTCAGATGAGGAACCCAAGGCTCAGAGAGCAGAGCAACTGGCTCAAGGCCAGACCATGGTCTGTGGGGAGATGGGTACTAAACCCAG
Organism: Myotis daubentonii; assembly: GCF_963259705.1. Taxonomy (NCBI): domain Eukaryota; kingdom Metazoa; phylum Chordata; class Mammalia; order Chiroptera; family Vespertilionidae; genus Myotis; species Myotis daubentonii. The sequence goes on along the minus strand of NC_081847.1, from coordinate 69,513,143 downwards.
ATTTTCCCAGCTGCAAGTTCAAAGAAGCTCAGAGCCAACTACTAACAAAAGCATGTTTAGCCCAGACATGTGGGAAGAAGAGTATTCAAATGGCCAACAAACTGGAAACGGTGGGCAATACCACTATACTAGAGAAATAGAAATCAAAACACTAACGGAGTACTATTCTTTTTACCTCTGCGAACAGACAGGCAAACTTCGAAAGGGTGGTAACACCGAATGAGGATGTTGGAAATATATAGGGCTGGTGGGAAAATAGATGTTTAACCTTCCAGAGGACAGCTGGCATCATGCTTCTATACTTTTCATGTGAATACCCCTTGATCCAGTTATTATACGTCTAGGAATTTACCCTCAGGAAGTAACTGGACTCTTGTACACAGATTATGTACAGAGATGTTCATTTGATAAGAGTGAAAAATAGAAGATGCTTAGTAGAGACATGTTTAAATAAAGTGTTTTTAATCATAGGTATAATATGTACATAATGAAATACCCTACATCTTTTTTTAATATATGAGATAATATCAATTTTTATGTGTAGACATACAACCAAGGAACCTTGTAAATAAATAAAAAAGTTTTTATTTGCAGTATTGGACACAATCCAAAAGGAATTGATAAGCTAAATTAAGACACTCCCATTCTATAGGATACTATGCAGTGTTTAAAAAGAATGAAATAGCCCTGTCAATGTGGCTCAGTGGTTGAGTGTTGACCTATGAACCAGGAGGTCACAGTTCAATTCCCAGTCAGGGCACATCCCCAGGTTGCAGGCTCGATCCCCAGTAGGGGGTGTGCAGGAGGCAGCCAATTGATGATCCTCTCTCATCATTGATGTTTCTCTCTCTCCCTCACCCTTCCTCTCTGAAATAAATAAAATCAATAAAAATATTTAATAAGAAGAATGAAATGGCAAACTGTCCATGATCCTATTATTATATTTCCCAATTTTTTGTTATATGTCTCTGTGTGTGTATTAATGTGCGTGTGTGTGTCTACAATATTACACACCAACTTTAATTGTGAATATCACTGGGGAGTGGGACAGAGGGGAGATGAAGGGCAACTAAATTTTACTTTTTCACTTCAGCATTGCTTGAATTTTTTTATAATGAGTAAACATAACTTTTATCATGAAACAAAAAGGAGCAGATCACAAACAATATGTTCACTGTAATCACACTTCTGTCAAAAAAAATCTTGTGTTTAGATAGGTTTCTTTTTAGTCAGTTTGCTTGTGTTTTAAAAATTAGTTTTACTGAAATATATACTTAACATGGAATACAATGCACCCATTTTAAGGATATAGTTAAGTGATTTTAGCCTAATTTACACAGTCTTATAGCCATCAAGCCAATCAAGTTGTGGAATGGTTCTCAGAGAGGCACTCCTTTAAGTCAGAAAGGATGTCCATCAGATCTGGAGACAAAGATTCTAGGTGATTTTCACTTTCTTTGTTTCATTCAAGCCGTTAAAGCCTTCGCCGAGATTGGGGCCCATAACGTCTTCTATAAAAGGCCACCCAGTAAATACCTTTGGCTTTGCAGGCCATGTGGTTTCTGGCATGGCTCAACTTTGACATCATAGCGCGAAACCAGCCGTAGACAGTACCTAAGGTATGGCTGTGGTCCAACAGAACTGTATTTGTAGACACTGTCCTTTGAATTTCATATGATTTTCATGTGCCACAAACTACAGGGTGGGGCAAAAGTAGGTTTACAGTTGTTCATATGGAAGATAATACGATAATTAATAAATAATGATGCGAGAATAAAATCTGTGCATTGCTTACTCACAACTAAAAACTACTTTTGCCCCATCCTGTATAGTCTTTCGATTTTCCCTAGCCATTTAAAAATGTAAAAACCATTCAAAAACAAGAGTGGGCCAGATTTGGTCCATAAGCCTTAGTTTCCTGACCCCTGTCTCAGATGACAGGGACCATCTGGATGGCGTCATAGCTCCTAACTGTTCTCTCACCTGTATTTTTGACCCCGCTATGCATTCTCTAGTAAATGTAATTGATGTTTTACTGAGTTCTTCCTATGAGCAATTTTAATCATTTGACATGTATTAACTCATTTATCCTCAGAACAATTCGGTGAGAAACGTGCTATTATTATACCGTTTTACAGATGAGGACACTGCGACACAGATCCTCCAATAGCTTCCCATTAGTCTTACTAAAAAATACCCAAATGCTTAACATGTCCAACAAGACCTCCATGATCTGGCCCTCACCTTCCCTTCCAGCCATGTCTTGCCCACTTCCCTCCCTTCCCACCAGGCGTGGGTCACACTGGGCTTCAAGTGTCCTAAGTTGGTTCCTACCCCAGGCTCTCATAGACATGCCTAGTGTGTCTCCAGTTTTTATCTCCACTCTAACTTCGGTTCTTCCCAGAACTATCCAAAGTCAAGGCCCGCACTCCATTCGTTTATAATTCCACCCTCTCACTCTTTCATTGCACTCTTTACAATGTTATTTTGTCTAACTATTTGTTTTTGTCTGAGTCCCCAGCATCTAGCATAATGCTTAACACATATTAGGCTCTCAAAAAATGTTGACTGAGTGCATGAATGAATGAATGAATGAATGACGTGATTGGGGCTGCACAATTTGTAAGTGACACAGCTGCCCATGAAACCCAGTTTTGTCTGATTTCAAAGACAAAGCTCTCAATACATGAGAACCCAAATGTCTTATCCTCCAAACCAAAACTCTTTCGAGAGCAAAAAAAAAGGAGCCATTAATAATGACCAGGGACCAGAGGCATGAACCTCGCCCAGGTCACCCCACTGCACTGCCTCTCCAGCTCCGCGCGGCCCATCCCGGAATCTTCCCTGTTGGACTCCACCTGTGGGTCCCCAGAGGCTCACCCAGGTTTGAAGAGATTGGACCAGCCAGGGATGAACTTCGGGTCCCGGAAGAAGAGGAGGATGGCGAACATGCAGAAAAGGACGAAAACGGCCCGTTCAGCAAACCTGTGGTATAGATGTGCAGGCACATGGTGACCGTGGGCTCGGGCGGTCTGCGGGGTGGGAAGCCTCGGGCAGGCGCCCACAGTGTGATTGGGCCCAGACCCTGCCTCTGAGAAACTGAAAGGAGGGGTTCACTCCCCAGGAAGCCCCCCGCGTGAGGAGACGGCTGTTCTGTGGTGTGAGTGGTTCCTGCCTGGGGCTACCACACTCGCCAGGGTCCTTCCTAAGTATCAAGCAGCCCCTCAGCAAAACTATTTATATAATTTTTACTGGGAATTTCCCAGAGTCCTAGGGAGAATCCAGAGACAGAGAGAAAGAGTGAGAAAGAGAGAATCAGAGAGACAGGAAACAGAGAGGTAGGCAAAGAGTCACACACCGGGATGAACATGAGCGCAGAGTGGGACAAACACAGAAAGGGACAGACACAAAGACAAGTAGAAAGAGAGAGAGTCTGCAAATGTTGGGGGCAAATATCTACCCAATGTGCCCATTTCACAGATTGGGGAACAGAGCCCAGAGAGGGTTAGTGCCTTGCCCGAGGTCACACAGGAAGTGAGTGGCAGAGTCAGTCCTTGGGGGCAAGCCTGCTGACTCCGAGTTATTGTTACCACAGGAAATACACAGGTTAAACAAGGTCCTGGAAGCTGCCCAAAGCAAAGTTGAGTATCCCATGTACCAGGAGGGAAAGGGTGCATTTGGCAGGAAGGAGGCAAGTCCCCACCCCAAGTACACCCTGAGGAGCTTCCTGGTATCTACCCCAGCACCAGGGCAAGAGGCTGACTGTGTGAGCCACCTCCCTACCCTCCATCTCCAGGACCCCATTTCAGGCCACTGGTCCTGATATTCCCCTGGGACTCAGCCCCCGGGGACCCAGGAATCAGACCAAGAGGTAAGTCTCTTGAAAGTCTACCGCCCAGTTTTCTCTCCACCCCATGGGTCCCTGGATCGCGCACACCATCTGCCCCAGACTCTTGTATTCCTCCTGAATCACAGCGCGAGCCCTTTCTTCTCCAGTAGCATTGACCTCTGTGTCCTTCTTCCAGCCCCTGAAACAGAAAGTAGAGACGTTAGGAGTGGCTACTGCAAGGGTGACTAACTTCGCCCCAGCCCACCACCACCTGGCCCGGCCTCATTATCTCTGTTCGGGAAACTCCAGCGGCCTGCGGGTCTCCCTCTGTCTTCCCTTCCTAAAAACTGTTCTCCCCACATATAGCCTGGATGTTCTTTTTAAATGTGAATCTGATCACCTGACTCCCAGGGGATCCTTTAGGGGGTCAAACAGAAACATGAATAAACAGACAAATCAATGGAATAAAATAGAAAGCCCAGAAATATAGCCAAATATAAATGGGGATTTATCTGTGATAAAGTTGGTATCACAGCTGGTATGCAAAAGATGGGCTATTTGTTCAATGGTGTTGGACATATAGTTCAATGGAACAGAATTGGGAGTTCAGAGATAAACCCATACACATCTGTGGTCAATTGATTTTTGACAAGGATACCATGACAATGAATTTAAACCTCATAGCACCCTAAGGATAAACCCCAAATAGATAAAAAGGAATTTAAATGTGAAAAATATTAAAATATCAGAAGAAAACTGTGATTACTTTTTTTTATAACTCCTTTAATGGGACGGCCCTTTTAACTGTAATGGAAAATTCAGGAGCCATATATGAAAAGATTGATAAATAGTCTATGTAAAATTTTCTCAAAAATCCTACATGAAAGAAAGCAAAGTAAAAAGCAAGTTAGAAAAATATTTGCAACTCATATTGCAGAATAATCACTAACCTTTCAATATATAAAGAGTATTAGAAATCAATAAGATCAACCAACACCAACAGTCCATTTGAAAAATGTACAAAGGATATAGACACACAGTTTAGCAATTCACAGGAAAGTGAATACCAATGGTGCCCATGAAGATATAAAAACTTTTCATACTGCCCCCAATGTTAAAAGGTGTTCAAAATTACTCTTAATAAAGTAAATGCAAATTACTTTTCTCTTATCAGATTGGCAAAAATCCACTTTGCTCTATGGTAACAGACACTCTTATATGTGGTAAATGGGAGAACAAATTAGTACAATTCTTATGGAGAATGACTTGACAATATTTATTAAAATAAAAATGTGTTTTTATTAGTGGTTTAATATCGATGATGGATGAATTAACTGAGGGTCTGAGCATAGCAGGCAGGTCACACACCACCCACTATCCACACACCACCCACTGTCTGCACACGGTAGGGAAGTGAGGTCTACTAGTCACCAAGTGAGAAGATAACATGACATTATAAAGACAGTCCTCGGTGTATGCAGAAGACCAAGACTCAAGCCGCCATTCCCTAGTGAGAAAGAACCTGGGTCAAACACAGCTCAGTCTGGCTCAAAGCTCAAGTGAAACATGAAGGTGGTACCTCGTGAATATTCCCCCATACAGGAAGGAGATCCAGAGCCAGGCAATCAACAGGAACAGCACCATAAGAGGTAAGGCGAAAATGAACCAGGAGCCGAAATTCACCACGTCGCTCTGTGGGAAGGCACTGGAGAAAAGAGGGAGGCGAGAGCCAGCCAAGATCAGCCATGACGGGGTGTGTGTGTGTGTGTGTGTGTGTGTGTGTGTGTGTATGTGTGCGTGCGCGCGCGTGCTCGCGCATGCATAGAAAAATGAGAAGTATGTTAAATATTCACAGTAGCATGAAAGGTATTTCAAATGTTTATTTTTCTATATTATCTGAGAGTTCTACAATGTACCCACCATTAAATGTATAATCAGAATAAACTAATGAAATGAATTTGGGGAGCAAAGCCCCAGGAAAACGCTCAGGGCAGCTATTGCCCTGTCTCCCGGGCTCCTAGCTGGAGAACCAGAGCTCCATATTACTTAGCATTCCTTCTAAATCCTCTCCTCCAAGACCAGAGAGTCCAAGCCTGAGCAATTAAATGTTGCCGATAACATGCATGTAATTTATATACAATTTACTCCAAATCCTTCATGTTTGATATTTGCACTTACAACTCCAGCATTTCCTCCCTAATTTCTTTAATTTTTTTATTTTATTTTATTATTGATTTCAGGTAGAAAGAGAGAGAGAAACGCCAATGATAAGAATCACTAATCTGCTGCCTCCTGCACACCCCCTACTGGAGTTCGAGCCCACAACCAACTGGGTATTGAACCATGACTCCCTGGTTCATAGGTCGATGCTCAACCATTGAGCCATGCCAGTCGGACCCTCCCTAATTTCTTTTAAAGTTGGGACAAAGTTCTGTTCATGTCAGCATGGGCAGGCAGCCTGAAATTTCTCTGATAGCAACTGCCACCCCACCCATTACCTGCATCCCCCACCTCAGGACCTGCCCTGAGGCTCCCAGAACCCACATCTTTCCTGTCCAGCCTCTTCCAGTTGAGGAGACTACAGGGCCAGCCCAGGCTGTTCCCACATTTGAAACAGGGCCATCTATGTTTGCTAACCAAAACCTAAGGCACAGCCAAGTCTTGCTCAGAGAATGGAGATGAAAAGACACCAAAGGTCTGCAGCGGGCTGAAATCAATTGGCAAAATGCTGACGCCTGGCCCATCTCACACCCTCTGAATCACACTCTGCAACTGAGACCCAGCTGTATTTTTTCATCTCCCCCAGTGACTCTAACAAGCACCCAGTGGCTGAGAATCACTGGTTTCTACCTGATATCAAATCATACAATCAAGGAACTTAGGCACCTGATGTAATATAGTGGAGGTTTAAGGTTTTAAAATTAGTTTGTGAGGCAAAACTGGAGTGTACTTAAAATTTCTCATAAAAATAATTTCAATTACCCTCAAGTAGAGGACCGATTTATGTATGCCAAACCTGCTCTCAGGAGACCAACACCAGCTTTCCCTCACCCTCCCGATACTAGGTTCTTGATTCCTTGGTTGAGTCGCAGGAAAAGAAACTGGTCAGCCGCTGGGGCCATGTGGGACATCAAAGACTTTTTACTGTTATCTGCTTGCCAAATGCTTACGTGTGCATTTGTGAAGATTAAATCAATGCAGGCCGTATCTCCACTGCACAGGAATCTGAAAACCTCTCAGAATCCTAGAATCTGAACATCTTAGGATCTTGAAATACAGGAATTGTTTTAAATCTTTGAACTAAGAGGCTTGGAATGACCGAGTCGACAAGCCATGCTGTCTGAGAAGCCTTCTCTTGTTCTCATGCCAGCCTCTGTTGAAATAGTTTCAGAGTTGGGGACACTTCACCTCCTGGCAGAACCCGCTGCCCTGCTGGCCCGCTTCTCACTGGACGGGACAGCGCGGACCAACGCCTCCAGCTGGGTTGTTTTCAAAGCAGATGCCACATCACGTTGCCCTTCTGCTCTCAGCTTCCACGGACTCCCCGCTGGGTCTTACAAGAGCTGCCTTCGTCTGGCCTCTTCTTACCGCACCTCCTCCCACAACCCCCCCGCACCTTCTACACTGCAGCCTAGCGGGCCTTTATGCCGATCACCTTTGCTCAGGCTGCCCCTCCGTCTGCAAGGCGCTATCCTTCTGTGTCCACAGGGTCCACTCCCTCACCTCGAGGCCTCTGCTCAAATGCCCTCTTGTTAGAAAGGCCGGACATCCGTGACCGACTCACTCCTGTGCCTCCTACCCCTTTATCCTGCTTTGATTTATTTCACAATTTATCACATGGACATCTCCCATATTCATTTGCTGTTTCCTTTACCATGTATCTCCCCACCAGAATAAGAGTCCCACAGAGCACAGAGACTTGGCTGGGTTTTATGCTGAAGCCTGGCCAATAGAAGGCACTCAAGATACATTCCCTGGATGTTAGTTAACTGAAGCAGGGGGATGGGGGGTGGGCGGGGAGGAGGGGCGTGGACGGGGGGGGGGGGGGGGCGGGAGCCGAGGGAATGAGGACACTTGCTTTTACCTCTTGATCCCACCAAGTAGGATGAGGTTGGGAGCCGTGCCGGTGAGAGTGGCCGTGCCCCCAATGCTGGCCGCGTAAGGGATGGAGATGAGGAGGCCCTTCCAGATGTTTTTGCGATATTCTTCCGCCTTCTTGTTGCTGTCTGCAAGAGCCGGCGGATCCTCTGCCTCCTCAGGGAAGTCTTTGCTTTAAACAAACCCAAAGAGACGCCATTCAGCACACACAGCGATCCTGAGCCCACACGGAGGAGCTCACACATTGCTGGGGTGGGGAGAGAAGGTAATCGGCACCGACATCAAAACCTCTAGAGCTGGGCACCCCTCAGCTCAGGTGTTCTCTGCTAAGAATTAGTCCCAAAGAAATAACTGGGCAAATGTCTCGAGTGTGGGTACAAGAGTTCCCCATGGTGTTAAATACCATTTTAATTAATTAGTTAATTAATTTTTATCATTTCCATTTAGAATAACCTAAATCACCATCAAAAAGGGATTGGCTAAATAAAGATGATCCCCTTTCTGGATGCTATTTAAAAATTGTGATTTAGATGAGTGTATTAAGATGAAAGATATCCATTATGTAAAGTGGAAAGATAGATAACAGCACTAGTTTTTATTTTATTTTAACAATATTCACATTATTTCATGAATATTTGAGTTTTAAGAAAAGTCTAGAATAGTCATAGGCAAAGTCATTTTGGTACCTTTCTCGGGGGTTGAACTACAGGTCCTTTTTCTCTATTTGTATTTTTTTCTGGGTTGTTTTCCTTGCACAGTTAGAGTTTTGGGAAAGAATAAAATTAATTATAGTTATTAATTATATAATTTAAAGTTAATGATGTTGACACAAATGTGATTGAGGTAAAAAGATGTTCACTACACTCCATTAAGTGAGATAACAGTTTCCAAAACAGCATATATAGTATTGTCAGCATTTTTAGTTAAGAAAATGTGTGTATGTATATATAGAGATATCAATAAATAATCTAGATTAGTATTCACTTAACTGTTTTAACTTGTCTTTAGGAGTGAGATGCCGAATATATTTTTTGTTTAAGAGTGGTTGTTTTTTTTTTGACTTGTGCAATTATAAAATGTTTGTAAGTGAATGAAATTAAGAATTGCTCCTGTGCCATTAAAAAATCAAATATTTTGCCCTAGCCGGCTTGGCTCAGTGGATAGAGCATCGGCCTGCGGACTGAAGGGTCCCAGGTTTGATTCCAGCCAAGGACACATGCCTGGGTTGTGGGCTCGTTCCCCAGTGGGGAGGTGCGCAAGAGGCAGCCAATCAGTGATTCTCTCTCATCATTGATGTTTCTATCTCACTCTTTCCTTCTCTCTTCCTCTCTGAAATTAATAAAGAAATATATATATATTTTTAAAATCAAATATTTTAAAATACTGAAAGATCCATCAAATACTGTCTGATTTAAATTGCTACATGAGGGGCCCCATCTCCAGTGGACAATGGGGACATGATCAGAAGTCTGAAAGGGACACAAGGAAGCAGCTGGAGACCCATGTCATCATGGTCTGACTTCTCAGGTGAGTGGCCTGGTCGGGAACTGTGGCCTCTCAGATGTGGGAACCCAACCAGACTGAGCCTCCCAGTGAGAATGAGAGAGCAGATGGGCCCTAGGGTTCATTTAGTGCAACCCCTTCTTTGTTTAGATGGGGAAACTGAGGCCCAGAGAGGGGACAGGGCTTGCATCCAGTGGACATAGAGTTTTCATCTAATGGACATGGCGTTCCAGAGAGTAGCATCAGGTATTTTCCAATAAACTCTGCATAGGCAGGAGGTAAAAACTGATTCCCAGGTTGCATGGTAGTGAGTGGCTGGGCCATCACAGAACCCGTGATTTCAAAGCTGGACTCAAAGCTCCCAAGGGGTGCTGGGAAGGAGTACAGTCCCTGGGATAAAACAATCAGATGTGAAATCATATTCCTCCTCTGCTATCCCTCCATCAGCTCCCCTCCATTCAAAATCAACGCTACATCAGTGGCCTATGAGGTCCCACATGCCCTGTCCCACTACTACCACCCTCACCATACAAGCAGTCTCTCTAACATTATCTACCACCCACTCTCCCAACTCCAACCCCACAGGAAGCGTACAGGCTTCTTGTCTGCCTTGGACTCCCAGGAACTTTGCCCCTGCTAGTCCCTCTGCTGAGAACACTCTACAGATCCTCCACGATCCCGCATCTCCCTCAGGTGTCTGCTCAAGCATGACCTTCTTAGAGAGGCCTTCCCCCATTGCCCATTTTAAAGCTGCCCTTTCCAGCTCCAGGCCCCCGCCCTGGCCTCTTTACTGCTTTATTCTCCTGCATAACACTCACAACCATGGGACATATTATGGATTTTACTTGTGAATGAAACAGACCTGGTCAATGCCCAGCAATGCTGAGAGCAAATCACTTTACTTCCTACTGTTCCATCACCATTAAATCAAGATAACAATGCCATTAATAACAAGCGCTATCATCGTGCATGTAGGGCCTAGCAGCTGGCTTTGTCGACATTATTCCATTTAATCTCAAAACAACCCTTTAAGCTGGGTTCCAATATCATATCCAGTTGTTAGGTGAACTTAATTGAGGCTCAAAAAGGTTAAATGACACAGCAGGTAGGTGGCAGAGCCCAGGTTCAAAGTCAGATCTGTGTGGCTCCAAACCCCAAGATCTAAACCGTATTGTTATACACAAAGTACACCAGAGACTGGACATGTTATTGATGTGAAGGTGCTTCTGGACTCACAGAAGTCACGATTATTACTGTCTCATAGGACGTTTTTGTCCTTGGCGCCTCTCGACCTGGTCTGCACCTGCTCTCCTTCTTGACTATCATGTGGCTTGTGCTCTTCTGCTCTTCTGGGCCTGGCTGGAGACCCTCCCCTTACTAAAACTCCAGGGACTGAATGTACTCCTCTGCCTGACCACATCTGCATTTTTAAGGATTCTGAGGAGATCTATGCATAAGCAAAAGGTGGAAACTTAGGCAAGTATGTCATTTGGAGAAATTTTCAGAGATGGGAGGGAGGTTGCTTGCAGCACTGAGCTCTCGTTCATCATCTCCTTGGACCAAGAATTGGCGCCTCAATGATTTTTACCAGGAACTCACTCTTCTCTTCTGGCAAGAAATTGCATCTCCATGGGCACAGGGTTCATGCCTTTTGTCCCCACAGCAACTAGGAGAAGAAAGCATGATGTGCTTAGTGTCATGTGAGTGGGACAGGAGTGTGCCCATCCTTTTGTAGGCAGTCAAGAGTACTTCTTCAGGGTTCACTCTTGGCCAAGAATCCCACACTATTCATTCAATCAAATAAATAAATAAAATAAGCCGCTCAACATTCCATCTTCCTGTCCCACCCGTGCCTATTTGGAGACCCCAGACTTGAGGGCAGGGTGTTAGCTAGCGGTAAGACTGCTTGACAGCCCAGAACTCAAGCCTAGGCTTACCTGAGCAGCCATTGCCAAAGGGATGTTTGGGAAAGACTGGTTATGAGTGGTAATGGGTCAGCAATGGAATGGGTGGCCCCAATCTCCCAGTTATTCATTCAAAAAGTATTTATTGAGCACCTACTATGTGCTATTGACTATGAGCTTGGGGTACACCGTGAAAAGTATACAACAAGGTCCCTGTTCCCATGAAGTTTATGTTCTAGAAAGGGAGACAGACAGTGAACTCAGAACGAACATTTCAGGTAGTGATGAAAGTGAGGGAGGACATAAAGCTGGGCCAGGTGATGGAAAGTAATTACAGAGTAGGGAGAGGGAGCAGGTGGCCTACTGTAATCAGTCAACAGAGAGACACCACACGCTGATGGCTTTGGATGTGAGGCGTTAAGGATAAAAAGGAGCCAGCCACAGGAAGGGTCTTGAGAAAAAAGTTTCGAGCAACAGAAACAGCATGTGCAAAGGCCCGTGGGTAAGAAGCTTAGAAGAACTGAGGAACCACGAGAAGGCCAGTGTGCTGGGAAAGCAGAGAGTAGGGAAGCCCTAGGGGAGATAGGGAGTGGGACTGCACTAGGCTAGTGGCCATAAAAATGCCGAGAGTGAATAAGGTGTAAGTGTGTTTCCATTCTTCTGAGACAAGAGCTTGTTGCAACCTGGAGCCCAGGACCAGAACTGTCAGTGAACCCTAGCCGATCACTCCATCAGTGACGTCACTGAGTGACAAGACATGAAAATCTATGTCCTTGTGGAACTTACCTTCTGGTTAGGGAGACAGACCATAAACAAATAAGTATAATATTCAGTATGTCAGATGGAAATTAGTGTCATGGAGAAAAATAAAGCAGGGAAGGGGCCCGGTATTCTGGGATCAGACAATCTTTGTCAAGAGAAGTATGACTGAGAAGGTAACAGCAAACAGACACCTGAAGAAGGTGAGGGGGTGAGCCATGCAAACCTCTGGGGAAATTAAGAGCAGGTGCAAAGGCCCTGAGGTGAGAGGGTGATGATGTATCCAGAAGCAGAAGGGAGACCAATGGGGCTGGAGGGGCCTGAGGGAGTAGGAGAGGAATAGGAGGTGAGGTGAGATAAGTGGCAAGGGGTGGGGGTAGCAGAAAGTGGGCTGGATCATACAGGAGACTTGGGGATCACAGTAAAAACTTTGGTTTCTCCTCTGAGTCACATGGGAGCAGAGGCGGAAGAGTGTTGGATCAGGGTCAAGACAGGATTGACTTTATTTTAAAAGTATCCCTTGCTTGATAGTGTTTTATAGACAAGAAAAATGGAAGAGATTAAAAGTTCTTGCTGCTGAAATCATCACCAAGGGCAAAAGAAACCATCCCTAGGTATTGAGCATGTGACTGGGTTCTGGGTTCAAATCATACCTTCATCATTTACTATGTGACCTTAGATCAGTGGCTCTCAACTGGGGCCACTGGCATGTCAGGACACATTTTTCGTTGTCACAACTGGGGTGCAGGGGGTGCTACTGGCATCTAGTGGGTAGAGGCCAGGAATGCTGCAAAATATCCTACAATGCACAAGTCAGCCCCCCCCCCCCAAAAAAAAGAATTATCCCACCAATAATGTCAATAATGCTGAGGTTAAGAAACCCTGGTTTAGAGATCTCTCTGAATCACTCGGCACCTCAATTCTTTAATTCACAAAATGGAAGTAGTAGTTTTCCTAGGGTTGTCAAGAGGGTTAAGGAGTTGACCCATTTGCTACAGACTGAATGTTTATATCCTCCCCAAAATGCATATGTTAAAATGTAATCCCTAATGGGATAGTATTAAGAGGTGGAGCTTTGAAAGGTAATTAGGTCATAGGGGTGGCGCCCTCATGAATGGGATTAGTGCCCTTATAAAAGAGACCCACAGAGCCCTCCTGCCCCTGCAACCATGTCAGGACACAGCAAGAAGACAGCCCTCTATGAAGAGGAAGTCGAATCTCACTAGACACCAAATCCGCTGGCTCCTTGATCTTGGACTTCCAGCCTCTAGAACTGTGAGGAGTAAATGCCCAATCGGGGATATTTTTTATAGCAACTAATGGGCTGAGGTACAATTTAAAGCAGGGACTGGCAAATTTCTTCTGTAAAAGGCCAAGTAGTAAATATTTTAGGTTTTGGAAGCCACATGGTCTCTGTTGTTAAGTACTCAATCCTGCCATGATATCATGGAAGCAGCCACAGACAACACGTAAAACGTTATGTGGGGCTAAACCTTTATTTGGGGGCACTGAAACTTGAATTTCATATAATTTTCACATGTCACAAAATATCTGACTTTCGATTTCTTTCAACCATTTAAAAATATATCAACTATCATTGACTCACAAAAAAACAGGTAGTGGGCTAGAGTTGCTGGGCTGAAGTGTGCCAGACTGTGATTTAAAGAATGTCACAGGGAGAAACTAAGATGGCGGCATAGGTAAACACCGGGAAATTGCTGCCTCCCACAACAACTTCAAAAGTACAACGAAAAGACAAAACGGACATCATCCAGAACTACAGGAAGGCTGGCTGAGTGGAAATTCTACAACTAGAAGAAAAGAGAAAAGCACTCTGAGAGCCAGAGGAGCTGCGGAAGTAAAGTGCAGGGGTACGGAGGCTCGCGCGCGCGGAAAGGGGCTGGTACCTGAGGACGCGGCTGTCTTTTTGAATCGGGAGGGAGTCACAAGCTCCCGACTGCTCTGAACGCCGGTTCCGGGAAGTCTCTGAGGACCCAGGACTCATATGGGGAGAAACTGGACTGTCTGGCAGCAGGCAGAACTCTGAACTTGAGGGCAGCTTTCCTTCAGAGGTGCTTGCAGCAATTACCGGGACACTGAGACGCGTGGCCCCTTAGGGCAGGGCTGAGGATCTGCCATAGCTGCTTGCTCCGCCCTTTGATTCCCTGAGACCCCGCCCCACCCAGGCTGCGGCAGAGGCTTTTGCATATGAATGCCCTGGCCCTTTGCAACCTGAAAATTACCTAACAAATTGCAGCTGGGCCAGACAGACCCAGAACTTCCAAGAAAAGGCCCAAGGCCCCACAGCAGCTTGCATTGCTTCACAGTTGGGCCTCATCTGGGCACCTCCAAACTCCAAAAAAGGAAGGGGAATCTGCAGTTCTCTTCGTAGCTCCTGCTGGGTAACCTCAGGCAGAGGCTAAATTAGCACCTCCTTAGATCCAAGAGCCAGTGTACCCAGTTGTCAGAGGGGGACCATCCGGATTACAACTCCTCAGATCCATAAGGGACACACTCAGCGGGCAGACTCAGTGAGCACCAAAGCCCCACTGAAGCAAGTCTTGCCCCAGAAGGGTGTCTTCAGCACAGAAGTTCTCCCACTGAAGACACAGCTGATTCTCACTGCCAATTGGCCTGGAGGTCAATTCCTCCCAGTGGTCATACAACAATCAAGGCATAACTACAACAAGACTGTGCACAAAGCCCACAAGGGGGTGCACCAAGAGTGTCCACCTCAGGTAACTGGGGAGGCTGAGCCACTGGGCCCTACAGGACACCTAGCACACAAAACCACTCTACCAACACAGGGAAGCATAAAAAATGTGGAGACAAAGAAACAGGTCACAAATGACAGAAATGGAGGAAAGCAAACGACTGGATATAGAGTTCAAAACCACGTTTATAAGGTTTTTCAAGAATTTTATGGAAACTGCCGATAAATTTAGTGAGACCCTGGAGGATATGAAAAAAGACCAACTAGAAATTAAGCATACACTGACTGAAATAAAGAATAATATACAGAGATCCAACCGCAGACAAGAGGATCCCAAGAATCAAGCCAAAGATTTGAAATACAAAGAAACAAAAAATACCCAACCGAAAAAGAAAAAAGAAAAAAGATTACAAAAATATGAAGATAGTGTAAGGAGCCTCTGGGACAACTTCAAGCGTACCAACATCAGAATTATAGGGGTACCAGAAGAAGAGAGAGGGCAAGATATTGAAAACCTATTTGAAGAAATAATGACAGAAAACTTCCCCCACCTGGTGAAAGAAATAGACTTACAAGTCCAGGAAGCACAGAGAACCCCAAACAAAAGGAACCCAAAGAGGACCACACCAAGACACATCATCATTAAAATGCCAAGAGCAAAAGACAAAGAGAGAATCTTAAAAGCAGCAAGAGAAAGACAGTCAGTTACCTACAAGGGAGTACCCATACGACTGTCAGCTGATTTCTCAACAGAAACCATGCAGGCCAGAAGAGAGTGGCAAGAAATATTCAAAGTGATGAATAGCAAGAACCTACAACCAAGATTACTTTATCCAGCAAAGCTATCATTCAGAATAGAAGGTCAGATAAAGAGCTTCACGGATAAGAAAAAGCTAAAGGAGTTCATCACCACCAAACCAGCATTATATGAAATGCTGAAAGGTATTCTTTAAGAAGAGGAAGAAGAAAAAGGAACTCTTACCATTTGCCACAGCATGGATGGAACTGGAGAGCGGATAAATACCACATGATCTCACTCATTTGTGGAATATAATGAACAACATAAACTGATGAACAAGGACTGATCCAGAGATGGAGAGGCATTGATTGGACTGTTGGGGCTTGGAGGGAAGATAGGGGAGGGCGGGGGTAAGGGGGAAAGATCAACCAAAGGACTTATATGCAAGCATATAGGCCTAACCAATGGACACGGACAACGGGGGGGTGAGGGCATGAGCGGGGGGGGGGGGGTAGGGGGCAATGTGGGGATAAGGACACATATGTAATATCTTAATCAATAAAAAATATATTTAAAAAAATAAAAATAAAGAATGTCACAGGAATCTGAGCACTAGCCAGGAGTTAGTTCACGTGGGTTGCTCTTGAGAAAGAATATCGAAGTGGCCCCTGACTTCTACCTGCGTTATGTTGTTCTCTTGTTGGACCTAAAGAATCTTACACATCACTGGCCTCCAAGTCGCTGATAAAACGGTGAGCCGAAGCAAGGATGCTGAAGTTGCCTAAGCACAAAGCCGCTTGACTCCCACAAAATGCCAAGCACCCCCACTCTTGCCAAATGAATGGCTGCCACTTCCTTACCCAACCATTAAGCTGCCCCTGACTTCTGACAGCAACTAATCTTGAGCAAAGCCTGCTCCCTTAGATGCCCCTCCAAACGACCTGGCCAAAGCCCAAGTCTTATGAGAGGTCCTTTCACACACCCTCTTACTGAGACGATCAAGCCTGTCCCATGTGCACTCCCCCTCATGGCAGCAGCAGAAATACACTCAGCCTGTTCGACTGCAGATATATTTCTGGGATCTTCGCCCGCGTGGACTGGGGAGAAGGGTCTAGAGACCCCTGCTTCTGCTCTCTCCCTGGGGAAGTAACTTCCTTCCTCTCGCCACCCTGGGCTGCTCCTGTCCTGTTTGCACCAGGACTTAAAGCCCCCGGAGCCTGGCCTGCTAACAGCCTCCACTCCACTGCCTCCACCCTGTCCTCACCTCCCCTCCCCGACACAGCAACTGGGTGAAAGGGAGCATCTCTCTTTGCACTGGAATGAGCTTTGTTTCAGGTCTTGGGGTTGATCATTAACCAGCCCCAGCTGTCTGATCCCACTGCCCACAAAAGCAGGCGTCTACCCCAACCTCCCAGGGTCTCCTACCTCCTGACACCCTGCAGCGTAAAGAAGAGGGAAGACGGAAGTTCGCTGTGTTCTATTTTTACTGTGTCTGAGGCTGGCACTGCTGACCACCAGCTAGGGTCCGAAGGCTAAATGCAGATCAGTTCACCCTGGGCCAAGGGGACGAGGGCCTCCTAGGGGCTCCCGTGATGGGAATACATGTCCACATGCAGTGCACAGGGCCAGAGGTCAGGGCACTGAAGCAGGAAATGAAGCTGTTAATAGGACACAGATGCTGGGAGGCAAAGTCGCTCCCCAGGGGATGGACGGACAGGGAGAACTCTGACCCAGTGACCCTGAACCCCACCCATCGCTAGCTCTCTCTGTACCCTTCCCTCCACACCCCTGGAGGTTCTGGTTTAGTGATTCTGGGGCCGCAGTATTTTTGAAAAGTTCTGCAGGTGAGTATTCTGGGGAGCCCGGGTTGAGAATGACTCCCCTGAAGTTACAGATGGGGGAACTGAAGCCTCCTGAGGCTGCCCACACCCTCAGAGGGATCATGTGTTCACCAGTTGACCTCAGTCCCCCCAGCCTGTCACTCATCCACGGACCCTGGTTGCTGCCAGCATCTGAGCTAGGAGCCCCGATTTTAGACTGTATGTGCTATACACAAGGCTGGCTAGAGGTTGGGGCTTATGTAAGGTCTTATTCAAATAACACCAGTACCTGAGTTTGTATCAGGGAGGGCAGGGAGAGCTGGGCAGGGGTTATTACCGTCCTCTTTACACCCAGGGAAACTGAGGCCTAGAGAAGTGGATCAGGGTTGGGATCAAGTTGACCCAAAGGGTTAGTGGCAGAGTCAGGCTCATTCCAGGACTATTGATTCGCCCCACCCCTTCTCCCTTGAATCTCACTCCATCTCCCATGGTGCCCACCTGGCCCTTGGTAGGTCTGACTTGGAACTGTTAACCCTCGTCTAGCCTAGACGTTGGGAACACAGACGCCCCGCAGGGAAGAGTTCTTGCATCAAATTCAGTAAAGAGAACCCCAGGGACAGTCAAAGGGCCCAGATGAGGCAGGTTTGCATCCATGCATTCAATTAGCACTCACAACGACCTAGACGGCAAGTATAAATATCCCCATTTTATCTATGAGGAAACCGAGGCTTGGAACAGTTAAGTAACTGGTCTATTCATTTCTTTCTTTCTTTTCTTAAATATATTTTTATTGATTTCAGAGAGAAAGGGAGAGGGAGAGAGAGAGAGAAACACCAATGGTGAGAGAACCGTTGACTGGCCATTTCCTGCACGTCCCACACTGGGGATTGAGCCCACAACCCCGGCATGTACCTTGACGGGAATCGAACCTTGACCTCCTGGTTCATAGGTTGACACTCAACCACTGAGCCACGCTGCCTGGGCTGGTCTATTCATTTCTTAATTCCACTCATTTATTGAACACCTACTACGTGCCAAACAATGTTGTAGGGAAACAAGACCACAGCAAGGAAAGAGATTGACAAACTCCCCTTCTGCTTGGCGTTTACAAGGAGACAGATAATAAACAAATGAATCCCTCTCAACCAGGAGGCACAGGAAACTTCAACTGTGCCTGACGGTATGAGGTTTATTACCAGCTCCTCCAATGCCTAGAAATCTAATGGTTTTTATACAACTTCCACATAGTAACGAACCCCTTCCTGTGTTCCCGGTTCTCATTTCTCATGTAAACTTCACAAGAATAGATTTGAAATGGGAGGTATTGCCCTCATCTTAGAGTTGAGAAAAAAGCCCCCCGCTCCTGGCCTCATGAATGAAGAGCAAAGGAGGCGGGCGATGCTTAACCCAGCCTCAAATATGGGTTTTTGAAGGGTGGCCTCTTGGACACTCCTAAAGGAAAGACATGGTGGCAAACTGGGCTTCTTTGGGCAGAGAAATGCAGGAGAAAGGATGGTAGAGTTTAGACCAGCCGTGGGCAAACTACGGCCCGCGGGCCGGATCCGGCCCATTTGAAATGAATAAAACTAAAAAAAAAAAAAAAAAAAAAAAAGACCGTACCCTTTTATGTAATGATGTTTACTTTGAATTTATAGTAGTTCACACAAACACTCCATCCATGCTTTTGTTCCGGCCCTCCGGTCCAGTTTAAGAA
The DNA here is from genome assembly GCF_963259705.1 of Myotis daubentonii. Taxonomy (NCBI): domain Eukaryota; kingdom Metazoa; phylum Chordata; class Mammalia; order Chiroptera; family Vespertilionidae; genus Myotis; species Myotis daubentonii. The sequence continues at coordinate 69,494,064 of NC_081847.1, read as the reverse complement.
CCCATTGTGGCCCTCGAGTCAAAAAGTTTGCCCACCCCTGGCTTAGACTCAACAGCCAGGTGGGCCCCTTACTGGCTGAGGAAACTGGGCAGATACTTCACCACTCTGAGCGCCAGTTTCCTGCTCTGTGACATGGGCATGATGAGAGGGCCACCCGCAGGTGGGGGCTCTCATGAGAATGTGCAGGTAGAAGGACGCTTCTGAGTCCCCTGGGCAGCACTAGGAGCAGAGCTGGTGAAGGAACACACGAGAAGAGCAGGCTATCCTCCAAGTCTGAGGACGCCTGGGGTCTCGTCCAGTGAGCACCACCCTGCCCTCGGCTCTGTCCTGCTCTGACGTGGTGCTCAGAAGCACAGGTTGCACATCCCGACAGAGCTCAGCACTTTGGACAAATCACTTTGCCTCTGAGCCTCAGTCTTCTCATCTGTGAAATGGGGATCATCTATCTCACAGTGCTGTTGGGAAGATTCAGTGAGCTGATGGGTATGAGGATTTCAGCACAGTGTCTGGCATGTGGTGGGTCTTCAGAAAGTGAAAGTGCACACTGTCATTGTGGTTGCTGCTTGGCTGTCTCTCATGGACTTACAGCCCCTGGAGCCTCCTCGCCCCTGTCCTGACCCGTGAGCACAGCCTCCACGCCCTCCACCCCCATCCTCACCTCACCTCACCTCACCTCACCGAGCGAAGGCACTGGGTGAAAGGGAGCATCTCTTTTTGCACTGGAATGAGCTTTGCTTTAGATCTTAGGGTTAATCGTTAATCACTCTCTGACCCCACTGCCCAGGCGTCTGCCCCAACCTCCCAGGGTCTCCTACCTCCTGACACCCTGCAGCATAAATTGGAGGGAAGACAGAATTTCACTTTGTGCCCAACATTGTGTGTGACTTGGGCAAGTCCCTTCCGTTTCCCAGGTCTCAGATGTTCATCTTTGTAATAAGGGACTTGGCTTTCAAACCGTTTTTTGGCCACTAGACTCTTTGAAAAGCTCTTGTGTTGGAGGCAGAATGACAGGGTCAGGACACCGGCTCTGAAATCAGCCAATCTGGGTTCAAAGCACCAGAGCAGCTGTTTGAAAGTGGGGTGACCTGCTTTCTTTTATTTTATGTATCCTGTTTTGTTTATTCCTTCCTCCATTTCCATTCTTCTGAATGGGGCCCATGCTAGCTCCTCCTCATTCAGCTGTCAGGCCCTAAGAAGAGTCCTTGCATAAAGTAAGTGCTCAGTAAACACCTGTGACTGCTTCTTGGCAGCTCGGTGCATAAAGCAGATGCAGCAGGGGCAGCTGGAGTTGAAATGGGAGGAGCGGGCCTTCGCTGTTAGCTGCCACCCAGGGCACTTACCAGGCAGCTCTCTTGGAACCCAAGACTCAGGGGACACAGTTTGAAAACCAACTACAAAATAGGGATCCGCCACCTAGGAATCCAGCCCACTGCCGGCCAGCGTAGAATGACGCTAACGTTTTTACATGGCTGGGAAACGTCAATAGAAGAAGACTATTTCATGACGTTTATGGGTTCGGCACCATAAACAAAGCTTTCTTGGGACACAGGCGCGCACACAGTCGTTTATGTATTGTCTCTGGCTGCCTCCTCTGGGCAAGGGCAGAGTTGATTGGCTGCGATGGAGTGGCCAGCAAAGCCTACAGGGACTATCTGATCATTCACAGAAAAGACTTGCCAACCCCTGGTCCAGAGCGTGTCTTCCCTTCCGCGTGGAAGCCCTTGACCCGCCTAGGCCCTGGCTCTGTCCTTTGCCAATAAGGTGCTTGGTTTTTTACCTCTGAACCTCCTCCATAAATACTTACAGTCATTTCTGGGTTTCAGGGCTGCTGCGGAAATAAAGTAAGCAAGGCCCCTTATTACAGGATGGGGAAGTAACCATGCCACAGTAAATGAGACTGAATGGAGATGGTCAGTGGGTGAATGTGTATATTTTCAGCATGAATATGTATATATTTACTTGAACGAATATTCGAAAAAACATAACTAGCACACAAAACCCATGGTGTCATGGGTAATGTTTGTTGTGCTAGGTGGGGTAAAGGAGCCAGAGTTTCTGGGGTGCACCTACCATCCATTTTTCAATATGTGGCTTCCATCTTCGGGTGCCAGGCAGCATCTCTCACCCCCTCCATCATATTCCCATTCCCATTGGCTAAACTTAGTCACATCTAATTGCAAGGGAGGTTGGGAAATTCAGCTTTTTCCCTGCCCAGCCATGTGCCCCAGTAGGGGTTCTATTACTAAAAGAACAAAGGGCCTGGCCATGGTGTCTCAGCGGTTGAGTGTCGACCTATGAACCAGGAGGTCAGGGTTCAATTTTCTGTCAGAGCACGTGCCCAGGTTGCGGGCTTGATCCCCAGTGTGGGGTGTGCAGGAGGCAGCCGATCAATGATTCTCTCTCGTTATTGATGTTTCTCTCTCTCTCTCTCTCTCTCTCTCTCTCTCTCTCTCTCCCCCTCCCCTTTTTCTCTGAAATCAATAAAAATATATATTTTTTTTAAAAAAATAAAAGAACAAAGGAAGAATCAATACTGGGTATAAATTTTCAATCTCTGCCCACATGTACTAATATAAAATTTCTGTTTAAAGATATTTATGTAAATAAAAAGGAAGATGTTTTAAAACAGACAGGATGTGGTATTTGAGTTAAAAAAAATATCTTATTCTTTAAGCCACCTGCAGACAGGTATTCTTTTACCTGCAGCCAAATGAATCCTCCATGATTGCAGCTGGTTTCATGGGTAAGAGAGTGGACTCTGGGGCCAGACTGCCTGGGTGCAAAGTGGGGCTCAGCCATGTGCCTGCTGTGTGACTTGGGGAAGTCACTTCCCCTCTCTGAGCCCTCGTTTAATCATCTGAAAACATGGCAGCTACTTGCATCTTGTTTTATTTAGAACACAGAGGTTTCAGAGGCTTGAGTGACCCCTCAGTTGTGGCACATTCTCATTTGTTGCAAAGGCCCCTCTTTTGTTGTATTTATTCATTTAGTCCCTTTTATCTCCATTCCTCACTCCCGTCTTTCCCAGAACAGCCACCCTGATGTGTTTACTGTGTTGCTCTTCATTTGTTTACGGTCTTGCAAAATGTTTGGTCACTTGTGTGTGATTTTAATTTACATTATGGTATTTACACAATGGAGATGTATCCTGTATCTCCTTCTGGCTATTTTTTCAATCACAACTATGTTTTATGAGCTCCATTTATATAACAATATTTGCTCCTAAAAGCAGTGTAGTGCTCTGTGGTGTGCACCCGCCCCACTTTCCCTTCCCTTCCACTAGTGATCGCACCCATGTGGCTACCAACTCGCCACACCACTGAGAATGCTGCTGGGAACATGGTCACATGCGTCCTCTCACGGTCCTTGGTCAGAATCCCTTTAACATTTACATTCAGGAGCAAAACTGCTGAGTGCCAGGGTATGTGCACATTTAATCTGATTAAATATTTGCAGGACGCCCTTAAGAAAGACCGACCCAGTTTCCCCTTTCTCTAGCAGTGCTCAGAGTTCCAATGGCCCTCATTCCTGCCAATACTTGGCATTATCCAGCTCTCTCATTTTTTGCCAGTCTCATCGAAGTCAATCTCATTGTTGTTTCAATTTGCATTTTTCTGGGCATTAATGACTTTAAGCATCTCTTCAAATGCTTTAAAAAAAGGTTTAGCCCGGCCAGCGTGGCTCAGTTGTTGAGTGTCGACCTACAAATCAGGAGGTCACGTTTCAATTCCTGGTGAGGGCACATGACCGGGTTGTGGGCTCGATCCCTAGTGTGGGGTATGCCGGAGGCCGCCGATCAGCGATTCTCTCTCATCATTGATATTCCTATCTCTCTCTCCCTCTCCTTCCTCTTTGAAATCAGTAAGAATATATATTTTTAAAGGGTTTAATGATAGTACCTATTTCATAAAACTGTTTTGAGAGGTGGAGATGGTGTATGGAAAGTGTTTAACTCTGCTTAATATATAGTAAATTCTCAATAAGTGCTATTTTTTAAGTACCATGGTTTGACTTCGTTGCTTTTCAGTTGTTATTACTATTATTACTATTATTAAAATACTGGGCGCATAACAGGTGCTCAATAAGTGCCTTCCCTTTGCCTGCCCTGACACCCTGTGGATATCGCCACTCACTCCTCCGCCTGCGGGTTGGCCCCGCCCTTTTCCACAGCCTCACCTGTGTTCTCTTCCTCCTCACCAAAGAGGTTCTTCAGGATGGCGCTGGCGATGGGCAGCATCATGGCGGTGGAGGCAGTATTGCTCAGCCACATGGACAGGAAGGCGGTGCTCACCATCATTCCAAAGATGAGCCTGGGAATGGAGGGAGTTAGAGGCAGCGCTGGAACGGGGGTCCAGGAGGTCCTCTGGTCTGAGTTGGCCACGCCGGAAGCACACAGCCCCCTCATTTTACAGATGGCCCCCCTTGTATAATAAAGTTGCCTTGGTTTAGCACCAAGACCCTCTACCATCTCACCCCAAACAGCCTTCCCAGCCCCCTCTTCCCCTTCCCTCCCAGTCTTACCAGCGCGCCCCCCCCCCCCAGGCTCTGACAATAGGAATTCATGTTTCATGACCTGTTTTCTTACATTCCACTTTTAATCCACCTTAAATTACTTAGATGTATATATAGTATGACAGTAGCTCTAAGTTGATCTTTTTTCGAAGAATAAGCTGATTATTTCAACACCCACCATTTACTGAATAACCGTTCCCTTCCTCACTGACTCAGATTTCTTCTAGATTATTGATTCTGTGTTGTTATGTTTCTCTTAATCCTCACCCGAGGATATTTTTTCCACTGATTTCTAGAGAGAGTGGGAGGGAGGGAGGAGGGGGAAGAGAGAGAGAGAGAGAGAGAGAGACATTGACATGAGAGAGACATAGTGATTGGGTGCCTCCCGGGGCTAGGGAACCCGAAACTGAGGTACATGCCCTTGACCGGGAATCGAACCCGAGACCTTTAGGTCTGAGGGCCGACACTCTAATCACTGAGCAAACCAGCCAGGGCTATTCTGTTTTAAAATCTATGTCTGAACTAGTGTCACATTGTCGGAACTTTAAAATATGTTTGCCAGAGCCCCACCCATTCTTCAAGGTCAAATGTAAGCTCCTCCATGACATGACCCTACCTCTCTAGTGGGCTCCCACAGCACGTGTGTTTCTTGGGTATTCCACGACAGATGGACTCTCTCCCCAGGACTGCAGTTCCTCCAGGAGGGAACACAGCTCCAGAGCCTAGCCGAGTGCTAGGCCCAAAGCAGATGCTAAAAACTTACATGTTACCCAGAACCTTCTTCACTCTCACCCTTCCACCACCCCCATCACAAAAAGAGCTCTCACATCCTGTCCATCTCCACTGCCACCACCTAGTCCACGCTGTTACCATCTTTGGTCCGGGCCCCCAGCACAGTCTCCTAACTGGGCTGCGTCCACCTTCGCACTGATCATCAGCTCTCCACGTGGCAGCTAGGAGGGATTTTTTAAAAAAGTGCAAATTTCATCATGTCCCTCCCCAGCTTGCATAATTTTAAAATAGAGTTTCATAATCAGGGTGGGGCCATGGATTATCATTCAAGATGGAAAGGAGGGAGAAAAATCCATCTTTATTTTGCTAACTTCTAATAGAAAATTTTTCCATCTGTGATAAACAGAGGCCACAAAGCATTAGAAGTGCCTGGGACTTGGTTACCAATGAAGACCACGGGTACTTTCATATGGCATTACTGTATAACAGGTGTGACATCTGGGAATATCATTGACACTCAAAACTGCCTCAAAACGACAGCGGTTGCCTCACCCCTGCCCGGTGTGGCTCAGTTGTTGGCTCATTCAGTATATCAAAAGGTGGCGGGTTCGGTTCCCGATCAGGGCACATGCCCAGGTTGTGGGTTCCATCCCTCGTTGGGGCACATGCAGGAGGCAAACTGTGAGTGTGAGGACACAAAAAGGCCTCTTTTTCTGTGAGGTAGCCTTCCACAATTTAGAAAAGCACCCCGCGACTGTTAGCTCCTCTGATTCACACAGCCCCTCTATTCAAACTGCAAGACAAGGTAAGTTACTTTCAAGGCTATGTTCTCGCATACCCCTCCTCCCTGCTATTTCTACAACTCAGGGGTAATTTGCATCAAGAAGTCTCTAGTTAGTAGACAGTTCCCTTCCCCCTTCCTCTTCAAACGAGCCTCTTTTGATCTCGTCATAACTTTTACTCTAAGCATGTTTTACAGGTTTGGGAAAAATACTGATAAGACACTTCCCTGGGACATCTGCCCAGAATGTCTCCTGAAGAACAAACAAATTACAACCCCCCTGATATCTGCTCAACTCCGGCCCAGGATTCCCCTCCCTTCCTTGTTGCTTAGCAGCAGCCAGGGCTTAAAAGGGACGCCACTTTTGTTTTCTGTATTGATTAGCAATGCACTGGCCCTTTACCTTTCAGGGAAAGTAAAATAAACTTTCTCTTTGTATCTATCTCTTCTCTCAGTTGTGAATTCTTTCACAGCCCAAGTCACCAGCCAAAAACCTAACACAACTCATCTATGTTTCTCTCTCTCCCTCTCTCTCTCTCTCTCTCTCTCTCTCTCTCTCTCTCTCTCTTTCTCTCTCTCTCTCTCTCACCCTCCCTCCTTCTCTAAAACTCAATTTAAAAAAAAGAAAAGAAAAACAAAAGTACAATTGTTAGGACAGTAGTTATATCCTATCATTTTTACTGGAAAGAGGTACATACATATGATATTATATCATGGATTTATGTGTTTTAAAAAAGTATTTGGATGACTGCCTTTTGCTGTAATTGTTGTGCTTATTGTTGTTTTAAAGCTCATGTGTTGTGGTTTATGATTTAAAAACATTATTCCCAAAGGAATACTTAAGATTCACCAAATTGGAGGGGGGAAAAAAGAGCAAAGAACAACAATGGCCCTATTTGAAAGGCCACTCAATCCTCTTAGAATAAAAATTCAAATCCTAGCCAGGGGCTGAGGGCCTGCCTGCAGGAACAGACCTGCCTCCTGCTTCTCTGAGGCCATTTCTCCCCATTCCCCACCCTCCCTTCTCCTTGGCTGGTAAACACCAAACTGGGATGCTTCACGGGCAGCGTTTGCTGTGCAGGTCTCGGCCATTATATCGCCATTTTACAGGCAGAGAAAGGTTCAGCCCTTCCCCAGAGCAGGAAAGGTGGGATTCATCCTGCTAAACGGCCCCTTCTAAAACCACTGACCACAGATCCCGGGGATGGAGCCTGGGAACCAGCATTTCAACCGATTTCCCAGTGGTTCTTATACACTTTTGAAAATTCTCACTGTGTCTGCCACACAGAGGGGCTCATTAAATATAGGAGGAATGAAGAATTAAGTGGAAGGCGGGACATGCGTTTGTTAGCCTGGATGAGTAACAAGGAAGAGCAAATCTGGGCTCCAAGAGATGTGGTCCCTCTAACGCCCCACCTTTGGGCTGGACCCGTTACCTGGCCTTACCAGACCGGCCGGACCCCCACAAATGTGAGGATCTTGAGGGCGATTCTCCGGTGCAGGTTCCACTCCTCGATGGCGCTGGCCATGATCAGACCACTGAGGAAGAGGAAGTTGGTGTCCACGAAGTACTGGGGGCAGACGTCTTTGGACTTCAGGATACCCAAGAAGGGGAAGAGGATGATGGGCAGCAGTGCTGTAACTGACAGGGGCAGCGCCTCCGTGCACCAGTACACGGCCATGAGCAGGATGACAAACAGACAGCGGCCTTCCTGCAAGGGCGGGGAAGGGGGGGGATGCAGGCTCAGCACAGCTCAGGGGCAGGGGAGCAGGTCCTGCAGCAGGCCCATCGGGCACATTCCATGGGGAGGCAGAGGAGAGGGTACGTGCCCAAGCAGATGGTGTCACCTGTCTGAGCCTCATTCTGCTCAACTCTAGAACAGGGAAGCCATATCTGTCCAGTTTAGAGGACTGTTTGAGAGGTCTATGAAATACCCCATTGTCTTAAAAGTAGACCCTGAGACGAGCATGAGACCGAAAACACTTGACTTAATAGGGGATCTCAGAAAGATCCAGCAGGGTGTGGCGAAGTGAAACAGAGAAGGAAGCCAATGCAGAGTGTTAATGAGGTTACCACTCTGGGCAGCCGGGGTCAAGCCTGATGGGGACCCTGGGGGATGGTGTAGATCATGCCTCCTGGTTGTCCCCCTGAGGGGCAAAGAAGTTGGGCTATTCACCTGCCCATTCCCTGGTCATCACTGACTGAGGGCTGATTTTGGGAGCATTGCTGCCCCACCCTTCCAGCCTGCCCCATGTGCAGCTGGAGGGCCTCGTGCTGAGCAGCTCAGGGGCAGTAAGAAGCTATGAGCATGCGTAGAATGGGGAGTGTCAATGAGGATGTGGAGGGAGCATCAGTAGCATCTCTACCTGGCAGGCAGCACGATGCCCGACACTTAGTACACACTCCATCCATAATAGTAATAACGGCAAGGACTTTATTGTGCCCTGTTCGTTGGGAATAAAATTGGTATAGCCACCATAGAAAACAGGATGGTAGCTCCTCAAAAAATGAAATAGAATTACCATATGACCCAGCATCTCCACCTCTGGGTATTATACCCCTAAGAACTGAAAGCAGGAGCTCAAAGAGTATTTGTATACCCATGGTCACAGCAGCATTGTTCACAAAAGCTAAAATGTAGAAGCAACCCAAGCATCCATTCACAGATGAACAAGAAAACTGTGAAATATAGACATGTATACAATGGAATATTATTCAGTCTTAAAAAGGAGGGAAATTCTGACACATTGTACAACATGGGTAAACCTTGAAGACATTATGCTAAGCGAAATAAGCCAGCCACAAAAAGAGGAATATTGTACGATTCCGCTTATATGCGGTACCTAGAGTTGTCAAACTCACAGAGACAGAAGGTAGATTAGGGGAGAAGGTAGAGTCACGAGCTATCAGATCCTGTTCCTGTGAATTTTAACTTCTGGAGTTCCGAGGCTGCAGGAGGTGTCTGACCTTGCAGGCTCTCTCTCTGGGTCATCTCCGAGTCAGCACTTTGCCACCTGACCACCCTGCTCTGTCCAGAGGTTCCACTTCAAGGAGGTGGCCCAAGGTAGGTGGCGTCCTGGCCCCAGGTGAAACATTTCTCAGCTTCCCAGACCATCCCTCCCTTGGCCCTCAGAAGTTGGCATGACCCAGCTGAAACTCCCAGGGGTGGATACGCCTAAAGGAGGCTGGACCCGAGAAGACGGAGCCCGAAGCAAGCAGCCTGGTCCTAATTTTAAAGGCCAGGTCTGAGAACTTGATGTCCAGTGATGGCTGAAGTACAAGGGAAAAGAGCGCCAAGGACGTGTCCACGGCTGAGCTGTCCCGATGCAGTAGCTTCAGGCCACGTGGAGCTATTCAAGTTTAAATCCATGCCACTTCAATGAAACTTAGATTCCAGTTTCTCAGCCACACCAGCCGCAATTCAAGAGCTCAGTAGCCACATAGACTTGTGTCTACCATTCTGGACAGAGAATGCCGACATTTCCATCATCGCAGAAAGTCCTGGGGACAGAGCTGCTCTAGAGAACCCGGGCCTCAGGGCCAGGAAGCCTGGGCACAGCGGTTTTGCTACTGAGTTTTTGTGGCAAGTCACTGACCCCTCTGAGCTTGAGTTTGTTCATCTGAAAATGGAGAATAAATAATCTGGGGTTGTCTACATCACAGAGAATCCCACTGAAATAATTTCTTTCTTTTTTTATTTTTAATCTCATGGAGAAATATCTGTTCAGTAGTTTCTCCAACTTCATAACGCAGCTCTTCAGTGTTTATTCTTTACTTTTATTTGATGTCCCCTTTCTTCTTATTTCTCACACTGTCTTTTTGGGGGTCCCATGCTAGTCACAGGATTGGGGCTATTCCTCTCAGACCCGTTCTTTGTTAAAGGCAAGTGTGGGGAGAGGGGCCGGGAGGAGGCTGACAGCAGGTGCCTACCCCTCACCGCTGCTGGTCATCGCAGAGTCCCTGGTCACCAGCGCTGCCCTGGAATGTGTCTCCACTCTGAGCGTAGGGCTTTCTGTGGAGACTCAGTGTGAAGACCCAAGAAGGTCACGGTCCTTTGAGGGGTCTCTTTGAGTTTTCCTGCCTCTTAGTCTGACTGAGAAAGAAAACTAGAGCCGTGTTACAATGACAAACTGATCACTGTCCGTCCTCTGTCTGCCACCCGCCTCCCAACATCCTGCATCTCACCAAGGGGCTCCGAGCCTCCTCCTCCAGGTCATCTGAACGCGGTACTGCACGGGACTCAGCGCCTCCCCTCCCCCGCGTCTTCTCCAGGCTCTGCCAGGATTAGGACGAGCTCGTGGCGCTGAACAATATTTCTGGAGCAGTCTGCGTCCTGCCTGGGGGCTGCAGCGCATGCACGGCTCTTGGTTTCCTTCTGCCATTTGGTCCAAATCCCATTGCCATTGTCACTTCTTCTTCACACACCAGGGGTGGGACTGTGGTCCTCCCTTCTCATCAAAGATGGCATTTTCTTCTCCCTTTGTTACCCTTGGTTGCTACTGTCAGACCGCTTTAGAAAAGTGGATGGAGTAGAAAAGTCTGGGTTCCACCAGCTTACACAGAAGTGCCTTCCCCCTGGCAGTTAGGGCCTCAGGAGGTACTACATGTCCTAACGTTTCTGTGTGAAACATGCACAGTAGAAACAGCAAGGCTTTTGGAATCAGATAAACCTTCCACACTCTGGCTGTGTGATCCTGGGCCAGTCACTTAGCTTCCTCACCCTCAGTTTCCTTACTTGCTGTAGGCACACGATGATAGTACCTGCCTCGGAGAGTGAATTATTTCATATAAGTTAACCACTGACCCAGCGATGGACACATGAGGATGCCAAATAAATATGAGCTATTATGTTGGATAAATTATTTTTTTAAAATATATTTTTTATTGATTTCAGATAGGAAGGGAGAGGGACTGAGATAGAAACGTAAGTCATGAGAGAGAGTCATTGATTGGCTGCCTCCCGCATGGGGATCAAGCCTGCAAACCGAGTATGTGCCCTGACTAGGAATCGAACCTTGACCTCCTGGTTCATAGGTTGACGCTCAACAACTGAGCCATGCCGGCCGGGCTGGATAAATTATTATATATTAATCATATATTAATGTACTTTATTATTAATAGTTCAAGTTCTTAAATACTCTTCATAAATCTTTAAAAAAAAAAAAAAAGAAAACCTTAAAATATGACAGCCAGAATGAATCTGAGATCATTTAACCCCACGGTTCTCAACAGGGGGTGATTTTGTCGTCCCCCCTCCCCGCCCGGGGACATGTGCCTGGGGACATTTTTGCTGGTCATGATTAGAGGGGGGAAATCTAGTGGGTAGAGGCCAGGGATGCTACTAAACTTCCTGGAGTTCCCAGCACAGCCCCACACGGAAAATTACTCTTTCCCAATAGTGTCAATAGTGCCGAGGTTGAGAAATCCTGGTCTGACCTCACCCCTAGTACAACGGCTGCCAGGGAGGGCAAGTGGCTTGCCGGGTCACGCCGCGCGTCAGCTGTAAGGACTTTCTCTACCTTGAAAGCCCGCTGTGCCGCAGGAGTGGGCAGCAGGCCTGAGACCAGGGGAAGGCAGGTGCACAACCCTGACAATGAGCCCAACTTGAACTGTGCTCCCTGGGGGCCTCCCTGGGCTTACTAGAGTCCTGGCCCTGGTTGGGAGCAAGAAAGGAAGGTTCCCACAGCCCCTGCGCAGCCCTAGTCATGCAGCCCAACCCAGGCAGTTCTTTCGGGAAGCCGCATAATCCCCCACTCCCACCAAAGAGGCCCCAGCTCCTCGGGCTTAGCCAGTCCATTGCCACAGGGACTAAAGTCTGCCGGCAAAGCACACGAGGGTGGCGGGGGGGTGGGGGGGGGGAGGAGAAAATGCTTTATCAGGCGGTTAATTTTTGAGCTGGGGAATGACTTCCAGGCAGACACAAGGCATCTTTCTTCCCACTGCCCCAAGCTTGCCCCCGTCACTCACTCAGGACAGAAAGAGAACTGGTCTGTTCTCTGAGCCCTGATCTGGAAACTTGATCCACTACCATCCTTCCCGCCCCCCCCCCTCCCCCCCAGCTCCCTGGTGGGCAGCAGCAGGCATATTTGTCAGGCACTGGGCAGGCCCAGTGACTCCATGCCCGGCCCTTTGGGGAGCAGGACTGGGGCCAGCTGCCCACTAGAGACCCGTGGGAAGCCCTGAACTTTGAACTCTAGAGAGGCAGAAGCCATGCCTTGAACAGCTCAGTAGCCCCTCACCACCCTCAGCCCAGGGCCGGTATCAGCCAGGGTCAAAGCCTCCGGAGTCCCCAGGGTTGGGAGCATCATGGCTCAGGCCCCATTACCGGTGTAAGTGACCTTGGGCAGGTGGCTTCCCTGCTCGGAGCCTCAGTTTGCTCAGAGGTAACCGAGGGATGATGGCATCGCGGTCACCAGGGTGGGGCAGCACCAGAAAGATGGCCAGAGCCGGGGAAGCAGAAGCCATTGGGATCAGGGGACGGGGAGCTAGGAGAAGGGGGCTGCAACCTGGACCCGATGCCAAGAAGCAGAGTGCCTGGGTTCAAATCCTGCCTCTATCGCTTCCTGGAGTAAGTGACGTAATTCTGTGCCTCAGTTTCCTCTTCTGTAAAATGGAGATGGTGATCATGACAATAAGAACTTCCACCTTTGCCTGGCTGGTGGGCTCAGAGGATGAGTGTTGACCTGTGAACCAGGAGGTCACGGTTTGATTCCGGGTCAGGGCACATGCCTGGGTTGTGGGCCCGGGATGAGGCAGCCGATCAATGATTCTTTCTCATCATTGATATTTCTATCTGTCTCTCTCCCTTTACCTTCCTCTCTTAAAAAAAAAACACCTTTTAAAAAAGAGAGTTAAATGAGTCCAGCTGAGACTCAGGTGACAAGGCCACTAGGAGTCACACCGTCCACCACTCACAAGCTGCAAGCTTTGGACAGACGGTGCCCTCTCCGAGCTTCTGTGTCCTCATCCCTAAGTCAGGGTGCATATGACAGCATCTGAGGGCGCTGGAGGGGCAGCAAAGGGGATGTGGACGGGCTGTTCTCTGAAAGCCTGTGATTCTGGGGGCTTCTCCCCACCAAGCAAATCTTCCTCCTTGCCTCAGAGCAAGACCAGCACTTGCACACACTGAGCACTTACTATAGTCCAGGCATGGCTCCTATGGATCCCCTTGTTAAACCCACCACAGCCCGTGAGGCAGCTGTGACCGCTGTCCCCAGTTTACATGCGGCTCAGTGACCGTGGCTCAGAGAGCTTGGGTGATGTACCCACGGTCACCCTGCTCTAACAGGAATGGTAGGTGAGAACAAGAAAGCTACCTTTTCTGGAGGCCTTACACTGGCCAGGCACCAAGCCTTGCCTTTGACCTGCACTAGCTCACCTAGCAAAGGAAATGAAAGGACAGACATTCAACAGAAAAGCACCTGACAGGCCCCTTTGCGTCCCCTCTGGCCTGTTCAGTCTTGGAGAGGAGCAGAGGTGACTGTCGCGTGTGCCCACTTTCCATGGAGGGAGAAGCCAGAAACTGCGCCAGGGTGACTGAGAGGGAAATAATTGGGGCCGCCCTGGAGTCCGGTCTCTGATTCCCAACCAGGGCCCCCCCTACCCTGAAAACACTCCGAGAAAGCAGTTCGGTGCCACCTGTATCCACTGGGGCCGAAGACTCAAGGGCCGTGGTTCTCAACCTTCTGGCCCTTTAAATACAGCTCCTCATGTTGTGACCCAACCATAACATTATTTTCGTTGCTACTTCATCACTGTCATGTGGCTACTGTTATGAATCGTCATGTAAATATCTGATATGCAGGATGGTCTTAGGCGACCCCTGTGAAAGGGTCGTTCGACCGCCAAAGGGGTCGCGACCCACAGGTTGAGAACCGCTGCTCAAGGGGGAAAGAGGAGAAAGGAGAGAGGGTGACTTGCCCCAGAAGACCTCTGAGTCCAGTCACCCCTATCCTCCCCGCTTTCCTCTGGACTGGAGTGTGTTCGTCCTCTGGACTCATTAGCGGATGAGGTACAACTTCAAGTACAAGTTAAAGTTCTCGGAGCCATTCATTAAAAGTGTTCCCGGGCGGCTCACATGCCACAGCTGCCCAGCCCTCACTAATCATTCCTGCGCCAGACAGGTGGGTGGGGCTGGTGGGAGCCCCACCGGAGGCAGGAGCCCCCTGCGGCCTGGCCCAGCCCCAGGAGGACAAAACAAGTTGTTCAGAAAAAGAGGCCCAAAAAAAAGGCTCCTTCCCCTCTCTGGACCCCAGTGTCCCTGTCCACAGGGCATCTCAGTTCCCATCAGGGGTGGAGGGGTGCAGTTAAAGCCCCACTCAGGGCTTCTCCACTCCCCGCCCCCCCCCCCGACAGCCCCGCCCACCCCTTCGGGGGCCTTTCTCTGGTGGAAGTGTAGTCCAGTCCGAAGGCAGAGGCGTGGGATCTGCCTCTAAATCTCCTCAAGGCTCTTCGACTTAGTTTCTCTGTGACTGAGGACCAGAGGTGATCAGGAGGGGCCGTCATGAGGACCCAGGAAGATCCTGGATGTTTTAACACCTGCCACACGCCCACCTCAGGACCTTGGCACTTGTAAAGTGCCCTGCCTGGTGCTCTTCCTTTGTATGTGCTCGGGGCTCCGTCCGTTCGCGACCTCCTTCAAGTTAAATGTCACCCTTCGGGTATTCATTCAAAGGGTCCCTTCCCAGGAAACCTCCTGACCCTGGAGTTGCACTATCCCGTTCCTGACTCCCGCCCCTTCTCTGTGTTTTTTCTCTCTGGCACGCATCGTCACCCGACACCATAGTTCTTGTTTGTTTTCAGTGTCGCCCCCTAGAATGCCAGCCCCATAAGTAGAAGGACTTGTGAGTATTGGGTACACTGCCATGTTCCCCGAGGATAGTGAAGGGAGTGTCATAGGTGCTCAGTTAGTTTTTGACTGGATGTGCTAACTACTTGTGGACAATGCCTGCGGCAAACACGGAAGAAATATCCGTTTGATTCTGGATTCATTCTGAAGATATTTATTAAGCACCTAGTATGGGCCAGGTGCTGGGGGCGCACTGGTGAACAGGACGGACAAGATACCCATTACTTCGCTCTTTGCAGGACTCTTCACTGCTCACAAAGCGCTTGGTCCCCTGGCTCCTTGCAGCAGCCCCAGGAGGTGGGTAGGCCCACGGGACAGATGAGGACACCGGGGCTGGCAAGGGAAGTGCCTCGCTCCCCCCACTCACAGAGCAAGTTCTTGGTCCAGCCGGGGTTCATCCTGGGTCAGCTGAGGCCACATCCTGGGTGCCGACCACTCTACCTAACTTCTCTCGGGCACTGGGGGATCCGCCCTGCCCCTGATGTTTTCAATTCTCTACTGTTTATCATCACCCCCCCACCACCACCACCACCCACTCTGGTCCAGCTGGCCCTGCTGCAGGCATCCCGGGAGCTGATACGGTTGGTTAGTAACAGGGAAGTGGACCCTGCTCCTGAGACCTGACCTGACAAAGACTTTCCAATGCCCATAATCTCTCACTTCTCAGGCCTCGGGGGCTCCAGGCTTCAGGCCAAGAATAAGAATGGCAAGGGAACTTTCACTGAGGTTATTCTCTGAATAAGCACTATCTCATTTAACCTTCCCAGCAACTCTTCAGAATGACCTTCCTTCCATTTTATAGGAAAGGAAAGGGAGGCTCAGAGAACAAAAGAACCTACACAATAAGTGAAGGGAGGTTGCCAAGAGGACTCAGAGACAAGTTCCATCCCCTATAAAGCCCTTCTGGACCCCTGGATCCATTGGCTCATTTGTAAAGCAAATAACAATATTACTACTACTACTAACAATGCTAACAGCAAACATTTACTCAGTGCCTCTTATATACCAGGCACAGACCAAAGTATTTTCGGTGTATGAGCCAATCTTCACAACACCCCATGAGGTAGGTCCTATCAGTGTCCTCATACTATAGAGGAGGAAACTGAGGCACAGAGAGGTTGAGTAGCTTGCCCAAGGTCACACAGCCAGGAAGTGGGAGAGCAAGACTGGAATCCAGGAAGTCTAGTACAGGGTTCATACGCTCACCCTTCTGCCCCTTCCCCACCACCCCCAGAAAGTTACTCTGGGCAGACCCCTCTTTCAGAGGAGGTCGAGCTCCCACAGCAGAAAAGATCAAGAGCAGGAAACCAAGCCAGGTCTCTAAGGTGGAGGGCCAGGTTAGCGGGGGTGAGATGGTCCTCTCAGAACAGGCCTCAGTCTCCCTAACACCCCTAAAGCAGGTGTTAGGTTGCAGCAGCCCCTGCCAGGCTCCACTAGGCCTGGACACCCCTAGTCTAGTCCTGGTGTGAGCACAGCAGACCACATTCCCAAGACACACATCTCAGTAAACTGCTTGCACTGCGGTTCTTTGGACTCTGCCAACACCCTGCTCGAGCGCCATGAGGAGCTTTGCTGAGTCCTAGCCCTTTCCAGAGAAGTCCAAGGGGGCAGCAGAAAGGGGCCGGAAGTGGTTGGGGGATCGAGGGGTCGAATACGTTTAATACGCGGGTCCTCACCCTCGGCACCACTGACACCTGCGGCTGGGTAACTCTTTGATGTGGGGCTGGCCCTTTTGTTGTGGGGCGTTTAGCAGCAGCCCCCGCCTCTTCCCCCAGATGCCAGTAGACCCTCCCTCTCCTGCCAATTGTGACGATAAAAAATGTCCCCAGACAACGGCAAAGGTCCCCTGGGGGAAAAGATGCTTGGGAACCGCTGACGGAAAGCGCTTCCCAGAGCTCAGAACACAGTAGGCGATTTGTCCCTGACGGCAGCCAACATCTGTACAGCCCTTTGCAATCATCATCAATTATCAGACCCACTTACAGATGAGGAACCTGAGGCACAGAGGGGTTAAGCAACTGGCCTAAGGTCACACCGCGTGCTACAAAGCCAGAGTTTGAACCCAAGCAGCCAAACCCAAGCTCCTGTTCATCATGCTTAACCACCCCTGTTAGTCCCTGTCTTCAGAGAACTCCCCGAGACTTCCAAACAGCGTCAGCATGGCATGTCTCTCCCCTGAGAAGCCTTCCCTGAGGCCCCCCGCCCCATCCAGCCTCCACTGAAGTGTGGAGCATGGGCTTTCCACAAGGCAGACCTCGGCTCCGGTGCCAGCCCCACTGCTCATTCAGTGGCTGTGAGGTGCTAGGCAAGTGGCTTCATCGCTGAGTCTCAGCCTCCTCACGTGTAAAATGGGTCCATCACCCCTGTGTCCACGGCATGGGGAGAGCACGTATTCTAGAGCTAGGGTGTCAGGGTTTGAATCCCAGCTCTGCCACTTTCAAGCTCTGTCAGTAACCCACTCTGTGCCTCAGTTTCCTCACCTGTGGATGTGGATCATAACAGCGCTTGCCCCACAGAGCCGCGGTGAGCATAAGTGAGCCAGCAAGCAGATCTTTGGTGCTTTGAACCCTGCCTGACACTTCATAAGCGCTAGAGAGGTGTTGACTGTGGCTCTTGGGGGAAGAGGAGGGGGCATGAATAAGGCATGTGGCCCAGGACACCAACAAACTTGAATTCACTTCCTGCAGCTTCCCAGGGACCAGCACATTCCTACAGGAGAGCTTAATTCTGCTGGAATGAAATTCCTTTTTTAGCCCAGACTGCTGATGAGGATCCCCGAGGGGGAGCCGAGCCGAGCCAAGGGGACTGGGCAGTGGGCTGGCTGGCAGGGGCATGCTGGCCTCCCCAGCCTTTCCCAGTGTCTTTATCCAGCTGGGAGCGCTGTTCTGTTCTGGGTGTCAGAGCCCGCTCCCCCCGGCACCGGTTCATTCCCATGGACCATCTTTCCCCCTGCGAATTCCAGGGACAAGTAGACACAGCCAGGATCCCGGTGCTCCTATTTTGCAGATAATAGCAGCCGCCACCATTTTTTATTGAGCACCTGCTGGGCATCAGGCACTACCCTATCTGCCCACTTTGCAGCAGGGAAATGAGGCTGGGGGTGGGCAACGGCTTGCCGGAAGGCAGTGTGGCTTTGTTTCTCTTCCGGGGGACTTCAGCTGGAGAGAGTGGTTCGGGCACACGTGTGTGATGTGTCGAGCTTAGCTAGGGTGCTGACTTCGTGTCTTCAGTGTCTGGGGGTGTCAGAAAATGCTACTCATCAGTCCAGAGGGCACTGTCCCGTTGAGTCCGGTCAGGAAACATGATCTTGGTCCCTGCGGCATCCCGGGGAATCACGTTGGCCTGTTTACACGCCTGGCAGGAGCTCTGAGAAAGTGGAAAGTTGGCAGGAGCTCAGAGGAGCCGCTCCGAGGCCAAGGGGTCTGTGTGAGCAATGGGTCCCAGCATGGTGGGGGCACAGGTGAGGGTTCTGGGACCACCTGGCTTTGGAGACTGGGAAAGGCCCCCTACCTTCTGGGCTTCAGACCTCCCAGCTGAAAAACGAAAGGGCTGGAAACACTGGTTCCAGCTCAGAGCTCCCGTATGAATTGGTAGTCGTCTAGGGCAGCGGTCGGCAAACCGCGGCTCGCGAGCCACATGCGGCTCTTTGGCCCCTTGAGTGTGGCTCTTCCACAAAATACCACGTGCGGGCGCCCACGTACAGTGCGATTGAAACTTCGTGGCCCATGCGCAGAAGTCGGTTTTCGGAAAGGAGATAGATGAAACAAGTATACAAGACGAGTGTGGATGGGAGAGTTGGAAGGGGTCGACCTCAGCGAATGTACCTCAATCAGATTGAGGACGTTTTTAGCAAAGGCCAGCTTAGGAGTACCCTAATTAAGTTAATAACAATGTACCTACCTATATCGTTTAAGTTTAAAAAATTTGGCTCTCAAAAGATATTTCACTCGTTGTACTGTTGATATTTGGCTCTGTTGACTAATGAGTTTGCCGACCACTGGTCTAGGGTTTTAAGAAGTGCATGTCTTCTGAAATCAGAGCTACCTGGGTTCAAGTTTCAATTCATTCCTTCACTTATTTACTGAATGCCTACTATGGGTCAGATGCTGTCCTAGGCTCTGGGGACGCTGCAGGGAACATGACAGGCCTGGCCCTGCCCTTAAATGGCTCACAGCCAAGTGGAGAAGGCAGACAATGAACAGACAACGATCATTTCTGATTGGGATAAGCCACAAAGGGAATAAAACAGGAGGCTGTTTTAAAAAGAGTTTTGTGGGTAAGGAGGGCAAGTGTTCTTGAGAAGGGAGCCCTTCTCGGAGGAAGTACCATTGGAGCTGAGCCCTGAATGACCAGAAGGATCCAGCTCGTGCCGGGCAGACAGCAAATGCAAAGGCCCCGAGGCAGCAGCAAGCTTGGCAGGCTGGAAGAACCGAGAGAACTCAGAGCTATTCTCCGAGTTTTACAGGCCGGAAGCCTGAGTCCTTCTCACTGGGCTGAAGTTGGTTCTTTCTGGAGGCTCTGGGAGAGATCGTACTGGCCTTCCAGCTTCTAGAGGCTGCCTTCCTTCCGACTCTGACCTCCATGCCTCCCTCTTGTACCAGTTATGGGGGGTCCACCCAGATAATCAGAATAATCTTCACATTGATTGGTTGCCTCCCATACATGCCCTGACTAGGGCCAGGGAATGAACTTGCAACTCAGGTACGTACTTTGACCAGGAATTGAACCCAGGACCCTTAAATGCACTGGCTGATGCCCTAACCACTGAGAAACACTGGTCAGGGCAAGATATACCTTTTTTTTTTTTTTTTTTCAAGGAAGGAAGGGAGAGGGAGAGAGAGATAGAAATATCAATGATGATAGAGAATCATTGAGCTGCTGCCTCCTGCATGCCCCCTCATAGAAGGACAGCAAAGAACATCAAGGTTACTCCCTTTCTGATTCTTCCTTCAATTTCCCTCCAAAAAAAGTCTCAGTTTGGTACTAGCTTGTCTTGAACACTTCTCTTGATCACTTCCCTCCCTTTATAACAAAGAAAGGGCAGGTCTCAGGCCCTCAGCTTCAAGCAGGCTGTGTGGAGCTGTGTGGAGCCAGAATTAAACCAGCACAGTATTTACTTATGCACTGCTAGTTTTCTTCTGTTAGTCATTCATGATCCTTATTTTACATACATGATCCCGTAGTAATGTATTTTTTCTAAGTCATTGTATTTATGTATGTTTGTTTGTTTGTTTGTTTGTTTGTTTTTAAGGTGGGGCAGTAAGGCATTAACATAAAAAATAGGGAAGTGATAGGAATGGGTAATTAAGTGGTCAGAGGATCTGGCAAAAATGTTGTGAGTGGCATTTGGGTGACGGAAACCAAATCAGACCCCACGCCATGTTGGGGGTGCATGTGGACAAATTCCCTGTCCGAGCTCTCCAGGGTTCAAGGAGATGATACAAGTTAAAAACACGAGGCAGTATCTGGCCAGAAGGTGTTCGCTCCACAAGGCTGGGCTTGTCGTTTCCAGGGAAATATTTTTAGGGGGAGACTGAAGGGCGTCTCAGAACCCCGGCCACCCTGTCCGCCAAAACCTAGGACCATGAGAAGAGGAGAACTGATTGAAGTAATATTTAGTAGCTGTGTGACTTCAGGAACATTACCTAACTTCTCTGTGCCTCACTCTCCTCATTTGTAAAAATGAGGATAATCATTATTCCTGCTTCTTATGGCTTATGGGAAGAGTAAATGAAATAAAATGTGAAAGGTGTGTAAAATAGCATAAGATAAATGGGAAAAATCAGAAGTTATTATTATTATTAGGGAAAGGGGGCAAGATTTCTCTGCAAACACACGGGGCTGCTATTTATTTATTTATTTGTTTATTTATTTATTTTTTTTACGGGGCTGCTATTTATTTGCAAGCCTGCGTTAATAGTCTCATCTGTCCCTGCTCACTGTCCAAGGCCAGTCCCCAAACCTCCACTGCCTGGATGGCCATTTTTGGAAAGCACTCTTCATAGCGAGAGCAGGAACCCTAATGGCACATTCCAGAAGTGCATCCCACTCCTTTTGTCCCTGCTGACAGCGTTTGGAGCCAGGAAGACATAATGTAAGAATTGTTCCTCCCCCATTCATCTGCCCTTCAGATTAACCCCAGCCTCCCTGAAGACCAGCTCACCAGTCACCAGGGGACAGGTGCATGAGAACCAACCCATTCGACCAATCAGACTCCTAGGACCTCAGAGCCACAGTGGCCTGGAGACGTCATCCAGCTGGAAAACCCAAGTAAGAACCACGCACCCTAGTAGTGTGGGGCTCGATCCGCCTGAGGAAGAGCCCCTTCTCCTAACTTGTACAAAGGTATTAAGTCTGGCTGCCAGCTGACTTGTTTGGGGATGGTGGGTCTTTATAGGGGATGGTAGTACAGACCCAAATAGGGGCCTAGAGCAAATGCCGGAGCATCTCAGACTTCTCTGCTGTTCTGATATCCGCAATTTTGCAAAAGTTTTTGGGAACCCATATGTGTGCAGGACAACCTGCCTGGGTGCTTCCAGAATTTCTATGTGAGAGAGGCTCAGAAGCGGCAATCTGATGTTGAGAGTGGGGGCGGGCGTTGCGGACACTTGCCTTGAAGCTGCATGCGCACAGCCAGCATATTTTTGTCAAAGCACCAGACTTTGTTTGGAGAAGTTAACGGTGGTGGTTAAGATTGTCTTGAAGCTGTGTTTACCTGGCAAATCCACTGCTTGTTCTCAATGTCACAGATCAATAAAAACAGCAATGTTCTCTGTTCAATATTCTCTAAGGATGCTTTTGTTCACATTGTGCATTAGATTGAAAAACATGTCAGTTATTAACTCCAAAAATATAATCATGATAAATGTCTATATTTATTAAGTATGCCAAGCATGTCAAACTCATGGCCCACGGGCCACATGCAGCCCACAATGAATATTTTTGCGGCCCAGCCAATATAACGGTATGTAAGAAATGTTTTTGCCCTGCTTGGTTTGGCTCAGTGGATAGAGCATCGGCCTGCGGACCGAAGGCCCCCAGGTTCGATTCCGGTCAAGGGCACATGCCTGGGTTGCGGGCTCGGTCCAACGTGCAGGAGGCAGGCAATCAATGATTCCTTCTCATCATTGATGATTCTATCTCTCTCTTCCTCTCCCTTCCTCTCTAAAGTCAATAAAAATATGTATTTAAAAAAATCTTTTAATAAAAATTTAGTAACTTAATTTTTACAATATCCTGTTATATATAACTAGAGGCCCGGTGCACAAAAGTTTGTGCACTGGGGAGGGAGGGGGTCCCTCAGCCTGGCTTGTGCCCTCTCGCAGTCTGGGACCCCTCGGGGGATGACCACCTGCTGGCTTAGGCCTGCTCCCCGGGGGATTGGGCCCAAGCTTGTAGTCAGACATCCCTCTGACAGCCCGGCAGCCCTCAGGGGATGTCCACTTGCCAGTGGGGAGCAGGCCTAAGCTGCAGTTGGACATCCTTAGCTCTGCTGAGGAGGCAGGAGAGGCTCCCACCACCACCACTGTACTGGCAGCAGCTGTCAGCCTGGCTTGTGGCTGAGCAGAGCTCCCCCTGTGGGAGCGCAGACCACCAGGGGGCAGCTCCTGCATTGAACATCTGCCGCTGGTGGTCAGTGTGTGTCATAGTGACCAGTCATTCCGCTGTTAGGGTCAATCTGCATATTACCCTTTTATTATATAGATTATTAATAGTGAACTACAATGTTCGCTAATGGCTGATTACTATAATCGTGTTGCATTCATTTCCCTTATGCGCCTTATGCACAGGCGCACCATTTCTCTCCACTAATACTAGCAGCGAATATTTTAGCAGCTGATTGCCACGTCATTAGTCTTGGACTGACTTGTTTGGTGTGTGCAACAGGAAATATTTCACTTTCGGAGAACAAGAAAAATAGGTTTATTTGCGTTATGCTTATTAGTTTGTGCAGTTATTCAATGTCTGGTAAGTTAATGTTCAAGAAAAAAATATTAATTTTTATTAAAATGCTCTATTATTTTATGATAACGATGACTCATTTATTGCAGCCCTTTGTATTCAGCATGTCTCTATCGAAATAAACCTACGTTTCTATGAAAATTGAAGCTTTTGGTTTTTTGCGGCCCACATACACTTAAACCTTGTTTATTTGGCCCGGGTTAGCCTTTGAGTTTGACATGCTTGAAGTATGCTGATATAGATTTTGAAGGAGGCTAATATCTCCCAAAAGGCCAGATCTGCCCCTTGTAAGTTTGTCAGCCATGTAAAAGGTAGCGAAATCTAGGGCCACCAGAGGGTCCTCCCCAGGGATCTGTAGGGAACCAGGGGAGGTTTTCATTCATGTATAACTAAGGGAAGAGGATAAAATGCAGTGATTAGAAGTACAGACCCTGTGTAGAAGTTTTTAGTTTGATAGATAGTCCCATTCATTTATTTTTGCTTTTACTTCCCTTGCCTTTAGGGTCAAGTCCATAAAATGTCCACTACGACCAAGCTCCATAAGTTTGGTACCTATATTTTCTTCTATGTCACTTATTATTTCAGGTCTTAATGTTTAGGTCTTTGATGCATTTTGAATTAATTTTCATACATGGGGACAAACTGTAATCCAGTTTCATTTGTTTGCATGTGGCTTTCCAGTTTCCCCAGAACCATTTATTGAAGAAATTACCTTTACTCCATTGTGTGTTTCTGGCTCCTTTGTTGAAAATTACCTGACCATACACATGTGGCTTTATAGCTGGGCTCTCTATTCTGTCCATTGATCTGTGTATCTGTTTCTCTGCCAATAGCAAGCTGGGTGTTTTTTGCTTTTTTGTGTTTTTTTTTTTCTTCTATCTTGTTCATCAGTTTATCATGCTGTTTTGATTTTCATAGCTCTGTAGTATAATTTGAAGTCAGGTAGCATGATACCTCCAGCTTCGTTCATTTTTTTCTCAGGATTGTTTTGGCTACTTGGGGTCTTTTGTGGTTCCATACAAATCTGACAGTTTTTCATTCTGTTTCTTACAAAACAAAAAGGCAGCCGAAGAGATGGGACATGATATTTGCAAACAGTAGTTCAATAAAGGTTTAATTTCCAAAATATATAAAGAACTCATGAAACTCAATACCAAACAAACGAATAACCCAATCAAAAAGTGGGCAGAGGGCCTGAAAATACACCTCTTCCAAGAAGACATACAAACAGCCAAAAGATATATGAAAAGATGTTCAACCTCACTAGCAATTAGGAAATGCAAATCAAAACTACAATGAGATACCGCCTCTCACCTGTTGGAGGGGCTGTTATCAACAAGACAAGCAATAACAAGCGTTGGAGAGGTTGTGGGGAAAAAAGGGAACCTATATTCACTGTTGGTGGGAATGTAGACTGGTACAATCACTATGGAAAACAGTCTGACAATTCCTCAAAAAAATTAAGAATAGAGCTACCATATGACCCAGCAATCCCTCTCCTGGCTATATACCCGAAATGAAAATATGTATTCACAAAGATATATGCACCCCTACGTTCATGGCAGCATTATTCACGGTAACCAAGGCATGGAAACAACCTAAGTGTCCTGTGGTAGAGGACTGGATAAAGAAGATGTGGTACAGATACACAATGGAATATTACTCGGCCATAAAAAAAAGGTGAAATTCTGCCATTTGCAACAAGATGGGTGGACCTTGAGAATACCACGCTAAGGGAAATAAGTTGGTCAGAAAAAGCTAAGAACCATATGATTTCACTCATATGTGATATATAAAACTGAAACTCATGAACACAAACAGCAGTGTGGGGGTTGCCAGAGGGAAGGACGGGTAAACGGGGCCCTAATATATGGTGGCAAGAGAAGATTTATTTGACTTTGGGTGGTGGGCACACAGTATAAAATACAGATCTTGTAACATAGAAACCCACATCTGAAACCTATATGATCATGTTTACCAATGTCACCCCAATACATTTAATTTAAAAAGGACGAGATAAAAGAAGCACAGACCTTGCATTCTTGGCCTTGGGCCACAGAGGCTGTGTGACCGTGGGCAAGTCGCCTAACCTTGCTGAGCTTCCATTTGCTCACGCGCTCGATAGCCATGCTGACAGCAGCTGCCTCCCTGGCTATAGGACAATGCCCGCGAAGCTCTGAGCATGGTGCCTGGCACACAGTAAGAGTCAAGCACTCCATAAGACATCTTGCTCATCGGCTACCACCACGGCAGGGGTTAAAGGCACTTCCGTTTCCTGTCCACGCTGGGGTTCACAGGGAAGCAGATTCAATGTGCAGCTAATGAAGTTTTAAGCTTCATACCTCCTTCCCAAACCCCATACTCAATCTTGCATGTGTAAACCTGAATGCTTTTTCTTAAATAGAGCCCCTCAAATACTACACACTTCAGGCCCCATAACACCTGGATCTGCCTCTGGGTTCACAGATCTTGCTAGGGGGCAAAGTAGAGAGAGAGAAGCTTCTAGAACCCTCTGCTGAGGAGCGAGATCCTGTGCATTTCATCTCTTCTTCCCTGGAGCTTCGCCTAGGACATAGCAGACCCATCCATCCTTCTACCAGGCAGGCCACTTCCTCTCTCAACCCTCTCATCTTAGTTCTTGAAACCGGCAAGGTAATCGCCCTCTTTTACAGGCAAGAAAAGTGAGAGCCAAAGAAGAAGTTGGCCCAAGGTCCTGAGGCCAGCCAGTGGCCTAGGATGGAATGCTTTTTGAAAAAGTGACCTAAATCCTATTCCAGCATTTATTGTTTTTTCTTTTCTATGTCAAGAAAGTTTAACTGGAAAGTCTAGTTGGATAATTCCACACTAAAGGGCTTGCCTGAGGATTAGCTCTAGATCTCCTTGGCACCACCTAGTACCATCTCCTCACTGCCAGGCCCAAGGAGGAACCCTTCCTCCAGGCAGCTCTCTCTGAACACCTGTCCCAGCTCCCCTGGCCTCCGCTGGTGGGTGCTGGAACACACCACTAAATCATACCCTCTCATTACTTTTATGAACGTTTAATATCTCAATGAGGGATGGCGAAACAACTTAGTGCCCTCCCATGATGCTTCAGATGGCCTGGGCACAGGTTCAGGACCCCACAGGGACCTAAGGTCCCATCTCTTTTCAGCCCCCATTGATGGTGGTTTCCAGCCAACACTCTTCTCATCAATCTGGATCTCCTTTGATTTTTTAAGACTTTCTTTGAGAGTCTGAAAACAGCTTGAGGTCTGGATTCTGAGAAGCTAGGACTGAACCCCCACTCAGCTGCTTGCTGTGTGATTCTGAGCAAGTCACTTCATCTCTCTGAGCCTCACTTTTCTTCTCTGGAAAATGGGGTAAATAGTCCTCCCCTGTGAGGGGCACTGAAAGGTGAAGGGATTAAGAAGTACCAATTGGGAGTCACAGAATAGTCATGGGAATATAAAGTACAGCATAGGAGATATCTCTCTATATAAAGGCCCAAGTGACCAGCTGACCGGCTGACCATTCGACCGGCCGACCGGTAGCTATGACGCGCATTGACCACCAGGGGGCAGATGCTCGATACAGGAGCGGAAACCACAGGCATGGAATCATGGAACAGACTGATGAATCTCAGAGGGAAGGGGGGGGGGGAGGGCAGGAAGAGATTAACCAAAGATCTTATATGCATACTAGAGGCCCGGTGCACAGATTCGTGCACCAGTGGGGTCTCTCAGCCTGGCCTGAACCTTCTTGCAATCCAGGACCCCTCAGGGGATGTCGGAGAGCCGGTTTTGGCCTGATCCCTGCAGGCCAGGCTGAGGGACCCCACTGGTGCACAAATCCATGCACTGGGCCTCTAGTAGTCAATAATCCTATATAATAAAAGGCTAATATGCAAATCGACCAAATGACAGAATGACCGGTTGCTATGACACCCACTGGCCACCAGGGGGCAGACGCTCAACACAGGAGCTGCCCCCTCATGATCTGTGCACTACCATGGGGGAGTGCTGCTCAGCCAGAAGCCTGGCTCACGGCTGGCGAGTGCAGCGGTGGTGCGGGAGCCTCTCCTGCCTCTGCGGCAGTGCTAAGGATGTCCAACTGCTGGCTTAGGCCCGCTCCCCGCCATCAGTCAGACATCCTCTTATGGCTCCCGGAATGCGAGAGTGCACAGGCTGGGTTGAGGGTCCTCCCAAGTGCACAAATCTCGTGCACCAGACCTCTAGTATTATAATAATTATGTATGTATGGTGGCAGATGGGCACTGCATTTATCAGGGTGATCACTTCATAAATTATATACATGTGTAATTACTGGGTTGAACACCTGAAACTAGAATAATATTGTATGTCAACTGTAATTGAAAGACAAAAAAATATTTTAATAGAAGAAAGGATTAAATGACATGAAGCACCTAAGGCAAAGCTTAGCGCTGCACCTTGCTCCTAGCCAGTGTTTGTTAAACTTGGCTGTCCCCATCATGCAAGGCTCCTGGATTAAAATCCACCAGTATATTATTAGGCACTTACTGTATACCAGGCTCAGTTCTAAGAGATTTACATATACAGTCATGCACCACTTAATGACGGGGATATGTTCTGAGCAAGGCATCTTCCGGCAATTTCATCATTGTGCGAACATCACAAAGTACACTTATACAAACCGAGGTGGTATAGCCTACTACACACCTAGGTACTATAGCCTACAGTACCAAACAACACAAGATTAAATCAAGCACATGGAAATCAATACAATCAGGAGAATAAATATGAGACATATGAAGCCACAGCTGGCGTAAAACAGCTTATTGATTGTTTACAGCAAACTTCTTTTTTTTTATCCTCCCCCGAAGATGTTTCCTTATTGATTTGAGAGAGTGAGAAAGAGAGAGAAAGAGAGAGAAACATTGATGTCAGAGAAAAACATCAATTGGTTGCCTCCCGGACACACCCTGACCGGTATCGAACCCGTAACCTTTTGGTGTACAAGACGACACTCCAACCAACTGAGCCACCCAGCCAGGGTGCAAACTTCTTTTTACAAGTAGAAAAAGCACACTCCCAAACAGCAATAACAAGTATAGTCTAGTGTGGACGAAAGTCTAGTATAGTCTATCTAGTATGGGCCACACACTAAACCTGACCAGCTCCGGGGAGGCCTGCATGGAGGCTTACAAACTCAGACTGAGAGTAACCACATAAGGTGGTCTGAACACAAAAGTTTAACTAAAAGTGAGTCACGGCAGGTCACCAAGTCCTGGGCATGGAGCTTCCTTGACTAAGGCCGGCATTTACCTGTTTACCTCAAGTGAACCTGTATACTGTCTTTCTGCATATCTGATAAGATGCCTTTGGAATGTGTAATCCCCACCCCTTTCTAGGCCCCTCAGGGCCCAATTTCCCACCAGACCATGGGACCACGGAACCCTGCTGTTATCTTGTTCTCTGAATACCTTCTCCATGTGCTGTCAGTGTTAACTGTTAACTACCCCATAGCCACCAATGTAGAAGTATGTGGCTCTCCATCTCTGTCCAATCTCAGAGATTTCCCCGGCTTGCTCTCTCCCACCTCTCCAATCTACCACCAAATGAATTTCATGTAACCTGCTCACGTCTATTCCTTTGATTTTAATCTACAAAATAAACTGTAATAAGATGACCATTTCTCAGTCTGTTGAGATTTTGCTTCCCGGCAATTGTCGCCAGTTTGGCTCAAATAAACTCATAAAAATTCTCTATCTAACACTACACAACCATAAAAAAAAGGGGGGACTCTTCCCTCTGCAACAGCATGGTTAGACCTGGAGATTACTCTGCTAAGACAAACACCATACTATCTCACCTGTATCTGAAATCCAATGAGCACAATAAACTGATGGACAAAATAGAAACAGGAACATAGACACATGGGACAGACTAGCAGCCGTGGTAGGGGAGGGAGGGGGGGGGAACTGGATGAAAGAAGAGTGAAGGGATTCGTCAAAAAACATACAGTATATGCATAACACAGACAACAGCGTGGAAATGGCCAGAGGGAAAGGAGGGTAGGGACTAGGTCAGTGATGGCGAACCTTTTGATCTCGGCGTGTCAGCCTTTTGAAAAACTCTAACTTAACTCTGGTGCCGTGTCGTCACATAGAGAAATTTTTTGATATTTGCAACCAGAGTAAAACAAAAACTTATATTTTTGATATTTATTTTATATATTTAAATGCCATTTAACAAAGAAAAATCAACCAAAAAAATGAGTTCACGTGTCACCTCTGACACGCGTGCCATAGGTTCGCCATCACCGGACTAGGTGGAGGTGGACAAAGAGAGGAAGAAATGGGGATGGAAAGAGACTTTGCTTGGGGTGATGGGCGCGTGATGCAGCATGCAGATGTTTTATTGAGTTGTGCACTTGAAACCTGTATGGTTTTGCAAGCCAATAAATTCAATTAAAAAGTTCTCTACCGGTTTGCACATTTCTTACATTGACAACAGGAAATGCGCAAACCAGTAGCATACTGGTTTATTATCAAGTATCATGAACTGTACATAATGGCATGTGCTGAGGTTCTTGTTCCGGCATTAAGAAGGGTTCAGCAATCTGGAAAAGGGGCTGGTGTAACTTAAGTAAGAGTCCAAAGACGAAGCATAATTTTGAAAGGCATTTGGGGGTCAGAGGAGCCTAGTTTAAAGGAAACTAAGATCTCCTTGTCTCAGGACCCCATGCTTTTTATTAACACAAATTGTCCTGAGGCAAGGTGGAGCTATACACTTCAAAGGGCAGGGTTTCCTATACAGAGTCCATTGGGGAGAATTAGCCTACGGCTGTTCAGGTGTTTGGCCAGTAGGAGGCAATAACACGTAGGTTAAGATGCCCTGAGCTGTCTGGCAGCAAGCAATCATTTCTTTTCAGTTTTTGGGAAATGCCTTTAGCCATTCCCAACAATAACATATGTGACTCAGCCCTTGTTGAGTCCCCAAGTTCCATCAACCTTTTGATGAAACTCTTGCAATTACGACATGCTGGAATTGGCTTCCGGCAGTGCTGCACTTTAATGGGACTGGAAGCCGCAGTGGGCTCGTTCACACCTGCATCACCACAAACACGTGAGGATGGGCACAGATTTATCACGGTGATAACTTCA
This sequence comes from Myotis daubentonii, assembly GCF_963259705.1. Lineage (NCBI taxonomy): Eukaryota > Metazoa > Chordata > Mammalia > Chiroptera > Vespertilionidae > Myotis > Myotis daubentonii. Next base: position 69,464,105 of record NC_081847.1, on the reverse strand, counting down.
AACGTCACATAAATATCTAATCACTGGGTTGTACACCTGAAGCTAGTATACTATCGTATGTCCACTGTAATTAAAAATAAAAACATTTTAATTTAAAAAAGGATTCAATGAGATGAAACACGTGAGGCAAAGCTTAGCGCTGCACCCTGCTCCTAGTAAGTGTTTGTTAAACGTGGCCTGTGTTTTGTTACATGGCTACATGTCACTTGGGCAGTAGGAATTTCTGCAGCTCCATTATAATCTTACGGGACCATCATCGCATATGCCATCAAAGCATCATTCATTCTGTGTATGACTGCATTGCCTCATCTAATAGTCGCGACAACCCTCTGGATTGGCACTATCATTTCCCCCAGAGGCGTTAAACTCGGAGCGGTGAACCCACTCGCTCCAGGCCACACAGCTGGGCATGAGTGCTCATTGTCATTACCAGGTGAAATGTGTCACCGCACCCAGCCTGTGGTTCGCGCTCAAGACGGAGAAATCGTTCCCTAGAAGTGAGAAGATCCAGAAAGCTGGGTGGGACTCAGGCGCTGGGAAAGGGGGCAAGGAGTTAGGGGCGTGCACAGCAGCAGGAGAAAGAGAGAGGAGAGGGGCGTCGGTCTAGGCTAGGACCTCAGCGTCCCCGGCCTCTGAGCTTGGGAAGAGGGGGTCCTGCGGGCGGCGCTGCCTGGGAGGCGGGACTGCGGGCTCGCGGGCGGAGGGGCGTTACCTTGGGCGGGAGGGCGAACACCACCGGCAGCAGCAGCAGCGGCGCGATGAGCAGCACCAGCAGGCGCCGGCTGCACCACACCTTCTTGGCCAAGATCGCCAGCACCGCCATCTGTGCGACCGCGGGGTGGGGGAGCCGGCCAGCCCCGAACTGCGACTCCTGGCCCACGCGCGCGCTTAAAGGCTGGGGGAGGGTCCAAAGAGGGGACTCCGCCTTCTCCGAACACTGCTGGGCGAAACAGGACGCTGCCAGCCCCCACCCCCAGCCGGGAACTGGATGAAAGGGGCCGGGAAACGTTAGGAAAAGTCAGGCAATAACTAAGCAACCGGACTCCAACTCTGAAGGCAGCTTGGCCCGGGGTTAAGCCTGCCCTTTCGAGGGCTGTGGCCTGGGGCAGCCGTTGATTCCCCTGTGAAGTGTGCGATAATGACACTGTGAGGACTACCGTGCTTACTAGTACTCCCAGGTTCCGATCCAGGCTCTGCCACGTGCGAGCTGCGTGGGCTCGAGCGGCGGTCTCTGAGCCTCAGTTTAGGCCTCCAGCCGGCGGGGGTGACGGTAAGACGGTCACTACCAGACAAGAGGTCCGCGGGGCAGTTTAATGGAGATCATGTGCATAATGGCCTGAGCACAGTGCCTGGCACAGCGCCAGCCCTCAGTGAGAATTACTGTGTGACTGCCACAGCCGTCGATGTTGTTTTCTGATTCCCCCCAGGTGGACCCGCGCGTGGAGGGGTCCTTCCCTTCCCCTTGGATAAACGCACAGGAGTGCAGTTGCTGGGTGTGTGGTAGTTGCATCCTTCGTTTTTTTAAGAAACTGCTCAGCTGTTTTCCGCAGTGTGTGTACCACTGTGCATTTCTACCAGTGATCCAGTTTCTCCGCATAGCATGTGGGGTGTCACTAGTTTTAGTTCAGCCTCTCTGATAGGGGTGCATTGTGGTTTTAATCCGCATTTTCCTAATGGCTGATGGTGTTTAACATCTTTCTGGGACCCTCTTGGCCATCTGCATAGCCTCTGTGGTGAATGATCTCTGCTTGTCGGTTACCCATTTTCTAACCAAACTGTTTGTTTTCTGCTGTTGCATTTTGAGAGTACTTTGTATATTCTAGACAGCAGTCCTTTACCAGATATGAGGTTTGCAAATATTTTCTCCCAATCTCGTCATCCTCTTAACAGCCTTTCACAGAGCAAACATTTGTGATTTTGGTGGAATCAAATTTATTGGGTTGTTTTAAGGGGTTGGGGGTGGGGGGGGTTATGCTTTTGGAGTCAAACTCTTTGCATAACCCTGGATCCTGAAGATTTTCTCACTTTGTTTTTCTAGACGTTTGATAATTTGTAATTTTGTTTATATTTAAGTTCATATGTTCATTTTTTTCATGAGGTATGATACTTAGGTTGAAGATTTTGTTTTTTTTCCTTAATTTCCTTTCTTTCCTATCATTGACCAATTGCTGCAGCATCATTTGTTCTACAAGTTTTCTTTACTCCATTGAATTACTTTTGTACTTTCGTCAAAAAATCAATCAGGCATATGTGCTAGATCTATTTCTGGATTCTCTATTCTGTTCCATTGATCTAATTGTTTCTTTACCAATACCCCGTAGTCTTCATGACTGCAAGATATAGTCTTTAAATTGGGGAGACTGATTCCTCCCATTTTATTCTTTCTTGAAAAATGTATTTTAAGAAAAAGCAACAGGAGAAAATTTAGGTGGGGCTGCTCTGGCTCACTGAGAAAAGTTACAGAGACAGAAGTAAGCCAAGACATTAAAATACATATCAAAACACATGCAGTCGCCAGAGTCCTGAGACAGTCAGGGAACTTCTCACAGCAACAAAAAGCCACACATCGACCAAAACTGAAAACCTTCAGCTGCTGAATCGCAGGCCTATGACGGCTGTTGAGATCCAGCCGATGGGGGAAGAGCGTGAAGAACGGCTGGCAGAGGAGCAGATGGAAGACGCCTCCACTGGGTCACAAGCCTTCTGCCCGCAGGGCCAGAGGCTGAGGCGAGGAGCACTACCCACCATGACAGTGGATGAAGCGGACCCCACATAGGCAGCACAGCTGGGCCAAGCAGCTCGGGAAGTTCAAAGGCCAGCAGCTGTTTTTCAGACATAGAGGACTGTTTGCTTAGTTCCCCCCTCTCCCCCAACTGACCTGATCTCACGGTTAGTTGGGTAAATCATAAAAATAAGCCTTTCTCCAAAGTAAGCTGAAGAGAAACACGTTGCATCCGGGAGCACAAACATGGTGAAGACAGGCTGAGGTTGTCAGGCAGAGAGCTAAAGAAAGGAGGGCAGCCCGACCGGCATGGCTCGGTGGTTGAGCATCGACCTATGAACCAGGAGGTCACGGTTCGATTCCCTGTCAAGGCACATGCCCGGGTTGTGGGGCTCGATCCCAGTGGGCGGCGTGCATGAGGCAGCAGATCAATGATTCTCATCATTGATGTTTCTCTCTCTCCCCCTCCCTTCCACTCTGAAATCAATAAAAATTAGAAAGAAAGAAAGGAGGGCAGAGTTAAAGAGGACAATGACTGGGGAACCCTCTGAGGGAAAAATATTTCTTCTGTGGCTTTTGCCACAGTTGTGGGGAAGTCCTTCATATGCAGCGAGTACAATACCTGGGTTGCCTTTGATGGGCTGTCCTACTCATTAGCTCCCTCTGCTTCCCTAGGGACTTCCCAAGGGGGCAGGGAGACAGTGCTGTTGGGATGAGAACCGAGTTAGCAGAATCCAGTTCGATGGCTTATCCTAGAGCAGCTCTAGATTAAAATGAGCCGCTGAACTTGGCTCACCTTAGAGGAATCTCTCTCTGGAGAACAGCAGAGATAAGAAAAGAACAGGTCTGCCAACTCCTCATCGGGTCTAAAGGCCCTTTCCTCTGTGGCATGGGCTTTGTTTACTGGCCCACTAGTTAGTTTTAAATGTTCTGGCTCAGCTCATTCCAACTGAGAAGGCACTTCAAACTGAATGACTGGCAACAAAATGCAGTGCTGGTTGCCTTTCTGACTGCCCTGGGCAGGTGCCTCCTGTTGAGACCAGGTGAGCTTCATTTGCACGATGGGCAAATTATCTGCATCTTTAAAAAGGGCACAATTATTTACCTCTTTTCACAGACTATGTAAGAAATAGAGGTTGATTGGTAAGAATTTGAATTTATTGGCTATTGCAGGGTTGTTTCCGTGTTGTTGTTTTTTAATTTTAAAATAGTAAGATAATTATTATTGGAAGAGCTTGTTGATATTCAAGCCCTGGAGAGTTTAATAGCTCCAGATATGTGGTTGCCTTTGGCTCTAGGAATATTGAAAAAAAAATCTAATTTTCCACATTCACTCTTCTCCCTATTTGGGGAAGAAAATGCCCCTAGACATTAATCTTCCAAATTGATATGCATTTTGTTGTAAGGTCACATATTTTCAATGCTGCTATTAATTGGATTACTTCCGACTCCCTGCAATTTCTAGGTTTTTATTTTCTCTACCTCCCCCCTTTCCAAGTTGTAATTGTGTCAGTCTTAACCTTATCATCTAAGGATCAAAGGAGATCTGATTACAGGCAACATTAAATGCACTGGACATTTATTTTTAAATCTTTCCTGCGTATTGGGAATTTTACCAGGGGCTGTTTTTGTTAGTCAGGGCATACATGTGCCTATGGATTATTTAATCTTAACCATGAGTGTGTGAGATTCTTTTTCTTGATGGATTTAGGGCTTAATCCATTTAATAATAAATTGTTTCCAGATGAAAAAATATTTCAGCTATTGTAGTTTCTTTGAATTTTCATGTAAATCTTTAGAATCATTTGTATCTACAAAAATTCTTGTTGGGATTTTGGTGGTAGGAATTATATTAAGCTTGTATATCAATCTTGGAGAGAATTTACATCTTTACTATGCTGACTCATCTAGTCCATGAGCATGGTATGTTTCTCAATTTATTTAGATCTTCTTTGATTTCCTTGATCAGCATTTTGCAGTTTTAGCCTAAAATTCCTATACATATTTTGTGAGATTTACATGTGTTACATTTTTGAGCAATATAAATGGTATTCTGCTTTTTCAGTGTCCATATGCTCACTGCTAGTATACAGAAATAAAGTTGAATTTTGTATGTTTATCTTGCAACCTTGCTCAATTTACTTATAAGTTCTAAGAGGTTTGTTTTATCAAATCCTTGGGACTTCCTCCATAGACAGTCACGTGGTCTACAATAAAGACCGTTTATACATATGTAATACCCTTTGTAATACTTTAAGCAATAAAAATAAATAAATAAATTAATTAATTAATTAATTAATTAATTAATTAATTAAAAAAAAAAAGACCGTTTCATTTCTTCCTTTCTGGTCTGCGTGCCCTTTATTTACTTCTCTTGCTGACTGCACTTGCTAGAACCTCAGTCACTGTGGTTGAATAAGGGCGTGAGAAGGGACATCCCTGTATGGTTCACAATCTCAGGAAGCAGTCAGTCTCTCGCCGTTCAGTGTGACACTAGCTGTGCTTTGTAACTGCTCCTTCTGACAGCTATTCTAGTGGACATGCTTTTCATTTAAAACATCCCTTGGGCTGAGATGATCGTGGTTGAAACCAGAGTAGTAGTGGCAGGCGTGGTGAGAACTCACTCGGTTCTTGATATGTGCTGGCAACAGAGCTGCAGGTCTTACTGACAGCCTGATGAGGCCTGGAGAGAAAGAAGCTGTTGCCGGGATCTAGTGAGATGGTGGAATATTTCTCGTGGTGTGAGGAGTACACCAGTTAAGAAATACACATTATTTTATGTTGTACTACACGGCATTTAAATAATAACATTTAATCCCGGAAAAGTACTCCCTGTGTCAGTTTCCTTTAACTCTATATTACACCACGGAGAGAGTCTCAGTTGGGTGTTAGCATCCCAATACACCTCGGCACTTGGTCAGCTCTCTTTGTAACAGCCAGAGAAGGCTCTAGAGCAGCAGTTCTCAACCTGTGGGTCGCGACCCCTTTGGCGGTCGAACGACCCTTTCACAGGGGTCGCCTAAGACCATCCTGCATATCAGATATTTACATGACGATTCATAACAGTGGCAACATTACAGTGATGAAGTAGCAACGAAAATAATTTTATGGTTGGGTCACAACGTGAGGAATGTATTTAAAGGGCCAGAAGGTTGAGAACCTCTGCTCTAGAGCCAGGCATGTTGAACAACATTGGACAGTAATGATTGATTTTTATTTTATTTATTAAATAAAATAAATATACAAGTCTCAAGGCATGTATAATTACTTTTGACTTAGAGCAGGTGACTTTTGTATTTTTTAAAGCCCATGGTTTATTTTTTTAAAAATCCCCATTTTAAGTTAAACCTATTTAAGTTTATAACGTGAAACAACTCCAAGAAAAACATTAAGGAACTCGTCGTGAAAAGAGTACCCAGTCACAGCAAGATCCGGAAATGGGATGCAAAGACCTGAAACCTGGCAAGCTGAGAGGTGGGAGGAGAAAGGCCCAGAAAAGGGGCACTGAGCTCGCCTCCTAGCTGGGTCACGCTTTCAGGATTCCAGGAACCTCGAGGGCAAGGTATTTCCCAATGGACCTGGCAGGTGGTGATGAAACTTCCTCCGTGTCCTTTCAGACTGGGGGCCTGGCCTTGAACCAGCCCAGTCACCGGTTTCATCAAAGGTTGTAGTGAGTGAGGTTTGGCGTCAGACTGCACTGGATGAGGGAGGGGCCCCACGGCGGGCACTTCGGACATTCGAGGCCTGGGAGCGGGAGGCTGGGGTGTTCCAAACTGGACCAGCTGCCATTAGAGAAACTCGGGCCCATTCCCCAGAGTCTCTGGAACCGGCTAAGAGGCTAAGAGTTCGATACTGAGTCTGAGCCCAGGGCAGTGGTTCTCAACCTTGGCTGCACATTAGAATCACCTGGGAATCTTTGTAAAATCCTGATTTCTGGGCCTCATCCTCCGGAAATTCTGTTTCTTTGTGACTAATGTTGTGGCCCCACCCCATCACAAAGAAACAGAATTTCTGGAGGATGAGGCCCAGACATCAGGATTTTACAAAGATTCCCAGGTGATTCTAACTTGCAGCCGAGGTTGAGAACCACTGCCCCAGGGGCTTCCATCTGGTGTGGCTCAAAAGTAATAATAAGAATGTTGTTAATATAGCAAGAATATAGACTGTATCACGTACCAGGCACTGTTTCCAGCTCTTCACATGTAATATCTCATTTAATCCTGATAATCACGCTGCATCAGACAAAGCTACGTTCAAGTCCTGGCCGTGCTGCTTGCTTACTGTGGCAACCCAAGGCAAGAGGTTTCATTCCAATGGCCTCAGCTTCCTTTCTGAAAAAGGGATGATTATAGAGATGTTGGGAGGATTAACAGGCAAGGGTGTAGCACAGTCCTTGCACCCAGTAAGTGTTCCGCAATGGGCAACAGTCATCATTCTGCCTGTGTGTCCCCTTCCTAGGTGTGCATCCCACACGCTCCGCTCAGAGTGGGATTAACACTCTTTCCACTCAGCGGCCAGAAGGGGGTGGGGAGTGGAGGGCGTGTCTCTGTCTCCACCTCTTTTTGGAAGTGGGTGAGGGCTTGTGACGAGCCCACTAATAGAACATGGCAGATGGATGCTAGACATTTTCCAAGGCTGAGCTCGGAAAAGGGTACAGCTTCTACCTGGTTCCTTCACCCTTGAGACTCTCGCCTTTGAAACAGCCACCATATTTGATGTTCAAACTAAACAAGGAAACACACACACACACCCACAGCCGGTGGCAAGAAACTGGTGAATGAGTGAATCAGCCTCAGAGGATTCCAGGCCCCCCACCCCCCCACATACACCCAGCTGAGGCCCCAAATATGGTAGATCAGAGATAAGACATCCCCTTACTGCCCTGTCCAAATTTTTGACCCACATAATCTGTGAGCATAGTAAGTAGTTGTTTGGTGTCATTCGGTTCTGGAGCAATTGTTCCATTGCAATAGTTAACTATCACCCTTCTCACCTGGAGAAGAGCTTCTTAGAGGAAGGAGAGTCCACAAGGCATGAGCCCTCTACCTGGTGGCTTAGAACTGCAGGAGGAGAATGGCCCCCAGGCTGCACCATGAACTTCCTGTGCCTTCCCCCTTGCCACTGAAAAGGAAGTAGAATGTGGGAGGGAATTCTTAAAGAACATCCACAGTCCATGGATGATTTGACTACCATTTCTTTTCATTCCCTACTAGATAGGCCCATTGGACAGATGAGAAAACTGAGGCTCAGAGAGATTGAGACGTTTGTCCAAGGTCACACAGCCAGGGCATGGTGGAGTGATACACACTGCTACTCCCCTACAGCCCACTATTAATAAGCAAGTAACACTTTATGGTAAACTCTGCATTCTATACTGATTGTAGTCATCCTCCCAGTTATTAAGGGCTTGGTGTGTGTCAAGCACAGTGCTGGGCACTTACATAAATGGTCAGGTCCTGCCTGACCCCAGGTCCTGCCTGCTGTGCTCTCAATCATTGTGCAATACTCTCTCTGTGACCTTTTTCTGCTTTTTGAATGCAAGTTCTTTGCAGTGACTGCTCCCTCTGCCTTCCCCACCTTCCTACCACAGTGGCTGACTCATTCTCATTCAGGTCTCAATGCAAATGTCACCTCCTCAAGAGGGGCCTCCGTGATCACCTAATCTGATGAAACGTAGCCTTCCTCAACGCTCTATCACTGGTTCTGTATGGAACCCCCCTGAGTTATTTCCTTTACAACATGGCTTGTCATTTGCAGTTATTCCCCACTGGGTTAAGCCCCATGAGAACAAGGAGTCTAAATTGTTTCTGTAAGGGTTGGAACATTCCCAGTGCCTAGAACATAGTAGGGATTCAAGAAATATTGAATAATTAAACCTGCTTGAAATCATTGTATTTTGTTATTATGAACATCAAAAGTCTAAATATCATTCATTCAACAAGTATTTATTGAGCACCTACTAGGTACTAGGCACCACTTTGGGTTCTGGTCTATAGCAATGATCAAATAAGACAAAAGCCTCCACTCTTATAGGGGCTTCATTTCAGTAGCTTTATAATGAATGAAACATACAGCATACCCCATGGTGCTTGGTGCTATGGGAAAAAGAAAGCAAGGTGAGGGGAGAGAGCGTGAGGGGAGTATTGGCACCACTCCCCCCACCCCCACCCCCCTGCCCCATCCAGTAGGGACTCTCAGTGCCCCACACTCGCCTCGCTGAGCCCTGTACCACTGCCAGCATCTTTCCTTGTGACATTTTGGTGGAGTCCTCTACAGCTCCAAGAGCAATATTGCCTTTGAGGCAAGTCCCTGCCGGTGGGCCTCAGGCCGGGGTTGGGATAAGTCACCCCTGGAGATGCCTGGGGGTGGTCAAGCTTGGCCTGGCTTGGTCTTCCCTCACTCTGAAAGGGGCAGGCCCTGAACTCCCCTGGCCTGGACTGCAACGGACTCTGGGTTCCGGGCATCCTCTTCCCCCCTCCATTCCAGGCACAGACGAAGGTTTACAAACAGGAGGAGGCCTTTGATCAGAACCAACCCCCCAGGGTCCGGAGTGTTTTTTGTTCCAAGCTGCAAGTCAGGACGGGACTCTGCTTTGAACTCCAGCAGGAAGACTGAGGGTAGGTGGTGTGTGTGTGTGTGTGTGTGTGTGTGTGTGTGTGTGTGTGTGTTTGCAGTATTGGGAGGAAGGCTCACGCGGCTCCTTGATTTCCTTCCCAACAACCAGGTTGGACTTGTACTAGAAAACTCATGTCAATTCAGTAAATGTTTACAGAGCACCCACTACTACCCACTGCTTTCCAGGCACCATTATAGAAATGAGGGCTGGAGCAGAGGGGCCACCAAGGCCCCTTGTCCACGGAGCACACTAGAAGCAAGTGAGCAAATATAAGATACCTGAGCCTGTGAGTGGGAGGGAGAGAAAGCTGGGCGGGGGCGGGGAGGGGGTGTCGGGTAGGGAGGGCTGAGGATGGGGGTGCTACCTTTTACACAGGGTGCCCGTGGAAGGCAAAGGGGTGTTTGGCAGAGACCCGAAGGAAGTGGGGTCTGTGGGGAACAGGGTTGCAGGCAAAGGGAACAGCAAGTACAAAAGCCATGAGATGGGCGCCTGACTGTGGGAAGAACTATGTGGCCGACCCAGAATGACAAGCAGGGGTCAGAAAGGGTAGGGTGAGGGCAAGTGGATATATTGACTTTGAATGCGGTAGGAACACTGGAGTATTTTGGAAGGAGGAACGGCATGATCTGAATTAGGTGTAACAGGATGCCCCAGGCTGCTGAGTGGAAAACAGATGCGGGGTGGGGCGGGGAGAGGTGACACAGAAGCAAGGCATCCATAAGGAGGCTGCTGTGCCGGTTCAGGCAAAAGATCCTGTGGCCTCAGCTGGAGGGATGGTTGTGAAGAGGTACATAGCAACAGGTTCTAACCCTGTGTTCATAAGCTTTTGATTGAATTGTAACAGACATACAGAAAAGCCCACACATCATAATACCTATGCACCTTGATGAAGTTTTACAACCGAATCCACCCATGTAATGAGCACTGAGTTCAAGAAATAGACCTGACCCGTTTCCCAGGTGCCCCCAGAGCCTGCTCCAAGCCACTGCCCCTCTCCGAAGCCAGTCTCCTAACTTCAGGACTGTATTTTGAGGGTAAAGCTAACAGGATTTGCTGCTGTAGGGTTGGGTGGGAGTGTGGGGGTGAGAGAGGGGAGTCAAGGGGGCTCCCAGGTTTGGAGCTAAAGCACTGGCTTTGCAGAGCTGCCGTTTCCTGTAATGGGAAGGCTGGCACAGAGACCCAGGGGCGGAGTTCGTTTCTGACCATGTTGAGTCTGAGATGCCTGTTCAACCTCTGGAGAAGGCGCAGGCCATCTTATCTGGGAGCTGCAAATTCAAATGCCTGCAGGGACCAGCGGCATGAGGGTGAACGGGTCTGGGAGCAAGAAATATTTCATTTTCCTCTTAACTTGATACTGAAAAGAGCAGGATAAGCTTGATAATAAATGGTGGCTGGCAGCTGGCTCTGCATCAAGGGGCACTAGGGAAGGGTGGGGATTGGGGTGAATCGGTGAGCACAAGCCCCCCTCTAAAAACAGAGGTACTGGAATGGTGTCTACTGTGGCCAGATCTCCTGACAATATGTCCAGAGAAGTCAGATGTCTGGATTTTTCTATGAAATATAAAAATGGTTTAACACTCGCAACCAAAAACCAAACACTATATGGACCCAACAAAAATGTCTGTGGGTATGGCAACCTGTCTGATCCAGATCAAGCTGTTCATTTTATAGATGGGGAAACTGAGGCCCAGAGAAGCCTGGCATTTCCCCCAAACTCGAGGAGGACGTTGGTGGCAGAGATCAGCCAGGCCTTGAATAGGGTGGATCTCAGTCCAGTGTTCTTGCCGCGTGGTTTCTGGAGGGCAGGTGCTGGAGCCCGCCTGCCACTGCCCCTTCACTTTGATCTAAATAGAGGCTCCTGCTGCCCGTATGCCCAGCCTGACCCAGAAAGGCTGTAGGGGACTGGAATCTGCATCTTTCTCTGGCTTCAATGACAGGAAACCTGGTTAAAGCAGCATCAGCTTTAAAGATGGTCGCTTATGTGGTAAATCAAGGAAGAGAGGCTTGAGGTCTGATGTCAATAGAGTCACACTCCGCCCATCGCTCTACTCCATGGTCCTCTTCTCACTGACGCTCTACCTGCAGGAGTGGCCTCATGGTCTCACGGTGGCTGCTGAACCTCCAATGACCACCGTTGCCTTCAAAGGCAGGGATTGCTGATGGGCAGGTGTTGGAGTCTAGGCGTTCTCACCCCCTTTCATCTTCTACGAGAAGCAAACTCTTCCCCAGAAGCACAGATTCCCTCTTGTGAGCTATTGGCCAGATAAAGGTCACCCGCCCACCCCTATGTCAAGGATCAACCTGAGATTCCCTGATAAAGGATAAAGCCATCGTCCACTAATAAATACCTGAACAAGCCGGGGCTCCATCCAAAAGGGATGGGAGTGCCTGAGGCTCTTGACATTGTCTGGCACCATCTCTGCTAGTTACAGGAGGATGACTGGGCAGGTTGCTCAGAACCTCTGTGCTCCAGCTCCCTCTTCTGTGAAACGGGTATAGGGAATAGCTATTGTTTCTGCCCCCTCCACATCCATTTCCTGTTTTCATGAAGCAGTGATTTTCCTTGGGGCAGTGGTACTCTGCATCACCTGGGAACATGTTGGAAATGCACATTCCTAGAGCAGCCCCAGACCCTTTGATTCAGAATACACTGGGTTGGTGCCTGGCTATGTGGAAAAGTGCACTTGAGTACCCTTGGCTTATACATTGAGCATATAGTGTCGGATTAAAATTGCCTGTGTATTAGTCTCTAAAAATACTAGCAACATAAATTGTATAACAACAACAGCAGCAATAGCTAGTGCCAGGCACTGCAATACTCCACATGCATTATGTCACTGATGCCTGCAGTGGGCATGGAAGGACCGGTTGCCTCAGATGCAGGAGCCGTCAGCAGGCAGCTTCCAGTTATTGCGCTTCCAGGATGGAGTCATGGGCAGAGAGTGGCCTCGTATCCAAGCTCATACCCTCCCGGGGGTGGCCCGCCAATGACTGGGTGATGTGGGGTTATGAAGGCCCGGTCACCTCAGCTCAACTTGGGACATCTCCGCAGGCCATCGTAGCTGAAAAGCTCCCCGTGAGGTCAGCTGAGGCTGTGGTCAGGGCTGCCTCTCAGCCCACTTCTCCCTCTGCCCTCCCCGTCTCCTTCCCTTCCCTTCCCTTCTGCGGAGGTTAACTCCAAGGCCATGCCTTAGTAAATCTCCTATAACTCAACTGCATCTCAGAGTCTGTTTCCTGGGGATTCTGACCAACGGCTCCATGAGGTAGGCACCGTTGTGAGCCCACTTTGCAGATGACACTGAGGCTCAGAGAGGTGCAGTGGGGGGTCCCGAGCCAGGCCGCTGGTCAGCAAGGAGACAAGGGATAGGAAGCCATCAAACTTCTCAGTAGAGAGGTGGCATCACCTGGCTCTGAAAGGTGCCTCTCACTGCTGATGAGGAAGACTGTAGGGGCTAGTGCAGCAGCAAGGGGAGCAGTGGGGGAACCACTGATTGCGGCAGCGTGGGGAGAGGCGAGGGGCTCCCGGTGGTAGCTGGATTTTCTTACTACCATGGCTCCTTCTGAGCCAGACACAGCCGAGGTGCTCGATAAATACACGGTGGATGAATGAGTGAAGGTTAGGGGATGGGTGACAAATTAAGACAGGAGGGAAGTAGACATCCCACATCTGTCTTGCTCGCTCCGTTCTGAGCGATGAGCATGGTGCCCACCACATATGGATGCTGAGCTAAAGTGTTGAGTGAATAAATGAACAAGTTCGAGAGAGGGAGATGGGAAGGAAAGAGGGAAGAGGGAGGAAGGAGAGGGAGAAAGGCAGAGAGAGGCAGGATGGAGGAAGAGAGAGGGGAGGAGGTAGTGGAGAAGGAGGAATGGGAGGGAAGATTCCTTTACATCTTTGCTCCAGGAATGAGAGTAACCTGCGACCTCTAGTGGCAAAAGAGAGCCACTCCTCTGGGCTGGGGAAAGGGGAATTCAGTGCTTTGGAGTTGCAGTGCCAACTTCAGGGCCAGAGAGGATATTCCCGGTACCCCAAAAGAGGTTTGTAAGAACACGGGTTCTAGCAGTCAGGGTCAGCGGGTGAGGACAGGGACCAGGCGAACAAGGCTCCTCCTAGGGCACAAGCTAAGGGGGCACCTAAAAACTCGGTAATCAAGACAGATGTTTTAATGTAACACTTTAAGAAATCAAGTTGGCAAGCGAATGCACACAAGTCAGCTGCCTGTTTTTGTAAATAAAATTTTATTAGAACCAGGACCAGGATTAGGGTTTACTTTCTTAGTTACAGCGAGTTTATGCCCCACATGCTTCATGAATGTGGGTGTTCCCAAAGCCCCTCAGCCTGCACATGGTGCCGGTGTGGTCAGCTCACCTAATTTAACAAGAGCACGCCTGTACAGGGCACTCACTACCCCAGGCTTGCGTAAGTCCTTCCTGTGGCCCATGGACTGCCCATGAGGCTCTTTTAAATATTCCACATGTGATGGACAGATCTCAGGGTCACATCACATTTCCCTGACTGTGCCACTCACTAGTTGGGGGACCTTGGGCAAGATTCAATTTCTCTGAGCCTCACTTGTCTCCTCTGTGAAATGGGTTCATGCATGCCAAGAACTTAAAACTTCTCCACAAACGGTTGCTGTTGTTTAAAATGTGGGCTATCCTCCCAAGGTTTGAAACCCAGCTCTGCCACTGACTGTGACATTGGGACATGATGTTTTGCATTGCTAAGCGTGTTTTCCCATCTGTAAAGTGGGGGTTATAACTCCTGTCTGAGGGTTCAGGTGGGAATTCACACACAGCTGTCATTGGCTCATCACTGCAAAGCACCGGCCAACTCCGCAGGGACCCCGAGGGAGCTGGAATGGCAGGAGGACGCCTCAGAGCTTGTGAGACAACTAGGGCCGCTTCGGAATGCTTGTTAACCTCTTACTTCCCATAGGCCGGGTACACAGATAAGCCAGTGGTCTGCAGTATCCCTCTCCCTCTCAGCGTCTGCAGGGGAGATCAGTTTTCCTTCCCCCCCACTGCTGGCTGCCGTGTCACTCACACCAAGGGCTGTCAAGCGGCTCACAGCCACGCTTGGCCACCCCTCCACCCCAGCTACCACACCACTGGCCCAGCCGGCTGTGTGGCCTTCTCATTGATTTCTTGCCCCTATTCCTTTTTCTACCAATGTAATGCTTTCAAAACATGTCTCCCTGTTTAAAACCCTCTGAGACACATCCTATAATAATAAGAGCCTAATATGCTAAGTGTCGCGACGACCGTTCAACCAATCAAAGCATAATATGCTAATGATATGCTAAGGCCGCTCAACCGCTCACTATGCCATGCACTGACCACCAGGGGGTAGACACTCTGACCAGTAGGTTAGCTTGCTGCTGGGGTCTGGCTGATGGGGACTGAGATGGGCCGGACACACCCTGGAACCCTCCTGTGGTCCCTCCCCGGCTGGCCAACCTCTTGCATCTCTCCCCGGCCCTGATCTTGCACTGGTGGGGTCCCTCAGCCTGGCCTGCGCCCTCTCGCAATCCGTGACCCCTCGGGGGATGTCAGAGAGCCGGTTTCAGCCCAATCCTGCAGGCCAGGCCAAGGGACCCCACTGGTGCACGAATTCATGCACCAGGCTTCTAGTTTAGAATAAAACCCAACCTTGCTACAGGCCCCTAACTACCTCTCTGGCCTCATTTCCTGTCTCTCCTCCTGGCTTGCTGCAAACCAGCCCCACTGGCCTTGCTATTTTGTACATGAAGGCCCTTCTGCCTGGAACACACTCCCGGTCTTCAGGTTTGCCTGCACATCTTAGCTCCCATGTCACTTCATCAGAGGCTTTCCCTGACCACTTCCCTCCTCCCCTGAGGTCACACAGGACTGTAGCACCCTTACAGCATGCGTCACTGTCTGAAACTGTCATGGGCACTTGGTTTATGCTTCCAGGAGAGCGAGGACAGCCTCTGTGCTCCCTATCTCCAGGACCAGGCACAGAGTGAGTGCTGGGTGACTTATCATCTGCACACGTTCAGGTGGGAATTCACTCACTCTTCCCACCAGGTAGACACTGGCCTTAATCAACCTTATAGTACATTTGAGGACCCTGGGGGATGAGCCCTCTGTCCTTTTTAAAAAATATGTATATTTTATTGATTTTTACAGAGAGGAAAGGAGAGAGATAGTTAGAAACATCAATGAGAGAGAAAGATCTATCAGCTGCTTCCTGCATGCCCCCCACTGGGGATGGAGCCTGCAAACAAGATACATGCCTTCAACTGGAATCGAACCCTGGACTTTACAGTCCACAAGCTGATGCTCTATTCACTGAGCCAAACCAGTTAGGGCATGCCCTCTGTCTTATTACATACTCACTGGAAAAAATAAAAAAAGCCAGCCTTTGGAGATGTTTAAAAATGTTATATACTGCCAATACACATCCTCCTATATAATAAAAAAGCCTAATATGCTAAGTGTCCGGTCGTCCATTCAACCAATCAAAGTGTAGTATGCTAAGGCCGCTCAACTGCTCGCTATGATGTGCACTGACCACCAGGGGGCTGACAGCTGACCGGCTGACCAGTCGCTATGACATATACTGACCACCAGGGGCAGATGCTCTGACCAGTAGGTTAGCTTGCTGCTGGGGTCTGGCCAATTGGGACTGAGCAAGATAGGCCAGACATACCCTGGAGCCCTATCGTGGTCCCTCCCCAGCTGGCCAACCTCCTGCATCCCTCCCCGGCCCCAATGGTGCATTGTTGGGGTCCCTCGGTCTGGCCTGTGCCTCTTGCAATCCGGGACCCCTCGGGGGATATCAGAGAGCCAATTTCAGCCTGATCCCACAGGCCAGGTCGAGGGACCCCACTGGTGCACGAATTCATCTACCAGGCCTCTAGTTATCAGATAAAGACCTGTCATAGCCAGCATTTCATTTCTTAAAGGATCAGTGGAAAGAACATGGGCTTTGGAGGCAGGTGAAGTACCCCTGGCTGTGACACCTTGGATAAGTTCCCCCCAGTTTAAACCCATTTCTCCATCTATAAAAAGGGGACAATGCCGAACGTAGTTGTTTTAGATCCTGGCACAATGCCTAACATGCCGTAACCAGGTGATGATTAGTTCTACGAGTCACCACTGCCCAGGAAGGGCTGCTTTCTTTCATTCCTGGGCATCTGCCACATGGAAGTGGTAGCTATGGTGATGGACACAGACACGTCTCGGGCCCACCCGAATGTTCCCTCCAGGAGAGCAGGTGTCGGTCCATCTTGTTCATTGTGTACCCAGTACCTACTACAGTGCCAGGCACACAAAATACTCACTTGCTAGTTGGAGCTGACAAAAGTATTTTACTATGCCTTCCACACACACCTTCGTTGGGGCAAGAAACTGAGGCTGGGCAACGTTAAGCGTGAGCTATTAGTGGCACTTTGCATCGTATTTCAGGTTTCTTCTACCTTCCTGTAAACCAGGCTTCATCAAACTTCAGTCACAGCCAAGCCACGTCACCATTTTTACTCTGTCTACTTATTGTCTATGAGACAAAGTGATTCGCTTTTTTACCTATATAAACTAAAAGGACTTTATGTCAATCATTGTCTTAACTAGAAGATAACCATAAAATCACAGAGCAACACATATAAAAACAATGTTGTATAAAAGCTTTTTAAAGGGAAATTGGAGTTAAGCAGTATTTTTCATCTTTTTCACCATAAGCCTCAAAATATATTTTACATCAAAACCCAGTACATACTCGTCTACATACACATATATAAATGTCTTATAAAACAGTATTGACAATACTCCATGTAATGCACATTCTACTTTATTCTGATTCTACTTTATTTTTAAAATGCTGCTTGTATCCCACTACACTGATTTCAAGAGGAATGTCACGAACACAACAAACAACACTGGTTTAAAAGGCCGGTATAGATGCACTGTCACCGAGACTTTGTTCTCGTCTCCCCAGGAATGAACAGAGGACACTCTTCTCATCGTGTGGGTCAATGTTTTTTATTGCCATGCCCATGCTCCTGAGGAGAAAGCCTGTCCTAGGTTTATTTTGTACTCAGTTCTGTCTAGAACAGTGGTGGGGAACCTTTTTTCTGCCATGGGCCATTTGAATATTTATATCATCATTTGCAGGTCATACAAAATTATCAAGTTAAAAATTAGCCCGCTATATTTGATCAAACATTGGCAGGGCCAGATCAAATGGTTTTGCAGGTCTTACACGGCCCACAGGCCAGACGCTGCCCACCCCGGTCTAGAACATGGCTTATGGACATGGTAAGCTCCTGAGAACAGTCCAGTGCAGGCGATAATGACACTTAACAAGCATGAACACAGACAGCACTTAAATATCCCTATACTTTTTTTTAGGTGTAATCCACACTCTTAGCACTTCTTCAGATTTACTGTGAGGTAAATAGCTTAACTGTCCGTGGCTGCACACGCATCTTCTACCCGACCATGGACCTCTTTCTTCCTCTCAGGCGCACTTCATCTAGCTTTTTGAGCACCGGCTTGGCCTTTTTGGAGGAGGCGGAGTAGCTCTTCAGAAAGGCTTCAAACACACTCTCGGTGTTGGGATGGGTGCTGAGGAAGGCTTTCTCCAGCACGTAAAGGTCAACCCCCTTGTCCTCCGGAAGTGCTGAAATGAAACTCAGCCCAAAGTCGATGAGCACAATGTTCAGCTGCTCCAGGGGGGGTTTCAGGAGCATGTTCGAGGTGGTGAGGTCACCATGAATGAGGTCCTCATCGTGCATGCGAGCCAAAACCTGCCCCACAGTCTTGGCTAAGCCAAGGAGACTTTCGGGAGTTTTTCCAGTCTCGATAGTGGATTGAATATAATCTCGAACAGTCACCGAGCCCTCAATTTCTTCCATGAATAAGCAGTTGGAAGCATAATCCACAAAGAAGACAACTGGGGCAGATATCCCTGCAATCAAGACATAACCCGTGTGAATTAGACTCTTTTTTAAATGATAAGCTTAACTTTCAAAGATTGATGCAGTTTTTTACATTTCCTATCTGCTTATTTCAGGAAAAAGACTTAAAAACACTGCAGAATGGTACATTGGAACTCATCTGAAAGTTTCCCCTGCTCATGCTCTTTATAACTGCTCCCTAAACTACCTCATGGCCAAGTTCAGTGCCAAAGCTCCCTCCAACTTTCCACCCGTGACGACTGGACTTCATTCATACTTATTTCCTAAAAAACGAGCAAACAAAGCCAGAAGGGTAAGTGTAGCCCAGGAAAAGCACTATCTACCTGACAAGGACCCAAACAGGAGGCCAAGCAGTGTACTGGCTTCCAGATTCATCTTCCAAGTCAGAAGGACGAATTCAACTCCCAGCTCCCTTCCTTGTTAGTTGTGAGCAAGGGGTGAAGAAAACAAGATGAAGCCAGTACAGCTACGCTGACTTAGAAGGGAGTCTGTATAGTCAGGCTGACCAAATTGGTTCAGGCAAATGGGAGGAAGGCCAAGGAAAAGATTTTACTTCATTTTAACTAGCCGGAGAACGTGAACTTTTGAACTGGAGGATATATAAATACTATAACTCCCTGAAGAACTGATATTCATTGTGCAGACCGTCACTAATCTAGAGGATTCGCATCTCAGACCAATCCAGAGGCTAGGAATACAGGGCTGAGTCTTCTCAAGAATGTACTTTTTACTATAAGAACGCCCAACTTTTTTCTTTGGAACACTCTGGGTGTTACCCCGTAATGTTTCCAATTTGCAAATTCTAAGACCCTTGAATAAAACTTTGTCATTTTCAGCTTTAACAAGGTCTCCTGATTCATTTACGCTTGGTTGCCACTTGTATAACCTTAAAGTCACATCAACTTCTCTCCACCTCCCTTACTGCTTCTATAACATGAGAACAAGACTTGCAAAGATGTAATGAATCTTTACTAAATGTCAATCATGCTCAGGATACTGGGAACATTTTGGGGGGTTTAGGGGAGATACAGCAGGAAATAGGGCAGCCACGATCCCTGCTTAATGAACCTTATATCCTAGAGAGGATGCAAAAGAAAATATAAACACACAAATAACTTCCTTAAACCCAAGCAGGTCAAAGATCCGCCTGCTTGTTCACTACTGCATTTCCTCCAGATCTCCCAGCACCTGACAATGTCCGGGTGCACAGGTGCCTAAAAAAATACCAATGTCAGGAAGAAAGGCAGGAAGTATGAAAGTGAAAAGCCCGTTTTTCTGAGGCAGAGGAATACGAGCTGAGGAGCTGAGCGCTTGGCTGGGTCACTAACTGAGTAACTTTGGGCAAGTTGCTTCCCCTCTCTGAGACGCAGTTTTTCACCTGAGAACAAGTTTACGGTGATGGTGCACAATGGTGTTTTAATGGGGGAAAAAAGTGATTTAATGAAAGCTAAATTCATTAAGCACTACATGCCAGTCATACATTCAAATGTAATAAATGGCATACATACCTCATCAAATGGTCCCAAAAGCACTATGAGATTAATACTGCAACTGGGATTTCTCTTTATGGGCGAGGAAACAGGCTGAGAGGTTACAAAACCTGTTGAAAGGCTACAGTGGTGTCGGTATTTAAACCCACAGAGTCTGACTCCAGCGCAAGTACTTATATTTGCATCTGCTTCTTAAAAGTAATCCTATATAATAAAGAGGTAATATGCAAATTAACCCTCATGCCCTCACAAGATGGCTGCCTAGGAGGCGGAGCTTTTGACACTGTCTGGCATAGAAACTGACCAATCAGAACCAAGTCTGAGTGAACTGCGAGGAGCCAATGGCTGCCTAGGAGGCAGAGCTTTTGATGCTGATGGCATAGAAACCAACCAATCAGAACCTAATCTGGGTGAACTGAGAAGGCAGAGCCTAAGGTGGGGGTTGAGGAGGGGTTTTTAAGGGCAACAGCTACTTGGTGCAAGATGTAAAAAAGCGGTTCAATATTTTAATGACCACTTTGGCAGCATAGTGCATATAGCTGGCTATCAGTCCAGATATAGGGATTATGTATATTTGTCTGCCAAGAGCATCTTCTCCTGCTGGAAAAGGCTTTTCCCCACCATTTAAGCAATCCTGTACTACATAATCTATACTAATAAAAGGGTACTATGCTAATTAGACCCAGTCGACCTGCCATCTTCCTGACTTCCAACTTCCTTCCAGACAAAGCCATGATGGTGGGGTCAGAAGCAGAGGCAGTTAGGGGCGAGCAGGCCAGCAGAGGAGGGCAGTTGGGGGTGACCAGGCAGGCAGAGAGGTTAGGGGCAATCAGGCAGGCAGGCAGGTGAGTGGTTAGGAGCCAGCAGTCCCAGATCGCCAAGGAGTCCCCGATTAGAGAGGGTGCAGGCTGGGCTGAGGGACCGCCCCCCCTCCCCCCCCACGAATTTCATGCACCAGGCCACTAGTGCATAGATAATGATCCAATACTGAGAGGTAACAAAAGGGGCAACCGAGACTGGGCATGGTTAAATAACGCACTCTACAGGAGCCACCGTGGCAGAGCCTGGTACTGACCAGGCTCCAGGACCAATGCTCGCCCCTGCAAGGCCCAGAGGCTGCCTAAGCATTAATGAATGAAGAGGCAGGGACAGAGGACGCACTCAAGGCCACGCAGACCGCAGGGGGCGCAAGGGAGTCCTTCAACTGCACCCGCACCCGCACCGCCTCGGCCACGAGCCGCGCCGTCTCACCTGCACGGCGGCAGCGGAGCAGCGCCCGGGCCTCCTGCACGGTCCGCCGCCGGCTGAGCCGCGCCTCCAGCGCCGGGTGCCGGTAGCCCTTGGGGAAGCGGTGCTTCACCACGGCCGCGCGGCCCTGGAAACGGCCGCGGAACACGCGCGCCTCGGCGCCCTGCTTCATCAGCTCCAGGCCGCTCAAGAAGCGGCTGCACCGCTCCCGGGCCGCGGCCAGCGCATCGGTGGCCAGCGCATCGGCCTCTGGCGTCGGTTCCTCGCTTTTCTCTGCCGCCACAGCTCCGGCCGCCGCCATTGCTGCGCCTCGGCGCCCCTCGGCTCTGCCCGGGGGCTGTCGGAGACGTTCGGCTCGCTCCGAAGGTCCTCGGCTCTCTTTGGCCAATCGAATTCCGACACTCACGCCCCGTGCGAGTGGTCCCGCCTCCCGACCTTTCGGCTCTTACGGAAGCCCCGAAAAGACTCTTGTGGCCCCGCCTCCCAGCTCTTCGGCTCTTTCCGGAAAACTGCTGCCAGAATCTCCGGTCTTTTCCGGAGCTGGGCGTTACCGCCTAGAAGGCAAACACAGGTTCCTGGCACCAGTGTAATGCAGCAAAACAACATCATTTCTCTGAGTTTCAGCTTCGTCACCTTCAGTACGAAGATAATCAGTTTTATTTTGGCAATTGCTTATTAAAATTAAATAAGATGTTGCCTGTGCGGGTGCGTGGTGGATGGCATGCACTCTTCATATGTTCATCTTCCTTTTCGCCTATCACTGGGACTCTGAAACACTGAAGAAAGGACCTTTGGTCCCAGGGTTGCTGTGCCGCCAACTCTCAGCTCCACAATTTCATTCATCACAGGGCGGGTCACCTTTTCAAACATCAGACCCTTTGTGATGGTATACTGTGGTTTCCAGCACCCTTCATCAGCGAGACTACTCAGAGCTCACCCAGAACTAACTCGATTAATAACGCCCAGTTTCCCAAGTGTGTGGTTTCAGTATCATAATTGTTAGTGTCCACATAAGCCTTCTGTTTCTATGGTTACCAAATCGGTCTGAGCCCCGCCTTTGAAAAATCCACTGTGCAAACATATTTACATCCCAGGCTTGCTATGGTCAGACTGGTTCTGGCTTCTATGGCAGGAAACCTAGCTTAAAGCCTTCCAATGGCTCCCACTGTGCTTGGGATAAAGACCCACAAGCACAAGGTCCTGCATGAGAACACGACGTCCATCTTCCAGACGTAACTCCCACCAAATTCCCCTTTGTCCTCCATCTTCAAACACAATTGCCTTCTCTCAGTCTTTCATTCTTTCCAGGCTCCCTCTTGCCACCGAACCCTTGCACCTGCAGCTTCCCACTGCTCTTCCCTCCCTTTGTTGCCCAGGCCCATCTACATATCCTTTTATTCTTAGCTCAAATGTCACTTCCCCAGGGAAGCCCTCCTGACTTCTCACAAGAGGGAAAAATCCAACTTTTATAAGTTCTGGTGTCCCCATGAACCTCTTCTCTTTTGCATTGTCACAGACGGTCTTGTTTGTTTGTTTGTATGACTATTCGATTGGTGGTGGGGTTTTTATCTCCAGGGGCCTTTGTTCCTTGTTGCCTTTTGCCTACAGGCCCCCCCCTCACCTCTAGCCACGTGGGCCTCTCATGACATAGCAGGTGGCTTCATCAGAGTAAATGAGTGAGAGCTCAGGAAAGGATGAGCAAGATGAAGTCACTGTCATTCATAACCTAATCTCTGAGATGACGTAGCCACTTTTGCTGTATTCTATTAGTTAGAAATGAATCACTAGGCCCTGCGCACCCTCAAGGGAAGTCATTTGTGAAGATGCTACCAAAATGCTTGATTAGAACTTTTCCTTTCTCATCTGGGAAAACAAATAAAGAGGGATTCTCTTGCTCTAGGAGAGAGAGAACATGGCAGCAAGTGTGCAAACATCTGCATGATTTAATGCCAGCCATAGAGATCACAGAGAACTCCATGCTCCTTTCCACCGTATAACTTCTATAGGGTGTCTCACAGGAGTGGAGCACTTGCTGTACCAGGTCTCCTGGTGACAATTCCAGACACCCACAGACGAAGGAGGAGCTGTCACTTGGCAATGGCCAAGAGGCCTCCTTGGGATCTTTCCATGCCCGAAAGGTAGCAGAGCGTGATGGGTAAGTACCTGCTTTCCCCATGACTGGGCTTGACTCCCAGCTCAGCTATATACTAGTGATTGTCTTTGAGCTCTATTTATCTTATTTATTTGTTTATTATGCAAGCAAGTTACTTCACCTCCCTTTGCCTCAGTTACATCTTTCATAAAATGGGGTAATTGTAATAATTCCATTCTCATTAGGTAGTTGTAAGGGTTAACAGTGAGCTAATATATGTAAAGTGCTGAAATCAAAGTATATAGTCATTGCCCCATAGTTAAAGCTATTGTCCTGGTTACTATTGCTGCATAACAATTCACTCCAAAACTTTGGACCTTAAAACAACCATTTAATTATACTCATGGAATGTGTGGGTCATAAATCCAGCCTGGGAACAGTAGAGATGGCTTGTCTCTGCTCTACATCAAGCATGTCAAACTCAAAGGCTAACACGGGCCAAATAAATGCGGCATGTGGCTGACGGGCTGTGAGTTTGACATGCTTGCTCTCCATGATCCTGGACCTCGGCCGGAAAGATTTGACACTGGGAGCTGGAATCATCTGAAGGCTCCTTCTGGAGCCAGTGCTGGGATGACTCAAAGGCTTGGACCACCCACTAAGGCATGCCCACGTGGCCTCTCTCTGCACCTGGGACTTCCTCATAGGATGGCGGCCTCAGGGTAGTGGGACTTCCTAGAGGTGTGGGGCTCCAGGCGCCAGTGTCCCCCTGACTCAGCCTCAGAAGTCTCACAGGGCTACTCTGTGCACTGGTTGAAGCTGTCACAAGCCCACTTTGATCTCAAGGAAGGAAACAAAGAATTTTGGAGCCATGTTTTCAAACTGCCCCAGCTATTATTATTTTCAGAAGTGTACAGGGTCCCCTGGCTCAGAAGGTCTTGTCAAATGCTGTCTTCTTTGCTGGATGCCCAGTTGTGTCTGTGGCAGACAGTCCATGCTGGGTGAAGGTATGTGACACATGTCAACGAATGTGTCTGTGTATGAGCATAGGATGAGAAAGCCTGTGACCATATATATGTTTTTGCCTGAGAGTGAGAATTAGTGGGGGTATCCCCAGCCTGCCTCCTTTCCAGAACTCCAAACTCTTACATCGAACACCCTACCTATTTACACAGGGATGCTGAGTGAGCACCTTAAATGTCACACAGCCAAAACAGAACTGTAGATGTTCTTTCCTGCCCTAAGCTGCACCTTTTCCATCAGTAGGTCCTTATCAAGTCTATCTCCCATCTGCCCACTTTCTTCCATCCCCACTACTATCACCTTAGTCCAAATCAACTCCACCTCTCGCCTGCAGAAGCTCCCCTGTTTCCACCCTCGCTCCCTATAACCTACTAGAATGCCCCAATTATTTTATTTTATTTTGTGTGTGTGTGTGTGTGTGTGTGTGTGTGTGTGTGTGTGTGTCACTTAGAATAAAATCCACATTTCCGACCCCGGCCTCCAATGATCTGACCCTTAACAACCCCACTCTTGGGCCCCATCTCCCTCCACTCTCTCCGTCACGTGCCATGCTCCAGACACTCTGGCTTCATTTTTGTTGTTCCTTATACTCCACAAGCTGTTTCTGCCCTGCCGGGAACCTGAGGTCTCAGCTCACATACCCCCTCTTCAGAACAGCCTTCCCAGACCCCCGAGCTAAAGCAGCCACCTGTGCCTGCCTGCCCCATCACCCTAGTTTCATTCTCTACCCGGCCATGATCACTAGCTGGCATTTCTCTGGCTTGTTATTTACCTTTCTTCCTCCCCCACTGGACAGCAAATTGCACAAGAACAAACAAATCTGTCCGTCTCGTTCTCCCAGCCCATCCCAAGGCCTAGCACAGTGCCTGTGGCACTTGGGAGGTGTCCAAACCTGTGTCCAATGACTGGAGGATGAGTCCATGGGAGAGGGTCTGAGTGGCTGAAGTGGGTATGTGTGTGACCCCATCAGTGTAGAGGCATGTGCATGTGCGTGTGTGTGTGTGTGTGTGTGTGTGTACATGCTGGTGGCCAGACTAGTGTGGACTGCAGTGATTTCAAAGTCTTCTTCCTATGGAGGTTGGAGGGGGAGGGGAATGCATGTGGGGGCCCAACAGGGATGACAGTGGGGAGCACCCTGGGGGGGATGGTGAGAGGCATCTCTCCCTGGAGAACTGCGAGTAGTGGCCCCCAGCCAGGCGCAGGCGCCCCTCTGTCACGCCTCCAGACACAGGGGGCCAGGGCTGGCCTACGTGGCAGCGGCGTTGGGGGCGGGCAGGCAGAGAGGGAGGGAGGGAGGCGGGCCGGCCAGAAAGTTTGTGGGCCTGGCGGGACTCCGGGACTCCGGCCCAGGGATGCGCGCCTGGCCGCTCCGCGCCCGCAGCACTCTCGGGTGTCCTGCTCGCCATGGGTAAGTCGCGATCAGGCGCTGCCCACCGCGGAGTCCCCGCGACCGCATCTGTGCGCGCGCCCTCCGCCCTGGCTGGCACCCCTACCAGGGACCGCCCACTCGGTGGCGAGTCCTGCACTCCAGGCCCTGGCTGGGGCCTGGGAAGGGACCTGGGCGCACTTCCTTTCATGCTCCTTTCTGCCCTGGAAAAGTGACTTCAGAGTGTGCCTGACCTAATGCTGAGCGCTTACTCCCGGCCAGGCCTCCCTTGACCGGCTCAAGCCTTACAATTCCAGGCAAACGAAATTGTTCTGTTCTGAAAAAAAAAAAAAAAATAGAGGCTCCACAAGGAGCAAATTCATTAATTAATTCACCGAACACCTCTGTTCGTCAGGCCTGAGGATGCTGCCCTGAGCATATAGACAAAACCTCTGCTCTGGAGATGATTCAGCAGAGGAGAGACAGAGGAGATTAGAATGCAGGACTGTGTGTGGGAGTAAGGAATTTCCTTGTTGCTATGGGAGACCAAGGTTTTAATATTTTTCTCAGGATTCAGAAGCCTCAAAGGGTCACTCTGCCATCCATTCATCTACTGTGAGGCAGACATAGGTTTACAGGTAGGGGGCGCAGTGGAACACATAAAATGAGGTGGTGTGATGGTGATGAGGGGGCAGGTTTTTAGGTAAGCAAGAAGGAGGGCTTCCTGGAGTAGGAGGCATTGGCGTTGAGCGATCACTCAGAAGAACTGAGCTTGCTAAGATCTGAGAGAAGAGTTTCAAGGAGGAAGAAACAGCAAGTGCAAAGGCCCTGAGGGAGGAGTGAGCTGGAGCAGTCCAGGCCAGTGTGGCTGGAGCATACTGGGCCAGGGGAGAGCAGTAATAAAAGGGAGGTCAGGGAGGTAGGCAAGGGCTAGATTATGTGGGACTTTGTAGCCATAGTGAGAAGTTTGGATTTTATTCCAAGTAACATGACAAGCTGGAGAAGGATTTTAAACTCAGGTGGGACATGACCTGAGCTGTATTTTAAAAACTTGCTCTGGGTTATTCTGTGGAGACTCAGAATAGGTAACACTGGCTGTCAGGTCGGTAGGCATAGGAGGTGGGTATTACTATTACCCTCATTTATAGATGAGGAGGCTCAGAGAGGTTAAGCGAGCTGCACAAGGTCATACCGCGGTGAAGAGGAGAAGCTGGGATAGAACCCGCACTTTGGTTCCAGCCTGCATTCCTAACCACTGTACCACCCAGCCTCTGATGCACAGGGTGATGGTGACCAACTCCAGCTCTGGCTCCAGGGTTCTAATTTGGCGGCCAGGATTTGGTCTGTTCCTGTCCATGGCCACTTCTAGGCCCTGGACCTCGCCAGATGCTCAAGAGCCAAGATCCTTTCTCTCTGGATTTCCTATATCTCCAGAGTTCGTTCGTTAGTTGGTTCATTCATTCATTCAATCAGTCATCCACTTATTCAACAAGTATTTATTGAGGGCCTATTATATGCCACAAACTGCCCTCAGCATCAGAGAGACAGCTAAACAAGCAATTCCTGTTCCTTTGGGGCTGACCTTCTGGCAGGGGAGACCAATAAATATGTAACATATATCGTTATTTCCTATGGTGGCAAGTACCACGGAGAAACACAAGCAGGGAAAGGGGATGCGAAGTGCTGGGTGCCAGGGGGAGGCTGGTGTGGCCAGAGGAGCAGAGTGAGAGGAGGCAGGTCTTGCAGGGCCTTGGACTTTGGCAATTTTCGGAGAGAAGAGGGAGGGAGCCTTGGAGGGCTCTGAGCAGAATGACACGGGCCAACTTAGGCTTTCACAGGAGCCCTCTGGTAGCATTAGATGAGGTTCAAATGTCCCTGACACAGCCCCTGGCCTGCCACGTGGGGATACCACCCTGGTCCTCAACCCAGCCATTGGTTCTTTCAGCAGAAACCTCATTGAGCCCCTCTTGGGTGGTAGGCAGCGCTGGGGCCCTGGAGGCAGAGACAGTAAATCTCTCTCCTGTCCAACTTAATAAGGAGGACACATCAATGACCTCGCGATGTGGTATGAGCAAATGAAGGGAGAATGCGGAGTTGGTTAGAAGTGAAAAATGTGGCTTGGAAAGTTGAGGAAGACATACGGGACTGACGCTAATGGCCCCGACTCCTTGGACACTGTCCTTCGTGTCTCCTGGGGCAGTATCATTGCATCATGGTTTGTGACATGGGATTTTCCTGAGAGCTTTCCTTCCTCTCCACCTCTGCCCCGTGTCCCTGCTCTCTCTCACACCCCACGTATCTCTGATTGGCCCTTCTTGCTTGAAGTCAGTTCGGCAAAGCTCTTAAATATTTAGGTTTGGGATTCAGATGGGTCAGCATTTGAGTCCTGATCCTGTTGCTTCTCGGCTGTGAGAACACTCGGACCCTCAGTTTCTTCATCTGTAAAATGGGGATAACTGTAGCAGTGCCACCTAGCGTTGTTAGGAAGGTGAATTGAGAGAAGGCACCTAGGATTGCATAGAGGAGGTGCTCAGTAAAGGACACTGGTTATTATGACCATTTCATTTCACATTTATTTTTCCTTGTTCTCTTGCCACTGTGACCAGAATCTGTTCTGATGCATTTTCCAGCAAAACCTGTAGGCAGTCATCTTTGCCTGTGAGCCCTTTGGCCAGGTTCCCTGTCACCTCAAAAGGAACCTAGGACACAGCAAACAGATTCTGTGCTTTCATTGATTGCCTCACATGGCCTGGAAGACCTTCCTTTCTGGCAGTAAATTCTAAGAACTGAGGGAGGTGGGGCCAAGAGAGGTAACAATGAGGCAGGATCTGGGCAGCATAATCTCCCCTGGGTGTTTATTGATGGTCATGAACAGGTGGAACAAGGCTAGAGAGGGAAGGGTAGGAGTTATTTCCCTGGGGGGCGGGTGGCAGTGATGGGAAGAAGGGTTAGCAGAAAGGGGGGGATTTTTCCACCCATGAAACTCCTCTACCTGTACAAAAATTGCCTAACGGAGATGGGGAGAGGCAGAAATAAGAGAGACCCAAGTGAAATCATATTATGCCAACGTTTTCAAATGGCGTGGTGAAGAGAATGGATTGTGGAGCCAGACAGCCTGGCTTTGATTCTAGGCACAGCTACTTACTGCTTTTGACCTTAGGCAAGTCATTTCACCTCTCTGATGATCAGTTTATTCATTCATAAATAGTACAAAACCCCACCACCTAAAGTTGTGGTGAGAATCAAATGAGTTCTTGTACTTAAGTGCTCAAAGCAGTGCTTTATATGCAATAACTCACTTGGTCCAGAGAAAACACTCAATAAATCTGGTTACAACGTTATGAATGTTGTCAGGTCTGGGTGGTTTGGCTCATGAAGGGCCTGGAATATTACGTGAAAGAGTTGGGACTTAGCATGGCATGAGATACTGCTGGATTACTCTAGATGCTTCCAGAAACATTTGAGTTTAAGTATGTGGGTTAAAATTTCAGAGTAAACTGTATAACTGAACTGCCGATATGGTAGCCTTTAGCCACATGTGGCTATTTTTACATGTAAATGAGTAAAAATTAAATAAAATGAAAATTCAGTTCCTTAATCCCATTAGTCACCTTTTAAGTGCTCAAGATCCACATGTGCTGGTGACTACTAAAGACCATCTCTCCCCGCGCAAGCCTTCAAAGGCTTCCACCCACTGACAGTGAAATTCATCATTGTCCTCATGACCTACACAGCTCCACATGCATGATCTACCCCTGTCTGCTTCTCCTACCTCATCGTCTCTCTCACTCACTTGCTGGGCTCCAGCCATGCTGGCCTCCTTTCTGAATAGCACGGTGATTAAAAGCCTGCACTCTCTAGCTACATCAGCTCTGCCGCTTACTTGCTGTGTGACTCTGAGAGAGTTTCTTAACTTCTCTGTGCCTTGGAGGAGGATGCTAATAATAATATGTTATAGGGTTGTTGTAAATGAGGAATTAAGTGAGTGAATACATATAAAGTTCCTAAAACAGGCTCTGGTGCTTGGTAAGTGCCATATAAGCACTAGCTATTAATATTAATAGTTATTGTTCAAACATACCAAAAATTGTCATGCCCCAGGGCCTTGGTTCTTGCTCTTGCCTCTGTCTAAAATGTCTTTCACCCAGGCTTTATATGACTTTTACCCCCACTTCATTCGGATCTCTGTTCAAATTTTCCCTCTACAGAGAGGCTTTACCTGACTACCCTATTTAAAATAGAAGTCCTCCATCACTCTCAGTCCCCTCCCCCTGCTTCTTTACATGATACCTATTGCCACCAGAAGTTATAGCACAGATTTATTTGTTCATCATCTGCCTTTTTATACTATTGTCAGCCCTAAGAATACAGCTTGGTGTGTTGTAGGTGCCAGATAAATAAGTTTTGAATGAATGGTTGAATGGGTGGGTGGGTGGGTGGATACATAAGGGATGGAATACACATATGGCTGGATGAATGGATATATTTGTGAATAGATGGATTAATAAATGAATGGATGTTTGGGTGAATTAAGGGGTATGTGAATGGATAAGTGAATGGATGAATATGTGGTGGATAGAGTAGATGGATAAATGGAAGAGTGTATGATGAAGGGATGGGTTGATTGATCAATAAATAGATGTGTGAATGGATGAAAGAAGGAGTGGATGAGTGGATAGATGGTTCAATAAATGGATAGATAGGTGAATGGATAGAGTAGTTGAAGAAGGGGTGGGTGGATGAAGGAAGGAGTGGATAGATGCATGGGTAGATGGATGGCTGGGTGAATGGAGGAAGTAGATGAATGGGTGGAGGGATGGAGGGAGAGATGTTTGAAGGAAGAAGTGGATGGATGGTGGATAATGAGTGGTTGGATCAATGGATGATGCATGAATAAATGGATGGATGGGCGGAGGGATGGATGGATGAGCTGGATGCAACTGTCAAATGGAGGAGTGGTTGAATGGATGGAGGCTCTAGCAAGGAACCATTCTGAACTCAGCCCCTGTCACTTTTGTTTTCCAGGCCGCCCACCACCCCTCCTGCCCCTGTGTGCCTCTGTGTCTTTGCTGGGTGGCTTGACCTTTGGTTATGAACTAGCAGTCATCTCGGGTGCCCTGCTGCCACTGCAGCTTGAATTTGGGCTAAGCTGCTTGGAGCAGGAGTTCCTGGTGGGCAGCCTGCTCCTGGGGGCTCTCCTCGCCTCTCTGGTAGGGGGCTTCCTCATTGATCGCTATGGCAGGAAACAAGCCATCCTGGGGAGCAACTTGGTGCTGTTGGCAGGCAGCCTGAGCCTGGGTCTGGCTGGCTCCCTGGCCTGGCTGGTCCTGGGCCGCTCAGCTGCTGGCTTTGCCATCTCCCTCTCCTCCATGGCCTGCTGTATCTACATGTCAGAGCTGGCGGGGCCACGGCAGCGGGGGGTGATGGTGTCCCTCTATGAGGCAGGCATCACTGTAGGCATCCTGCTCTCCTATGCACTCAACTACGCGCTGGCCACGGTCCCCCGGGGATGGAGGCATATGTTCGGCTGGGCTGCTGCACCCGCTCTCCTGCAGTCCCTCAGCCTCCTCATTCTCCCTGCGGGTACAGACGATGCTGCAGCCCACAGGGATCTCATCCCCCTCCAGGGAGGTGAGGCGACCGAGCTGGGCCTGGGGAGGCCAAGATACTCCTTTTTGGACCTCTTCAGGGAGCGGGATAACATGCGAGGCCGGACCACCGTGGGGCTGGGGCTGGTGCTTTTCCAGCAGCTAACAGGGCAGCCCAATGTGCTGTCCTATGCCTCCACCATCTTCCACTCAGTTGGCTTCCATGGGGGATCCTCAGCTGTGCTGGCCTCAGTGGGGCTTGGCGCGGTGAAGGTGGCAGCTACCCTGACTGCCATGGGGCTAGTGGACCGAGCAGGCCGCAGGGCCCTATTACTAGCTGGCTGTGCCCTTATGGCCCTGTCCGTCAGTGGCATAGGCCTGGTCAGCTTCGCTGTGCCCATGGACTCGGGCCCCAGTTGCCTGGCCATGCCCAATGCCACCAGGCCATTCAACCTCCCTGGAGAGTCTGACCTGCCAACGGGCTTCTCTGCACATCCACTGGCAAGAACCAGCAAGAACCAAGAGGAGCCAATCTTGCCAACTCCTGAGAAAACCAAGCGTCATTCCAGAGCTGGGGGTCCCACAGCCCCTCCTGTGCCAGTCCTAAGCACCGCCTCCCCAGCACCCCCTTCTCCTGCCCCAGAGCATGCCCTGCTGCACTGGACCGCGCTGGTCTGCATGATGGTGTTTGTGAGCGCCTTCTCCTTTGGATTTGGGCCAGGTATGTGGGAGCTCCTTGCAGGTGACTCTGCGCCTTCTACCCTTCCTAGTGGGAAGCTTGGGGACGGTGCCCTTCAGGGTCTTGGAGGGATACTAGAGGGGGCTTGACCATGAAGCCAGTGCGGCTTTAGCTTCAGGGCTCCTCGCTTATGTGCAGGCACTCCTTTTGAGGGCAAGCGCCTGCCTGCATGTTTGTAATATTGTTTACTTTAAAAAGCCCCCAAATCATTTAACCTAAAACCTGAATTTGCTCCTGGATAGCTCACGCAAAGAATTCGAAGGGAATTTAATGACTAGGGTGACCAACTATCTGGATTGCCCTGGACCCTGGAAGTCCCCTGTCCCAGGCATCCACACCCTTGGCTGGGGAAACCAAGAGTGTAGGTCACTCTAAAGGGATTCTGGGATCTTACAGCCTGTGGGGGAAGCAGCCGGGGAGAGTCTGGTCTCAGTAGCCTACCCTGTTTGAATCACACTGATGGAAGGCTGCCTGCTGGACCTTGCGTGCCCGCCCAGCCCGGCCACAGCCTAGGAGCCCTCCCTGCTCTCCTGTCCTAGTGACCTGGCTGGTCCTCAGCGAGATCTATCCAGAAGAGATCCGAGGGAGGGCCTTCGCCTTCTGCAGCAGCTTCAACTGGGCCGCCAACCTCTTCATCAGCCTCTCCTTCCTCGACCTCATCGGTGAGTGCTCTCACCTCATTCCTCGGTCCAGTGCCTCTGGATCCAGGAGCAACCTCCTTATCGGTCTGGGTACAAATGATAGAAAATCCAAGGCAAACCAGTTTATATGGCCACCTTTCATCTCTCTCCACTCTGCCTCCCACACTGTGGGCTTCACCCTCAGGCAGGCCCTCCTGGTGGCCAAGATGACCGCCAGCGACCTCAAATCGGCAGCCCCAAGGAAAGAGAGCGTTTCTTTCCCAGTGGCTCCTCCCCAAGACCTACCATTGCTTCTCATTGGCTCATCAAGATCACATGCCCATCCCTGAACCAATCACTGTGGCTGGAGAGCTGTCTCCAGGTGTTGGACACTACCCACCATGGAGCCAGGGGGCAGGGACAACCTCTGCCAACCGCATGGATCAGAATTTGGAGGGGAGTCTTCTTCAAAGGAAAATTGGTATCAGGAAAAGGGAGAGGTGAGGCTGGGAGACAAAGACAACAGAGGATCTGATTTGTGAGGCTTCTGCCTCATCCCAGGCCCCACCAGTGTGTGGGCTGGCTTGATGGGTGACTTTGGAGTGGAGGCTGAAAGAGGAGAACTGAGGCACCCACTTTTCCTGGTCAAGGGGGCATCTCTGATTAGTGTGGTGGGGGAGGGGCACGAGCTCTGGGTGGGGACCTGAGTATAGGGCTCTGCTTCCCCCCCTCTCCACCAAGTGCAAGCTCTTCTCTGTAGCTCGAAGTCCCACTCCAGAGCGGGAGAGTTTTTAAATGTTTCCTGTTTGCTAGCAGCAGAACTATTCTTCCAATAAAACTTCGTGCACATGTCCCATGGAAGTGTCTGATGGCGTCCAGAACCCTCAGACATGCCATAAAATCCTCCAAGCCCCGTGACAGGTGACAGTCCACACCAACACTGGCGAGAACTTGTCTGAGAGCAGAGGGTGCGGAGTGCAGCCTTTTCTTTTTGTTCTAAGCCAACTCGTACCGGCTCGTGCCCACCGGCCAGCAGGAAAGTCTTCTCAGATCTAGTTTGGGTGACATGTCTCTTCTCACCTAGCATTCAAACCCAGTCTAGGTGGGGGCGGGGTGGGTGGGAATGTTATGGGCACAGAACACCGGGCAAGGGTCTCTGAGACGCTCCTGGCCCAAGGTAGCCCTTGGTTGCCTGGGCCTTCATTGCGGGTCCCACATTCTTAGGGTTCAATGATTTTCAATGCTTCCTGCAGCCAAGCGTTTCTTCCTCAAAGGCACAGCCATCTCGGGGGGCTTGGGGGGGAACATGGGTATCTCCCACCCCCAGTCTTAGGGAATCCAGATTTCTCCCCACTGCCTCCTCTTCAAGCATTCCCTCAGGGGAATGAGTGAGTGGGTAAGAGAGTGGATGGAAGAATGGGAGGGGTTTATTAGGATTGTATCCTACCCTTACCATCCACATTTCCCAGATGGGGAAGTACGTCCTCCCTAAATCCAGCCAGGTAGTGTGCAGGCGAGATCCCAGCCCTCCAGCTTCCCAGCCCAGCTCTGGTAGAGGCGAGAATGGCAGCCAAAATATCATTCTCACTTTTGGCTCAACCCGGTCTCTTCCTTCACAGCCTCCTTTTTTCCTCTCTTGGGCTGATTGACTTCGAAGGCGTCAGGGTCATCCCAGGGGTCCTGGTCACTGGCCCTGAGACCCTGGCCTCCACCCGAGTCTCTAGGAAGAGGGAGAGGCTAGGATGCTAAGGTTTCTGTCTTCTCTCCCAGACCAATCAGACTGGGGCCAAACGGGCTGAAACCCAGTTCCCTGAATGCTCAGTTCACTGAATAACCAATCCACGAATCACTAAGGATTCTTCTTCAGAGCCGAGTTTTGCCACGGCTGCCTCCTGCAGCTGTTTCTTTGCTAAGGTGGAAAGTAGTCTCCCTCCGTTCACATTTTCTGATTCCGGGCACACTCCACCCTTGAGTGGTTTAGATGCGAGTGAGTGGGCTGCCCCAGAAAGACAAGATGCCCTGGGCAGCATGTGTGGATCTGAGCCCTGCCTCTGCCGGCCTCCGGGACAATCAGTCCTACTCCTGCTTTAAGGTACTTCTCTGACAGTTGTTGGTCATTCTGCAAATTGACCATCTGGAGAATCCTCTTCAGGTGAGCTGACCTGCAGTGCGTGACCCGGAGCCAGCCGGTTGGCTGTGCCCAGGCCCACACTCCCACCCCTGTTCCCAGGCACCATCGGCTTGTCCTGGACCTTCCTGCTCTACGGGCTGGCCGCCGTCCTCGGCCTGGGCTTCATCTATTTATTTGTCCCCGAAACGAAAGGCCAGTCGTTGGCAGAGATAGACCAGCAATTCCAGAGGAGACGGTAAGCGGGACAGGGCGCGCCCTGGGGAAGGGTCCCACGAGCCCGAGCACGTCCCTGCAAGACCTGAGCCGTCATCCTTTCCCTTTGCAAGGGGGCGTTTCTCTTTTCTTCTTGCCTCTCTTACCGGATGCTGTGCGTTTTGTCCTGACTTCCTACAGGAGCTGTTCTCCTTGAGTTGTTTGGAGTCTTCCTACAACAGAGTTTCATTTGCCTTTAAGCCCAGCTGACAGGAGCTG
The DNA here is from genome assembly GCF_963259705.1 of Myotis daubentonii. Lineage (NCBI taxonomy): Eukaryota > Metazoa > Chordata > Mammalia > Chiroptera > Vespertilionidae > Myotis > Myotis daubentonii. The sequence goes on along the minus strand of NC_081847.1, from coordinate 69,429,057 downwards.
TTAAATCCTGTAACTGGGGAATGACAGGAGGTTAGAATGGAAGGGTAGTGTCTGGCTGGAGCCGGGGACTCAGGGGCACATGGCAGTGAGGGGAGACACAGGGAGACCAAGAGGAGTAGTTGGGTAATCCAGAAGATGGAAATGGATATTAAGGCCGGAGGTAGGAAGGAACAGGTAGGATTGGGAGTGGAGATGGGGGTCCCAGGGGATGTTCCACTCCTGTCTCCTCCAGGAAGGCTCCCAGGCCCTGCCCCCTGACTCTGTTCACTCTCTGCTTGGCAGGTTCCCCCCGAGCTTTGGCCACAGGCAGAGCACGTCTGGCGTCCGGTACAGCCGCATCAAGGTCTCTGCGGCCTCCTGAGGAGCCCCTCTGCTTGGAAAATGCTGGGCCCATGGTTTTTGCCGACGAGTTCCAGCTTCCTGCTTGCCTGGGCTCCAGAGCACAAGTTCTAGGTGGTCCTTTGAGACTGACCCCTGCTCCAGAGGAGGTCTTTTGTGCTGGGGTGAAAAGGATGAGAGTCTGAGAACCCGAAAGTCTTCATGTTCAGTCTCAGGCTCTGAGGGTTTCTGAGGAGCTGCCTTCTTGCCTCAGTTTCCCCACTGGCTCTGCACATCTCTACAGTACTTACAATGAGAACTTCTTATGGAGTTTCCACGGTGCCCTGGGCTTTCTCAAAGAATCTCTGGCAGGAAGCCTCTTCTGGTATCACCCCTCAATCCAACTGAGGATACCATAGTCTCTGCTCTTTTGTTTCATCTGGTTGGGACTTTTCAGCGAGGGGGAGGCCTGCTCTTTCGACTCTTAGATATCAGTTTTGTTCACCCCCCTAATTCTCTCCTCTGGAATATGTACCATTCACCAGCAACCCACACTGGTCAGCAAAAGGCTTGAGTTCTAGTCCTGAGTCTGCTGGTGTCATTGCTGTATGACCACAGGCCTCAGTTTCCCCCCTTTGTACAGTCAGGGACCTGGACCAAGTGGTTCTTAAGATCTCTTCTGACACCAATGAATGGGAATTCTAAGTGCTGATAATACAACAGATATCCAACGTGGGCCCTGCTCTCAAGTCGCTAGTCATCTCTCTGGAGGATGTAAGTTTCATTGGGGGAAAGGTCAACAGAAGTCCAGAATTAAGTGCCCTAATCCAGTGTGGAATGAGCTGCCGGGCTGTCTCCAGGACGGTGCTGGCTGCCCTTTCATGCAGAAAGGAGATGGCTTTGGAGGCTTATAGACCTGGTTGTCAGTGTTGCCTCTACCTCTCAGCAGCTGTTGACTTTGGGTGAATAACAACTCCCTCAACCTCAGTTTCCGCTTCTGCAGGTGTGTGTGGGGGGGTGACTATGCCTCCGGGGTGTATTTAACTCCATCTGGGAGATCTTCGGCTGGTCCCATTCAGCTAATCAGGGAGTCGGAGGTGTCTGTTCACCTCACTACCCATGCCCGCCCCTTTGGGACATTGTGAAGCGTTGTCCCCCAATGGGTGAGTCACATAGAGATTGAACAAGTAGCTCATCCAGTGGTCCCTGAAGGAAGGGACTGGCCAGAGTTCCCGGATGCTGAGAATGAAGAGCTAAAGGAGGTCCAGGGTGCTGGCGTCAGGCAAGATTTTGTCATCGTGTCGCTCACCTGGGGATGCTGGCGCAGTCCCCACGGACTGGTCCCTCAACTTTTCTTCTCTCCTTTCTACATACAGATGCTCCTCGACTTGTGATGGGGTTACAGCCCAATAAACCCATGGTAAAGCCAAAAATGCATTTAGTATACCTCACCTACTAAACGTCGTAGCTTAGCATGGTCTGCCTTAAACATGCTCAGGACACCTGCATTAATTAGCCTACAGTTGGGCACCACCATCTAACAAAACACTGTCGGGTATCGGTTGTGTACCCTCGTGATGGAGTGGCGGCCTGGGAGCGGAGGCTCGCTGCCGCTGGCCAGCATCACACGAGAGTATTGTCCCGCGTATCACTAGTCCAGGAAAATAGAAATTCACAATTCAAAGTATGGATGCATATGGCTTTCACATCATCATAAAGTCAAAAAATCATCAGTTGAATCATCATAAGTTGGGGGTGACAGTACTTCCTTTCTAGCCAGTGGGGTGCTGGAGCTGGGTCCTACTGGCTCCGAGAGCAGACTGTTCAATTTTCAGGATTTTTGAAAGCTTGAAACACAGTTAAACACAGCCATTAAGAGAAATTAAATTACTGAAGCTCGTAATTAAATAAATTGTATTAAAAACAAAGGAAATCAACACTAAAAACTCATCACTTCCTTATTTTACCACATTTTACTACTATCTGTGCTCTGGAGGTTACATCTATTGTATCTTATGGGGGACACGGGGGAGACCGGGCATTTCTTTCTGATTCCACCGCAGTGAAAACTGGCCATGGGGAGTGTGCTGGCCCCACAGAGATGGGGGAACATTACAGATCAGGGCTTGATTTATTGTTTTGTTGATTTTCCAGCCTTAAGACCGTGATGGATAGAATGTGCAAATAAAACACTATGTCTATTGTGTCTATGGCCTGTACATTGTGAGCGGCACAAAAAATGGAGGAAATATTGTTTTGTGAGGTGAGCTGTTTATTCAGCTTAGCAAGCAAGTTGCTCAGGCCATTGATGAAGGAGTTCTCAGGAACCTCTGTATTGTTTACCTTCCTCTGACTCATCAATGTCAACAGAAATCCCAACCAGCATTCGTGTTGGAACGCCACTTGTGAGCGTCTTCTTGCTGAGTCGGATTGTCATCAGGTGATCATTTGTCATCTAACTTTGTCCAACCATGGCTCCATTGCAGTAATAGTTGTGCCTACAAGAGTTTGACAAAAAATTAAAACCATTCCATGAGAATTAATTGGCAATATGGAATTTACAACAAAAAGTATTTTTCAAGAAAGTGTTTATATTATTTGTAAAATTTGCGCAACAGACACATTTTTCATCCCAGCAGAATTTACACGTGTGCATGCATGTGCTCTCTCTCTCTCTCTCTCTCTCTCTCTCTCTCTCTCTCTCTCTCTCTCTCTCTCTCTTTCCCCTGGAGACCAGTTGTTAAACACTTACCAGCACATCACTGCTAACATCTGTCCTTGAGGCCCCTCCAGATCAAATTCTCTCCCCAGAGACTCCCAAACCTCTCTCACTTCTCCTTTCCTGTCAGCCCAGGAGAAATGCATTTCTAGTCGTAGGGTGGATTCTCCTCTCTTTTGGCCAAGGTATAAACTCATAGACCACGCGGGGAATGTCAGAGAGAGCCTGTTATGTTAGGCAGCAGGGAGTAGTGAGGTCTGTGGAAATGCCTCCGTTTCATCATCTATAAAATGGGGCACTTGCCAACCCTACCTCAAAGGTTTGAGGACAATTAATGGAGATATCAGATGGAGAAACCACTTTCCGAGCTGTAAAGGGCAGTGCACCCATAGACAGTGGGTATCCTCCGGAACTTCCCCCCAGAACTAGGCAGGGCTCCCCACACCCAAGGGCTGCCGCCACTCTGACCCAGGGCCAGACTCAGTTTCCATATTTGTTCATTTTGCTTCCAGAGCAAAAATTTTTCCATTTGTGGCATAGGAGGAGGGTGGAATTTTGACATGAGGCAAAAAATAAAAATTTTCAGAGCCACACTCTGAAAGTGTTTCCAGACCCCCATATGCTGGGTCCTGTCCAGGGTAGAAAAGAATTCTCATGGATGGGTTGGTACATGGGTTTGGAGTTTTTCCTCCTCATGAAATTTGAAGTGGAAAAGCTGACATTCTGCTTTTAATTGATCCTCGCAAGATGCGAAAAGTTCCCAAGTAGATTGTTCTGTTGAAAGCTTCATATTCTAAATGAAATTAAATAACTAAATCAAATTTAGTTGTTTTTAAAATTGTTTTATGTAATGAGATGAATGGCAGCACACAAAATATCAGACACATTTCGGGATTATTATCTCATCTACTGAGCTCTACCTTGTATTAAAATTGTCTTGAAGCATTTGTTGACTCATATTTAGGTCCTCCTAAGTTATCTGCCTAACATAGTCTCTCACTGTTTGTTTGCATTCTTTATTTTCTGTGACAACATTTGAGAATCTTTAACGCTTGTTGTTGCACATAAAGTCAATAGCTTTCTCTCTCTCTCTCTGTATGTGTGTGTGGTTGTGTGTGTGGTTGTGTGTTCCCACTGCATTTGGCACTGCAGAGTTGCTAAATTCTTCCAGATCTGGAGTCTGATGCCATCCCAACTCTCCTGATTTGACAAGCTGGGTCGCTGGTTCCAGAGATGTGACCCCAAAAGCTCTCTGTAGCATGTCATTCTTGCAATAATAAATTTACTTTAAAGCTGGTCGATACAAGTTAAATATGTAAAGCAATCATGAGATTGTTCTAAACCTCCAAGTTCCTGTAGAAGGTGAATGACATGCCTTGTGTGTTTCATTCATGGGGCGGATAGAAACCCACTGATTACAGAACCACTGGTGACACGCGGGTGGGCGGCTGTCCCTTGGACTTTCCAAAAGCCAAAGCGGAGCCTAGCACCAAATCGCCATTGTTGTCTCACTGCCACAGCCAACACCAATCTTGGGGTACATGAATGTTCTACTCTGAATGGCTATTCAACAAGATATTAGCAATGTTTATCTCTAAGTAGTGGAATAAAAAGGAATTTCAATTTGGTTGATTATGTGTTTCTGGATTGTCAAAAATTTCAGTGATTAATATAAAATTTGTAATAAAATTTTAAAAGAACCTCAATAAAAATTACTACAAACCATAAGGATCAGAGTGAGGCTGTGGTACATTTGCTTATGATTCAGTAACTATGTGCTCCCTCCCCACTCTCCACAGAGTGTACTTTGCGGCCTCATGCTGTCGTTCTTGTCTATGAATATAAATCAAGCTGGTTAGAAAAAAAGTTAGATATTTGGACAGATATTTTCACGTCATTGAGATCTTACTGTATGTAAAACATGGAGGCATTTACCCTTTTATATTATCAAGTATTTCACAGGAAGCTGACTTCATGTACATGTTGCCCTTGCCAATGCTGAGCATGGTAGCAGAGATTTCTCCCAGTGTCTGGCTTTTCCTCACTTCTGAGTGTGTAGAAAATGGAATTATGTGCTTACCAAGTCAACGTTCGTTTTCCTGGCAAAGACTGAATCTGCCAGTGGAAACAGAGTGTTTTCATTCTCTTTCTCTCTTTCTTCCTCCCTCTCCTCCTGTGCTTTTCTGGTTTCTCTGTGTGCACCACCCCCCCCGGCCCCCGCATTTGGAAACTGTGAAGTTGCTAAGTTCTTCCAGATCTGGGGTCCAATGCCATCCTACACCGCTGGATTTGACAGGCGGGCCGGTGGTTACTGAGACATGATCCATAAAGCTCTCTCTGAGAACATCTCTCAGTCAGATGTCAAGTCATGAGATGGGAAGTGGCAGCCACACTGCATCTGGACGCCAGGGTCGGCCGCCTTCTCCCTGGAGTGTGTCTGCACCGTGCTGGGCCCAAAATAAGGTCCATTATATCCCTGACAGTTCTTCAACTGTCATGCAACCAGATCAGAAGTTCTTGGCAGGAGCTATAAGATTTTAGCTCCAAACAAACTCTTCATTGCTCTCTTCCCACCATCTTCAAATGGCCATAGTAACCATCCTACTCCATCGTGGGTTACTTTTTGAAGACAATTACAATGAGGCCGGCCCTCGTGTTAGCACCTGGGATTTCCATCCTTTAGGCTCACCCTCCCTGTCACCTGATCAGAAGCCTCAAGGAGGGAAACCAAGAACTAACCCCACCTGCCATCGCTGTATCTTTGAGCCTGCCTGTGGGGCTGGACCTTCCGGACATCCGAGGAGTGGAAGTCAGAGGTGTAGTCAGTCCTCGGCTCTTTCCCTCCAACCACCCACCAAACACACGGTGGGATAGTTCTTTACCTGGCTCCGTGTGAGCTCCTGGGCAGTTCCCACAGCCTGTCTGCTCACTCTTAGAGGATGATAAAAGACAATATGATGGTGAGAACAATAAAGTGCCTTCCAGTCACTTCCAAGTGTAAAACGGTCTAAGCTCAATAATGAAAATGTTAAGTCACGTCACAAATTCAAACGTCATTCATGTTACACCTTTCTCCCCTTCTCTTACTGCCTCGCCCTCCCCACCCCCACCACCTGACTCTCAGCCGGTAAGGGGCAGGAAGGCCTTACACGCTGGGCTGTTAGGATGTGGCATCGTGCTTTCTGGGCTTAGTGGGTGTTTGCACCTCTCTCTGCTCTTAGGGTGTGTGTGTGGGGGGTGGGGAGCTGTTCTTGGCAAGTCCCTCCCTGGGAACCTCTGCATGAACTTCCTCAGACTCGGTGATGTGTCTCCTCCGGCTGGCCACTTGCAATCTTGCCCGCAGATCCTTGGCATCTCCACACGATGCCTCACATTTCCAGGTCGCCCTCCCACTGGGAATTTCGGGCCACCCCCGGCCAGCTGCTCTGTGGGATTCAGATCCAGTCCCTGGAAAATCTGCACCTTTGACCAACTCTGGAGCCACTATCTGATGCCCCTGGGAATAACCCATCGTCGTGCGAAGGCTGAGCAGCCACCACCTCCAACTTCTGCTCGCCGTGGAGGACATTCTCCTCGGGCACTCGCCCCTTCTCCGGGCTGGACAATGACCAAAGCTGAGCCAATCAGAGCCAAGGATGCTGCATCCTGGGAAACATTTGCAAATATCATAGGAGAGACTGTCTTCTTTTTTTTTTTTAAACTGATTGCTGAGGGACTAGGATGTGCGCCTGGAGCTGTGCCTGCCCTTATGCTCCCAGCAAGGAAAGCCTGGTTGAGGACAAGGCCAAGACAAGGCAGCGTGAGGACAGGGAGGGAAATAGATTCCTGACATCCCGTGAGCACCTCCTGTCCAAAGGCAGACTCACCCATGAACATCTTCGATATGTGAGTCAATACGTTTATTTTTCTTTTAAGCCAGTTCACGCTATTTTTTTCTTTCATTAGGAATCCAGGGACTTGGCTGATACAGAAAGAGGAGGAGTCACAGGCCAGGAGGAGAAATGATTAAGCATGCAACCTGAGGCCAGCCTGGTCTGAAATGTCCCCTTAGCATAGCTCCCATCCGGAGTTTCATCCATTCCTCCCTTCGACAAATAGTTCCGAAGCACCTTGTTTTCTCCGGCAGCCTTGAAGTAGCTGTTATTATCCAGGTTTCATAGGTAAGAAAACCAGGCTCAGCGAGGACAGGGCCCCTGCCCACTGTCACACACACTGGATGGCAGAGCTGGGTCTCACCCCGTCGCGCCTGTCCCCCAAGCCTTGGTGCTCCCCTCCGGCTGCAGCACCTGCTTCGAGAGGAGCCGCCGTTACAGCCAATGCCTGGCCGCTGGTTGGATCGCATTCCCAGAATGAGCTCCTGGAACAGCAGGGCACAGACGCCATTCCCAGGGGGCGATGGGCCTGTCAGGGAGGGGTGGGCGGCAGCCTCTCTACCTCCTAGAGAACCTTCAAGTCACGTCTGTGTGGCCCCAGGAGCCTGATCCGTCCTGCAGTCTCTCCTGGGACTTATACTTTGCATCCAGCAGGGGCTCCGCCATAGTTTATTGAGTAAAGGACAGCGGGGAAATGTTTGCCACTGCAGCGCAGCGCCAGGGCTGCGATTCGAAGTGCCATGTCTCGTCCCCTGGAAAGGACTGCCTACACATGCAATCCTACGCCCGAGGGTTTAGCCCACAGACCCATCCCAGGACCTCAGCGCAAGGTTGGGCGGGTTGGGCACTGCCCAGCATTGGGAGGCACCTTTCGCATCCCGGGGGGATGCGGTGAGAGGTAGAAACTTTCCAATGTCTACCTTTGTGTGCTGTGTGATTGTTTTTCTTTTTACCATAGTCCAATATAACTTCTTCCAAAGAAAACCTTTCGCGTGTTTGCATTTCTTAATACATTGCTGGGCACATCAGCGCTCAGTAAGCATGCACAGCCACTGTCATCACTGTTGCTAGCTTTAAAGTCATTTTGAAACTCCTACAATGTTGTTACAGCAGAGGGACACACGGGGGCGCACCAGGCACCTAGAAAGAAGTGTTTCCCCAGCAGCAGCCCTCTGAGGCTGTCGTTTTGAGGACACAGGGGTGGGGTGGGGGGGGGGGCGGAAATATTGGGGGTCCTCTATGAGTGACAGGGGCAAAACTTGGCTCCATCTTGGTCAGTCGGCCAACCTTTTCAATGAGATACCAGGCTCGTTTCCTGCGCGTTTCCCTAATGGAAATCAGGGTAACTCCATTCTGACTCCTATCTTTGAATGTAGTCAGAATGGAAAAAAAAAATATCCTCAGGTAAAGATTGACAGAAAATAAAAAAAAATAAAAATAAAAATGCACCCAGAATGAGGCCACTTCTCATCACCTCCATCACTGGAACCCTGGTTTGGGCTGGCATCCTTTCCCACCTGCACTGTCAGTGACCTCCTCGCTGGTCCCTACCTCCACCCCCTTCCCTGGCCGTCTATGGTTCACACACAGCCAGAGGGATCCTGGCAAAAACCAAGGCTGACCACAACCCTCCTCCGCTCTGGACCCCCTCCGTCCCCTCCTCACTCCGAGTGAGAGCTGAAATCTTACAGTGGCATCCAGGCTCTCGGAGAGCTGGCTTCTCGGTACCTCCCGACCTCCGCTCCCTCCGCACTCCATACACTCTGCTCCAACCACTTTGCCTCCTTGCTGTTCCTCAAGCACACCCCACAAGCTCCCGCCTTCTGCCCGGAACAGTCTCCCCCAGATATTCATGAGGCTCCCTCCCTCAGCTCCTTCCAGTCTCTGCAAAACAGTCACCTCCTCAGTGAGGCTCACCATGATTGCTCACATAGTACTCACCCCCATCCAGCCACTTCTGTCCCCCTTACACTGCCTCCTGCTGCCCAGACCCCACCTGACTAAGCAGGTATTTGTTTCTCTATTTGTGTATTTTCTGTTTCTCTCTGTCAGAAAGTAATCTCCATGACAGCAGGGCCGTGTCTGTTTTTAAATCCACAGACAGTAAAATGCACTTTCTGTGGCGCAGCTCTGCAGATTTGATGAGCGCAGAGTTGTGTAACCAGCGCCACAGTCAAGATACCGGACAGCTCCACCACCTCCAACAATGTCTTCGAGCTGCCCCTTGCCAGCCCGTCCTCCCCCTGCCCATTGGCAACCACGGATCTACTCTGTGCCCGTGAAGTTGTGCCTTTTAAAGAACATCACAGGAGCGAATTATATAGTAGCTAGCCTTCTGAGGCTGGCTTCTTTCGCTCAGCAGAATGCTTTTGCGACCCATCCGCGTTGCAGCATCTGTCCTCGGTTCATTTCCTCCTGCTGCCGAGTTTCCCTCCAGCGGGTGGATGTACCGCAGTTTGTTTATCCACTCCCAGGGAGGGACAGCTGGGCTGTTCCCAGTGTGGGGTGATTATGAATGAGCTGCTCTAAACTTTCATGTGCTGCTTTTTGCACGAACAGAGGTTTTCCTTTCTCGAGGTTAAACGCCCAGGAGTGGGATTGCTGGGTTGTATGGTGAGTATGTGTTTAACTTTATGTGGAAACTTCCAGATTGTTTTCCAGAGTGGCCGCACCATTTTCCATTCCCACCGGCAGTGTGGGAGACGAAAGCTGCTCTGCACCCCCACATCTGTCTTCTCCTCACTATGGTATCTCTACCGCCCAGCGTAGAACCTGGCACATAGTAGGTGCTCAACAAATATTTGCGGAGTGGTGAAACGGGTGACTTGGGACTATCACACCAGGAGGCTTCACAAACGTAATGGAATAACTTTTGCAAAACTCTTGGCCTGGTGCCTGGTCCTTAACATGCACGGAAGGCCCAAGGGTCTTTGTGGACATCAGGGGCCACGTCCCCAGGGCCTAGGCCCCCACATCACCACCTCCTCTATTCTCATCTCTGGCTCCCAGCTCCAGGATGTGGGGATAGAGAGATCTTCTCTCCCCAGAAACTGAGGAGGTGAGGATCCCCCTACTCCTAGGGGGACCCTCCCCCCGCAAAGCCTCTGAGCACTTTCTGAGCCGATCTCATGGCTCTGCCCCCCTGCTCCAGCGTAGGAGGAGCCCTGGGAGACTTGGATCCCACCGTGTTTTCCTTGACTCCCCACTCAAGAATGAGCGGTCCACGGGCCAGAGAATGGAGCAAATGTTTGTTTTCCTAGCTGGCCCTTCCCCTCGAGGGGGACACCAGTGCCCCCTCACCGCTGAGTTTCGCCACGCTCATTGGCCTCCCTTATCCTCCCCGACCGGGGACCTGTTTGCCAGAATCTTTTCACCACCTTTTCCTTTTCACAATAACTCTGACCCTTTGTGCTATTATTTTTCTAGGTTAATTGAATACGTTCTCCTCACCGCGGAGGCCCGCAGACAGCGCCAAGCACAACAGGCCCAGCGTGAAGGGGGCCGGGGAGGCCCGCCCCACCTCTGCAGCCCGGGGCCTGCTCAGGCAGGGGCTGGGGGATGCTTACGGGGGACAGGAATGTGAGTGAACCTTGCAGGCCAGGCTGGCAGCCGCCTACTGGGGTGAGGGTGCGGCCAGGGAGGAGGGAGTCTCGGGCTTACCTTTCTACCCCCCTTTTCTTATCAGAGCAGATCATCCCTAAATTCTTCGGTCGTTCATGTTGGTATTTTCTGAGCATCTTCTAACAGCAGGAAACGAGCAACGTGAGGGGTGTAAAAGTAAAAGCCAGGAGTGCAGGGTTCTTAACCCGGGCCGCTGTGCCCAGGGGATGCTGGGCAGTGTCTGGAGACCTTGGGTTGCTATGGCTAGGAGGTGAGGCGCTGCTGGCATTTGGTGCTGCTAAGCTCCCTGCTGTACACAGGAAGCCTCCCCAACAGAAAGTGACCTGGCAGGAAGCCGAGGCTGAGAGACCCCATTTGTCACTGTCCTGCTGCGTGGATGAGGAGCCAGAGCAGTTAAGTAACGTGTCCTGGGAAACACAGCCAGAAAGCCCGAGTCTGATGTCCTCCTGTGCCCCCACTATTAGAGTTCACGGGGGCGAAGGGAGAGAGGGGGCCTGGGAGGGGGGCTCATTCAGGGCTGGGAAGGGGTGGGAGGGAGGGGTGGAGTCCCAGGGGTCTTCTACAGAGAATGGGAGCACAGGGGCCTTTGGAAAGATTCCCGGGGGGATGGAAGGGTCTGTCATGATCCCTCTTCTCATCCACTTCTAATACAGGAAAAACCTGCTTCCAAACTTTGGTGGGACACCTTGCCCGGTCACCCCCAAATGCTCCCCTTCAGGCCGATTCTGGGAGCTGCTCTGCAGTACCCAAAGACAAGCTGCAGAGGGCGCAAGAGTTCCTTACGTCCTTTCCATCCATAGCTTTTTCATTATCAAGGAAATAGAGGTGCCTTAAAGAAAATAGGGAAAATATCTTTAAAAAGCAGAACAAAGGAATATAAACTGCCCATAGTCCCACCTCCAGGAAAAGCTAGAAATGTAAATAGTGAGTCCTTCCTGTCCTTCCCCAGGCAAAGTTGTTTATCTTTTTTGTTTTGTTTTGGTATCTTCTGGTGCAGGTGTAATTGTCCCAAAGACATGACTTTGTGGCCTGGATTTTTCACGTCAGGTTATATCAGAAGGCTTTTCTGTTGCCCGGCAAGCCCTTCATGCCACCCTTAGTCACGTAGTATCTGATGGCTGTGGCGTGGATGATGCCTCCACTCAACAATCGTGTGTGAAGCTCCCACTGTGTGCCAGGCTGGGCTGTGCTGGGGCGGGCGGGGGGGGGGGGGGCATGAAGCAAGAAGACCCAGATCTGGGAGACCGACCTAGGCAGGGTCATTTCAGGTGCGGGGCAGTGCTGGGGTGGGGGCGACACCCAGGGTGGTGTGAGGGAGAGCGTTTGGGTGGTGGTTCCTGCCTCTCAGGGGAGGGGACATTCAAACAGGGACCTGCATGATGACAGGGTCAGCCTGCAGAAGGAGCTGGGAGACCAGTGCTTCCATCAGGAACATGCCTGGCACGTCTGAGGGAGGGGCTGGGAGGGGGCACGGGCCGAAGACCTGGTGACGGGAGGTGAGGTGGGCAGCAGCCAGACCAGGCGCGTCTTATGGTGGCTGCAGAGGGGACTTTGGTCTTCATTCTAAGAGCAGTGGGGTGTCTCGGATGGACGGGAGTGGCAAGCTCTTTACACTTTTTCTCGGGGCTGGGGCGCTGCGGGAGGAGAATGGCCGGGAGGCTGATGCAGTTGCCCAGCAAGAGGTGACCATGGCCCGGGCCAGGTCAGAGAGTGGGGGAGAGATGTGATCAAATTCAAGGTCTGTTTTGGAGAAAGGCCGCTGGGCCTGTTGAGAGATGGGAGTGGGGAGTGAGGGACAGCGAAGGGTGCCTCCTGGGTTTCTTGTTAGTACCTCTGGGCAGATGGCGGTGCCACACGTGGAGACCGGAAGGAGGGCGGGGGACTCAGGCGCTGCTGCCCCTGCCCAGCCCTCCCCGGGGCCGTCCAGCCGCCTGGGACCAAGGGGGGCGTTGTGCTTTTCTGCTTCCTTAGTGAAAATAAAGAACAATGGCACTAGAGGAGGAGGATCAAGACTCAATTCTGGTCTAAAATATAGGATTCTCTTGCATTTCATTTTTAAAAATCATTATTTGTTTTCTCTTTCAAATTGCAAAAATAATTATGAGGCATTGTAGCACCATTTATAAAACATGGGTCAGCACAAAGTGGGGGCCAGTGGGCCCCCAGATCCCACCACCCAGAGGCCCTTAGTGGGCCTCTGGGAGTTTCCTTTACCCTAATATCTCTATCGATATCTCTACCTGGGCCTCATTCATTCATTCAACAGGTTTGGGGGAGCAGCTACTCTGTGCCAGGCACTTTTCTAGACGCTGACGGTGTGCAGGGACTGAAAAGACAGAAATCCTGCCTCCACGGAGCTGGCACTCCAGTGAGCAATAAATACAAGAAGCAGTGAATGATGTCCTGGACAGTGCGGCCTTGACTTACGAGTTTAATTCGTTCTGAGACCGAGCTCGTTAAGGAGCTCGTTAACTCAAATTACTCTATCAACTCAATGCAAAAAATCAGCCGAGAGACAGCTGGTATCTCACAAAACTCGTTAGTCGGGACACTCGTAAGTCAAGGCCCCACAGTATTTTACAGGGATACATGCTGAGTGTTACCTAGGGGTTTGGAATTCTAAATAGGGTGAGAGGGGAAGGTGTCACTGAGCAGGTGATATTGGAGCAGAGAGGCCTAAATCTCTGGAGGGAGCAAGTCAGGAAGACAGCTGGGGGAGGGGAGGGAGAACAGCACGTGCAAAGGCCCTGCGGGGGGAGAGCCTGGCGTGATTCAGGAAGAGCAAGGTCCATGTGTCTGGAGCTGAGGGAATGGAAGGAGGGGGTCAGGACAAGGAGGGAAGGGGAGGTGTGGGGGCCATGTCAGCCACGGAAGGGATCACAGATTTACTGAGTGACATGCAAAGTCACAATAGGACTCTTCTTCCTCTGTAAACATTTTATTATAAATCCAAACAAAAGCCGAGAAAACAGTCCGATCAACCCCACATACCCACCTCTCAGTCCCACCCGCCCCATCCCACTGGGTGCTTTTGAAGCAAAACACAGACATCATATCACCAGCACCTAAAATGAAGTTTGGTGCCTAAAAGGCCCTGCTGAAATGGCTGGTTACTAACCGAAGGAGTGAGTGAGTTTGTGTGCGCATGAACGAGTGAGAGCAATGAGAAGAACCCATGGAGGGAGAAGAGGAGAGTGAGGGGCGGCCGAGACGTTGCACTCCTAAGAGAGGGACCCGGAGTTGCAGGCCATGGTGGATGGAAGTGTAGGAACAGATCCCCAGGAAATACCAAGCCTTGTGCAATATTACAGGGTTTGAAATGTAGCCTTAATGCGATTTTTTCATTTTGGGAGCAATAAAAACGTAGGCGCTGTCTGCTCAGAACATACTCCCTGATTCGATTTCCACTCCGTGCGTGAGCGTGCTGTGACATTGCTGGTCCCACGGTTAAGAGCGAAGGATTCACAGCTCGAATGGGAAGGTCCAGGGAGCTGATTTGGGATTTGGTTCGCCTGGCAGGTTTTCCGCGCAACCCTCTCATCCTGGTAGCACCGACGTCCCCGCAGAGCACCCGTGTCTGAGCCTTTGGACCACCGCCCACGGTAAAAACTGCAATTTACGTGGTGACCCAGCACATGCGCATGCAGCACACACCCTCATCCACACACGTTGCAGGAAACGATACTTACCTTCGTCATGCAATGCACCCTGATCTTTTCTATGTCATTTGTTTTAAGGATGATGTTTACAACCCACCAACTTGCAGAGCTGTTTAATGGGCCACAGGCAGTCTGAAAACATCAAATGCCTTCAGTGTACAGACAGGGAAACTGAGCGATCGCCAAGGTGGGCGAACCATCTTGCTAAGGTCACACAGCATGTTAGTGGCAGTTTCAGGGCAAAGGGACTTCCACTCTCCTTCCTGTGTAGACGCCCGGGCGTCAGGGAGTCCAGGGGACGATTAGGGAGCCTTTGAACGGAAGAATTCCAGCATCGAGCACAGTGAATTGGCTGTGGTGCCCTGTCTGCCCCATTCAACTTCCCCTCCACCCTGTCCCGCCAAGCCACCCTCTATTGCACGTGCTGCCTGGTTGTCCTCATGTTCATGGCCAGCAGACAAGGTCATATTCATCTGTTTGTTTCCCTGTTGTCCATCCCCCCACCCCACCCCCACCCCAAAGCACCAAAAACGCAATGTGCAGGAGGGCAAGGACATCCCTATACTGGGTTCTGCTGTGTCCCCCGCACTCAGAAAGGTGTCTGGCACATAGTAGGTGTTCAATAAGACTTTATTGAACAAATACAAGAATAAATGGATCAGCTTGCAGCTGGCATCCAGGTTTTGATGAAAAGCAGTCTCAGACCACATACAACTTACCCAAATCGACATTTATTAACAGGCAGCAGAGAACAGCCTACAGGTCTGCCTGAAAGCTCAGCGGGCTGCCAGACCCCTGTCCCGTGGAGGCTCAGAAAATGCTTTGCAGGAAAGGCTCACTGGGGCAAAGGCAATACTATTCCAGCAGCAGGATTTGTCTAACATCCAGGGGGGCAGGACCAAGGCCATTGAAGGGTCACATCTTGGGTGCCGCCACCTCGGTCAGCCCCGTCCTGTAGACCTCGTGGCAACGCTCGAACGCCCTGTTCTGTGCCGTTCAGTACACTCGTCTCTAGCCACATAAGGCGACGGAGCCCTTGAAATTCAGCTAGTGCGACTGGGGAACGGAATGATCGATTTTATTTTAACCTTGGTTAATTCGCATTGAACTTGAAATAGCCACAGTGTGGCTGAGGCTGCTGCATCGGACAGCACAGCCCGAGTTTAATAAAACCTGCCTGCCCGTGCAATCCTCTCATCCTGGGTAGCACCGCAGTCCCTGAAGAGCAGCCGTTCCTAACACCCTCTTTGCTAATCATCAGCCACGGCCTCTACCAAGGACCCTTTATGTCGAATGTTCCCGTGCCAATGAGCGGAGCCGCTGGTGTTGACCACACACACATAAAGCCGTGGAAGTCGCTGCCTCTGGGCGGTGGTCGCTCTGACTACATGATGGGGATCAGCCTGGAGGATAAACTCCTGATTGGAATCACTGGCCTCCGCTGAAGTGGAGGTTGGAATGAACTAATCCGCTTGTGTCCCCCTGCCTCCGCACAAGTAGCAGAAACATTAAATACATTTGTCTGTAATTTCGATTGTGGTGGGACATGAAAGATGCTGAGAGAGTAACAGGAGAGGCTGCAGGTCAGCCCGGCTCCCCTGAGCAAGTGATTTTTTAACTTGATGTTTGAAGTTGAAGACAGAGAGGAATCCAGGGGCGGGCAAAAGCAGAAAGCGTGGCAAGCAGAGGTCACTGCGGGTGCAAAGGCCCAGGGGCGCACTGACTCCGCTTGAGGGACAGAACAAAGACCAGTACGGAACACCAACAAGGGGGCAGACTTCCTGGCTGTGCTGTCACAGCAAGAGTTTGGGCTTTGGCTCGCCCGGCAGCTTTCCCATCCTTTGCTTGAGACGCTGGCAGGCACCGGGTTAAGCAAAGCTCAGAAGAAGGCAGGGATTTCCAGTTGAAAAACATCCTTTGTATATGCTTTCTGCTACAGGATCTAATTTAGTATCGATATTCTCGTTAAAAAATAATAATTTCCATTAGATTGAGGCCACAATGCCCCGCAAAGCCTGGGGCGGTTTGCCAATTGATTCACAGAATGAAATCTTATCTAAAATCTTTTTATTTTATGCTATTAAGGACACAGGAGGGAGCAGCGGAGTGAGAAATCTCCCCGCCAGGTTAATGCACAGGGTCAGCTGGAAGTGGCCCCAGGGCTGTCTTAAAGAGATTGTCATTTGTGATTTCCCATTATTTTGTTTCCCGTTACCAGTAATTGAAAAATTATTTTCTTCCCTTCGGGTGAAGTTAATGGATTGGCGTCTCCTTATAGGAGCACCTCCGATCCTCACTGGCGACTCCTTCCCTGGGCTGGCATCGCCCCGGGGCCCGCGGGAGGCCCCGTGGTCAGCATGGTCTGCTCACATTTCTCTCTGCTCCTCTGGGCGGTGGGTGTGGAGGGGGTTGAGGGAAGGAGGGGGTGCAGCCCTCAGCACAGAGACCACAGGCCACACTGCACCGAACCCGTGCAGAGGGGCACCTCTCACACTGCCCAGGCGATGACCAGGGAAGGGGGCCGGGAGGGGTGCTCGGGTCTCCCAGGAAGCCAGCCGTTGTGCAGCAAAGCAAACCACTCGATGTACGTGAGCCAGAAAAGAGGCGACGTCTTCCCGCCCTGTCTCCTCAATTCCTTTAGAGATAATCAAGGGCTTTTATTTCCATGATGCAAGTTCCATGCTCTCATTAGAGAAAACAGAAAGGGCAGCAAGCCGCCGCCCCCTCACTTCTCTGCTGCAGCCCACCCGCCGGGGTGTTTTGTACGCACTTACTGTTCCCTCTGCCTGGAACCTTCTTCCCCCGAATACCCCCACTCCCTCCTGTCCTCCCAATCTTTGCTCAGCGGGCACCTTCTCAGTGAGGCCTTATCATCACTCGATTTCAGGTTCCCTTCTTGGGTCAAAATTGGGGCGATTTCTGCAAGTGGGAGCCCAGGGGATCCGTGCCAGGTTAGCAAATTGCCAAGGAAGATGAGTTTGCCCTGGAAGTGGGGTTGGGGTCGCAGCTGGGAACTGCTTTCCAAGGAGAACGGACTCCAGGGTGAACTGGAAGAGAAGCAACCTGACCACTAGGGGATCCAGGTGGGAGTATAGGTTGCAGAGAGGTGGTATTAACCAAGATATGATCGGAGCAGCTAAGGAGGAGGTGAGCCCGGCTAGTCTTAAAAATAACGGCGTCTAAATGCACTGAGTGCCTGTGACGTTCCAGGCACCACACCAGTACCTTAAGACCATCATGTCTAAGCCCTCGACAGTCCTGTAAGGGAGGGGTCATTCCCCTCCCTTGTTATTGTCACAGAAGTGGGGATTGAGGCTCAGAGAGGCTCACTGACTCACCTGGTGTCACACAGCTAGTGAGCAGCAAAGCCAACATCCGAACCCAGGATGCGGGACCTCAAGGCTCATTTCTATTTCTAAACCACCTTTCTGGGCCATAGGGCTCCAAGGTTGTGGCCGGGAAGACAGGGGAGGGGCCTGAGCTGAAGGACAAGATAGGGCTGGCAACACGAGAGTAAGCGATACAGACGCGCTGAGAGGTGACATCGACACAGGGGCCTCTTTTCATTTGGTCAAAGCTGGTCGGCTCGGTGGCTATGGTCACTGCCAGGTGCGACCAGGGCATGGGGGCCTGTGCTGGTGTCTTCCGTTTACCTCCTCACCTTTTCCCATCACTCTCTGCCCAGGAGGCTCACCTGTGCGCACTCTGTTTTATGGCCGGCAGGTTCTGGTTAGGTGTGGCCAGTGGGGAGCTTTAGCAGGATTGGGGGGGGGGATGTAAACAATCTTCTGCCTCCCTCCACCCAAGGCCATGGCCCTGGAAGTGGCCCCTGCACATGGCTCTCTCCCCGGGTTCCGGTTACTGCTTTCCCCTCGTGTCTCTGGGCTCCGGGGTGATAACAGACCCCCTGTGTCAGCGGCACTGGGCTCCCTCCACCTGGCCCACGCGTTAACAGAACACTCCCTTCCGATGACCCTGTTTCATCGCGTCCCCATTCCTCCTCGGATCCTGACCAACACAGACCTCCATTCGTTCACATTTACTCATCCCGCACTTTCCACGCCTGGATCGCAAACGGGGGGCCCTCGTGGTTGAATTTGGCTGCCACACATGCTTAACTGATTCATGCAAGCGAGCCTGCAACCTTCTGCCATGGGGAGAGTTCACGTACGTAGATGTTCACGTAGAAGTTTAGATCCGTCTATAGGAGGCCTTTTTTCATGGCAATTCTCAGCCAGCACAGAGGAGCTGATGCTTCCGTTGCCTTTTTAGAAGGTGGCCTGAGCCCTAACCGGTTTGGCTCAGTGGATAGAGCGTCGGCCTGTGGACTGAAGGGTCCCAGGTTTGACTCTGGTCAAGGGCATGTACCTTGGTTGTGGGCACATCCCCAGTAGGGGGTGTGCAGGAAACAGCTGATCAATGTTTCTAACTCTCTATCCCTCTCCCTTCCTCTCTGTAAAAATCAGTAAGATACAGGGGGCCTTGACTTACGAGTTTAATTCGTTCCGAGACCGAGCTCGTTAAGGAGCTCATTAACTCAAATTACTCTATCAACTCAATGCAAAGAATCCGCCCAGAGACAGCTGGTATCTCAAAAAACTCGTTAGTCAAGGCCCCACTGTATATTAAAAACAAACAAACAAAAAGGTGGCCTGAGCTCTCCAGGCACCATAAGGCCACCCAACCCCCTTTCTTATTCACACCACCCGCCTGGCTCCGTGGGGCATTGCGCCTATGACCTCTGGAGTCTTCCAGACGTCAGCTGCCTTTCACCATGAGCTGCTCCTGAGAGAACCGCACGAGGACCCCCCTGGGGCGGAGGAAGTAGCTCAGGTGGCAGTCACCAAGTGGTTAGGCCTGGATGTGAAAGGGTAGAAAGGCCGCGCTGGCCCGCGAGCTTGGCGGCTGGGGTGGCGCAGCAGCAAGGCGCGCCGCGGTGTGGACCTGCCCGAGTGGGGGCCACTGCTCTGATCGGGGGTGAAGCTAGTTAGATTTGGGAATAGCAGCCTCAGAAATGAGCCGGTGGTAAGAGCTGAGAGGAACGTGAGCGCCTCTCATTGCCGCGTCTCTGTGATATTGAGCTCAGACGGAACAGGCTCTGGATAAAGCGGCCACCTTTGCCCTCCTCTGGGGTTTCCTGGGGAGCTCTGGGAACAGGTAAGAGGGAGAAGATCAAGGCCCTTGACCTTCTAATCAGATGCTGCTGCAGACTGCCCCCGCTTGCTTATCAAGTTTACCAGCTCACACTCTCCAAGTGCAAGGTTAGGCCTGGAGAGAGCTCCCTTCATTGTCAATGAGCCAAGAAAGCTTCCTGGAAGGTTCCCAACGCAGAGAAAGACCCCAAGCCCCAGCACAAGAGCGCTTAGAGAGAGCACGGACTGTTAGGGTGCCATCTCCATTCAGTGGGGTGACAGTGCTGGCTCTGAGTCACCCCACCATAACATCAACGTTGGCTTTGGGTGTCTGACAGACGTCAAAACCCAGCCCATCCATAAAGCCTGGGGGCCTTTTGCAATTGAATCCACCGTTCTGACCTGGCTTCACTCATCCGTAAAATGCATGCAGATCATCATGGTGGAGTCCACGCGGCTCTGGGTGGCTGAGGACCTATGGCCTTCGATCCCCTGGGAGCTGATAGACATGCAGCGTCTCGTACCCCACCCAGACCCACTGCTTCAGCATCTGTGTTTTGCCAAGATCTCTGAGGGATTTCCGTGCATGTTCAGTTTTGAGAAGTACTCATGGCTTCTATGAGGAGTACATGCAATTCACTGATTGCACACACATTTATTGAGCACATACTATGTGGCAGGCTCTGGGGCAAATGCTGGAAGGACAACAGAGAACCTGATAGATAAATCCTAACTGTGGTGGAGTTTACCTTCTAATTGGGGAGAGACAAAGAAATAGACACGATAAAGACATACAACGTGGACTGTGTTAGATCATGATCAGCACGAGGGAGAAAACAAAGCAGTGCTCTGCGATGGGAAGGGCAGGGAGGAGGATTACGGTCCTCCCATGGGAAGGATGACAAGGTCATGGAGCTGACGTGTGAGGAAAGGGGTGTTCCAGGTGGCCTGTAGCACATGCTGGGACAGCGCAGGACCCGCCTGCTGTGTCTGAAAGGTGGTCAGGGAGAACCACGTGGCTGACAGTGAGTGAGTGGCGGGAAAGGGCTAGGAGATGAGCTGGGAGAGAAGTGAGGGCAGGGCAGACGGCAGTCACTGAGGGCCCGGCCGCTCCTCTGGTGAACGGGGACGGCTGGGGAGGCGGGAAAGCAGCAGCCGCACATGGTTAGGATGCAGCTCCTTGGGGCCAGCCCTGCTGCTGCTCTTAGTCAGCGGCTGTGGAAACAGGTGGGACTCGCCCTGAGGGTTCACCTTCGCTGAATTCTACCCCTGACTGCCCACGCTGGGTGGGGGTGGGGGCAGCCGTGAGCACCCAGTCTTCTGCAAGCTCTTGGGTGGGGCTGGTGTGGGGAGCTGGCGGTCCTATTCACAGCCACATCTCAGAGCCTAGCTCCCTCCTTGGCACGAAATAGGTGCTCAATAAATACTTGTCAGCCGAGGGAATGCACACACAAAGGCCGGGTGTGGAAGGGCGGGCGTGCGCAGGAAGGTGCGCAGGTGGCCGGCGAGGAGCGGCAGGGTATTGTTAGGAGCGGACACCCGAGCTTGTCCATTCAGAACACCCTCTGGGGCCTGACGCCCTCTGGCCACTCAGCTGGGAAAGGTGACCCAGAGGCCACGGGGACTCTGTGCCAAGAAGCCCCGTTTCTGTGCCGCGCTGGGCAAGCCTCCTTTCCTCCAGCCTCAGGGCCACCACACGCCTCAGCCCAGGCTCCTCCGCAAAGCCCTCTCCCCGCTGCGATGCTCAGACACCGCTGGCCGGAGGCTGCCACTGGCGAGCCACCCAGCAGCACGCGGAGGAAGCGGGTGTGTGCACGCTCGGTGCCAGGGCAGCCCGCCCCCGGGACCAGAGCCCAGAGCAGTGGTGCCCAGCCAGGACAACCTTCACTCCAGGGCACACGTGGCAATGCCTGGAGACATTTTTGGTTGTCACAATTGGGGGCGTGCAACTGGCATCTAGTGGGTGGAGGCCAGGGATGCTGGTGCGTACCCTACATTCATAGGATGCCCCATAACAGAGAATGATCTGGTCCAAATATCAATAATCATTCACCCCTAAGGAGCCTTTTTGGGGCATTTTTCCTAATTGCACCTCCCCCACAATGAAAAGTTCATACCACAGCGACACTGTGTGTTCTGTGTATCTGTCTATGTGCTGTGGGTACAGCTGTGCTTTATACATACAGAGTACCTGCTACAGGGTGGACCTTGAGGACCTGATGCTCAGTGACATCAGCCAGTCACAGAAAGACAAGTACTGTAAGATTCCACTTATGTGACCAGAGCAAAGTCACAGACACAGAAAGCAGAATGGTTCCCCGGGTGGGGGTGGGGGGTGGGGGGAGAGAATGGGGAGTAGCTGTTTAATGAACTCCGAGTGTCAGTCTGGCAAGATGAAAAGAGCTAATGGGTGGATGGCGGTGATGGCCGCACAGCAGCGTGAGTGTGCTTTAAACATGGTTAAGGTGGTCAGTTTTATGCTACGTGTATTTCACCACAGTTTTAAACAAGAGTCATGTTTTTTCACACACACACCCCTGGGGGGCATAGCATGCCTGTCCGGGATGCATGGTTGAGAGAGGCCCTTGCGCAGGACACACCGGCTTGGATGCTCATAGCAACGCTATTCGAGGAGATGGGAGGCGGAGGGACCTGGGTGTTCCTCCCCGGTGATGGCGGGAGCTGTTCTCGGAAGGACAGTCCCCCGCTGGTCCTGCGGGGGTAAAGGGGGGGGTGGGGAGGTGGAGGTGCCGAGGGAAAGACCTGGCCATCGCTCAGCCTGTCACAGGTGCTCCTCAATCACACTCTCCAGGGTCTCAGAACGCCCTTAAACAGCCAGCATGATTTTTTGCTTCCTCTACTTGACCACTCAACAACAATTTCAAACTGACCTCTTCGCTAGATGCCAGATAATTCATTTACCCACCCCCCAACCTCCCCCAAAACAAGATGTGCTGCTTTTCGGGAGATTCTATCTCAAAAACAAGATTCATTGTTTCCAGCCTGCAGTTTGCTTCGGTTCCTCTCCCTTATAAATCCTGGCTTTGCCTTTGTTCCTTGAAACAGACTAGGAAGATGAGCCTTCCTCGTGTGAGAACGAAACAGCATGCAAATATCTAACGCGTGTCTCCGGATTCTTCTTTGGCAACAAGGAAACCCTGCCAGGTTCACGCCTGGGAGGATTATGCGACAGTCACAAGCACTGCCCCAGATGTGCACACAGCAGCACAGAGAGATCTGCACACGCCATGCAGTGCCATCGCACAGACGGCAAACGCAGATGCTGCAAAGCAACTAGACGTGGTTTGCAAAACACACATACCCACACAAGGAGGCACTCAGACATGCCACTGGGAGCACGGGGAGTGGGAAGTGGAGAGGAGAGGAATTAACGAGAACTGGACCTTGCCCAGCCAAGGATGATCACGCAGCAAAGAGGAGGATGAGGGACTCAGCCCCCTGCACCTGGGGTGGGAAACTAAACAAACAAACAAACAAAAATGAAGAAAAGAAGGAAAGTCGTCTACCACATAGCGCCACATATGTAATTTTAGAGTTTATACACACAAAGCAGCGCTTGCCTACTTTAGGAAAAATTAGACAAAGTAAAAGGCACACATCTGAGCAGCTGTTGGTGGTGGGAGGTAGAGATGGAGGATAGAATCAAGGGAATGGGTACGCAAATGAACAAATCACTCAAGCGTTGGGGCTTGTCTGGACCAATTATGGTAAAATGTCGTTACCTGAGGAGTTGGGCTAACCTCACTCTCACGAGTCAAGGTCCAAAAAAAGCCCAAGTAGGCATAAGGCATCATGTATTATTAAGACTATTCATTTCAGCTGACGCCCACTGAATTGGCTTAAGCCAGTGGTTCTCAACCTTGGCTGCACATTAGAATCGCCTGGGAATCTTTTTAAAATCCTGATGATGCTTAAGCCATTGCAGGGCCATTTTCTGTTTTTGTTGTTGTTGTATTTTTGTTTCTTTGTTTTTTTAAAAAAATGTTTTTATTGAGGAAGGGAGAGAGAGATAGAAACATCAACGATGAGAGAGAATCATTGATCAGCTGCCTCCTGCATGCCGGGGATTGAGCTCTCAACCCAAGTATGTGCCCTGACCGGGAATCGAACCAGGAGCTCCTGGTTCATAGGTTGACGCTCAACCACTGAGCCACGCCAGCCAGATTCAACAAACCTTTATAAGCACTTGCTGTGTGCAGGCATGTGAGTGAAAGAGACATGCAGGGCCATTTTCTTAAACAGAAGCCGTCGGCTCTCCCAGACGCAAAGGCTGAGAGACAGGGGGGCCCTATGCCAGCCCCAATACAGAGGGCACCTATCTCTGTGGCTTCCCTCAGTTTCTCTGAGTTCCTTCTCTCTCCTCCTCCATCTGCAGACCCACTTTCTCTGCTTCCACTCTGAGAATAGCCATTCTTTCTGGCATTGACTCAACCCAGACCGTCATGTCACCTTTGCAAACCTGAATCAGAGCTTTAGAAGTTGACCTGGAGAGATTTTTGAATAAGAGAAAAAAACAACATGTAGTAAAGAGTATAAAATAGAATCCCATTTTATGAAATAAAAAGCAATTGAAAAAATACTGATTCATTTGCATATAGTTGTGTGTATCACATAATTATAAATACAGACACAAATGAAAATATTTTGAAAGGGTACATTTAGAGTTGCTAATGTGGGTCGTCTAGTGCTGGGTTACAGGTGAACGTGAGAGGAAATTGGAACAAGGGAATTCAGTACTGAACTTAAAAATGCATATTTCATGTATCCATTTATATAAAACTGTGTATATAAAAGGGAATTAAGAAAGAAACAGAGAGCAAAAGAGAAAAACATAAAAGTGCAGCCAGACTGTGCTTCAAATCCTTAGGTTACATTTCAAATTCCCAGGGAAGGATTCTGATTGGTCCAATTTGGATCAGAGACCACATTTGAGCCAATCAATTGTGACCAGGAAGCAGAGTCATCTGAGATCTATATCTATATCTATATATCTATATATCTATATCTATATCTACCAGTATATCTATATCTATATCTATATCTATATCTATCTATATCTATATCTATATCTGTTCCCACTTTATTCATGTAGCTGAGGATCCAGAAATCCGAGAGCTGGAGTAGCCAGTCACATAAAACAAGTTTTCTACTAATGTTTTTTTCCTATGCATTTCTAGGAACTTTAAGAGGAAGAGCATGAACCAAGTAAGATGTGGGCGCAGCTTAGGAATTAACCAGGTGAGTGAAGCCGGGAAGAACATATGCAAAGGCTCTGGCAAGGCAGGACCTATGGAGCCATCGGGGATCCGTCAGTAATTCTAGGTGGTGGGAGAGGGAGGCGCAAACAATGAGAGATGAGATGACAGTAGAGACATGAGCAAAGGACTGGCCATGAAGGCCCTTGGTTGATCCTGGTGAGTGAGGAGGTCAGCAAGTTTACGGGACAGATCACATAGGGTCTTGGGCACCATTGTATGGACTTGGCTTTTCCCGAGAATGAGACGGAAGCCATTGGTGGGCTTTGACTAGAGGTGAGACAGAGTCTGACTTAGGTTCTAACAGGAAGGAGGTGCCATTGATATCTGCCCCCCAAACGCAGCCAGGCCATAAAACAGGTTGAGGTCTGTTACTCTCTTATCTCGAGTCTCCAAGATGAGAAGTTCAGCCTGTCACCCCGAAATACAGTGAGGCCATTAGCCCCCCATTTTAATCAGATCTCTCCTATCCTATTAAGCAATTTGGGGCCGTTTCTAGAGAAGATTTTGTTATTTCCCTAAATCTCCGGCTGCTTCGTTTAGACCCGGTGTTTAGGCAGAATGCAATTAACACATTCCAAACCTGGTTTCCCCTGAAATCCAATCAATTGTAACTCGTTTTCAAATCACACGCTTTCTCTAATTGTGAGCCTCAGCCTCCACAGGATAGCAATTTAAGTCAATTATTGCATCGCCTGTATGAAAATAATGCTATTTATGTTGGCAGCTCCCCACATTACTGATGAGTCTCCTCGAGCTAATGGAATAATGAAAACACAAAACAGATTTGCTGTTCTTAATAAGAGGAAGAGATAATGAAGGCAAATTAAAATAGAGGCTCAGATCTGCACGGAGAACAGGTAATGCAGTTTCTCCTTTTAAATTAACACCCGGAGTCTCAAATGCTGATGACAGGAGGCGGGGAGGAACTCAAAATTCTATTAGACACAAGTGAGCCACTTGGGCTCAATGTTGACGACTGTGGTGCCCCATCACACCTCCTGCAGTTTAGTGTTTAGTGATGGGACACTGTAGGAGCCAGCCCCGCTGGTGCACCCCATCCCCTCTCCACCCCATTTATTGAGTAAACCCGCTTCCCACCAGCTACCAGGTTCAGCTCCCTACATGCATTAGGTCATGTAATGCTCCCCAAATTCTATGAGCTTGCTGCTGTTATCATCACCATCTTAAGGAAAAGGAAGCTGGGGTTAGAGAATGTGTCATGGTTTAAATCTGCATTGTAAATCAGCACTACTGTCGCCTGTGGCCGGGTAACTTTTCGTCATGTGGAGCTGTCCTGTGCACTGTGGGACTGTTGGTAGCATTCCTGGACTCCATTCACTAGATGCCAGTTACTATCCTCACCCCTTCGAGTCATGACAACCAAAATGCCCCCCCACTGAAACCCACTGGTCTGTACTCTGGATGTTCAGCCACAACCCAGCAGCCATCTTGCCAGGAAGATCAGGCAGCATGGGGCTGGGAATCAGGAGACCTTGGTCTGCATCCTGTCGCTGTCGCATTGTGGGGCCCAAGACAAATCACAGCCCCTTTCTGGGCCGGGTGTTCCGACCTGTCAAATGGGTGCAATAACAATGGGACCCGGCATCTGGTGTGGTTGAAGAAGCTGGCCAAGGTCATGGGTGGCTTGGCCAAGGGAGAACATGAGAGGCTTGGCCAAGGGAGAGCAGCATCCAGGGGGAGGTGAGAGAGGGGAGCATCCAAGAGTGACCGGGGCCTGGCCAGCCAGCCTGAGGGTCCAGAGAGCAAGAGCAAGGCCAGCTGAGGCCAAGGAGTGTGGGGAGCAGAGGCAGGGGCAGATTCTGGGAGGCCAGAGAGTAGGACGTCCCCTACCTCTTTTCCCTTCTTTCTACACTATTCTCTCTCCCTATCCCCCCTCCGCTGTTCTAGGCACTCAGTGTCCTATACTCACACCATAACTTTGTGTCTCCATTTCATATCTAGAGAGGGGTGAAGCCAGTTGCCAAGTCTGCACAGCTAGTAAGTGGTAGAGCTGTGGTCTGACTCCAGAGTCTATTCCCTTGGAATCTGCTCCTCAGAGCTCATGGCTGCTCAGTGCACCTGGGGAATTTGGCCTAATCTCACCAAAGGTTTTGTGCCCTAACCGTGGCATGAATGATTGGGGCTTCCTGTCCTGAAGGGACCGTATGGGAGCTGGACATCGCATTAAGAGGGAACTACGTGTTGGTAAGAATGGCCTCCCATGACTCAGCTACACCGGACCACAGGATACTTCCACAGGACTTGGATGGACACAGCCAGAAGGACTGATGAGTGTGGCTTTCCCAACAGTTCATTGACATGGCGTGTGGCTTGAAGACCAAAGGAAAGTGATCAATAAAACAAGACTAAGCAAAAATATACCTGAGTGTGTGGGCCAAGAATAACCCAAGAACAACAGTCAGTCAGTAAGACAAGTGCCCAGCATGGAGACTGGCACAGTGAAGGTGCTTAGTAAATCCTGCCTTCATTCCATACCACCCCAGCACAGCACTGACGCTGCCAGCCAGGGGTCTGCTTGGAGTAGATTTTGCTGTCTTCCAACTGCTCCTTCCCTTCACTTGCTGCAGACCACTCTCCCTTGGTGGCTCACCTTTCTTTTCTGAGACCAACACTGAGCTGTGTGACCTTCAGCAGGTTGCTTGACTCTCTGAGCCTCCACTTCCTGAGGGATTGGTCAGGATCTGTGGACTCCCTTCCAGCTCTAAAATAGCAGGAGTATTCATTCTGCTCCCTTCTCTCCTCTTTTCCTCCCCTCTCCTCCATCTCTACCTGCCCTCTTTCCTTCTATCTATACGCCTCTCCACACGCCTCTGCACATAGCTCCAAGCCTCTGTTGAAATAATTTCCCCCCCAGGGATGGCGGAGCAGGACAGCATAGAGAAGACCCCTCCTTTTCTGAGGGCCTCAGGCTAAATATCAGGGCATCGGCTTGCCTTGTCAAGAACCTTCTAGCTCAGGTAGATCTCAGGTGACATCTGGTCGACAAGCTAAATATTTATGGAGCTCCTAAGATTTCCCACCACATTAAGCCCGTTGCTTTATCTCGTCTGCACACAGCCCTCCTCTTCACCTTCGGTCAGACATTTCCCAGAATCCTCTCGGTTTCAGGCACCATCTCTCAGGAGGGTGATGAAACCACGTCCGCCTCTAATCACTTCCAGCAATAATAATAGTCCCTAACATTGTATAGGATTTCTCAAGGCACGTTTGCACACGTTATCTTACTCGCTTCTCACAATAACCCCATGACTTAGACTTCATTTTGAGCCCCTTTTGGAGAGTGCTGCTAGGCCACCTGCTCCAGGCCTCACAGCTGGTGTGGCAGAGCCGTCAGCAGCCTCCCGCATGTCCTCCACGGTGGCCCAAGACTGCTCACCCACGTCTAGCTCACCTGTGGGCCCCAGGACAAGGGAGGCCCACGTACCAAATTTCTAATATGTAAAAGTTATGAACAAAGCTAAACATGTTTTTCTCCTCCTACCTTGACAACTATATTTGGAAGGTTTGAACTTAGAGATCTAGCACTGCTCAGAGTTTCCCACCAGAATGTTCTAGAAGCCATATTGTGGGTGACGTTTTTAGTTTCATGAGCCAATAAATGTTCTTTGTGCTGAAGCCAGCTTAAGTTTCTGTCACTTATAACTGAAAGTCCTGATAATACATTGGCTGTGGAAGCTACACTAGGGGACAGGTAGCCCAGCAGTCCCCTTGAGAACTGTGAAGGTCAGAGACCCATAGCAATTGATGACCAGAACTTTCAGATAAAGGAATCTATACTAATAAAAGGGTAATATGCTAATTAGGGCAGACCTCCATCCAGACAAAGCCACAGTGGCTGCAAGGCCCAAGGCTCAGGCAGCCGTGAGCCCTGGCGGCTGCCAGGCCCAGGGCTCAGGCCTTGCAGCCACTGTGGCCAGAGTGGCAGCAGCAGCGGGGTGATGGAGGCAGCACCTTCCCCGGATCATCCCGGTGGGAGCAGGCCTAAGTCATCAGTAGGACATCCCTTGAGGGCTCCCAGACTATGAGAGGGGGCAGGCCGGGCTGAGGGACCCCCTTCCAGTGCACGAATTTTTGTGCACCGGGCCTCTAGTAGTAATATAAAGTTGAATCAAAAAAGTGGACCAAGAAAACTCATAGCCCCTTGCACAACATGTGCACACACCATACACCCTTTTCAGGTAAAATAATACAGAAATACTGTGGGCACCTTGAAATTCTCAAGAAGATATCTTACCACTCAGCAGGGCTGGGATTAGCGTGAGGCAAGAGTCATAGCTCATCTGCTCCAATGAGCGGATCACAGCTCATCTGCTCCAGCCTCTTTATTTTACAAATGAGGAAACGGAGGCTGAGAGAGGAAGTCACTTGCTCGAGGTCTTACAGCTAGTGAGTTGGGAGAATCATTAATCACATCAGCACATATGTATTGACCACACACCATGTCGAATATCTCATAGTAAGTACTGGGATGCCACAGGGCAGGAGTTGGTGAACTGTGGCCCACTGCTGTTTTTGCAAATAAAGTTTTATGGAAATATGGCCCTGTCTATTTGTTTATGTATTGTTGGTGGTTGCTTTTGTGATGCAGGGGCAATGTTGTAACTGCAACATAGACTGTGTATCATGAGATGGTTGGGCTGAATCTTGGGTTCTGATTGTCTATAAGGCACTACACCACGTCTTGACATTTCCACTGTCTTCTTTGGAAGACCAAGGACCCCAGGGCCAGAGGGGTGGGTTTCTGGCTCATCTCTTCCCCTCAAAGGGTGATTTCTTTCTTTCTTTCTTTTTCTTTCTTTCTTTCTTTCTTTCTTTCTTTCTTTCTTTCTTTCTTTCTTTCTTCCCTTCTTTTATTGATTTCAGAGAGGAAGGAAGAAGAAGAGAGAAATAGAAACATCAATGATGAGAGAGAATCATTGATCAATTGCCTCCTGCACACCCCACACTGGGGATTGAGCCTGCAACCTGGGCATGTGCCCCAACTGGGAATCAAACCGTGACCTCCTGGTTCATAGGTTGACACTCAACCACTGAGCCATGCTGGCTGAGCCAGGGTGGCAATCTTGATTTCAGAATCTTTATAGGAAAATAAACACCATTAATGTTCAAGAAATCCCATCCAAGGGTCCAGTCAAAACATCCCCGTGTGGGATTGATGCCATCCTAATGGGCTCCAGATGTCCCTCGGTCTCAGTGTCCCAGTGACCTGAAGGAGGGAGGCAGGCCCTGGGGGGAGACACATGATGGGTTAGGAACCCAAAGAGGCATTTTGCCACCCCAATTTCTCTCTGCCTGGGGATGTTTGGGGAACCTCCTCACCCTTCCCTATTCAGCATTACCAGACCCATCCACCTCTGCCCTCTATGGTCTCTATAGCCTCCTTCCCTTGAGTTTATTTACCCAGGCGGTGGTTATGATTCTACTTGGAATCAGAGCTGAGGGTGACTTCCTGCAGGCCAGGCCGAGCTGGCAGCCTTATCATGTCCTGACATAAAATTTTCATTTTATGATCTTTCTCCCCTTCTAGGATGGCAGCTGCATGGTGCAGGGGTTCCTGTCTGCTTGGCTTTTTGCAGTACATTCAAAGCCAGACACGTAGGAGGTGCCCAGCACACCTTTGTTGACTAAATAAATGTCCAAGGGCATCCCCTTTTACAGGTGAGAAAATCGAAGACCAGCAGAGTGCAGGGCTTGCCCAAGTCCATGCAGTTAATTAAAATCTGTCCTACAGACGCTGTAACAAATCACCACACACTTGGTGGCCTGAAACAACAGGAATTTATTCCCTCCCAGCGCTGGAGGACGGGCATGTGAGATGGAGGTGTCGGCAGGGCTGCTCTCCCTCCAAAGGCTCTGGGGAGGACCCTTCCTGCTCCCCAAGACTGCTGGAGGCCCCAGCAGTCTTGGCGTTCCTTGGATCGTATCTGCATCCCTCCCATCTCTGCCTCTGTCTACACAAGGCCTTCTCCCTGTGTCTCTGTGTCTCTCTCCTTCTTACAGTCATTGGACTTGGGGCCCATGGCGAGATCCTCAACTCATTACATCCGCAAAGACCCTATTTCCAAACCTGATCACATTCTGAGGTCCTAGAGCAGCGGTTCTCAACCTGTGGGTCGCGACCCCTTTGGGGGTCGAATGACCCTTTCACAGGGGTCGCCTAAGACCATCGGAAAACACATATATAATTACATATTGTTTTTGTGATGAATCACTATGCTTTAATTATGTTCAATTTGTAACCATGAAAATACATCCTACATATCAGATATTTACATTACGATTCATAACAGTAGCAACATTACAGTTATGAAGTAGCAACGGAAATAATTTTATGGTTGGGGGTCAATCACAACATGAGGAACTGTATTAAAGGGTCGCGGCACTAGGAAGGTTGAGAACCACTGGTCTAGATAGACATGAATTTGGGGGGACACTATTCAACCACTAGACCGGCAGAACTAAGGAGAACTTAGGTCTCCCCCCAATCCCAGCCCACAAGGGGGCTCCACAAGGAACTGTTTTGGGAGGTCAAGTTGGCAGCCCACGGCTGTGGCTGTCAGTCTCTCGTGAACTTGTCAAGAAGGAGAGGGGAAAATAAACTCTGGGGTTAATGAAAGCAGTGAGATGATCTCGGCTGATCCCATAATCCCTGCTCTGAGCTCGGCTTTCCATCTTCAGCTGAGGGTTCTTTCTTCTTCAGAGTTTCCCCAGAGAAGCACAGTTCCAAATTTAATAAACTGCCCTCCTCCCCCAGCTCTCCCTGAGTAATGTAACGGCAGGATGATTTTCAAATGTCTGTCTTGACCCCATGATTAATGAACCTCACGGAAAAAAGTGGGGGTGGGGGCAATGGAGGTGAGTGGATAAGAATGTGGTTGATTGTGTGTTTGAATCTGTGCCCAAAGTGAATGTGTGAGCAGCCAACGTGTACGTGTGTATATGAGTGCCAGGCCAGGGATCTGGGACTGCGTGTGAGCGAGCGAATGGGCTGGCTGATACCGGTGAGCACGTGTATGTGAGTGAATAGAAATGAGTGTGCATGTGTATTTGCAACTGTGTGGTACCAGTGTGCACGAGGGCATGTCATAGAGAATGTGGGTGAGTATATTAGAATATGTGTGCCCAGGCAAAGGATGTGAGTGTGCTTGTGTGGGAAAAAGGGTGGACACGTGTCCAAGTGTGAGTGTGTGTGTTCACATGTCCATAGGCCAATGTGTGAAGGTCTGAATGGGTGTATATGGGCCTGCGGGAGTTTAGGTATATGTGTGTGATCAGGATTATATGTGATCAGGAATGTGTGACCATAGCACGGTGACTATGGTCAAAAGAACTGTACTCTTAAAAGTTGCTAAGAGAGTAGAGTCTCAGTGTTCTCACCATTACAACAACATGGTAATTATGTGGGGTGAAAGATGTGCTCACTAATCTTATTGTCACAAGCATTTCACAATCTATACATGATCAAATAATCACATTGTATACCTTAAACTTACATAATGCTATATGTCAATCATATCTCGATAAATCTAGAAGAAAAAGTTCATGAGACCAAAAAAATGTGTAACTCTAAACATCATGTTAATATTAATACCCAACTCTCTACCGTTTGCCCCCTCCTTCATGTCCTCTCTGACTTTACCTTGTATCACTCTACCCCTCATTCTCTTTTGTCAGGCACACAGGGATCCTTGAACACAGCAGGCTCCTACCTGCCTCAGGACCTTTGCACATGCTATGCTCTCTGCCAGGAATACACTTTCTCCAGAAACTTACATGGCTCGCTCCCTCCCTCACCTGTTCCTGGCTCTGCTCCAAAGTCACCTTATCTGAGTTTCCCGATGCAGTCGCCAGTCATCTCCCAGTACTCGCCATCCTCTGTCCCTGGGATGGGACAGAAGAACAGACTAGGAAGAGGGGCCGCAGTGGTGACTAAAGTTCGACAGTGAGTTAGTGACTATAGAGAAATTTCACGGGCTTGACAAGATAGCCCAGATAACATAAAATCCTTTGTCATCAAATTTTGGAAGGGAAGTTTTTTTTAGAATGTTTGGCTGGAGAGGAATTTAGAAATGACCTAGCTTCATGCTTCTTAAATGATTTGTGGTCATGAACTAGCATTAATCCTCTTTGGATAACAAGTGACAAAATATAAAACCTCAAACTGGCTTAAGCGAAAAAGCAAATTTGTTGGCTCACATACCCGTAATATCCCCACAAGTGGAACTAGCTTCAAGCTGGGCTGGACCCAGGGATTTACCCGTGTTATCGGGGCTGGTCCTCTCCATCTTCTAGCTCTGATTTCCTTGGTGCTGGCTTCAGACCCAGGAGGCCCTCTGCATGGTGGCCTGGAGTGGCTTTGGGCTTTCATTCAATTAGCTTAGCAACGGGAGTTTATTTCCCTGAAGCAAGAATTCTGGGATGACACTGGCTTCCTGGATGGAGTCACCTGCTCACTCGGGAAAGATGGCTTGCGGTGTATGGTATAGTGACAATGTGTTATTTTTGCCAAACCGCGGACTTTCACCAGATAACATAACGCCTGATTTTCTCCTGGAAAGCCACCTTATCCCGCTCTCTCAGTCCCCAAGCCAAATGGGAGATCAGTGCCCCTGGCCACAGGGACCAGTTCAGGGGCTCACAGGTGTCTTAGCTCAGGCTATTATAACAACATTCCTTAAACAATGCTTACTCCTCTCCATTCCTGAAGCTGAGAAGACCAAGATCACGACGCAGGCAAATCCAGTATCTGATGCGAGCCCACCTCCTGGTTTGCAGACAGCAGTCTTCTCGCCCTCACCTGGTGGACAGCAGTGAAAAAGTAGGCAAGCTCTCTCAGGCCCCTTCTTACAGGGCACGCATCCCATTCATGAGGGCTCCACCCTCATGACCTAATCACCCCCAAAGGCCCCACTCCTCATACCATCACATTGGGGATCAGGTTGCAACATATGAATTTGGATGGACGCAAACATTTAGTCCATAACAACACGATTTCAGTCAAGCCAGATAGGCCAATCCAAGCTAATCCCATGGCTTTTGCTTGAGCAACTGTCCAGGGAGTTCGTTTCTCTCTCCCTCTGGCCTTAGTACTGTGAGAATATCAGGCTGGAGCTCGGTCAGCCACCCTGACATCCCCAAGGGAAATCCCATCCCAGATTCAACCCAGAGGAGGCATCAGTGAGAGCTGTCCTGGGTTTTTTATTACCCAAGAAATTCGTGAGGGTTATTGGTGAATGGGTACAGAGTTTCTGTGTGGGATGATGAAAATGTTCTTGAAATGAATAGTGGTGAGGTTTGCACAACACCGTGAAATGTATTTAATGCCACTGAATCACCCATTTTAAAAATGGTTAAAATGGTCATTTCTATGTTATGTATATTTTACTACAATAAAAAATACTGTGGTACATCTACACAATGGAATGCTACACTATCATTGCAACAGCATGGATGGAACTGAAGAGCATTATGCTAAGCGAAATAAGCCAGTTGGAGAAAGATAATTATCACATGATCTCACTCATTTGTGGAACGTAATGAACAACATAAACTGATTAACAAAAATAGAACGAGAGTCATAGAAACATCGAACAGATTGTCTGACCTACGAGGGAAGGCAGGGGGTGAAGGGGTAAGAGATCAACCAAATGACTTGTATGCATGCATATGAGCATAACCAATGGACACAGACATGGGGGAGGGAGGTGAGGGCACGTGATGGGGGTTGGGGGTGGCCAGGGATAGGTCAATGGGGGAAAAAGACTTATGTAATACTTTAAACAATAAAGAATTAAAGAATTTAAATTTAACAACAACAACAAAAATAGCAATAAATTCCTGTTGTGTTTAAGTCTGTTTG
The DNA here is from genome assembly GCF_963259705.1 of Myotis daubentonii. Lineage (NCBI taxonomy): Eukaryota > Metazoa > Chordata > Mammalia > Chiroptera > Vespertilionidae > Myotis > Myotis daubentonii. The sequence continues at coordinate 69,394,577 of NC_081847.1, read as the reverse complement.
AATTGCATTTTTACTTTGTACCATCACAAGTCCATGGTAACTCTAGTTACATGCCTTTAACATATCAAAAAATACCTATCTGGTGTCCCAGCCCCTCATGGGCAACCAGCAAAGGTTCTGGGTGGAGATTCTGGCAGGTGCCAATGTACTTCTCTCTTCCGGGTGTTGCAATTGTGTATTTACAGGGTCTCTGGCAGGAGAGCTCGGGTCCAAAGGTGTGACTCTGGCGGTGGGCATTCTAACACAGCGACACAGAGTGAGGGGGCTTCCCCGAAAATCCACAGCCAATTCATTCATTCAACGACAGCACTTCCTGAGGCACCCCACCCGCTTAGCCCCTGGCATCTGGGCTGCAGGAGCCTCCAGAGATGCTCCACCCCCTGGGAGCAGCCTCTGCTCCCCCTGCAAGGAGCAGACCAGCCCCCCACACACCCCCTCTGCTTGGCCCTAAGTGCTTCCCCAAACAGATTTTTATCCCTTAAGGCGATTGCCTGTGATTTCCTGGTGACAGATGCTGTCAGATTTTCAGGCCCTGGTGGGGCAGATAGCTGGGGATTCCCCAGCCTCCCTCCCCGCCCTGTCTGGCTGCCTTCCTCCACCTCCCGACCTCCAAATGGTTATGAAAGCAACAAGCAGTATTTCTGGTCCAGCTGCAACATTTCTGAAGGGTTCCTACCGCATTCTAGACGGCGCACTCCCTCTCCCAGCAGGGGCTGGGGTAGATCTGCCCCAGACGGTCTCCTCTCGAATTTCTATTGCTCTAGGTCATCTGCTCATTTTTTTCATTCATTCATTCATTCATTCATTCATTCTGGCCATAGCAGCCTCTCTGACCTATTTCCTACCTCTTGCTTTTATCTCAGGGCTCTGTCACACTCACTCTTCTCTGTGCCATCAGCACGCCCAGCTTTCCCCACGCCGACCCCCAGCCTTTGCACTGTGCTCTGGGCCTGGAGATCCTTCTTAGATCTCATCGTGGCAGATACCAGCTCAGAGAAGACGTGCCTGACATCCTGACTAAGTGAGCCTTCACCCCTCAGACATCTAAGCACCCCTCTGTTTATCTCTTCGTGGCATCAGCATTATCTGGTGATTTTCTTGTTGATTTATTGGTGTGCTGGTTTAGGCCCCAGTTTGGTGCTGGGAACCTTCGAGTGTCTTCGGTTGGGTCCCCTCAGAAGCAGACCCTGAGAAAGAGATTCTAGTGCAAGAAGTGTATTTGGGAAGTGTGGGAGACACCAGTAAGGGAGTTGGGGAGTGACATGGGAGGGAACCCCCCGCCCCAAGAGTGTGTTACCCAGCAGGTTTCCACAGGGGGCAATTGGAGATTCATTACATCAGGGCGCCCAGGGTGACTGTGCAGAACACCCACCTTAGAGTTAGTTACTTAGTAGCCGTCTTGGTCATCAGATTCGTCATCAGATTTGTCATCAGATTCAGAGAGAGAGGGGGGGGGGGGAGGGAGAGGGAGAAAGAGGGAACATTCACATAACTTTTATTACAATATCTGTTATAATCATTCTATTTTATTATTAGTTATTGTTAATCTCATACTATGCCTAATTTATAAATTAAACTTTATCATAGGTATGCATGTATAGAAAAAAACATAGTATATGTAGGGTTCAGTACCATCAGGGTTTCAGGCGTCCCCTGGGGGTCTTGGAACGTATCCCTGGTGGATAAGGTGGAACTACTGCACATGTTTCTGCAGAGTCCCATCTCCAGCCGTCTGCCCCATGTCTCCACTGGTTACCTAACAACCATCAGATTAACATGTCTGAAAAATTTCTTGGTTTTCCACTCCCAAACTTGCTTTTCCCACACAAGTTTTTCCCATCTCGGTACATGGCATGGGCACTCAAATGTCACCTGTCAGAGAAGATCCTTCTGACCGCCAATGTAAACATGAAATAACATCCCCTCCGTGGCGCCTTCTATTTCTCCACCCTACTCTATCCTTCCCCACTGGTAGACCCACCTGACCAACTGTACATGCTTTGTTTATCGTCTGTCTTACTGAAACATCGGATTCGTAAGAGCACAAACGTTACTATGCTCCCTGTGATATTTCCAGACCCTAGATCAGTGTGGAAGACATAGTTAGGGCTCGGTAAATATGTTTGAATAAATGCATAGATGAACATAAGTATGAATGAATGAATGAATGAATGAATGATTTTGTCTCCACTACAAGACTGTGAGCTGCATGAGGACCAGGACTATGACTTGCAGCTGAGGCTGCAAAAACCCAAATTTCCAACCAGCAGTGGCTTAAGCAATTCATATAATATTTTACAAGATTTCTAGAGCAACCATTCTCAACCTTGGATTATTTTGCCCACCAGGAGACATTTGACAATGTCTGTGGAGACATGACTGGCGAGTGGGTGCTACTGGCATCTATAGGGTGGAGACCAGGGATGCTGTTAAACATCCTACAATGCACAAAACAGCTCCCACAACACAGAATTATCTGCTCCAAAATGTTAACAGTGCTGAGACCGAGAAACCCTGTTCTAAATGAAGGTGGTTTCAAGGTTGGTTCAATCGTTCTGCGGTGTCAGGACTCAGAGTCTATGTTTCTGTGATTTTCTTGGGGTCCCCAACCCTGGTTATAATACAGTTGCCATGGCTCCAAACATCACACTCATCATTCTGAGGAGAAACAAATCAATCTTATCTATCTATCTATCTGTCACGGGAATATCTTTCATTATGTGGCCAGTGACACACACAAGGTCACATGTCCATCTATAGTCCCATCACTGACTCATACTATGGAAGTGGACCCAGTGCCTCAGAACAAAATTAGGGTTATGTGAGCTAGAAAGAGGGGGAAATGGCGGTTGGGTGGTCAACTCAACCAACAGTGCCTGTCACTGAAAAGCATTTCATTTTTACTTCTTATGGATTCTACCACCAAAACCAAAACCAACCAACCAGGTAAGCATGCCTTGCTCCTTCTTCCCATCACTTCCCACTCAGAACTCCACTGTTGCTGACCTGGCTGCAGTTCCTCAGCTTGCTGGAGGCAGGAGGGGATTCTTTCCACTGTCCCATCAGACTGCATGGGATCCTAGGTTTGCCCTTGAACCCAGTTCAATAGGGTGCCCCTTCCAGTGTCCCTTCACAAAGCCAGAAATCTCTTGCTGGCTCAGCAGATCTAGGCTGCTGATAGCAGTGGCACAAACATTGAAGTTCACCAAAGAGGCCTGACCCCAGGAAAGCAGGTGGGAGTTAAGCAGCCTGAGCCGGTCCGCAAATGCTAGACAGCTGTGCACATCTTTGGGGCAGAGACGAAAAACAGATACTTAATGTATCTGCTTAGAAATGAGGATTTTCTGGTTTGGTTATGGCTGTCATTTCTAATGTGTCTCTTCTATTATTTGTAGCCTTCATGCACCTGACCTTGTCAATTTCACCCTGAGAAGCAACTTGGTGAACTGCCCCCCCCCCCCAGGGGTCCGACCCAGAGGCTCGGGGGAGCTCTCTGCCCAGCCTCAACCCTCTCGGATCTTGGTCGGGGGACAAGTCGGGGGAAGATGCTCATGCAGGAAAAGGCTTAGGAAGATGTAGATATCACTTCTCATGTTAGGGCAGAGTCCAAGCAAACTGATTTCTTGATTCTATCCTCCTCTGCCTAAGCCCCCAGACCTGTTGATGACCCCAACATCAGTCCCACACTCTCAGGGTTATCCTTGTTTCCCTTCCTTCTGTCATACCACACTGCCTTTCCACCAGTAAATCCTGTTGGCTCTTAATAAAACCTATTTCCCAAAGCCCTGATGCCTCCCCACCCCGTGTGCAAGCTGATGGAAGGAAGAGGTCTAGGGAGGCAGGTAATGTGGGCCTCCTCAGCTGCCCCTCCGAACCCACCCTGGAGGATGACCCATGGGGGTGAGGCCCCAGCAGGTGATGGGAGGGCAGAGGCAGAGTGAGGCCAGGGTCTTTATCCCCTTTGCCCCCTGCCAGGCACCAGGGATTCCCTGTGTCCTTCTGCTGGGGACCACAGTCTTCCCCTGGCCTGGTGACTGCTCCCTCCCTGCATCCCTGTGGCCAGCAGAGGTAATGGCTCCCCATTCTCCACTGCTTGCCCAGCCCCCACGCCTTTGTAAATATTTCATTCATTAAACTCCCCTTTATTACTCAGACTGAATGTGCTATCTGTTTCCTGTGGGATCCTGACAGACACACAGGGTATCATCTCATTAGCTGTAAAAAGTAAAATTAGCCATGTGTGTAGGCGGGAGAAATTGTTTTGAAAGTAAACACCAAACTGTCAATAGTCATTGCCTGCAGGAGGTAAGATAAGGGTGTTTGTTTGTTATTCATAATAAATATTCCTGTTCCTATCGTTTAGAAAGTGCAGGACTGGGAACAAAACACCACCAGCCCCTCCGACCCACAGTAGCCTGGACGGTGCCCACACTCTCCAGCCTGCAGAGTTGAAAATGTCCTTGGGGGATGCGTGTGGAGTTCAGGGATGGTCTGATCCAGGACAGTGCCAGAGGCATTGAAACACCAGCTTCTAGACATGACTTGGAAAATAGCATAAGAGCAGCATCCACAGCCAGGTTGCCTGTCCTTCCCCAACACCCAATGCACCATTGTAAGGAGACAAGAGGAAGAGACCAGCCATACACTGGAAGCTTCAGAGCTATCTCCTCAAATTTCCCATAACCATTATGCAAGGAAACCAGCGTTTCCAAACATTAAAGCTATTTGCCATTCATTTTCTAAAATTCCAAATGCCCACTTCTGATTATGTTCACCCTTCTACAATGATACATAGGCCACCACTCGGGTGTGTTTAAGATGTGTCTTTGGCTTGCCTGTGTTCCTACACACTTTGTATTCTTTTGCATAGATATTTATTTCTGTCTTCTGTAAATGGTCTGATGCTGTACAGCTCTTACATCTTCCACTCTATGCGGGGTTAGGTTCTCAGGATATGGCCATGTGGTGGTGTCTACGCCTCATCCATTGCATAATGGCTGCTCAGAACTGTGAGCATGCACCCACATTTTATCCATAATGGACGCTCAGGTAACCTCCCCCTCCTCTCCACCACCACGGATGCTGGCACGGCATCCTTAAGGTGCTCTTATGGACCCCCTAGGAACTTGTCTGGGATTGATACCTAGGAGAACAAGGTTGGGTCCTATACTTTTCCGTGTACTTAATTTGACTCAGCGATACCTGTTTACTCTTCAGAATGGCTGCACCAGAATACCCTCCCACCAGAAAATATTGCTTCATCCAATTTGTACGACTTTTCACACTTTGAGCTTTTGTTGTTAAGTTCACCAAAATCCAACACTCCTTTTGATGGGGATCTCCTCTCGTTCATATGCAATTTCCCTCTTTGTCCTTTTCAAAGCTCTTCACCTTGAATTCTAGTTTGTTGGGCCCCGGAGCTTAAGCGCATCCCAGTTTCCATGCAGCCTTTCTGACTCCAAACTCGTGCCTGTTAATCCTGTGTGATCAGGATTGATGTCAATGGCCGCAGCTCATGCATGCCCATTGTCAAGATGGGATAATTCCTCTTGATGGATTCTTCAAAACAACAGCCTTTTGTGGACAAAGAAGAGACTGTCTGCCCAAGAGGAGTAATGGACATCTGTTGTTTATGTCTGCCCAGAATCCATTTTTCTTCTTCTGGCTGTAGAACCCCGGTTTTTATCTGGGGATCTGTCCCTCCCCTGCTCCTAGTTCATGGGGGTCCATCTGACCTCCAATTCTTGACCCAGTAGAGTAACCCACACATAGCCACAGTGATGGGCAACAGACCCAGGTTATCTGATAAAATTTTAACCAAGGATATCAGTTGGAACTTTTCAAGAAGAGGTGTTCTCTTTCTTCTGAGGTTTCTGAGCTTGGAGAATAACATGGATATGCAGAGGCCACCTTGGCCATGATGCGAGGAAAGCCCACTTGAGAAAAAAAACAGAGGAAGGAGAGAAGAAGGAAAAAGGAGGAGGAGAGGGAATAGAGGAGAGAGGAGGGGAGGGAGAATCACAAATTCATTATTATATCAACACTAGAGGTCCAGTGCATGAAATTCGTGCACCGGTAGGGTCCCTAGGCCTGGCTGGTGATCAGGGTCAATCTGTGGGGTGACCGGCAGGATGATTGGGGGGCCCCTGCTGGCACCCACCTTGGCTGGCCTGGGGCCTGTAGGCTTGGGGTAGCTCCTGCACTGAGCATCTGCCCCTGGTGGTCAGTGTCCATTATAACTACTGGTCATTCCACCATTCGTTCTGCCGTTTGGTCAATTTGCATATTAGGCTTTTATTATATAGGATCTTTTGAACTGCTGGATTTCTCCATGCCTGAAGCCCGTTAACTCTGTTTTTGTTTTTGTTTTTAGAAACAAGATCCAATACATTCCTCTGTTTCAAACAAGACAGCTTGAGTTGGATTTCCACCACATAGAGCTGAAAAGGGCCCTAATACAGTGAGTGGTAGGCAGTTTACCCCAGTGCCTTTGGAAAAAGAAATCCCTGCCCATCAATCACCCATTAGGCACTGACCACATCTTGAACCTTATACCCTCCCCTGCGTTCCCTCATCCACATCGATCCAGCCGCTGGAGCTCACCAGCTTGTCCCACTTCAGGGCCTTTGCACTCACTGTGCCCTCTGCCCGAAGTGCTCTCCTGCCTCATTGTCATACAACAGTTTCCTTCTCAGGCTTCAGGACTCAACTCAAATACTGACTCCTCAGAGGGACCATCTCGACAAGCTGATCTAGACGGTCCCTCATCGGCTTGCTTTTCAGCTTGGCAGGGCAGTCACACCTATGTGATGCCTTCTGTTTATTTATTCCTTTACTTGGTTACTACTTGTCTCCCTAGTAGAATTAACTGTTTTTTCACCCTTGTAGCCCTGATGTTTAAAACAATGCCTGGTTTGTGCAAGATGCTCAATAAATATATTTGAAATAATGAAGGAAGGAAGGTTGGGGGGGAGGGAAGGAGGGAGGGAGGAAGCACAGAAGGAAGGAAGGAGAGAGGAACAGTGGGAGGGAGGGGGAAAAGCAGGAAGAAGGGGTGAGGGAGGGTGGATTCATACCAAGACTCCAGGTTTTAGAGTCATTCCCTATTTCTTCGTCCAGAACCAAACTCGGGAACAAGAGCCTTTGAAATCCCATCTTGGAATGTCCCTCTGGCCTGCCACTTAATTAAATGACCCCATAATGAAATTTCTCCCCGTTGAGTCTATATTTAATAATTAATTGACCTCTTTAGCCAGCCAGGCTTGGAGTCTCATCAATTATGTATCTCTCCCTTCTGCACTCGACACTCGCCTCCCAGGAAAATAGGGCCCAAAATGGAGCAGCTCTGAGTGTTTGGAGGCGGAGGGCCCCTGTGGGGGGCAAATGGTTCAAAAGTGTTGACCTGCTGGCGGTGGACGGGGAGGGCTGGAATAGGGCCTCACTGAGAAGGCAACACACATTGAACAAAGTCCAGAAGATTCCAGGCATGTGCGTTTCTAAGGAACAGTGTGACAGGCAATGGGAACAGCATGTGTGAAGGGCAACTATGATGATTTTGAAGGACTGAGCGTCAGTCAGCCACACTATTATCATTTGTTCGTTTCTTGTCTGTCTCCCCCACTACAACGCCAGCCTGGTGCAGATGGGAGTTTTGTCTGCTTTGTTCACTGCTGTTTCCCAAGAGTTCAGAGCAGTGCCCAGCACCGAGTAGGCACTATACTGTGGCAGGCTGCCCGAATGTGGCAAGATCAATACATATCAAGGAAAAAGAGGTGTCCCCAAGCAAGACCACTCTGGCCCAGGGGATCGAACTCTTATTCTTGTGAACGGGGAATTTGAGAGGGTTTGCAGCAGGGGGGGCGAGCTTTGATTTGCACTTGGAAAAGATCACTCGGACTGCTGCTGGGAGACGCCGCTGCAGGTGGAAATGCAGGTGGAAACCTGGCACCATGTCTCTGACACGGAGAACGCGGGTTCCCTTCAGCCGGCCTCTGGGGCAGCCGAGTGAAGAGGTGCTGTGAGCAGTGAGGGGTGCCCCTGAGTCGCACTGCTGAGAAGGATCTTATCTCAGATCGTTGGAAATTACACCTCAACGAGCTCTCAGCTCAGTCCCACAGCAGCTTAGGCGACAGGAGGCTTGCCCTGCGCAGGGGCGGCTCACCACCCGGCTGGCCTCTCTGCCGCACCACTGGCCGCCTGTCCACAGGGCTGACAGCACTTCAACTGTGCACATCAGCCCTGTGACCCTCTTAGGAAAAAGCACCATTTGATTGCATTTTGATTGGTATTTGGCAGAAGAGGGGTGTTCCAAAGGGGGGATGCACATGTAAATAGGACAGAATTTCACCCCCCCACCACCACCACAGTGTTTCATATACACGCCCAACGTAGCACAGTAAGTAAAACATAATCGAAGGGGTCACTCAGCACCACCAGCGTCTTTTGGGGACAGCCCCGGGCTGGGAGGCCCCGGTGGCCCTGCCATCGCTGGGTATCCTTTGGGTGTGACGCTGGTCCCACCTGGCTTAAGTCTCCTCCAGCGAGAACGGTCCCAGGAGCAGGGTCCCCTCCCCACACCCTCGTCCACCACCTTTCCTTCTATCTTCCTTCTGTCACTTGCTCTCTCTCCCTCCACCCTCACCCCACCTCCAGGCTGGATGCCCCCGGGGAAGCCGCCGAGGTAATGACCCCTCGACAGCTGCGCTCCCACTAAGCAGCCACCCCTCCGGGCGCCCGCCGCCTCCGGAGACAGGTTCGCACCTGCTCGGGGCCATTGCTCATCAATTAGGCCTTGGCAGCGCTTGAATGGGGCCCCTCCCCGAGCCGCCACCCCGCCCCCAGCCTGCCCCTCGGCCTGGCGCTCGCAGATGGCAGTCCCGGGCGCAGCTGCCCGCGGGCTCGCGGGGGGGCCACAAGTGCCCCAGTGTTCGCAGCCCCCAGGTTGGGCAGGAGGGCGGGCACACCTGCGCGGCACAGATGGTGCCGCCCGCCGCAGGGGCGCTGCGATCCTCCAGGGACCGGGAGGCGGGGCAAGAGCCGGGCCCTGCACTGCAAGGAGGTTGCTTTGGGGCTGGGAATCTGGGGTGTGAGAAAATGGTACAAGCGAGGGACCACGCCAGACCCTCGGCCCTTCACCTCGACTTGCGCCCCTGGCCAGTGGCCTCCCTTACCCCCCTCGCTGCTAAAAGACCGAGCCCCTTCTAGTAACCTCAGTGCCCAACAATAGGGGGTTGACTAGAAGACGTGCACTGCGGTTCTGCAGGGCCGGGGTGGAGTGTGGGGGGTGGGGGTGGGGGGAGGGACCAGCAAGGCACAGAGCAACATTGTTCTTGGCATGATCCTGCTGTGGGGGCCCAGGGCTTTGGAGCTCAGCCAGGTTGGTCCCTTCACCTCTGCCAGCCTCAGTGTTCTCATCTGTAGATTGGTGTAATGAAAGGGCTGTGGGAGAGGTAAGTGCCTTGAAGGTCTAGCATAGGACCTGGTACTCAGTAGGTACTTAATCAAGTATTTTAGTTCTTATTAAAATAACACATACTCATTATTAAGAATTCACACTTTATCAAATTGTACAAGGTTCAAAGCTAAGGTATCCTGTACTTTCACCTGCACCTGAGATAACCATTCATAAAAGTTTTGTGTTTTGCCCCATGGTTTTTCCCCTACATTTATGTCTATACATAAATATAGACGCTGAAATCAAACGAGAAGCAATTTAAGTTGGTGGTTAAAATCTTGGATGATCGTCCTGGCCGGTGCTTCTCAGTGGATAGAGCGTCAGCCTGTGGACCGAAGGGTAACAGGTTCGATTCCCGGTCAAGGGCATGTACCTCTGTTGCAGGAGCACCTGCAGGAGGCAACCAGTTGATGTGACTCTCACATCAATGTTTCTCTCTCTCCCTCTCCCCTTCTCCTCCCTTTCACTCTTTCTCTAAAGGTCAATAGAAAAATTATCCTTGGGTGAGAATTAAAAATAAAATAAAATAAAATCTTGGATGCTGGGGCCAGACTGCCTGTATTCAAAAAAACCTGGTTCTGCTGTTCCCCTGCTATGCGTCCCTAGGAAAATTACTTCACTTCTCTGGGCCCAAGTTTCCTCATCTATAACCTTTTAGGAAGGTTGTGAGATTCCCTGAGCTAATGCACACAAAACACTTCTTGCAGTGCAAACAGAAATATGAGCTTCATTGTATTGATTTTGTAACTTTTTTCTTAATATTTCTTAGACTTTTTTTCTGTGCCAGAAATGTCAAAGCAATCACATGTTTTCTTTCATAGCTGCAGACTATGCCATCCGATAATGGACCATCACATATTTAAGCAGTCTGCTCTGGTGGTGGTGGTGGGGGGTGGGGGCGGGGGGCTTTGTGGTTGGTTCCCCAAAGCTACAGTGAACACCACTGAGCGCACCCCTTTGCGACCCGCACTGTGAGGTTTTTCTGTAGCGTTAGATCCTTAGGGGAGCTATTTTGGGGTCAGGCTCAGCACGGTTTGGTTCCACCAGGGCTGGGACTAGGGTGAGGTAATCAAGGCACTGACCCAGGTACAAAAATTTAGGAGGACACCAAAAAACCTCAGGAATCAAGATAAATCATATTGAATGCAGCATTTTTAAAAGTCAAAATGAATGCTGGAAACAATCCCCAATGAATAAAACATCAAAATTTTACCGGCAGAATCCAGCAGTGTCATACTGAGCTTTATCAGAGCCTGTGGACAAAAGAAATATGTGCCTTTCTCTATATATTTTAAATATATTATTTAAGTGATCATTTTCCGCAGACCATTAAAATAGTTGAAAAAAAATATTGAAAAGTTGAAAGCTAGGCATATTAAACTCACAGCATCATTGTATATTTAAATATTTTATTTATGCCCCGAACAGAATTTGTACTTTCCTGGCTTCCATAGAAGCAACCTCATTACTAATATTTTCAAAATATTCTTCTGGAAAGAAATTAACCATGAAAAAATTACACAAAAGCATATACATTAGGGATGCACATTTCCCCTTTGGTCTCAGGCTCCAACATGGCTCAACTAGGCATTGTAGTACCTTGACCATTGGCCTTTTCAAAGGGCTATACAACGGCCACTCCCACGGACAGTGGACTCCGTTTCCAAGCATCTTGTGGGCTTAGCTGTTTTAAGCAAAGGTTCATTATCTCCCTAGTCAGTCCTTGTCTAAGGGGAGCCAGGAGCTGGTGCCTCCCTGGGCTGGCTTTCTATCCTCGCTCGCTTGTGAGAAATACTCAGCGGCTCTGCCTCAGCCTGAGCAGCTCGGTTACTGCGGCTCTGGCGCTGCCTTATCTCCGATCGGCAGAGTCCCTGCCCGGCACCCTTCATTCTCAGGAAACCTTTCAGCTCAGGTAGACACGTTCTAAAACCCTGGCGCTGCCTTGGGGCCATGAGAGCAGCTCCTGAATGGATTAGATCTGGAACCTCCGCTGACGTCATCTCATTAATACAGGTCCCTCGCCCGTGGCCAGCAAGCGCTACTCTGTTGGTTCACTGACTTATTCCCGCAGTGGACACCCTGAGCTGCCGCTCTGTGCAGCCCCCAGGGACCAAGGGGAGTTAGTCACAATCTCTGGAGCTCAGAGGGGCAGACGGTAAGATAAACAAAGAGTTTTCAAGACCCTCTCATGTCTGTTATTATCTGACCACATTGTCCCTGAAGAGTTAGAAACACTTGGGCCAGATATAATTGGATGTCAACTGGCATCTCAATCTTGTGTCCAAAGCAGTAATAGTATTAATAACAATAATAATAATAATAATAATAATAATAATAATAATAATAGTAAAGTAATAATGATTATAATGATGATGACAGAGTGTTTACTGCACCAGGACTGTTCTAGGTGCTTTACATATATTAACATTTAGTTCTCACCAGCACCCAGTCCTCATTGGTCCATTGTACAGATGAGGAAATCAAGGCATCGAGGGGTTTCATCACTTGCCTAAGTCCCTGCAGGTGATAAAAGGTGAAGCTGGGATAACCCAGGGGCTTGGCTCCAGACTTTGTGCTCTTACCTGCTACACTATGATCTTCAATTCCTCCTAACTCTCCCACCACCTTCCACACCCCAAAAAATGTCACTACGAAAAATAAAATAAAATAAAAAATCCAGGCACTATTTTTATTTCACTCTTCTCATCACTCAAATAGCAGACACCAGAAGCAGTCACCAAGACAAAGATTGGAAGGCATGTCATTTATGTGAGAGGTGAGAGATGATGAACCAAAGGGAAGCAGGGAATGAGACTGGAGAGAGAGGCAACCGCTAGATTGTGCCTTATCAAGCCCGTGACCACATGGGTGACCACAGCCTCCTCCCTCGGACAAATCCCAGAAAATGGAGCAGAGCACATGAACTATTCTGCCCGTGGGCGAGGGAGCTGAGGTGTTCATATACTAAATCCTAAGAATCTCTGGTTTGGAGCTGCTGGAGGTGCAGTGCCAGCTTGTGGGTACTTCTTCCTGCCAGCAGCAAGGCTTTCCACAGTTTCAGAGCAAGGATGGCGATATAGGCAGGTAGGTGTGACTAAAGCAACCAGGGACCATTTCCTTGTCCCTCCTGTATCCTTGTCCCTTCTCTCCTTGTGCATTCGATTTTATCAATGTTTGTGATCCCCCACAAAATCCATATGTTGAAACATAATCCCCATTGTGATAGTATTTGGAGGTGGGGCTTTGGGGAGTAATTGGGTCATGAGGGTGGAGCCCTTATGAATGGGATTAGTGCCCTTATGAAAGGGGCCCCAGAGAGCTTCCTCTTTATCCACCATCAAGTCTGCAATGTGTGGTGGGGGTCAGAGGCTGGGGGAGGTGGCGGAGGGGATCACGTCATAAGTTACATAAATGTCTAACTACTGGACTGTACACCTGAAACTAATATAATATTGAATGTCAACAGTACATACTTGAAAAAAAAATTTTTTTAATTTGTCAAAAGACTGTTACCAAGCAAGTTCCCACCAGGCAGATAAAGCATTATCCCACTAGGGCGCTCTGAGAGGCAGCACAGAACAGGGAGAGGGAGCAGAGAATGTGTCCTCCAATCCCCACCTGTCACTGGGTGAGGCTGCTTCTGGGGGCACTAACTCAGCAGCACTCTGGCTTTCCCTAAACATGGGCCACGCATGCTGCTGGAACCAGAAAAAGGGCCTCAGGTGAAGAGTCACAGGGGTTTGCAGGGCAGTGAGCGTTGTTTGGTGGGATGAGGTCAGTGCAAGAGGATGCAGACGGGACACCTTCAAAGGCTGCTGTAAATAGCTTATCACAGACAAACCGGACGACGGCCCCCATTCATGAAGCAGCTACAGTTTGCCTGGCATCATGCTCAGTGGTTTCCGTGCATAATTTCACTGCCAAATTTGCTCACCTGGTCCCTATGTAGACGGAGAAGGCAAAGCTAAGAGGAGTTAAGACTTCGCCTAAAGCCAGTTAAACATGGCGGATTCAGGATTAAAATCAGATCTATCTAAGCTGCCAGACCCAATATTTTCCCCTCGCGCTCTTTTTTCCTAGATTTCTCTGCATCTCTGCGATGCGTGATTCTCACCAGTCTGGCCCATCAGGGTAATATGTACCAAAGCTGTTATGAGTGCCGAAGTGAATAAAATGCTAATCCTCATCAATAGATTAAACTGAGAAATGCTTAAAGCAGAGATCTGCCTGCAATAAAAGCAATTGGGTTCTTTCTTTGTAATTTGACTGCTCACATGAGCCCAGGAACCTGCCTTATAGCTTTACAAATCTGTGATAATTTCCTTCAACTTTTCCATTTTATGGCTGCCATTAAAATCCCGTTGTGTTCTTAAAACAAACAAAAAAATGATTAAAACAGATGTGGCTCTTAAAGTTACAATATGAATTTTACAACCGCAGGTTTTATGATACTGAGAGAAATTTCAGCCACCAGGGTCAGAGGCAAGAAAAATGGGACCGGATTTCTGAAATGGGTTTGGGGAGGGGTAAAGGGTGGGGGTGAGGGGTTCAGAATGACAAAGACAGCCAACAGAGCTAATTTCCTGACGTTTAGTTTACTTCTCTCCCCAAGCGCTGGGGACCGACTGCAGAATGTCACATTTGCAACACTCTGCAGCCCCACGCCAAGTCCCCACAGCTACTGAGGTTGGACTCAACCATTTCCCCTCATTCCAGCCTCACTTCCAATCCCCTCGCCCCAAATCACACTTTCCAGGTAAATAGTCTGCAGCCGTCTGTTTTATTTTCCGAGGCAGCCGTTTTGTCAGCAAATGAGCTCGGAGATCCAAATTGTGCCTCTAGATCTTCAACTAATGACCCTTTGATTTGAGCAAGTCACAGACCTTTCTGCTTTCGTTTCTTCATCCACAAAACCAAGGACTTGGACCAGATCTCTAGGTTCTGTCCCTGCTCTGCAATTCCATGACCTCATTTTCAGGAGCAGAGTGCCTGGCACAAAGGACGCTCTGAATATTTGTCGCCTGAAGAAATAAAAGGATTCCTAAATTTGTTTCTTTTTTAAAAAAAATTTTAAGAAAAACAAAAGGGTTATTGACTTATATAATCATAAAAAAAGAATTAAAATAATCATGAGGTTAGTTTCCCTTTTTTTAAAAAAAAAAAAAAAAAGCAAGCGCCCTGGCTGGTAGCTCAGTTGCTTGGAGGATCATCCAGATATGCCAGGGTTTTGGCTTCCATCCCCCAGTCAAAACACATGCAGGAGTCAACCGATGAATGCATGGATGGGTAGAACAACAGATTGATGTTGCTCTCTCCCCCCTTCCCCTCTCTCTCTCAAAAATAAATCAATAAAAATAAATCTACACTAATAAAAGACAAACATGCAAATTCACTGTAACTTCACTATGCCTTAAGCCACGCCCACCAGCCAATCAAAGCGACTATATGCAAATTAACCCAACCAAGATGGCGGCTGGAAGCCTCGGAGCTGGAGTGAGCAGGAGGCTTGGTTGCCCCAATGATGGAGGAAGCCAAGCTTCCCGCCTGCTGCGGCCAGCTCTGAGCTCCACTCAAAGCAACAAAGTTTCAATTATAGAAGGTAAATAACCCCCGGTACCTGCTTTCAACCAGCCGTGGCCACGGAGCTGGAGCGAGCAGGAGTGGGTTGCCCCTGGCGATGGAGGAAGCCAAGCTTCCCTCCTGCCCACCCTGGCCGGCTCTGAGCTCCGCTCAAGGCTACAAAGTTTCAATTATAGAAGGTAAATAAATCTCAGAATAAAAAAAAAGAAAAAGAAAAAAAGGAGAGGCTGGGAGCTTCCGTTGCCCAGGGGCTTGGCCAGCTTGAAAATGGCCCTCAGCCCCTCACCCAGGCTGGCCAGGCAACCCAGTGGGGACCCCCCTACCCTAAAGGGGGTGTGGCCAGCCTGAAAACAGCCATCAGTCCCTCACCCAGGCTGGCCAAACCTCCATGGGGTGAGGGTTCCCACTGGGGGAGGGCTTGACCAGCCTGCAAACAGCCATCAGCCCCTCACCCAGGCTGGCCAGGCACCCCAGTGGGACCCCTACCCTGATCTGGGACACCCTTCAGGGCAAACCAGCCGGCCTCCACCCGTGCACCAGGCCTCTATCCTATATAATAAAAGGGTAATATGCAAACTGACCCTAACAGCAGAACGACTGGAATGACTGGTCACCATGACACACTGACAAGCAGGGGGCAGACGCTCAATGCAGGAGCTGCCCCCTGGTGGTCAGTGCGCTCCCACAGGGGGAGCTCTGCTCAGCCACAAGCCAGGCTGACAGCTGCCAGTACAGAGGTGGTGGTGGGAGCTTCTCCCACCTCCTCAGCAGCACTAAGGATGTCCGACCGCAGCTTAGGCCTGCTCCCCGCTGGCAAGTGGACATCCCCCAAGGGCTTCCGGGCTGCCAGAGGTATGTCTGATTGCCAGCTTAGGCCCAATCCCCCGGGGAGCAGGCCTAAACCAGCAGGTGGACATCGCCAGAGGGGTCCCAGACTGTGAGAGGGCACGGGCCAGACTGAGGGACCCCCCCCCCCCGCCCCCAGTGCACAAATTTTTGTGCACCGGGCCTCTAGTCAATAAATAATAAGCAATCAGAATGGGAAAGATTTCAAAGAGCCATACACAGTTATGGCAAAAATATGGCAATATGGGGATTTTTTAATGCTGCTGATAAGAATGTAAAATGGTATAATTATTTTATCTGTCAAGAAAGAGATTAATTTTACCCCTTTATTTTCAATACTTACACTGTGTATTCCATTTCCTTATATAATTGCCTTACCTAGAAACTGAAATAACAGTGTATAGATCGTAGACATCCTGTCTTATTTTTTATCTTACTGGGCCCAATTTCATGTATCATAGTATATCTACTGTTAGTTTGTAGTAATTATTTTTATTCTATTCACATAGTTTCTTTCCATCCTTGGTTTTATGTAGAATTTTTCCTAGAAACAGCTGTAGAATTTTTATCAAATGCTGTTCCAGCATATTTTTATATAACCTCTGGTTTTCCACTCTGAATTTGCTGATGTAGAAATGTAATGAATTATATCATCAGGTTTTCTAATGATGAACCACTCCTGCCTCCTGAAACAGGTGCTATTGGCTCATGATATATTATTCTTTTAATATGCCACTGAATTACATTTGCTGACATTTTATTGAGAATTTTAGCATCTCTGTTCATAAGCAAATATGACCTAGAGCTTTCCTAATTGTACTGGGAATGACAACCCCTGGCATTAAGGTTGTTCTTTGCTTTGATGGGTAATAGTGATAAGATAGATAGATATGAGTACAGGAACTGGCTTGTGTGATTATAGAGGCTGACATGTCCCACAATTCCAAGGTAAGATGACAAGCTGGAGACGCAGGAGAGGTAATGGTTTAGCTCCGGTCCAAGTCTGAAGGCCTTAGACCAGGACAGCCAATGGTGTGCTTCCATTCTGAAGGCCAGCTGGCTCAAGCCCCAGGAAGAGCTGATATTTTAGTTTGAGTCCAAAGGCAGGGAAAGCTGATGTCCAGTTCAAAGCCATTACACAGAAAGAATTCTCTCTTACTTGGAGGAGGGTTAGCCTTTTTGTTCTAATTCAAGCTTTCAACTGATTGGATGAGGCCCGCCTATATCAGGGACAGCAATCTGCTTTACTCAGTCTGTCACTTTAAATGTTACTCTTATCCAAAAACACTGTTAGGGAAACATTCAGAATAATGTTCGACCAAATAAATACCTGGACACCCTGTGGTCCAATCAAAATGACACAAAAATTTAACCATCACATTAATCATCCTGGACATCGCCTACCCCAGACGAGACGCTCCCATAACACTCTCTGCCTCTCTACCTGAGCACCAATCATACTTTATTTTTATTTCGTTTTATTTTATGCTGCTATTTATTTGTGCTTTGCTGTTAGTCCTCTCCCTATATTATGCATATTCCTTGGGTAGGTTAAATTGGCAGGAAATAAGCCTTGCTCCCTATTACGGCCTTAGCATTTCAGCACTTGTATATATTACAGATGAACAAATGGCTTCGGACAAATGGATTTTCTATCCTTATCACAATCTGAAGTTTGCCATAATAAGCTGTGGCTCTGTCTCCCTGAGGGCAGAGGATCCCATGTTATTTGTATCTGTACTGATAAGGCCAGCTCTGGGACTGGCACATAGTAGGGACTCAAAAAATGCTTGTTAAATTGAGTTCGTTTAAAGTCTCTGAGTTGGGTTGAGAGTCATTCTCTGCATGGTGGTGTGGTGGGGATGAGAATGGTGATGATCTCTGTATTAAGGAGGATGTTTTTCATTGCAAGGGACAGAAATTCAACTAAAAAATGTTTCATCTAAAAATAAAAAGAAGGGGGATATTATTGATTCAAGTAACTAAAATATATATATATATATATATATATATATATATATATATATATATATATATATATATATATCTAGACATGGAGTTTAGGCAAAGTGGAATTGGGGCATTCGAGTGACATCATGAGAACTCATTCTCTGTCCGGTAGCAGGGTCCCCATGTTTTAGCACTAGCAGCTCTAGCCCTCCAGTGTGGAAGCTTAGCACACGCCATGGAAACAATGCTGTTGGCTCGAGTCATCCTGGAGATGCCTCACATTGGCTCATCCCTCACCTTTCGCTAAGATGGTGGAGTGTTCTGATTGACCAGGCCTGAACCTCGTGTCCGTTCCTGGAAGCTGAGTCCAGGGTCATCCTTCCCTGAACCTGACTGAGAGTGTGAAAGGTTGGGGGGGGGGGGATGCATTTTACTGGCCATAGCACATGACATGGAATGAGAGAGCACGAGGAGTATTTTAATTCTATCTGTAACACATTTACATATATGAATCCCTGTAATTAAGAACCAATGTCCCATTTAGTAAAACATCATCCAGGCAGAAATATTAATCTTCCTGCATGACTCTAACAAATATTTGGAGGTGGGGGAGGATAGTATTTAGCCAATAATAACTCTTATTTCAATCTTTGTGTTCCATTCTCTAGCACCCTAAGACTCTACCCCTCAGTTACTTTGTGGTATAGCTGCTGTGGGAGCATGCCCCCCTCCTCTGCCTTGAGGAATTACTCAAATGGCATTGTCCTTTCTCCTCTTTGGTCAGCAGTAAAGCGCATTTTGCCACCTCTTACTCGAGCCTAAAACTAATAGAGGAGAGCAGAACCATATGGTCTTGTGGGCCTGAATTCTTCCCAGACTACTCCCACCTTAGCTCTAAGCCTGAGCATGTGACCCAGGCAGGGCCAATCAGCAGAGTTTATTCTCTTGGTCCCAGCCATGGGTTCAGAGATGGATATATGATCCAAGGCAATGGAATGAGACTCAATCCTTGGAATTTGTTTGGAATTATTGAGGACATAAAAGCTCTCTGTGTATTGGAGTAACTAAACTGGCAGGAAATAAGCCTGGAGCTACGGGGGCCATTCTACCACTACAAGCCTGCTTGAGAATGAAGCCAATACAGAGGGAAGCAGATCAGAAATACAGAGTGAGAACAAGTGCTCAGGACCTCCAATGGGCACCTGGATCCAGCCAGGCCTGAAGCCTTTACCTCTGTGCTTATCCACTGTGCAAACCAATAAAAGGCAGTTTTAGTTGAGTTTCTGTTATTTACAACTCAGAGACCTGAGTAACTCTGAGGAGTAAGCTATGTATTCATTAGCAGTCGATTTTATGGCCCAAGGGATCCATCCCCTCTCTCTGCTTCCACAGCCTTCAATGCTTCCATCATCACAGGGTATAGTAATGACCTCTTCAGTTATATGTGTCCCCCCAAAAACTACAGCTACTTGAGCCAGACGTCGGCCTTTTTCATTTGTGTGTCCTCTAAGCCCTGTCTAGATTCCAGAACCAACAGTTCCTGGGAGTCTACAATGTGTCAGGTCATTCCCAACATTAATGCTTCCCACTCCCTGGGAAAGTAGATATTGCCACTCCCAAGTAACAGATAGGGAAACTGAGGCAGAGAGTGGACACTTTCTTAAGGATTTAATAAGTGACAGACTCCAGATTTTAACCCAGGCCCTGTTGATTTTAAAGTATCATTTGATGAATGCTTGTTGAATGAATGGATGACTTCATAGGCTGACCTTAACATTGATCTGAATGAAATTTTAGCGTATTAGTTCTCACCAACAGATCCTGACATTGTAGAACTCCTGGAATTTTGTCAGAATGTGCCATGGGGTCTGGAGTTTCTTGGACAGCTGGGCCCCAGCTGACTTGGGGCCTCCTCCTCATCACTTCTTCTGGGCCCCCAATCTGCATCCCCCTGAACAGCTGCCTCCTATCCCTCTTTTCCCTAAACATTGGCATGCCTTCCTTCTAAAACTGCTCTTAAGTTTTGTTTTGTTCCTTCCTAAATCCACAAGACCTTAATGCTACTTTCTCCCCACTTAGGACTTCGGAAGACCTCAGCCTCTCTTTTCTGTGGCTTCTTTTCTTTTTTTAATATATTTTTATTGATTTCAGAGAGCAAGGGAGAGGGAGAGAGAGAAAAAAAATCAATGATGAGAATCATTGATTGGCTGCCTCCTGCACGCCCCCCCACTGGGGATCGAGCCCACAACCTGGGCATGTGCCCTTGACAGGAATCGAACCAGGGACCCTTCAGTCCACAGGCCAACGCTCTGTCCGCTGAACCAACCCAGGTAGGGTTCTGTGGCCTCTTTTCAATACCACTGTCCTGTGACCCATGTTCCCTGGCTCCTGTTTGATGCTTCCCTCCCTTCGGTTCCTCATGACACACTGAATTTGCTTCCGTCCTCACACAAGGCCATGCCATGTCCCACATCCCGATTTCGGCAGATTCCCTGCTATCCACCTGAAGTTCTTCTTGACCTTGCTTGCTTCTACTCATTTTGCAGATAGCTGGCCAACTACACTCCTTGGGGAATTCTCCATGTGCCCTCTACCCAGGTACATCAGAGTCCCCATTTTATCTGCCCTTAATGTTCTATATTTCTCCTTAATACCATCCAACACACCTGTAATCACTCACCTGTCTAATGCCTGCACAACTGAAGGGTGTGCACACCCTGGGGACAAAGACACTGTCCCACTGTCCCCCTGCTGAGTCCCCACCCCTAGAACAAGACTTGACACACATTAAGAAATTCATAAATACTTACTGGTTGGGTGAACGAATTAAATCAACTAATTTATGTTCAGGTTTGGAGAATTTCGATGGGTTAACAGACAACACCCAGTCAGCTGACAAACTCATCTGCATATCATTAGGCATCTCCAAATCTTCACCTGGAACTGGCACAGCGAGCACTACTGCTCTACAGCGTGACTTGCCACCTGGCCTGGGTTAGCATGAGCACACCTCCCACACCCATCCCACCCCAGCTGCCTTCCCAGCTCTGAGCTGAGGCCACACTTCCTGTCTGTACAAAAATCCCAGTCTCACCTCTGCACTTTCTCCCCTGAAAAACCTCACCCCCTCTCTACCTTTAAAGGAATAATAACCATAATACAAACAAGGATAATAATAGTGTTGGTCGTGTACCAAGTACTGTGTTAAGCATTTAGTATGTTTCAGCTCATTTAATCTTCCTATCAACCCTGTAAGGGAGGGTAGAATTATTATCTCTCTTTTACAGACAAGGAAACTGAGGCCCAGAGAGATTAAGTCAGTTATTCAAGGTCACACAGCTGGTAAGGGATGGAGCCAGACAGTCTGACCCCAGAAAAACCTCACAGAACCACTAAACTATATAATAATAACTTCCCAGCGTTTTTGACGATGACTCATAGTAGAAATACTTTTTATATCATGGCCCAGTTCACACATAGGCACTCACCCACCAAAAGACAGAAACAAGAGTTTCATAAAGCAGTTCTTACTTTTAGTATGTGCTATGCATTCTATTTCCTTAAAAATAAGTGATGGCCCTAGCTGGTTTGGCTCAGTGGATAGAGCGTCGGCGTGCGGACTCAAGGGTCCCGGGTTTGATTTCGGTCAAGGGCATGTACCTTGGTTGCGGGCACATCCCCAGTGGGGAGTGTGCAGGAGGCGGCTGATCAATGTTTTTCTCTCATCGATGTTTCTGACTCTCTATCCCTCTCCCTTCCTCTCTGTAAAAAATCAATAAAATATATTTTTAAAAAAATAAGTGATGGTCATGACCCAGGGCAATTATTGGCTGTCCAGTTTTAGTAGATTAAAATTAGGTATAAACTACATTTGAATGTGCAAAGTTGCTTTTTATTATGTTTTAAATTAAATTCATGACACTTAGATTTTAGCCAATAAAGACCCATGTCAGACTTCTATCCTACAGAAGGAAAAGGCAATAACTTTCTGTTGGTTTAAGCCACTATATTTGTGGCAATTTGTTACAGCAGCAAGGGGACACTAATACACATACCCAAGAAACTCATAACATTTGTTGCCTCTGGGAAGGGGAAATAGTTGAGGAGCAGGAGTGGGAAGGTATGGAGTGAAAAGAGTATACTGTTTGAGTTTTGAACCATGTGAATGTATTATTTCAACATAAATAAAATGTTTGGGGATTACCTTTAAGTCTCTCCTGAACCCAGTCTATACTAGTAAGCCACTGATCCACCTCAACTTCTTCCCAATAAAATAAGTGTAACTTTTCCCATCCAGACTCTCTGTCCACCTGGTTTAGGTAGCCCTGATCCCATGACCTAGCTCAGAGTGAGCATGTGACCCAGGCTCAGCCAATCAGAGTATTCTTCACCCAGCCACAGTGATTGTTCAAGTGTGGACATGTGACCTAAGCCTAGCCAATGGAAATATTTCCTCTCCCTATACACCGTGAATGGTTGAGGGACCAGCATGTGACCCAAGAAGAAAGACTCTCTAAGAAGAAAGAATTGGAGTCAAACTCCAATTGCTATAACTATCAGCCAGGGGGATACTGAATTAATGAGAGGTAAGCCTGGAACTGCAGGGCCCATCTGTGCCACCAGCTTGCGGGAAGGCCTACCTAAGAGTGAAATCAGAGCCAAGAGGTGAAGAGACTACAGGACACCGGAATCCACTTGTGCCTGAAGCCACATATAGTTTCATGGGCTGATAAATCCCTTTTGTGGTCTATGTGAGTTTGAGTGGCTGTCATTCATTTGTCACTTACAACCAAAAAGCCACTGATATGCTCCTTATTTTGCAAATGGGGAAACAGAGACCCAAAGAAGGTTCGTGCCTTGTCCAAGTTTCCCCAGGGAGTCAGTGGCAAGACCTGGATAGAGTTTATTCCTGATTCTCTTCTGTTGCTTTTGCCTCTGGACCACAATTGGCCTTTCACCCCACCCCCTTTCCAGTGCAAACACATAATCCTAGAATCTGATCTTTCCTTCCCTTCCCTTGGACCAGATCTCCTTTCCATGGGTAAAGGGAAGAAGTAAGACATGCCCCTCAGGGTAAAACAGGAAGCTTTATGAGGTAACCCAAATCTGCATGTTCTAGGGGACAATATGGATATAATGTCCCCAAAACCTATCAGCTCATTCTCAGCATGGATGTGAGATCATAAGCTTGGATCTGGGTACAAAATTGCACTTTGACAATTGTGAAAATGTGTTACACTGCTATACAACGGGTCTGGATGACTCCTAATCTGGCAGGACATGGGCCCTGGGATGGGGATGGTTTGCTGGTAGAGCAGATCCTTCATAGGGTCCGGGATGCCAGTGATAAGATAGGGTCACCTAAAGGAAAGAACACTTGTAAGCAGGGCAGATAGTCCCACTGTTTACAAACAAGG
This sequence comes from Myotis daubentonii, assembly GCF_963259705.1. Taxonomy (NCBI): domain Eukaryota; kingdom Metazoa; phylum Chordata; class Mammalia; order Chiroptera; family Vespertilionidae; genus Myotis; species Myotis daubentonii. The sequence continues at coordinate 69,371,330 of NC_081847.1, read as the reverse complement.
ACCATTCAGGCATTGACCAATCAGAACAAATGTGGAAACACACAAACCAATCAGAGCCGTCACTAGGCAAAACCAACGGACTCACTAGGAAGAGCTCCAGGTAGAATCTTGCAGCTCTAGGCCAATGCTCTGGAAGACTAAAAACCATCATAGTTGCACTGAGTGAGTGCCTACTCTATGACCTTCAAGGCATTAGCCCAAACAATCCTCACTCCCAACAACTCTTGGAGAAAAGTGCTATGTTATGTCTTTTTCACAGGTTAAGAAACTGCGGCTCAGAGAGGTTAGGGCCCAGCCGTGGGCAAACTATGGCCCACGGGCCGGATCCGGCCCATTTGAAATGAATAAAACTAAAAAAAAAAAAAAAAAAAAGACCGTACCTTTTTATGTAATGATGTTTACTTTGAATTTATATTAGTTCACACAAACACTCCATCCATGCTTTTGTTCTGGCCCTCCGGTCCAGTTTAAGAACCCATTATGGCCCTCGAGTCAAAAAGTTTGCCCACCCCTGGTTAGGCAGTTTGCCTGAGTCAAATATCTGACGGGTAGCAAAGTTGTGCTTCTAAAGCCCATGTTGGTCTGGCTACATGGTGGCAGGTCCCAGTGCAAAAAGAAAATGTGGGGGTTCCCGTTTAAAAATTATTAAGAATTTCAAGACTGTGACAGCAGAGCATTAGCCCAAGTGCAAGGCCGCTCTAAGCACAGGTCCCGTGTGACTGTACAGGTCACACCCATGACACAGGGCCTTGCCCAGAACTTACCCATGACTGAGAGTGGCCTCCCCTAAGCCTCAGGCCAGCGGCATTGGGAAGAGTGCCACTCTGGAGACAGATGAGCAGGACATGTGCCTTCTCCCCAGGCGGGGGATCTGAGGGCATAACAGTAACATCTAGACCAGCACTTCACCATTTCTCATTATTGCCTCCCTAAGGAGCCTTCTAAAGACATCTTTACCCTAATTTCACCTCCCTTCCATGGAATTTTAATACCACAGATGTACAGTATATCTGTGTTGTATGCATTAAAGAGTAAGATCCCCCCCCCCCCAAGAACCACTACACATCACCTTCCTATGTGGTTGTGAGAATTAAATGAGCGAAAGCATTCAAGGTGCTCAGGACAGGGCCTGGCACCATAAATGACCAGCTCAATGTATGTTGCTGTCCTGAATGTGTGCACTCTCTTCGACTGCCTCTACATCTGTGCATTGCTTCACTTATGACACACCTGGCTACCTACTTCCGGAAACCTGGCATCCATTGGTCTAACTCGGGCGGAAGGCTGAAGTCAGCCTACGCCTCGAAACAGCTCTGGGTGAGAATTTCTCTGAGGTCCCTCCCCAGAGGTGGCTGGGCCATGTCTCTGAAAACCCAAGCAGGGCCAGAGAGCAGTGCCCCAGCCCCAGGCAGACGACCCAGGGAACTGAAGTTCAGAGTTGAAGAGTTCAAACCCAGCGCAGTTCACAAATGTTCCTGGGCCCCAAAGAGTAACCTGAGAAATTGTTTGTATCAGCGAGGAATGACTTAACTCTTGGCAAATCCTAGAAAACAGCCTCTCTTCCTGTTTCTAGAGGCCTTCCAAAGAAAAGAAACAGTTTAGGTTTTGCTCAGCTCTGTGGTGGACGGCGGGCTCCCAACCCCTGCAACATGGGGGATCCGTGGGTGAGGCCTCAGCTCCCAGGAGCAGCGGGAGGGAATGTTAAGGGAGCACAAACCAGACTGTTGGATTTTCTCTGGCCAAGGGGGCTGAGTCAGCTTCAGACACCACCGAGGGGTGGAAGGGTCTTCAACTCTGACCCCAGAATGTCTATTCCAAATGGCCCCTCCAACCGAGCCAGGCTGATCTCACCACCCTTGACCCCACCCCATCCCATTCCCCACCACCTGGCCTTCGCACATGCTGAGCCACCTTCCTGGAACGCCCTCCCTCCCATGACAAAATAAACCCATCTGAATTTTCAGTACCTCGGTGGAGCTCTCCATCCATCGTGTGAAACCTTCCCGGAGAACCACAGTGCAACAAAAGCTTACTCTCTCTCCTTCAACTTGCTACACAACTTCATTCTTCATTCACTAATCCAACAGATAAATTTTTTTTTAAAAGCTGTTCTCAAGGCTTTTGGCCTCATGACCCCTCCACACTCTTACCAAGTATAGAAGACCCCAGAGAATTTTTGTCTATGTGGGTTATAGCTGTTGGTTTTTACCATATTAGAAACTGAAGCTGAGAGTTTTTTGAAATATTAGTTTGTGTGAAAAGAACAATAACAAACCCATTGCATGTTACTATCAGGGGGATGACAGCATCACATGTCATGTAACTGCTGGAAAACTCCACTGCATATTTGAGAGAACGAGAGTGCAAAAGGCAAATGACACCTTAGTATTGTTATATCAAACCCAAACTAGTGTTGACCTTGTGGATTCCCTGGTGGATCTGGGGGAGCCCAGGCTCACCGAAGCCGTTTTGAGCATCACTATCTTAGGGTATTTAGGCACATGAAGATCGTGATCTCTCCTCCCCTTTCCACCTCCTCGCCTCCCCCCCACCCCCCGCCTAAATCTTCTTAGATGTTATCTATCATTGGTTTTTAATATTTATTTTACTGATCCTGATTAGCATTTTTCAAAATTGAATAGACAAGGATAAAAAAGGGAAGGGAACAGAAGGAAATAATACCTATGTGTAAAGCACAAATTCTTAGTAACAAATGTGCGTATTATCATAAAAACTTTTGTTATGCATGATTCCAGACCCAGACAAGGATACAGACGTAGGTACAGATATGGTTATTAGTGTGAGTATGTATTTGTTACCATAGGTCAGTGATGGTGAACCTATGAACTCATTTTTTTGGTTGATTTTTCTTTGTTAAATGGCATTTAAATATATAAAATAAATATCAAAAATATAAATATTTGTTTTAGTATGATTGCAAATATCAAAAAATTTCTATATGTGACATGGCACCAGAGTTAAGTTAGGGTTTTTCAAAATGCAGACACGCTGAGCTCAAAAGGTTCGCCATCACTGCCATAGGTTGTGATCATAAAATTTTGAAAAATAGTATATTTTAAGACGTTTTATGGAGGTTCCTCAGCATAAGACCGTGTTTAGCAATGTGTAGGGCATTCCCCCCTCCCGCCCCCCCCCCCACCCCCGTGCATGGGTAATGATATGATATTAAATAACATTTTACATAGATATGATATGATATGATATGATATTAAATAACATTTTATCACAGAGATAGCATTAATAACTCTCATTCAATTATCTTTCAGTCACTCTGATTGCATCCAGGAGAAGTCTCACCTGGGGACAGGATGTCTTTAACACTCTCTGACCTTAGTTAGTTTCCCTGTGTAACCAAGGCAGAGATATCTTCAGGTTTAGACCTCTCCGCAGGCCACAGCATCTAGATGGGATTGAACAACTTGTTTTGGTTTCCTTTAAAAATATGTGTGTGTGTATGTGTGTGTGTATGTGTACTTATATACAAAATATTAGGTACTGTCTTTGTTTTATAGTGATGCTGGTTTCCCATTTTGACCAGAGATGTAACATATCAAGTAAATTTATTGCAGTAACAAAAATCAGTTGATTTAAAAAATACTTTAAAAAAATAATATTGCAGGTGAAATGTGTATCTGGCAAAAAGTGTATGATGAAGGTGGTGGAAATTCCAGAAATACTGACGGACTGGAAATAGCACTAAATGGAGTCAGACGTATGTGGGTTCAAATCCCAGATATGCCACTGACTGGCTTTGTGACCTTGAGCAGGTGATCCAACCAGTCTGGGACTCATTGCTCGTTTGGGCTCTGAAAGTTTTCAAGGATCAAAGACATCCTGAGGTGTCATCAGATGCCTTCCGGTGAGAGAAAGAGTCCATTCTCTCATTTGGGGCTCAAAGCAACCATGAAATAAGGGCATCATTTCTACAATTGAAAAAAGAGAGGCTGAGAGGGAGTGCAATGACCTGCCCGAGGTCACACAGCTGGAAAGTGCAGAGGCAGGGATTTGAACCAGAGACCTTTTGGATGTGAAATCTATTTTGTTCCCATTACACTTGCCCATCTTCATGGGGACAGTTACAGAAGCAGGAGTGGCCACCTGGCCAGGAATTCCTCCATCACCCACCGCTTTCTGCCTCTTCCTCCACTGATGCCACTGAAATGGTGGGGAAAGCCCAAATCATTTTAATTACTTCTGCTATAGTCAAATATTATTTTCACTTGCTTTAATTTATTAATCACAACTGAATTTATGCATGAAAAAGAGAGTAGAAAGATGAGTGAAGTCATTGTCATTGAGTTAAATATTAATAGGCTGGTTTATAAATTCAAGCTCAAGGTTACATTAATAAAAACATATAGTTGAATTGAATTTTATGAGAACAAGGTATAGAATATGCATAAAGCTGGTAGGAAAGAACTTCCCCATCCACCTGCTTGTATTTACATTTATGGTCTTCCAGGTCTGACTTACAAACATCTAGCAGCTCCCTCCCTTATTCAGATAACCAAAGGTAACAACTGGCTCAATGCTTTGTCATTTGAAGTATTCACATCAACAGTTCAAAATTTCTCTTTCTATTAAGGTGCTATTAAAAATGTGTGGCCTCTGATTGTAAATGTTATTTTATTCAAGACTAAATAAAAGAATTTTGGAAGCATCATTTCTATTGCTCCCAACCAACCAATGATCTTAGTTTCAAATTTGAATCCCCCACAGAGCATCCTCACCCCCTCTACCACGTGGTCACGTAAAAGGCACCAGCTATGAACCAGGAAACAGGTTGTCACCAGACATCACATCTGCCGGTGCCGTGATTTTGGACTTTCCAGCCTCCAGAACTGTGAGAAATACATTTCAGTTGTTTATAACCCACCCACTCTCTGGTTTTTTGTTATAGCAGCCCGAACAGACTAAGACAGGCATCCACGCCTGGGCAAATCACGAGCCCTGGATACGAATTACACCAGACGTGTCTCCCAGAATCACAGGCCTCTGCCTGCCTCTGGCTTTCCTCTCCTGTTCTACATCTTTCTTGACATGGACCCCGGTCAAAACAACTCACCTTTCGTGGCTGATTATTTAATGTCCATAAATTCCTCCCACCCAGCAGGCATGCCCCATTGCCATGTGACTGCTTCGTGTCCCATCCAAAGGTACTGTTTCTCCACCCCTTTGAATCTGGGCTTGACCTCATGATTTAATTGAAACAATTATAATGTGGTGGAAATGCCACTGTGTGAGTCCCAGAGCTTGGGTCTTAAGAAACCTTGAAGCTTCTGCTTTCACCTTCTTGGAACCTTGAGACTGTGAAGCAGTCAGTCTAGCCTCGTGGAGGATGAGACTCTCCGTGGAAGAAAGCTGAGGCACCCCAGTCAGCAGCCAGCCAGACATGGAGGGAGGCTTTGGGTCCTTTCAGACCCAATCAATCTCCCAGATTTTGTAGTTACATTGGTGAGCCCAGCAAATCATCAGAGAAACTGCCCAGCCAACCTGTGGAACCATGAGAAAGAAGAAATCACCATTGTTTTGTGCCTGTTAATTTGGGGGTGATTTGTTACACAGCAATAGATCACCGATACACCTCTCTTAGCCTCGTTTTTCTCATCTGTGAAAGGGAGACAGCAGTCCCCATCTAACAGAGTTATTTTATACAGTAACCAATCTACTGGGTGTAAAAATACTTGCAAATAATGTCATAGTATAAGTATGCCCCAAACTCTGCTAAGAAGAAATTAGCCAACCAAGCTTTTTTGGGTTGGTTGGTGTTTCTCTTCTGACCACCTCCCCCCAATATTTCAGACATACTTATACTGAACAGTTATTTGTTTATCTAAAGTTCACATTTAAAAATACATCTTGTATTTTTATTTGTTAAATCTAGCAACCCCGCCTTCAAGATTTTTACCATAACTATGCACCACCTCATATATTTTATGAGAAGAAGCCAACTGTTCTCACATTTAGTTAGCATTTTCTTTAGACCCATATCACATTTTCATTTAGATAAAATTATTCTTAAATAGAACTTCATGCCACTAATAAAAAATGGAAACATCCTTTTAAGATATAAAGAAGTAACTGAAAAAAAATGATATTCAATCGACAGCCAAACGATATTAATAGACCCTAGCTAAGGACTTTGCTCCCCCCTTCCCCAAGGTTTTTCCTCTCTGTTACAAAAAGAGATGCACCAAAATTAGAGAGGACAGAGTTTACGATAGACAAGCACCCCAGGGAGATTTTGTTCTTGAAGAATTAGAGAATTGGAGATGGAATAAATTTCTCTCATGTGAGTCAAAGTTATATACAGCCAGGTCCATATACCCAAACGTGCTGTCACCTAAAATCATTTTCGCTTCATAAACGTCGGGGAATACTGATTTCCAGAACATGAAGGGATGTGGCATTTGTTGCTCACCTGAGTTTGTGGCCCGAGATGCATAGGTCATGGATCTCAGCATCCGTGACCTATGATGACCAAGTTCAAAAATAATAAAAAGCGTTATCTACACCAGACCCTGTTCTGGGCATTGTATGTGCATGGCCCCACTTTCTCCTCCTGCCCAACCCAGCCAGAAGGCCTATCGTTTCCCCCATGTTTCTAATGCAACCAGAGACGTCACTTGGCAGATCACCGAGGCAGCAGCTGATTCTGTGATCTCAGCAGCTTTGCCTGTGTTGTCTCTCTCTCTCTCTGCACACACCCCTCCCAGGTGACAGTGACACAGGCTAAGAAGCACCTGACAAGCCTTTTGGGGCTATTTCGCCCGCTTCTCCTCCTCTTTCCCCCTCCCACAGCCCTGCTCCCAGTTTTTACTAAAAAAAAACTTAAAGTGTCCTATTCCAAGGCAGTAAAAGTTTCCAGAAATTCCCCAGAAGACAAAAGATTTTGATCCGAGTGTTTCCCACAATTTGCAATGATTTGCCTTTGGAGACACTCGGAATTCTTCTCGCTCCTGACAAGTTAGCAAGAGCCAGATCATCTCTCAGGAGTGCGGCCTTTTAACCCGAGGAGAAAACACTTGTGTGTTTCGCAAACACCATCCAACTCAAGCAGAGAGGTTCCAAATGTTTGTTGCAGTCTTTACAAAATCCAACCAATTCAGGCCCTAGTGTTAGCACCAAAAATTCAATCAACTTCTTAATCTGACATTTTATTTATTAGGACAACTTTAAGTCTCCCATCCCTCAGGGGGAAAAAAATCAGAAATTTCATCTATGTGCTTAAACATATATACTCATTTCTTTCTCGTCTTGTTTAACCATCATCCATGGACATCTTTGGGGGTAGGAGGAGGGAGATACCGTGACAGCTCTGTGGTTCGCCTTTTTACACTTGATAAAATATTGTGTATACCAGGGGTCAGCAAAGTTTCTCTATAAAGAGGCCTAATGGTAAATATTTTAGGCTTGGAAGGCCATACCATCTCTATTGCAGCTATTCAAGGCTGTTGTACGGCAAAGCAGCCACAGGCAATACTACGTAAATGGGTGAGGCTGTGTTTCAATGAAACCTCTTTACAAAAACAAGTGGCCAACGAGCCATCATCTGTGAACCCCTGTCATATAACTCTTAAGTATGAAAAATAGAGCCACGTGGTTAGAAGCTGTGGGTTTGGTACCAAGGGAGCCTGAGTTCCAATTTGGGCTGTTCCAGGATGAGTTATACGACCTAGTTCTGCATATAACTTCTCTCTGCCCTGGTTTCCTTATCTGTATGATGAGAATCAAAACAGCTAGAGCACAGTGTTGACGGGATTACATGAGCTGACGTGTGGACAAACGCAGCCCAGTCCCTGATGCACAGTAGACTCTACAGAAACGGTGGCTGCTATGGTGACTTGATACCCTGAGCCAGGCTTCTTGTTTGTCTTCTATCGTCTGCATGTTAGTCCGTTGAGTAAATACACTTTAATCTCCTTCATTGTTTCTCCCAGACTGTCTACTTTCAACATCAGTCAACACCCTTGAAGAGCTGAGGATGATGTGGGGAAGCCGATTTTCATTTTTGGACAAAATGTCTGAGTAACTGTGTGTTGGTGGGGAGCTGTTTAAAGACACAATCCACAGTGAAATATTTGTGCTTCGGTAGAATGTGCCTCCACTCCCCCGGTCAAGGACACATCTACTAAAATTTGTGACTGCACGTGGAATCCTTTGAGAGGTGGGTTGGGTTAAGTAGGGTCTTCATTGAAAGTAAGATAAACTTAAATAAAATTGCAGTGGGGTCCTTCTAAACCAAACAAAGGAGTGTGTTTTCAGGAATCGGGGTGTCCCATGGACTTCAAAGTCCAAACATGCAGGCCAGCCTCAGCAGGTACAAGACAAGAATAAAAATCTATTGGGGTCAGACGATGACACCTCTCATTCTGTGCAAGACAAGTCTCTCCTCTCTGCAAGTCCCTGCAGAAATAAGTACATGTTGATTGTGCAGCCCCCTTCCTTGGATCCGAGCCTTAAGATTTATCACAGGGTGGGGACAAGGAAGCACTTGACCGAGACAAGGAGAGAAAAGCAAACATCTGTATCTGAACTTTCCACCTTGGGTTTTGGCCAGGAGATGGGGGCCTTGCATCAGGCAGATGTGGGGAACCTGAGGAAAGAAGACCTCCCATCTCAATCCCCATGCAAGCTCTGGGTCCTCTATATGGCTTTCTCTGGCGACTTGTCCATACCCAGGGATGGTCACAGGGAAGTGAACTTGGAGCTGCAAGTTGGTGAGGCCAAGGGCAGCCTTGGTGTTTTTGCTTCCCCTGCTGTTCCTGTTTCCCATGTCGGAAGGACGAGGCCTGGCAGTCCCTGCGGTTTCATAAGGTGGGACTCAGGAGGCAGCTAAGTCGAAACCTAGTTCATCTGTCACGGGCCAGGTGGGGAGGGCAGGTTGACCCCCTGCAGAGCCTGGAGTGGAAGGTGGACTGTCCAGGCCAGAGGGTGAAGCAGCCACTGGGGGAGGAGGAGGTTGGCTCAAAAAGTCCCAAAGCTAAGGAGAGAGCAAGTTACTAGTCGGGTCCTGGCCGAGCTGAGGAAAAACAATGTCCTACTATATCAGCCACCAGCTCCCACTGCAGAGGCCCCAGCGCCCCCAGCAACCTGAGGAGTCACAATAGCAGGACAAGCTGTGGGTGCAAGGACCTCTTCCCTCCAGACCACTCAGGCACCTGCATTCACCCTGCCCCCAGACACCTGGAGGTCATCTCAGCAGAGCAGACACATATTAACCCAAGGCTGAGCCTAGAATTACTGAAATAGACTCTTTTTGTAAGACCTTTTAAAATTTTTTTCTTCTTTAATGTGATATTTAAGGGGTCAGCAAACTTTTTCTAAAAGGAGCAGATAGTAAATATTTTCAGTTTTCCAAGCGACACGGTCTCTGTTGTGGATATTTAATTCTGCTATTGTAGAGCAAGAACAGCCGCAGACATTTGTTGAATGTGGCCAAGCTCCAATACAACTTATGGACGCTGAAATTTCAATTTCATGTAATTTTCATGTGTCATAAAGTCTTTTGATTTTCTTCAACCATTTCAAAGTTTAAAAATCATTCTTAGCTTGCAGGTCAGATGAAAACAGGCCACAGGCAGGTTTGGCCAATGGGCCATAGTTCGCTGGTCCTTCTAATATTTGACTCATACAAAGAATTATATGCAAAAACCTGTGAACCCAGCACCCGACTTAAACTTCAATATATTCCTAATACCATTGATTTTGTACCCTTCTCCCATGACCCTGTCTCCCCCACCACCCTGCCCCAAGGGGAACACATCATCAAATTTGTGTTTGTTTCAGCTTTTTTTTTTTAATCAGAGTTTTAACAAATACATATGTCTCCCTAAGCAACATTTGTAAAAATGTGTGGAAGCTTTATAAAAATGATACATATCATCTCATCTATAATTTAAAGGGAATCGTTTTTTCAAATACAGTTTGCAGCTGAGAAAATGGCCTCCCTCCATTTTATTGCTAAGATTTATCCACGTTCCACGCAGCTGTGGTTCATTCCTTTTCACTAGACCCCTGGTCGGCAAACTGCGGCTCGCGAGCCACATGCGGCTCTTTGGCCCCTTGAGTGTGGCTCTTCCACAAAATACCACGTGCGGGCGCGCATGTACAGTGCGATTGGAACTTCGTGGCCCATGCGCAGAAGTCGGTACTTTGTAGAAGAGCCACACTCAAGGGGCCAAAGAGCCGCATGTGGCTCGCGAGCCGCAGTTTGCTGACCACTGCACTAGACAAAGTTTTAACCACATAGAGATGAGTATAATTGTTTCCCCCACAGAAGGGGGCTCAGGAGGAACCAGTGAATTTGAAAATAAATAGCCCCAGATGGTTTGGCTCAGTGGATAGAGCATTGGCCTGCAGACTGAAGGGTCCTGGGTTCGATTCCGGTTAAGGGCACATAGGGCATGCAGGAGGCAGCCAATCAATGATTCTCTCTCATCATTGATGTTTCTCTCTCTCTCTCCCCCTCTCCCTTCCTCTCTGAAATCAATAAAATATATTTTTTTAAAAAGAAAATAAGTAAAATTTCTCTGCACATCTACATTCATGACCCACCACCTGCCCTGCCCACTGGATGAGTCAGCATTATTTCCTCTTTGACGTGCAGCTACGTTTTCCCTCCCCAGCAGCATGTGGGCAAGTATGGCCACCTCCAAACCTCCGGCCTGTATGTCCTCACAACTGACATCTTGAATGGGATCTTTCTCTGTTGTGGGGGCCTTCCTGTGTATTGCACCTGGCCTCCACCCACTAGGTGGCGGTAGCACTGCCCAAGTTGTGATGAGCAACAACGTCTCCAGACCTTGCCCTGGGAGAGGCAGTGTCATGCCAGGTGAGACCTGCTACCCTGCACAGATTGACTTGTTTTAAATTTGAGCAATTGCAGAGACCACTCAGTGATCATGTGTCACAGAGTCTAATTCCCTGGAGAGCAAATCTGATTGGCCCAGTTTGAATCAGGTGAGAGGAGGGAGGGGTTCAGATGGTAAACACTTGGCCTCAGGGCTCCATACACATGGGTCATTGTAGGCCATTCCCAGCAAGTGGGGCCAGGTAGATAACAGAAAAAGTGCCTGTTACACCAATCGATTTTATCAGCAAGTGCCCCATGTCGTATTTCACTGGAGAATTTAACGCAGGGAATTGATTAGGAAGGTGTTGGAAGGGCTGGACGAACCAGAGGGGGCAGGTGAGGTTACCAAAGTCCACAGGTACGGCCTGCCGCCTCTGAGTCTGCTGCTGATCAGAACGAGCTGTCAGTCCTGCCACCATTGCTGCTTCTGTTGGTGCTGCCACTGTCACCTGTCAGGGGCATCACCAGGAGCTGGGAACATGGCCGCTCTCCTCTCCCGCTTCCATGAACGCCCCAATGTCTCTCATTGGTAGAATCTGTAGGAAGCCAGCGAGCAGGGAGTCCCTACAGTAGAGGAGAGATCGCCTACATCACCCTGCTCACTCACTGATTACAATCCTAGGAATTCTTGAGGCCTGTTCATGCCATTCTTAGCAGTTATTAAAAGCCTTTCATTAGTACAAGACCCGGTGCTCCTAAATGCCATGGAATAGCACCTGCAGTGTAGGTGAGGGTTCTCCAGAGAAACAGAGCTGGTAGGATAGAGATTAGAGACAGAGATAAGATATATAGAGAGATTTTAAAAAATATATATTTTATTGATTTTTTACAGAGAGGAAGGGAGAGAGATAGAGACTTAGAAACATCGATCAGCTGCCTCCTGCACACTCCCCACTGGGGATGTGCCCGCAACCAAGATACATGCCCTTGACCGGAATCAAACCTGGGACCTTTCAGTCCGCAGGCTGACGCTCTATCCACTGAGCCAAACTGGTTTCAGCGATATATAGAGAGATTTATCATGACCTATTTACTTACACAATTGCGGAGGCTGAGAAGTCCCATGATCTGCCATCTGCAAGTTAAAGACCCAGGAAAGCTGGTGGTGTCATTCTGAATCTGAATTCAAAGGCCTGAGAGCAAGGAAGTCTATGGTTTAAATCCATCCAAGGCCCAAAGAAAGTGAGATGAGATGTCCCCACTCAAGCAGGCAGGCGGGAAGCAAAAGAGGATCGAACTCCTCCTTCCTCTGCCTTTTGGTCTCTTGGGGCCCTAGTGGATTGCGTGATGCCCACCTGCATGGGGAAGGGCAATCTGCTTTACTGAGTCCACTGATTCAAATGCCAGTCTCCTCTGGAAACACCCTCACAGACACTCAGAGACAGTATTTAATCGGGTCGCCCACCGGTCAGTCAAGTTGGCACATCAATTAGCCATCACAAGCATCAAGTAGAAAGAGGAGGAAATGTTACCACGTGCCTCTCTTTCTCTCTTTCCCAACCTATAAAATGGGGGACATGGTCCCTGTCCTTTTCCTCATTAGGCCATGGACAAGTGATGAGGCTGATTGGGCAGTTACAGTAGGAAGTCTCTAATTTGTTACTTGGAAAGAATGTAAGTCTGTCTGCCAACAAATGTTTATTGAGCAATTGTATGTCTGATCCAAAGTAATTAGTAATGCTGGAAAAGCCAAAGATCTGATTCATGCCTTCAAAGAGGTTACAATCTATTAAAAAGACAAAATATTCACTTATGGAACAAATAAAGAGTAAAGAACAATAATTCAGTGATAATAAAGACCAAAGATCATGAGATATATAACAGCTCTTCATTTCCAGACCCGTGACAGGCATCACTAATCCATCACAGCATTTTTTTTCCCCATGAATCTGGATTTAGTCTCAGAATTCTTACCAAAGTAACTCACACACTAACTCTGAATCTCCCAAAATTGATAGCTGTAGCCTCCCAGACACAGGTTCAGTGACTCTAATGAAGTAAATCACTTGATCAACAAAAATTACTAACAGCCTACTATACAGCAGGCACAGAGCAGGACACAATGTTAAATACCACAGAAAGATTCATGCTTATGGATCAGAGTATAGGGAGAGGATCTAAGAAGCAAATAGGAAACTATGGTGCAATGTTATAATGTTACCTAGAGGCCCGGTGCACAAAATTCATGCATTTGGGGGGGGGGGCCTCAGCCTGGCCTGTGCCCTTTCACAGTCCGGGAGCCCTCAGGGAATGTCCAACTGATGGCTTAGTGCTGCTGCGGAGTCAGGAGAGGCTCCCGCCACCACCACTGCACTCACCAGCCATGAGCCCAGCTTCTTGATAAGCAGGGGTGCACTGACCACCAGGGGGCAGCTTCTGCATTGAGCATCTTCCCCCTGGTTGGTCAGTGCACGTCATAGCGACCATTCATTCTACCATTTGGTCAATTTGCATATTAGCCTTTTATTATATAGGATATGTGCTAAGGAGAGAATTGAGGATATACAGAGGAGAGACTCAATCCAGACTTAAGAATCAAAGATACATGAAGGATGGACAAGCGTTAACCAAATTAAAGGGAAAGTGTATTCTTGAGGGACTTTCAGTTGTAATTGACAGAAATTTAGCTCAAGTTGTCTTAAGCAAACACAGAAATACACGGGCTCCTGTAACAAACACATTTGGCTCATGTCAGTGGGAAGTCCAAAAGTAGTTAGCTTCAGGTATGGCTAGATCTAGGTACTCAAGTGATATCACCGAAAAACTGTCTCTATCTCTTAGATCTGCATTTCTCTGTGTAAACCTTCATTTTTAAGCAGGCTTCTCTCTCAGGGTGGCCTGAGCAGCTCCAGGCCACCATCCTATTGAAAACCCCAGTAGAAAGTTACCTTACAACAGTGCCAGCAGAAGTCCTGAGGTCGGCTCTAATTTGGCTACACACGGTCCTGTTTCAAATTATGAGGTCACCAAGGGGACTGAGATGCTATTCCCAGAAGAAGGAATGCTGATCTCTTCTCCACAGGAAGAAGAAAGGACAGGGGTGCTCCAGTAGAGGCCCTGGAGACCAAAGAGAACCAGTGATGCTTTGGAGGAACTCGGAAAGCTCAGGAAGTGAGTTGCCGCCTGTGAACTTGGAGAGAGATGACTCTGGGAGGTAGGCAGGAGCCAGCTCCTGAAGGGCATCTTAACCATGTTTGGGTCCAGCCTTGATCCTCAGGGCAGTGAGAAGCCATTGCCGGGTTCAGAGGACAAGCCTGAAGATTCTAAACTGCAGCGAAGAGCTTCATGGTAAGTGAGGTGACAGGGGAGAAACACTGCTTTTCAAGGTCAGGTCTTGCAAACAACCCCATGGAAGCGAACTGTGCAGTTCGGCAATCACGTGTTCCAGGGAAACCCCTCCAGGTGATGTGTGCTCCTCCAATTGATGTAGCAACCCAGAGATGCTTTCCCAGGAAAAGATGACCCTCTTATCATCGCGCTATTTCTGTGACTTATTCAAGTGATTTCAGGCCTCAGTGGAAAGAAAAGGTTGCTTTTGCCGAGGGCCACTGCATGCCACGTGCCCTGCAATATTTAAAAATGTACCTCTTGCCCTGGCCCATGTGGTCAGTTGGGTGAGTGTCATTCTGTGCACCAAAAGGTTGCCGGTTGGATTCCAGGTCAGGGCACATGCCCTGGTTGGGGGCTGAATCCCCAGGATGGGGCGTGCAGGAGGCAGCCGATCGATGTTTCACTCTCACGTCAATGTTTCTCTCTCTCTCTCCCTCTCCTTTCCTCTCTCTCTAAAATTCAATTTAAAAAATCTTTAAAGAATGTATTTCTTGTAGCATAAACAACCAAGCACCCATACCCTTCTAGAAAGTAGGCAGCGGCAAACCTTTCAGCAGTTCAGCCCTTGCCCAGCAGGCAGGCCACAACCGTCCTCCAAAAAAGGGGTCAGGGGGAGGGGACAGGGGTCAAACCCCACCTTGGAAAAAACCTAAGGGGCAGCAACCTCAGCATCACTTGTAAGACAGTGTCTGCAGGGCAAGTAGAACTGGATTTGTCCCTGCTTCTCCCACTAGGGATCTATTGAAGGGGAGGAGGAAGTTAGTTGAGTTCAGAGTTCACTGTATCGTGTCGGGGAACTGGGGCTCTGGCCAGCACTCAGTGTGGGTCATGTTCTGGGGGGCAGCACTTTCATACAATCCCTGGAGGAGGAACATTTTCTCTCACCGGGAGGCAATCCTCGGAAACAGGATCCTGGGGCCCCAACAGGGCTCTCGCCTACACTGCAGGATAAAAAACTCATTTTGCTTATAGGGACTTGCCTGCGCTAGGGCATGCTCACAATAGTCAAGAAAAGGTAATGAAAATCCCTTTCAACAAGAGCCAGAAAGTCCAGGGGTTAAGGGCAGGGGCCCCGGAGCCAGGCTGCCAGATCTTTTGCAGGTTGGGAGACATGACATGGATTGTTTCACCCTCGGGGCCTCGATTTTCTAATCTGGAAAATGGAGTCTTCAATTGCACCTACCTCGGAAATTCACTGTGAGGATTAAATAAGTTAACATATGTCAAGTGCTTAGAAGATTGCCAGCTCTTGGAAACTGCTACTTGTTAGCTGTCCTGTGCTATGGCATGATGCTTTGTTCTCTATGTTAGTTCCACATGTGCCTTATTTCATTTCATCATTTAAAAAATTAAGATTACCTGGCCAGCGTGGCTCAGTGGTTGAGTGTCGACCTATGAACCAGGGGGTCAGGGTTCGATTCCCGGTGGGGGCACATGCCCGGGTTGCGGGCTCAATCCTCAGTGAGGGCTGTGCAGGAGGCGGCCAATCAATGATTCTCTCTCATCATTGATGTTTCTCTCTCTCTCTCCCTCTCCCTTCCTCTGAAATAAATATTTAAAAAATGTATTTTTTAAAAAATGAAGATGAAAATGCTGCAAGTTAGCTAAGGTGAATTTAGCAAGAAGCTACTGAAATGTAGGAGTCACTCGCATAGCCTCTTCCCAAGCCCTGGGCAGGCCTCTGAAATAAGCCTCTGAGGGCATGTGTTGCAATATTGGCAAAAGTAAGACCATTTCTTACTTGCTCTCAAAAAGGACCTCCGACATTATATAAGCTTCAGAAGCCACAAAACTGGGTCCTCCCCTGGAGGTAGAGATTCTTGCCCCTATTTCACAGATGAGAAAGCAGGCTTACAGAGCTGCGGTGACCTTCCCAAGGTCACACAGCTAGAGAGGAGCAGAGCCAAGATGCCAATCCACGCCTATCTGTCTAGCATCCACTGCACTGACCGCCTGCCTTGAGGTGTGGACAAACCCAAGCACCACATCCCCGCCAGACAGGGCTTGCTTTCTCTTATCTTTCCCACATCAGTCTGGCCCAGGTGGCCATCACCG
Organism: Myotis daubentonii; assembly: GCF_963259705.1. NCBI lineage: Eukaryota > Metazoa > Chordata > Mammalia > Chiroptera > Vespertilionidae > Myotis > Myotis daubentonii. The sequence continues at coordinate 69,355,069 of NC_081847.1, read as the reverse complement.
AGCTTGGCTCCTGGTAGGCACAAATCAAAGGTTTTCTGGATGAATGAATGAATGAATGAATGATTTTCTAATCTCTCTTCCCATATCTAGTCCAAGGACTATGACTTTTGTTCTCTCACTGCATGTGTCTTAGAGACAACAGAGGTGTCACCGCTGGCCTAAAAGAGGGCACGGGAGTGACCCAAACAAGGACAACCAGGGGCCCCTTCTCTGGAATTTGAGTTCAGAGTGACTACAAGACCAAGACACAGGTGAGTTCATTCCTGCTGCCTTCCAGAGTGTCCTGGGTCCTGCCTGTTTCCCTCCCCAGTTCTGCAGCGTTCCTGACAATTTCATGAGCTTCTGATGACCTTACTATAAAGTCCCATTTACTCCAGATTGCCAAGAGTAGGGTTCCCGGGCTTAAAATCAAGATCACAATCAAGTGTTTCATGGCCTTTCCCAGCACTTGATGGCTTACCTGGCCACACATCTGTATAAGCAATGATGTAGATATTTGAGGGGTGCAATTTATCTTAAATGTTCTGTAGCACATCCTTTGAGGCTTAAATTTCACCCATAGCATCCCCCCACCAAATTGTCACTCTGCTTCTGTTTAAATCTTTCTTGGGAGTTTATTTCACCTTTGAACAATTCCCTTAGAATTTTTCCTCATATTAGACTAAAATCTATTACCCCCTTTGCACTCTTGCATTATTTTGCCAATCTATATATATAAAAATCTAAGCGACTGTTTGACCATTCGACTGGTAGTTATGATGTGCACTGACCACCAGGGGGCAGATGCTCAATGCATAGGCATGGAAACATGGAACAGACTGATGAATCTCAGAGGGAAGGAGGAAGGGGGGAGGGCGGGAAGAGATTAACCAAAGATCTTATATGCATACTAGAGGCCTGGTGCACCACTTCATGCACCAGTGGAGTTCTTGGCCTGGTCTGCAGGGATCAGGCCGAAACTGGCAGTCTGACATCCCCCAAGGGGTCCTGGATTGTGAGAGGGCACAGGCCAGGCCGAGGGATTCGTGCACTGGGCCTCTAGTTAATAAAGAAAAGAGACAAATGCTTATCTTGCCTTTTCTGTGTGGATTCTATTTCAGGGTTAGAAATCCAGGATGATGAGTCAAAGAAATCTATATTTTTTCTGTCTGCCTTTTCTCCAAATTGTTTTCCCTTTTTTCTCTCTCTTGGGGGAAACTTACTTGTCTACCCACTAGAATCCAGATAGGTCCTGCAGAAGACAATACAACTACTAAGACAGGGACACCAATGTTCTTGCCTTAAACACACATCTGCCCTATGAAGTAGCTAATCCCGTTATTTACCCAAAATAAATGAGAGCATGTGTCCACACAAAGACTTGTGCTTAAAATGATCATAGCAGCATTATTCACAACAGCCCAAAAGTAGAACCACCCAGATGTCCATCAACTGGTGAATGGGCAAACAAAATGTGATATATCCATACAATGGAATACTACTTAGCAATACAAAAGTAGGAACTTCCATTCCATGCAATAATATGGATGAATCTCAAAAGAATGCTGAACCTGAGAAGCCAGACACAAAAGAGTTGATATTGTATGATTCCATTTATAAGAAACTGGAAAATAGAAATCCAACCTGTAGTGACAGAAAGCAGACCACAGTTTCCTGGGACCAGGAGTGGGGGTAAGCAGTGACTGTCAAGGAGCACAAGGAACATTTTGGGGTGATGCAAATGTTTTATCTCTTGATTATGGTTGTGACTACACAGATATAGACATTTGTCAAAACTCATAGAACTGTAACTTAAAATGTGTGCATTTTATTATATGTAAAAGATACCCCGTTAAAGTTGATTCAAAAGAAAAAAAAAATCACCTGCCTTGACAAGTTCTCAATCTGATCAGACTCTTATCTGGGCATCATTCAATGATCAAATAAATTCTGAATATTTTTAAAATAAAACATTATAACTTCAAGATTACCTCTTTAACTCTAAAGGTATCTAATAAAATAATTTATTTAGAAATACCAAGTATTTATAAGTAGGTAGAGCAAAGGGAGTTGGCATAAGCTGCTGGTGGGAGACCCAGCGATCATTATCTGGTTTGGTCTAAGGCCTCTCTCCTTGGTGTATATAGAGCTGTATTCACAAAGTGTTTTTTCATACCCATCTATGTCCAAATTTCCTCTTTTTATAAGGACACCAGTCATATTGGATTGGGGCCCACCCTAATGACCTCATTTTAGCTTAATTACCTCTTTAAAGATCTTATTTCAGCCATTATTTCACATTGTGGGATCTTAGAGGTTAAGACTTCAGCATATGGATTGGGGAGAGGGATACAACTCAGCCCATACAATTGGTTACATAGCTATATTTTAATTTTTATATTAACTTTTAGCTATAATCTTTGCATTATTTTTTAGTGGTTGCTCTAGGAATTGAAATGTATAGCCTTAATTTTTCATAGTCTTGTATTTACAGTTAGTGTTCTACTACTTCCTGTAAAATGTAGAAATATTATAACCATATTGGTCCACATTCTCCTATCTTTTCTGCTATAATTGTTATATGTATCAAGTCAACATACTTGTAAACCCAACAAGGCAGTGTTATAATTTTTTTGTTTAAACAACCATGTGTATTATAAAGGATGACAAGGGAAAAAAGCAAAAACATAGTCTTTGCTATTCATTAGCTACTTAACATTTGCAGTGATCTTCATTCTTTTCTGAGGCACCAAGTTTCCATCATTTCTGTTTGTCCTAAAGAACCGCAATCAGCTTTTTGTGTAGTGCAGGTCCGCTGGCAAAGCAAATTCTCCAAAGTTTTCTTTTACCTGATAATATTCTCCATTCTTAAAGGATATTTTCTGTGGATATAGAATTCTAGGTTAACAGGGTTTATTTTCCATTATTTCATCATTTAAAAAATGGTGTTCCACTCTCTTCTGTGTTCTGTAGTTTCTCATGGGGTGTCAAACATTAGTCAAATTGTCCCCTATATATCACCTGTTGTTTTTCTCTTGCTGTTTTCATGATTTTCTCTTTAGTTTAACTTCAGCATGGCCTTTGTTATCTTTATTCTTCCTGGTGTTCATTGAACATCCCGAATCTGTGAATTCATGTCTTTCATCAAATTTGAGACATTTTCAGCCATTATTTCTTCAAATATTTTTCGAGTCACCAGCAAGGTGAGAGATGCGGACGACTTGTCAAAAACCCAGATTCTTGGGCCCTAACCCAGACCTATTGATTCAATCTCTGGTACTGAGTCCCAGGACCTTGTGCTTTAATAAGTTCCTCACGTAATGTTTAGGCACACAAAAAAGGTTGAGAATGACTGCATAGGGCTTTATAGGCTTTAAGACAGGACTATATTTTATTTACCTTTAGGATGTTCTTTACTTGTTCTATAGTGTCTCCCATCATGCCTTGTACATAGAAGGTACTTAATATACATGTAGACTTGCATGTAATATTTGTATGAATGTGTGGGGTGGTTTGCTCTTTATATTTCAAAGGCCTTTCTCATACCAGTCTTCACCTCATCAACAGATCTCAGATTGAGGTGGTTGTAGTTCATTCTGAGTTAATTAGGACTCCTCTGGTATCTGGTCACAGAAATACAGCCCTAACTGATTTAAACAAAACAAAGGAAATTTGTTAGACCAGGCAACTAAAAAGTAAGTGATCATGTCAGCTTCAGTCATGGCTGAATCCAGTGCACTAAAGACACATCACTATTACCTTTTCTCTCCAGGTCTCACGTCTTCTTTCCTTTAGGTTAGTTTTATTTATAGGCAGGCCTTTTCCCACTTTGATAAACACTGTTGTCAATAGTTCTGAGCTCACAGGGTCCTCATACTTGTGTTCCCAAAGTAAATGGAGCAACACTTCCCGGACAGCACCAAACAAAGCCCCAGAAAGGACTTCTGTTGGCCTGGCTTGATTCATGTGCCCATTGTTGAACCAAGCATTGCAGCTAGGGCGATGGAGAACTGCGATTGGCTCTCCTGAGTCACATGGTCAGCCCTGAGGTAGAAGAGTTGAGGAAGGGTGGGGATGGTCATGATTGACAGCCCCTATGTAGGAGGATGAAAGGATGCCCAGAGCACAAACTAGCAGATGTCTCCTCCCACAGTCTCAACACAATGGATGGGAACTCTTGTCAATGCCTTTCAACTGAGAAACTTTAGAATCACGTTTATGAAGTGGGCCCCCTTCTTACTCCAGGGAGGTTAATACAAATTCCATAAACCAGTCACTCCCAATCCTGGCTGTAAATCAAAATCCCCTTGGCATGCTTCCTAAAAATACAAATTCCTGGACCCCTCCCCAGACCTAAAGCAGCAGAATCCCAGTGGGCATGGCCAGGGAGGGTACATAAAATTTGACATGCAGAATGGTAATAATTTTTCCCAGCCAGCCTACATTCCCCTTTCCTCAAGAAACCACAGTTTTCCTTCTAAAACCCCCTGCACCAAGTTTCAGTCCATACAATTGGGGAGGGGGGTAATGATCGCTCCCCGGTAGGTGAGCACATGACCTAAGCCTGGCCAATCAGAGGATCTGGCTGGACCTCCAATGTTCAGGGATGGACATTCAATGCGACCTGAGCCAGGGAGCCCCAGGCCCAGAATTTTACTGGAAATCTTGGGGAAGAGAAGAGCTCTCTTACCATTGGAAACATGAGCTGTGAAGGTGATGGAAGCCTGCAGAGCCAGGGGCCGCCACCTGGTGAGGACCCACCAGAGAGGGAAGCCTTCCATAGGCAAAATCGAGCTGAAGAGGCAAAGAGATGGTCTAGGGCAGTGATGGCGAACCTTTCGAGCTCAGCGTGTCTGCATTTTGAAAAACCCTAACTTAACTCTGGTGCTGTGTCACCTATAGAAATTTTTTGATATTTGCAACCATAATAAAACAAAGATTTATATTTTTGATATTTATTTTATATATTTAAATGCCATTTAACAAAGAAAAATCAACCAAAAAAATGAGTTCGCGTGTCACCTCTGACACGCGTGTCATAGGTTCGCCATTACTGGTCTAGGGATTCTCGGGGGAACAGCCCAAGAATGGGCCAACATGCAGAAGACCCAGAGAGCTGAGACTGTCACAGAGAAATGAGGCCAGAGTCCTGAAAGCGCCCACCTGCAGCCTGCCCCACCTCCAGACCTGCGTTAGGCCAGTCTCCAACCTCCCTTACAGGAAGTCACTTTGAGTTGTGTTTTTCTGTTACCTATAAACAGAGGTAAGTCATTCATGTTCCAAAGCTCATTCATTCATTCAACAACGGTTGCCGTCGACTCTAATGCTTCGCACTATCCTAGACACTGGGGATGCGGCAGCGACCAAAACACACAGACTCCCTGTCCTCGTGGAGATGACAGCGAGGAGGGTTGACAGGCAATCAGAGTCACCTTCTTGCACATACACATAAAAATCAGTAAAAATAGCACGTCAGGCGCAGAGAATGCAAACAAGGGAGGAGGATGGGGTGCCAGGGCGGTGGGAGGGATAAATAGGGTTGCCAGGGAAGGCCTCGCCGCCGCCAAGGTGACATTTGAGCAGCGACTCAAGGAAGTGAAGGAATGAGCAAAGCAGATATTGGCAAAAGGGAGGTGTTCCAGCTGTGGGAACAGCCAGTTCAAAGGTCCAGACACAGGAGCATTTTTTAGGAAGAGCGAGGAAGCCATTGTGGCCCAGGGAAGGAGAGTGAGGGGAACGGTGGGGTGAAAAATGAAGTAAAAATAGCGGCTTGATTGTGGGCGGCCTTCAGGATGCTTGTCAAGACTTTGGCTTTTCCGCTGAGATGGGGGCCATGGCAGGATGGTGACAGAAGAGACTCATGGTTTGTGTGGCCCTGGGCAAGTCACTTCAACTCGGTGAGCCCCACTTGCCTCATGTGCAAAATGAGGGCAAGTTTCATTAGGCAAACGCCACAGTAATAATTGTTGTAGACAAGATCCACTCACGATTGCTAAAATCAGCCGGCGACAGTTTGCAGAGAAACAGGATAGCCTTGAAGTTTCACCCCCGCCCCCTCCCCCAAGATGTTTATTAATTACAAAGGGAAACCTGGTAACCTCACAGTGGAGAAACCCAGCAGATGCCACCTTGACTAAGTGATGTCGGTTTAACATCATCAATAATAAGACCCAGCCACATCACTCGCCCCTCTAAGATGCCCTGAGGATGCAATATCACTTCCCTAGTGTTCTTGCCAAAATGCACAACCTCAGTCTAAACGTGAGAAAATATCAGACTAACCCAAATGGAAAGAAATTCTTCAAAATAACTGACCTCTGCTTATCATAAGAGCTGAGGCCATGAAAAAAAAAAAAAAAACCACAAAAACAAGGAAGATAAAGAAATGGTCCCAGGTTGGAGAAGACTAAACATCTAAATGCAATGTGGATTTCCAGACTGGATTTTGGGATGGAAAAAGGACATGAGCGGGAAAACCGGTAAAATGTAAATAAGGTCTGTAATTTAGTTGGTAGCATTGCACCAATGTTAATTTTGGGGGGATTGGAACTTGATGCTTGTACTATGGTTATGTCAATTGCTAACATAGGGGAGGCTGGGTGAAGGGTACACTAGTTCTACAATTTTTCTGAAAGTATTTCAAAATGCAGAATTTCACATTGGGGTGAGTAGTAGTTCTCACCACATAGGGACGGAATGCAGATTGAACAGAGCAAAGCCTGCAGTGCACTGCTAGGTGAGGGTTCTATAAACGATGGTGATTTTTACTGCTAGCTCCTTTCCATCTGTTATCAAACACTTGCAAAGCACCAGCATGCTCACCACTGCTTGATAGCTTCCACTCTCTCCAGCCCTCAGCAGTGACTTCTCTGCTTGGGATTCAGTAAACAGGATTCCTCAGATCAGTCCTAGAAACCAAGAGTTTAAACAAAAGCAAGCTGTGCCTCCTCGCTGCCTGCATCACTGGGATTAGGAAATCGAAACCAGAGGTTCCTGAGTGCTGAATGCATCAAGCTAACAACTCCGCCCCCCGGCCCCCACCCTCCACCCCCAGCTCCCAGAAGCAGATGGCAGAATTTAGTAGAAAGGGTCTTTAAAAAAAAAGAAGAAGAAAGAAAGCACCCATCCTTGGATTGACCTGCCACATTGTCGATGACAAAGGGATGGGTCATGTTTGGTTTTATCCTGGATCATTTTTTTTACCGTAAATCAGTGGTCTCCAAACTTCTGATCAGACATAGTAGCTTGCAACGACTCCCTCAATATTTATTGATTTTCTTATTAAGCATATACATATACTACTATTTTAACATATTCTGTGAATGCTAAATCATATGCAAGAAAAAGTGTAAAGAGGAGGTGATAAAGAAGAAATAAATGATATTTTGAAAAATTACTAAAATGCATTAAAATATTTTTGCTCTCTCTAAATTACTATTAATATTTCAATATTGAAAACAGTGTGACTCAAAATCCTTCATTATTTTAAAATTCTTGGTGTATAATTATACGGTCCAGTTTATATCAACATTTGATTTTAATGGCGGTCATAAATGGAAAAGTAACCTCATAAAGATATGTCTTCCAACTGGAAGAAGGGTATCACTTGCTGTAGTTATTTTTAAAAAATGATTTCCACCTTCCGATTCCATATACCAATTTTTCAAAGGTTTTTGTTGAAATTTGTTTGATTATTTCTCTCTTCCTTGAGATTAAGCTACTCTTCTTGAAAATGAATTGAAAGTGTTGAATCTTTACACTTTTAACATAAGAGTTTAAAATCCGCAGAAGTACTAGGTTGGGATGTTTTAAATTATAGCAGAAAATCCTGTTTCCAGGCCTTTAAATTTTGTACAATTTTGAGCATTTCTATAGGTAATGTACATAATTTCCAATAGTGTAAATATGTCAACAGCAATCCCTTAACAAGAGCACTCCAAACATCTCTTTTCGCATTGCTCTCTCCATAGTCCAGTTTTCTTTTCAAAAGCAATCCTTTTCTCTCTCATTTTTCAAGTGCCACCTTTACCCCGAAGGCCCGGAATAAGTGTGTGGCTAACCAAGGGCCTGGAGCGGGAGGAATGTGAACTCTGCCCTCTTCCCGTGCTTGCATTACTCACATCGTCTTCTCCCCAAGGAATCTCTTTGGCCACTTGTCCATTGCCATTGGGAAGGGTTGGGTCAATTAAAAGTGGAGTGGCCTCAAAGCCCCCATCTGGTCCTTCTCTGCCGTTCCCTCCTCATGGAGGCAGAGACAGCAAGACAAAGGGGCCTACACACCACCCTCAGTCTCCCTCAGTCTCCCAGACCACGCACCCTGGGGTCCTGGAATTTCCTTCCAGGGCTGTGTGAGCCTCTTCCCCAGGGCTGACTCCCAAGAGCAGATTGCATCAGCGAGATACACACCCTGCAGCCCCAGGAAGGCCAAGGGAGCGGGGTGGAGCTTGGACATTCAGGCTGGCACGTGGAAACGCACATGCACAGTGCCCCTTGAAGTGAGACGGAGCTGGAGAGAGAAAGAAAGAGGAAACGGGTTGTGGGCTGGGTGACATTCCAGCCACAACATGGAGAAGCCCAAGAATCCTAAACCTGGCTCTCCAGGTCATCATGAAGGTGTATTTGTAAAAGTAGGAGGCTAGAACATGTTTTAACATTTTGATATTCAGATATATGGTAATTGGGCCTCCGTTGGGTATAACTGTCCCCAAAATTGATAGGGACAGTTAATCGGGCCAAATTGGTATCACTCAGCTACCTCCTCTAGATAGGCAGCCTTTTCCGAAGGCCATTTGATGGGGCTCCTCTCTTCCCGTTAAAGTGTCTGGCAAACTCTAACTTGAGTTCTCATTTCGAGAGGTCTCTAGGCAGCTGCTGGCCTGCGAAAGACAGCACACCAGGATTTATGCTGGAGTTTTCCAATGCCAAGGCCTGGGGAGCAACACACTTGTGATGTGTTGATGGTTAGTCAATTAACTTACGCTCCTTAGAGATTCACAAATGCTCCTTAGAAATGATGTATATGCCCTCTCCGTTCTCAGACACTATTCATCACCCCTCATCCCATATTTTTTGGAAAGAATTTCAGGATGACAGTAGAAATCATAAGAGTGGCCCTTGAAATGGGTTTTCAGACTTGGGGCAGAACTGAGAATTTTCTCTCTCCTGGTCCCCAAAAGAGAATCACCTCATTTTGGTCAGTCGCCCGTGGTCAGCAAACTGTGGCTCGCGAACCACATGCGGCTCTTTGACCCCTTGAGTGTGGCTCTTCCTAAGCCTTAAGAGTACCCTAATTAAGTTAATAACAATGTACCTACCTATATAGTTTAAGTTTAAAAAATTTGGCTCTCAAAAGAAATGTCAATCATTGTACTGTTGATATTTGGCTCTGTTGACTAATGAGTTTGCCAACCACTGGTCTAGACTTTCAGATCCATGCCAGTCCACCACTCACTGAGTAGGCTGACACCCTGGTCTCTAGCTAGGAGAGCACCAATCCTGAGCATGTCTGAGACATCCAGATCCAAGACTATTAACACAGCCAGAGGGGGTCCCACTGCCAACTGGAATATTAGGTGTTAGTAAAGCTGAATGTCTTTCTTATTATTTTAGATTAAAATGATATATTAGAACTAGAAGGTCATATATTGTCTTCTAGATCCCATGGATGACCTGGTCTAGTACGCATCGGTGACACTGCCCTACGTCATGAATTCCAAAGAGAAGTCACTGAGGAGCCTCAGAGCGGACTTTCTGCTTAAACAGATGCTAAGCAATTAAGGTTTCTCAAAGGAGGAAGAGGAGGAGAAGGAGGAGAAGGAGGGGGAGGAGGAGGAAGAAGAAGAGAAAGAGGAGGAAGAGAAAAGGAAAAATAAGAAGCAGAGGAAGAAGAAGGTTCAATAAAACGTTTTAATCATGTGGTTGGAAGGAAACTTAGAGATTCTGAACTCTCTAGTGAGGAAAGTGGAGCAAGGGAAGCAGGGCCACAGCAGAAAGAGAAGCCACAGAGCACAGATTGGCAGCTAGAAGATGAATAATTTCTGGGGATCTAATGCCCAGGATTGTGATTACAGTTAACAATACTGCATTATGCTTGAAAGTTGCTAAGAGAGTAAATCTTACATGTTCTCACCACAAAAAGAAATGGCAATTACATGACGTGAGGGAGGTGTTAGCTAATAATCATATTGTAATATAGAAGTGTATCAATCAACACCGTGCACATCTTAAACGTACACAGTGTTTTATGTTAATAGCATCTCAATAAATCTGGTGGGAGGAGTCAGGAGACTGGGATCTAGTTCATTTTAGTCTCTACCTAACTGATTGCCTCTTGTCAGATCAGAGTTAGGCTTGATGTTCTCCAAGTTGGAAAGCTTAGCTATGCCTCCAATCAAGGGCTGTAAATGCAAATTCCTACAGGGACCAGGGAATAAAGATAAATGAATATGGAAGTTCAAGTGTGAAGCAATAGGGAGCGGTGAGCTGGAGAGAATAACCACCATTCAGTATCAGTTGATGTCAGTTAGGCAGGAATATAAGCCGAGGGTTGACAGGTGCCCCCCCTCCCCGCCTTTTTTTTTTTTTTTTTTCAGGAAAAGCTAGGAATCCAGATATTATATGAAATTTTCTTGTTATTAACAACAACATCTAATTTAAAAAAAAAAAACAACTCTTTTTTGAAACACTGTTGGACAAAGTCCACCCTGAAGTCAGCTGCCTCCGGTCACTTGCACACATAACTGCATTTCAGCTTCACTGGCAGCACTGGCTGCAAAGGACTTTATGTTGCTCTGGCCTAATACCCTTCATGTTTACTTCTGCTGAAGAAGTTTATTTGCCTGGGGAGTAGCTCCCTAACACAAACATTTGTTTTAACTGTTGTGGCAAGTCATTCATTTGCCAGGAGGCCAAGAAGAACAGCCAAACCTTTCCCCCCACAAACATGTCGTTAGGCCACTTTAGAACAGCGTCTGCAGATTTGTTTGTTTCCCTCTGGAAAAGAGGCCACCGTGGTCTAGGGGTGGAAGGAAGATGCCCGCCTGTCCAGACGGGGTGCGAGTTTACATCTCAGCACTGCAGATGCAACACCGGACATCCAAGGGGGGCCTGGATAGCCACAGTGGCGTCCACTCGATCCAAACACACACCTCTCCTCCGTGTGAAGATCGGCTCTCCCTTCCTCTTACTCCCAGCCATCTTTATTTTCCGGGCCTGCTCCTTGGTTGACATTGCCATAGTTTTGGACGCATATCAGGTTAATTCCTCTCTTTCTTGCTTCACACAATTCCATGCAAATGATCTCAGCCTCAACACACATTTCAGAGGGAGTCATTTTATTTGATTCTTTAATCTTAACTTTGCCCTCCAAGCATGCCAATCACCCAGTGCTCAATTTTTAATATGATTGTACAAAAAATTATGGGGGGAAATGGAATCTAAATAATGGACTTGATATTTTTTTTTACTATCAGGCAAGAATTAATTCTTCCAAATAATTGTCTAGAGGTGATTCAATTTCACCTGCTCTTTAAATATGCATTTTTCAGTGCTCTATGGCTTGAAGGGACGACTTAAAATTAGTGTATATAGTAGGCTCTGAATCATAAATAAAATTTCTAGCAGTAAAGCTTTGTCACCTTTGCTGCAGAACTCCATTTTGAAAATGAAAGTTTACCTTCCTGATAAGCCCTTTTGCCTTCCCCCTACTCCACTGTACAAATAATTTTATCAATGGAAAGACATAAGATTTTTTTTAAAATAATTGCAATTTAAGAGATATTGAGACAGGCAGAATTCTAAGGTGGTCCCCATGATCTCCACTCCCTGGTGTTATGCCCTGTAGATTGCAGGAGTGGGGGGCATTTGTGACTTGCTTCAAGCCAGTAGAATATGGCAATGGTGATGGAATGTCACTACCTTCATTAGGTTTCATTATATGACAAAGGCAAAGGAAGTCATTCCTCTGATTTTATATGTATAATTTACATTATTTGTATATTTAATTTGTATACATTCAAATCACAGGAATTTTATATCCTATATAATAAAAGCCTAATATGCTAAGTATCTGGTCGTCTAGTAGTCCGTTCAACCAATCAAAGTGTAATATGCTAATAATACGCTAAGGCTGCTCAACCGCTCGCTATGACGTGCACTGACCACCAGGGGGCAGATGTTCTGACCAGTAAGTTAGCTTGCTGCTGGGATCAAGCCAATCAGGACTGAGCAAGATGGGCTGGACATGCCCTGGAGCCCTCCCACAGTCTCTCCCCAGCTGGCCAACCTCCCGCGTCCCTCCCTGGCCCTGATTGTGCACTGGTGGGGTCCCTTGGCCTGGCCTGCGCTCTCTTGCAATCTGGGACCCCTTGGGGGATGTCAGAGAGCTGGTTTCAGCCGGTTTCAGTCCTTCAGGCTAGGCCGAGGGACCCCACTGGTGCACGAATTCATGCACGGAACCTCTAATATAAAATATATATATAAAGATTGCGTGTGTGTGTGTGATCCTGTCTTGCTAGCATGAACTAGAGTAAGAGAGAGATTCTGGCCTATAAGAAGCAAACAGCTATGTGTGAACTGCCTATGGCGAGTGTGAGCCCCTTCGGTGAGTTGGACTGCCCATGGCGAGAGGACCACGTGGCAGGAAAGTGCAGGCAGCCTCTGGGATCTGAGGGTGGCCTCCAGCCGATGTCCCTTACGGAGCTGGGTCCTCAGTCATTCAGCCACAGGAAATGAATGGTGCCAACAACCCGAATGAGCATGGGAGTGGGTCCTCCCCTAGTTGGTAAGCCTCCAGGTGAAAGCACAGCCAGGCCATACCGTGACAGCAGCCTGGGGAGACAGGCACAGAGGGCCCAGTGGAGGGCCTGGACTCCTGACCCACAGAAACGGTGAGTTAGTAAATAGATGTTGTTTTAAGCCACTTAATTTGTAATCATTTGTTCCACAGCAGTAGAAAACTAATACAAAATTCATTTGTGTGGACTTTTGCAAAATGTGTCTAATCACAGAGTCTTAATGCTCAGAGAGACTTTAGTCCAACCCCTTCATTTTGCAGAGGAGCAATTGGGAATCAGAAATGGGAACAGTCACAGAGCAAACTAATGATAAAGCCGGGAACTTGGAATCCTGGGAAATAGATTGTGTCAAAAACTTCTAAAAATAGGATGATAGCTAGCATTGCATTGTGTGCCAGGTCTGTGCTATGTGATTTGCATATATTATTTCTTTTAACCTAAAATAATTTCTCTTTTTAAAATGATAGGTTTTGTAATTTATTCTATTTACTTTTGTTCATCCTCACCCAAGGATATTTTTCCATTGATATTTAGAGAGTGGAAGGGAAGGGGAGAGAAAGAGAGAGAGAAACATCATTGTGAGAGTGACACATCGATTGGTTGCCTCCCACACACACCCCGACTAGGGACAGGGTCTGCAACCGAAGTACATGCCCTTGACCAGAATCGAACCCAGTACCCTTCAGTCCATAGGCCAACGCTCTATCCACTTAGCCACACTGGCTAGAGCTACAATTTATTTTTAATTACTCCAGTAATATATTAATACATTATCATCATTTTAAAAAATCAAAAAAACATTTAAACGAAACTTTCCCTTGATTCTGCTTCTATCTTTCCTCGAAAATCAATCCCCTTCTCTTTAAGTAACCATTGGTATTAGTTTTAGGTATACATTTCCAGAATATATGGAGGGGGTGTAAGAGGGAAGGAGAGTTGTGTTTTGTGAGATTTTTTTTTTTACATAAATGGGACCATATTTTACATATTGGTTTTGTAATTCCTTTTCCTTTAGTGATATATCCTGGGGATATATCATTTTATGAACATACACCTCTATTTCATCTTCACCTGAGGATATTTTTTCCATTGATTTTGAGAGAGAGTAAAAGGGAGAGGGAGAAATAGAAAGAGAGAAATATTCCTGATTTTTAATGAAGTTGAGCATCTTTTAAAATGTTTATTGATCATTTCTACTTCATGGTTTATTAATTGCATATACATACTTTTTATTCACTATTATACTGCATTGTTTGTCTTTTTCTTAGTGATTTTTAGGAACTCTTGATAAATGTATTCTAAACTATTAATAGTTTATCTGCCTTATATTTAGCAAATGTTTCTTCTAAACTGTTCCTTGTTTTTTAATTTGAAATTTGTTTCAGTGACGGGAGAGGGGTAAGAACTAACCTTTCCCAATGGGGAGCCAACTGTTCCCACAGCGTTAAGCAATACGCACTTTCCCCACTGAGCAGAACAAATCTGCATAAATACGTGTTTGCGCCTAAACCCCATAGTCTCTTACATTGACTCTTTATGCCAACACTTTTCCATTTTAATTATTATAACTCCACTGTCTGTTTTGATATCTGGAAAGGCAATTTGTTATTCATTTTCAAGATGTTCCTATCAGATATTTCCTCTTTCAAATGAATTATAGAACCAGCTGTGACACGCAAAAAGAATAATGATATGAGTGTCTGTATATGTATATGCATCTGTATGTGTGTATCTGTATGTGATATAGCTCTGCCCACTAAGGGGCCTGAAATCAAAGACCCAACAGTTACACCAGACACACTTGGCACCCAGATCTTAGTTCCTAAAAATTATTTTCCACTAAAAGAAACCAAAGATTTTTGGAGAAATGGCTAATAACAATACTGGGTCAAGACAAGTAGAAGATGAACCTAAACATCACCTTTTGACAAAAAGGAAGGGAGTGGTCAAAGGATGGTGGGACATAGACACAGAAGCCAGCATGGTAGAAGCTCTACTGGCCCTGTCTGGGACAGCGTGGACATCAAAATAAATAAGACATTAATGGATTATATCCACTGAATAAAAGAGTAAAAATAAATAGGTCAATAAATTGAAAGTTTGATGAGGAGCAGGATATGCACATAGTCTCAAAGTATATCCCCACAAAATGCTTATTAATTACAAGGGAGAAGAGTAACTTGATAATGGAGAAGCCTGGCATATGCCACCTTAGTTATTAGAATTAATATCACCATCAGTGGGACAAATTGAAAACATGTGCTGCAAAAACATACCATTGCTTCCATGGTATTCTTGCCAAAGATACATAATCTAAATCTAAGCATGAGAAAACATCAGATTAATCTAAATGAGGGATATTCTTCATGTAACTGGTATGTTAATAGTATATTATTTAATGCATAATAATATAATATTATGATATACTAGAGGCACGGTGCATGAATTCATGCACCAGTGGGGTCCCTTGGCCTGGCCTGCGGGATAGGGCCAAAACCATCTCTCTGACATCCCCTGAGGGGTCGCAGATTGTGAGAGGGTGCAGGTCAGGCTGAGGGATGATTGGGGCCAGGGAGGGACACAGGAGGTTGGCCAGCTGGGGAGGGACTGCAGGAGGGCTCCAGGGCATGTCTGGCCTGTCTCACTCAGTCCCAATTGGCCAGACCCCAGCAGCAAGCTAACCTACTAGTTGGAGCATCTGCCCCCTGGTGGTCAGTGCACATCATAGCAAGCAGTTGAGCAGCTGTAACATTCATTAGCATATTATGCTTTGATTGGTTGAACGGATGGCCGGACACTTAGCATATTAGGCTTTTATTATGTAGGATAGTATTATACATGTTATATATTAGAATATATAGTTGTTTTCTTTTTACATGTTTTATATGGATATATTTCCTTTTTTAAGATATAAATCTTTCCAGAACTTTTTAATATACAAAAGTTTTATACAGTTCTGTGAATATTTACAAATATGTGTGTACACATGTATTCTTTTTTAAATATGTAAACACTGTCACTCATACCATTTATAACATTCAACAAACTAGATTTTCCTCATATAAAGAATCACCTCCTTCTCAAGTACTTTCAAATATGGATACGGGAGATCAGTTAGCCATTTCTCTGTGATTGCCATTTATTTCCATCCTTTTACTCTTATACACAAGGCTCAATGAACATCTTGCCTATGCTCATTGTAGACTACTTTGTGCATTTCTCTAGAAAGAATATGGGTAATAGAATTCCTGGGTAACACTTTAGAGTTCAATAGGTATTTCCAAATTTCCCTTGATAATCGTCACACCAACTCATGCTTACAAGGAATGTTTCCCAAGAGAAATCACCATGCACACCAACTTCAATGACTTGTAGAGTTTCCTGGCGAATGTGATCGACACTGATAGCTGTCACTCAGTACATGTCCTCCATTCCTACCACAGTGATGCAGTATTTAGCGTGGCTTTGTCTGTCTGCTTAGATAAAGTCTACATTTCCCATTCCCCCATGCAGCTAAGCGTGGTCATATCATTAGGTCAAGAGGACGTGAATGGAGGCAATTTCCGGGCAGTTCCTTTGGGAGAAAGGAGTGGGCCCAACAGCTCTTCCCCTTTCCTGCTGACTGGAATGCAGATGTGGTGGCTGGAGTTAGAGCAGCCACATTGGACTGTGAAATGGGAGCCACCTGTTGGTGATGGCAGAGCAATAGAACAGAAGGACCTTGGCTCCTAGATGATTGTGGAGCCACCCAACCAGCCATCAGTCAACTACCCAGATTTTTTTTAAATCCTCACTAGAGGATATTTTTCCATTGATTTTTAGAAAGAGTGGAAGGGAGAGGGAGAGACAGAGAGAAACACTGATATGAGAGAGACACATCAATTGGTTGCCTTCGGCGTGCCCCGACCAGGGCCAGGAGCCTGCAACCAAGGCCTGTGCCCTTGACCAGAATCGAACACGGGACCCTTCAGTCCGCAGGCCAACGCTCTATCCACTGAGCCAAACCAGCTAGGGCACCTACCCAGACTTTTAAATGAGGGGGTAAGGGGGCCAAATAAAAGCCACTTTTGAGAGATGTCTGCTTATAACAGCAACCAAATTGATATCCTAAATAACACAGTCACTGAATGCTGAAAGGGAGTTATCTGGTAAAGAAAGAAATTATGTCAAATTGGGGAGATCATAAAAAGATTGTTTTATTTTATATCTCCGCAGTAATTCTGCGAGAAGGGAAGTTCATATACTGGCATTTAGCAGCCATTAATGTTGTAGGTTGTTAAAAATGCTTATTGTGAGACTGTTTTATTCCGCTGGGGGATTTTCTACACTGCGGGAGCGGGCAGGCCAAGGGATTCAGCTCTGCTGAGGGAACCAGGGGGAAATGCTGTCCAAACCAACTGGGGCTTTGGCAATGAATGCACATTTGTTCACCAGTTTAGCATTTGTTTAGATTCCACTGTTTTGAAAAATTAAGTGGCTCAGTAATTTGAATTTGTTCCTAAGCCCAGTGTAACGAGTGACCTTTCTTCTCCTCAGGTCACTGAAAAGAATTTTCTTGTGTTTGTGGCTAATTCCTCCATGGCAGAGGCCCAAATAAGGGGACAGGAGAGACGCTTAGGTGAAAAATAAACACGGGATGAGAGAAGGACCCTGGATTTCCTGTGGCTCATTCTGTTTTCAGTCATCCACTCTGTCTTATGAGAGTTTGGACAGGATTTGTATGAGAATAAGCTGTACACAAATTCTAGGAAGTAATTTGGAATTACTAACATGACAATTTCCCAAACCTAGTTTTCTGGCTTGAGTTTTTAAGTTTTCTTTTCAAATCTATTGTTCTAATTCTAAGACTAGAAGAACCAAAATCAGCCATTGTTTTTAAGGAAGTCATTGATTAATATTTGGCCCCACTTATAAGCTTAGCTAATTCAGTGCCTTTAAATATTTTAAACTGCTTTTTCTAAAGTTGATATTCTGGATTTTCTTTGCAAGCCTTCAAATGTCCAATTTCTACTTACTTCATCTATTCTTATGGATCTAATAAATCACACTTATACAGCAACTCTGTTCTCTTCAGCATTCCAACGATTGCATATAAACTTAGTAAGACTTTCATTTTAAAATTGCATGTTTAAGCATGATTCAATTACATTTTAAGTTATACTCAACAAGTCTGACCAATATGTTACTCAAATAGTCCTATATCTCTTACACATAAGCCTCTTAAAATATATAAATTACTAAATATGATCAGCTTCCTTCTTAACAAAAATATTAATATCATGATTTTTGACCCTGTCAAAGTCTTCCACATTTATTTCTACATTTTATCTCAAAATATGTGCACTGATAACATTTCTTTGGACATTTCTATAATTAACTCTATATGTTCCTGGGTGTAAAGATGCTTACCTTCTAGGGATATTATAACCTTCAGGTGGTTGAGGCTGCTTCTAACTCAACTCTTCACCTGGGTCCGTGGATAGAATTCAGGGGCGTCTGTAAATGTGGATGGGAAAAAAGGATATTTATTTTCACCAACCTCTAACTGAATGTAGCATTCCCTTCAAATATGAATGTGGCAACAAACCACAGTAGCATTAGCAGGACCTGTGACCTTGTCCTTAATACAAATCACAGGTATTTTCATATCATATTACGGTTGTTACAAATATCCTAAAATATCTTTTATATTCAACATTATTTCCAAGTTATGGAAGCTATTAGGCCTGTTGCTAGATCTTATTTATTTAATCTATATATATAAAACCCTAATATGCAAATAGACTGAACAGCGGAACCAAACAACCGGTTGCTGTGACGTGTGCTGACCACCAGGGGGCGCTTGTGAAACATGGTGAGCATCAGCAGCTGGTGGCAGAGCGCAGACCATGGTGAGCATTGTCAGCAGCAGAATGGTGGAGCAGGTGAGCAGGGGCTCCAGACCAAGGCGGGCGCTGGCTGCTGTCATCAGGGTGAGCCTCTGGTGGTTATTGAAAATTCTTTACTCCCTCGTGCTGTGGTCCCACCCGTTGCTCATACCTGCTGCTGGCGCCAGCCCTGCTCGCACCCGCTGCAGGCACCTGGCACCAGTCCTGATCGTTCAGCACTGTCAGTGGGTGTGAGCAGCAGCTGCCAGCCCTAATCGCCCCTGAGGACTTCTCCACCTCCCCCTGCTCCTGAGGGGCAATCAGGGCAACAGCCACCTCTCACACCTGCTGCCGGCACTGGCCCACAATCGCTCTGCACCATCAGCAGGTGTGAGTGGGGCCAGCGCTGTCAGTGCATGGGAACCTTGGCAGCAGGGCCATGGCGGGAGGGGCCGGGCGGGGGTGCAGAGGATGGGCAGAGACCCACCCCTGTGCCCACCACAGCCTCATGGCCCACAGTTCCTTTCAAGGTGCACGAATTCATGCACTGGGCCCCTAATGTATTAATAAGGAAATTCATGACGAGTGCCCTCGGTGGTCCCAGATCTGTGTCTTGCTTCAACAGTGTTTGGACGGAACAGACCCAGGGAGGCCCCTTCTTCCAGCCTCAGGCCTCTCTCCTGCGTCTCATCCAGTCACCACCTTCAGAATCACCTCCAGGACCAGCCAACACACAGGTTTTTTTCCTACCTTAACTCCTTATTGCCGAAAAACCATGAGCTCCCAAATTCGGCAGAATTATTCCACCGAGGTGGAGGCTGCAGTCAAGCGCCTGGCCAGCCTGCATCTGCCGGGCGCCTGCACCTACCTCTCTCTGGGCTTCTGTTTCCACCCTGACAACGTGGCTCTCGAGGGCGGGGGCCACTTCTGCGAGTTGGGGAAGAAGTGCGGTGCGCTGAGTGTCTCTTAAAGTTGCAAAACCAGCGCAGTGGCCACTTCTCTTCCAGGACGTGCTGAAGCCTCCCCAAGACGAGTGGGCAAAACTCAGGACGCCATGGCAGCCGCCTGGCCTTGGAGAGGAACCTGAACCAGGCCCTTCGGGAGCTGCAGGCCCTGGGTTCTACCCCCGCAGCCCCTCATCTTGCAGAATCACTTCCGGGTGAGGAGGTGAAACTCATCAAGAAGATGGGCCACACCTAACATCCACAGGCTGCTGGCTCCAGGCTGGGCTGGGTGAGTATCTCTTGGAAAGGCTCACCCTCCAGCACGACTAGGAGCCTTTGGAGCCCAGAGGCCTTTGCGAGGCCCCTCTGCATCCCCTGTGTCTCTCCCCAAAACTACTAGCCATTCTTTTAGCCACCCTGAAGCCCTCTCCCACGCATTGGACCAAATGAAACAATAAAGCTTTTTGCAGAAAAAAAAAGTAAATTCATGACTATAATACAATATTTTAATATTTTTTTGAGGTTTAATTGAAGCATAATAAACTGGAAGTTTTTAAAGTGTTAAATTTTATCATTGTTTACATATATATCATGAAACCATCCCCACAATCAAGGCACTAAACTTTTCCCCCACCCCCAACATTTCTTTGTGCCCCTCTATAACCCACCCTTCTACCACACCCATCCATGGGTGACCATTGCTTTGTTTTCTGTCACTATAAATGAGTTTGCATTTTTGAGAATTTTACATAAATGAAATCATGCATTATGATTCTTGGGGAAGGAAGGGAGGGTTGAGGGAGTCTTCTCACTCATCATCATGATTTTGACATTCATGCTGAGTGTATATCGCTTTTATTCCTTTTTATTGCAGAGTAGTAACCCATTGTATAGATCTACCACAATTTGTTTATCATTTACCTGCTGATGAACAATTGCAATGTTTCTAATTTTTAGCTGTTACAAATAAACTTGCTATTAACATTTATATACAAATCTTTGTGCTGACTTATGTTTTCCTTTCTCTTGGGTGTCAAATGGCTGGGGCATGTGGTAGGGGAATTTTTAACTTTTTAAGAAACTGCCAAACTATTTTCCAAATTGGTTGTACCATTTTATATTCCCACCAGCCGCAAATGAGAGGCTAGTTGCTCCACATCCTTGTCAACACTTGCTACATTCAGTCTTTGTAATTTTAGCCAATCTAATGGATATAATGGTATTTCATTATAGTTTAATTTGCATTTCCCTGATGACTGATGATGTTGAGCATCTTTTATGTGCCTATTGGCCATTTGTATATCTTCCTTTTTGAAGCAATGGTTCAAAATTTTTGCCCTTTTAAAACATTGAGTTATTTGTTGTATTACTATTGAGTTGTAAAATATGTTCATATATTTGTTATACATTTCTTATATGTTTTTATATATGTCTGATAGATGTTTTGCATTTCTCCGAGTCTATAGCTTGCCTTTTATTTTCTCAGTTTTGTCTTTTAACAAGCAAAAGTTTTAAAATTATGTTGAAGTCTAATTTATCAATGTTTTCTTTCATGGTTTGTACTTTTTGTGTTATAAGAAACCTTAACCTACACCAAGGTTTCAACAATTTTCTCCCATGTTATTTTCTAGAAAGCTTATGGTTTTAGGCTTTACCTTTAGGCCTGTAATTCATTCTGGGTTAATTTTTGTGTATTACATGAGGTAAGAATCCATGATAATATTTTTCTTATCGATATTCAGTTTTCCCACCACGTGTACGTTACGTGCACTTTTGTGTATTGAGCAACATTGTTTTCAGATGATGTCCTTAGACTACACCAAGCTGCCAAAGAGGTCCCTGGCACATCTTCTAGAGATTCCAGGGGAGTAGAGATAAGAAACTGCAGACATCCAGGAAAAGTGTTTTCAATATCCATGTGGGAATCCAGCATATCATCCCATGGGTTTGGGGAGACCATTTCTCAGTATGATGAGGTTGCATAGCAACCAGCGATTTGGTTCAGGGCACTCAAGGATTGTCAGAGATGTGGATGAGATCCCCTGAACCATAACGAGAACTGTTATGTCAATTTCATAATGGCAAGAAGGGCTGCTCACAGCCCCTGATCTACTCATGAAAGTTTGCAACTGTCTCCCATGTGATGGCTTGATTCAATTTGAGACGTCTTTGCTTCTCAGGACATATCTACTAGTAAATCATTCTGCTTAGGCAGGGTGGCTCTCTGTCCTTGTTTGCCTGGGACAGTCCTGGTTTATGCTTTATTATTAACAGTATCCCTTTCACTCGCAAAATGTTTCACTCTCCAAAGGTCTCTAGATCTTTGGTTAACAGAGAGCTCAGATTTGGGGCCCACCTGAACCTGCGGCTAGATGGGGAAGGGCTGAACAAAGAAGCGACGGCACCGGCCCATGCTTCTGTCACCAGAGAGAGCGGCCCTGAGTCCTGTCCCTCCAGCCCTCCTCCTGCAGCCAGTCAATTTAGTTCCTCCCCATATGTCCCTGGCACTTTTTGAGCTGCTAACCTGGCACTGGAGCTTAGAGCAAATGAGTCTGCGAGCAAATGAGTCCATTGGCCAACTCCTCAACAGGAATGCTTGGGACTCCAGCGGCCCTCCACCTCCCTGGCGTGCAATCCTGGCTGTCTTTGGCAGCCAGGTGTTATGAGGACTCCTGACTTCCTGGTTCTGGTGCCCTGGCTGGGGAGCCCAGTGTGGGGCTGGATCCCTCGCTCCTCAGGGGTACTGCTGCAGTCAAGACCTCCCCAGGGTTCTTAACCGCCCAATTGGGTATGGGACCGGCCCGTTTCACACCTCTGCCCCCCACCAGTCTCAGGGCGGCGGCTTCTTATGCCCTCAGCGACAGGACTTCTGCTGAGCTGGACTTCAGGCGGTTCTCAAGGAAGCTGTCCTCGAATTTAGTTGTCATGTTGATGTGGTCATGGGAGGAAGTTAGCACAGTGTTTACCTACTCTGCCACCTTGACCTTGAGGGAATTCTGTAATCTCTTCGAATACTCCCTATGTCTCCAGGGCACAACTTCTTTTAGAATTTAGAACACTACCAGTTGGATTCTGGAAACCTCTGATGTCTCTCAGTCAGTGTTTCCAAGATCATTCCTCTGAAGACCAGTCAGCTTTGTTCACCATCGAAGATAATATCCAACTAAAAGCAAAAAGAAAATGTATTCAAAAGCCATCCTATATGCTTTTTCCCCTTAAGGGAAAAAGGAAGCAAAAAGTGGCATGTCTTGGAAGGAAATGCCAAAGAGGTGAGGGGTAGAAATTCTGGGGATTGATATTGAAAAGCCAGCCTGACCCCAGCTTGGCTGCAAGAATCTGCTTGGAGTGGTATGAGTGCTCTTCACATACAGATCTATCGGAAAGTTGTTCATCACTATAGGATCTGGGCAGTTGCATAAAGGCTGTTGTTCCATGTTGGATTTTACCATCGACGGGCAAGAGCTTTATCTCATTCTCCTCTCATTTGGCAACTTCTGTTGCCTCCTCACTAGTCCCTGAGGGAAGAATGGACTTTAGCCATCTGGGTTACTCTCCATTCCCCATCTTTGAGTCCTCAAGCTCTTTGCTGAAGAACAAATAGAAAGAGAGGGCATAAAAGAAAAAGAGAAGAAAACCTTGACCTTATCTTGAGCTCTTTGTGGTTCTTCAAAAGAATGAGTTTCTGAGTCACCTCTATTCCTTTTTATTTGTTTTAGGGTAGGCAGTAGAGGAAATTAGAAAGGGCAGCGTGACTGTGGTCATTTTGGGCAACAGCAAGAGCCATATCCTTTCATTTCTATTTTGTCTTCATTCGTCCACTATTGATTGAGTTCCTCCCTGTGTACCAGGCACTGTTCTAGGCACTGGGGCATAGCCATGAGCCAAACAGGCAAGTCCTTGCTCACATGGAGCTGATACCTGGTGGGAGAGACAGACAGTGAACAGATAACCATGTGTGATGTAGTGTTGTGGCGTGATAAGTGCACGTGCTGGCTGAGGATGCTGCTTTGGACAGAGTGGTCCAAAGGACCTGTCTGGGTGGAGACATATGAGCAGAGACCTGAGTGGAGTGAAGGTGAAATCCATGGGACTGTGTCTGTAGGGTGGTGTGGGCCGAGGGACAGCATGTGTGGGTGTCTGGAAGGTCCCTCTCCATATGGGAATAAGTGTCTCCCACTGGACATTAGTGATCCTGCAATTCTGATGCTCTGCCTAAACATATGCCCAAGAGTTGATTTCCTGTGATTTTAAGTGGAAAAAAAATGATAACGTATGACCCGTCAACCCAAGCCCCCAAATACTTTCCTACAATGGAAGTAAATACTTAAAATGCTTTACAAGTACCCGCAGGAGAAAGCTGTGAGGCATGAAGTTGGGGATGGGATCTTTCACCTCCTTTTTCATAGTGAGTTTCTATGCATACTTGGTCTTGTTTCTTTTCAATTCATCTATAAAAATATGGAACGCTTCACAGATGTGTGTGTCGGCCTTGCACGGCGGCCATGCTGATCTTTGTTCCATTCCACTTTTAGGATATGCTACTGAACTGAGTGCAACACGCTTACCTTTCAAGAACAGAGAGTTAGAAAGGCACTGATGGAATTGACCACATCTTCTGCTTTGCACTGGCTGCCAGGAGGCTCAGCAGCTAATTCTCAGTCCACCACGGACGAGTGTTCAGGACCTCCTCGCCCATATTTTGTGTGCAAACCTCACCCTTGGCTTTCACATCTTTTCCTCCCCGTGTTCCTTCACTGGTTTTCTTGTGTTCTTTTCCCTGTTGCCATATATATGTTTCTGCATGCTGCCTCAAATCTGTTTTGAAAAGAGCCAATACTTAAATAAAAGAATGTTTAAAATGGAGCCCTCTTTCTGTAGCTCCATTCTCTGCACACCAGGAAAGAAATGTATATAGAAGTAAAGCATGATTTGGCATGGAGAATGCATACGTGTGCTTGTGAGACGTGCGTATGCATGTCGGATACATTGTGAAGTTTGTAGTGTTCAAGGGTAGGCTGGTCTTCTGGCTTCAGAGGACATTTACTTGGAAGACTCTCAGGGGAAAAAAGTGTTTTATTCCAGGGTAGGCGTGTCTGTGGTCTACCCTCCAAAGAATCTGCTTCATGGTTTAGCATTTTCAGTTTTTGTCTGGGATTATGATGCTGGTCATTATAAAATGAGCCCAAATACTTAACAAGAAGAAATCAAGGGAAAGAAAGAGATGGGAAGGGGGCACCCCTACCTAGGAAGGTGGATGGATTTCCATGTCTTGAGGAAGAATTGAGAGACTGAAGTCTTATCTCAGCTTCTCCCTCATCTGCTGTGATTCTGGGGTCAAGTCCCTATTCTTCCAAAGACAAGGCGTCTCACTCTCTCTCTGCTCCACACTGGAATCACCAGGGAAGCTTTAAAAAATACGGATGCCTCGGTCCCTCCCCGAGTCTGGTTTAATTGGTCTGGGGTGGGGCCCTAGGATGGGGACTTTTAAAAGCTGCCCTGGAGATTGTAATGTGCAGCCGGGGTTGAGAACCACTGCCCTAAGAGAAGGAAAAATAAAACTAATAAGCACCTGCCTCCTGGAGATCTCTCAGGGGACTTCGGGGTGTGGTTGTGATGTATGAGATAATGAGCCAGTCAAATGGTTGGGCGGAAACCCATTGACCCTTTGTATTCCATAGAGCACCCTTAGTTAACAAGTGATCTTCAGCATTGTCCCCATGATCTGCAAAGAAACACATTTCCCATCCTGACCCAGTATTCTCTCTCTCTCTCTCTCTCTCTCTCTCTCTCTCTCTCTCTCTCTCTCTCTCTCACACACACACACACACACACACACACACACACACACTTACTCTTATTGCATGCAATTCATTTGGTATTTTCTATTCCAGTCTCTTCCATTCTATTCCTTCAAGGGGAAAAAAAGTTCTGCCTACTAACACTCTTTAAACAACATTATATTAAGGTTCATGGGCCAAAATAAATTAAACACCTCGGGAGAGCATTAAGGCGCTCCATTGATAATGACTTGGAGCTTTTTGCAAAGGTGTGCTGGGAAGTGAAGTTGCATGTACAGTCATAATATTTGTTGAGCAATTGCTAGTGCCAGTAATAGTCATAGTAGAAAGTGTTTTACGAGCATGCTCTCAGTGAATTGTCACAATAAAAACACAAGATGAGTACTGTTATCTTCATGTAGGGGTGAGGAAATCAAGGCCAAGTGCCTATGTCCATGTTGCATCCAGAAAGCAGAAGAATCATTTTTACCCAGAAGCAGCAGGTCTAACCCTCACCCGGCTCGCGGGAGAACAACGGTGCTTACTGAATACATTTGCTTGTCTGAAGTTTTGGGAGTAGAAAGAGGTTGGAATAAGCTATGACCAGAGGTGGATCCAGGTACATGGGGCCTGCTGCATACACAATTTGGGGGTCTTATTTAAGAAAAAGAATACAAAATTAGGGGACAAAAGTAAATATTTCTTGGAATTAAAAGAAATCACAACAAATTCAGATTTTAAGAAGCTGAAAGATACCACACACATCACAAAGTCTCAAATCAACTTTCCCTTCGCTGGATCCCCAGAATGCCAGTGGCCAGTTCGCCCCACCCTACTCAAGGTCAAGTGCTCTAGTGGGGAATCTACGTGGAAAGAGATGGTGGTTTCTGCCGATTGCTGTTAAGTGTCAAAAGCAAACGATTTTTGTTAATCTTACATGAACAAGTGACCACGTGAACACATTTCTAGGCCGCTACCCAGGCCTTAGAAAGGGCCCAGCAAGCCAGGGGGCAGGAGCTTAAGTTTCATCAGCTTCCCAGTAACCCTACAACAGGCTCCATGTCATTATCTCAAAATCAAGAGCTCTGGAGTCAGCTGGACCTGAATTTCAGCCCTGGCTCAGCTGCTTTCTGCCTTCTTTGAACGTAGACTTGATCATTTGTAAAAGGGGCATGCTAGCAGCTTCCACCTTTCAGTCTCTTTGGGAGACTAAAGGAAATAAAGAAGGGCAGGGCTTAGAGTTGCCAGATTTAGCAAATAAAAATAAGACACTCAGTTAAATTTAACTTCAGAGAAACAGCGAATACTTTTTTGGTGTATGTACCACCTATTGCATAGGACATACTTATACTAAAACTCATTCCTTGTTTCTGTGAAATCCAGATTCATCGGGGCATCCTGTAATCTATTGAGCTTAACCAATGGCAGTGACTGGTATTGTTGGCAGTGATTGAAGCATCCTGTTGGCAGTGCTTGATTGGCAGTGATTGAGGCCTCCTGAGTGTCCCACAACAGGGTTCATAGACATTAGAAAACGGGTGTGAGGGAGAAAAATGCCACATAGACTCTGCTCAAAACAGTTGATTGTGGGGAAGATTGAAAGAGGTGGCCATGAGAGGATGAGTAAATGGGTGCCTGAATTTGGGGGGGTGTAGAGGGGATTGTACCACTGACTTTGGGTAAGCCAATTAAGTTTAGGGACCTCAGTTTCCCTGTGTGTAAAATGGGTGCAAGGAGATCCATGAACTCTCTTCCCTCAGATAGCACCAGCAATGGAGCTTTCTCATAATGCAGGTGCCGCCTCCTCAGAGAGGTCTTCCCTGACTACACTGGCTAAGATCACTGTCCCCTCGCCACAGCACATAATTTCCCCCTCCACAGTAATTATTATAACTTTCTGAAATGGTCTTGATTCTGTACTTGTTTATGGTCTGTGTCCCCATGTGAATGTAAGTTGCAGGAGGGCAAAAAACCCGAGTCCACCTTGATTTAGTGGACTCTCCCAGGTGCTGCCATGTACACTGAATGACTAGGTGGATGAATGAATGAATGAATGAATGAATGCAGTGTAATTGTGGAGGTTCCTTCTAAGCAATCTTTCCTTTCTCAGGGGCCGCGCCTGGGTTGCAGAGGGAGGAGGTGTGGGGTGTCGGTGGGTGGGGAGGAGCTGGGCCCTCGCCTCCCTTCAGGACCCGCAGGAGCGAGCGCGCTCCGCTGGGCTGCAGGCGCTGAGAGCCGCGCGGCGCCAGCTGCAGGGCCGGAGCCCCGCGCCGCGTCCAGGCGCCGGAGGTGTGTACCCGCCGAGCCCAGCGCCGCGCCTCGGCTCCCCCACGCGCCCACGCACCGGCGCGGGGACCCGGGCGGGGGCAGAGGGAGGGCCCGGCCCAGGGAGGGGAAGGGGCCGGTCCTCCCGGAGCCAGCAGCCGCGGCAGCCCAGGAGGCGGAGGCAGCGGCGGCGGCAGAGGCGGCAACGTGCCCGCCGCAGTCGCCCGCCGCTTCGGACCCGCGCCCGCCGGTCCGCCAGCCCGCACCGCGCCGGGGCGCTCTCTCCACTGCGCGCGGTGAGTACCTCCAGCGGCGCCCACCCCGGGCCGCCCGCGGGGTTCGCCGGGCCGGGGTCGCCGCGGACCCCCTCGCCTGGCGCCTCTCTGCAGCACTTGGCCAGCCTGGGCCTCCGCAGCTGTCGGGGTGCTCGGGGGCGCACGGGTCCATCGGGGCTCCCAGGCCTGAGGAGGTACCGGGGCAGCCGGGACGGTGGACAGATCCTCTCCGAGAAAGTCCGTCCCAGGTTCCGGGCCTCGGCTTCCCCGTGCGCTTGGGGAGCAACGACCCTGAAGTTTGCTCTCCCGCGCGGGACAAGTGCATGTCGCGCAGGCGGTGTGGACGCGTCTGGACGGACTGCGTTCGGGTAGTTTTATGGCCCGGGTGGTTCTCGGAAGGGGCGCTCCCGCAGTCGGACCGAGGAGGCACCGGGAGCCCGAACCCAGCTCACGCCCTCGGGCGCTCTTCACGCGGTAACCGAGGAGCAGCCGCTGGGATTCCGGGCCGGGGCCGGAACGGCACACTGAGCCTCCTGGAGGCTCCGTTTCTTTCTTAAAGTTCCTCTGCGCTCGGCCTGCGCTGGTCCAGCCCTCCCGGCTCTGTAAGGGAGCGGGCGTCCTGGCGCTGGCTGCAGTTGGAGTTGGAACTTAGAACACTTCACTTCCAAAGGATGCTTAGAAGGAGGCGAGGGTTTTGTTGTAATGGGAGAAAGTAGAGAATGGAATTGTTTTCCAGTCCTGCGTCTGGAGGTTAAAAGGCCGGGCTGGCCCTAGCTCCTTAAGTATATTTCCTGCCCCCAAATAAATAGTTTGTGAGCTCAAAGAATGCTAGGAAAGCTTGACTGGTAAAAATACAAATACCCGCATCACAAAATCCTCAATGCGCATTTCTCAGCTGTTGAAAGTGGGGCGCCTTGGCGGTGCAAGGCCCCTGTCACCCCCAAGTGAAGCCTCCTCAATAAGTGACAAGCGTGCACGAGGCTGCATTCTGAATTAGTTTATTTTTCCAAAAAACACACCAGACCAATGCCGTATTTTTATGGATACTATTTTCCTTTCTTCCCCTTTCCCCGAAATGCTACGTAATCTTTAATTACTTTTTTTTTATAACGCTGAGGTATAAATCACTCCTGGTGGAGGTACCTTTTAATTACGAGGTGCAGTGGAATGAGTGAATATCGGAGTGGGGAGTTGTTCGCCAGAGCGGAGGGGGGTAGAATGATTTACAAACATCAAATAAGAATCTGAGTGCTGAATTATGTTTGAGTTAGGGAGCTCCCTTGCAAAGGAAATTATGACCAGCGGACAGTTGTTGTATTTCAAACCGAATGTATTAATTTCACGAGCCCTTCCTTTCTTGCTTGAGTGAAATTTCTGCTACCAGGGTATGCGCTCTGAGGTAACAGCTAGCCCTATTACCCTTCGATGCCCCACTTGGGGGAAGAGAGAGAGGAACCTCCTGTAAAAAATAATCTTTGTGAAAAAAATCTTTCAGGCAACTCTACCCACTTATTCCCCACTCTTCTCTCCTTTTAAACCCCTCAAGCTTTATACTTGCTTGTATTTAGACGTCCTCAGACTAAGGAAAGTTAATACAATTTTTATGTAACAAATTAGGATGGCTTGAATCTTGCTTTTGACTACCTATAAATGGTGTTTGTATCCATAATGTCCTTGCCTTTGAAAGAAACTCCAAATTTTGCAATTTCAACCAGTGCTGGCTAGGTTTGAAAGGAGCTGGACTTTTTCTTAATGAGTTCATTTGTCACATACATAGTTAATAGTTACTCCATTCTTCTCTTGCACCTTAGGCTTCATGATATTATTATTTTCTCTTAAAGGAATTAGCATTTTCCCTCCATCTTGAAATAGCTCATCTAGTACAGTGGCTGTGGGTATGAGAAAACTCTGTAAATACATAAATCTCTTTCCCAAATATTAAATCACTAAAGAAAGTTAAAATTAAAAAAAACACACACACAAAGATGTTATCCAATGCTTTGGGATTTTTTTTAGACAACAGAGGCTTTAATCACTTACATTTTAGAATCTTCTTTTCATGTCTTTTGTGTTGTATTGAACATAAAAAAAGAGATATGATTTGTTGACTTGTTATAGGATTACCATTTGGCAAAAAACACCCAAGACACACTGTTTCAAATCAGCGGTATTGCTTCTGCTCTAAATTGCATGTAAGAGATTGCAAGCCCTGTTCCAGACGGATAAATTGATAAAGTGCTAGCTGCTGCTGGGAGAACGAAAAAGTCCTCAGCAAAACCGCCCTTGGTGCAGCGAAGTACATTTTGCATTAGGTCTGAGCGAGCTCTTGAGATCCCAGCAGCTTGGGGAAAAGTACACGCAGTCCAAGCACGTCCACTTTAAGACGTTTTTGGTTCCCCCATGACAAGACGACTCCTTTCCCACAAAGAAGAAACCGTTCCCTTATTTTTTTCAGTTACTTTTCCAAAGATAACTTGTGTCCGGTGCAGGAGACCCGAGTTACCCAGAAATCCAACCATAACCGGCTCGGAACAAGGACTCCTTCTCCCTCCTTCTGCCAGATGTTTTTTAGGTGTCCTCAGCTGGAATGCCCAGTTTGAAACTAATTAGGCCAGCAATAAACTCCTTGTATAATAAAATCGCAGGCCGTTATGGTGCATAAGTGGGGTTCCCAGCAGCTCGTGACAGATGCCGAGAGAGAGCCCGGGGCTGTCAGGAGCAAATGAAGGGAGTGGAGATATCTTGTTTCGATATTTGCTTGTCCCTAAATATCCACGGACACCATGAGAAAAGCATTAGCCTCTATGAGAGGACGGGTGGAAGTTACAACTGGGGTAAGGTTTTGTCTTGGCTGGGCAGGCCCCCTTCATGCAAAAATGCCTGGGGAAGAAGTACAAGGGTCAGCATTTAAATTGCATGTAAGAGATTGCATGCAGTGGCCACAGGTCAGAGGTGCATGTGGTGTGTGTCTGAGCGTTGAGTGGTGTGTGTGTGTGTGTGTGTGTGTGTGTGTGTAGGCTGGGTGAGAAGACAGGAATTCCTCAGGAGAGAGGGGAACCTTCTCCCCCAAAGATTTTATAGGAAGGAGGAATTCGCCTAATTATGTAGTGCTTATCTGTGGAGTTTGTGGACGTGAAGTGGCTGGTTATTCGGTTACCTCCAAAGGCTGAACCCTCCGTCTCTTGCCAAGTCTGGTTTTGTTAGTGGAAGGAAACTTCTCTCCCAGCTAGCTGCTCTGCAAAAGGAGTTGGTGGACTCCACTCAAAAGGAATCTCTTTACAGAGAATTAACCCCACAGTTGAGAAAACACAGCCTGTTGACAGAAAACACACACATACACACTCACACACACTTGCCACCTTCCTCCCTGATCCCCATCCCCCAATATCATAACAGCTTTCTTAATAGCCCCCTCCCCCCAATCAATTTGGCAGTTCAAACAGTCCCAAACACACAAGACAAAAAGAAGATTCTGGTAGGGAAACAATTAGCCGAGAGACCATGCTTCATTTTGGCTGTTTGAAGACTTTAACTGGCCTAATGGTGTTTGGCTAACACCTCTTCTAATCCGAGGATGGCCCCCTCATTCAGGTGGCAAGTACTTTGTGTAACTGGCTCAGACCCACTGGTCTCCTTGTAAATGAATCAGAAGGGCAGGGACTTTGTTCTTTATTGTGTGTGATTTAAAATCAATTTCAAGATATGAAAGTATCTGCCAGGTTGTCTTTAGGGGGAAAAGGATGAAAAAAGCCACAATCTCTTAAATTTTACTTTCGCTGCCTCTTTTTTCTCCTTTTTGCTCATTTTCATCGTACTGGTGCCTTTGCCATTTCTCTCCATTTGCAAATCATATCCTTGTGTTAATGATCATGATGAAAGTAGCTACCACTTAACCGAGCACTTGTATGCCAGGCCTGAGGGCGACTCTGAGACGTGTTTTTAGGATGGGTTCTCACACAACCCTTTGAGTTGGGTATTGATTATGTCATTACTATTCCAACTTTGTTAGCGAGAAAATTGAGTCTCAAGTCCAGTGACTCGTGAGAGGCCACAGAGTAAGTGAAACCAGAGTCTAGGCCTTCAGACCTTGGCCTTCGCCATGTGCTATGAACGCTTGGCACAGAGGACATTTATGCCCTCGTTCCCCTTGCAGAGAGATGCTGATTTGGGATGGTTTTACTTGCATGGAGCACAATTATTATTTTTCTTACATGTTTTTATTGATTTCAGAGAGGAAGGGAGAGGGAGAGAGAGAGAGAAACATCAACAGTGAGAGAGGAATCATTGATCGGCTGCCTCCTGCACACCCCACACTGGAGATTGATCCTGCAACCCGGGCATGTGCCCTGACCAGGAATCGAACCATGACCTCCTGAACCATGACCTCCTGGTTCATAGGTTGATGCTCAACCATTGAGCCACGCTGGCCGGGTGAGCACAATTATTTTCTGATGCTGCCCTGAAATTCTTTGTTGTTGTTTTAAAACAGGAAAAAAAAAAATCATATTATTTAGAGAACACAGCTATAAGCCTTTGTGAGTCGTGATATTTAGCAGGTTGTGTGTGTGTGTGTGTGTGTGTGTGTGTGGTTCCGTAAAGGAAAATGACTGTGTATTTACAAGGGCTAATTTGATTTGTTCCTTCGATACTATAACATCACACATTTCAGTTCCTAAAAAGAGTCAATAAATTTATCGGCAGTGGCAAGGCCCTAAAATGTTACGGGAGGCAGCCCAAATTGAGTTTGCTGGAAGGTGCGAGATTGCTATGGGGTGGGTTGTTGTTTGAGGGTTAGATTATAAACATTTGGAGAGCGAAGAATAATTTGGAACAGGTGGTCCCAAGAGTCAGGTAACTGGAAAAAATTTCTCTTTGCCACTTGGAGGGTTAAGGGAGGCCATGGGTTGCCTGAATCAGGGACAGGCGGGCTGAGGGTCGGGGGGCGCTGCGAGGGCCCCCACCGTGGCACGCAGCCTGGCAGGATGGATGAGAGGGTCTCTGCACACGTCCGGGTCTGGAGCAGGGGCTTCGTCATCGCTGTCATCGCCCTTCTGATGATGCTAGTTAGGGCGCAGATGTGTCTGCTCAAGCTGCTTTGCAAAGTCTGCCTCTGTTTCAGATACAGGCCGAAATCTGCAGCAGGAACCTCGCTGAACAGCTAGCCGGGAGACAGCTTCACTCTTGCCCCGATAATGCTAATTTTAGACATGTTTTTAAATGAACAAAGCACTTAAAAGAGGCTAGAAATGATGTTGTCATTTAGTGTCAATGGTGATGCGTCAATAACATGAAAATGTGTGTGATTTCAATGGCTTTGGATTTCCCCCCCCCCCTCTGTTTTCTTTGTGAGTGTAAAGTTAGATTTTTAAAAATCTGTGCATTCCCAGATGTAATATATCCATACATATCTGCTCACAGTCATTCCAGGGAGAGTTGTTAATTCTCTGTGCATTTAACTTAAGAAAAATGATAAAAATCGACAGCTCTTTCCCCCAAAGAATGAGGCACTGGAGAGCCCGACTACTGTGTGAATATAGCAACTTACGTTTGTCTCGCATCAGCTGAATCTGTCAGTTCCCCTTTCTTTCCTAGTCATCTCCCAAGAATCGTCTTTCAGAGCTGAAATATACAGTGTGTTAGCCAAAAGACATTTTAATTTCGTAAAGAAAAATCATGCTTTGCGACAGCCGAGTCTGTTTCAACCATTATTGTTTCTGAAGCGTGCATATTTTGGGTTTCATGGTAAGATGTGGGTTTGCCAAGAAAGAAAATTACAGCAAGAAATATGTTGAAAACATATACACTCTGTTTAAGAAATGGGAAAAACACGGAAAATTCCGCACAGTAATTGCTTTAACGTGAGTTTTAAATGTCATTGTTTGACTTATGTCAAAAAGTCCCTCTTAGCTAATTCTCACATATGCCGTTACCAGATAGCTCACCTTAAAAATGGCAAATGTTGGTATGAACTTTGATGATCTTTGAGGCTTTAAGAGATATCCTTAGCCCTGGTGGAAACATTCCAAATTTTTAGATTGTGCAGACCATTTTTTGAAGGGTACTTAGATATCGATTTTATTTTCTTGACCCAAAATAAGAAAACACGGGGAATTCTCAAAAGCTTTTTACAGGCTGCTCTTATGAGAAGAGAAGCCAAACCAACATGTATTAGGTCATGAGCTTGAAGTGCATAAATAAGCCCCATGAAGGTCACCAAACCGGGGGGCGGGCGGGGTGGGGGGGGGGCGGAATCACCAGTTCTTACCTCGGCCAAGTCTAAATTCCTGCCTCACAGACGCGTTCAGCTGAAGTGGACACAGAAAGGGGGTTTCTGAGCCCACGGTTTGAACAATCTCCATTCGATTTGGATTCTGGGGACAATTGAAGACGTTCTTGGGGTAAAGTGAGATAGGAGGCCCGGATTTCCATCTCCTTCAATCACCCCTCTTACTGCTTAGGAGGAAAAGTGGGTTCAGGAGCCACCCCTCACTCCAAAGCACATGTTTTATTCCTGGTGTTTGGATGCACAGAAGCCAAAGGTTGAAAATGTCTTTCTTGTGTTCCTTCTGGTCGGTTTCCTCACTGCCCGTCTCCTTCCTGTAATCACTTTGTGATGAAGGTGTTAATAGTTCCCAGAACAATTTTTTTATTCCTGTGACCATGGACATGTTTTTAGCATTTGGGGTGCAACGCATAAGTACCAACCTTTAGGTCTTTGTTGATTGGCAGCTCCCTGAAATACGGAAAGACAGAGGGAGTGTCGACGGCATCCCCTTGCCTGGTACCAACCAGGTGCTGATGGGAATTCCATGCAGGGAGAAAGCATTTTTTTTTATTTTTTTTAGGAGAGAGAGAAAGGGTGTCCATGCAGAGAGGTTGTTTTCTTTTGTGGGTGTGACTGTTTTCATGTAAAGGGACTTTGGTTTCAGTGTGTTCTAGAAGCATTTGTCTCTCTAGCAAAGGTCTGAATGTCCCTCTGGTCAGAAAGGGGGGGGTGGCGGGGAAGGAGTACTCGGCCAGATTCCTGCACCTCCGGCCTTTTGTGTGGCTGGTGCAGTACCAGGAAGTGGTGACTCGCTGCTGGGATGGTGTCATGTGGCATAGCAAGTTGTGACTTGCCCCTTGTGTTGTAAACAGAGTTTTGGTCCCATCCAGCCGTGAACAAGAATGGAGCCGAGAAGATTATTCACCTCCGGTCTGCCATGGGCCCGAGCTGTCCTCTGCCTATAGATGCCATACTTCCTGGAGACGTTGATGTTGGGGTGTGGAGCAGGGAAGGAGAAAGAATGTCTTAAACCCAGCAAATGTCTGAAACGCTCTGAACGTCTTCAGGTTTGTTCTGGCCCCGACAAGAAAGGCAAAGTGACAAAAAGGACATAGAAGCAGATGGAGAGATTGGGGGCTTGAGCTAAAGTGGAGAATTTTCTGACAGCTTGGGGCCCCTGGAATGCCTTGCTAGAGTGTCTTTAGAAAGCTGATTTTGGAAATGTCTTTTCCTGCAGCTTGTGTGTGTGTGTGTGTGTGTGTGCGTGTATTGATTGGCAGCCCGGCTCATTTTTAGTAAATTAGTTTTTATTTTTAAGAGAGCACAAGATTTATTTGGAAATACCAAGTAGCCCATATTTATTGAACACTTACGTGCTAAGCAAACACTTATATTTTTGTCTCTAAACAGCCCTCGATGGAACGTGCTATTATTCTTATTATCCCTATTTTATAGCTGCGGCAACGGAATCTCAGGGAGGTGAACGAACTTGTCCCAGGCTACACGGCTTGTGTCGTAGCCAGGACTGAACCCAGGCTTGACTCCTAGGCCTGTCTCTCTGGTATTATAAGAGCTACCTTTCCTCTGCCTGCCTGCCGAGGAGAGCTGCTTTTGCCTTGGGGATATTAACTCATAAGCAGGTTGGGCTCAGTTACGAGACATCTGCTGATTTTCACAGAATCTCCAGCCTGTCCTTGTAGGACTTGAGGAAGGTTTAGAGTTGGAATCTATTGGCCTGGTGGCTGCTTCCCTGAAGTTAGCTGGTCTAAGCTGTTGCCTGTGGCTGCTGTCGTGCTAAAACAGCAGTTGAGTAGTTAACTCAATAACAGAGGTCACATGACCTGCCAAGCCTAATCTATTTTCTCTCTGGCTCGTTACAGAAGAAGTGTGCTGACTCCTGAGCTATTGCAATATGACAAGACAAATTTTGTTGACAAGGAAGAATATGCTCTTGGGACATTTCATAGACCATTTCACTGATTTATTATTAACCAAATGTCTCCTACATGCCTGATACATTGCACGCGATGGGAGAAAGTTACAAATGCGTTCATTCTTTCACTCATTTTACAGCAGTATGTACCGAGCTGTGTTCTAAGAGCGAGGCTGATTCCTGGGGGTCCAGAACAAGAAGGACCCCATCCGGCACCTCTGATAGCAGGATCCCAGTGTGTTTTTACCAATATCTCACTGCCTCTCTTTCCCATTGAGGATTCAGAGGGCAGTGATATGACTTCTTGAGCTTTCCAGCAGCAGGATGGAGGGAAAGACCAACCCTGCAGACCCTCAGCCAGTGAAGCCAGGCCTGAGTCAGTAAGAGCAGTGCACTGGCTTCTGCGCCCCAAACTGTGTCAGGCAATGCCATGGCCCACTTCTTGCCTCTGGCAGAAGTCAACCTTCTGCTTTCCTTAAGAGGTGGTGGGGAACAGGTAGGAGTGGGGGGAGTCAGACTGCCCAAGCGTTAGCTCTGACTTGCAGCCTAGAGATTAAGAGCATGAACCCAGGGGCAGGCTTCTTGGGTTCAAATCCCTGCTCAGTATTAACCAACTACTTAACATTAGGCAAGTGACCAAACTTTTCCCTGCCTCAGTTTCTTCATGTGTACAACAGGCTGTATAATAATATGCCTTCCTCAAAGAGCTATTGTGGAGATCAAGTTAATAGTGTCAGTTACTGGATTATTATTATTATTATTATTATTATTAAGCTGTGTGACTTAGGAAAATGACTTAGGCTCTCTGGACCTCAGTTGCTCCTTTATGAAATTGGGATAATATAAAAATAACAATAATTAATTGCTTCAAAGAGTCTTAGTGAGAATTTAAATGAGGTATTCCATGTAAAACACGTCGCTTTGCTATGGTGCCTGTCTATGCTGAACGCTCAATAAGCTAGCCATTGTGCTCAAGCCAGCTATTACTACCCTTGAAGTTACAGGGAATTGTATCCTAGGTCAGTAATATGCCTTTAAGCTATTGGTCAGTCAAGTCCTTTTTCAATATCAAGGGAATGTACGTCTGTGGTTAATATCACGTCTGGTCTGAGCCTTAAGTCCACTGCTCACTAATGCTGCCACCTTGGTGGGCTAGGCGCTGACCCTCTCCACTTCCCGGACAGTGGAGGCAACAGGGCCGCTGTTCCCTGGGCGGCTGTGAGGGTTAAAAGAGGTTGCACACATAAAGCACGTAGCAGGGTGTTTGGCACATAGTAAGCACTCAATAAAGGGTAGCTTGTATTATTATCACCCCCACTCCTTGCTGCACCCCCACACCCGAGAAAGTACTGAACATTAGTAAATTTTAATTTGAAAATAAAAGAACACATTTTAAAACTGCCAAACAGATTTAAAATAATATTCATTAAACAAAATTAAAATATTCTATTAAAGCCAGACTTTGGGCTCAGACCAAATTTTTATAACCCAAGCTTAAAGGCCAAGGAGTCCCCCAGCCACAATGGGGACATTGTGATTGAACTTGAGACTTCAACGCTGCTATTGAGCAGTCTTTGAAATGCACGTTTCCCCGTTAAAATAAAAGGGAAGTCATGGGAAGAAAAAAAAATGAGATTCTTGCTCACCCCAACAAACCTTAATGAATTGAAAAAGAAAAACAAAAGTTTTCTCATTTTTTTCCTGCTGCCTTATCCTGCCAAAGACGCATGGCCCGCACCTAACCCCAGCTCTGACTGGTACCTACTCAGAATGTCCCAGATCTGATATGCTCTACCAGTTAACCTAGTCTAAATCCTGGTCTTCACTTATATTTATAGTTCAGTGCATGACTGAGAGTCAGGAGTTGGGAGCCCTGCTGCCGGGTTGTGCCTCAGTTTCCCTATTCCCAGAACAGAGATTAAATGTTGCATAGGGCTATGCTAATGTGTAAGAGTTAGATATCCCTATGGGTGTTTTAACCTGGTATCATTCTTGCATGCATGAAACTTCTCCAGGCTTCTGGGACTTTGAAGAATTAAAGTATACCAGTATGCCTTTACCTGAGAGTGTTGAATCAACATAATCTCAATATTCAGGGAGGAGAATTGGAGAGGGAAGAAGTGGATTTAAAAGTCTCTCACAGGAGTTATGATGTGTGAGGCACCTTCGCAAAACTCATTTAATCCTCTCTACAACCACAGCAAAAATCCCATGACATGTGTGTATCTGTTTAACAAATGGGGACACTGGGGTTAGGACAGGGGAGTAGCTGCTGTCCAGTGGCATTCCATTCCAGGTCTCTCTGGCCCAAAGCCCAGGCCCGACCCTGCACGACCTGCAGCCCTTCTGCAGCAAGCACGCGGACGCTCGCAGAGACCTCTCCCTGACCCTCGGTGGGTTATTTACGGCCGATTCTGACATTTCGGCAGCGTCCTTCATCCTCAGTGAGCCCGAGTCTTTGTGGATGTTTACCTGTGTTATTAAGAATGGATGGACTCTTTCTCGAACAACAAGTGGAAAAAGTCACGGCAGTGGGCTGTGGCAGCCTTCTCTAGGTGACAGTCTTTGTAAGAATCTCTGCAGAGTCTTGCCGACCAAGGGGCTGTGTCCTCCTCCTCAGACCAGGCCAGGCCCTTGGCTACCGTGCGGGGCTTTGCAGCAGAGTTGTCAGAGGTTGGGCCACTGTTGGGGAAGCGGGACTCCACACTCCAGCCCCCACCTGCTGTGTGAAGTTGGGCAGGTCACTGACGTCCTCTCAGCTCCAGACTCTTCCCCTATTCATGGGGCAAATGCTGTCTCTCTGGGGTTTGTTATACAACGTAAGCACGCTGATGGCGGGAGCACAGTCTACGCGTTCCGAGATTGGTGGGCTTAGGGTTCTATGGAATTGCGCCCACACCCCCAGAAGTACTCGAGGAAAGTGAAGATTTCTTGCTCCCTGGACTTATTCCCGACTGTTCTTCAGGTAGCGGCATCTCGAGACTGTACACATTCTGGAAGGATCCACTAGTCTCCGAAGGGCAGTCTTCTTGCCAGCGGGGTGTGCACCCTCTCCACATTCACTGAAAACATGCCTGGACTTTTTTTGCATGTTTTTGTCTTTATTTTCTCATGCATCTGGAAAAGGTAGAACAAGAATTTCAAACAAATGGTTTCACCCACTTTAAATGCTTAAGACCAAAATGGTTTAAAATCAAATCCATCAGGTAATGAACTAGCAAAAGTGGCACCCAGGTGTGGCAGATTCATGAGCAAAGTCTGAGAAACACAAATCTGAAAATGTGACATTTTCCAAATATCTGTTCATTTACATGAAATCATTTA
Source organism: Myotis daubentonii (assembly GCF_963259705.1). Taxonomy (NCBI): domain Eukaryota; kingdom Metazoa; phylum Chordata; class Mammalia; order Chiroptera; family Vespertilionidae; genus Myotis; species Myotis daubentonii. The sequence goes on along the minus strand of NC_081847.1, from coordinate 69,315,646 downwards.
CTTCTCAAGCTCTTCCCCGCAAGCTGATGGCAATGAATGAATGCCCAAATAACCATCCTTCTAACCAGAACGGAACTTCTACACTCTGTTCTCAGGGGAATAAAATGAAACAAATGAGGTCTCTCAAGGATGTTGGGAAAGTTGTACCAGGGCACGCTAGTGTCTGAATACATTTAGCCTGTGTCTCATATCTTCACAAGAAGAATGACTACCCTTTGGATGACTGTATTGTTAATAAAAATAACCTGTTGAGTGATTGCTCAATGCAAGGATCTGTTCTGAATGAGTATAGGCACCAACTCATTTATTCCTCACAAGAGTTCTATCAAGGAAGTGCTATTAGAATTCCCATTTTAGAAGAGGAAAGTAAGGCACAGAGAGGTTAAGTGACTTACTCAAGGTCACACAGTGAGTAAGCTGCAGTGCCAGGCCCTGTATGTAGGAGGATGGTTCCAGAGGTTGTCTTCATAACTCCTGTACTCCCTGCTGCTTTAACCACCACAGGAAGAATTAAATCACCCTCTGTTTCACCTTCATTTAACTAGACAATTAATTAATTAGTGATAGGCATGAGAGGGAAACAGAGGCAGCATTAGTCTTAGCGGTAATTTTTCTTTTCAGTGTTTTACAAGGATGTATTCGTGTGTCCTATTAACTTTCAAGTGCAGCATAACGCCAGGGTTAAAAACTGGTCTGTCCAGGTTCAAATCCAGAGTCTACTACTTACTAGCCACATAACCTTGGGTTTACCTAACTTGTTACTGACTCAGTTTCCTCATTTATGAAGTGAATCCACATCATAAGAGTTAACAACTATGACCTGCCGAGAGGAGCCCCTGGCACACGGCAAAAATGATGGTTAAATGCTATTGATGAGCCGTCGAGGAAAAAGTAACTCTAGAAGTCACATCTGCTTGGGCGGCACAAATGCACTTTGGTACCGTCTGCTGTGGACGAGAAGGGAAGCGTGCCTGGGACGTGAGGCTCACGCTGGAAAACAGCTCAGGTCTTTCCAGGTGACTTCAGACCCAGCCAGAGACACTGCTCTTTGCGTCCCCATGTGAGACGCTGCCAGGACAAGTCCTCAGTCGGCAGCCTAGAACAGATGAGGGCACTGAGGCCCTGGGCCAGGGCTTGCCGTAGTCACAAGGCCAGTCCGTGACACAGACCCCCACCCTGTCCCAAGAAAAGGTGGGACTTTGGGTCTCATGGCTCAGAGGTGGAGAAGAACACATCAAAACCCTTGCACTGCAATGCAGCCGTAGGCTCCAATTTCAGGATTTTCATTTTTCTTCTCATTCCCTTTCTTCTGTCATGGAAAATGTCTTTTTCTCTAGAAAGGTCTGCCTGATTTTCAGTGACTGGGGGGCAGACTTCCTGGGTTTGCCTCCTTCACCTTCCTCCTCCACCTCATCTCCCACCTCCATTTCCTCCTGAATATGGAAAACTGAACTTCCTCATTCATTCATTCATTCAAAAATGTGTGCCAGGCACACTGCTCTGGGCACAAAGAATACAATAGTGAACAAACACAACCTGAACCGGCTCCCTCATGGAGCTGCAATTAAGTGTGGAAAGACCAAATGTAAGCACCTAAACATGCAAGGGACATAGACTGTCAGATGGTGACAAGCCTGTGTGGAAAAATCGAGAGAAGGTGGATAGAATGTACCCGGGACAGGGAGGCCTCACTGAGCAGGCAGCCACTGAGCACAGCTCTGAAGGAGGGAGGGTGCCAATAGCTGGGGAAGAACACTCTAGAGAAAGGAAAGGGCACGTTCAAAAGCTCTGAGATGGAAGCGGCCTGGAGGCTGATGGGGCTGGGGGAGATCACAAGGTTCAGGGGCAGGGGCAGATGAGGTCATGGAGGAGGGGCCTGGTCAGGTAGGGCCATGATTCGAATCCCACAGCCATTCTGTGTCAATCAGACACATCTGAAGTCAAGATTATTATAATTTTGAAATGATTTTTTAATAGATACATAGGACCTAAATCCGAAATCAATCATTGCAAGCTCAGATACCCAAAGTGGCCAGACAGATAACCAAGTTAATGAAGTGGGCAGGGAGGTGCGGAATGAAGACCCTATATTGCCATGTATTCTGATTTCTCAAAGGACGCTACACTCTGGATCTTTATGAGAAATGCCCTGATTTTTAAATCACCAAAACGCACGTACTTGCTCACAGTGTGTGATCACTCTCCAAACACAGCCACAGATCCCAGGAATCCAATTTCAGTGAAAGGCATTGCGCCTTCTCTCGTTCTCTCTTTCCGTTTCTTTTTACCAATCCCTGACCAGAAGGATGCCAAGAGATGCTAAAAAGTTGTTCCAGGAAAAAGTAGGACTTGAGTCTCCTGGGGAGGGGGGCTGAGACTTCTTCCAAGGAGCAATCAGTTTGCTTCATTTTTATGTCTTTCTCAGGATGTGATTCCTGATCACCCCTCATCATGGGTAATGGCAACGTGCTCCAAATTCACCCTCCGCTGGGTTTTTGTTAGTTGCATGATGATGATGATTTTGTCATCTGGGGTTGATTTAGGAGTGGTGAAATGTTTGCAGGTTTCATAAATGGTTGTCAGCCACTGTTTAGAATGGCAAAGCATTTCTTGTGTTGTTCACATTGCAAGGGACGGGGTGATCGTTTCCAATGGCTACAGACAGGAAAGTGGAAAAAAGGGGGGCCGTGAAGGATCCACACAGGAGATTGGAAAGGTGAGTAATTAGGCAGGGGCAGTGGGGGTGCGGAAGTGAGCTCAGCTCTCAGAGCTTTAAAGAACCGAGATGTCCAAGCTGACGGCACTGGATCCATAGTCCGCCTTCCCCACCCCAAAGCTCAGGGTCAGCAAAATCCCGGCCAAGGGGCCACATAGCTGTTGAGATTGCTCTGCGTGTAAGTAACAGAAAACTTACTTTCGAGGTGGTTTCAGCAAAAGGAAATTTATTGACGTGGGGAAATGAAAAGTTCTGGGGAGTCCTGCATTCAGGGACAGCTGGTTCAAGAACTCAAATGTAGGTGACGTACCCATTTCTTAATCAACCCTTAATTCAGAAGGATTCTATACTTTGTCGTGTGCCACCTCTGGATCTAGGGATGGAGTAGGAAAGGGATAGATTTCCAAACTGCAGTCAGCAACGTTTGCTGAGAGTGAGGTGGTGGACCCCCAAAACTGCATTCTAATGCCGCTCTAGACCCTCTCCACTCCTCTCCTACTGGCCTGCAGGGCCCTGTGTGAAGTCTGTAGTCCTTCCGGGTGCTGTGCTGTGCTCTGGGTGAATCATCTTTTCTCCTCAAACACTTCTATGAGGTTGGAACTTTTAAGGCATGCTACTTACTGTTCCCACGACCCTAGAGCCATGATCGGCAAACTCTGGCTCGCGAGCCACATGCGGCTCTTTGGCCCCTCTTCCTAAGCCTTAGGAGTACCTTAATTAAGTTAATAACAATGTACCTACCTATATAGTTTAAGTTTAAAAATTTTGGCTCTCAAAAGAAATTTCAATCGTTGTACTGTTGATATTTGCTCTGTTGACTAATGAATTTGCCGACCACTGCCCTAGAGGATTATCTTATTTCAAAGAAGGGCATTCAGAGGGGTCATCTCTTTTCATGGCGTCTTGTACAAAATCCGCACCGTCTTTGGGACACTCCAGCCTAGCATGGGGGATGCACTGGACTTCGGCAGAGAAATTGGAGATGCTTTGGTATTACCTGGAGTGGAAGGAGTGAGTCCGGCTGTGCAGGGCTCACTTTCTTGGGCCTCTGGTGATCAGCCCTTGGTTCCTTTCCTCCTTTGAGCTTTGCCCTCCATTCTTGCCTCCGCTGGACTTTTCCATGTTCTGTCTAGTGACACTGCAGTAACATCTGATGCAACAGAGATTGCACGCCAGCAACCAAGATGCGTTTTATTTGGTCTGCAGAATATTTAAAACAGAAAAGGGAGCCAGTGCTTGAAAATCTGGACATTTCACACAAAAATGCACATTTCTGGCTTCCATTAGAAATATCAGAAGATCTGTCAACACTGTGCCCACATTTCCATATGATTTCAATTGACTGGGGCTGGGGAATGGTTGTCTCTTTTAGATGGATGAGTTCTCAGCTCACCACAATCCCCACCTCTCCCTATTGTCTCCCGGACCCTAGGCTCAGGATCAGTCGCCATTTACTGTTGAGATGGTTGTTCTAGAGTAGATTTAAGAGGAAAAGGACATGTTTCCCATAGCCAAGTCTCCCACAAAAGTATGAAATGAAGTATCAGCCAAGTTGGTCATTAGTGCTAAGGAAATAAGGGGGGGAAAGCATGTGTCTTTGGGTAAGTCATGTTTCCTCAACATAGACACTGTGAACAGTGGGGATTGGACAGTTTTTGTTGTGGAGGTCTGCCCGGTGCATTATAGGATGGCATTTAACATGCCTACATATGGACCTCACTCCTTTCAGAAGTAAATCGTTTCCTGAGCTCCAGGCACCCACGACCAGTTTAGTAAAAAAAAAAAAAGAGTTTTCTCACCATAAGTAAGAAAAACTGATCTGAATTATGTCCCCATAGGCCCAGATTGGCAGTGAGGTTATGCGTTGGCTGATTTTGGCTTAATCATAGGTGGACTTGCCAACTGTGGAGGCCACTTAAGACTGCCTGTCTACGATGGTAGAGAAGGAATTCAGCGTTGGAAGAGAGGTTGAACAATCTTAGAGTCTTTGGAGAATTTCTCAACTTGTACCTTAGAGAGGCCATGGTAGATGCTACTTGGAAAAAAAATTGCAAACAGTAGGTTTTACTATGGTGAATGGGCAGCTATCAAGGCTGGCTCATGGATGCCTCCTCCAGCTCTGGTTCTGTGAAGCTACAGCCCCGAGAGTGAATTTCCCCAAGACTGCATCTTCGCAATTGGTAGCAGGGGTCTGCCATGGAAAACCAAGAAGACACGAATGTCCAGGGAGGGAGAGCAGCCCCGGGGCTAGTACTGTGGACCACGTGATGTTTTATTTTTTACTATCACCAGTGCTCCAAGTTCCATCGGGGTCTGAAATACCACCCATGCTTAGGTTTCCTTATCATAATGATCATAGGTGCCAGTCATCCATTCAACACATATTTACTGAACACTTAGTATGAGGCAGCTACTGTTCTAGGCACTTGACAAGAAGCTAAGAGCAAAGCTTACCTCGACCTTGCCCTCTTGGAGCTTGTGTTTTTGGTGGAAGAGAGATAGACAATTACAAGGACATAAGCAAATATATATTTAGTGCAACAGTGTGTTAAGTATGGTGAATATAATTAAGCAGGAGTAGGTGACTAGGGAGTATTAGGGGAGAATAGGGAAGAGTAGTGTTTCTGGTTTAATTTTAGTTTAAAATATAGTCGTCACTGCGGTGCTGTACTGGTAATCTGGCTCTCTTGAAAGCAAAAGCACTGAACTGTAGTGTTTGCCACTTCCTGTTGGGTAAATACTCTCATCATGGCTGATTTCAAGCTCCTTTCACCATGGCTGATCTGATGGGATAGAGCCTGGTGTGTTCAGGAAGGGCCAGGAGTCCATTGTAGCTGGAGCAGTGAGGCGAGCAGGGCAGGAGCTGTGGTCAGGGAAGTAGCCAGAGCATTCTATGCCATGGTTAGGTTTTTGGCTTCTACTCTGAATGAGGTGGGAGCCCTAGGAGAGCTCCACGCAGAGGAGGGACAGGATCTCACTTACCTCGAGCAGAATCCCTCTGGCTGCCGTGGGAATAGACTGCAAAGGCAGAGCAGGGACACCCAAAAGGAGACTGTGTAGGCAAGAAGTGACGGTGACTTGGACCAGGGGGGTGGCAGCAGGGGTGGTGAGAGTAGGTGACCCTGGATATATTTTGAAGGTGGAGATGATGGCCTTTGCTGAGGGAATGATCTGGGCGAGGTGTCCTGCCCAGGCATTTGGGAGGATGGGGCTGGCAGGGGGAGGAGCAGGTCGGAGCACTCCTGTGAACCCTGCTTGAGTAAGTGCTTACATGCACCATGGCCTCCCATCCTCACTGGTGGGTTCTTCCGTTATCCCATGTTAGAGAGGGTGTGACAGTGACCCGGGGAGGTTGACCAGCATGGCCAGGCCAGACCCCACCTCGCTGCCACTGTGCTGTCCTTCCGTGGTTGCTGGGCATTACCGGTCCCACTCCTCCCCTTTGTTATGAAGACATGGAGGGAAAGAAACCCCGAAAAGGAACGAACAGAGGAACCAAGTCCCTCTCCCTTGTGCAGAAAGAGGTCTCCAGCCGTTACTGCAAACACAGTTGGTTCTGCTCAATGACTCCATCGCCAGCCTCTTTCCGTGACAATTTTATTGGATTAACCCCATGAAGATTAATATTCCATTATAAAATTTACACTTTAAAGAAATGAGCAGTCGATAGCTTAGAAGGTTTGGTTTTGTGCCGACATAGGTTTGAACCCACCACTTACCAGCTTTCCTTGCCCGAGCGTCAGTGTTTTCATCTGTGGAGTGGGCTTATTAAAGGATCCCACTCTGATTCAATGAGATGATGTGCATGGGGCACTGTGCCTGGCCCCGCGCCCACACATGGGGCTGAGGGAGGGGGTGCTGGTGTCTCAGGACTATCATTGTTTGAGAGAGGGAATTAGAAAGTTAGGCTCAATTTTAGACAAAAGCCGAGTTACCTTAGAAGCTGCGGTGGGCCGGGGATTGTGAAGCACATGGTGACTGAGAGCTTTGAGGTTTGGCCTTTTCCTTTCTTTCTTTCTTTTTGAGGGGGGGTGGGGTGGGGGGGTGTACTGGAGATTGGAGGCCTCTCACTGTGTTTTTTCTGTGCGCACCAGGCGGCCGGTCCTTGGCCATTTTCTGCTCCCCGGGCTCCCAGAGGAGCCGACCTCGGCCCCGCAGAGCCTCCTGCCTTGAGTTGTCATTTGTCGAAGACAGAACGGCATGTTCTCTCAACAAGCAAATCCCCAGATGTGAGCCCATTCGGGGCTGCCACGTTTTTCCTGATGAAATTCCTGACTTGGTGTGTTGTGTTTTCTTAAAAACACGCCCACTGCCTCCAAAAACCTCAGCCGGGGAAGAGAAACATTTCTCGTTGAATTACCAGGGTTTGAAATGGTGTCAAATTATGCCCCACTTTCCTGGTGTCCATACGCCAGTCTTTCCATTCACTGCTTTTGCGGACAGACTGACATGGCAGAGCGTGGCTATTATCTAGGCCGCCCTGGCATGGTACAGATGGGAAAACTGAGGCTCAGAGAGGCCAGGGAGGAGTGCCACACGCTATGTTGGTCTCCGAGCCGCCGCCAGACCCAGATCTCTGGATTCCAGACTCCTTTCCTTTCTCCTTTGCCCGAGGCCACAAGCAGGCAGCCTGCGGCCACCTCTACCCCACAGATGTATTCTTGTTGGTCCGAGGGTGTTTTAATTTGGACGAGTTGCCAGCATTTAAAAATCAGGAAATTCCACATAAAAACCCAGATTTCTGGCTTCTCTTGGTCCAGTGGGAGATCAGCCAAATGAGGTCTGCATTCCTGCATGGTGACAGCTGAGGATCGCAGTAATGACCACTTCCTTTAGCAGAGCACGTCTTCAGTTTGCCACAGTCCCCACCCCTCCCTCTAGTATCTCTGGACACTGGGGCTGAATGTCAGTTGCCGTCATAGAGCTTCCCTTCCTGGTCCTCTTATGGTGGAATGAAGCGGAAAGTAAAACATTTCTTGAATTTGTGTCTTTGTCAAAAATCTGTATATATAGAAGCCTAAGCGACCGTTACAACCGAACAACCAGAACGACCAGAACTACCGGTCGACTGGTCGCTATGATGTTCACTGACCACCAAGGGGCAGATGCTCAACTCAGGAGCTGCCCCCTGCTGGTCAGTGTGCTTCCACAGCCAACCTCCCATGGCCCCTCCCCACGGCTGGCCGGCCCCCCGTTAGGCCTTGATCACCGGCCAGGCTGAGGGACCCCACCTGTGCACGAATTCATGCACCAGGCCTCTAGTGAAGAAATAAAAGATGAAATGAAATGGCTGTTTGCTTAAAAACTAATAGTACAGCTCTGGCCAATGGGTCTCAGTGGATTGGAGTGTCATCCCCTATATCGAAGGGTCGTGGGTTGGATTCCCGGTCAAAGTACATACCTAGGTTGCAGGCTCCATCCCCCATCAGGGCCTGTGCAACCGATGTTTCTCTCTCTCTCTCTCTCTCTCTCTCTCTCTCTCTCTCTCTCTCTCTCTCTCTCTTCCTCTCTCTCTAAAATCAAATTTTAAAAAAAGACCTAATGGTACAAAGCATTATTATGGTAAGGAAAGAAATTTCTATGAATTTAATATGCAAACAGAATACATCAGTGTTGAAAGAGCCAGCCCCTTCACTCACTGACGCTACCTTCCCTTCTCTGCCAGCATTACGCTGTGGGCCCTGCATGCCAGGGCCATCGTCTCCACTTATTTTTTTAAGGCAGAATTAAACTTCTATGACCTTAATCTGCCCCACTTCTCTGAACTTGAAATGCTATTAAACTGAATTTTTAAAGTTTTTAAAAGTTTAAATAATCTTTAATTGCTCAAGAAAGAGTATGAGTGTGCTTGTGTGTGCGTGTGTGTGCGAGCATATGTGATGTGTTCTTGATTTATGGGATTTCCCCTGAATAGAATTGGACGAAAGTGGGTTTTCCCTGGCTCTGGGACTGCCGTTTCTGGACTTTGCTGTAAATTTAAGCCAAGGTGCAAAACCAAGGTGGTTTTAACTCTCCTGTCTGGGTCTATCCAGGAGCTGGGTTAAGATTGACTTTCTTTCTGGGATCTACTGGAGGGCTCATGGAGAGAAGGGTTGAGGACACCAAATTTTTAAAAATGACCATCACTCTTTGTCTGGGCGAGTTGACCAAGAGGAAAGAGAAAAACATCTCTGGAATGCCTGTGTGCCAGAACCTCGTGAGAAGATTGCCTTTCTGCTTTCCAGAGTGAGTTTGGGAACTTCCTTTCGATACTGACATGTTCACTTCAGCACGTGTCAGGAAGAAATAGAGTGAGGTAGCCTGTCAAGTACATAAATGAGTGGTAGTTCTTAGAACAAGGCTCAGTTTACTTACAGAAGAATAGGAGTCCATTTAAAGAAAAATCTGTAAGCAGTACAGTGGTTTGGGGATGTGACAAAGTCAAGAATGATTGGTTTCATTTAATCCTCACAATACTCGGAAGTGGTCAGAGGGTCAGCTCACCCCGAAGTCCGTCACGTCTTGTACTTCCTCAGAGCACTTAACTTGCCATTAAATCCATAATTGTGTGATCTTGTGCATACTTCGGTCTGACTTTTTTAAACGGTGCCTGTCATTTCACTGTTGTAGTCCCAGCATCCAGCAGAGTGTGCTCAGGAAACAGCAGCGACTGAATGCGTGGACACTGTGCAAGGCAGGAATGGCGGCCCCTTTTGTAGATGAGGAAATTGAGGTTCAGAGGGGCCAGGTGACCCTGTAGATTATGGCAAAGCCAAGATTCGAACTCATGACTCTCAGGCTGCACAAAGCCTAGGAACTGTGTGCCAAGCAACAACCGTACAAACACCAGTACCTGGGAGTCAGGTCAGCCCACGACCTGATCTGGCCCACAGCAGAGTGAGGGGAAGGAGGTGGGTCCAGAGCATTTCATAAAGCCAGACGGGTTCAATTTAAGGAATGGACTGTTGTTTTTATTTCCTTTCCATTTTAAAGGTATCTTGGTTTCTTTTTATGGCTATACAAGGTCACATTTGTGGTTTTTAAACACGTTACTTAGCAGACCAAAATGGGAGCCTCTTGCGTTGGTTCTCCCAGCGTTTTCTCGTTTTTGCGACTTTCTAGCTGGTGGAATCCTGGAGTTGGAGGATCCTCAGACAACTTGGGCTGCTTCTTGAAATGGTCTGAGGTTTCAAGACTTCCCTTGGACTCACCGTTTCCCCTCCTGGGGGTGAGGGCAGGCCTGTCTCCCTCACTCCACGTGCCGCTGGGGAGGCAGGGCCACCGTTCCCCTGGGAGAAACAGGAGCTGCCGGGATGCCTGTGGTTCTGTTCCACTTGCAGCACAAGGCAGATTGCCGTTGCCTTTGCCTTTTCTAGACCAATCCGGAACCCTCTCGTCTGCCTGGTAATCGTAACCACACGCTGCGTGGGGTTTCACCTCGGAAGGTCTGCCCGCTGTTGATCCCTATCACTTCTTCCCGGCTTGGGAGCTGGCTGGGTGCCACCTCTCCGCACCCTGCCAGGGCATCCAGCTGGGGCCAGACTTCGGCTGGCTTTTAACTGGGGAGCCTCCAGGGCGGGGGCGCTGTGACAGCAGCTGTGGAGACTCGGGGCTGAAGTACCCCAGCCCTCCCTCAAGGAACTTAGAGACTAGTAGGTGAGACAAGACGGGCCCCCATGTTTACTTGGGACTGGGTTCTAGGTCCCGGGCTGAGGCCCAGAGTATAAACTCTTATGCCTGTGCAGCACTTTACAGTTTAAAAGGACATCCCCAACTTCTTTTCTCCTGTTTCCAGCTGCAGTCCTCCAACGTGAATGAAGACTCACTTCCATTCCATCTTCTGGTATCCTTTTCTTTCCTTTCCTTTTTTGGTTCCCATTGCATCTTCAGGGCTTTACCTTACTCCCCAGTTCCAGGTATAGATCCAGCCAGACACAGCGTTCCATCCCCCGACCCTCAGGGATTGGCTCAGGGACAGGGACGTGACTCAAGTTGAGCAGGAGCCAGTCCTGGGAACCTTGCTGGAGTTCTTGGGGAAAGGTACCGCCTTTGCTCTGGGTGGCTAACCTGGCAGAAGGTGGCCAAGTTGCTTAGCCGAGGCCAGCCTGAGGATGAAGGCGACCTGGGGGAACGATATGGAGTCCTGATGACATCCCTTGAGCAAAAGACTCCTGAGGACAGCACTTGAGCACCTGCTTCCAGCCATCCCGAAAGCTAGAGCCACAGGCTCTTCAGTTCTTTTTCATTTGCATCAGAAAGGTTTGAACGGACTTTCTCCCACTTGCTACAGACTAACACAGTTGGTCCCACTTACTGAGTTGCCCCGCTTCCTTTAACCGTAATGAAACTCGCTGTCACTTGGAAAGCACTCTCGAAAGCCTTTTCGTAGCCATTGGACTCGTATTTCTCTGAGACAACATTGGCCTGTTTTGTTGATGAAGGATCTGAGGCACAGAGGGAAGGACTGCAGGTTTGCTTTTTCCTCTTTGGAGGGAGCATCCTCATCAACTTTCAGTTTGGGGAAGAGCAGTTTTTCGTAACCAGGGCACCTCCACCCCAGAGGAGGGGAGTGCAAAGGGATTTGAAGAACAACCCCAGCGAGGTCAGGGAAGACTCCTGGTAATTTTTCATTTTTATTTTTATTTTATTGATTTTTTACAGAGAGGAAGGGAGAGAGATAGTTAGAAACATCGATGAGAGAGAAACATCGATCAGCTGCCTCCTGCACATCTCCTACTGGGGATGTGCCCGCCACCCAGGTACATGCCGTTGACCAGAATCAAACCTGGGACCTTTCAGTCCACAGACCGACGCTCTGTCCACTGAGCCAAACCGGTTTCGGCTCCTGGTAATTTTAGATGCATAGAAACTTCTGGAAGATGGAAGGGAAATCATTAACTGCAGGTATCTATGGGATGTGGAATGGGGGTGGGCGAAGACTTTTATTTTTCACTTTATGTACTCTACATTCTGGAAACGTTTATAGGGACCTGGATGGTTTTATACTCAAATAAGTGACTTTTGAAATGTAACAGCTGGCTTTCATCTGGAACAAGCATCAGATTTGACTTCTAAACCATTGAGAAAATATGAATCCATGAGTCTATATCAATAATAAATAGATAAGTAAATAAACAGGAGAGAGGGCGGTTTATTGTTTACAGTAGAATGACAAGGACCAGCTGGAAATGGGGGGAGAGCTGGGTTTGAAACACATCACTTTGTGACCATTATGGTAAAGATTGGTTCGTCCAGGGGTCGCCCATAGATACAAAATCTGGGATGGGGTATGTTGATGAGGATTAGGATGTCGGCATGCTCTTAAAGGATCTCCCCATCGATGTCTTACTAATTTCAAGGCGGAAATAGCAGTGGCCAAATCAGATGCTACAGTGAGTGGATATTAACATCATCTTAAGGGGAGGGTGGCTATGTGATACCCTGAGAAGGACTCACTGTCAGCCAAGTAGTGTTCTGGCCGAGAACGCATAACCTGTGTCATTGTGAGGAAACCAGCAGACAAAGCCAGATGTGAACCTTCTGTTTCCAAAAGGGCACCTTAATCTTCAAAAATGCCGATGTTGTAAGACCGAGAAAGGCAGGGGAAATGCTAACGGAGCCTAAAGAGATATGACAAGTAACTGCAATTAATTCTAGACCAGATTCTGCATCGGAGGGGACATGCCATCGGGGACATGAGTCAGTTGACAAGTTGTGATGCGGAGAGTGGATTGGGGAAGATATTTGTAATGGTGTTACATTCACCGGTGCTGATAACTGTCCTGTGTTTATGTAAGAGAATGTCCTTATTAGGAAATACACACTGAAGTACTTAGGGGTAAAGGTTCATGATGTATGTGTAACTTATTATTAAATGGTTCAGAAAAAAACAGGTGGGTATGTGTGTGCATGCATATGTGTGCGTATGTGGAGAGAGAGAGGGAGCGCGCAACTGACAAATCAAATGGGATGAGATGCTAAGAGCAGGTGCGTCCAAAGAGATAAAAATACAAGTATTCTTTGTAATAGTAAGTTTGAAATTAATTCCAAATAAAAAGTATAAAAATTATTACCAGCAAAAACTATATTTCATAATAATAGTAGTATGTGGCATTTATTGAACAGCGAGACACAGGCATGTGGAGTGATTTACTCCTCAGAGACCCCTAACATCAGGTGTGGTTAACATGCTCATTTTCACAGAAGATGAAGTGGAAGATCAGGGAGGGGAAGGTGCCCCAAGACGCTTCGCAAATCAGTAGAAAGAGGTGTTTTCACAGAAGTCAATCTCTCCAGGACCCCCACTCTTGTCTACTAAACCAGTATGTCCCAAAGCATGGGAAACCAGCCTTCCGTGTGGTTTTTAGGTGATACGCCAATAGAGAATTGGATAACATTAAGTCACTCAGTGATTTTTAAAGCCTCACTTCCATTCACGTTCACTTCCTTTAACTCCAGAAGAAAGTCTCAAGTTGGTGCTTGATGGTTGTTAACACCAAACACTTGCTGATTCTCCCTGAATCACAGAAGGAGTCACCAGGCAGGCACCGACTCTGGAGAGAGATTGATAAGGAAACAATAACAATAATCTGGTAGGAAAATGGAAGAACTATGCGATCAGGCAACTCACAGGAAAAGAAACACAAATGACTTTTAAATATGTAAAAAGATGTTCAGTCTCACTTACAGTAAAAGATATACAATTAAAACCACACCCAGAAGATGGGCAACATTCCCAGCGTTTGCTAGCATCCTCTGCTGGCGGGCTGTGGGGAAGCCAACACTCGTTTTTTGTTGGTTAGGGGTGTGTGTTGTCTGGTCCTTTGAGGGTCCTTTGGGGGAAGTTGGGCAGGATCTATCCAAATGACAAATGCAACCACCCTTTAACCTAGCATCCACTGCTAGGAATTTATTGCAATTGTTCACGTGCAAGGCAACACCTGTAGGTCTTCATTGTAGCCTATTTATAACCACGGAAGTTCAGGAAGGACCCAGGTGCTTACAGAGAGAGAACTGGTTCCGTAGACTGCGGTCTATGCACTCAGTGGAGTACTATGCAGCCATGACATAGAGTGACGCTGCTCTGTATCTAGACACAAGTTTGGTAAAAACCTCCAGAGAAATGCTACAAAAAGGAAGTCGTGTAGCATGCTACTATTAGTTTAAAAAATAGGGGTGGCGTGAATAGCAATATACATTTATATTTGCTTCCTTGTTTACATAAAGACATTTTGAAAGGATACACAGGAAGCTGATGAAAGCGGCTCTGAGGGGAGAGTGGGGTGGGAAAGGGACGTTTGCACTGCAGATTGGAGGCCTGTGCAATCACCAGTGCTGGGGATGGCGATGTCCCGTGTGCTTGTGCAAAGCTGACCTCAGCTGCTGGGGTCTCCCTTCCCTCCCCTGCTGGGTCAGGATGTGGCTGGAGGGGAAGGGACAGCTTTCAGGGACTGCTCTCTGGACGGGCCTAGAAGGCTGTGTGGCCCGGAAGTGGCACGGCGCTCATGTCGGGCCTCTGCCTCTGAACTACAAGCAAATTCTTCCCGGCAACAGGAGCACATTGTGTTCTGGCCCCGCTCTCCCCCCCAGGCTACTTTAAATGCGGATCCTGCTGCCAACAACTACTTTTAGGCCGGGCAGGCCATCAGAGGGAGAGAAACGTGAGAAAATAGCAAAATGGAAGCATTGTTTTTGAGGGTTTGGAGCAGGCTCAGGGAACTGTGGGGTGGGACGGGCCTGGAGACGTGCTTGCCATCCCAAATAAGTTGTACCAATAATAACAGCAACAATAACAATAATAGTTACCTAGAGTTTGTCCTTAACGCTGAAAGAAAGAGAGGGCCTTCAGAACAAACTGTGGAAGGGTCAGTGTCATAGTCCCGTGGAATCTCATCTGAAGGAGGTGAGGAATGTGTGGAGAAGGAAAATCCCATCCCGAGGCTGGAAGGGACTCAGTGAGATAGGAGTGACCTTTAGTGAAGGGTGAGAGGCAGGAGAATAAGCTTGTGGGTTGAGAGCATGCTGGAGAAAAGACCGTTTCTGGAGGAAATCAGAGTTCTCAGGGATGAATTCGAATCATGTGATAAAAGGCTGTAAGGACAATTGCAACTCCACACTAGTTAGAGCTTCTAATGCTGCAAGGAGACTGCCTTGTGCAGTAGTGAGTGGACCGTCCACAGAAGCATTCAAGCAAAGCCTGGCTGACGAGGATACAGCGGTTCTAGCTCTGAGCTATGAGGCAGGACTGAAGCAGAGGTTCACAAGCACTGCTCCACGTGCCAGGGCAGAGAGCACTGAGGAGTGACGTTTTCATCTGAAAAATGGAATTGATGTTTATGTAAAAGATTGTCTCTATGCTCTTCCTATATTTGGATGTTCCTGTGTCCTCTATTAAATTCCCAGTTTGTGGGATGTAAAAGTCTGGAAGTATCAGGATTAGATCATGTCAAAGTCTTTTCCATTGCTAAGATTCTGTGATTCTATGAAAATATGCTTCTGATTTGGATGAAACAGGATAAGGGGAATGTGTGTAAAATCAAACCTAAAACTGACACATCAAGAAATGAAAAAAAGAGAAAGAAATGACTGTGTCAGCATATTTTTGGGAGATGTGGAGTTCATTACCAGAAAGAACAGCTAAAAAAGTCGACAGTGGTTGCCCTTGGGAAACTGGGCTGGAGGTGAGCTTTTTCTTAAGTATCAATTCTGTATTATTATATGAATTTTAAAACTGCATGTATGTTTTTACATAAACTTTGATTTAAAAACTGTTTGTTAATCCTCACCCGACGATATTTTTCCATTGATTTTTAGAGAGAGTGGAAAGGAGGGGCAGAGACAGAGAGAGAGAAACATTGATGGGAGAGAGACACATCAGTTGGTTGCCTTCTGCACTGACCAAGATGGAGATCAACCCTGAAACTGAGGTTTGTGCCCTTGACCAGAATCGAACCTGGTTCCTTCCGTCCACAGGCCAGCACTCTATCCACTGAGCCAAACAGGCAAGGGCAAAATAAAAAACTTGTAAAAATTAAAGACAGATGATAATAGCTGCCATTTATTGAATTCTGTGATAAGGAGCTTTTAAAATATTCTTCTATTTAATGAATCCCATTTTAGAGATAAGGACACAGGCTCAGAGAGTTGAAGTGACTTGCTTTGTTCTAAAGAGAGGTGGCCGTCCGCTACTTTCGTTTGTTTATTTGTTTCTTATTTGAGAATCAACTCTCATTCATATACACGATGCTCTGTTGTCCCCTGCCCAGGGTGAGACTTCCGTGTGGTTTGAGGAGAGGATGGGGAGGTGGGTGCTACTGCAGAGAAGACCAAAAGATAACTGGGAGAGAGAAGATGACAGGAAAGGAGTTTGTGGCTTGGTTTCTAGGCTGCATATTTTGAGGAATGCTGCAGAGGAGACACAGGTGCATGCTAACAGAGAAGCTAATGAACGATTGCATGGGACACTTGTTCTCTTCCCCTCTCATTATGGCCTTGATGGAAGGGAGGCAGACTGGGAGAACGCCAACTGTTTTTGAAGAGTTAACTGTGCCAGGCGCAGTGCTAGGAATTTATGTCAGTATCAACCCACCCGACCCTAAGCAATATTAACTATAGAGGTCACTTTGGAATGCCTGCCACAGGGTTTCTCAGCCATAAAGGACTGACACTGGGGCTGATAATTCTGTCATGGGGGCTGAGCAC
This sequence comes from Myotis daubentonii, assembly GCF_963259705.1. Classification (NCBI taxonomy): domain Eukaryota; kingdom Metazoa; phylum Chordata; class Mammalia; order Chiroptera; family Vespertilionidae; genus Myotis; species Myotis daubentonii. The sequence goes on along the minus strand of NC_081847.1, from coordinate 69,299,250 downwards.
TGGCGGATGTTTTAGCAGCACTAGAGTCCAGTAGAGGCCAGTAGCATCCCCCACCCTCATCTCAAGTTGTGACAACAAAAAATGTTTCCAGAGGTTGCCAGATGTCTCCAGGGAGGCAGGACCACCCCCCACCCCCAGTTGCAAACCACTGGCCTCATGTGATTGGACATGTCATGTGTATTGATTGCCTTTGATCACCTTACCAACTAGAGGTCATGATGTCCACTTTATATGTTCTTGCCTCCTTTGTCAAATATTAATTAAGCATATTGGTTCAGGCTGATTTCTGGGCTCTCTATTCTATTCCATTGATCTATATGCCTGTTCTTGTGCCAGTACCAGGCAGTTTTGAGAACAGTGGCTTTGCAATACAGCTTGATACCTGGTATTGAGCTGTCCACTTTATAGATGAGAAAACTGAGGCTGAGAGAAGGGGAGGGATTCACGCAGGGCAGTTGAGCTGAGAGCTAAGATAAGTCTTTTCAATACTGAACTTAGTAAACCAGCTGATTGAAGACGTGGGCCCAGATTTGATCCCAAGTTTACCCCAGGATGGACTAAAACTTAGATTAAACCTTTTCTTTTAAATATATTGTTATTGATTTTAGAGAGGAAAGAAGAGGAAGATAGAAATATCAATGATGAGAATCATTGATTGGCTGGCTCCTGCACGCCCCACACTGGGGATCGAGCCCTGACCCGGAATTGAACCATGACCTCCTCGTTCATGGGTCGACATTCAACCACTGAGCCACACCAAACCTTTTTTTTTTCTTTTAAATAACTATGGACATCTTAGAGGAGATGCTGGTGTTTCATTAAGTTTTTAAAAGTAGGCTGGACAGCACCAAAAGCTGGTGGGGATGTGGAGCAACAGGAGCCCTCATTTGTTGCTGGTGAGAATACAAAATGGTACGGCCACTTGGAAGACAGTTCCCTGGTTTCCTACAAAACTACACACACTCTTACCATATAATCCAGCAATTCCACTCCTTGGCATTTACCCAAAGGAGTTGAAAACTTATGTCCACACAAAAATCTGCACGCAGATGTTTATAACAGGTTTACTCAGAATTGCCAACATTTGGAAGCAATCAAGATGTCCTTGAGTAGGTGAGTGGTTCAATAGACTGGAATATTATTTAGTGCTAAAAAGAAATGAGCTATCAAGCCATGACATGACATGGAGGAACCTTAAATGCGTAACACTAATTTAAAAAAGCCGTTAACATACTGTGTCGTTCCAGCTATATGATATTCTGTAAAAGGCAACACTATGGAGATGGTAAAAGATCTTTGTTTTCCAAGGATTGGGGGGAAGGAGGGATGAATTGATGGAGCACAGAGGATCTTCAGGGCAGTGAGTCTACTCTCTGTGGTACTATAAAGACTGGTCCATGTTATTTTTCATTTGTCCAAATCCACAGAATGCACAATAACAAGAGTGAGCCCTAAATGTCAACTGTGGACTTTGGGTGGAAATGTATCCATTTAAGTTCATCAATTGTCACAAATGTACCACTCCAGTGAGGGATGTTGATGGTGGAAGCTGCTAAGGCTAAGCATGTGTAGGGGCAGGAGGTATAAGGGAAACTCTGTACCTTCCTTTCAATTTTGCTGTGAACCTAAAACTACTCTAAAAAAATTAAGTCTTTAGGGGGGAAAATGTAGGCTGATAGCATGGTGGCTGAGACTACAGGCTCTGGAGCCAAATGCCTTTATTTATACACTTACCAGCTTGGAAACTGGCATGTTACTTACCATCTCCAGGCCTCAGTTTTCTTCTCTGTAAAATGGGGCTAATGATAATATCTCCTCCTAGGGTTGTTGTGAGGATTAAATGAGATAATGTGAATAAAACAGTGCATTGGCAGGTAGGTGATATTCAGCTTCGATAAATATGAGCTATTCTTCTTCTTTGATTTATTTGTTATTATTTTTTGAGCTGTTATTCTTATTTGCAAATGTAAAATAACACGTATCTATTTCACATACTCAGTCCTGGAACGCGAGCCCCCGTGACATATTTCAGGGCACCATCTCTGAAGTGGCTGACTCTGCTCCTTTGCTGTCGAGCCTGGGGTTGCAATTTGGGTCGATTTTTCGCTGACCACTGTGCAATCATCTCCGGCCTGCAGGAGTAGCCGCATTTGGCTTGAGTGTCCCAAGGAGAAGCCATCCAAGCATTCGCCTTCCCCACCAATAGGAGTCTCAGTAGAATTATGGAAATATCTTTGCACATGGAAGAGATTATTAATTCATGTGGCCACAAATAGCTCGAACACTGTGTCCTTAGCGCTGATCTTCTATGCCCTGAAATTTCCTCAGGGTGCCAGCTCGGCAGCCAGAAAAGCCACAGGGCTGCCTGAACGGCTCGGCCTGCCTAGCTAGGAGACCTCGCAGGAATTGAGGATGGTGGGATGCGATTAAGTAGTCTGGTTGTTTTTAATTTCACACCCACCCTCCCACAACCATAGCCTACTTCTGCCCCACAACACATCAGCCAGATGGAATTGTTGTCTGCCCCACCTGAATTCCCACCACCAGACCTTTGTCTGCTAGTTCTCCCATCTGGTATACCCTCTGTTTACCCACCTCCTGGTCTCCACATGGCTAAATACCTCTATCCTTCAAACCTGGGGCCGCCCCTTTGCCTCCCCTATCAGAGCATGTGTGGTTTCCGAGGATCTGAGATCTGGAACGGGGTTTACACGCCAGCTCTGTTAGGTATAGGCAAAAGGGTTTACTCTATGAGCCTCAGTTTCTGCCCCTGTAGAATGGGAAGACTGATCGATACCTTCCTCCGAGGATCATTTTAGATTTAAAGGAAAGAAGATGTGCCAAGTGTTTGGCACTGTTCCTGGCATGTGGTAAGGACTCTACAAATGTTCGCTCAAGAGGGTGAGGCAGAAAGGGACCCCTTCGAGCTGGGGACAGAGGCGCAAGGAAGTGCCAAGTGGTCACCCAGCCCCCAAGCAGCGGCTCAGCGGCAGCCGGGGTTGGCCGGTCTCACCTCTGTGACTAGGCGGGAAAGGAGACCCTGCCCACGTGGCTTCAGACAGCAACAGCGCACCCTCAGGGCTCCTCTGTCCCCAGAACTCTCACTGGTCAATAGTGTCCATCTCTGAACCAATCACAATGGCCAGACATGGGAAAGGCTCTGATTGGCTAGGTTTGGAATACGTGCCATCCCTGAACCAATTGAAATGTCCAGGGGCGGAGCAAGGCTCTGATTGGCCAGGCTTGAGACGTGGGCCCTTTAAACCCTTGCGTGGAATGTAAGGTGGGTCGGCTCCGTCCAAACCATGTGGACGCGGAGCGTGAAGCCGGCGAGCGGTTCGAGCGGTTCTCCAAAGGAAAGTCGGGGCGCTGTTGGTGAAGACATGCAGGGCAGGTACGGAGGACGGGTGTCCGGTGGACCTGGAAGAACACGGTTTATTTGAGCCTGACTGTGTGGGCTGCATGAGCGTTTGTAGGAAGGGGCGCCGGAACTGAAGAGGGAAGGGAATCCTAGAGGGAACGGCATGAGAAAGGCCCAGAGGTGTAAGCGGACACGGTTAGGAAACGCCCAGAGCTGAGCTCAGGGGAGTGGAGCACAGGGGCTGGGAGATGGGCGGGTGGGCCAGGTTGGAGAATTGAGCAGGGCCCGTGACCAGAGCCCTTGAATGTCAAGCGATTAAAAGAGGGACGTGCTGGGTCTAAGCAGCCGTGGGCAAACTACGGCCCGCTTAAAATGAATAAAACTAAAAAATAAAAAGACCGTACCCTTTTATGTAATGATGTTTACTTTGAATTTATATTAGTTCACACAAACACTCCATCCATGCGTTTGTTCCGGCCCTCCGGTCCAGTTTAAGAACCCATTGTGGCCCTCCAGTCAAAAGGTTTGCCCACCCCTGGCTGTGTTTCCGAATTGGTTCAATCATCCAACATTGGCTGAGCACCTGGGGTGTGGCTAAACGAAGGCCCTGGTTACTTTCTAAGGTAGGAGACCGGAGTGGAGACACTGAGTCTGGGGGCGGAGGTGGGGAGGGGGGCTGGTGCTGCAGTCCAGGCGGGAAAGAAAAGGCTTAGCTGGTGTGTGGAGCGCATTTCCGCCGCATCACAGCTCCACGTAGAGCCCAGCCTGTACCATACAGAGTGAGCGCTTGAGGCAGATTTTCAGTCTTGCTTGGTGCCCCTGCAGGGCAGCCTCCTGGGAGCAGTTTTGTAGCATCTGCTTGCATAGGCTGCCACCAACAGAATCGCTCCGCCTCGATCTGAATCCTTGTTTCTCCATGCTCTGCTGGCCGTGTGACCTGCATCACCTCTCTGGGCTTCGGTGTCCTCCATTAAATGGCTTAATGATAGCACCTACCTCGTGGGACCATGGGAGGAAAATGCTAGACACATAAGAAATGCTCAATAAATGGTGATGTTATTCTTTTCCGTTATTACCAAGACTGACTTCAAGGGGCATTACCTTCCCATGTTCCCCCTCCTCACTTGGAAAGTGTTGACCGTAGTCCATGTACTTCAGTGGAGGTAAACCGCTTAGTGACTGTGTGACCTTGGGCAAGTGACGTCACCTCCTCGTGCCTCAGATTCCTCATTTGAAAAAATAGGGCCAATATTAGTACCTCCTTACAGGGCTGCTATAAATTAAATAAATCATTGAAGTGCACACAGAACAGTTTCAGTATATGTCAGGTCCATAGATATTATTATTATGAAGAGCAGCAAAAGTACATTTTTAATAAGTAGAAGTGATGGTGATAATTAAGTGAAGTTATAACCTAAGAAGGGGCTTATTAAGTGGTGGCTGTTATCAGTAATATCATTTTCCCATCAGATACTTTGAGGGGAAATGATAGCATTTGGTTTGGGGGCAAAAGGGACACTATTTCCTCCTCCAAAGGCATATGTCTTTCTCCCCAGAACACGTGGATATGAAATACTGCTCCTTGGGTGGGGAGAAGGACGTTGAGGAAAACTTCCCCAAACTTTTCCATCAGGACAGAAGAGTGAGGCTGGTCCTCGCCCTGGCCCACTTCTCCAGGATAACCCGAGGGGTGCCCCCCACGCCGCAGCAGTTCTGTTGCTCCCAGAATATAAGTATAACCGGCATTTCAGTTTTGTGACTTGGGGAAGCCTTCTCTTTTTTGTGCGGGGAATGATTTGTGGCTCCATTTGCTGGAGGAAAGCTCTTGTGATCAACATCCCACACAGGTCCCAGAAGCAGTGATGCCTGAGGAGCTATTTGAAAAAAGTCAGTTGAGGGCAAAGTCCAAAGTGGTTTTAAGTGGCCCAGCTAAGTGCCGGCTGAATGGGGAACCCTCTTGATTTATGACAGTCTTGCCCTGCGAAGAAAAAGACAACACTGCTCCGGAGCAGTTTGATTGCAAAGTAATGAATCCCTGTGTGTGTATGAAAAGTGCAGACAGAGCCCGCTCACATTGCCAGAGAAAAAGCACCTCTGCCGGTTGGGGCATTGGTGTTGGATTCATGTGCACGGACTTATTAGTATAGGAGGAACTTCAGGGAGAATAAGATTTTACTATTGTCACACATTTTTTTATTTACAAGGACTTGATCCAAGACTGCCTGAGATCACAGCTTCCCACGCTGTGTGACCTTGAGCAAGTTACTGCACCTCTCTGTGCCTCATCTGTACAATGGAAAGTATAATAGTACTAGTTTCTAGGGTTGTTGTAGGATTAAATGAATTACTAGATGTAAGGCAGTTAGAAAAGTGCCCAGGACAGTGGGCACAGTTGGGAAGAATTAGTTACTATTGCCTTATACAGACTTTTGTTTGGGGATTGGTGGTGATTTTCTGCTTGGCAATGGGAAAGCCAGTCTAGAGAATGGCCTTGTTGTTTGCAACAGAAACCTATAATTGTCTGTTCCTCCTTGGTTTTCTAGCTGGGAGTCCAATGCACGCAGTTCATCATGCCTTGATTTTTTTTTCTTTTTTAATCCAACTTTTCGGGACGTGCTTCCAGTAAGGCCTGTTGGAATTCTTGAATTCCAGAGAGATTTTTCTGGCCACATCAGCTAACAGAGGAACTCTTCAAAACGGAGAGAAAGCTACAAACCACTCGTTAGAAAATTGACTCTTTCATTCATTCATCCTACAAATATTTCTAGTGAGCTTACTAGTTGCCAGGTCGCTGTGCCCAGTTCCCGGCACAGAGTGAGAATGACGTAGTAAACCTGACTCTTTGGGGAACCAGGCCCTGATCGAAGAGCTGTACATACCTCAATTCATTTAACCATCACCACAATCCTGCTATTTTATCCCCATTTACAGATGAGGAAACTGAGGCACAGAGACATTAGGTAAACCCATGGGCACACAGCTGGTAAATAAGAGTCCAGATAGCCTGGCTCCAATGGCTGAACGCCTCTCCTTTACTCCTCAGCTTTATAATTTGGAAAATATCAAACCTATAGAAAAGTTACTGGTATGGTACCATGAGCATCATGTGCCTGTCACATGGGTGCACCAATTGTTAAAAGTTTGCCCTATTTGCTTAATCGCTCTCTGTCTCAACACACTTTCGCTGAATCATTTACTTGCAGATATCCTGGTTCTTCACCCCCAAATATTTCAGTGTATGTAGTAATTATGTATTGCTGCATAACGAGTGACTCCCAAATTTTAAAAAAACAATTAAAAAGCAAATATTTGTGGGTCAGGAATCTGCATGCAGCTTAGCTGGTCCTCTGCTTCGGGGTCTGTCCTAGGCTGGCATCACTCCTGGCTGTTGGTAGGAGGCCTCAGCTCCTCTCCATGTGGGCTCCTTCATAGGTCTGCTCATGACACATCAGCTGGCTTTCCCCAAAGTGAGTGATGAGAGAGAAAGAGAAAAAGAGGCGGGATAAGGTGCCAAGATGGAAGTCACAGTCTTTTATAAGCTAATCCCAGAAGTGACTTATCTTCATTTCTGCCATATTCTATTGGTCACACAGGCCAACCCTGGTACCATATGGGAGGGGACTTCACAGGGGTGTGACACAGACCAGGAAGCAGAGGTCACTAGGGCATCTTTTTTGAGGCTGGCTACTCGTAAGGTTTCCAGTTATGTGAGTCAATAAGTTCCCCTTTTTACTTTAACCAGTTTGAGCTAAATTTCCTGTTAGTTGCAATGGAAAGGGTCCTGATGAGTAATACATGCATCTTCCAAGGAAAGAGAACGACTTACTGTAAGTCCTTACCACAAAAACTAATTTGTTTGTAGCAGAAGTTTGCTATGAGAAAGCAGGGCTGATATTCTTAGAAGTCAGAGTCCCTTGCTTCCTGCCTGCTATTTGTAAGAGATGGTGCAGGGAAAACTCTAGCCTCCTACCTTCTGGAATGGGTTTGCCCATCCCAGTGAAGATTATCAAGTCCCAGTTGTTCCACTTATTATTGCTGGGATCTCAGACAAGTCACTTAACCTCTGTAAATCTCAGTTTCCTTACCTGTAAAAATGGATATATTTTAAAACAAAGTTTAAGGGGAGACTAAAATAAGATAACATATGTTAAGCATAGATACAGTGCTGGATATGTAGTAAGTGCTCAGTAACACTTATCTACACTAATAAAAGAGAAAGATGCAAATGGGCCGTACCTTTGCGATGCCCACCAGCCAATCTGCTGTGGGTATGCAAATTAACCCAACAAAGATGGTGGGTTAATTTGCATAAGCAGGCACCGAGCAGCCAGGGGCAGGGTGGGACACTTGCATTCCAAACTGCCCTAGTGCTCCGGGGCCTCTGGGCAGCCTGGGAAGGCGGAAAGGCAGCTCTGGGCCAGAGTGAAGGCGGAAAGGCAGCTTCGGCCAGAGTGAAGGTGGTGTCAGCAGCCAGGGGAAGGAAGGCCCATTCTTGCACAAATCTTCGTGCATCGGGCCTCTATCCATTCATAATTATCCTATGTAATAAAAGGCTAATAAGCAAATTGACCAAACAGCGAAACACCTGGTTTCTATGACGTGCACTGACCACCAGAGGGCAGCAGACGTTCAACGCAGGAGCTGCCCCCTGGTGGTCAGTGCACTCCCACAGGGGGAGTGCCGCTCAGCCAGAAGCCAGGCTCACCGCTGGCAAGTGCAGTGGCAGGAGCCTCTTCCACCTCCGCAGCAGCACTAAGGATGTCCGACTGCGGGAGCAGGCCTAAACCATCAGTCGGACATCCCCCGAGGGCTCCCAGTGCTCCAGGCCTCTGCAAGAGGGTGCAGGCTGGGCTGAGGGACCTTCCCGAGTGCACGAATTTTGTGCATTGGGCCTCCAGTTATTAGATGAAATATCTACGTGTTCAGTATTGTGCAAGGATCTGTGAGAAGATACATGAGGCGTCTAATGTGCTTGCCCTGATATCTCAGAAATCTTCGTGGAGGAGAAAAGGCTTGGTCTGGCCTTTCAAGGATTCACCCAAATTTAAAAACGTGAATAAATAGCTGAGGTCTTCCTAGACAGAATGGGCAGGCACACAAATGAACGTTAGCTAATGTTTATTGAACACTTACTATGTACCAGAAGTGATTGTAAGTGCTTTCCGCATGTCATCTCACAATATTCCTAATGGCCTTTGAGGTGAGTATCATGATGAACTGTTACAGATAAGGACACAGAAGCATGGAGTGGCTAAACCATTTGCCCAAAATCTCTGGTCCTATGTGGGGACCGAGAATTAGATCCTCCCCGGCACCTGCAGTGTTGGGGTGTCTTAACCACTCTGTGAAAACTACTGTCACAAATAAAAAATAAGAAAATAAATAAAAATAACAGCAATTATTGAGGTCACATAGTAATAGGCCCAAAACTCGAATGATGATAAGGATATTTTAAAAAAGGCACAAAGCCAGGGCTCAAGCCCAGCTCTGTCGGCCTCTGTCCCCCAGAGGGCTAAATGCTTTGTTCTGTGAGGGTGGCCAGGCCTAAGCAAAGGACTCTGGGAGGGGAAGTTGACGGGTAGCTGAGGGAGGGGCGGACAGCTCCAGGCAGCTGGTGGCATTGGGGGCGGTGGCCAGCTGCCTGCCACTGACCAGGCCTGAGCACCCCCAGGCCCCTCCTGGGTGATGCCCCAGCAGCTGTGGGAGGGCAGTGCTGTGACCTCCAGAGCAAGCCATGACCCCGAGGTGAAAGATGTGCCTGCGGCTCCTCAGCCTCCTGACTTGCCATCTGTCTCACCACCTGGAGTATCATTTCTGAGTGTTCCCTGTGGTGCACACGGGGAAACAGCCAGGAATAGTGGGAGATGTGCAAGACGCCCATCTTTCCAAAGCCCCGAGCCTGCTGCTGCCAAGGTGCATTTGGCAGAGATGGTTGGCCAGAGGCCCTAGCGCAGAGGCTAGCAGCTGTATGGTGCAATGGGCGGGGCGGTGCCGTGGAGCCCCCTTGGCCTGGGTTCAAATCCTGGCTCTGCCACTAACTAAGAGCTGCCTGACTTTGAGCAAGTCACCCACCTATCACATAAGGCTTCCGTAAAATGGGCACGGAGACCCCCAGAAAGATCCTAGAAGGACTCAGTGACATGATGCAGGTTTCACACGACCTAGAACCAAATTCCTAGGTTCAAATCCTGTTCCTTCTTAGCTGTGTGGCCTAAGCTGTGAGGCTGAGTTTCTAAGTTCCTAAAATAGGGTGATAGTACCTACCTATATCCCAGGGCTACGGTAAGAAAATAAATGCACTGCAATGCATAAAGGGCCTAGAACACTTGCGTAAGCATTCGTAAGACAGGCAGTTCGGCACCGTGTGAAGAGTGCTGGCTCTGCCACCTGCCATCTGTGTGACCTGGAACAAGTTACTTCCACTCTCTGTGCCTCGGTCTCCTCATCTGTAACATGGAGATGCTCCTAGCCTCTGCCTCAACGGCTCATGCATAAGGAGTAGATGAAACATTATAAAGCTCCTGGAGCTTAGTTCACTATAGGTATTGGCCCTTCATGTTATGAAAGTGCTTGTCGACCATGAAGTGATTGTTATTAGCATTCTTATTATTAACATTCTTTCTAGAACATTCCTCACCAAGAGGGGTGCAGTAGATGATCTGAGGAAAGGCACCTTTTTACAACAGAAATACCCTTTGAGAGAAAAGATGGGGAATGGGGCCAAGGGCCCCCCGACACTTGGGGATATTTCCATGTAGCCGGGAGTTGGGTTTATCCAGCTGCAAAGTGGAACATCACGAAGGCCTCCAACAACGAGCCTTGAAGATGTAGTTATCCATGTGGTTGGGCACGAGAGGAATTCTGGACCTAGGTTCTGGGTCAAGGCTCACTGGACTCTGGTCCCTTCTCTGACATCAGCTGTGTGACTTTGGGCAAGGGCAGGCAACTCACCCTCCCCAACCAGTCCCCATCTATGAAGCCAGGACACCAGCAGACACGCCTCACAGGGAGCATTCCGTAGGCAACCCATGCAGAGCAGGGGTTCCCAGCCAAGCAGGGGACACTTCACAGTGTCTGCAGGCCCTTTCATTTGTCACAGCTGGGGCGAGGATGCTGCAGGCATCTTTTCATGGGTAAAGGCAGAGATGCTGCTAAATGTCTGCAGTACCCAGGACTGCCTTCATGACAAAGAGTGATCCAGCCCCAAGTGTCTCCTGCCAATTCATTTGGTTCTTAAAAAAGAACATGCCCCCTGCAGTTAGCAGTAGGAAGTGCTCCCCCTCCCCCTTTATCCAGTGGCCTTAGCCTCGATGGGCCTTAGTTTTCTCATCTTTAAAATGGGGATAATCACAGAATCTGCATCCTAGGGGTATTGCGGATTAAATGATATCTTCTACGGAATGTGCCTAGAACAGTGCCTGCCGTTCCCTAAGTGCTGTGTGAAAATTGGCCACGTTGAGACAGGGCGGCTGGGCTGTTCTCTCCGTGACTGTCTGATGGGTTTTTAGAAAGCCAAGCTCCCCGTTTGTAACCAACTTCAAGACATCTCAGAGAGTTCCAACAACCTCTCCCACTCCTCAGTGCTGCTGTTCTGTAAAAAGAATTATTCTGCCCGCCTTCTACCGAGTTTCCCAGGATGCTCTGCAGGGCATTTCCTGCGCCCCGGGAGCCTGCAGGAGTGCAGGCCATCAAAGTACCGTTACCGTCATCCACGTTCTGCAGTGCTCAGGGCGACTTGGGAAGCTCGGGTTGGGTAGCCTTTTCAGGACTCCACCCTGGTCACTAGCGTATTTGGGACGAGTTCTGTCTTTCACCTCTGTGGCCTGCTGGGCGTGTTGCAGGAAAGAAGTGAATAGTTGCTCCTATCTGCCTAGTCAGCTTTTGTAGGAAGCTCTTGATCTGATGGTGTGTTTTGGTTTCGCTTTTCTGGCCTTCTGCGTTCTTCCCTGCAGAGGATGGAGGGGCTGGGACATTCTGATCAAGCCGTCAGCAGGCGACAGTGGCCCTGGCGAGGCCTCACGGTGTGAAGGCACTGAGCTGTCCCGCTCTGGCGGGCAGCGGGACAAGCCAGTGTTCTGAGAGCTGATTCAAATCGCAGGCCACACCCTGAGTACCAGGGGTTTCGAGAATAAGTGTTGACCTCAGGATCTGGGTTCTGTTTCCCAGTAGGAGTTCGAGTTTTCATGACCGAGGTCGTCCTTCTCCAGAGCCAGCTTGTATTTGAACTTCTTCCTCCTCTGGACCTCGCCCACTGGGTCCCTGTAGGACCGTCAAACGCTCTGCCAAGATGGGCCATCAGTGGCCAGGGCTGCTCCCTTCTTACTTCCAACTCCAAACCCTGGGAGGTCTTGCCCGTGGAGACGGGTGCGCGGCTTTGTGTTTTATTACTATTTATTGTTCTTGTTATTTTAACATTTATGGCACACGTCTTAGATGTGAACTCATTTCGTGAGCGTCACTGCGGTCAAAATCGCTCCAGGGTGCAGGGCCAGGCGTTACTTTGACTTGTTTTTAGTGTCTGCCCTATTTACTTTATTAAAAATATCATTCTGTTTGGGCCTCCCTTTGTTCTAAGGATTTTTCTGGATGTGGCCCTGGGTCCACCCTGAGCCCCTAAACACCATTGTTTGAACATGAGCCTGGGCATGCAGAAGGCCGTGTCGCCAGGAATCAGCAAACATTTTTTTGTAAAGAGCCAGATAGTTAATATTGTAAGCTTTATGCGATGGTCTCTGTTGCAGCTACTCAACCTCACTGTCATTGCATGAAAGCAGCCATAGACAACGCAGACATGAGTAAAACTTTACATATGAAAACAGATGGCCGCTGGAATTTGGCCCATGGGCCATGGTTTGCTGACCCCTAACATAGATGATGGGGGCTTTGTTCTAATAGGAACTCATCTTTACTTCCTGTGTGAATCTAACATGTAGGTCCTTCCTACGGTTGCAGCCTATTTCTATTTCTTTATTTGATCCCCTAGAGCAGGAGTCAGCGAACTTTGGCCCATGGATCAAGTCTAGCCAGCTGCCTAACCTATAATAATAAAAGCGCAATATGCTAATTAGACCAGTTGTCCTTCCGGATGAAGCCGGGGCTACAAGGGAAGCCCGGGTCCCGGGTGCCAGAGGGAAGCCGGTGCCAGCAGCCATGGGAAGGAAGGCCTACTCTTGCACGAATTTTGTGCATCGGGCCTCTAGTTTATCAATAAAGTTTTATTGGAACACAGCCACAGCCACTTACTTCTGTAAGGTCTGAGGTTGTTTTCCCTCTACATTGATGAAGTAGAATAATTGCAACAGAGACTGTTGTCCCTCAATATTTACTATTCAGCCCTTCACAGAAAAGGTTTGAGGTGATCGCTCCATAGATGTAGTGTTGAAATCTATACTTCAGGAAGTGCGGCTCATCATATATCTGTTTTATTGAATATGTTTACTATTTATTATGTCAGGTGATTTATATACAGTATCTTATTTCATTTTCTCAAAAAGTGCAGGAGGTAGGAACTACTGTTATTCCAATTGTGCAGATGAGGAAACTATACCTCAGTCATGTGCCTAAGATCATGTAGGTCATGATTGATAGAGCTTGGATTCAAGCAGGTCACGTGTAAATTTTTCTTTTTAAAATATATTTTATTGATTTTTTACAGAGAGGAAGGGGGAGGGATAGAGAGTTAGAAACATGGATCAGCTGCCTCCTGCACACCCCCTACTGGGGTTGTGCCTGCAGCCGAGGTACATGCCCTTGATCGGAATCGAACCTGGGACCCGTCAGTCCCCAGGCCGACACTCTATCCACTGAGCCAAACCGGTCAGGGCCACGTGTGAATTTTAACTACTAGGCCGTCCATGCTGCCTCCTGAGACATGCCACCAATATGGAGTGGAGCAGAGTCTCCCATGCTCCAAACACAAGGTTAAATTTCTGTTGGCACTTGAGACCCTATTTTTAAGAGCTAAGGGGTCAACTCAGAAACGTATTATAAAACATAGATAACCCAGCTTCTTTTATGGAAAAAATACGAAGTTAATGGTGAAATTGGGGAGTTAGGGAGGGTTTAGTACTTTAGAAGCTGTCCTGCTACTACATATGAGAATAAGTTGGGCCAAACCTGCTCTCACAGTCAAGACTTCCAGTTACAAGTGACAGAAAACTCAATGCAAACTGGGGTAGCCAGTAAACAGAATGTATGAGCTCAAGGATTGGGGCTGTATTCAGGTGTGGCTGGATCAGGGCTCAGATGATGCAATCAAGATTCCAGTTGCTGCCCTCTGGGTGGCTCATTTGGTTGGAACATCATCTTCGTGGGTTCAATGCCCTGTCAGTCGGGACACATATGGGAGGCAACCGATGGATGTATCTCCCTCACATGGATGGATGTTTCTCTTTCTCTCTCCACCCCCTCCCTCCCCCCTCCCTCTCTCCCTCTCTCTCCCCCTCTCTCCCTCTCTCCGTCTCTCCCTCTCTCTTCCTCTTTCTCTCTCTCCCTCTCTTCCTCTCTCCCTCCTTACCTCTCTCAAGTTACTAAAAACATATCCTCAGGTGCAGATCAAGGGAAAAAAAGATTCCAGTTGCTTTCTGACTCTTGCTTTTGTTCTCCACTTTTTTGGCTCCATCTTCAGACTGAACTAGGAGCTAGATGGTGTGAGTAGCTCCCTCCCCACATTCTCTCAGGTCTACAGTAGGTGCTCAGTAACTATTAAATGAATGGACTGCTTGAGATTGGCTTAAATGCTTTATACTTTTGTTTAGGTGTCGACGTTGATACCCATTTGAAGACTTTCCTGCGTTTGTCTGTGTAGAGCAGAGAGGTTAAGAGTGGAAGCAAATTGCTTTGGTTGCAACCTCTGGCTGTATCACTCAGCGTGTGGCTTTGGGCAAGGGTCTCAACCTCTGTTTGCTTCAGTTCTGCATCTGCGTAATGGGAGCTAAGAATAGCACCCACCTCATGGAGTTGCCAGGAAGTTCAAACGAGGTCATAGTAATACTTTCCATTTACTGATGGCTCACCAAAAGTCAAGCATGGTCCTCAGGAGTTTGCATGTATTAACCTACTGAATCCTCACAACCACCCCAGTGTAAGGTGCTTACGACACATGAGGAAAGCACGGCACAGAGAAATCTAGTGGCGTGTGCATGATGAGTGCTGGAGTCAGTGTGCGTACCCAGCAGAACCCGTGTTTTCCTCCACTCTGCAGGCAATGCAACACAGTGCCTGCTCAGAGTAAGTACTCAATAGTTGAAATAGCTCACCGTGCATCCTTGTTTAAAGGTAATGGTGGGACATGGAGAGGCTGTGCAAAGGGGAAGTGAAGCCTAGACTCCACCACAGGCTGCCCCTCACCCTGAGCCGCCACCTGGAGCTCTTCTTCTGAAGGGCAATGAGGCCACGGATGGGATTGAGTCCTGCCATCCAGCCCCCCGATCCCTATAAGATTACTCCCTCTAGCACTAGCTGGTTTGGCTCAGTGGATAGAGCATCAGCCTGCGGACCGAAGGGTCCTGGGTTCAATTCGATGAAGGCCATATGCCGGGGTTACGGGCTCAATCCCCAGTGCGGGGTTTGCAGGAGGCTGCTGATCAATGATTCTTTCTTATCATTGATATCTCTCCCCCCCCTTTCTCTCTCTCCCTTCTTTCTCTAAAATCAATAAAAATATATATGTATATTTTTAATCACTCCCTCTAAGGAACCTCACACCAGATCAGCCCGCCAGCATGGAAGCAGGCCATCCTGAGACTTTAATGGAAGAGGTTGCAGTCCCAGTTATTTTAAGATGCAAAACTGAAAGAGATTTCCCCAGGGGAATGGAAGCAAGTCATTCTGTGTCTAAGTGCATGGAAAATGGGACTTCATCAATATTTCCATTTCATTATGTTTCAGTTTTGCACAAGTCATATAATTCAATTTTCAAATATCATTCCACTCTAAGAGACCCAACGTTTGATGTCTTGGAACTCTATTTTAAAAAAATATTTTAACAGCATTATTTCTAATATTAAAACTTAGAAAAAGTAAAAGAGAGATAGTTGAGTAATCATAATAGCTAATATTTTTCCGGTGCTTAATAATGTGCCACTTTTGATGCTTTGCATACACTAATTCATTTCATCGGTATGATGACCCTCTGAGGCAGGTTTACTGTCAATCCCATGTTGCACATGTGGAAACTGAGGTCCCAGGGCTCAGTAACTCCTCAAGTTAACCCAGCTGGTCGGAGGGACCCAGAAGCTGTGCCCATAACCACCACAATATGTTAATTAGTTATGATACCTAACACTAAGGAATATGTACCATCATAGGTATTTGTAAAAATCTTGGAGAATCGTTGTTTTCATGTTCCGTGGAAAGGGCACATCAACATAGAAAATTCAGTAGGAGCTTATCTACCTTAAAAAGAAACGTGTACAGGAACTAGTGAGGTTAGGGGTAGGTGAAATGTTTCAAACATTGGCCTGGCGTGGGGCTTCTCAATCTCGGCAACACTGACATTGACCCTTCGTTGTGGGGCTGTCCTGTTCATTATAGGATGTTTAGCAGCATCCCTGGCATCTGTCCGCTTGATGCTAGTAGCATCCGGCGCACCCAGCTCCTCCTCCCATTATAATAACCAAAAACATCTCCAGACATGGCCAACTTTCCCTTTGGGGGGTAAAATCATTCTGGTTGAGAACCACTGGTGTCGCTGTTAGGATCATGGGTGGCATTTTTTCCTCCTTTTTCTCTCCGATGATTTACCAATTTCCTTTAATAGGCATGGCTTTTGTGAATAAACAAAGAGCCTCTCATTGAGAACGATCATGCCACTCTTGTTCAGAACCTTCCAGAGAATTCCCAATGTTCTTAACCTTGCCAAGGCCTACAAGGCCCTGTGCACTCTGGCCCCTGGCTACTTCTTCCTTGTGCTCTCCTGTCCCTTTTTCCATTCACCATCACATTCCAACTGCTGTATTAAGCTTTCTGTTCTTTAAACACGCCTGACTCATTTCTGCCTCAGGGCCTTTGTACATGCTGTTCTGCCTGGTGGTTCATCCTTATCTCCTTGTTGTATCACTTGTTAATCCAGGTCAAGTGTCTTCTCAAATGCCACCTCTTCCAAGAGGCCTTCCCTGGTCACCCTGTCTAGAATATGTATGTGTCCCCCAATTTATTGTCTGTCTCCCCCACCAGAATGTCAGCTCCAGTCGGGCTGGGAGTTTGGTTTATTGTTCCACCCTCCAAACCTAGAACAATGCTTGGCACGTGGTAAAAGGTCAATAAATATTTGTGGAAGGGGAGCAGGAGGCATGGAGGAAGGAGGACAATTAAGATAAATAAAATCAGTAAATTCAGGAGCTTACAGTAAAGGAGCAATCCTGAAACCCACACAGCTGTGTTTTTCTCTAAATTCCATCTCATTTCAACTTGTGGTTTATGGACAAAAGACTTGCGTAGCAGACAGGCTCTGGGCAGCCAGCTCCCTTTGAGGGATGACATTAATGTGATTTTTGTGCCGCCTCTCTCCAGAAATACCATGCTGATGAGCGACCTGTGTTAAAACAGCAATAACATAAACAGATGCGCCTTCCTCTGAGCTGGTGAGCGAATGAGGAAACTTGTGTTTCTTGGTGTCGTTCCCCAAACACCAGGAAACACCCAGTGCCACCTCGTCCTCCTCATGATCTCATTCTCGACCTTGAACTGTGTGAGTTCACATCAGTCCTGAACTGGGCCCAAAGGACAATGGGCTCTGATGGTGCTCAGTTGTTACGAGGTGTGCATGAGGCCCAGGGGAGGCTGGGCTGGTGGTCTGCCAGCCGAACATTTTTTTGGCAGAGAGCTTATTCTCGGTGTTTTTGTTTGTTTGTTTTCTTTGATTTGGGGGTAAGGAAGAAGCAGTAACAGTAACTTCGGTTCTTCTAAAGGTCAGACTGGAATATCAGCACATCCTGTGGCCATTTTCTCAGCCTGGGTTGATGTCTTGGCACTTGCTGGTGAGCAAAGAGAACTAGGTTTTTCCTTCCATTCTCTCTCTTTTTTTTTCTCCTCATTATTTTACCATGTTACTCATTTTCTTCAACTCTTGTTCATGCAGTCACCGTACATTTAATGAGCACCTACTGTGTGTCAGCCAGGCCCCAGCTTAGCAGTTAGAGAATCTGAAGAGGTTTAAGCACCACACTCAACAAACTACTTCGCCAGCAACATTTGCATTCTTTAGGGTTCAAGTTTCTTGTGACTGTTTTTTCCTTTACTGGTTTCCTTTTTAATTACAAAAATAAGTAGCATGCTCATCAGAAGACATTAAGATGACCCTGAAGTATAGCGTGGACGATCCCCGGGTTCCTCTTCAGCGGGACCTCCTTCCGTGGTTGGATGTGGGCGCTTGCAGATGGGTTTTAATATATCCACACGCCATCCTGCACATTCATATCATTTTCTTTTTACAAAAATGGGATCAGACTTTGTACCCCATAACTTACTGTTTTCCATTTCTATGTTTGGACATTTTCCATGTCAACACATCTAGATCTATTCTGTCTCATTACTAATAGTGGTTCGCTTGTGGGTATAGCATCATCTTTATTTTTCCTATGTTGGTCACAAGGGTCAGCTAACTTTTTCTGTAAAGGGCCAGATAATAAATTTTTATGGCTTCGAGGGCCATGCAGTCTCCATTATAACTACTCAACTCCACTAACATAGCATGAAAGCTGCTATAGACATATGTAAACCAAAGGGCATGGCTGTGTTTCAGTAAAGTTTTATTTACACCTCAGCTAGTGGACCAGATATGACCTTCAGGCCATGGTTTGCCAACTTCTGACCTTTTTATCTTCCACACTTTTCCCCCTAAGTAGTTTGTACCTAAACAGATTAATTTAGGTTTGCTTTTACTTGATTTTTTGTTTGGTTTGGGGGGAGGGGGTGGTTAGAGTACAGAAGAGGGAGGAAGAATCACTAATGGTTATTGTTGTTTTTAAAGAATATGTTATAGCCCAACCGGCGTGGCTCAGTGGTTGAGCATCAACCTATGAACCAGGAGGTCACTTTTCAATTCCTAGTCAGGGCACATGCCCAAGTTGCAGGCTTAATCCCCAGTGGTGGCCATGCAGGAGGCAGCCAATCAATGATTCTCTCTCATCATCGATGTTTCTGTCTCTCTCTCCCTCTCCTTTCCTCTCCGAAATCAATATATATATTAAAGAATATATTATACATGCTTAGCATCTTATATTTTTCCTTCATTGACTCATGGAATTACCTCCAAGACAACTGGGAGAACTCTTATGTATTGTTTTCAACAGCTGCATAAAGTTCCATTGTGTGGATAGACTATCTGAATTGATTATGGTAATGCTAGCTGCTGTAACAAATAAAACCTATAGTCTCAGCGCTTACCACAATCACAGCTGAGTTCTCACAATGTAAGACCAGTAACTGTGTTCCTGGTAGACTGATGTTCTGCATGTGGCCCACCAGGGACCCAGGCTCCTTTTATTGTGTAGCTTTGCCTTTAGTGCTTCAGAGGCAAGCCCAGTTGGCAGACAGATGCCCCCAGTTGTGACAACCAAAAATGTCGAGACACTGCCCAGTGTCCCCTGAGGTCAGAATCGCTCCCATTACTGTTTTATTGATCATCGTGAGGCACTGCCCCTCTGTGGGGCTTTATGGCATCCCCTCACCCCTCATTGTCCTCTCCTTCCTCCTGCATCACTCTGATACTTGGACCCTCCCCCTGCCCCAACACACACAAGCATGCACACACACACGCTTCCCTTTCACTGTCCCCACTTCGGCATATGAAAGTGTCAGGGGGTTCTCTCTTACCTCTCCCTCCCCCGTTGCCCATTTACTGACCCTGAACCCAACCACCATCTAGGGCAGCGGTTCTCAACCTTCCTAATGCCGCGACCCTTTAATACAGTTCCTCATGTTCTGGTGACCCCCAATTTCATTGTTACAAATTGAACATAATTAAAGCATAGTGACTAATCACAAAAACAATATGTAATTATATATATGTTTTCTGATGGTCTTAGGCGACCCCTGTGAAAGGGTCGCGACCCACAGGTTGAGAACCGCTGATCTAGGCATCTCTTCTCTCTGAAAAGCTCCGGGCATCCAGTCCCATTGGAGTCAGCAGGAACTCCGGATGCAGAGGGGTGGTGCAGGGGAGTGTTGGAAACGGCCAGCCCAGTGTTTTTCTTTGCCTTCTGAAATCTGAAGAAGGGGTTGTGTTGAAAGGGTTGCAAGAAAACAAAAAAGGGCCCCTCCAGCCACACCTACGAGGTTCAGGCCAGGCCCGGAGCCTGAGCCCACGGCAGGGGCTGCAACTCACCCAAGTTTTGTTTTGATTTCTTCTGTTTTTGTCTTATCAGTATCATTCTGGGGAATAATGCAGTACTATTGACTTTGGCTGACTTTGGCCTATATTTGCTCATTTCATCCTGTAGCAACCCTGAGGGCGGCTGCTACTATTATTATCCCATTTTACAGCTGAGGAGATGGAGGCTGAGAGAGACGCTTTGCACAGGGGACACCCTGGTAAGAGGTGTAGCTGGGATTGCTCTCAGGACTCTCTGCTTCCAGACAGTGATAATAAGGCAGCTAAGACTTACTGATGTGTTTACTGAATGTCAGGTACTCTCTGGAGTGTTTCATGTGCATTGATTTATTTAATCCTCCCCCCAAACACCCTGTGAACTAGATATCTTCTTGCTTAATGGGTGTGGGAACTGAGGCACAGAAAGGTAAATGACTTGCCTAAGGTTACATGGCTGAGCTCCATTAATCCAGCTCTTAACCCCTACACTCTAGCGCAGGGATGGGCAAGCCATGTCTCAAAGACCGAATCTGGCCCACTGCTTGTTTCTGTAAATAAGATTTTACTGAGACAAGACAATCCTCATTCATTTACATGGAGCTGCTTTAGAACTCCAATGGCAGAGTTGAGCAGTTGCAAAGAGACAGCATGACCCACAAAGCCTAAAATACTTACAGAAATAGTGTATGGCCTTGTGCAGAAAACATTTGCCAACCCTGCTCTGGGGCCCTCCCGAATCACCATTCTGCCATCCGAGCCATGCTGAATTTGGGGTGTATTTTGTAGGTTTAAACGCGTGAGCATTTCAGCAGCTACTGGAAAGCAAGCCAGCATCCTAGGAGGCGCTGCGAAGATGCCGCCAGAACGCTGACTTTGCATCTCCATCATGTTTCTCAGAGGTCTGGCTTAAGACCAATCCAGTATCACATGTGTAGGTACCTTCCTCAGCCCTGGGGGAAGGGACAGGGATATCAAGAAATCCAAGACAAGCAAACAAATCAACAAACACATAAGCTACTTTAGATTGTCTTCAGTGTGTGGCAGAAATGAAACAGGCTGACTTCCTGGGCCTAGGGGGGCTCTGGACACTCACTGGGGAATTTTTTAAATGCTGATGTTCAGGCCTCACCCCCAGAAATGTTTAGGTCAATTGGTCCAAAGTGAGGACTGGAGGCAGCCTTTGGTTAAGCCATATGGGCAAGTAGGAAGAGTGCTTTAGGCAGGGGGAACAGTATGTGCAAAGGCCCAGTGGCAAGAGGGAACATGATGCTGGGGCTTCAGCATGACCAGAACTTGGGCTGCCAAGAGGGAGTAAGGAGAAATGAGGCCAAACGGCTGCCAGGGCCTGGGCCTGAGAGTTCTCAAGCCAGTGTTGTTCGGACTGTTAGTGTTTCAGTGGGTCATGAAAAGAATTTGGTGGGCCACAGCCAGCATTGGGGAAACGCAAAAAAAAAAGAATAGAATAGAAAGTGCTCATGTGTGTTGCATATGAGTTCAGTGTGGTTTCTTGAAAGTTTTATTTCAAGTTTTATAAAGGTGTACACTGCACTGCATTGTAAAATGTGTTTCTACTGTGAGTCTCAAAGATTTTGAAAGCCACTGTTTTTCACCCCTGTGAAAGTTTGGAATTGAGCCCAAGAGTGATGAGGAGTCATTAAAGAGGTTTTAATGGGGGCATGACAAGGTCAGGTTTATGTTTCAAAATCTCACTCTGGGAGTGTGGAGGCTGGGAAGCGCCACACGGGCTACTGGAGTTGGTCAGCGGGGATTAAGGAGGAGACCCGAGTGGTGTTGGGTGTGTGGAGCGCCTGCAGGTAGCTGTTGAAGGGATGCAGGTGTCCACAGGAAGTGCCTGGGAGCGCAGGGGCGGGAGGGTTGAAGGTTGAGTTTGGGTTCTGTCTCCCGCCCCTCCCTGGGGAGTCTGACTTGTCACCTCTCCTGTGGCCCAGGTATTGCAGGCATGATGGATAGTGGGCTCTTCTTTGAACAATTTCTCTTTGCCAAACACTCTGCTAAATATAGGGTGTCCCAAAATTCACGCAAGATTTGAATTTTGCATGAGCATTAACAACAACAACAAAAAATAAAAGCCTAATTTTACTTGGTTTATTTAATCTGATTCTAATATCTGTTTCCCTTTGATTTCAATCCCTTCAATTTGATGAGCATTACCAAGTACCAATTATGGCCCAGGAGCAGGGACGATGAAGACCAATGAAGACCACGGCTTTCCGCATGTGCCAGCAAAGCCGTGGAGGCCATTTACCTGATGTGCTATTCCATATATAACCCTATACTGTATACTTTATGAATCAATAAAAAATTTACAATTTTTAATTATAAACCTGTGTTTTCTATCAAAATTACTTCTTGCGTGAATTTTGGGACACCCTATACTTTCAAGTATTTGTTCATTTAACTAGAGGCCCAGTGCACGAAATTCGTGAACTGGTAGGGTCCCTAGCGGCTGCCGGCTACCAGCCAGGTATTCCCTCCCTTCCCCCGGCCGGCCCTGCCCCCTGGTCGAACTCCCAGGTGAACCCCAGTCGAGGGGACAATTTGCATACTACTCCTTTATTATATAGGATACCCTCACAACAACCCCATTGGTACATACTGTTATTATTCCCATTTTAGAGATGAGCAAATGAGGTCCAAAGAAGGTACCATCAAGTTGCTAGCTGGGACTCCAGCTAGGCAGTGTGGCTCTGGAGCCTGTGTTCTCCAGCCTCTGTAGTGGTTACATGGGAGCCGTTATGCCTAAGTTTGAATTTATGGGGCAATGATAGCCAAGGGTTGTCCTGAGGATTCAATGAGTAATACATTCAGTGAGTAATAATACACTTAGAGCAATGAGTGACCGGAGATTGGTAAATGTTGGATAAATCATAGTTAGTGGTGATACTATGGTTTCCCAACTTGAATATAGCAAGTAAGTAGTAGAGATGGGGCTCACACTCATGTAATGGGTGAACAGAACTGGAGCTGCCTGGGTTCGAATCTCACCTCTGCCACTTGCCCTCTGGGTTGCTGACCTGCGGTATGAGTGTTAACTCTCATTAGGCACTGTATGTCACGTGCCTGGCCCTGAGCCGGGCCTCAGTTGTGAACCCTTTCTAAGTGTGAGATGTTGGTCTTGTTCAAGGTCAAACAGTAATTTGAGCACCAGGACTGGGGTGCAGGCTCACAGCCAACTCACCCCTAATCAACTAAAGCCCCATTGAAAAGGGGCCAAGACACCAAGTTTGGTTTCTCTTCTGGCCCCACAAATCCTTAATCCCTTCTCCCTACCCAGCAGTGGGTCCAAATTAGAGCTTTGGGGCCAGGGGGCCCCAGAGCCCTGGTCCTCGGAGGGAGCAGCCTCCAAGAGTGATGCAGAGTCACAGCCCCCCAGGGCGACTCCCGTGCCAGGCCTGGGCGCCCGGGCTGCACAGCTCCTGAGTCTGACCTGCTTCTCGTCTTGTCTCAGACAACTGTTTTCCTTGGCTTAGGACGGAGACAGGTGACCCCACCTGGTTGGTTCGGGCCCAGGCTTGCTCAGCCTCCCAGACACTTCTTCTTGGCCTCTTGACTCCCGCAGGTTGGCACAGCCTTGCCCTCCTTGGCTCCCGTCTGCCATGCTGTTCCCTGCAAGTACGAGTGGCCCTTTCTAGAATGTGTTTGTTCAGTCAAGGTTGACAGACTTCCCAAGCCACTGTCTGTTGACTTTTGTGGGAGACTCTGGCTGTTTCTCTTGAACATTTCTCTCAAGCCTCATCTTCTCTCCTGGGTGTGGGCTCAGCAAAAGAAGCAAGGGAACCAGCTGAGGTCACAGGCTTGTGTCCGAAGAGAAAGCTAGTGTCTACGTTG
The DNA here is from genome assembly GCF_963259705.1 of Myotis daubentonii. Taxonomy (NCBI): domain Eukaryota; kingdom Metazoa; phylum Chordata; class Mammalia; order Chiroptera; family Vespertilionidae; genus Myotis; species Myotis daubentonii. The sequence continues at coordinate 69,275,728 of NC_081847.1, read as the reverse complement.
ACCCGGACTAGGCAGGTGAACTGTAGCCCCTGATAAATGTTTGGAGAGCTTTAAAATGCAGTATACAACTAAACTGCTCTTGATAACCAGGATACCAACAAAGCAAGCTCTTATATCTCTTACACTTCATTCATTCATTCATTCAAAATATTTAGTCAGCATATACTCTGTGCCAGGCACTGTTGTTAGGTCTAGGGATAGAGTGGGAGCAGTCTTTTTTTTATTATTATTCAGCCATTCCCTTTTCATTCATTCGTTCATTATTTATTTATTTGTTTGTTTGTTTTTATTAAATGTATTGGGGTGACATTGGTTAATAAAAGTATAGAGGTTTCAAGAGTACAATTCTACAATACATCATCTATATATTGTATTAGGTGTTCACCACTCAAAGTCAAGTCTCTGTCTTTCACCATTTATGTCCCATTCATGTTCTACCTCCCCCACCCTCCTTTCCCTCTGGTAATCACCATACTGTTGTCTGTGTCTATGAGGGTTTTTTATTGTTGTTGTTTTTGCCTAATCCCTTCACCTTTTCACCCCAACCCCCTTCCCTCTGACAGCTAACAGTCTGTTCTTTGTATCTATGAGTCTGTTTCTGTTTTGTTTGTTTATTTTGTTCATTAGATTCCACATATAAGTGAAATTCTACAATACTTGTCTTTCTCTGACTGGCTTATTTCCCTTAGCATACTCCCCTCCAGGTCCATCCATGCAGTCACAGAAGGTAAGATTTCCTTCTTTTTTTATGGCCAAGTAGTACTCCATTGTGTAGATGTACCACAGATTTTCATCCACTCACTTTCTTATGGGCACTTGGGCTGCTTCCAAATCTTGGCTATTGAGTGGGAACAGTCTTGTTAGGATCTCTATCCTTGTGGAACATATTAAGGTCGCAAGCAGCACTGTCCAATAGAAACGTAATGGGAGTTAGAAATGTGAGCCACATATGTAATTTTAAATTTTCTAGTAGACACAGTAAAAAATATATAAAGAGTCTGGCCAGGTGGTTCAGTTGGTTGGAGCATCATCCCATACACCAAAATGGTTGCAGGTTCAATCCCCAGTCCAGGTGCGTATGGAGGCAACAGATCAGTGTTTCCCTCTCACATCGATGTTTCTCTCTCTCTTTCAAATCAATAATAGCATAGTCTCAAGTGAGGATTAAATGTGTGTGTGTGTGTGTGTGTGTGTGTGTGTGTGAGAGAGAGAGAGAGAGAGAGAGAGAGAGAGAGAGAGATTAGATTAATGTTGATATATTTTATTTTACCTAAATTATAAAAAACATTACCATTTCAACATATAGTCAACATTTCTGTGATTACTAATACATGATTTTAGTTTATTTTTTTGTACTAAGTCTTTGGCATCCAGGGTGTGTTGGGATTAGCCATGTTTCAAATATTCAGAAACCACGGGTGGCTCATGGCTGCCGTATAGCGCCTAATGGGAGAGGTGAGCATGACACAACTAAATACTCAGCTAATTATTCATTGCCATGGTAATTAATGCCATGCATGCAGAGCTCCGGGTGCGGTGACAGCTAATCCAATCAGGGAGGTGACGGTGCCAGTGGAGGTCAGGGAAGGCTTCCTGGAAGCAGTGACATTGCGACATTTTTGCAGAAACCTAAAGGTGAGAGAGGCAGGATGAGCATCCAGGGCGAAGGGGACAGCTGTGCATACACCCCACGGTGGCAAGGAGCAAACATTGCTCAGAAACAGGTTTCTCAACCTTGGCACTTAGGACATTTGGGGCCCGATGCTTCTTTGTCGTGGGGACCGTGCTATGCGTTCCAGGATGTTTAGCAGCATGCCTGGCCTCACCTACACCCACGAGATCCCAGTAGCACCCTCCCCCAGGTGCGGCCGCCAAGAACGTCTCCAGATATTGCCCAGCGACCCCTGGAGGACAAAATCACCCCCCACCACCACCACCCCACCCCGAACCCCTGCTCTGAAAGCCTTGTTAGCGCCGGCTGCCTATGTAGCTCTGTGTCCCTGCGCAGGTGGTTTCGTGTTTCTGGTGCTCGGTTTCCTCCCCTGTAAAAGGGGGAGACAATACTGTTGATCTTATGGGTGGCTTTGAGAATTAAATAAGCCAGTATATGTAAAGCGCCTAACGTAGTGCTGGGCACACGAGGAGCCCTTTCTCAACGTGAAGATTGGCTCAGAGGCCCTCTGTCTTGTCTGTGTTCAGGTAACAGGCACTGCTCGCTGGATTTTACCAGCAGGAGTGAATTCCATGATCCGCAGTGAAATCTACCAGGATGTCGATTCCCGGCATCAGTGGTGCCGTCTGTCTTGCCCCCTACTGGATTACCAGGAACTAGGTCAGTGCCTGTCACATAGTGGGTGCTCCGTAGTGTTGATGGAATGAAACTTGACTTCAGTCCTTGTGAATATCAGCAATGACAGACTCCAGGGTTCTTCAGTGCTGCTGTCAGCTGAAGCGTCATCAGATGAGCCAACCTAACTCAGGACCCCAGACCTGTTTCAGCCCCACGATGCACCCTTTGGGGGTTTGTTTAGTTTTTCCCAGCAGGTTCTGGTGCGATTTTAAACGTGGCCAAGGCAGATCTCAAAAGGGGGGTCCATGCTTAAGGCTGTTGAGTTTAGCCTTCGCTTAGAATTTGGAAACTCCTCCCCCTTTTGTGTGCAAACACCATTATAATACAGTTTACTACTAAATGTAGGGCAGAGGGGGATGCGGAGGGTCACACATGTTACAAAAAGTTAAATATTGCAAGTGCTGTTGATAAATGGTGCGTGCGAGATTCTGTGTATATTGGTCGGCTATAAGGCTGTCAGGTCCTTATTCAGCATTCATTTAACTGCTATTTATTGGCTGATGTTTAGTGCCATTTACAGTTTCCGCCCTCGATGCTAAGGATATGCAAGGCCCCTCTCCCACCCCAGCTAGTGATCAAATAAATATGCAGCATAATTTAAGATAGCGATCAGACTTGTAAAGACAACTACAGCAGGGTCAGGGAATGGAAAGCAGGGAGTGGGGTGGGGGTTGGAGAGATGGGGGAATGGGTTTGATAATATGTTCAGGGAAGTCATTCCTGAGGAGGTGACATTTGAGAAAACACCTAAATGGAGAGAGGGAGTGAGTCAGGAGAAGAGCTGGGGAAGAGGAATTGTGGTGGAAGGAACAGCGAGTGAAAAACCATGAGATGCTTGGGTAATAGCAGAAGGGAGTGTCCCTGCAGGAGAGGCAGTAAGGAGATGAGAGTGGAGGGGTGCTCAGGGCCCACGCTGTGTGGGGCCTTGGCTTAGGGGTTATATGAAGCCAACCAGAAGTCATTATGGCCAAAAGGTGTGTTTTCCTAATTATTTGCAATGATTTTCCAAATGTGGGAAAACATTCCATTGACTTCACGTAATGCAGGGGCATGAGGTTTCTGCTCCAGCTCGGCCTGTCTCATTAGCGGAGGGACCAGAGAGAGGACATTTACTTAACAATTGGCCTCTCCCTTGTAGGGTGGAGAAGAGCCTTTACGGTGATCCTGCTCTGTTCTAAGAACTACACGAGTAGTAAGTCATTTCATCCTCACAACAGCCCTAGGACATGCCTACTATTTGTCTCCCCACTGGAAAGATGAGAAAATTGAGGCAGACACGTCCAGCCAGATCCCGTTCCACTAGGAAGTGGCAGAGCTGGGTCTGACCCAGGCACCTTAGCACCTGCGGGAGCCTGCACTCACCCCACTGTTTCCGGTCCGGCTGGCTCCGCCTACCTCACAGGCTGGTTGGGGAGTGCAGTGAAGAAAGATTTGTGACAGCAATTTGCCATGAATATGTATTAATATTCTCGCTCCCTTAATTTTTTAAAATTTATAAACCCCTAACGGAAATTGATTCATCCCATAGTGATGAAAGCATTAGATCACAGGTTTACGGGGAACTTTAAAATGGAAGGAGTGTCGCCACCCGGACCCACTGACCCCTATTCGTATCCGTTGAAGCGGGCACCTGGACGCTGTGCCCCTTCTGATGCGATGAATGGGAAGAACTTTGAAGCATTACTGCCCCACCCTTCAGTTACTCTGAACCTAAGTTAATTTTAAAGTAAATGTATGGGAATAAGTTAACACCACCATGGGGACGCAAACAAAATCCAGAACATGAGATATTCTGCAAAACAACCTAGTTTCTTCAACATGTCAGTAGTCTGCATAAAAAGGGGGGAGGCTATTCTAGACTGCTAGTAAGTACATGTAACTCAGCAAATGTAACATGTGGACTCTTTTAGACCCCGAATCTTACAAACCAACCTTAAAAGGCCAGGTGGAGACATTGGGGGGTGGGGGGGGGGGGGGAGAGTAGGGACCGTATTTAAGATGGCACAGGTATGGATGTGAATTTCGTTAGGTATGTCCATATTTTCTAAGGCAGTGTGGCAGAGAGAAGAGACTTCAAATTCAAATTGGTTTTAAAACTTCACTAAAGAGAAAAATAAATAAAAAAGCTTAGAAGAGACCCATGTGATAAAATCTTGAAAATGGTTGTGATTGGTGTTCGGTGATTCGTTTTACTATACTGTCTGCTTTTGCATATATTTTAGATTTTTCATTAAAAACAAAACAAACAAAAATTTCTAGCTCTCCATGAAGCATCTTACAAAAAAAAGAAAAAGAAAAAACAAGGAGAATAAAGAAAAAGACCATATAAAATTGATGCAACCTCAAAACAAGAAGAAAAACATGTAAAAACTCAGAGTAATGATGTAATTAGAGGAGATCAGTCATTAGGGAGGATTAATTTTAAGACATCTGCTGCTGTCGGTGGCAGATGGCAGGAGAGGAGAACACTCAGAGTCAGACACCCTGGCTTTAAGTCCATCTCTGCCCCTTATAGTTGATTTTAGGCAAGTGGCCTACACTTCTGGTCCCTGCTTTCCTCATCTATAACATGGGGTCTGAGTTTTCCCTCTCCTGTAGGGGCTACTGGGAAGACTAAGGGAGCTCAAAGGTGAATCGCATTTAAAACAGTGCCTGGCTCCTAGACAGCACCTACTGCATGTGGACTATTCTTACTTCCAGGTTTGTAATGGTCATTGCTTCCGGGGGGCACGAATAAGGATTTGGGGAGAGCGAAGATATCCTAATATTCAGTTTTTAGCATTCAGTTTCTCTCACCGTTTCTCCAGTATTTTTCTTCCACCCATTCCCCTTCACTTAATTAAAATGCCCTATTCTGTAGTTTCAGAATGACTCTCTCCATGGTTTAAGATGGTTTAATATGGGTCCAGGTCATTGCGGTCGGTTGTGGTTGGGTGAGCAAGGAGAGGAACAGTGATGGGCAGCGATGCCTGTGTGGTATCCACTAAGGGTAGGGGATGTAAAGTCAAAACAAAATGCCTTTGTAACCGAGGAGAATGCAGTCTCCAGCCTGCTGCCTCCTTTCCTGTCTCTTGGGGGGCCAGTGCTGGGGCTCCCCTTCGCCTCCAGCACTTGACATTCTCCAGCCTTCGCTGGCAGGGCCAGGCCTTCCCTTACAAAGTCGCGGTGTTTCGTTTTGTGCTTTGTTTTGATGGTTGTGGGTTGGGTTGGCTTTTTTGGGGGTTTTTTCTTTTTCTTTTTTTTCCCTATGGCTCTGCATGAGAAATGTTCTATAAAGTTCTGCATCTCGCTCCAGGGCCCTGTTGAACCCAACCTGAAATCAGCAGAATGTGTGTGGTCCTGTCCTGGTTGGTCACCGCACATTGGGTACTTTCTGAAGGCTGCCTCTGTGGGCTTCGGGAATATTGGAAAAACACATTGTAAAATGCAGGCATCTGAACTTGAGTCATGTTTTTTAAAAAGCCAATCTCAAGGGGTCATAGACGGTATGATTCCATTTACGTAACATTCTCAAAGTGACATCTTAGAGTTGGAGAGCGGATTAGTGATTGCGAGGGATTAGAGGTGCTGGGGCGGGGCTTGGTGAGCCTGGGGAGGGACAGCACAAGGGAGATCTTGGTGGTGATGGAATAGTTCTCTGTATCGGTTGCAATGGTGGTTACGCGTGTGATAAAATGACGCCGAGCTCTACACAGTCACACATTGCACCAATGTCAATTTCCTGGTTTTGATATTGTACTGCAGTTGGGTAGCATGCAATCACTGGGGGGAAATTGAGGGAAGGATACCCAAGCCCTCTCTGTACTATTTTTTTACAACTTCTTATGAATCTATAATGAAATCAAAATAAAAAGTTTAAAAATATATCCCATGGACAGCAAAACGGGATTAGCCCAAACAAAGGGCCCTTGTTTCATATGCTATCAGGAATGAGGGAAGCATAATAAAACTCTCCCTCAACCGTTTTTATTCTGCACCAAGTTCACATGATGAGAATTTACCCGCGTGGGTGGGAGAGCTTAGTCGGAGGCTAGGATTCTAGACCCGGGCTGACTCTCCTTCCCAACAGGACTCCCTACGACATGAGGCTGAACGATGGTGGTGAGGAGTTGACTCTGAGGAGGCCTATTAAAACAATTGCTATGTGTTCCTAAAAGGGTTTTGGATAAAATCTTTCAGATCAGGGAATAGAAGCAACGCAAGGGTGAGAGGACAGGACACGGCCATTGGGAATATAAATTGGATCAGCCACTCTGACAGTGTCCTTGATGATTTCAAAGGGAGGCCCAGCAGTTTTCCTTTGGGGTATCACACCTAGAGAGCCACATGCATGTGTGCCCAAGAAGGTGTGTCCCAGGCCATCCGTGTGACATGAGTTAAAATAACAGAAGTTGGGAAAACAGGACTGGCTGAAAGGAACTGTGGTGCAGACATACCTGGGGATGCTGTGCAGCAGGGAGAAAGAATACGCTGGATCTCTGTATCCTGACAGGGAAAGGACATCAAGATATTTTCATGCTCTAACCAGTTTGGCTCAGTGAATAGAACGTTGGCCCTCAGACTAAAGGGTCCCAGGTTCGATTCTGGTCAAGGGCATGTACCTTGGTTGCTGACTCCTCCCCAGTGAGGGATGTGCAGGAGGCAGCTGATTGATGTTTCTCTCTCATCAATGGTTCTAATTCTCTGTCCCTCTCCCTTCCTCTCTGTAAAATTAATAAAATATATTTTTTGAAAAAAGATATTTTTATGGTTAGAGTGAAGAAAGTCTTGGAACAGGATGTACAGATCAATGACATTGGTTAAAACATGTTGATAAAACACTCTACGTAGGGACATATTTGGCCATTTGTGTGTGTTGTTGACCAGAGAAAGGTCTTCAGAGCTATTCATCCTGTTAGTAATTGCGGATACTGCTGGTGGGATATAGTGGCCAAAGGCAACTTTAATTTGATCTGAAATTTTCAAATTTATTTACAAATGTTTTGAGATATTACCTGGGTGGTTAAAATTTTATCTTAAGAAAGAAAAGTTGATGCAGTTATTTTCTCAGCTTGAGGAGACACATCGCTAGGACTAGGCTGTCTATATCCCAGCTCTCTGGGGTCACCCCTGATGAATGCCACCTAAGACTGGATAGCAAGTCCCACTCTACAATCCGGACTTCATGAGAGCAGGGAACAGGTCTGTCTGATTTGGCATTGTATTCCCTGTGCCTGGAACAGGCCTTGGCCTTCAAAAAAAATAAAAAGTGAAATAAGTAACAAAAGAGCAGACTTTCATTTTTTGTATGTGATAGGAATAGAGGCAATGATGCCAAATGATTGGCAGCCTGACTTAATGAATGAATGAATCCTTGAATGAATTTAGCATCCGCTGTGTCCCTACTTTATCTGCCTTCTTCATGGCCTTTGGAGAGGAGACTGAGAGTATCTTGTTCACCTGAGTAGATGGTTGCCTCTGTATCCCAGCCCTGCCTCCACAACTTCTACTAAGTGACACCTTCCCTGTTGTAAGGGAGGTGCGGAGGAGGGATGGAGACGTGGACAAGAGAAGAGGCTTGTGACCGCACCATTGTAGCATGTGGGGTCTTCCCGTGGACACAGAAGTAGGCCACAGTAACAGCAGCCCCCGAATTTCACTGGTAGGCAGTTTATTCCTACTCTGACTTTCACACTGAACTCCAAAGATGTGAGGCCCATGTGACCAGGATGGGGTCACAGTCTTTTAAGACGTGCCGTTCAAATGTAGGCTGTGTCCCTGGATTGCCAGCAGCTCCCATAGACACCTTCCAAGGCTCATGTCCAGTGGGAAAGGGCATCTCTTCTGCAGGAGCTCATCCTGGGCCTCTCATTGGCTCCCACGGACTCGTGACCACTACCCCTGAGCCAGTCACTGTAGATGGGGGGGGGGGGGTGCTAATTGCCAGGCTTAGGGTCAGCCCCACCCAAGCCACATTGTCTGAGAGTCGGGGAGAGGCAGTCCCCCCAAAGAAAGGAAGGATGCTATCGCCACAAGACCCACCAGGCCAAACCCAAGACCCCACTGCCCCTGCATGCTCCTTCTTAGTGATGACTGCATGCTGTGTCTCTGGAAGTTTCCGCTTTCTCCTCCTGTTTTCTTAGCTCAAAGCAGGACCACCGAGATAATTTTGCAATATATACATGTATCAAATCATCTCATGTACTAGTACACCTTAAACTTATACAATATGTCAGTTATATTTTAATAAAGCTGGAAATAATGAACTATGGGGGGATAGGGTGGAGCAGGGCTACAAAAGACATGACAACCAGGCAGAGCTTAATAGGCTCATAACCACAATGAACAAGTACCTTGTGTCATCTGGACAGGAGCTTTGGGACCACTTTTCCCTTCTGGGGTGGCTTGGGGACAGTAGCATCCAACATCCATGTCCTTCTGACCATGTCCTGTATACAGTCCTAACACTGGGAAGAAGAGTGAACCAGGGGGTCTCAAACTCATGCCTAGAGGGCCCAGGCCGGAATATAAATGAGTATCCCATCTGGGGTGGTGACAGTATCAGTGACCAGCACATATAGCAGGCACTCCATAAATACTGATTGAATGAGTACATTTATTCATACAGTAAATTCATCTATTATGCCACAAATATTTATTAAACAGCTCTCAAGGGCCAGGCCCTGCAGGAGATTTGGGGAATGTAATGGGGGACAAAACAGACAATATCCCTGCTGTCAGGTTGCTTATAGTCTGGTCCGGAAGACCGATGGCAGTAAATAACTGACCTACACCTGGAAAAATTGTTATAGTGACTGCACTAAGAGAGGGTGGGACGTGGGCCTGTGGAAGCTGCTCTAGGGGAATGGGCTGTACTCAGGGAGCGCCTGGGGAAACCATGCTAGAGCCGAGACCTCTGAGGGGCAAGCAGGAGGGAATGGTGTTTCAAGCAGAGGGAACAGCACGGGCAAAGGCCATGGTGCTGGAACGAGACATGCACTGAAGGAAAGCCTGACCAAGGCTGTGTTCAGAAGTCTTGGCTTCATTCTCAGAATAACAGAAGGCATTGGAGGTTGTCAGCAAGGATGAGGTGAGAACGCAGGTCCATTTCTGTTGTCTGCAGTCCCTCAGGCCACTGCACTGAGAACAAACTGGAGGGAGGCCACAGTGGCCCCAAGGAGATGGGCGCAGAGGGCAGAGGCTGTGGTGCTGTCCAGGGCAGAGAGGGTGATGGCTGGGCCATGGAGGTGGAGAGCAGTCAGTGAGTTCCATGGATGTTGAGGAGGTAAACCTAATGACACCTAGTGATGGATTGGATATGAGAATTGAAGGAGAGGGAGGAGGGGGACAATCCTGGGCTTTTAATGTGAGCAGCTCTCCCCCTGAGATGGGGAGACTGGTGCAGAACCCGTTTGCGCCTAGCAGATGTATTTAGAATTGAAATCAAATGGGAGTGGGGGGTGTGGAGGCGGCCAGAAATGTCCAGGTTGGGGCCACAGCTGCGGTCCAACGAAAAACCTGTGATGGTTGTCGGCACGTTTGGATTCCTAAGCCCTTGAAAGATGCTGGGAGTTGGCCTTCTCTCTAGTCCCCTTGGCTGACTGGCCATCTGTCCTCTCCAGCCAGCAGGCAGGGCCGCTGTTCTCAGCAAAGGTAGCTAGTGTGCTCAGGGGGGTGTGGAAAGGTGAGCTGCCCACCCGCCTGGGACCCTCCATCTGCTTTTGATCCCTCCCAGCCTTTGAAGTCTCCCCCACCCCCCACCTTCCAGCTGTCATCTCTCAGGCTCCTCCAGCAGCCTCACACTCCCCCAACGCTTCTCAGTCCCTGGGGACAGGGGTGGTGACAAGGGTAACAAATGGTGCAAGCCGCTGGCAGCAGCCGGCCAAGGAAAAGGCCAGAGGCCTGGGGCTTTCGAATGCCTCTTTCTTTCTGCGGCTCTTGGCCTGCTTCGCAAGCAGCAGGGGTATCAGGGTTTTGCAACAATGCAACACTGGGGCAGAAACTTTTTGTAAATGAATCCCATGCCTTTGCTTCCTTTCCCTGCCTTCATGAAAGAGAAGCTAAGTCTTTCTATCCCCCCCGCCCTGCGCCCCCCTCCAGATTCTGTTAGACTGCTCTCCCTCTTCCCTCCCCTGCCAAGAGGCTAAGCTGGTCTCCTATTTCAGGTCATTGTGAGGAGGGGAGAGGGGAAGATGGGAAGGAGGCCGCCCCCTAAGTTGTAAAAGAACTCAACTCTGTCCATCAGGCCACAATAGGAACCAGTGGTTGTCGGATGATCTTCATGGCAGGTCCCAGGGTCCCCCAGGAATGTATGTTTCAGGCTTTTGTCTGTGTGAATGCAAATAACGTCAGTAGTCGCTACCCCTCAAATGCCAGTTGAGCACCCACTCACTCATGCCGTCTCTCATTTAATCTGTAGAACAGCCTGCCAGGAAGGGCCCTCTTATTTTCGCCATCTTTAAAGATGAGGCTCAGAGACATTAAATAACTTGCCTATGGTCATATAGCTGCTAAGACACAAGAGCTAGAATCTGACCCCCTGTGGCAGTGACAGAGCCGGTGCTCTGACCCGGTGGCTTAGGGGATACACTGGAGCTGGACGGGCCCTGAGTTCAAATTCTGACTCAGTTTTACTTACAAGCTGTGGTTCAAATCATAGACCCTGGAGCCAGAGGACCTGGTTGTGAATCCTGGTTCTAGCACGAACCACCAGGTCGCTCTCTGAGCCTCAGTCTCCTCATCTGTACTGACTTCACAGGATTAAGTGAGCCAATATATTCAAAGGTCTCTTGGCTCCAGAGGAAGTGCTCTTTAAGTGTTAGCTATTTTTATTAGAATTATCTGTAAAAAGAGCACTATAATCAGGGCCTGTTAAGACCTTCAGAGGCCTCAAAACACCGACGAGATCAGCCTCCCTCCTCCACTGCCATGTAACTTTTTGTAAATGAATCCCATACCTTTGCTTATAACTCAGCAATAAAACAATATGACCCACAAAACACAAACATAAAACTCACCCTGTGCTGAAATTCTAAAAGCTGCTTTTTAAATCTTCGTGGCAGAACAGGATATGTTCACTAACTAGGAATGATTCACATTCCCTTGGTGCCTATGCTTTACTCAGACCTAAATCTGTGTTTAGTCGGCCTGTTGGGAAATGGAAGGTAGATAACTGTTGTCTCCCATGGTGGTTGAGAGAATTAAAGGATATGATGTAAAAGTGATCGGTAAAATTGCCTGGCATGTAAGAGATGCCTGAGAAATGAGAGCTATGATTAGAATTTTTGGAAGGGTTTTTCTCTGTTCACATTGCTATACTGTTGATTATTGGTTTGCTTCTGCAAGATAAAAGCCTCCTAAACCATAACAAGAAAGAGCAATTGTCAGGTTCTTAAGTTAAGGTCCTGCTTACTTTGTGAGCATCACAACCCTACTGCTCCAGCCTTGTTAGTGTTATCTATTTCGTTGCCTCCACAGGATGATGTTTGAATTGCTGGAGGGCTATTTGATTCAATCTTGCATTGCCTACCAAAGATCTAGAGACTCAGTCAAGTGGCTTGTTTCCTTTTGGAGTAAATACCATGCAAATTAATTGGGGGGAAGGCAAACTTTTTAATTGCTATATCTTGCTGGATTGATTCTTTTATCATTACTTTATGTTCCTCTCAATCTTGATAATGGTTTTAATTTTCAAGTCAATTTGAAGTCATTTCTGCTTTCTTTTAATTAGTATTTGCTTCATATAGACTTTTACAATATTTTGCTTTGAATCTCTGTGTATATTTATATTTAAACTAGGGGCCCGGTGCACGAAATTCGTGCACTGGGTGTGGGGCGGGGGGGAGTGTCCCTCAGCCCAGCGTGCCCCCTCTCACATACTGGGAGCCCTCAGGCATTGACCCCCATCACCCTCCAATCGCAGGATCAGCCCCTTGCCCAGGCCTGACGCCTCTGGCTGAGGCGTTCGGCCTGGGCAGCGGGGACCCACAGCTGCAGCGGCCCCGTGATCGTGGGCTTCGCTTTAGGCCCAGGCAAGGGGCCCCTAGCTCCTGGGACTGCCAGCTTCAACCGTGCCCAGCTCCCATCGCTGGCTCCACTCCTACTTCCTGCTATCACTGGCCAGGGCGGAAAAGGCACCTGATTCTCTGATCATGGCTGGGGGTCAGGGCAAAGGCGGCCCCAGGGCCGCCTTTGCCCTGCCCCCCAGTTCTTAGCTCCCCTCTAGGTTTCCGATCACTGTCAGTGGCAGGGGGCTTCTTCCTGCTTTCCCTTTCGCCTCCCTGCGTTGTGCCTACATATGCAAATTAACTGCCATCTTGTTGGCAGTTAATTTGCATATAGCCCTGATTAGCCAATGAAAAGGGTATCGTCGTACGCCAATTACCATTTTTCTCTTTTATTAGTGTAGAAGGGTCTCTTGCAATAATCGTGTAGTCAGTTTTTTTAAACCCAGACTTGTAATCTTTGCCTTTTAATTCTGTTTATATTTCATGTAATTATTGTAATGTAATGTAAATGTGTATTAAGTTTAATACAATTATTGATAACTTTGAGTTTAAATTTATCATTTTATTTCTCTATTTGTTCCATCTCTTCTGTGTTTTTTCTCTTCCTTCTTTTGGATTACTCAATTATTTTTATTATTCTATTTTCTCCTCTATTAGCTTGTTAGTAGCCATTTTTAAATTATTGTCCTCTAGTTACCCTTAACATTATAGCATACATTTTTGGTAAATCTTTTACTATAAATTAGTACTTTTATCACATCCTTATGCAAGGTCCTTAAAACAAGTTAACTTTGTTTATCCCTCTCCTACTCACATAGTCACCTTTTATGCAGTTCCCTATTCCTTGCAGAATTTTCATGCTCCCAGAACATTATTTTGTAGTGTAGGTCTTCTCTTGGCAAATAATCTTAATATTGGCTTGTTTCACTTTTGAAGGATTTTCTTGCTGGCATAAAATTCTACATTGGCAGGTGAGATTCCTTTTTTTATTTCTGATAGTCATATTTCTATTGAGAAGTCTTATTTCTCCTTCTTTATAGATAACCTGTATTTTATTTCCCCTCTGGCTGCTTTTAAGATTAATATGTTTTCACACATTTGCAGTTTGACCATGATATACACTGAATGGCCAGATTATTATGACCGGCCAGATTATTATGACCACCCCATCAGTACTTCATTGACACTTCCAAAAATACTGAATATTGAAAACTTCCTAAACAAATACTCTCAAGGTATTATTATTATTAGCATAACTAATTCACTTAATTGTACTGTTGGGGTGGTCATAATAATCTGGCCACTCAGTGTATATGCCCAGGAGTGTTTTCTCTTTGTTTATTCTGCTTGGGAGGCACGGAACTTTCTCATTGCATAAGCTTGATATCTCTCATCCGTCTTGGAAATGTTCCTGTCAGTTTTTCATTAAATATAGTTTCTGACTTGTTCTCTCTCTCCTGTTCTTCTATAGTCTCTATCACATGTATGTTAGACCTTTTCTCCATGTTCCATGTTGCTTTTATGGTTTTTTTAACCTATTTTCCAACCTTCTTTCTGAGATTTGTCTACTGACTTACCTTCCAGTTCATTTAGTTTTTCTTCTGCTATATCCAATCTGTGGTTCAACTGCTCTATTGAGTTCTGAATTTCAGTTACTTTATTTTCAATTTTAGAATCTCCATTTGATTTTTTAAAGATTTTAGTTCTCTAGTAGCATTCTACACCTTAAATCTATTTTCTTGATTATATTATCAAAGTTGATGGGGAATCCTTGTTTGATAATCCCCATATCTGGATCTTATATGGATTTGGATTTTTGTCTTTTTTTTATCATTTCATCTTATATCCTTGCATGCCTGGTGGTTTTTATTAAATGCTAACATTGTGTATAAAAATTATGGTGACTTTGGAGGATGACATCTTCTCCAAGAGGAAAGTTACTTTTCTTCTGGTAGGTGGCGATAGTAGGAGGCAAATCACTTTGATCCAGTAAGGGATTAAGATAACTCAAGACAGGTTCTATTTGGTGTGCCCTTGCTCCAAGGCAATAACCCTTCAGGGTGTCAGTTAAAAGCCCAGTGTACGTTAAACTATAATTAAAAAATAAAATTTTTAAAAAATTACAAATAAAAGCTTGGTGTGTTTACCAAGGCCTCTCATCCTTAATGGGCCATGAACTCCAAAATCTGCCTTTGCCAAAAGCTCTGCTTCGTTTCTTGCCTTCTGAGCTACCCCTTTCTGTTTGACTTCTCTGGATCTCACCCCACCCAGCTTAGGTATCAGCAAATGCCTCAAAGGTAGTGACTTTCAACAATATTAGGCTCACTTCTCTATTGTTCTCATTTCTCTAGGATCTTTGCTAACTGCCATAGTTCAGTAGCCCTGAATGCCAGTTTTTGTCTCCCCAGCCCAATGAGACTGGAAAACTCTAAACCCTTACCTTCTTCCTCTGTGCTTATAAATTGGCAAATGTCTTGCAAGGAAAAGTGGTAGAGGTCATACTTAACTCAGCCCATTTCTCATCTCTCTGGGATCCTGGGCCCTCACGCCCTGCCTTGGTTATCCTCCAGTGCCTTAAAACAATGTTTTGTGGCTTTTATTTTTAATTGTGTAATGAGATTAAACCAAAATACAAACTGTCCCAGAATATCTGAAGAGTAAATTCAGTTAGAGGGTTGCATACATATTAGGAAAATGGCTTATTTTCATTTTCTCCGATATTGGAGGCAAATGCAACTTTAAATCATACTAAGTGGAATATTTACTTAAATATGAAAGGTAAAATTCCATGTCAGTAGTTAAAATGTAGACAAACTTTAATGTCCAAGGGTTAGGGAAAGAATTTTTACATTTAGTGGGGGAAAAAGAACTTATTGGGCAAATATATGACATTTTTAATTCTATACGACACCATAAATAAAGAAAACAGAAAATGAAAGATTAAGAAAGGAAACTTATAGCATCTAAAACCAACAATGAACCAATATCTAGATTCTACGAGGCACTCCAGCAACTCAACAAGAAAACAAACAAACGAAGAATCCAGTAGAAAAATGGGTAAGGATAAAAGATTTACTAGTAAATAGACAGTTCTCCGAAACTCATATGCCCCATAATTAGGTTGAGTATATGCTCATACTCACTAGTAATCATAGAAATGCAACTTAAAACAACTAAGGTATCATTTTTCACCCCATCAGCTTGGCAAAAATTAGAAAGGTGGACAATGCCAGGTGTTAGCAAGAGTTTATCAAACTACCGGGAAGGTAAGAGATGAACCAAAGAACTTGTGTCCATGCTTATGAGCACCAATGGACAAAGACAATAGGGGGGTGGGGCATGTGCTGGGAGGCAGGAGCGGGCAGGGAGAGGTCAATGGGGGGAAAAGGAGACACATGTAAAACTTTCAACAATAAAGAATTTTTTAAAAAAGAATTTATGAAACTAGAATGCTTCTGCACTTCTGGTGAGAATCTAAATTAGTACAGGAATTATGAAGAGCAGTCTGCTAGTACTTGGCAAAGTTGAGTTCACATACTCAATGACACAGAAATCATATATATATACATATATATATGTATATGTATATATATACATACATATCCATTTTACGAATATATGTGTGTATACATAAATATGTTTTATGATTTTATTATGTTATACATTTTTTAAATATTTAGTATATTCAAATGAAAATGTTCATTGCGGCATTGTTTATGATGGCTGAGAGATGGCGGCTTCCTACATGTTCATCATTAGGGCAGTGCATAAATAAATAGAGCGGGTGCACAGTATGGACTTCTAGCCACAAGCTAGCGAATCGTCCAGCAATATGTATCCTTTTTAAAATCATAGTGCAGACTGGGGGTGAAGTCTCATCAACAGAATGAGATCTCATATACAACACTATTCATGTAAATTAAAACATGTCCGTCACACATAAAACAACATGACATCATTTAAGAAGACACATTTAATACATTAGAGTCATTTTCTAGGGCGAATTGGAAACATGAGGATAAACAGGAATTCTTAAAAATCTTGTTGAAAGAAGCTAATCACTCAATTCTAGATTTCCTCCCTCCCTTCTTCCCAGTCCCTCTCCCCCTCCACGCCTTCCTTCTTCCTATCCCCACAGGTGTCAATCAGATGAGAGAATGAATAAGATTCTGTGTCAAGTGCTGTTGGGAAAATACGGATGATTTCCATGTTGCTTGGCCTGCAAAGATATTAGGCAAGAGGTGAAGACACCAAAAGCTTTAGCAGCAATACTCTGTCCCAGAGTTAAAACTCACAAACACATTCCTGCTCTGCTGTAATGTCAACAAATGCTGTTTGGATGTGCTAAGAGCTCTTGAGGATGACAGCAACACTCAGTAAAATAAATAAGCTATGTGACTGAGGCCAGAAGTCACATTGCTATTTCTTTCCTTGTCAGGCTTTCCTGATGGCTTTCAAATGCAAAGGCCTATAGAGACCAGGAGGAAATAAACATGGAAAAGGAGGGTCAACTGTAAGACACTAGGGAGGGGTGGGGATTGTGGCAAACTGGAGCCCATAGGCCTTCACTAAGTTGGTCTGCCACTACTCAACTCCAGCTAATTGTTGTCATGCAGAAATGTGGCACTATTCTTCCATTTTCAAGAGAAGCTAAAAATCTAGGTTTCTGTATGAAATTGGCTTTGCTTTAAAATATTGGCAATGACTTTTAAACCCTGAGGATGCAGAGAGACAGTTCATTTTGTTTTGAACTGGATTTGGTCATTTAGCTAACAATTTGCTGCCTCTAATACCATACTCATAACATCTGGATACTTAGAGACAGGGCTATTTTTTACATCATTGTTTATTTTTTAACCTTGAATAACCTTTCTCCAAAAGGATGAAGGGAATGAGTTTAGATAAAATGCAAATTTCTGGCACCTACAGTCAGACAATAGGTTCAACATCTGCTATTTGCTGAGCTCCATACAACGTGTTTGAAGTATTCAAAGAATGAGACTCCCAGGCCTCTCTCCTGGAGTGTCTGTGGTGTTCGGGGAATAAGCAAACAGGCACACAGCATGCATGCATACCTGGGAACATTTAGGAACTAAATGCGTATCAGCTAATATAAAGATATAAGCAGTAGAAGCTGATTTGTGTGGAATTCTTTTATCAGATTAAAAAGTATATATAAAATACTTCCTATGTGTAAGTCCTAGAATAACTGATTTATTTCTTTTTTCAAAAAATTAAGTGTTTCAGCCCTGGCCAGTGTGGCTCAGTTGGTTGAGCATTGTCCATGCACCAGAAGGTCACCAGGTCGATTTCCCGGTCAGGGCACATGCCCAGGTCACTGGTTCAATCCCTGGTTGGGGTGTGCACAGAAGACAACCAATGAATGTTTCTCTCTCTCCCTCTCCATTTCCCTCTCTGTAAAATCAATAAAAAACATTTTTTCTTTAATTAAGTGTTTTAGGCACACAAAGATGCACAGTAACCACGTAACAGAGGATAACAGTAGTATGCCCATCACCCAGTTTACAAACTAAAACTGGGCTGGTAAATATTTTCTGGCAGGTATTAAATATTTGTGGGTCTCTGCCATAATTACTCAGAAATGCAGCATGAAAGTGGTCGTGGACAATTTGGAGCTATGCTCCAAAAGACTTTACTTATGGACACTGAAATTTGAATTTTACATAATTTTCACATCCTGAAATGTTATTCTTCTTTTGATTGCTTTCAACCATTTAAAAATGTAAAAGCAATCCTTCGTTCAGGGGTCACACAAAACAGATGGCAGGCTGGATTTTTATTTTTTTACTGTTATTTATTAATTATTGTATTATTTTCCATACAAACAACTGCAGACCTACTTTTGCCCCACCCTATATATTTTGATGGGCCTCAGTCAATGTCAGCCCCTGAACGAAAATGTCACACATATAATTGACACTCCCAGGGTACCACTTCCCAAATCGCGCCCGCCCCCCTACTATTCCCAGAGTTAACCATTGTCCTGAAATTGGTGTTTATTGTTCCTATACATACTATTAAATTTTTATTGCATGCGTCTGCATCCCTAAACAGTATATAATACTGGTTTGTGTATTTTGCACTTCATAGAAGTAGAATCACAACTTGGGCACCCTGCTACCTCTTGCTCAGTACTTTGCCTGGCAATCTGTCTGTTGTGCTCTGTGGAGCTTCATCCAGCCTTTTGCACAGCTGTATTGTATTCCATCATGTGAGCGCACTGCCTGGTTATTCATAGGCATTTAGGTTGCCACTGCTAAGTCCTTTCTTTACATGTATCATCTCTTTCCACCTCACCATGACCTCATCAAGGAGGTACTCTGATAATCCCCACAGTCCAAGTGAGAACACTTTTGACTTAGAGCAGTTTGGTCACTTGCTCTGGCTAGGGAGTAGTGACGCTGGAATTTGAATCCACAACCTTCTTACGAAGAAATCTGAGTTCATAACCACTTGGCTTCAGTCAGTACGTGGTGTTTATTAGCACAATGATATCGGATCCTGACCTTGGATACGGATGTGCAGTCAATAAACTTAGCCTTTCTCTGAGGACAACTTGAATCAGTGCCAAACGTTGCTGGTTGTAGTTGAGTCCTTTGCTAACTGCCATGTACAATGTTGTGCTCATGAACCGGAAACCTCATTTCCTAACCACAGTGGGTAGGAATTTGGGAGGCATAAGTACTGACAGAGCGCAAGGGTTGGAAAAGTTTTCAGTCAAAGAACCCAGGACACTTGTCCCTGCCTCCGTTCACATTTTATCAAAATGTGATAAAGTAATTCAGGAGCTAGTGTCTTCTTTCTGGGGAGGGACCACAGTGGTGGGCGGTGGGTTTTGCTGCCTAGAGGGACTTAAATATCAGTAATGCCTTCGGAGCCTTTCTCCATCTGAGCAAGTCACACCGTGGAATACCATATCCATTTCCCCTCTTAGCTACAGTCAACTTGGACTTCTCCCCACGCCTCTGGCTTTGAGGAATCTAAATTCAAACACTCTCTCCCTGCCTCTTTCTCCCTTCCTCTCCCGAGAAGTCTCCCTGGCTCACTCCAGCTCATTCACATGACATTTGAAAGAGTCCAAACTATAATTTTTCTAGTGGCAAAATACAGTAGGAAGGAGGGGAAAGTTTTAATCAAGTGGGCGTCTTCTCCCGAGGGGAGCAAGTACTTCATTTCAATGCCTCATTTCCCTTTGATGAAAAGTTTAGTGAATTTTTATTATGTAGAATTTATAAGACGGCTGGGTTTAGGTAATCAGCTCTCATATTTATACTCTTAGGGAAAGAAAGAGAAATCATTAGTAAGCATGCATAATTGATGAATAAATTACATTTCCCTTTGTTTTCTTTCAGGTACAAGGAAATGCTAGAACTAGTGCTCTCACCCAGTCTTACTGTAAACAGCACCTGTGTGGGTAAACTGAAGCTTACTGCTGACGCCGATGTCCGGACTCTGAGTGGCACAGAAGGTAGGCCTCCTGGCATGAGCTGTGGTGGGGCAGGGGTGGTCCCTGCCCACCCGGCGGAACATAGTGAGGGGCTATCAGACTTAGACACCCATCCTTTCGAAAGTACCGTCGTTATAACAATTTCTCCTCCGGTCATTTAGATTGTTGCCGCTGGACCAAAACTTTGGCGTACGTTGCTGACAATTCTGTCTAGTCATTGGAAGGGAAAGTGTGCTCGTTCGTGCTCTGAACTTCCTGTCTTGGTCTCTAATTCCAAGAATTGCTGACACCCCCCCAGATGTAGCCAGTTTTGGGCGTGTTCCAGGTCCGGCCTGGTCTCCGCTCTGTCCCCCCGCGCTCTCCTGCCGTCGTGGCATCCATGCAGGCGTCTTGTCTAAAGGGGGTTGGTGTTGGGACAAGAACCCGTCCACCTTTTGCTTTCAGGTCGGGTTGAAGTCAAGGAAGCAGAGGAGAGTTAAGCTGTTTTTAAAATTATTGGCAAATGATGCAGCCAGACGAGTTTCACTAGAACAATTCCAGCTATTGTTTGCTTGTTTGGGATCTGTCAGCCTTCCTGGCAGAGCTGGAGTTAACAAAAGGCATTAAGCTATTCTGTTTACCATTGGGCTTAACCCTTTATTGGGCCAGCTTTGGGGTTTGCTGCCGGTACTCTGGGACCCCCGGCTGTCTCTCCTTCACCATCTGGGTTTGATGCCAGCTCATGGGGCACAAATACTATGTAACTGTCATGGAAAACGAGATGCGTTTCTAGTTGTAATATAACGTCACAAGGAATTTGCTTTTAAGCAACTCCAGGCTTCTGGGAGTCATTATTGATGTCACCAGGATTATGACATTTCCTTTCCATGCCGGCAGTGACGCTGGAACAACCCTTCGCTGGGTGCCACCAACAGGGGCTGGGCTCTCGTGCCCAACCCTCATGGCAGAGAACACCACCTCGTTCTTCCTGGCACTTAGGAGCGTGTGTGTGAAGCCCCTGGGCTCGCACAGAATTTGAGCAGATGCATTGAGCCCCGTTCACAGCCAGTCATGCTTTTCTCTCTGTAGAGAGAGGCACAAGTTACCTTAAGCCCGTCTTCATTTCAGAGCCAGCAGAGATGGGCCAAGGCATAGGCTGCGAGTAAGGAAGATCCAAGTCTGAGTCCCAGCTCCACTGGCAACCAGCCCAATGGTCTTGGACAAATGATTGAGCTTTTCTGTGCCTCAGTTTTCTGTCAAATGGGGGCATAATCATGACCCACTTCACAGGGTGCTCACTGCAAGATTAAATGACGTAATATTACACAAAGTGCCTGGCCCAGCTTGGGGGCGTGGTACAGTGGTTTAACTTACGATTCCATTGTCATTGTCCTCTGACTCCTAGAACCACAGTGAGCTCAAAGCCATGGTTGCAGGTTGCAAACTGGCAGCTCACAACCCAGTCTGACCTTCAGGCATGCCGTTGTTTTTTGTTGTTGTTTTTTTTATGGATGACACCATGTTTTAAATAAAAGTTATAAAAATTGGGACAGTTCAGATGAAAATCTGGATTTCCAGTTTCTCTTGAAATGCTAACTACCTTAGAGAGCCCGGGCCTGGCTGCCACAGTGGGAGCCTGGGGCAGTTGTCCCAGAGGTGAGTCCCTACCTTGTGCCTTTAACTTTTGTGAGCACATACTCTGTGTCCGGCACCGCTCAGAGCAATGTAAATCCGGATGAATTCTCCTCCTCCTCCTCCGGCACCAATGGAGCGAACACTTGGCCGTGTGCCCGATGTTAATGTCTGAACGCAGTCAGTCCCCACAACCCTGAGAAGTGGAGGCTCACTAACCTTCCTTTACACGGGAGGAAACTGCAGCACGGGGTCTGCATGCAGCTTGGTCAGAGGGCGCAGCTACGCGACAGCCACAATGGAACCTGAGTCTGTCCCGTCAGGAACACACTGACTGTTTCTCACGTGACATCACACCCCTGTTAGGCTGGGGTCTCGCTTTACCCTGCGGACGCTGAGGCATGGAAAGGTAAGTAGCCAGCTTAAAGTCGCACCGTTCGGGGCAGGGCCAGGAATCAAACCCAGGCACTTCGGCTCCAGAGTCCCCACTTCTTCACTCGGTCATTGGTTTTTGATTTTTTTGCTCTTATGCTCAGTGCTGCCGGGGTGTCACCATGCAGGCTGTGCACGGTGCACTGTTTCTCAGGAAGACACTGAGAGGTGGATCTGCAGCCACAAGGGCTCCCCACCCCTTCCGTTCTGCATTACAAACACCCCCTTCCCCAGCATCGCCTCTGCCTCCTGAGCTCCTCCACAGACAGAGTTGGTGGTCTCTCTCGCTCTTTTTTATTTTTATTGATTTCAGAAAGGAAGGGAGAGGGGAAAGGAAGATAGAAATGATGAGAGGGAATGATGAGAGGGAAGCACTGATCGGCTGCCTCCTGCACACCCCCTACTGGGGGTCAAGCCCACAACCCCGGGCATGTGCCCTTGACTGGAATCGAACCCAGGACCCTCTACCCACTGAGCCAAACCAGCTAGGGTGCTAGTTTCTCTTTTGTTCCTTTACTTCTCTAATAATATAGTCAACAGATTGTTTGATGCACCTACTGAGTACGAGGCGCTAGGACTGGTGGGGATCCAGCCCTACCCACTACCCACTTTCCGGGGTGACCATCACTCTGCTCCCAGGGGTCCCTGCACATCATGTCCTACAGGGTGTGGGCTCAGCCCGGCCACCTGTGTGAACCTGGGCAGATGTCTACCCCTCTCTGAGCCTCAGCCACCTGTCTAGATAATGAAAGTTTGTTCAGTAAATTGTCCGCAAATGCCTGCCATGGATCAGGCCCTGGAATAAGTTCTGGGAATATAATAGTGAACAAGACAGACAAGTCCCTGCTCCCAGAGCTTATGTTCTAGTGAAGGGGCAGGTACTGAATTTTTAAACAAATAAGGGGTTTCAGGTGGTGTAATTTCTATGAAAAGTGAAGCTGGCCTGTGAGAGAGAGCGGCCTGCGTGTGGGCCAGTGGTTAGAAAGGCTTCTCGTGGTGTTAAAGCCTTTGCAGAATGCTGGCCGCTTAGGAAACACTCCGCAGAGGTTAGCTGTGTCGCCCCCGCTGTAATGTGCAGAGAATCTCACCTGGGGACCTTGTGAAACCGCAGATGCTGATCCCACCTAAGATTCTGCATTTCTAACAAGCTCCCAGGTGACGCCTCCGCTCTGGTCCGCCCGCACTCTGAGCAGCAAGGTGCTAGCTGGGTGGTTCTCAAGTCCTCTTGCGCCTCAAATCACCTTGGAAGTTCCGTTAGCACACCGATCGCAGAGCCCCACCCCTGGCATTTCTGATTCTATAACGTTTTGGGCGAGGACTCTGAGAATTTGCATTTCTAACCAGTCCCAGGTAAGCTGATGCTGCTGGTCCAGCGACCACACTCTAAGGACCGGGTTCCAGTGCTGGTTTTAATGCTAATGTCCAGATCCCACCCTCAGAGAGTCTAATTGGTCAGAAGTGTAACCTAGACAATAGGATTTTTTAAAACTCTCCGAATGAGTTTATTGTGCACCCAGGGTTGGGAACTGTTGTTCTAGGTGCTAAATTCCTCCAAGACAAAGACAGTTTTTAATTCGCATATGTGTATTTACATTTCTGTTCCAAATGAGTACATAACTCAGTGCCTGGCTCATGGTAGATGCCCCAAAATTATTTACTGGGGGGGGGGGGAGTGCATAGATAGATGGTGAAAGATGGTGGATGGGTGGATGGATGGATGGATGGAGGGAGTGAGGGAGGGAAGGGCAGGTGGATAAATACAGAGCAGTCTTGAGGAATCACAGATAACTTCAGGTTGATATTGGCTTTGAACCCTTAGTTAAAGTTTCCTTTACTTCCCCAGCCTCATTTTCCAGGTGTGTAAAGTACAGATAATAACGTCCTCATTGGGTTGTTGTGGGAATAAAAGAGATAAGAGCCATGCAATCTTTTAGCACAGTGCCTGATCTGTTGGAACCACTGGAGAAATATTAGCTATCCTTCATTACCATTCAAGTGAAAATTGGATTTGAATCGTATTCCATCTTCTGGAAGGAGGGCAGCGGGGAAGTTACAGAACTAAGAAAGTAAAGTTGAATTGAGAAAAATTTTTCTTTTAAAATGCAGATACAGCGCAGCCAGTGTGGCTCAGTGATTGAGCATTGACCAATGACCAGGAAATCACGATTCGATTCCCGGTCAGGGCACATGCCCAGGTTGCGGGCTCCATCTCCAGTGAGGGGCATGTAGGAGGCAGCCAATCAATGATTCTCTCATATCATTGATGTTTCTCTCTCTCCCTCTCCCTCTCCCCCTCCCTTCCTTTCTGGAATCAATAAAAATATATTTTTTTAAAATGCAGATACATTTTGCAAAAGCCGAGGCTATAATCTCTTTGGTGTTCCCTTGGAAAGGTGAAACCACCCCCCTATGGAACAAGCTGGGCTGTCCTCTTCTCTCAGACTTCCTGCAACTCCCTCCTCTGCCCCGGGCCTGGCAAGGTCTGAATCTGAGTTTCGGTCTCACCGGTTCCAGCCTGGGGCTGGCAGGTTTTGATTCATTCCACCCAAGCCCGATTGAGCTGCCCAGAGCTTTGCCCAGGTCCTCACCTGGGGCGCCACAGGGCACCTTCACCTTTCCCATCTCTATCTCAGCTGGCTTCCTGGGTGAGTTGGCACCCAGAATGACCCCTGCTGGCGCAGAACAGAATTAGTGTAGTGTTAAGGAAATTGCCAATTCCCTCTTTTGGAAAAAGGGCACTGAGTATTATGAACTACCTAGTGCCCTCCATGGGTAAAGGACTTTCACTTATGTAGGCATCTCACAAACTTCACACATTCTCAAGCCACTTTCTCTGCCACATATTCATACTGTCACTTGCTTACTCATTTTTCTTTAAAACAACTCCCTTTCAATAAATTCATTTTACTAGTAAAAGGATGACTAAAGGCCAGTTCCAGAAATGAAAAGTTACAACTCTAATAGACTTGTTATGATTCTAATACTCATTAAAATAAGTCTGTGATGATTCAAGTAGAAAAAGGTGTATATGCATGCCCCCTCTAATCTCCACACTCTGGGGTACTCTGGCTTCATTCCTTTCAGTCCTCAGGAACAGCCCCGAGATGGACAAAGGACTTGTTCAGTGTCACATGGACACTCAATGCGAGTCAAAGTTGGGGTGCTCACTTCTGGACTCCTAATACAGTGCTCTCTCCTACTGTCCCTGTCCCTGGTCCGGGAGCAATTTACATCACCCACATGAGGGAAATGAGCTGATACAGTTACAGGCATGGACCTTTTGTGGCAAAGACCTGCTTCAGAGCATCTCGCTAGAAATTGTCTCATCTCTCAGAGATCAGTTAGAGCAGCCTCTGGGGTCCAGTTAGACATCTTAATAGTGGTTGCTGCTTTCAGAATCATTAGCTTCTTAATCCTCCCAGTGAGAAGTAAAAAAAAAAAAAAAAAAAAAGTGTGAACATTCAAATTGGGCTCCTGGATTTAAATGGCTTAAACAAGGGCCCCAGGAGACTGGAAAGCTAATAATAGCTGCTGCGCGTTGAGCACTTACCGTTTGGTAGGTACGTGCCTGTGTCATCTTTGCAGCAGCTCTTCGGGAATGAGATGTTGCCCCATTTTGCAGATGTAGAAACTGAGGCTTAGAGAGGGAAGGTCACAGGCATAAAGTCACACAGTTTCATTGAAGCAGAATAGGATTTGAATTTGGATCTGACCCCTTCTTGCCCACATGCTTTCTTCAGAAGGAATATTAACACATTGTTTGCGGGTAGTTTTTATCGCGCGCTAACAGGTGGTGTGGGCCATCTTTGCTAATTTTTTGTGCAAATGGCAACGTTCAGTAAAATTATGATAACTTTAGTTTACGTATTTATACGTTACCCGCATTCTACCGCTAGTCTATAAAAAACATATTAATACATGTCCCGCGCTCTACTACAGTGGTAGAACGTATAAATACGTAAAATGTATAAATACGTTTCCCGCATACAATGTGTTAAGTTAACAAATGCTGAGATTTGGCTTGCAGATCTAGCCCACAGTAGGTGCCGAATAAACATTTGTTGAATGCATGAATGAATGAGCAGTGTGGGCAAGTTCCTTCACACAGTCACATAGACACACAGTCACACATAAGTGTGCACTTATTCGCACAGACCCCAGCTTTAGTTGCCTCATATTAAAGCTGGATCTTGACTTTGCTCATTTATATTACCTTCTTGGTCCCAATATGCATTTGAGTTTGTAACTTCAGGAACGGAGATTTATTTTTATTAACCCAGAATTGTGATACGTTTTAGTAATTTGCGGTTCTTTATTAGCTCATGGTCTAGACTCTTCTACTCAGAGTGTGGCTCCTGGGCCTGCTGCGTCGGCAGCACCTGGGAGCTTCCTTGCCCTGCAGACCCCGAGTCTGCATTTTAGCAAGATCCCCAGGCCAGTGCTGTGCCATTAAGGTTCCAGGTGCATTGCTCTACACCGTCCACTTTCCTCCTTGTACCTTGTTATAATTATAACGAAGTACTTACTGGTGTAATTTGTGTTTGCCACAGGAGGGTTCATGAGGGCCGGGACCTTGACTGCTTTTGCTCACTACTGGAACCCCATTCCTAGCATAAGCCTGGCACCTGGTGAGCAATGAAGGAAGGAATGAGTTCATCCCAGAGGCTCTGCCCATCTGTTGAGCTCATCCTTCTCCCTTCACCCATGGAAAGCTGGGGAGGAAGAGCAGGCTTAGAGTTTTAAATTCAGAAGTAAATGGAGGAGGCTCTCTGCCCCTCTCCACTTGAGAGCTGCCTGCCTCATTTGATGTGTCAGCCACTCCCTCTGAGACACATGGTGAAGCCTTTATCAATAGATGTGGCTCTGGTGAGTCAGCCACCAGGGCTGCTTCCACCACTGGCAATGTGGATAGGAGTTGCCATCAATGACTCCTCCCTTGACCTCACCCTCGCCATCATGGCAAGTTCAATGACACTGACAAGGTTAAGAGCAGGAAGTTGTAATCACCAGGGAGTCTATCTCCATCTACCAGGCACCAGATCCCACAAATATCAAAGGAGCTGCTGCTGCTGAATGTGGTTGTCGTCACCCCGAAGATGCCTGGGGCTCACACAGCCCCATGTATGTGACGGGGTGACCATGAGCAGTGTGACCACTGCCCTAGATTGCCAGAATGCTTGCCCCCCTCACACCCTCTGCCAGGGTCTTTACACTTCCCGAATGCTGTATCTGGCTTGTACAGTTTTCCCGGGGTTGCTGGGGTGGGGATGGGAGAGGGTTACAGGTTTGCACTGCAGGAGAGGGAAGAAGGCAGATCTCTCTACAGTTCAGAGGAACAGAGGAAGCCGAGTGAGGGGAACATGCAGATCATGGCAGAAGGGTTGTGGGGCATAGACTCTCGCTTCAGATTTATTGGCTGCCACGTTGATCCCAGCCCATAGGAATGTTTTCATAGATGCAGGTTTTTATGAATATGTACATATTTATTAAAGAAAACATATTAAAAATGTTTAATTCAGTAACTTATGTACCTCACACACTCAGATCATAGGCTTTTACCAGTAATGAGACTGTGGCTGCTTCAGAATGAGACAGTTCATTCTCTAGTCCTGGGGGAGGATGAGGATGGAGGTATGGGAGGCCCTGCCCGGAGCAGTAAACCCCAAGTGGGTAAATTAGCATTGAATGAGCACCTACTGTGCGCCAGGGGCTTCCCTAGATATTAGACTGCTCCAACTTTTCTTTTAATACGACACATAGTAAGAAATCTGTTTTTAACACTGCCATTCTATACCCACACATACACACACACACTCATACACACACAAAACACATTCTCATGTCTATAGCTGGAACAAAAGCTTCACATTTCCTTCTTACTATGAGTATTCCATGCTGATATTGTCTCTTTATTCTTTAATTCCAGTTGTAGCTCTCTAAATGGGCTTCAGGACCCCACCCTCACCCCAGTGGTTTTTAACTCATAATTTAACTCATCTGGTGATTAGGGGAAATGACCTGGCAGTCAAATTACCCTTGGGTTCAAGTCCCAGGCCCTATGCCCATGGGTTGTTTGGCTTGAGCAAGGCACATAGCCTTCCCCAGTTCCTCCATCTGTACACTGGGGAGAATGCCATTGCCTGCCTTGTACCGTGTGAGGACTAGATGAGATCATGCATACAGGCAGTGAACTCAGGGCCTGGCATGTAATGAGCTTCTCAGTGGATGAGAGCTGCTCTTAGCATGATGACCATCACTGTGGGCTGCAGTGTCCTGTTGCAAAGACCGACTTCAGAACCAGACCACCCAGGTTCAGATCACAGATCTGCACCGTATGACCTGTGTGGCCTTGGGGGAGTAACTCTCTGTGCCTCCAGGTCTTCATCTGCAACAGGAGGTAGTGACTAGAGCCCTGCTCATGGAGTGATTATGAGGATTAAAATAACTAATCCAGATAACGTATTTAGAGGAGAGCTTGGCACATCACAAGCGCTGGGTCAATGGTGGATATCACCGTCATCTTCTCATTTAATTCTCACGCATCTTTGTGAGATAAAGATTTCCCCCCGTTTCACAGGAGGAACTGAAGTCCAGAGACTCTAGGCAGCCTGCCCAAAGTCTCTGCTACTTGTGGTAGAGTTGGAATTGCAGCTTGATCTCCTAGCCTCCAGCTCAGGGACTGAGAGGGGATCAGGCTCAGGCTCAGAGCCACTGCCCTACACACCAAAGAGTGTGTATTGCCAAATTGGCGCCATCAATAGACATGATATCTAGGATTTTCCAAGGCTCCACAGTGAGGACACTGAGTTGTGCTATGAAAGATGACATAGAGTTGAACTGTCCATTTGTAAAATTATCCTCTTGCAAACAACTCTCCTTGCTTAGTTCTATCACCTTTTCGTCACCTCCTCTTATTGTCTCCCACTGACGCTTGGATGCTCTGTGCCCAGAGATATGGTAGAGTCAGGAGCCCAGGCCACTGACATCTCACTGTTGCACACCCTCGCTGGAGCCTAGGAGGTGACCCAAGAGGTGCCTTCCCCTCAGTGCTGGGGCCAGCCCTACCTGAACCCTATGGGCTGAAACTGGGGAAGGAGGGAAAGAACATCAAAGTGATGTCATCGGAAGAAGGGAAATGGGTTTTGAGAGTCAGGAAACCAAGTTCAGGTGCCAGTTGTGCCACGATCTAGTCAGATGACCTGGTCAAGCACCTTCTTTCTGTCCCTGTGGCCTCCGTTTCTCCCTGTGCAATGGGTGGGAGGACGGATCCCACGCTGATGTTTGGAGATGCTGCCTTTCTCTGCAGTCCTTCAATTAGTACTGGAGACAGAGCTCTCCCAGAAGGGGCTTTCAAGGAGAGTGCTAAGATGTGCCTCACGTAAGCTGCTGTGGTTGAGAAAGCCCCAGGCAGCAATCTCTAAGTTTCTCCCCACTTACAGTGGCATCTGAAGTCACAGCTTCTGTGGAACACCACTCCGATTGCTAAAGCCCTTCCCTTTGTCTCTTCCCCTCCAGGCATCACCACATCGGCCCTTCCACGTGTGTCCCAGCTCTTGGCAAGGTGAGTACCCTTGCCTTGGCTCTTTGCCTTGTCTCCTCACACCCTCTGCCTTTTTCTTTCTTGGAGGACAGACATCTAGAGCCAGACTCCCTGGAGAGGAATTGCAAGGCCAGCACTTACTAGCTGAGCCACCTTGAGCAAAGGACACACCTCCTCGGGCCTCAGTCTCACCATCCGGAAAAGGGGGACACTCGTGATGCCTGTCCCATGAAATGAGCTAAAATGTAAAAAGCACTTAGGAGGCGGCCTGGAACAGTGATTTCAGTGTTGGCTGTTGTGGGGTTTTTTTTCCAGTTTTCAGTTTTTCCTTTCTTCTCTCCTTTCCTATGCATAGACTCTCTCTCAATTCCTTCCTCCCTTCTTCCTTGTCTCTCTTTTTTCCTTTCCACTTCTTTTCTCTCTCACTTCTTTCTCTCTCTCCCTCCTCTCTTTGGCCTTCTCGCTCTCTCCTTCCCTCTCCCCTCCCCATCCTTTTCTCTTTCCTTTCCTCTCTTCGTCTCCCTTCCCCTCCCCCTCCTTCCTTTCATCCTTTCTGCTCCAACGTTCACCCAACACGCCGGTACCAAACCCCATACACAGCCCTGGAGTCTCGGAGGTCCCTGCCTCGGAAGGCTTCCAATCCAGTGGGGAGACGGGCCAGTAAATCAGAAATCTCAGCTCTGCATGCGGGCAGCAGAAACACTCCCCTGGAGACGTGCGCTGGGCAGAGGGAGCTCAGGGCGGGACGCAGCGTACCAGGGCCCTCGGTGACCTGCCTGGGGAGCCCCAGGTTTGGCCTGTGGGATGGCCAGCAGCTCCTTATCTGGAGTGCTCCTCCCTTGACAACCCTGGAGAAGCTATTTCTAAGGAGTACCTTTCTCAGCTTCCTCTCCCTCCAGATGTTTTGGGGGTTGTTAGTAGCAACCAAGGTCTGTTAAATCTTCCAAGCTTATTTTATGGCCTCAGGATTAGAGCGCTCCCTCATCTCTTCTCCAGGTTTTCATTTCAGCCCCAGTTTAATCCGAGTGGGGTAAATTGGTTTTGATGGGAAGCAGGAGTGGATCATCTCAGATTTCCACTTTTCTCCTTCTAAGGACAGCTGTCCATTGGGTACATTTCAGATAAGGTCCACTGCTAGGTCCTGACCAACTGGATGCATTTCCAGGCACCTCCCAGAGAGGACACATTGGCTGGTCAAACGCCTTCTCCTATTTGTTCTGGCGTCCCCAGTTCAAATGAGTTTCTTATACATTTTGGAACCAGTTCCCCAACCCTCTATCGCAGGAGTAATCAAAACGAAAGAAAGATGCGAGAACATCTTTTTATCGTTCCATGAAGTATTGCATCCGTCTCACACCTGCCATGAGGCTTCCTATGTAGGAGGGACTTGGGAACCAAACAGGTTTTCACTGAAGTGATGTAACCAAAATAGAATTAGATACAGATTGGGGGATCTCATTAACATTTACTGGCAAACATGCTGGTTAGAATAGTTAGATACGGGATGTCAAGTACACATGGCTGTGGTGTCCAGGTGTGTAGCCTGAAGGGTGAGGGAGCATAGCACAGTAATTAAGGCCCTGGCCTCTGCCAGCAGGGTTCAAATTCTGTGTCAGCTGTGGGTTCCTTTAGTACATTGCTTAGTCTCTCTTTGCCTGTTTTCTTATCTGGAAAATGGGGATATGATTCATCGCTGCCTCCAAGGGTTGTCACAGTTGTGGGGTTTAAATGAGCCAATCCACATAGTAATTCGGACAGTAGTACCTGGCATGTGAAAGGCACGAGAATGGTTAGCTGTTTTCAGCATGAAGTGGTCCCGGTGGAGACGGTTGCTGACAGAGTGTGGTAGTCTGAAGGCGTGGCTGCTCCTCAAACCAGCTGATGGCGCTGCCCCAGAGTGCAGACTCAGCTTGCCAGAGCTTCTGCTTTGCAAGAGAAGGAGGTACTGAGGAGGAAGGGGAGAGAATAGAACCTCCTGGTTTTAAAATGTTGGCAGTGAATTCAAGTAAATAACTGCACTGGCCAAAGAAATTACATCCATGGATGCATGGACTGCACATGCCCTGGGCCACCGTCTTGCCCCCTTCCTGTTAGAACAGCCCCCCTTGGCTTTATTTATTGCTGCTTCAACAAAGTATTGAGAGGCAACGAAGTTTCATGGCTCCAAGTGTAACTATGGGCTCTGGAGTCAGATTCCGGAGTTTAAGTTCTAGATTTCCCACTTTCTAGCTGTGACTTCAGGTCTCTGAGCTTCAGTTTTCTCTTCTCTAAAGTAAGAGGTAAAAGACCCCCACCCACACCCAGAGAGTTGATATGAGCATATGATGAAATGTCATGCACGTATTGGGCCTCAGTAATTGGTAGTAATCATTTTATTACAGACTAGAGGCCCAGTGCACGAAATTCGTGCGGCTTTGGGGGGGGCGGGGAGGTCCCTCAGCCCGGCCTGAACCCTCTCTAATCTGGGATCCCTCTCACAATCTGGGACTGCTGGCTCCTAACCACTCGCCTGCCTGCCTACCTGATTGCCGCTAACTGCTCTGCCTGCCAGCCTGATTACCCCTTAACTACTCCCCTGCCAGCCTGATTGATGCCTAACTGCTCCCCTGCCGGCCTGATCACCCCCAACTGCCCTCCCCTGCCAGCCTGATCACCCCCAACTTCCTTCCCGCCCTCCCCTGTTGTGACCCAGCCTCCTCCACTGGGCCCCACCTCCGCTGTGCGTCCAGCCATCTTGTGACGGCCATCTTGTGACAACATTAGGTGCAACGACCACCTAGGCTATTATTAGTATAGATGTCTTAGGAAGGAGCCCTTTAAATCCTAGCCCTTCGTGGAACCTGTCACTCACCATGGAGTGCAGAATCCATTTGTGCTCTATGGTTGCAAGTAACAGAAATCCACTCCAGCTGATGTAAGCCCAAAGGGACTTTTTTTGAGGTTTCTGTATTTTTTTTTTAATTTTGGGGGTGACACTGGTTAATAAAATTACATAGGTTTCAGGTGTACAATTCTCTAATACATCATCTGCATACTGTATTGTGTGTCCATGACCCCAAGTCAAGTCTCCTCCTGTCACCATTTATCCCTTTTACCCTCTTCTACCTCCCCACCCCCTTTCCCTCTGGTAATCACCACACTCTTGTCTGTGTCTATGAGGTTTGGAGGGGTTTCTTCACCATTTTTACCCAGCCCCACAACCCCCACCCCCACCCCTCTGACAGCTGTTCTCTGTATCTATGAGACTATTACTATTTTGTTTGTTTATTTTGTTCATTAGTTTCCATGTATAACTGGAATCATATGGTACTTGTCTTTCTCTGACTGGCTTATTTCACACAACATAATGCTCTCCAGGTCTATCCATGCTGTCACAAAAAAAGGCGAGGTTTCCTTCTTTTTTACGGCTGAGCAGTAGTCCATTGTGTAAATGTGCCACAGCCTTCTTACCCACTCATTTACTGATGGACATTTGGGCCGCTTCCCAATCTTGGCTATTGTAAATAATATTGCGTATATTCTTTTTTGAATTAGTGTTTCAAGTTTCTTTGGAATCGCTGGGTCATAAGGCAGTTGCCTTTTTAGTTTTTTGAGTTAACTCCATAACGCTTTCCACAGTGACTGCACTAATCTTCATTCCCAGCAGCCGTGCACCAGGGTTCCCTTTTCTCCACATCCTCACCAGCACTCGTTGTTTGTTAATTTATTGATGGTAGCCATTCTGACAGGTGTGAGATGATATCTCCTTGTGGTTTTAATTTTCATTTCTCTGATGATTAGTGACATATGTCTTTTCATATGTCTAGTGGCCATCTGTTGTCCTCTTTGGAGGCGTGTTTATTCAGGTCCTTTGCCCATTTTTTAATTAGATTATTTGTATTTTTAGTGTTGAATTTTATAAGTTCTTTATAAATTTTGGATATTAACCCCTCATCAGATGTATCATTGGCAAATATGATCTTCCATTCAGTGGGTTGTCTTTTCATTTTCTTGATGGTTTCCTTTGCTGTGCAAAAACTTGTTAGTTTGATGTAGTTCCATTTGTTTTTTTTTCTTTTGTCTCCCTTACCCAAGGAGAGGTAGCAGAAAAAATATTGCTATGAGAAATGTTCAAAATTTTACTGTCTGTTTTCTTCTGGATTTTTATGGTTTCAAGGCTAACATTTAAGTCTCTAATCCATTTTGAACTTATTCTCCTGTGTGGTGTAAGAAGGTGGTCTAGTTTCATTTTATGCATGTATCTGTCCAATTTTTCCAATATGATTTTTTAAATATTTTTATTGATTTCAGAAAGTAAGGGAGAGGGAAATAGATATAGAAACATCAATGATGAGAGAGAATCATCGATTGCTGCCTCATGCATGCCCCCTACTGAGGATCAAGCCCGCAACCCAGGCATGTACCCCTGACTGAAATCAAACCCAGGACCCCTCAGTCCCCAGGCCAACTCTCTATCCACTGAGCCAAACCAGCTAGGGCGCCAATATAGTTTATCGGATTGAATAAACTATCTTTACCCTATTGTATGTTGTTGCCTCTTTTGTCAAATATTTATTGACCATTAAAAGTGTGGATTTATTTCTGGGCTCTCTATTCTATTCCATTGACTTATATGTCTGTTTTTATGCCAGTACCATGCTGTTTTGATTGGCTTCTAGTATAGTTTGATATCAGGTAATATGATTCCACCAACTTTATTTTTCTTTCTCAAGATTGCTGAGGCTATTAGGGGTCTTTAAATTTTTGGAATATTCGTTCTAGTTCTTTGAAATATGTGTTGTTAGGAATTGCATTGAATCTGTCGGTTGTTTTGGGTAGTATGGACATTTTAATGATGTTAATTCTTCCTATCTATGAACACGGTATATACTTCCACTTATTTGTATCTTCTTCAGTTTCTTTCTTCATTGTCTTATAATATTCTGAGTACAGGTCTTTTACATCCTTGGTTAAATGTATTCCTAGGTATTTTTTTTATGCAAAGTGTAAATGGGATTGTTTTCTTAGTTTGCCTTTCTGATAGTACATTATTGGTATATTAAAAAATCAACTGATTTCTGGCTATTTATTTTGTATCCTGCTACTTTACTGAATTTATCCATTCTAGTAGTTTTTGGTAGAATCTTTAGGGTTCTCTATATACAGTATCATGTCGTTTGCAAATAAAGACAGTTTTACTTCTTCCTTTTCAATTTGGATGCCTTTTATTTCTTCTTCTTGCCTGATTGCTGTGGCTCGGACTCCCAGTATTGTTGAGTAAGAGTGGTGAAAGCAGACACCCTGTCTTGTTCCCGATCTTAAAGGAAATGCTGTCGTTTTTGCCCATTGTCTCTGCCCTGGAAAGAGGAAATACCCAAAGGAAAATGGTGGTATTGATTCCAAAACAAGGGGGAGGGGATGCTGGGCTGGGCTTGGAGATCTCATCTTCTCTCCTTCCATGCAGACCTTGCCCACGTGTCCTGTCCAGCCAGCCTCCCACGGCCATGGCAGCCTACGGCCAGACACAGTACAGCACGGGGATCCAACAGGCCACCCCCTACACAGCTTACCCACCTCCGGCACAAGCCTATGGGATCCCTTCTTACAGTGAGTACCAGCCAAAGCCCTTGCTCCCCTGTGGGGCCCCAACATCACGGTCTTCCTTCTGTCCTATCGCCTCAGTTAAATGCAGAATCAGAAGTGATTCCAGCCTGATTTTGTATTAGAGATAGAAAAGGACAGACACATTAAATATGGTTCAAGTTCTAAAGACTATATCAAGGCCTCTTTTGATTGCTAGAGTAAGAAACTTAACCTTAGCTGGCTTAAGGGAAAATGTAAATGTAATGATTAACACACTGGGGTCTGACATTAGGAATGGCTGGGTCCAGGTATTCAAATGATGTCAGGAAGAATACATCTCACTCCATATTCAGATGTCCCCCTGAGTTGGTTTTACTCCCACATAGGTTCTTCTCCTGTGGCAGCAAAGATGGTGCCTGTCAACTCTAAGTTTGCATCCTTTCAGCTCAGCACTCCTAGTGGAAGGAGAACTCATCATTCCCAGTAGTTCCACCAGAATCCCATATTGAGCCTCCCTGGCCCAAATTGGGTCATGTGACAAGGCAAGAAGGTTGGGGTGAGAGAGATAAGGAGGCTGAAGCCTATGGATTGGACAAGTGAGAGGGATGGTTCTCTTAAAGGAAAGCACAGTAATGGTATCAGAAGGAGAACTGGATTCTGGGAAGGCAAAATCAACAGAACTACAGGCCTTGACCGTCAGAATCTTACTGCTAAGAACTAGAGACTCAGTGAACCAGGCCCACCATCCACTGCTCACCTGTCTGCATTGACCAGGGTGCTCTAGAGTAACAGAACCAATGGGATGGAAATAGATAGTTGAGATAGATAGATAGATAGATAGATAGATAGATAGATAGATAGATAGATAGATAGATAGACAGACAATAGAAATTGGCTCACCCAATTACGGAGGCTAAGAAGTTCCAAGATCTGCAGTTAGCAAACTGGGGAGCCAAGAGAGCAGTGATGTCATGATATGCATGCATGGTATAAAGGAAGAATAATTTAGGCTCCAGGGCCATGCAGGCCTTTTAGATGAGGATCTGAGCACTGAGAGATGAGCATGAGCAAACTCAGGAGGGAGAGTGTCCAGGCATAGGGGACTGCAGTGGGAAGGCCTGGGATGGGAAGGCATTTGGCAAGTCCAAGAAGCCCAGTCAGCTGGAGCACAGTGGGGAACAAGGTGGGCAGAGCCTGAGAGGCCTGGGAAGGATTTGGGATTTAATTACAAGTGAAACAGGAACTCTCATGGGCAGGTGTATAAGCTGAGGGCTGTAGGGTGCATTCTGGGTGCTGTCCAGGTCACTTAGCTGCTGTGGGGACGTTGGATTGCAGGGAAGCAGAGGAGAAGCAGACAGGCCAAGGGGAGACTGATATGTAAGGAAGGAGTGGGGTGGTGGTGGGAGCCCAGGACAGGGCAGTGCACACAGAAATTGGCAGCTTCAAGAGCAGTCCTAGAGGTGGCAGTGACAAGTCCTGTGGGCTCTGGGTCAGGCATTGGTAATGGTCAGCATGGTTGAGCTACTGCCACCCACAGTTCTCAGTGCTACGTGTCCACTAATTCCTTAACCCTACGAGGAAGGTCCCACCGTTATCCTCTTTTGAGGGATAAATAAGTGGGAGCTCAGAGAGGGCAAATAACTCTCCCAAGGTGACCCAGGCCGGTCGCAGAGGTGGAATTAAACCCAGACAGCCTGGCTCGGCAATCCAAGCCCAAGACCAAGCTTCGTTGCCAGAGTGTGCATTCCATAAATCCTGGGGGATTACCTGTGACAGACCTTGGCCAACAGGTGTGGGCACCACTTTGAACTTTCTGTCCCTCCTGTGCTGGAAGACCTGTGATAGTCATACATAAGTTACCCGCCTGGCCGACAGCCAAGAAAAATGAAGCCATATTATTTTTCAGCATAAAAGAGAAACCCACTCCTGTTACCAGACAAAACATGGCATCAGGGGGAAATTAATTTGGTTCGAAGTCATTGTATGGTTTCGGTTACTTTCAGACTCTCTGACAGCACAGCAAAGGTGGTAAGAGCACACACGTCCTGGGCTCACACCCCACCGCTGCCCCTTGCTGGTCCTGAGACCCTGGGTGAGTTTCCTCGTTCATACAGTGAAGCCAAACCAAGTCTGGCCTCCTTGCGGCTGCGGTGAAGATGCAATGAGATCATCTGCAGAGGGGCCCGGCTACTTTTTTCTGTCAAGGGCCGGATAGTGAATAGTTTCGGCTTTGTGGCCTGCACAGTCTTGGTCACAACTACTCAACTCTGCCACTGGAGCGTGAAAGCAGACGGACAGTATGTAATGAGTATGTGTTCCAATAAAATTTTATTGACACAAGCGGGCAGTGGGCCAGATTTGGCCCATGGACCTTAGTTTGCCAACCCCTGACCTACATGAAGGGCTTAGCTCACAGGGCCTGGCCCACGGAAAATGCTCAATCAACGCAGGAGGAGCCAGGCTGCTGTGTATACGTGGAATATCCTTGTCACTGAATAAGGACGGTGGGATGAAAAGCCATTGCCCTTCATATATGCCTGTGCCTGAGCAAGCAGTGTTTGCTCACTGTCTGGAGAAACTTTGTTGAATCGTGTTAGGAAACTTTTTTTATGCTCCTTGGCAGCTAGCATTGCTACCTTTATTTAAGTAGTTGCAGGGAAATAACACAATTGAATAAACTAGAGGCAAGGAGATTAGGAGTATTGAATATTTTTCTCAGTTGATTATGCAACATTTATGGACATATGTAAAAGCATAAAGAATAACACTACAGATACCCATATAAACTGACCATCCAACTTTAAAAATAAAATGTAAAGGGAGGTTCTGTCCCTTTCTTCTAAGAGATACTCACAGCCCTGGAATTGATATTTATCATTCCTCTATTTATCGTTTCTTTGTGTGCCATGGGGGCCAGCAAACTTTTTCTGTAAAAAAGCCTGACAGTGAATTTTGGCTTTGCAGGCCCTACAGTATTAAAACTACTGAACTCTACCATGGTAGCTTGCAAGTGCCAGATAATACTCAAGTGAATGGATATGTCTGTGTTTCAATAGAACTTGGTTTACGAAAACAGGCAGAAAGTCACATTTGGCCCGTGGGCCATAGTTTGCAGCCCTGGTGTGTGTGTGTGGAATGAATGTTTGCATGTCTGTGGACTGAATGAATGCATGAATGAATGAGCATATTCTTGCAGTTTTTTCTGTATCTATTTAAAATGAAAAATGTACATGCTCTTGGACTCAGCAATTCCACTTCTCATATCCAAGCTAGACAAGCATTCTAACACTGCGTGAGGAGGCATGTCCATCTGTCACAGGCGGTGATAGTGAAGAAATTAGAACCCACCTAGAGTCCATCATCAGGGGACTGGCTGAGTAAACAGTAATGTTCATACTTTGGATTTCCATTTGGCCACTAAAACAAATGAGCACACAGTTTGAGAAGAGTGAGCGAGGGAGCATGGAGCAAGCAAAGGTCAGAGTGGTGAGCAGAGCCCATGTAGGACCTTGGAGCCACCCAAGGAGTTTAGATTTGACTCCAGGTACCCCATACACCATTAACCTTCTTAGCAGACTGCACAAAAGGAAGTGCCTATGATACCGCTTGTTGCTGTCACCGTGTTGCTCCTGAAGTCCTATACCATCTATTGCATAAAATCCTTTCACACCCATTATTGAGATGCAGCAAGAGAAGGAAGGGAAAACCTTGACTTAAGAATTATTGGCCAATTGTGAGACCCCGTTGAGTAGCCTGGCTTTCTGAACCTCAGTTTCCACATCTTTAGGATGGGAAAAGCAATACTGCCTGTTCTGTGGGAGTGTAGTGAGAATGAAAGAGATGTGTGTTGCTAAGTACCTCATTCAGAGCCTGATATGTTTATTCTTTCCCCTTCCTTTAATCTCCTGACAACCTGCTGGCAAGTATCAGTATGTTATTTCATAAAGAGAAAGCTAGTCCTGGTCACCAAGGAATCATTTTATCCCTCTAAGCATTCTCTTCATTTATGGGAGTGAATGGTTGAGAAGGAGGGAAACCACAATTACAAAACCATCCCCAGAACTAGAAATGTTCTTTTAGAAACACACATTTAAATCGTATCAAAGTACTATTTTACACCTATAAGATAGACAAAGATAATCAAAGTATATTACATTTTCAATGAAAATACAATATCTGGGCTTTTGATAGTGGATTAGCCCCCCTCCTTTGATACAGTCCCTTCTCCAGCCAGTTGCTCATGGGATTGGAGTCTGTAGTTTGGAGAAGATGTCAGAGTTTGGCCAAAACAGAAGGAAGATTTGTAACTGTGGCCTTTGGATAAGCATCACCTCCTGCCTCCCCGCCCCCCCCCCCCGCCCCCGGCCAAAACAAAACAAACAAACAAAAAAACAGAGAATGTGTCTTAGGGGTAAGTGGAATCATCATTATAGAGGAAGGTTGGTTCATTTAACACCTTCACCCAAACTCCTGATGAACTTTAAACCATACAGGGTGCTGCTCCATGGAGTAGGGGGTTGTAAACTCACTTCCTTCAGAGCCAGGCAGGAAGCAGGAACCTGATCACATGTGCAAAATAAAGCACCTTAAAACCAGCCTCCGTGTCTCAGAGACAGTACAGATCCGTGATGACCCGGGATACACAATCTGGAAGCCTCTAGGTAGCTTGTTGTCACATGGGAATACAGGCATAGCACCAGCCCATTGCTCAAGAGAAAGCATAAGTCCAGATTTTTTAGTGAAATTCTCCTGATTTTTAAACAAAAAAACAATTTCATATTTTCCTTAAAAATATGCACACTTAGCAAAATACGTCTGTAGACTAACTTTGGTTCACAAGCCAATAGTTTGCAACTCCTGGTTTGGAAGCTGATAAACATGCACGCTGTCTTGACTCAGCAGCTCTTCTGTGGGTGACAAGGGAGCATCCTATTCATGTGTCCCTGGTGCTTCTTCTTCCTCCTTCCAAGGCATCAAGACAGAAGACAGCTTGAACCATTCCCCCGGCCAGAGTGGATTCCTCAGCTATGGCTCCAGCTTCAGCACCCCACCCACCGGACAGAGCCCGTACACCTACCAGATGCATGGTCAGTGTGGCGCTGCGGCCCCTCCCTCCCCTCTCCAAGGCATTGCCTGAGTTGGGTGTCATTCATTCATTTATTCAGCAGATTTGAGTACCTACTCTGTGCCAGGATCTATCTCAAGTAATGGAGTTACAGTGGTGGACAGAAGATATGAGATTGCTCTTATAGAAACTGATACTAAAGCAACAAATAAACCGACTAATTTGGGAGGAGTTGAGTGCAGTGAAGCAAATAAGTGTGTTGTTTGGATAGGGAGTGATGAGCAGTTGTGGGGCAGTCAAGAGGCATTGGACATGTAACTTTAGGTAGAATCATCAGGAAAGGCAGAGGGAAAAGTCAGTGTAAACGCTGTATGGAGGGAAATGTCTTGACATATTTGAGACACAGAACTAAGACCAGCAGGGCTGGAGCAGAGTCGGGGACGTAGGAGGAGAGAGTTTTGGAGAGAAGGCAGAGCTGAATCACACAGGCCTTGAGGGCTGTTGGCTTTGATTTTAAGTGTGATAGACAGGAAGTTCACTGCACACTCAGGGAAGTGCTGGGTGGTGGGAAGAGTGGCCAGGCAAGTAAAGTAACTATTTCAGCTGGAGGTTCAAGGCTGCATGCCCATAAGGTGGCCTTCGGAGGGGAAGAAAGAACTCCAGTGCATAACTCCCTCTTCAGGTAGGCCAAGAAACTGGCCTCCTAGATTCTCCTGTGCCCACCTCCACTCTTTTACCCACTGTGGGCCCCTTCTCTTCTCCAGTCCTCCATTGGGAGCATGTTAGAGCTGACGCATGGGACAGAGGGCTGGTGGCATCTTTTGGAAGATCTTTTGGAGATCTTCATCCCCGTGTTTTTCCTTTCATGAAAGCTGGTGAAAATGACCACCAAGGGTGTGAAAAGTTATGTGAGAACCTGAAGAGGTAATGACAAGGTGGTGGGCTAATGAGTGATTGTACTTTTCTCTTTAAAAACTCTGCACATATTGTCACTTAACATTCTTTGAAATGGATGTCAAGGGCAGCCTTTTAGGTAAAATCCTGGTGAAAATTCAGCAAGTAATCATAGGGGTATGTAAGAGAAACAGGGCGCTGAGCACTGATGCCCAGCACTGGAATACTTCTGTGTAAAAGTCTGCAGCAGACTGCTGGTGACACCATCAGCTGACATTGGCCAGACACCACATGGCACCTGATGTTGCTGGATCATCTGATATAGTCTCCATGACACTCCAAAGCATTGGTGCTGGTATTGTTCCCATTTTCCAGGAGAGGAAACTGAGGCATGGAGGGAATGACTGATCTACAAATGCAACGGGAAACAGACTGAATCGGGTCTCTTGGCGGCCTGGTAGAATCCCAACTCCAAAGCCCATGCTTTTCGTCATGGTACTGTCCTATCTCCTCTTCCTCTGTTGTCACCTCTGTCATCCCACAGTGGTCTTTCTGAGTTCCCTTGAAGGGTACAAGCTGCTGGGACCTTCTCTAAGTGCAGAGTGAATTGTGGTACCGATCCCAATAATAAAGGTTTGTGAAGACACTGAACTTGAACTTGCACTTGGGCCAATCTCAAGCCAATTTTTTTTTTCCAGCTCTGCCAATAGCAACAGAACTTACTGCCTTGGGCATCTAAGGCTGCAGAGGTTGAATAGCAAACACAGTCCAGCTTCCCCCATTCTAGTAGCCCCTCCCCACCCCGCTGTGTAATAAGTGAGTTAAGTTATGTAGGTATGGCTCCCCAGCCACTCATTATTTATTCTCTATAACTGAGCACCAGCTGTATGCCTGGCACCCTGGGGGCACAGCAGTCAACAAAGACAATTCTCTCATGGAGAGGGACAGGCATAATCAATTAACAAATAAATAGGTGGCTACAAATATTGGTAAAGTTGGTAAAAGACAAAAACAGGGCAGTGTGATGGGCAATGAGTTGGGGAATGGTGATGGATGTTACTCGGGTGGTGAAGGAGACCTGAGTGATGAAAAAGATCCAACCATGTGAGCAGCTGGAGACAGGACAGCCCGGGAAGAGGGGACAGCAAAGGCCCTGAGGTAGAAAAAGGCTCTCATTATTGAAGGATTCCAAAGCAGACTCGTGAATCTTGGTAGAGTGAGTGAGGGAAATGAGCTTGGAAGGTGAAGCAGGCACTTCCTGGGAACGGATATGAAGAATATTATTTCCTCTCTGGTCCTTACAGCAACCATGGGAGGTGGGCACCATCAGCTCTGCTCTACAGATGATGAAAATGAGGCTCAGAGAGGAGAGGCGACTTGCCTGAGATCACAGAGCCAATACGTGTTCCGAGCTGGGATTCAGACTTGGGTTTCTAGAATTTTGGAGCCCATGCTGATCCTCCTAGTGTTATTTCCAGGACTCCTTCGGGACTCCTAAGCTCTGAATATTCGCCTTTCCCCTGCATCTTCCCAATAGGCCGCTGACATAGGTTCTGTCGTGATCCCCATTTTACAGGTGGAGATACTGAGCTACAAAATGGTAAAGTAACTTGGCCAAGGTCACATGGCTGTGGTGGGGGGATTTGAAGCCAGGCGGTTGCACTTCAGAGCCCAGGAGGATAACCACCACACTATCCTGCCCTCCAACTCTTGGAGATTCTTCTAGGACAGTGGTCGGCAAACTGCGG
This sequence comes from Myotis daubentonii, assembly GCF_963259705.1. Classification (NCBI taxonomy): domain Eukaryota; kingdom Metazoa; phylum Chordata; class Mammalia; order Chiroptera; family Vespertilionidae; genus Myotis; species Myotis daubentonii. The sequence continues at coordinate 69,233,072 of NC_081847.1, read as the reverse complement.
CTCGCAAGCCACATGGGGCTCTTTGGCCCCTTGAGTGTGGCTCTTCCACAAAATACCACGTGTGGGCGCGCATGTGCAGTGCGATTGAAACTTCATGGCCCATGCGCAGAAGTCAGTATTTTGTGGAAGAGCCACACTCAAGGGGCCAAAGAGCCACCTGTGGCTCGCGAGCCGCAGTTTGCCGACCACTGTAATCTAAGAGATGATTCTCCATGGGTTAGCCTGGCCTACACCCCACCCAACCACCACCACCATCCCCGCCAACCCCTTGCAAATGGAAAAAAAGACCTCTTGCTCTTTCTCACCCGCCCCACCATGAGAATAATCCAGGTTATTTTCTTAATCTTCCTTATGGCCAAGATGCCAGAAAGGCTACGGCAGCAGCTGGACTTTGTCCCAATTAAATGCCTTCAGTCTAATGCTAATGGCCATAAACCGCTCTTGAGACAGCCCAGGCATTTTGTAAGCCTGACATATTCCTCCTGAAGTATTTTTTTCAAACACAAACACACAGAACGCTCACACACCATGCCCATGTGCTTCCTATTAACTTTTTTTTTCAAGTTGCTCCAGAGGAGAAATAAACTCTCCAACTACTCTGTGCGCATTTCAGAATGGAAGACCGTGGTTGAGGGAATGAAGAGGGAGGCTGAGACTGGGTTTTAGGCCTGAAAGCACTGACTTGGAGTGAAATTAGTCCATGTTTAGAAGCTAAAATGGGTCTTTCTTTTCTAAGAATTGAAATTATAATTTTGTAGAAGCAAAAGGACCCACCCCATCATTTTACAGATGAGTAAACTGAGGCACTGCAGCAGAGAGGTGTATGTATAGTCACAGGGCAAGCATTAGGTAAGCCCAAGGCCTGTCCCTCGGTCTTATACCAAATCTCAGAAACTTCCGCAGAGCCATCACCCCTCAAGGCCCTGGTTTGAGATCTGTATCTGTTTGGATAACACTGCCTCTCCACCAAATGTACAATAAACGTAAAGGAGAAAAGTTCACAACATTCGCCCAGCCTTTGCATGATTGTTTATTTTCTTTTTTAAAGTTCACCCAAGGGTTTTTATAGCTGAAATGTATTTCTTATGGGTTTGATTTTTGTTGTTGTTTCTTTTTGGCTTCTCCTGCTAAAACACTGCCGTTCGCCGAAATGACCACAAAGATTAAAAAGAGAAGAAAAAAGCCACTTTGAGAGTGTGTTGTAAGAGGTTAAGAGCTCTGGACCTGGCTGCAGTCAGTCCTGCTCTGTCCCACACACCATGGCTCTTGGGTGAGGCTCTTGACTTCTCTGTGCCTCAGTTTCCTCATCGGTGGGATTGGCATCATGGCAGGAGAGTGGCCTAATGGGGCTGCCAGGGGAACTAAATGGGATGGTTCTTGGGCACACCAGATGGGGCCATAAAGCCTGGCTGTCCTTTTTATTACTCCTTTCGTAACATGGTAGTTAAAAGCAGTAGCTCTCAAGGCAGACTGAGTTAACTTCCCAGCTATGCAATGTGACATTGAGCCAAATTACTTATTATTGCCTCAGTTTTTCCCCTATCAAATGGGGGCACTAATGCATGGGATGCTGAATAATTAAATGAGTTAAAGGTTGTGAAGGATTAAGAACACCTCCTGCCATAAACTAAGTACTCTACAGATATTATCGTTATTATTTTATTGTTATTCTAATTTCATATCTGATGGTCTGTGTTCTTCCCATGTTCACTTCTCTTCCCTGAACTCTCAGTTGTAAGTAGCTGTGGTCAGAGAAAAGAGGAGTCCAAACCTGAGACTGTTGAATCATCACCTCAGCATAAACTCCTCATTTTAGAGGGACTTACACATGTTGGGAGCCCTCTTCAATGGAAATCCCTTTTGTATTCACCAAAAACCAGGGAACATGAATGCTGAAGCTCAGAACCCAAAGTGAGCCATTCAGGAGCAATGCAGAAGTATGGGATTCAAGGACGTGTAGGAAAATTACAAGGCCAGTGAAAGGATTTATAAGCCTAGTGAACTCAGCCTGAGACTTCCAAAGCCAGTTTGTGTCAGATTTATGAAATCTAGCACCATCTCTGGCATCCAAAATCTATGTGACCTTGGACAAGTCACTGAACTATCATGATCTGTGTTTCACAGCCCTCATGCTCACTGAAAAAAGAAAGAGGTCAGAGAAGGCCATGGTCAAATCCATCAAGTACATTAGGTTAAATAGTGTGTGGCTCAAAGCTGAATAGATGTCTTTGCTGCAGGACTTTCAGAGCTCCTGCAGACTGACGTGCCTGTGTCTCTCCAAGAATGGAATTCAGTAGTCGATTTTCCCAGGTAGATTTGAAACAGGGACCTTCTCACCAAACAAATGTTCTGCACTCACAGGGAAGGCCTGGCTGCAATGATCTTTAGGCTGCTTCCTATGTTAAAATTATTTTTTAATGTATTTTTATTAATTTCAGAGAGGAAGGGAGAGGGAGAGAGAGATAGAAACATCAATGATGAGAGAGAATCATTGATTGTCTGCCTCCTGCACACACACACCCCCCCCCCCACACTGAGGACCAGCCCACAACCCAGCATGTGCGCTGACTGGGAATCGAACCGTGACCTCCTAGTTCATAGGTCAATGCTCAACCACTGAGCCACGCTGGCCAGGCTATGTTAAAATTCTTTGATTCTCTAATTTTTTCATGGTGAACATGTATGTATTCCTTTTTTCTGTATTTTTGTTAATTTATTTTTTATGAGATACAATTCACATACCATAACATTCATTCTTTTAAAGTGTACAAGTCAGTGGTTTTGCTATACTTATAAAGCTATGCAACCATCACCACTGTCTAATGCCACAGCCTTTTCATTACCCAAAAGGAAACCCCATGCCCATTAGTCATCGCTCCCTACTTCCCCTCCTGCTGATATATTTTCCTTTTGTAATAAGAAAGAAAAAGATACATTTAAAGTTACTCTTCTTTTACATGTGTTTTGAACAAGGTTATACATTTACCTAGTTACACAGCTACAGAAATCGCTTTCCCACCTTCATCCCACATCCACTCAGTTCCCAAACCCCAAGCAGTTCAGCACGTGAACCAGGTTCCGTGGATCCATCCAGAATGTCCTTTGGCAAATAGAAGCAAACATGTACACACTCTATTATGTTGCATGTTCCTATTATAATAATTAACTCATACATGAGTCATAAAGAAGGTAATGATACCAGTATAATTCTGAAGGTGGATTGATTCCGTTGCTCTTAAGACTTCTCCCTTGTCACTGGTTTTAAGCAGTTTAATTTTAATGTGCCTTGGGGTAGTCTTCTTCATGACTGTAGGGTTTGGGCTTCATTGAGCTTCTTAGATCTGTGAGTTTATAGTTTTCATCATATTTGGAAATTTTTCAGCTATTATTTCTTCAAATATTCCCCCCACACATACCCTCATGTCTTCAAGTTCACTAATTTTTTCTTCTGCTGTATCTGCTCTGATGTTAATTACACCCTGGGCAGTTTTCATCTCAGACATAGTTCTAACCTCTACAAGTTTGATTTGGGTCTTTTAAAAAATACCTTCCATGTCTGTCCAGTCATTCTTCTGGCTCCTTGAACAAACAGAATATAGTTATATTAACTGTTTTAATTTGCTTAGCTACTAATTCTATCTCTGTCATTTCTGGGTTCGTTTTCATTGATTTTTCTCCTATAGGTCATATTTTCTTGATTCTTTGCATGCCTGGTAAGTTTTGATTGGATGCCAGACATCGTGAATTTTACCTTGTTGGGTGCTGGACATTTTTATATTTCTGTAAATATTCTTGAGCTTTGTTCGGGGATGCAGTTAAGTTACATGGAAATAATTTGAGTTTTTCAGGTCTTGCTTTAAGCTTTGTTAGGGAGAGCAGAGCAGCATTTGGTCTACAGCTCTCTCGACCTAACCAGTCTTTCCCAATAGCGAGGGAGCCTTTCTGAGTGTTCTACCCGATGCTCCGTGAATTATGAGGTTTCCACTCTGGCTGATGGGAATGGGAACTGAACTCTGTTTTATGTAGCTGTGGTCAGAAAAAAGAGGAATACACGTTTGAGACTTTATTATGAGCTCTGAGGATTGTTCTACTCTTTGGCGGTGGTTCTCTTCCAGCCTTGAGTAATTTCCTTGCAGGTATGTGCTGATCAGTGCTCAGGTGGACTCTCAAGGGAAATGTCTCTCTCAGTGCCGCTCCCTTTTTTCTGGCACTCTGCTCAGCTAATTCTCTCTACTTTGGTCTCCTTGGACTGGCAGCTCCATCTCCTCAATTCAGAGGCCGCTGGGCACCACCTGTGTCCCCTCCCTAGGGACTTTCCACATCGGGGCAGTCATAGGGCTCAATACTCATTTCCTTTCTCTTAAGCATCACTGTCTTTCATTGTCTGATGCCCAATGTCTTGGAAATCTAGTTTTAAATTATTTCATGGGAGAGGGTAAAGGCAGTCCCCGGAATCAGTCTCGACCAGAAGTAGAAGTAATGCTGCACTGGTTCATTCGCGTGTTTTTCAGTCCATACAGTGACTGCAAAATGCACAACACAGGAAAGCAAACCAACCTTGGAAGAATTCCGTTCTGTTCCTGGTGCCCTGTGTTCTTCCTCTGACCTCAGTGTGGCCATGTGCTCTGTGTTTGAAGAACTTATTTTGCAGTTCCCCCCAATCTTTGCACATTTTGCCCTTGTTTCCATCATTCAGCACCTCCATTGTCCTTGAACCCCCTTCCATTAAGATACCTTCAGCTCCTTTTTAAAGCAAAGTATTCGGTGTAATGTAACACTTCACTATGTATTTTTTATTTACTTATTAGAAGCCCGATGCACAAAATTCATGCAAGGGGCTTGGCCCCCACTGCCGCTGCCTTGGCTGCCTCTGCCTCGGCCCCCACCACCGCGGCTTCATCCAGAAGGTCGTCTGGAAGGATGTCCTGTCTAATTAGCATATTACGCTTTTATTATTAATAGATTTCTTTTTTCACTGTTCTGTTATTTTTATTGGGACTGTATTGCTTTTGCTAATGCCCTGGTTATAATGCTGCATTGTTTTTTAGCAGTCTGCCCAAGACTACTTTTACTCATAAGCCCCTTTATTTTAGTGCACAATTTTGCCCAATGCACGGCCTTTCAGGAAGACTTCAGATTATGGCAGAAACATTTGGGTGTCTTCTTATTTTCATAGGTAACATACTGTACCCACTCTTCTACACTTTGCTTTCTTTGTTCAGCTATATACTTTGGAGAACTTTCTAAGTCATTCCTTTCACAGATGCCTATTATTCCATTGAGTGATGTGCTATAAATGATTTAACCAGTTCCTTGCTGGGTGTTTCCAGTCTTCTGCAATTACCACCAATGTGTCTATGAATAACTCTATCTATATATCATTTTGTTTTCTGCAATTATATATGAAAGGCAAGTTTCCAGAAGTGGAGTTCAGGGTCAAGGGAAAGTCCATATTAAATTTGGTAGATAGCTCCAGGTGACCTCCATATGGAGTCTGCTGATTTAAACACCCACCAGCATTGTCTGAATGTGCCTGCTTCATCAACCCCATCATCTCATTATTGGAGTTTTTGCCAATCTGATGCATGAAAAACAGCATCTCAGTGTAACACTAATTAGTAAATGTGCTACAAAGCTGATTGTCTTTTCAGATACTTGATAATTAGTGTTACCTTTTCTGTGAACTAGGAGATTAGACTTGGAAAACGATGTCAAAGAGGAGTGATGAGGGGCAAGGCAAATCAGCATCCAAACATATGATAAAGCTACAATAACCAGAACAGTATGGTTCTAATGTATGAACAGACTGCTTGACTAACAGGAGAATATAATTCTGAAAGAGACAAATATATCAGGGAATTTAGAAAACGGGGTAGATGGCATCTAAATCAGTGGGGAAAGGTGAAATATTCAATGAATGGAGCTGGAATAACTTGTTGGCCATCTGGGGTGAAAAACAGATCCTCTCCTATTACTGTACACCAGAAAATAATCCAAATGGATCAACAGTTTAAGTGTCAAAAGTAAAATCATAAAAGTACTAGAAAGAGAATGAGCAAAATTTTTATAACCTTGGAGTGGGAAAGGCTTTTCCAGCCATGACTCAGAAATCCAAAAGTCATCAATGAAAAGATTGACAGACTATAGATTTTTATTTTTTTGGCATGGCAAAGAACACCAGAAGTAAAGTCAGAACAACAAAAACAATCAAATGAAACAAAAAGCAAATGGCAAACTGTGAATAAATATTTACATCTCAAACCAGGAACAAATTGTTATTCTTTTTAAAATGATTCTACAGTTCTATGGATTGAACCTGCTCTGGGATGTTATTCTTCTAAATAAAAGAGAAAAGTGAGGAGGTCTGATGTTACAGGGGAGGACGGGGGCCATAGCAAACTGGAGAATCCCAGCCCATCAGAGTTGGGGAACCAGTGTTACCCTAGAATGGAGCCCCAGAGAGACCAAAGCTTTCCATTTTTTAAGGTAATCCTCAAGATTATATTTTAATGTAAAATCTCATTCTTTTACAATATTGGCAACTGATTGAACATGTATAGGACTGGTCTTATGCCTCTATCTTACAATGTGGTTCCATTTTTTTTTCCAATTTTTTAAATTGATTTTTTTTTGGGGGGGGGGAGAGGACACAATTCATTTTTCCACTTATTTATGCATTCATTGGTGGATTCTTGTATATGCCATGACTGTGTATTGAACTCACAACCTTATCAGGACAATGCTCTGACCAACATACCTACCCAGCCAGGGCCATGTTTTCTTAACTGAACCACAGTTCATGAGACCAGGAATGGAAGGAGAAAATTACTTCCCAAGTGGTGACTTGGGAAGCCAGATAACTCGCCCCTTTTGGTCCTCACCTCTGGCTTATTTCATCAGCGAGGCATGTCCCGGAGGGCTTGAATGGTGGGTGTGGTTAGAGCTGCCTTGGAACCCAGTGGCCTCCTGGTGAAGTAGATTATTTCCCTATTTCTTCTTGGCAGCCGTAAATTTCAGGCTGTCCCGGCCCAGCCAGTTCTGAGCAGGCTACGTCTGTCTGGTCTCACTATGTCGGTCAAGACAGGAGCCAGGCTTGGCATCCCGAGGGTTCCTGGACTGAGGTCCGGTTTCCTGGTGTGAATCAGCAACTCTTCTGCACACGATGACGTGGGTGAGGTTTTCTGACATGTCAGCACTCCTGTGCCGTGCAACCTCCTCCCTGGTGGTCACCTTCCTGTCACCTTCGTGTGTGCAGGCTTGCTGCCTCCTGCTCCAGCTGAAGTCTTTTGGATTTAGGACGTACAGAGGTTAAATGAATGGGCTTTTTTTCTGGTTATATAACAAGTTTGATTTGGTCGCCCCCCATCTGCAAAAGCCACAGGAGATGATCAATGAAAACAGCTGGGGAGCCTGAGTTAGCCCTGAGGGTGTTCAGTGAACAGCTCACTAAGGCAGCCCTTCCTGTAAGCCTTTCTGTGATGTTGGCGACGTTCTACATCTGGGCTGTCCCGTATGTAGCCATTAGCCACATCGAATGACTGTCGAGCATTGAAATGTGGCTAGTGCGACTGAGGAATTGAATTATTTGTGTTGTTTAATTTTAATTAATTATAATTTAAATGTGAATGTGGCTACTAGCTGCCATATTGGGCAGCACAACTCTAAAGAGTAATTCAAAGCCAACTCACAGCCTGGTTACTGCCGGGGTAGGGAGATGTCACCTAGCAGGTGTGATGGGCTGAATGTGTTCTCCTAAAATCCATGTGCTGAAGTCCTAACCCCGATGTGATAGTATTTGGACATGGGGTTTGGGGAGGTAGTTAGGGTTAGATTAGGGATCGATGTCCTCATCAGAAGAGGAAGAGCAAGAGCGCTCTCTCTCCTCCTGCACCCATGAGGACACAGCGAGAAGGTGGCCATCTCTGAGGAGTCCCTCTACTATCTTGAAATTTAATTCAGATGTAATTTAAAAGTCAAACTGGATGTTATTACTGTAAAATGAAGGAGTTTATAAACCATATTTTTGAACATGTAACCACCCAGGCATGACCACACTAGGTTACATAATGAAACAGCCAGACACACGCATATGAAGACTCACAAGAACATGGCTGTGTGGGCAACACAGACACCACCAACAGTGTGGCCATCAGCAGAGTGGCTTTCCATCAGGGGAAATAGCTCTTGGTAAATTCCAAACAAAAGAAAGCCATCCTTCTATGGACAGTGGTAGTGGTGTCGTCAGGAAATCACCCAGAATGGCCTCCGGGGACATGTAATCCCAGAGGTCATGGGGCTACGGCTTGCAGACAAATTAAGATACTTGAATATCATGGTTTGTTAAATCAGTTTAAGAGAAACTGAAAAACTACAGGAAAGAGATAGAGGTTAACATATTAAAGATAAGGTGCAAGGAGGTGAAAGAGCCACACTATACTCCCCAATTACCGTGATGGCCGGCCATGACTTTTATCCATATTTCCAGGGCAGAGGGCACTCGGCGCCAGAGTGGCATCATAATGATTGTTACCAATGAGTGACAATCTGTCATTCACTCAGCAGACACTCATGAGCACCAGCTCTGTTCCATGCAGCATGCTCGGTGCAGGTCCTACAGCCCTGAGCTGACAGTCATGCCCTGTCTTTGTGGAATGTATATCGCAATGAGAGGACAAAGACAGTACATTAGCCCAATCTAGCTGCCATAACAAAATACCGTAGACGGGGTGGCTTGAACAACAGAAATGTATTTGTTCACAATTCAGGAGGCTGGAAGAGCAACACTGGGTGTCCAGTAGATTCCATTTCCGGTGAGAGCACTCTTCCTAGTTTAAAGACCTTGTCACTTGACCTTTACTCTGCGCCAGAGAGAGGGAGAGAGAGAGAGAGATCGATCTGTTATCTCTCTTATAAAGATACCTGTCCTATTATTGGATGATAGACCCACCTTTATGACCTCATTTAACCTTAATTACCTCCCCAAAGGTCCCATCGCCACATACAGTCACATTGGGGGATTAGGACATTAACATAGGAATAGGGGGGTGGGGGCACACTTCAGACCATAATAGTGAGCAAGGAAATGAGAGGATGTTAACATGATGCCAGGAGTGAGGCGTGCGCTGAGGAAAATAAACTGGGAGGTGTAGCAGAGAGAAACTGAGGAAAGAGGGTCTAATTTGGGTGGTGGGCAGGGTCTCTGAGCTAGTGACAGTGGAACTGATAACATGCAAATTAAGAAAAGCAGCCATGGGTCATGCGTGTTCCTGGCAGACAGGAGGTGGAGCACTTGGCCACAAGGAGGAAGAGAGGTGGAGGATGAGGTCGGAGGGTGGGTGAGGCAGACCTCACAGAGCCTTGTGACCCTGTGGGGCATTTGGATTTTGTCTTGAGAGCACCGGCAGCCATCAGGGGTTTCAAAACAGGGAGGGTGATCTGGTTTGCATCTTAGAAAGACCACTTGGCTGCTGTGGGGAGAATGAACTATCAGGGGGTCATGGAAGATGCAAGGAGACCAGGAGGACCACCCCATCCTTGGCTCTCCCTTCCCTCCAGTTCTTCTCTGGGCACAATGGAGCCAACATTCGCAGAGCTTGCCTGTAACAACACTCACCAGGGCCTGAGGACTCCGTCCAAAGAATTCTAGAATCATCTTTATCTTTTCACTCCCAAAGAAACAAAGACCCAGAGAAGGGCTTTGATATTGTCACTCTGGTGTTACTTGCTTTTATTTCTAGCATGTCAGTCAAATAGGAACTAAGCTCATACCAAGGTCTATGTCTGCAAAATTTGTTGAAAATGTTACATGAAAAATCTCTCTGATGATCAGGATATGTTGGGGTCAGAGAGGAGAGTGAGAAAAAGAAAACAGCAATGAACCAAAAAACAAAAACAAAAACTGCAGACACTGATCTAGAGGGTCCTATTGGAGGTACAGGCCCACCATGGTAACTCTTTAGAGATAAGAGTGGAGAGCGGGCTGCTCCCAGCCTGGGGCCGGGGCCTTCTGCTCAGGAATTGAAAGCAATAATTAAGGGGTGGGCAGCGAGGGGAGGGAAGAGACAGCCGCAGGCTGGAAGCCATTTATTAGGAGAGAGACAGACAAACAGATACTACTCGTCCTTCTTTGCTAGAGAGAAGCCATAGTCAGACTGTGGGATACGTCATTTGTGCTCTTAAAGCAAATATCACTTTTTCTGCTCCTAAAAGTTCAGTAGGTAAAGAGGAATGAGGGAAGTTGCTGGGAATTTCTCTGATCCTCCTGGTAGGGTGCTCTCTGGCTGCATTATTTCATTTCAACAGGCCCCAGGCTTCAACTTCAGACCCCACTCACCCCGCCTTTTTGTACTGCTTTTACATTTTTTATATATTTCTTTTAAATCACGTACGTAATATTAGTGTGTGCCTTTCTGTAATTCTCTGTGCGTGCGCACATTTGTGTCTGTGTGTGTCTGTGTGTGTGTCTCTGTGTGTCTCTGTGAGTGTGTTTCCCCCCACAACTGGAAAATTGTTCTTTTTTAGCAAATAAGATCTTTCTGTGCATCTTGTTTTACAAATTGCCTTTTGTATCTTTTCACTAAATATGTAACATATATTGGAGATCTTTCAAAGTCAGTTCAAATAAACCCTTATTCTATTTTCTGGCTGCTAGTACTGCATAGAGAAAGCCGACCCCTGGGTTTGAATCCCAGCACCAGCACCAGCGTTTACTGGCTGTGTGACGTTAAGCAAATAGCATCTCTGAGACTTGATTTTCTCATCTGTGAAATGGGGTCTACAGGAATAGCCGACCTCATGGGCTCTTGGAGAGCTGGATACCAGGTGATAGGTACCTGGGTTTTTAGGACAGTGCCTACATTAGTCAGGGCTCTTCGTGAGTGTTGGCTCTTCTTCTTCTTACGGACACTCCGTGGTATTTAGCTATTCTTCTTTGGATGGACAATCAGCTTGTTTCCAATGTCTCACTATTTTTAGCTCCTCTGAAGCTCACCGTCTCTGTACCGCTTCTGCCCCACAGTACAGTTGCTACCAGGAGTATTGGTTGCTGCACTGGAACTTTGGTTGTTGGGCCATTTGCTGTCCCTGCTACTTTGTACTGGGATCCACATCTCTGTGTGTTTATCTCAACCAGAGGCCCCTTCCACCTTCAGCAAACCTCACCAGGTCTCGCCAGACCTGCCATCTCTGCCACCCCAGCCCTAAATGGCAGTCTCCAAGCACTGGCTGCTGAAAAGGATTGTGCAACCGCCAAAGCCATAGCCCAGGGCCATCCCAGCTGCTGCCGCATTTGGGCCCCAATCAACTGCCTGGCCTTTAAATTCTCCAGGCTTCTCTGACTGGTCTCATTTCAGACCCCTGGGACCAAAATAAGGATGTGGCTAAAACGATGCATAGGAGGACTCCACCATGGGGACCCAGATTTTTAGAATTTGCTGTTGCTGAGGGTTTAGCTTCTCTCATGCCTTGTGACCTTCCAGGGGGTCATTAATCATGTGGACATTTGCTACTGCACATTGGAAGGGTTAGCCCATTGCCCTGGCCTGGAAGGTTGGGGCAGGTTCTTAAAAGGGGGCAGGGGGCTCATCTTCTGGTGTTTGCCCAGCACGAAACACTGTCAGGTATAACATATCCTCTCTCTGGGACTCGCTGTACCATCTGTAGAATGAGAGAGTTGGACTAGAAATCAGTGGCTTTCAATCTTATTTGATCACAGTCCACACTAAGAAATACATTTCACCTCACAGCCAGTCACGCCCAATGTGCGGGTATTTGCGTGCATGATCAATTGCAAAAGTTCTACAGAAACAACACCCACTCTATGTTCTGTACTCCGATAGTTTCTCTTCTGTGTCACGGAAGGAAAAAACAAAACAAAACAAAACAAAAACGGAAACAAAACATAGTCCTCTTCTATTCCATTTAAAACATGGCTGGTCAGGACACAAATTGATATGCATCCCACTCCTGGGTCGTGACCGACAGTTTGGGACTCTGGGCAAGTTGACCTCTAAGGTCCTTTCTGATGATGGATTGTAATGAGAAGGCTGAATTTTCTTTAATCATTTCTTTCAGCTCCACCTTAAAAGTATATGTTCATTGTGGAATCACTAGAAAGTACCATAAAAGCACAGTAAAGGAATTTTTATTAGTAATCTGTACTCCCACCCTTCAGTTAAGTTATTTTGGTTTCTCTTCGGTTCTACCAGTTCCCTTTATGTCTTCAATTTAGCATATGTATAGTCTGGAGCAAAATTAGATTATGTTGAATCCATAAATTTAGATTTTGTGGGTTTTAAATGTGATGTGTGTTTTCTCATCTCATTGAACTTTCTTTGGAAACCTGCTTTGGAATGACCTCCATTGAATCGGTGTGCCATTGTTTATTTAACAAATCACATAATGATGGGCACTTTAGGAGTTACCAGCTTTTTCCATCTCATAGAGGAGTCAGCAAACTACAGCTGACCAATTGGCAGCCTCTATTTATAAATAAAGTTTTATCAGAACCACCACGCCCATTCATGTTCATATTGTCTACAGCTACTACATATTGTCTACAATATGAGGCAATATTGTAGAGCTGAGAAGTTGCAACAGAGAACTCATGGCCTGAGAAACCTAAAAGATCTACTATCTGGCCCTTCACAGAAATTGATCACTGCCCCAGGTCTAATTGATGATGCCACAAAGAGTATATTTGTATTCACATTATTGTGACACGGTTGGCTAGTTTCTCCTTCTTGAGAACATATATTAAAATGTAACTTGGGCCCTGGCTGGTGTGACTCGGTTGGGTGTCATCCCGTGCACTGAGAGGTCGCTAGTTGCATTCCCAGTCAGGGCACATGCCCAGGTTGTGGGCTCAATCCCCTAGGGGGAGTGTGCAAGAGGCAGCAATTGATGTTTTTCTCTCTCATCGATGTTTCACTCTCTCCCTCTCCCTTCTTCTATCTCTAAAATCAATAAAAATAAAAAACATTTTTAAAAAATGTAACTTGGTAAACTACCCTTAAGTTTCTGGCTTTTTTTTTTTTTTGACTGAATTGTAAATGATTAAAGTGAAGGAAAAAATATTATTTTTTTGAATAGTGTGATGGCTGGAATGACCACATAACTTATTGTTCAACCTGGACATATTTTTAGTATGAAAGGGAACACCACTAACAATTACGCTAGGACCACAGCATAATCCAGGGCGGCCATGGGTTCACAGGACACACCCTAGCCATGGAGAATGCATGGAGCTTATAGACTCATGCTCAAATGATTCCGGAGAGCGTTTGCGGCCTGGTCTACCACGAACTGCTGTGTGAGTTTGGGTATACCAGGGAGCCTCTCTGGTTTTTCATGTTCTCCACAGTCATGCCAGCTACCCCTGGGTCTTCTGCATGTTCTTGAAACCCAGCGGAAAAGAGGCTCCTCTCCCCCAGATCCAGTTTCAAAAATTCCATAGAAGACCTCTGATTGGTTCTTCAACCAGCCCTGTGGTAAGGGATCTTGACTGGTCCCACCTGAGTCACATGCCCACCCCCGGGGCAAGACAAAATTAGAATGCACGGTGGGTAGACCAGAGCAGTAGATGGCCAATGTTTAGTCCCTCTGTCTACCAGTGAGCTAACTAATGGAGGTGGCTTTTCCCGGTAACGAGAGCCATTTTTAAGTCCTGTTGAATCTCCATAAAACAGCCTCAATATATAGAGTTGCTGTGGAGAAACGGAACAGAGGGGGACATTCATACCCGATCTTCCTTTGGGGAGATTGTCTCATCCTTTATGTAGGTTCTAAGAGTTTGATCAATACGGTAGGTGTTGCAGTCACTGTTAATAGCGTTAATTGGTAGTGCTCTGACTTTGGTCTCAAGAAAAGCCCAACAGTGGTCAAGTGACTGTGTGGCCTCTGGACCCCGACTGCCAAGATCTAGATTCCAGCTTTGCCCCTTACAAGCCGTGTGATCTTGGCCAAGTTACTTAGCCTTTCTGTGCCTCAGCTTCTTCAGCTAGAAGGACAGCAGTTGTCCCTGCTCATAGGATTGTAAAGATGAAAGGGGTAAGTGTATGAACTCTACAGAACAGTCTCTGACATATAGTATGTGCTTGTTAATCACATGCCATTGTGTTTGAGGAATTCTGTGGTACTTTTTTGGGAAGTTGTCTATGATGTTAGCTGAGACTCAGGTCCTTGGAGTATTTTTAATCACTCAAGGTTAAAGGAATAGAGGCCAATAAAAATCAAATGTCAAAACCAGATATAACTCAAGATTCCAGAACTGTACTTATAGAAGGGATGGAAGGGATCACCTAGGACTTGGGTCAGCAAACTTTTTCTGAAAAGAACCAAAGAGGAAATATTTTGAGGCTTTGCAGGCCATACAGTCTCTGTCACAACTACTCAGCTTTACCCTTATACCATGAGCACTGGCATAGGCAGTATAGGCACAAATGGCGTGACTGTGTTCCAGTAAAACTTCATTTACACGAGGAAGTGGCCAGCTCACAGACCAAGTTTGCCAACCCCCAATAGGGATTGATTTATGTCAACTCATCCCTAGGTCTGGGTGAGTCCCTACTTTGACACAAAATGACCTAGAGTGGAAGGATTGCATTTTTGGCTCTTTCTTGTGGTGGGGCAGGGTTGTGGGGGAGGAGCAATTGATTAATGCTGGCCACTGAGTGGAGAGTAGAAATGGCCATGTCACTTCCAGGCCAGGGCATTCAGCAGTCAACACGAGACCCTTTAAGATCTCTGTTAGTGTTCAGATTGGAGGTAGGGGGTATCTTTGGTGCCCCTGAGTGACTCCAATGAACAGAGTGAGCCCTGCTGACCCTCAGTGGACATACAGCATGAAGGGAGAATCTACTTTGATTGTATTTAAGCCACTGAAATATTGCGCATGTTTGTTATCACAGCATGTTATAACCTCTCCTGACTGATTTGTTGGCACAGAGATTATTTTACAGGGTACGTGAAAGTGGCGATGAAAGTCATTGGTCCACATAGTGAAGAAGTTACATCTCTTTCTATTCTCTTTCAGGCTTTCTGATTCAATAATAAAGCAAATAGGCATTTTATTTAGTATTAGTATGTCTTTAGTGCCTCCTGATCCCTGCAAATATTTATCTTTAACAAAATGAGAGGGAGAACCCAGGTTTAGAGTCTTTGGCAGGCAACAGTATTTAGCTAGAACGGTAAACATTTGTTTTCTATGTATTTTTATGTTTTTATTACTGATGGCGAGTGGTATTGATTTTCTCTTTACAATAGTGAGGCAAAATCTTCTCAAATTTATATAAGTAAAAACAAGGAGTGATTTTACAGATATTATGGTTTGGGGAAAAGCTAAATTTTACAAAACTGTGGGTCAATCTGAAGATGTTTTAAGAGAAGTATTAAGTAAAATAATAGTACAGGTTGTCTGAAGGTATGACAGAAGCATAGGGGGTCTGGAGATGAGTAAAGTCTGGATACACGACCCTAGCCAATGTCTTCCTTGCATAGATGTGGACATGGCGGCTCAGAGAGGGGACATGCTCTTCCTGGGTGGCCCAGTTTCCCAGTGGCAGGGCCAGGAGGCATTCTGACTTTTGCCATTCAGAGGCCAGGCTGTCCTTGTGCCCATGGTCCTGTGCCCACCAGAGTTGGAAAGAAAACTGATAAATACCAGCAGGTCAACATGATCGCCTGTATCAGTTTCCTAGGGCTGCCGTAATAAGGTAGCACTAACTGGATGCCTTTCAGGAATATAAATGCGTTGTCTCCCAGTTCTGGAGAATAGACACAATATCTACACAATCAAGCTATGGCAGGTTGGTTCCTGCTGGAGGCTCTGAGAGAGAACGTGCCCCATGCCTCTCTCCCAGCTCCTGTTGGCTGCTGGCAACCCTTGGCATCCCAGTGTCTGCCTTAGTCTTCCCATGGCATCCTCCCTCTGTGCTGTGCCCAAATCTCGCTCTTCTTATAGGGACACCAGTCATTGGATTAGGTCTCGCCCTAACCCAGTCTTACCTCATCTTAACTAGATTACATCTGCAAAGACCCCATCTCTAAATAAGGTCACATTCACAGGTACCAGGGGTTAAGAGTTGAGCATACCTTTTCGGGGGACACAGTTCAACCCATAGTATCATGCGCCCAGGGTCCCTGCATGAGCAGCAAGAGGCTTGGGGCTCAGGGCTGTGTTCTGTCCCTGGGCTCTGCAAAAATTGAAACCACCCAAGCAAAAGAGGTCGGTCAAGGCCCCGCCGCTCAGCTGGCTTGCATTAGTCTCAGTCTAAGACCGTGGCGGCAACGGCAGCCCAGACCCCGGCAAGTTCACCGAGGAGAGGCCACTGCCAGCAAAGGTCAGGGCTCGCTCTTTACAGTATAAATACAACCCCCTTCCCGGCCACCCCCTCCCATAGCCACACAATATCTCTTTCAAAGATCTCAAAACACTGAAGCAGACCGTACCAAATTGACTTTATTGTTTTAAAACCGGCCCCTTCTGTCTGCCACCGCCTGCCACCCCCTCCCCAAGGGGGAACAATTTCATAATGGATGTCTTTCCAGCGTGTGTCTCTGTTCTCTTCTAATGGCAGCTCAGAACCCTGAGGCGGCGACTCTGGTCGTGTGTCCTAATATCCAGCATTTGTTTGATAAATATTGAGCGACTACCAACCTCATCGTGGCAGCGGGAATCAGTGGCCAGTTTAGTGGCAGGTGCTGAATCATCGTGAAAGTAGCTAATACAGGATGAGGTTTCCAGGGCCAGGCGCCAGGCCGAGCACTTGGCCCGCATTCTCTCCCTCAGTCCTCGCTGAAGCGCTCGCAGCAAGTTCATTGCCATTTGACAGATGAGAAAGCTGAGGCTCCAAGGAAGAAAGGTCACAAAGCTGGGAAGTGACGTAACCAGGATTAGGGCTGGGACTCAGATGAAGGAAGCAGGACGTTCTCCCAGGTGGAAAATTTTGGGGGGTGCCGGAAACTAGTTATCAGGATTGTAGTGCAATATCTACACAAAGTACCCACATGTTAAGTAAAGACACACTGTTGGGGTTGGTTTTACAGCCATGCGTTATGGTGCCGGGGAACAGCTGTTCCCAAACACCCTATGGTTTCAGTACACACGGTCAACGGGCCCTGCCAGTGGGGTCTGTGAAGGTGTGCAAACAAATTTGGCAACACAGGGCGTTCTGTATAGTCATGCTTGTTTGTTGTAGGGTGTTTAACAACTTTCCCACTTGGTTTAAAATATGGGAGGATATGTTGGTAAGTGAATATAGGGAGGAGCATTTTCCCTTTTGCCTCAGGCTCAGCACCCACCAGGACTGTCCTCCAGGCCCGAATCCAAAGACCTTGTCTTTAATTGTCCCCTTAGCTCAGGTCATCCTGCGTGTGGGGGTTCGGAATGTGGTCCCTGAACGCAGACCACCCGGATTCAAACCCCAGCTCTACCATCTAATAGCTGCGTGGCCGGCAGCAGCTTCACCTTCCTGGGCTGTGTCCTCATCTGTAAGATTCAGACCATAGGCGTCTCCGCCTCCTCATTGTGTCGTGGTGAGATTGTCCTAAGGATTAAATGAGTCCGTACGTGTAAGACTCTGAGACTAGATCACGGCACAGAGGAAACACCACATTTCATGAGTATTATTATTGTTGATGAGTATCAGTCTATTAGTTTTCTGTGACTCCTGCAACAAATTATCACAAAATAAATGGCTTAAAACAGCACAAATTATATTATAGTTCCGGAGCTCAAAAATCAAACATGGTCTTACTGAGCTTAAAACCACGGTGTCGGCAGGGCTGCGTTCCTGCTGGAGGCTCTAGAGTAGAATGTGTTTCCTTTCCTTTTCCAGTTTCTAGTGACGCCCACATTCCTTGGCAGCGGGAATCAGTGGCCAGTTTAGTGGCAGGTGCTGAATCATCGTGAAAGTAGCTAATACAGGATGAGGTATTAGCTATCCTCAGAGCCAGCAACAGTGGGTCAAGCCCTGCTCGCATCTCATTGCTCTGACCTTCTGTGGTCACATCTGTCTCTGACTCTCTCCTGACTTTCTTGTCCACTTTTAAGTAGTGACATGGTGCCCACCTGGATAACCCAGGATGCTCTCCCTATTTTGGGGTCAGCTAATCTGCAACCTTAATTCCCTTTTGCCACATAAACCAACCTAGTCACAGGTTCCGGGGTTCTTCTCACCACACTCGCTCACTCATCAGTCAGCAAACATTTGTTCATAGTAGTCACCCCGCACCAGGTTTGGGGTCACAGCAGTGACAACACATAGAAACGCCACCCGTGCAGAGCCCACATGCTCAGAGGAGAGAGAGACAGTAAATGAGATTCTCTTTTCATAGTAAAGTCAGAGTGTTTTGGACAGTGATGGATTCATATAAAAAGATAGAGTAGAGGAGGAGATTAGAAGCTGGCACAGACCATCTCCTATTTGAGGTAGGAGTGGGAGATCGGGAAAGCCTCACTGAGCAGGTGAGTTTGAGCAAAGACCAAAGGAAAGGAGGGGAACCCAATTCCTTCTGCCTGGAATGCCTTGGGGAAGGGCATTCCGGGCAGAAGGAACAGCACCTGCAAAGGGAGCTGTGCACTTGCATGCCTGAGGAGCAGCAAAGGGACCGGTGTGGCCGGAGTGGAGGTAATGAGGGCCAGGGAGGGAAGAGATGATGCCAAGAGGAGGGACAGAATGGGACTCGGGTTCTGTCTTACTTTCTTGGGCTGCTGTTGCAAATTACTGCAAACCAGGTAGCTTAAAACAACAAAATTTATTCTCTCAGTTCCAGCAGCCAGAAGTGTGAAATCGAGGTGCAGGAGGGCCAGGCTCCCTCAGAAGGCCGTAGGGAAGGATTCTTTCCTGCTTCCTCCAGCTTCCGAGGGCTCCCAGGGTCCTTTGGCTTGTAGATGTGCCCCTCCTATCTGTTCCATCCTCACTTCGTCTTCTCCTCTCTGTGTCTCGTCCTCTTCTGCCTCTCATTGGATTTAGGGTCCACCCTAACCCAGGAAGATCTCATCTTAATCCTTACCTTGATTACTGCAAAGACCCTATTTCCAAATAAGATCATATCCTGAGGTTCTGGGTGGACATGGACTGGAGGTTTGGGGACACAGTTTAACACCCTGCAGGTTCTAGCAGGACCCGCCATGTGGAGAATACTCTGTCAGCCCCAGAGGGCTGAGCGCAGGGAGACCAGCGAGGTGGTGACTTCCTTCGCCCAGGAGAGAGGAGGGGCACGGACCGCGGTGAAAGGCAGGAGGGGTGAGCCGCCCCTTAGTGGCCCTGTCCTGACCCAGGCTGGGAGACTCCTCGCTTCCTGTGGCCCTAGACAAGAGGGTCAAAAGTCAAGGAAGGGCCCCTCTGTCCCCTGCCAGGCAGGAGGGGGTCTGACACTTAACAGTGGGACAGATCAAATGTTGCTTCTGCCCACACGAATGCTCCTGGGACAAATGCACAGAGGCCAGAAGGAACCTTGAGGGGTGTGTGTGTGTGTGTTTATTGTGGTAAAAATCACATATCATAAAATTTACCATCTTAACCATTTTTCAGTCTACAGTACAGTACTGTTACAATAATGTTGCACATTCTTGTGCATCAGATCTCCAGAGCGTTTTCATGTTTCAGAACTGAAACTATATCCATTGAATAACAACTCCCATTTCCCCTCCCCCAGCCCCTGGCAACCACCATTCTACTTCCTGTTCTTAAGTGTTTGGCAATTTGACATTGCTCATAGACGGAGAATTGTGCTGCCTTTGTCTCCTGGGGGGCCTTTTTAAGGAAGAGGATAGAGGCTTCTAGAAACAGGAGGGCAGGTGTGGATGAAGGCTCTGTATCAGTGAGTTTCTAGTTTTTGACCTTCACCAGGTATGGGACCCACAGACCCAATTGCCCACCATCTATTTCTGTACCCCCAGGAGCTAAGAATGGTTTTTACATTCTGATGGTTGGGGGAAGAGGGGAGTCAAAAGAAGACTATTTCATGACACATAAAAGTGACATGAAATTCAAATTTCATTGTCCACAAATAAAGTTTTATTGGCACACAGCCACGTCCATTCATTGACACCCAGCCAATGGCTGCCTTCACACTCCAGGGGCAAAGTTGAGCAGTTACAACAGAGGCCCTACTGCCAAAGCAGAAAATATTAACTTTGTGACCCTTGACAGAAAACGTTTGCAAGTCCCAGTATTTCTGTTCTCTTCCGTTGAGGCAGGGGGTCTTATAGTGATAAAGGACACCGGTTGTGGGGCCAGACTGCCTGGGTTCGCATTTGGTTTTACTGCTCACTGCATGACCATGGAGGTTGTTTAACGCCTCTGGTCTTCGCTTCTTCACTAAATTACTTGGGAGGGTGCAACGTTTAGCCTTGCTTGGCACGGACCATGCACCAGACAAGTGTTGGCCATTTTCAGCACTGAAGTCTGTCTCTTCTACAGTGGTGGTTTCTTCTGCTAGATGCATTTCATGGCCCACCAGTGGGTCTGCCCAGTTTGTCAATACTGTTCCATAGGGGAGTGGGAACAGTGTGGCCTTTGAAGAATGATATAATCCCGTTATTTCCCACATTCATGTCTTCCTGAATAGGGGACTTTGGATAAGTTCCTTGGGTAAGTGGCCTCTGAAACACTCAGCACGTGCAGGCCCGTTGCTTCTGTCATTTCCCTTTCTGTGACACACCCACATCACATAAAAATCACAACCGTATAGCCTGAGCCATTTTGGTTCAGTGGATAAGGCGTCAGCCTACGAACTGAAGGATCCCAGGTTCGACTCCCAGTAGGGGGTGTGCAGGAGGCAGCCAATCAATGATTCTCTCTCATCATTGATGTTCCTATTTCTCTCTCCCTCTTCCTTCCTCTATAAAATCAGTAAATATATATATATATAGATAGATAGATAGATAGAGATAGATAGAGATAGATAGATATTTTATTTTATTTTTTTAAAATCACAACCACATAGCAGTAGTTGGTCTCAGTGCACTTACGGTTGAAAACAATAATGCCAACACATAGGTGATGAAATTAGCCTCATGTGACAGAGGAGGAGACTAAGACACAGAGACATTAAGCCACTTGCTTGAGGTCACACAGCTAGGAAGTAGTGGAGCTTGGGTCTGAGCTCAGGCTTGTGGTCAACATTCAGTGCTGTTAACACTGTGTTGAACTGTGTCTAGAAATGGAAGTATCTGTGGGGCAGAGGAGGGGAGAGAGATCCAGGGGCTTATCACTGAAGGCACGTGTTCAGGTAACCCCTCCGTGTGCCCCAGCTGTATGCCCAGAGCTGCAGGGGCCAGCACCCCAGGAGGCTGCCAAAGGTAAGCAGCCTGGGCCTGATTGGAGGAATAAACCACCCTTCCGCAGGGAGGTTAGGTGACCAGCCACAGGCACTACACCCCCTGACCTGCTGGAACAGGACAAGCCGCTCAGCTGCCACCCCCATCCCGGGAGCTGGAATTCTTAGACAAACCTGCTTTCAGTTCTCCGGTGTTTGAAGGACCCTCTGATCCTCAGGAAAGTGAGAAACTTTGGCAGCTCCGACTTACCAGAGCCCTCCCCCTCCCCGCATGCCCTTTCCTTTCATGGTACAGTAAAGCTTTTGAATAGTTAACACATGCCCCTGCCCCATGGCCACTCACGACTCTTCCCCAGGAGTAGCCCCTGTCACCAGTTTCTTTCTCCTACAGAGCTCTGGGTGTCCTTCCAGAGATGGTCTGTGCAAGTCACACTCAGCACTTTCCGTACAGATGGGAAAAACCCAATCCTAAACCTACCAGGTCTCGTGGCCTCTCAGCCACTGACAACAACCCACTCTGGTCTTTGCATCTCCAAATCGCAATGTTAGGTTCTAGATTCTGTCAGAGAAAACTGGACCCATCCACAAAGCCATTGGTGAATTTCACTCAGTAAACATCTGAGGCCTTGCTGGCTCCGCGGGAAGGCGTGCAGGGATTGATTGGTGATGTCTGCGATGGCCGTGGAGTGGGGGCTGCAGGGTGGGGCTGCAGATGCTTCTTCCTTGGTCCAGAACGTGCTTCCCAAACCTCAGGCACTCATATATCATATTCATGATTTTGTCACATTTAAGTACCAGCTGTACTTTTTTTTTTTACTTTACAGACTTCTTTTGGCTTAAAATAAATTCATTTTAAAAGGCAAATTTATAGCCCTGCCTTGAGTGGAAAGCAAGCATTGTTTGCCATAAATGGAAGGAATCGGTAAAAATAAAATCACTGAAAATACAACAGTATTATTAAATTCTAGCCAAGGCTCCAAACCCAAAGGCTGTTCTCTCTTAGCTGAAAAGCGAGATTAGTGAGTATGAGAGATTTTCTCCGTGACCTAGTAATAGTTAATATTTATGTAATGCTTTCTATGTTCCAGGCGCTACTTCATTAAATGATCATAGCTGCTGTATAATATAGAAGTTATTACAGTGTCCATTTTATAGAGGAGAAAACTGAGCCACAGAGAGGGCCACTAACATGTTCAGGGTCATTCCACTGGCGAGCAGTGAAGCCAGGGTTTGGTCCCAAGCAGTCTAGCTCCAGAGTCCAAACTCTTCACCTCTGGGTGCGGCTGCCTGTGAGAGAGGTTAAAAGAGAATTGAAAAGGGACTCATCTAATGTTATCTTTTGTAGCACCACTGTGTGTTTCTGTCACACTGTGGGACCCCTGGACTAGTAGAAAGTCTAGTCTTAACACATAAATCTGGGTCCTAATTCTGTCTCTGACTCTGGTCCTCAGTTTCCCCATCTGTAAAGGACAGGAACTGGGCTGTATTCAAGCTTCTATGCAACAGACATACCCCTTACCTCACAGGACCCAGAGCACCTGGCATACATTGTAGAGTTCACTCAGCCACAAGCAGCAGAAAGCCCAGCTTCCCAGCTTCCCTCTGTCTTCCCTGCTATCCTTAGCCTCTAGCTTCCATCCTGATTCATGCCACCTCATAGCCATAAGATGGCTGCTTCTCCTCCAACCTCACCTCCAGATTCCAGGCAGGCTGAAGGCGGGAGAGCCCAGAGGAGCAAAGCCATGTCAGGAAAGCAGACGTTCTCAGGTTTTGTTCTAGTGGCTGGGTTTGTGTTGTGTGGCCACCTTTGGTCCTATTGTCCCTTGGTTGAGGAAATGGACACTGAGTAGGCAACCATCAGACAGCTATGAATGCTTAAAGAAGGAAAGGAGGGAGGGAGGGAGAGAGGGGCAGCCCCTGAGACCCCTTCCAGCCTATGGAGCTGTGATCAAGGAATGTTCCCTCCGCTCTCCTACAGAGCTCAGCGCCCAGGAGCATGAAAGTTACATTTTTCCATAAAAGGGCTTTTCTGTGAACTTCTACATGTTGAGGCCACTTTTGTTTTTACTGGCAAACTTACTCCAGGGGAATGAAAGTTCAGCACGGTGCAGATGTATATTTAAGTCCGACAGGAGGCATCGGCAGGGACCCCATGGAAAGGGAATGTTTTAAAAGGGGAAGCCAACGTTCAGCCTGCGGAGGTCACGTAGAAGTCTCAGGAAGAATGTGTCAGGTGCCTTCCAGCTACAGCCGAGCCCAGGAGGCGGCCTTGGAGCCGGTCTTTCTTCTGCGCAGCTGCCCGTGGCCATGAGTGTGGACCACATCCTTCCCACAATGCTGCACTCATAAGGCAGTGCTTCTCCTTTCATTTATAACTTGGCCTCATTTAGCATTTTCTAGCTGCGTGGCCTTGGACAAGTTTCTTAACCTCTCTGGTCCACAGTATTCTCATCTGTCTAATGGCTTGATGATAACACCCACTTCGTAGAATTGTTATGAGAGTTATATGAGTTAATGTGTATAAAGCTCACAGGGACTTCCCAATTAAGATTGTTGCATCATCATCATTGTCCCATGTGAGTGGGTCAACAGAGTTGACACCTGCCCTATCAGTATTGGGCAGCTTTTGAATGATTATTTCATTTTTGCCGGTAGAATAGCTCAACATTATGAGATTTCGGATCCCAGTGAAGCCCAGAGACAAAAAGTTATTTTAACCACAGGCCTAATCTGTGTCCTTTGAGAGAGGGCATTGGGAAGGTGCTCACGGGCCTTGTTTGTGTGAGCGGAGCAGGGCAGTGTTTACCAGCAGAGCCCTTCCCATCGGGGCTTTGCGTTTGGTTTTACACAGCTCCCAGGGGCACCCTGCACATCAGAGTCTTCAAAGACTGAGTCTTCAGGACCATTTTCAACATACGGTGCTGAAGTGTCTTTTGAAAAAGTGAAGGGCCTCATGGTCCCCATGAAAACTTACTGCATTTATTCATTCATTCAACAAAGTTTTGTTGACATCTGCTTGCTGGGCATGATTCCAGACACTTGAGGTGCAACAAGGAACAAAATAGACAAAAGGAATCTATTTTTGTGGTGGAAAAGACAGACAAAAACCAATACAGGTAATAGGATAAAGAAGGACATTATATTGTAGGGTGGTAAATGCTATGGATAAAGAACAAAGTAGAGTCATCAGGAGGATCAGGGGTGTAGTGGTAGAAACAGCAAGTAGCACCTTTCCATCATGTGATCAGGCGAGGTCTCACGAAGACAGTGACAGTGAGCAGTTGATTCATGCAACCATTGAGTGTAGAACTGTTATGTCAACTCTTTCATTTCTTCATCAACAAAAAATATTAATTAAGGACATGCTATGTACCAGTCCAGCTCTTGTCAGGGCCCATCGGGGCCGGCAGCACCTCCACTGCTGCCCACTGCCAGCACTGCATTGCTGATGCCCACCATGTTTTGTGCTGCCCCCTGGTGGTCAGTACACATCCTAACAAGGGGTCAAACTCCCGGTTGAACAATTTGCATATTAGGCTTTTATTATATAGGATTATTTATTAACTATTATATTATTTTCTGTATGAGCAACTGTAAACCTACTCTTGTCCCACCCTGTATTTGAAAGTAACCTACAACATTCTGTCTTGAAAACTTCTTACAAGTTTTTAGAATAGTTGGAATGCAGTGTTCCCATGAATTTGTCACTGGAGCAAATTTTTGTCTGGGGCTACCCCATTCTCTTCCCCAACTTCTTTTCCTTGACAATTATATAAGTAATGGAATTGCTGTCAAAGCAATTTTTCAGAATATTGGCAGGACCCTGTCTTTGAGAGTTTAGTTTGGCTTCAGTGGTGTATGAGGGTTTAGGGATAGCATCGGTGTGTGCTCAGCTGCTATAACAAAGACCAAAATTAACAGTGGTTCAACAGGATAACAGTTTATTTTTCTCTTATGTAACAGTCTGGGTATAAGCAGCTCCACAGAGATAGGTACCCAGATGCCTTCCATCTTGTTATTCCACAATCCCTAGTTGCTGCCCTCATTCACATGACCCAGGATGGCTCACATCAGGCCTAACCCATCCAGGGAGAAGGGAAATGAGGGGGAAGAAAGAGTCCTACCTTCCTTTAGAGTACAACCCAGATGTTGCATACCACACATTTACTCACACAACACTGGCTAGATCTTAGACGCTTGGCCATGCCTAGCTGCAAGGGAAGTTGGGAGATGTATTATTTATTCATGATAGCAATGGTCCCAACTCACACTTGCGGCTTTGTTACTATGACAGAGAAGGAAAGAACAAACACTGGGCACAGTTATCAGGCTCTGCCACCCATGGCTGATGAGAGGGACCAGCATTTGGATGTGCCCAAGGATGACAGTGACCACGTCTGTTGTCATCTCTGCACAGAGCAGTCGGCTGCAGGCTGCCCACTGGAATTCCCAGCCTCTCCTGGTATAAATGTCCGGGGCATGAGCTTTGATGAAAGGTTCCTGTTGGGGTGGATTGGGTCCAAGTCCTCCCAGCCAAGCGTGGAGTCAGTGCTGCTCTGCTTTTTCTGACTAGTCCTTCCATCTGCTCATAACATGTCACAAAGTGGCTGCAACCACAAACAGCCCAGCCCAGGGCCAGCTCCGGGCCAGGTTTGTCACTATAAAATGTGCCACTGCCGAAGTGCAGACTGTTACGGTGAGTTCAAGAGTTCAGCAGCCTGGCGCGTTCCCGATGGAGAAATAGAACAAGCTTAGGCTCCTACCGAGCTAGCCTGCCTCTTACCAGTTGTGCAACCTAAAACATGTCACTGAACTTCTCTGAGCTTCACTTTTCTTACTTTTCAGATGGTCAGGTTAGGGTATGATAGCTATTCCTCCAGGTTGTTGTGAAGACAAAACTTAAATAACATTGGGGCAACTTGCCCATTTTCTAAATGGATTTCGTCTACCTTTCAAAGATGATTTTTTTCTCTTTTAGAAGCTTAAATGTTATGTTTAATCCCCTTGAATATCTACTTAGACCAGGGGTGGGCAAACTTTTTGGCTCTAGGGCCACAATGGGTTCTTAAACTGGACCGGAGGGCCGGAACAAAAGCATGGATGGAGTGTTTGTGTGAACTAATATAAATTCAAAGTAAACATCATTACATAAAAGGGTACGGTCTTTTTTTTTTTTTTTTTTTTAGTTTTATTCATTTCAAACAGGCTGGATCCAGCCCGCGGGCCGTAGTTTGCCCACGGCTGACTTAGACTGTAAGATCCTTAAGGGCAGGGCCTGTGTCATTCTCCATTGTATCCTCAGTGAGTAATATAAAGCATACATGAATGAATGAATGAATGAATGAATGAATGAATGAATGATAGATATGAGACTCCTGGACTGAAGGCAGCAAACACAAATGCCCACAGGAATAGGGCAGGTCACACAAGTGAGTAAAGTGGGCTGGCCTCTGCTGTATTTTTCTCTCCTTCTTTTTGTTAGAGACATGAGTGCTGTGTTAGTGTCCTAGAGGTGCTGTAAGGAATTACCACACACTTAGTGGCTTAAAACAACACAAACTCATTACCTTATAGTTTCCGAGGTCAGAATCTAAAATCAGGGTGTCAGCAGGGCCGTGTTCCTTCTGGAGGCTCTAGGGGAGAATCCATTTCATGTAGAGGCTGCCCTCACACCTTGGCTTGTGGCCCCATCCTCTGCCTTTAAAGCATATCTCTCCAACCTCTGCTTCCATATCGGATCTCCTCTCTTATGCAGACCCTCCTACCTCTACTTGTTAAAACCATTGTGATTACATTGAACTCACCTGGGTAAGCCTGGATACCCTCCCCTTCAAGATCCTTAATTTAATCTCATTTGAAAAGTCCCTTTTGTCATGTAAACTAACATAGTCACAGGTTCTAGGGATTAAGACATAGACATCTCTGAGAAGCATTATTCAGCCAACCACAGCTGCACAGAAATTTTTTTTTAACTGTCAGAAAGATATTAGGCCAAGGGTGGTAGGATGCTTCCTTAGTGTTGGGAGGCAGCAGGGAGGGAGGGGAGTGTGGGCACATGGAGAGCACATGCTCTATCTAAATGCACTACTCAATTGCAGTGTCTGATTGATTGTGAGAAAACTAGTAGCCTTGCGCACGAATCGGTGCACCAGTAGCTCACTGCCGCCCTCCTGTAGCTCCCCCCCAGTTCAGTCTGTACTTTTGTATGAAGTTTTTAACTTGTATTAGTTTTTAAAATCTTATGCAGTGATCCTCTGGCAGATATCATGAAATGTAGCAGGTTGTTATGCTGACAGAATATACTGAATTGCTGTCCATATTTCACCTCATTCTCTCCCAGAAAACGGGAAATAGGAGCATGAGAGCAGTAAGAATGCTATCAGAGCATTGCATTTGTTCTGGCATTTCTGAGTATCAGCTGCAGTTCTCCACACACTACATGTATTCATTCATTGGAGTCTCACAATAGCCCTATCATGTGGGTGTTGTTTTTAATACCCATTTTATAGATGGAGAGATTGAGGCACACAGGTTAAGTAACTTGCACAGGGTCATGTATTCTGTCAGTCAGAATCTTTTTTTTTTTTACCTTTTCATGTTAAAAGAAGTTTAGACTTACAGAAAAGTTGCAAAACCACTATAGAGAACTCCCGTGTACCTTCCTCCCTCCCCCCTGTGAACATCTTACAGAACCGTAACGCAGTCATCCGAAACAGGAAATTAACAGCGGCGCAGTGCTTTTACCTGAACTACAGACCTTACTTGAAATTTACCCGTTTTTCCACAAACGTCCATTTTCTGTTCCAGGATCCAATCCAGGATCCCACATGGCATTTGGTTGTGGTGCCTCTCTGGTCTTCAGTCTGTGCCAGACCCTCAGTCTTTCATGACCTTGACCCTTTGATGGATGCTGGTCGGGCATTTTGTTGAATGGCCCTCAATTTGGCTTTGTCTGATGTTTTCTCGTGATTAGATTGAGGTTGTGCGTTTGGGGCCAGGAGACCACACACGTGATGTCATGCCCTCAGTGCACCTTATCAGGGGCTGCTATATGACATCGGTCTTTCTTATTACCAGTGATGTTAACCTTGACCCTCAGAGTCCATACCCTATAAGCCATTCGTTTAAATGCTTTCCTTGTGTGTGGTGGGGGGGAGGTGGGGAAGGGGAATATACCCACAGTACTCAGCAGGGCTCATGGTCAGGCCTCGTCTGTCGCTTAGACTGACCTCATACCTAGAATGTGCTTTGTAAATGTGACCACCGCCCCGAGTTTTAAGCCAGCCTTAAAAACACCCAGAGCGATGGTGGAAGTGTGGAAGAATAGCACCCAAATTCTGGAACTTTGGAAATAATTTAAGCTACAAAGATTGGACGAGCCGACCAGAGAAGGGGAAATAAATCCAGCCGAGATGAAAGTCAAGGTCCGCAGCTGCTCAGACCATCAGATCTTTAAAAGCAACGTGAGGTTTCAGGGCAAGGAGTGAATGATGGCTGTGAGGACCAAGGACAAGACGGCTTTGATCTGCAAGTGGGAGACACCGTCAGGGAAGTGTGGTCTTTGCGTAAGTTATTCCCACATCCTCCTGCCGTGCATTGGATGGGCCCACTTGGAATTTACAGGTCTGCGGAAGGAGCCTTACTCCTAATGGTAAACACTTGAAACAGGCAGCTCTGGCAGCAGATGGGCAGAGTCTGTTCCGACACAGGGAGAGAGCAAGCCCAGTGCTCCTGCAGGGGGACCTGGGAGCCATGCACCCGTTACGAGCTCTTTGCCCGTGAACTGGGACAGATGTAGGATTTGTGATCTCAGGAGGCATTTGAGGATCACCCTGGGAGGTCATTTTGGTGAGCACTTGACCTCCTATTTGAAAAAGTATCCATTTGGAGAAGCTTGTCTTTACTGCCAGGAAACTTTAGACCAGAGGCTGTCCCGTGGCTTTTTGGACGGCCATCCTGTCACAAACCAGATGTTGGCCTCTTTGCCCCAGGGCGAGCGCTGGCCTCCACAGACCCTCCCCTGTGCTGAGGCCTGGCTGCCGGGGAGGTACGAGCATGCTCTCCACAGGGCTTCAGTGCAGCTCAGCCACCGTGCAGGCTGGCATCGCCAAACGTGGTCACAGCAGCCCGCAGGCAGCCATCTGTTGCGGGGGAATCAGAACCCCGTGCAGCGAGTGCAGTAGCGGGGCACACTGCGGGGAAGAGGAGAACGGAATTTTGAGCTAGGTGAAATCAAACTCCCACGGAAACTGTTAATGAGCCTGCCAGTCGGGGGAAATTCCAGCAGGTTGGAAGGAGGAGAGAGCACTGAGATGAAAACCAGCAGGCCTCGGAGTCAGGCAGTCCCGTGTTCGAACCCCAGCTCTGCCACTTACAACCTCTGAGCTGTGAATTACAGGTGGCGTCACCTCCGGGCCGCGATCTTTACTGAGATGTCGAGCGTTCCCTGGCCACTCACCTGTGTGTGCCCCCGTTCCTAGCTCCCACCTCGTTGTGGTTCTCTCCAGCTCCTGTCACCATCCAACACATTATTTCACATATGCGTTCCCTGTCACCCATTTCCCACTAGGATGTCAGCTCCACGGAGGCAGTGATTTCTGTCTTCTTGGCCATTGCTGTGTCCTAGTGCTTAGGACAGACTGCCACACAGTAAGTGCTCACTAAATAGTGGTGAAATGCTTGAAAAGGGACCACAGTAGAGCCTTTGTTTCGTTCTTGTCAATGGGATAAACTAGGTTCGCCAAGGTAGGGAATTAGCATCATTCCTGGCACATGGTACGTGCTCCATAATCAGAAACTGTCATGGACCATTCACTGACTTTTTTGATTTATTCATTCAATAAATAGCTACTGGGTGTTTGTTATATGCCAGGTACTGCGCTAGAAGCTGAAAATGGGGCCAAGAACAAGACAGACATTCCTTTCTTTTTTCAAAAATTATTTCCAGAGAACTGCCGACTCTTCTAGAAACTGGGCATAAACAGTGAACAGAAGGCAAAGCCCCTGCTCTCACGGAGCTTGCACCCTAGCGGGAAGGAGAGAGACGATCAGCGTAATCCACAGCCCAGAGCTCAGAGGGTGCCAGTGGTGCCCAGTGTAAAAACAACCAGAGTCAAGTGTAAGGTGCTGTAGTGGGCAGGGGTGAGGGGGTGAGCGGGGGTGGTCAGGAGGTCACATCTGAGCAGAGGCCTGACTGAGGAGGAGCAGCCAGTGTGGGAGGGTCAAGGCCTCCACTGTTGTCGACCCCCCACACACGCCCCCCTCCCCCCACCCCCTTTCCACTTGCCCCTCCACCACCACCCCCCAACCCCCGTCTGGCAAGTCTGGCAACATCGCATCACCTGGGAGAGTGTTAGAAATCTCGGGTCTGTAACAGGATCTTTTGATGATTCCTGTGCACACTAACATTTGAGACCTGCTGGGCTACGAGAAGGGATTCTGGGCAGAGAGGAGCAAACGCAGGCACCCTAAAATGATGTGCTAGCCCCCCAGGCCACGGGCGGGAGGGAGGCGATGTTGCGGGGGGAGGTTCTAGGGCTTCTGTAATAAAGTACACAAACTGGCTGCTTTAAAACAACAAATCTATTCTTACAGCTCCGGAGGCCAGAAGTCCAAAATCAAGGTGTTTATAGGGTCAGTTCCTCCTGGAGGCTCTCGGGGAAATCCTTCGTTGCCTCCCTCCTGGCTTCTGGGGGTTGCCAGCAGTCCCTGCTGTTCCTTGGCTTATAGATTCATCACTCCAGTCTCTGCCTCCTTCTTCACGTGGCATTCTTCCCTCTGCGGGTCTGTGTCCAAATTTCTCTCTTATGAGAACACGGGTCATTGGATTAGTGCCCATCGTAATCCACTATGACCTCATCTTTACTTGCTTACATCTGCAAAGACCCTATTCCAAATAAGGTCACACTCACTGAGCGCTAGGACTTGAATATATCTTTTTAGGGGACATAGTTTAACCCACAAGAGGGGGAAAGGTGGGGCTCAGTGAGGTCAGGGGAGAGGCAGGTCCCACCAGTCCTATGGACACAGGGAAGAGTTAGACATGCAATGGGAAGCCAGAGAGGCTCTTACTGATCTGGCTAAGAGGATAACGGATTGAACCAGGCTCAGGACAGATGCAGGAAAATCAACGAGGAGACTGCAGACCTCACATAAAGAGATGATAGAGGCGTGGAAGTGGAGGTGTGGAGGAGACGGAGAAAAGTGGATAGACTTGCATGGTATTTAAGAGGCTCTATTCACAGAAATTGGTGGTGATATTTAGATCTATTCGAGGAGGAGGAGCAGCAAGGATAATGATGCCATCATCCATGCTGATCTTCCAACAGACATTGTGGCATATCTGATCAGTGAAAAGTGGGTATGTTATCTCCTTTGCGAGGTGGGCAGTTATATAAATACCCAAGGGCCCTCGTGCTGGTCAAGTGGCTGCAACAGCTCCCATCTTTTTACCAAACAACATCTGCAGATTCTCTTTCATTTGGATGTGCTTAGTGCAGATGCACAGCCCTTGTGGCCATAGACAAGTGACTTGTGGGTGTGGTGGTCCGGGGAATGTGATGCACTGATTGGTCCAGGTCACCTACTCCGCCTTGCCAGATTTCCACCAGGACAGTGTAAGATATGTCTAACCTCACTGCTTTCCCAGGACACTATCAGTGAAATCTCTCTCCAACATCTATAATTTGCCTCAGAAACTCTGATCTTTATGGTTGACCATTCCCAAAAATCCCTCCAGAGGAGATCCTGGCAGTAAGAATAATGCATTTGGTCTTGGGATCCACTGTGACCCCCTGATCTGTTTCTACTGCACAGAGTCAAGAAGTCACACAGTCAACCCTTCCCCATGCTGTATCAGATCATGTCACTCCCCTGCTTAAAAGTCTCTAATAGGGGCTTCCCACTGCATCAGAAATAAATGCCAATGCCTTGCTGTGGCTCCCCTGCCAAGCCCTGCGTGATCCAGCACCTGAAAACCCTCTGAGCTTATCGTGGATACAGCCTCCCCACTTTCTCTCCCTTTCGCTCACACTGGCTTTCTTTCTATTCCTCGCCCGTGGGGCCTTTGCATTTTGCTGTTTTCCTCAACCTGGAATGCTCTTTCCCCAGACCTTCATGTGGCTGGTTCCTTCCCATCCATTTAGCTCCTGCTCCACCTCCTCTAAGAGGCCCTCCAACTTCATTGATACTCTGCACAACTGAAATGAACAAATAGCAACGTTTAGTCTCATGTGTGCTCAGAGCAGCCTCACAATTCTGCAGCTGGCTTTTGTCCACCTCGCTCTGCATGTGGGACATCCGAGCGTGGGCGCTTTCTCCTCTGCGGTATTGCGCCCCTCGGCCCCTTTCTCCCCCATCTCTGCCCCGGCATTATTCCGACTCATGTGGCAGAGACACAGTGACAGGGCAGCCTATCTGAAATGGCATTCTCAGGAATGCGGATTGTTTTATTGGCAGTTAAATATGCTTTATGCTACCTGTGAATGAGGCCATTGTGACATTTAGCAACTGATTTTATTAAACACAGATGTGGGCTGGACTGCACGTGGAGCAAAGATGCAGGACGGGCTCCGGGTATGTGTTTGGATTGTTAAGATGGCAAAATGGACGAGACGACTCAGTGTCAGCCAGACGGATGTGGCCGCCTCCTCTCTTCCTGGCAGATGGGCCATATGGCACTGTTGGTTGCAAAGCTGAGCGCTCAGTCTGGGTCCCCAAAATCCATTTGTTTTCATTCGGGATCAGCTGCTTGGTCCTATCCAAGTTGTTTTTGTATTTTTATTTTAACCTTCCCTGATTGCTTTTATCCTCGTGAATATTTTTACAAAATGGCGAATCAATGAAATACTAGAATTCTTGACATCTCCAGTGGTGATTACTAGCGCACAAACAGTAAGAATCCCAGCTAACTGAATACTTACTCTGTGCTGGGCCCTGCCCTTATACCTCACAGAAGCCTCCTAATAAACCAAATAAATAAACTATGCTTGGTTCCATTTTACAGGTGGGAACACGGAGGCATAGAAATTTCAACCACTTGTCTATAATCACCAGGGCAAATAATCAATTACAGGCGGATTCTGCTGTCTTCCACCCACTTCCAGGCCTAAGATCCAAGAAGACAGGGCCCAGCTCTTTCTGGAGATAGAAATCTTGGCACATACTTGTCGCCCGGCAGAGGTTTAGTGAATAAATGAGTGAATGCCCAGGTAAATGAACACAAGCCCTGGCCCCACCACTTTGTATTCTAGGTAAAGAAAAACAGAAAAATTGACCTGTGAAGACTGGTGGTTTGTTCCTTTCTGGAACCTGGGCCATGGCTGGGGTAGTTGAGCAGAGGGGTTTCATAACAGACGCACCTCTCTCCCTACTGGGCTTTTTCATTTTATGCAGTAGCTGCTGACCTCTTTTTATATCAGCTCTTTGTATACCACACACGCACACCCAATTACATATCCAGAACTTTTTCACTTGCAGTTCTGATTTGTTTTAAACAATTTTATTTTAATACTGGCCTCGGGAAGACTTAATTCAGATGAACGAACACATGCATTTGAGTGTCACTGTGGACCGAGCACAGTAGGTCCCTTTGTAGGATGGATTCCAAGCAAGAACATTGAGGAGGGGACACTTGAGATTATCTGTGGGGCCTTCTTTGTGCTGCCTGGGATGGCGTGTCAGACTGTGGGTGCAGTGAAATCGGGTTAACCTGAAAGCATGAGGCAGGCAGTGACCTGTGTCAGGTCCCACAGCTGCTCAGAAGTCAGGGCTGCACACTGGCTGGGAGCCTGGGCTTCGGAGTCAGGGTGGCCCAGGCCTGAACCCTGGCCCTGCACCTCCTAGTAGGACCTGCTTCCTAGGGTTGTGGTGCAGATTAAACAAGATAAAGCGGGTAAAATGACTGGCCCTGGGGAAGGGAGTAAGTGCTCAATAAATGGGGGCTATTGTTATTAGTTGTCCAACTGCTAATGCCAGGAACGGGCTTCCAGGGTTTTGGATTAAGTTAAAGCTGAGCTTGGCCCAGGAGGAGGAGAGTTTTCATGGTGATGGTCACCACCTCCTTGAAAAGAGGAGGAAATGGAGGAGGCAACGAGCCCCAGGAGGATGGATGTGCAGAGTCCTCAGGAATCAGAGGAATGTAAATTACAAACAACAGATGAGGTAGCGTGTTAGTCCTCCTATCAGGACAGCAGAAATCAGCAAGAGGGACTATGCCAACTGCTGGGGGGGCGGGGAGACGAGATATGGGAACTGTTGGCACAGCAGGTGGGAATGCGCACCTGGCAGCCATGCCCAGAGCTCTCACCCAGACCTGAGGGACACTGGATCTTGTCCCACGCCTGGGAACACACCCTGAGGAAACTCACAGGCCCACAAGGGGACAGGTCCAAGGATGTTCACGGCAGGCTTGTGGTGCTGGGAGGGGGCGGAGGGATCCCACGTGATCTCCCAGACCAGACACAGGAGAGAGATGGAGAATGCCCATGAGGGAGCCTGGGCAGCTGCCAGGGTGACAAGTGCAGCATTCTCACAACATGGATGGGGCCTAAGAACTTAATGCTGGGCGAAGAGACTGAGAAGTCATATGGAATGTGCCGTAGAACTTACGGAAATTATATCCCTGCCCACAAAACACTAGTGCCCTCTTTGCCAAGAATATGCACAGACACTAGAATTCTTACCTGTGGAGCGACGGAGAATGAGAGGAAATAAATTTAAAAAAGAGGGATCTTGGTGGACTAATGTGGAAATGTGCCCGTGAACTTGAATGAACCCAACACTAGCACCTAACGTTTTACAGACTAGCACAGGCGCGATGGGCTGCCACCACAGGTGCCTGCCACTGCTGGAGGCACAATTCCAGGGACATAATGAATTCTTCCGTCTGTTGTCTAAAATGTGTAATCTAAATCTGTGAGCTCATGGGGGTAAAAAATAGAACTGACTTTATTTTCGGCATTTCAACCTAATTTCTATTGTGAGCCCACCCTTCCCCTGGGCTGGCAGGAAAGTTTCATCTTTCCAGGCTTTCCCCAAACCCTCCAGAGTTTTGGCCAAGGTTCTGGACTCTTAGTGCCCGTGTGTTGTGGTGCCGGGGCTCCTCTGACCTCTGTCTGTCATTGGGACCAGGCTGCTGCCGAACTGTCCACTTTCTTGGTCCCTGAGGCCCCTCCCAGTCTGGGGCTCTTCACTGCTGTTTCTGCCGCGTGGTGGGCACGGGAGTCTTTTGTTGTTCTGCCAGCTTAGACCAGAGGTCACAAACTGAACATCCATAGGCCACGCCTACCCTGCTGACATGTTTTTCATTTTGGTTTGTTGAACTATTTTAAATTTGTCGTCTACATTTAAAAAATTGGGAAATTTCATGTACAACTCAAAATGTTTTACTTCTCTTGAGAAATCAGAAGGCCTGGCTACATTTGACTCACATTTCCAGGTGACAGAGGTTGGCTGGAGCTGAGTAGCATTATATCAGTTAGGAATGCTTTTGGCTGCAAGTAACAAAAAACCCAACTATCATTGGCTTAAACCATAATGACATTTATTGTGTATTTAGCAAGAAGTCTGGACCCCAAGCTTGCTTTGGCAGCTCAACTATATCTTCAAGGACCAGGCTCTCGTTATTCTTTCACTCCTTCAGCCTCGGCATGTAGGCCTTTTCTTTTACACTTGTGACCTCATGACCCAAAATAGCTGCTGTAACTCCAGGTATCACAGCCTCATATAATCCAGGGAGGAGCCAGCAGAGGAATAAGAGAAAAGTCTTTCCCTGAAGCCCCTTGGCCAAAACTAGATTACACGGCCATCCTGGAGCTGCAAGGGAAACTGGGAAAGCAAAGAAAGAAGCTAGCAAGGGAGAAAGGAATTAGGAATGCCAAATACTATCCAGTACAAACTGCCACCCCCTTAGATAGAAACTGTGTATTCCAGTTTGCCACAATCCCCACCATCCCCTATTGTTTCCCAATACCGAAGCCCTGTGTCAGTCGCCATTTACCATTGTGCCTATACCAGCTCCTTCCCTCACCCACTGGGCCTGTAAGGTTTGAGCTCTGCCTATCTAAGGTCAGCACACACAGCCACCTCTGATTTGGGGGTCTTGCTGCTTTCTCAGCAGCTGTGTGTGGGTACAGAGCATAGAATCCCTCTGCCTAGGACTACATGTTCACTCTCATCCTCTCTCTCTACCCACCCCTCTCCCTTCCCTCCCACTCTGCCCCATTTCTCTAGCCAGAAGAATTGCTCCTCCCCTTACATTTCTTATTAAGCTATTTGCCCACGTCAATCCGATTCTTAGTTAGACCACCAATGGGGGTCAGTCCACACACTGTTACTGGCCTACAATACATAAATACGGGACTAAGAGTAAGAGAAACTCTCAGGGCAATTCGGTATTGCCCCAACATCCAAGCACATGATCGGGGACTTGTCTCCCAGCACAGAGTGTAGACAGCTCGGGGGTTGTCTACACACGGTGAACTGCCTGTGGCATGCGCACTGAACTCACATCTTCATCCCCAAAGAGTTAAGCATTTAAAATCTAGTCCTTCCCAGACAGTTTGAGAAGCATTAGCCTTTTCCTTAAATCCTCCCAGACTCCGGGAACTAAGAGCTGCTGACTCATTTCTTTCTGCCCACCTGGGCATCCCATGACAACGGAAGGGAAGTCCCAGTGTTTATCAAAACATTGCCCTGACACGCTTGCCTTCCACCCCTATTCCTGGACTCCCTTTCCGCCTCCCACTTGTGATTACGTGGGGAGGAGTCACTGGTGGAGGAAAGAAGAGTGAAATCAAATTGTCCACCGGGGGCCAGCCACTGGGGGAGCACTTTTCTGGCAGGAAGTGAGAAGAAATGTCCGGAAAGCACTCGCCTCCTTGGCCTTTTCTGTAGTATCTCCCCATTAAACATACCCTCGCACATGTGGTTTCCAGCTGTCTAACCCACCCTGTGAAATCTGCTCTGGAATCGGGCAGGCCCTGAAGCGCCCCTGATGGCACACCTGGTGCCAGGCTTGCAGGAGTTCTCCCGCAGGTGGGCGGCCACTCTTTGACGAAGTTACAGCAGGTCCTCGAATAGTGTTGCTATAACGTTGACGAGAAAAACAATTCCCAACTGGGGCCACTGTCTGTGGAGTATGCACAGCCCCCACACGCCTGCGTGGGTTTCCCAAGGGACTCCATATCCCTCTCTCATCCCGCAGATGTGCACAGGAGGTGAACTGGCGAGTCTGTGTTGTCCAGGGTGAGTGAGTGGCTCTGTGATGGAAGGGCGTCCTGTCCAGGGTGGGTCCCAGACGCCTTGCACCCTGAGCTGCCAGGATTGGCTCCAGCCACCTCGAGCCCTGAACGGGAATAAGTGGGTTGGAAAAGAATTCTCCTATTTGGTTTTATTTGTCTTTCTTAAATATATGTATTGCTCATATTTATCTCAATGTTTAATATTAGAACTGTTTGGGGTCTTTTATTTACAAATTTGGTGATGCTTTTGTGACCAGAAATATGCCATAGAAACTTAACTCTTGTTTCTATCAATTAGCCTATGGTCTCATTGGTTTCGTTATGTGTTGTTTCATTATTTTGCATAAAGTCACAGTCTTCAGCTCTGTCCTTATCTAGAATTCATCACATGACTTCACCAGCCACAAGGGAAACCAGGAAATGTAGTGCTTATTCTAATCAGCTATGTGTCCAGCTTAAAAGCAGAGATTCTATTAATATGAAAGAGAAGGGGTGATTGGGTACGGGGAGACCCCTAGCAGGGCCTTCCACCATCACCTTTAAAAGAGGATGTTTGCTCTGCCTGTCCTTGCCTTCCCCAGCCCTCAATGCCCGTTCCACCAGCCACACCGAAGCAAGAAGTCAGCCCAAGATGAGTCATTTACAAAACCCTCCCGAGACCACATACTGTGGCACAAGATTTCTGGTGCCACGTGCCCACTTCCTCCTGGGTCCTCTCTGGCATGGGATGGCTCTCTCACTGCAGGGGCTCTGTGACTGCCCTCAGCAAACTGCAGTTTGTGCAGCTGTCCATTCTTCAGATGCCCCCGGGTCACAAAATGAAAACAAAGGAGAGGCTGTTTTGGACAAAGAATACCAAAGTGTAGGATGGTGGTCTGTTTGCTTCCAAACCTGCCCTAAGGCGTCATTTGACACAAAGGGAAAAAAACAAAATCGAGTGAGAAAACCAGGCATCCAGGAGACTTCCTAAGGCAGGTGTGATCCTGAATTTTGGCAGGTAGGATTGCCATGGTAACCAGGACCCCAGGACCTTGAATGGAATAGGCTGGCCTAAAGCTCTGCCAGACGTGTCTGGACAGGCCATTCAGGATAGAATGGGATTACAGCATGCCACACTGCTGTGGACAATTCTGTGGTTTCTGGGCCTTAGACAGGCCCCCATGTAGTGGACAGCAGGGGAGAATACCCAGGTGTGGCCATGTTTCTGGTTCTTGTCTCTTTACCTGGCTAATTCCTGCCCGTCCTTCAGAAACAGTTTAGATGTCATTTCCTCTAGGAAGCCTCCCCAGTTGGCATTATAGAACCCTTCCCTGCACCCCCCAAGTTCCCAGTGAAAGCACTTACTAGCAGCTTACTGCTCCACTACCTTCCCAGTGCCCAGCATATAACCTCCTCATCCCCACACTTGGTTAGAGTTTATCTTGTAGATTTGACCATGGAACCATTTCAATATTTTAACCTATATAATAGAAGGCTAATATGCAAATTGACTGAACAGCAGAATAACAGGTTGCTATGACATGCACTGACCACCAGGGAGAAGACACTCAATGCAGGAGCTGCCCCCTGGTGGTCAGTGTGTTCTCACAGGGGGAGCACTGCTCCGCCAGAAGCTGGGCTCATGGCTGGCGAGCGCAGTGGCGGTGGCAGGAGCCTCTCCCGCCTCCGCCTCCGCAGCAGTGTTAAGGATGTCCAACTCCCGGCTTAGGCCCGCTCTCTAGAGGCCGGGCTGAGGGACCCCCCACCCCTGAGTGAACAAATTTCGTGCATCGGGCCTCTAGTATCATTATAAAGCACATTTGAAAAAGTAATTCCACAAATTTGGTAGCGAACTGTTATGAACCTAATTGTATAGGGATGAGAAAAAGTAGGGTTACAGTTGTTTACAGTAGGTTCATAGTAGGTTTATTTATTAATTATTGTATTATTTATATTACTTTCATATGAAAACTGTAAACCTACTTTTCTCCACCTCCTATATATTGAGTTGGTGACATAAC
The DNA here is from genome assembly GCF_963259705.1 of Myotis daubentonii. Taxonomy (NCBI): domain Eukaryota; kingdom Metazoa; phylum Chordata; class Mammalia; order Chiroptera; family Vespertilionidae; genus Myotis; species Myotis daubentonii. The sequence continues at coordinate 69,193,549 of NC_081847.1, read as the reverse complement.
TATACAGAAAGGAGACTTTATTTACCCATATTTTTATCCTTTTCCTTTTCTTTTTCTTTCTTCCTGATGCTTCAAGATTCCTTTTGTTTTTAAACCTCCTGTTTCAAGAACTTCCTGTGCCCATTCTTTCAGGGTAGATTTGCTGTGACAAGTCTTAGTTTCCCATCATCTGAGAATGTCGTGGTTTTCTCTTCATTCCTGAAGGCTATGCCCTCTGGATATAAAATGCTGGGTTGATATAGTACTTGGAAAATGTTGTGCCACTTCCTCTGGCCAATAGAAATTGACAAGCCTATTTTAAAATTGACATGTGAATGCCAAATTTATACATAGAAGCCAAAACAATCTTGAAAAATAAGAACAGAATTGGAGAACTTACACAACCTGATTTCAAAACTTACTGTAAAGCTACAGTAATCAAGACAGGAAGGAATTGGTATAAGATAGATATATCAGTAGCACAGAAAAGAGAATCCAAAAATAAATTCTCACACTTATTGTCAATTAATTTTTGGCAAAAGATATACTCTTTACAGTGGTGCTGGAACAACTGAATATCCATATGCATAATGGTTACTTTAGACCTTTACTTCATACCATACACAGAAATTAATTTACATTAGATCATACCTAAGTAAGAGCTAAAACCATAAAATTTCTAGAAGGAAACATAGGAAAGAATTTTAATGACCTTGGGTTAGGCAGCAAAAGCAAGATCTATAGAAGAAAAAATTTATAACTTAAAAATTTTGGTTTTTCAAACTGAACTACCAAGCAAAATAGAGACAGACTCATAGATAGAAATCAAGCAGACAGCTGGGAGGTGGGGGAGGAGGGCAGAGGTTGTGGAAGTGGAGGGATTCAGCAAAAAAGTAAAAAGAGAACTCATGGACAAGGACAACAGTGTGGTGATTGAGGGGGTGGAGGGGGATGGGTGGAGGTGGAGGAGGGCATAGAGAGGATAAATAGGGATGGGGGAATAAAATATGTAATTTAAAAAAATGATTCATCTAATTTTTTAATAAAAAACTTTTGTTTTTCAAAATACACCATTAAGAAAGTGAAAAGACAAGCTACAAACTGGGAGGTAATATTTTCAAATCATGTAACTGATAAGAACTTGTATCCAGTATATACAGGGTGTCCCAAAAACATGTATACAGACTTTAACAACTTATAGTTCAATTGATGTTTCTTTCTTTTCAGCCAAACTAAACTTTGAACAAAGGAAATTCATCCTAAAATGCTACTGGAAGTTTGAAATCCCAGTTGAAGTACATTTGGGGAAAATGTATACACACTTTAACTGCTGATAACTCAGTTTTCACTCCCTTTCAGGTTTAGCTGATTTGAAATAACGGGTGAAGCCAGACTAAGCTTTGAACAGAGAAAATTTATCCACTAGACTTTTTTGTGGGGATACATAAAAGATAAAGTTTACAGTACAGAACCAGCAACAGTTGACAAATTGAGGGCACACAAATACCAAACAAAATTATTCTTGATGTTTGTGATTCTATTGCATGCTATCGCAGTGCCTAGACCAGAAACGTCATCAGTTTTAAAAACAGGTGCTAATAAAAAAAAAAAAAGTATTAATTTCTGTAGATTCTTTTAAATTTTTAAAATGAAATATATGTTAATAAACACTTTATAATCACTCAAAGAATATATACATTTGGGGGGAAATAATATATATATGGAGTTCTTACAGCTCAGTAATGAGGATAAACCTAACTATTTTTAAATGGGCAAAAGATTTGAATAGGTCTTCATCAAAGAAGATATACGCATGGCTCATAAACATTAAAAAATGCCCAACATAGTTAGTCATTAGAGAAATGTTACTTAAAACCACAGCAAGTTACCACTACATACCTACTAGAAAAGCTATAATAAAAGACTGAAAAAGGAAGTGCTGGAGAAACTGGAAGGTAAAATGGCATAGCCACTTTGGAAGACAGTTTGGCCCTTTCTTAAAAAGTGAAACAAACTCATCACATGACTCCACAGTGCTACTCCTAGGGATCTGTCCCAGAGAAATGAAAACGTATATCCACACACGGACGTGTATGCAAATGTTTTTAGCAGCATTTTCCATAATAGCCAAAAACTAGATGTGGTGTTTCCATACTGTGGAATGCTATCCTATATAATAAAAGGCTAATATGCAAATTGTCCCCTCAACTAGGAGTTCCACCTGGAGTTCGACCAGGGGGTGGGGCCAGCCCGCCAACTGCCTGCAGCCCCTCCCCCCAGCTGGCAGGGCCTGCTCAGCCTGATGGGGCAGGCTGGCTGGACCCCACCTGTGCACGAATTCATGCATTAGGCCTATAATGCATAAACAGGAATGAACTGATATACATTAAGACATGGACAAACTTCGAAAGCATCAGCTAAGGAAAGAGGCCAGATACAAACACACGTGTATGGTCCCATTTCTGTGAAATTTCTAGAAAAGGCAAAACTCTAGTATCAACAAGAGATTAGTGACTGCCTGAAGCTGGAGAAGGGAGTGGGGGTGACAGAAAATAGCACAAGGGAACTTTGGAGTGATGGTAATGTTTTAAAACTGCATCGTGGTGACTTTAAAAATCATTCAACTGATACTTCAGTTTGGGGGAGTTTCACAGCATATAAATGGTGCAAAACAAAACTGCGGCATTATTTGCAATAACAAAAATGTGGAAGCAACCCACGTGTCCGTCAGTGGATGAAAGGATAAACAAGATGTGGTCTATACATACAAAGGAATATTGTTTAGCCTTAAAAAGAAGGAAATCCTAACAAGTACCATAACATGGATGAAACTTAAAGAGGTTATGCTGAGTGAAATAAGTCAGTCACAGGAGGACAAACACGGCATGATTACACTTATAAAGAGGTACCTAAAGTAGTCAAATTCATTAAGACAGAGTAGAAAAGTAGGTGCCAGTGACTGAGGGGAGGGTACATGGGGAGTTAGTGTTTCATGGGTAAATAATTCAGTTTTACAAGATGAAAAAAGTTCTGGGAATGGATGGTGGCGATAGTTGCACAACCATATGAATGCACTGAATACCACTGAACTGTACACTTAAAAATAGAAGGGTAAATTTTATGTACATTTTCCACATAATTTTTTAAAAATAAATCATTTTTAAAGCTTCATCTCATTTCTTTATCACCCAATTCTTTGATGAGGTATTATTTATTTTATTCATTGATTGAGAGAACTGGGGTTCAGAGAGATTTGGGAACTTGCCAAGGTCACAGGTTCCATCTTCCCAACATGTTGGACCTCGAAGACTGCACCTTTCCGCAGCATCCTCCTCCTCCCTATCCCCCTCTGACTGTAAGAAACCTCATCTGCACCCCTGTCCCTTTTCCCACAGGAACGGCAGGGATCTATCAAGGAGCAAATGGACTGACCGGCGCGGCGGGGTTCGGAAGTGTGCACCAGGTATACCCACCAGTTGTTGTCTCGGTTCTTTCCTTAAAAAGTCCCCTTAAATCAGGGCACCCAGAATGCCTTCTCCTGCCCATGACCCCCACCAGAAATCCAGTGTCTTCTTCCCAGGTTTGGATACCACAGGGAGACTGTAAATGGCCATGGGAAGGATACAGGAGGGAGGCAGAGAAATTGGATGACAGAGGCGATATTCTGTATTACATACTGACCTGAGCCCAGGACACCCATGGACTATTGAATCTAGAATGTAGGGATGCAAGGTGTCTGCTCTTTCGCAGACCTTGGGCTTCTCCAGGGTGAAAGCATCCCAGTGTGGAGTGCCCGGCACACAGTGGGGGCTTTATGAACGCTAGCTTAAATTGAACTAAGTCAGTACTTTAAAGATGAATGCTGGCTTGTAGTTTGATTCCCGGGGTTTCACTTTAGAGAGTGAATTCAGAATTGACCTGCCCAAGGTGTACGGGAACACTGTGTTATCTGTGCACCTTTGCTCTGTCTAAACTTATTTCAAAACAAAAGATTAAGTCCTGGCCCATTTTGCTCAGTGGATAGAGCGTTGGCCTGCAGACTGGGGGGTCCCAGGTTCAATTCCACCTACTTCATTTGCAGGCTCTATCTGGGCCACATGCGGAGGCAACCAATAGACGGGTCTCTCTCACAGTGATGTTTCTCTCTCTCTCTCTCCCTCTGTCTCCTCCACTCTCTCTAAAAATCAATGGAAAAATTATCCTCAGGTGAGAATTAACCACCACCACAACAAAAAGATTAACATGCTTTCAGGCTAGTGTTAAAACTACCCGAGGTAGAGGGCCTTTAGGAATATTTAACATATTTAAATATGGGGGATGCGCTATTTCTCCAGTGAGCTGAAGAATATAAATGACTTCAACCTTGGAATATGTGAAAATTAGTTCACATATTTTTGTATTATTTGCAGTATAATGTATACATAGATAAAATACTTGTACATTAAGGAGTAGTTTTTAAGGCACAGTTCTTCACCACTCAGAGTAAGTACTCAATTAGTTGATTTCACCATGGGAGCTTGTCAGAAATGCAGATCTCTAAATGCCACCCCCAGAAATTCTGACTCAGTAGGTCTGTGAGGGACCTGAGAAGCTGAACGTCCCACGAGTTCCTTGGAGGTTGGGAAGCACTGGTTTCTGGTGATGAAGCAGAGGTTTGAAACAATGGCTACTATGGAAGAGTTGGGAGGTCTGGTTGGCTTGAGCAGAGCTTGGTAAAAAAGGATTGGCACTCTTTGATTTGCTCTCCAAGTTTCCCTCATAGAAGTGTCTGGGTCCCTAATGCCATGTAGGTATCTGCACCCCTTATGAACCTAAAATGTCACTTAGTCTCCAGGGTATGTGGGTGTGTAGTCTTTATTACTCATTCATTTATTCTTTACTATCTAGTATTTATTGAGAGCCCGAATGTGCCCATCACTGTCCTGGGTGCCAGGCATACAGCAGTGAGCAAGACAGATGCTGCCAGGCCACACCCATGTCCCTCAGGGTGCACCTGCTGACCTCCAGCTGCCAATCTCTGCACACCTGGGTTGTTTTCTAGAACCAGTGCATGGGGCAGGCAGGAAGAGCCAGGGAACTGATACCCCTGGGAGCAGCTCTCAAAGTCTGGCTGGAGTTGGTGTCTGAACAACCCAGCTCCCTTGCTCCTTGGGGAGATCCTTCGAGATGTGTATTTTCTCTCATCCCAGCATTTCCCCGGGAGAATCCACTCCAGTCCCCACCTAAAGCCCCTGGATTGGCTGCTTTCCCTTTTCCCTTCTCTACCGCACTCCCCAACTGGTAATCTTTCATCCCATCCTTCTCTTGAGGTCTGCCTCTGGGGCAAGCCCCTGCCCTCGTAGAGCATTTATTCTGATGGGAGACAAAGAGAGTAGACCCATCCCACAAGGCCCCTCGCCTTCATCAGCCTGTGACTGGGCCAACTGAAGGGCCAAGACCAGACCACCTCTCTCACTCGCCACCTGTATGTTTCCCTTTCCAGGACTATCCTTCCTACCCTGGCTTCCCTCAGAGCCAATACTCCCAGTATTACAGCTCGTCCTACAACCCTCCTTACGTCCCAGCCAGCAGCATCTGCCCTTCCCCCATCTCCACGTCCACCTACGTCCTCCAGGAGGCATCACACAACGTCCCCAACCAGAGTTCTGAGTCGCTTCCAGGTATGTACAGTCACTGTCTGTGGTCATTCATGGCTGTGGTCTGAACTCTTACAAGAAGGAGGGACTGGACATAAGTCTCAGTTGTAATGAACTGGTCACCCAAGGGCTAAATCTAGTCTTCAGATATATATTGTTGGTGGCGTGCGTGCGTGCGTGTGTGTGTGTGTGTGTGTGTGTGTGTGTGTGTGTGTTTAATTGCACCCATATTTAAAAGTCAGAAATTTTTACCTAAAAATTCTAATTTCAACCTATGGAACCCACCTAGATTATGAGCAACACTTGGGAGAGTCCATATCCTGGCCCTTTGGTGATGCATATCCCTGTGCAACTAACTCATCAGCCTGTGGATTCATTTGTTCCACAAGTTCTACACACATGTCTTCTCTTTTATGAGATGGTTTGGGCTTATCAACATTTAAATGACTGATAGTAATAAATTAGAACATCCAAATGGAAAGAAATATCATTGAGTTTTGTTTTTGGTTTTGTTGTGTTGTTTTTGTGTGTGTGTGTGTGTGTGTTTTGTTTTTTGTTTTTTGTTTTTGTCTGAAACCTACTGATGTTATGGAGCTCTGTAGAGCTAAGCTAGCATGATGGTGTGTGGACCTTCATTCAATAAATATTAATTAGTTGCAACAATTGTTGCTTTTAGCCCTTGCATTTTTCCTCCCTGAGGATGAATTAGATATCCTTGGGTTGGCGATACATGGAGACAATATGGCCAAGCATTTTTAAGTCAACTTTTGAGGAAATTTAGGGCTTGAGCATTGATTTTGGCCATTGGGATCTTATTACAGAGTATTTAATGAATGCGTCATATCTATTTAGCAATTTCCAAAATGCTTCCTTTGAAGGGTGTGAAATTTAACAAACTTTTTTTGGTCATAATCTTGAAGTATCTTGGACCATCCTGCTTTTCAGAATGTGGCCTCCCCAAACCGGCTTCAGAAAGGAAATATAATCAGGAAATCTCCAAGCAAATTCCCCTTTCTGTAATTTGATGGGGAACTGGATTCCACAGGCTTACTCCACAAGAATTTGAGTCAGGTGGGAAGGTCATTTTTGTTCCCCATCAGAAGGGAACATAAAGACTCCTTGTGTCCCTTTGAAATTTTTCTTTATTGTTCTTCATGTAGCCCCTGGTCTAAAGTTCAATGGTAAGTGGTTGAGATGGTTTTTACTGTGAGTCTAATAAGCGCGCATAAAATCTAGTGACATAAATAATTGTCAGCTACAACCCAGATCCCGTCTCTTTTCCCCAGTGTTCGTCATAAAGGAAGAGCATTGCGCGCACACGCACACACACCCAGGCACTCCCCTTTTGAAATTACTCAGGATCTCCTTGAGTGCTTGGTTCCAAGCTCCAGAGGCTCGAGAGGTTTATGTATTACAGTTAGATCTCGCTCACTCGCATGGCCTGGTGCTCGTCTCCCCCCGGCCCCCAGCCCCGCTGCAGTGCACTCTGCATGGACATGCACTGACAGTCATATGAAGCCCCAACAATTTGTAGATGATTGCAGGGCGATTTGCTGATGTAGAGGGCAAAACCTGAACATCTGATGTTACTCAAGAGGAAAGACAAATCAGTAGTGTGGCTTTAGAACTTTTTTCTTTTAAAATCTTTAAGTATGATACAAATTATCTAAAAGGAAGTGGGAGGATTTTTTTAAACTTCTTAGATCATTTCCTTTAGTCAATAGGAGAAAAGTTTTTTAAATCTCTGAAGAAGAAGAAACTTGGACGCTCCTCCATGCAGTTTGGCAACCTCTAACAACATTAAAAATGTGTGTCCTCTTTAACCCAACTTTTCTACTTGTAGAAATTTATTTTAAAGATAAATTCCCACATAGGTCCAAAGACTTAAGTGAAAAGGATATTTATTGCAGCAGCATAATAGCAAAAGACTGGAAATGACATTAACAGGAGTCTGGTTAAATAGTTCATGGTGCATCCACCAGTGACATACTATACATCTCTTAAAAAGAGTAAACTAGAGCCCTGGCTGGTATGACTCACTCTGTTGACTGGGCTCTGTCCTATGCACTGAAAAGTTGCTGGTTCAATTCCCAGTCGGGGCACACACCCGATTTGTGGGCTCAATTCCCAGGGGGCGTGCAGGAGGCAGCCTATGGATTGTTCCACTCTCACATTGATGTTTCTCTCGCCTTCTCCTTTTCTGTCTTCCTTTCCTCTCTCTCTCTCTCTCTCTAAAGATCAATTTTTAAAAAATTTTTAAGAGTAAACTAATAAAAATAAAGAATTTTTTTAAAAAAAGAGTAAGCTAGATATATCTACACTAACGTGACTCTCTCTCTGAGTGATTATGAGAGTTGGAAAAAAGCAACGTGCAGAACTATGTGTATAATATGATCCTGGGTCTTTTTAAGTATAGTTTAATACCCATATTTGCATAGGAAATTTCTGGAAGGATTCAAAGGCAACAGTTAACATTTTCTCTGGAGAGGGAATTAGAGGAAAGAGGAGACTAGATGTTACAGACAGTCTGTAGTCCACTCCATTCAACAACAGCAAAAGACTTTTTTTTTTAGTACACATGAGACATTTACCAACATAGACATATTCTGGGCTTTAAATCAAGTTTCATTACATTTAAAAGGATTCAAGTCATATAAATAATGTTCTCTGAAAACAGTAGAATTAAATTAGAAATAAATAACAGACATGTTTTTGGAAAATTCCCAAATATTTGGAAGGTAAATAACACACTTTTAATAACCCATTGTGTGGTGGTTAATTTTGTATCAACTTGAATGGGCTAAGGGATGCCCAATCACAGGTAAAACGTTATTTCTAGGTATTTCTAGAAGAGATTAGCATATGAATCAGTAGACTAAATAAAAAAAAAACATCGCTCTCACCAATGTGGGTGGGCCTCATCTAACCCACTGAGGGTTTATGTAGAGCAAAAAGGCAGAGGCAGGGCAGTCTCACTCACTTCTTGAGGTGGGACCTCCGTCTTTCCTTGACCTCAGACATTAGGGCTCTAGGTTTTCTGGCCTTTGGACTCCAGAACTGACATCAGGGACCTCCCGAGTCTCAAGTCTCCAGCCGCAGATGGGGAGTTACGCCATCAGCTCCCCTGGGTCTTAGGCATTTGAACTCAAAACTGTGATTTCGTTTGTTTAAAACTATAGCAAATGCAAACTAATTTACACAGAAAGAAAGCAGATCAATTGTTGCCTGGGCAGAGAGGAGGAAGCGATTACAAAGGGATTATAAGGACACTCTTGGAAGTGCTGAATTTGTTTATTATCTTGACTGTAGTGATAGTTTTATAGATTTATACATATGTCAAAAGTTATCAAATTGTGCACTCTAAATATATGTGATTTATTGTATATCCATTATATTTCAATAAAGCTGTTAAATAGTTTTAAAAAACATAAAAAGGGAAAAATAAGAAGAGTAGAATGACTCCAAGAAAGGTTTACATACATTGCTCTAGCCTGTGTACCTGACTGTGACCTTGAACTTTGACCCTTCATTCTCAAGAATGTATATAATGTGTGGAAAACGACTGGTTATTTTGGCACCTCTAATAAATTGGCTTTACATTTACTTTATTTAGACATTTCTAGGTAGCTGCTGTTTCCCCCACTTTTTAAAAATGTTTGCTTGGATTTTAATGGTGCCTACAAATGTTTTCTAAGCTCCCATCCTTAGAACTACCAAGTCAATGAGGATAAACCTTATTTATGTGACTCTAAGCATCTGTGAATATGTTTACTGTCTGTTCCTCATGGTCCAGAAGAAAGTCTTTGCTAGATCGATGTTTGGGAACCTCTGATGCTGTATCCTGAAAATGATGGGGAGTTGGAGACAGCCCAGCAGTCCTGACAACTCAAAATCACGTCTCTTCTTACCATGTTCTTAGTCTGCTAAGAAGTTTTATAAATATTAAATAAACCAAGTTCAATCCTCAGGGTTTTGGAGGGAAATAATCCTTTCAGGGCAGGAAAAAACTCAGTCCATTGCCAAGTATTTTAGACAAAAGCATTTCCCCCTGATGATCCAAACCCTGGCAATTATGGAAGGAGAGGTGGAGTCTATATTTGGGAGCTAAACAAGCAGCTGGACAGTGAGAAAGTGGGATGGGATGTCCTCTAAGGTTCCATGCTGGTCTACAGTCTGTCACTCCAGTAACAAGGGCAGGCCCAAGTTTTAGCTCCGGCTCTACCATTGATTTGCAGGGTAACCACAGACTTCCATCATCTCACTAAGCCTTAGTTCCCTCATTAGTTAAATAAAGATAATGAAGTATAATTTTAAAAACCATGTATTTAAAATGTATGTGCTTAGCCCGGCCATTGTGGCCCAGTGGTTGGGCTTGACCCATGAACCAGCAGGTCATGGTTCGATTCCGGTCAGGGCACATGCCCAGTAGGGGCATACAGGAGGCAGCCGATCAATGATTTTCTATCATCATTGATGTTTCTCTCTCTCCCTCTCCCTTCCTCTCTGAAATCAATAAAAACATATTTTTTAAATGTATGTGCTTAAAAAACAATACAACTTGGGTGCTGACTTTGGGACCTGAGTCCCAGGAGGGTGCTGCTCACGTATTGGGGTCCTTTGACCATTGCCCAAGGGCATGAGCGTGGCAGCCTCTCAACACCCCGAGTCCAAAAACACCCTATTGATGAGAAGCAGCCAGTGCCCGCCCTCTGTCCTGCACCTTCTGACTGATCCTTGCATGCATGTGGGTCGAGTTGAGCATTTCCTAATTGCCAGCCCTGTATTGGATGTATAGAATCTCATTTAATTCTCAAAGGGACAAGTCTCTCAACAAGTAAAGCTTAAAGGAGCAAGCTGCATAGGGACAGGAACATAGAGAATTCTCCAACACCCGCCAAACCGGCCTCGGCGGGAGAGGGGTCTCTTAATGGTAGAAGAATTTGAGGCCCGGCCACATATAAATATTACTTTTCTTCCTCTATTAGTGTATTCATTCCCCTGGTGTCCTCACCCTCACTTTACTGAGATCCTTGTTCAGATGCCCGCTTATCCACGAGGCCTTCCCTGACTAGCCCCATATATATCAGTCACCTCCCACACTCCCTGTTCCCCATGCACTTGGTTCATTCTCTGTAAGGCATGTCCCCACCTGGCACGTTATATATTTACTTGTTTGTCTAACGTCTCTCCTCTCTCTAGAGTGTAGGTGCTATGAGAATCAGTAAATGTTCGTTGGCCGAATGAATGGGCAACTTAAGAGCCTGGCAAGAGTAATTTTGATTCTACGTGATCTTTGCCTTCGATGCTGCCTTTGGGACCCACCGCTTTGGCGTTTGACAGTTCTGATCTGCTATTTCCCGGGAGGAGACTCTCAGCCAAGCTTCTCTTTCCCCCACCAGGTGAATATAACACGCACAACGGACCTTCCACGCCAGCAAAAGAGGGAGACACAGACAGGCCACACCGGGCCTCCGACGGGAAGCTCCGAGGCCGGTCTAAGCGGAGCAGTGACCCCTCCCCAGCGGGGGACAACGAGATCGAGGTAACTCCGGCTGCCGCTGACGTGGTGAACGTAATCTCCACCTGTGGCCTGAACAGAGGGGCAGGGGGCAGGGTTCTGTCCAAGCACATGGAGGAGAAGGCCGTTTGCATTCACAAAGCCCAGTTACAGAGAAAAGAGCCCTTGGAGGGAAAGTGGGGAAGAATTGGGCTGGCCATAGGGAAACACCATTGACTGACAGGCTAGGAAAAGTGAGTGCCCTGAAGATAGTAAGCAACAGTGTGGTTCTCCAGCAAAAGCAGCAGCAGAATCCTCAGGGACTAGTGAAAACCCAGCCTGCTGGGCCCCACCCCCAGAGTTTCCAATTCAGTAGATCTGGGGCAGGGCCTGAGAATTTGCATATCTAACAAGTTCCCTGATGCTGCTGGGTTGGGGACCACACTCTGGGAGCCCCTAATACACACAACAATGGGCAGTGGACCTTCCCAGCTGGGTCAGAGTGGTTCTTAACCCTGGCTCCACAGTGGAATCACCTGGGGTGCTTTTACAGTATAGATGCCCAGGCCCCACCCCAGAGTAATTAAATAGACATTGCAGGGAGTTCTGAAAGCTCCCCTAGCGGTTCCAATATGGCCTAGATCAGCGGTTCTCAACCTGTGGGTCGCGACCCCTTTGGCAGTCGAACGACCCTTTCACAGGGGTCGCCTAAGACCATCCTGCATATCAGATATTTACATTACAATTCATAACAGTAGCAACATTACAGTTATGAAGTAGCAACAAAAATAATTTTATGGTTGGGTCACAACATGAGGAACTGTATTTAAAGGGCCAGAAGGTTGAGAACCACTGGCCTAGATATTTTTCTGCCTAGAGACAGGAGGCTGGCTCAGATGAGTGCGCATGGTTCCTATGATTCTGCGATTCTCAGTGGTTCTCAGCCTGGGCTGCACCTGGAATCTCCTGGGAGCTTTGAGAAATCTTCGTGCTCAAGCTGGACCCCAGCTCAATTAAATCAGCCTCCCTGAGGACGGGACCCAGGCATCGGGATTTTAAGCTCTCCGGGTGATTCTGGCGTGTGCCCCAGGCTGAGAACGGCTGACGTAAGGGATGCACCAATCTTTATTGTAATAAAGCAGGTGTAGGGTTATTGGTCAGGCACTGACATTTGCAAAAAACAAACAAACAAAAAATAAAAGCATGAGAGAGGGAGAAAGTACAGAGGCCAGATGGATGCAAAAAAAAAAAAAGATAGAGGCAACTGTTATCTGTCAGGGGAGAAAAATGAGCATGTGCAGTAGTTTGTACTTATTTGCAAAAGGCATTCATTCGTTGTCTTGAGTGTGCCGTAGGAATGTGTATCGTATTTCAAAGGCAGTGTCAGTGCCGAAAACTCAAAAGCATCATCATCGTCGTCACATCCCTATTCCTTATCCAGTCCAATTCATGTAACAGCTACAAAGCTCAGCCCGCACATTCAGATATGCTATGAAAGACCATTTTCATCATTTCTTTACTATCAAGGTAATTTTGACCCTGAGTCCCCATCCCATCTGGGTGGGTAGAAAATACCATCTTACTATTGGAGCCCCTCCCCTCCCAGAATTGTGTGAGAATTTCGGGGTCTAAGAGGTCTCAGGAAACAGAAGAAGAGCTTCTCATGCCCAGTGTGGCTTGGTCACTGCCACCCTCCTCACTGCCAGTGCCTGCTGTGGTCAGTGCAAGTCCACCCCTCTCTGGGGTTTCCATGCTGTACGTCAGGCATGGAAATGCTTGTTGAGGACAAGAACCTTGGACTATGAGCTACAATCCTTTGGTTGTAAGCAACAGAATCCAGTACTGGTTACTTAAGCCAAAAGGATTTTACTGGGAGGAAGTCATGAAACCAGGGTTAGAAAGAACAGTCACAGGGAACCCTCGGGATGCCAGCCGCTGCTGGAGGCGAACCATTTGATTCCAGTGCCACGCCACTGCATGTTCCAATGCAAGGAGACAGCATCCCATGGGCCTGGCGGGGCTCTTATGCTTGGCTCCGATGGACAGTCCGGCCAAGACAGCACACAGCGGACAACGAAGCAAACTAGTGCTCTTGTAAGGGGCGGCGGGGGTGGCAGGGGGGAGCGGTGTGCGCTGGGGGCCCAAATAATAGATGCTCACCACCAGGGCATTTGATATTTACCCAGTATTCACTGGTAGGGCTGTACTAGTTAGCTAGTGTTCACTGGTAGGGCTGTGTTCTTAGCCAGTGTTCACTAGTAGGGCTGTAGTGGTTATTGGCAACTGGTGTCTGTCCCGTCTTCCTAGATGTTAAATATTTGGGACTTCATGCTTGTCCCCTACATTTGGTCAACTTCCCGCAGCCATCTCCTCTGAGAGTTGACCACCCTGGGGGCCTGCCACATGGGACTGTTCTCAATCCAGGGGATTTTGTCCTTGCTTTTCCTTTAATTCTTAAAGGCCCCCACCTTCCAAAATTGGGGAGACATTGCACAATCCCTTCAGCAAAAGAGGAAATGTTTTGACTCCAGGCTGTCCTTGCTTTCTGCCCTCCCATATTCCTGAGGGTTTTCTACCAGCTTGAAGTTGCAAAGCTATAGAAATCACCCAGAGCAATCCATACTTTAATATTTAAAAACAATGATTCAGCCAGCTAACATGGTTTCTGCTCTTGGTAGGGGATGGTGGGGTAAAAAGACATTTTTTCCATGAAACTGAGAGGGAGGTGGAGGTGGCATGGAAGTCGCGGATTGCAGGGTGATATATTCTGGAAACATCTGCTTCTCGATTCCAAAGTAAGTACCACTGGGCAGGAACAGTTGAAAAGGTGTGAGCCGTGTTTCACTTCTGTGCTGCTTGTCACATGGAGGGTTTGCACGGTCGCACCTCCTAAGTCTTGGCAGTTTTGCTAATGACTGAAGCCCATGAGACAGAAATTATGTACAGAAGTGGAAAGGAGGAAAATTCTGAGTGTGTATTAGTTTAAATCCCTCGACTTCAGGTGCCAGAAACCAACTTGAGCTAGCTTAAACGAAAAAGCAGAATTTATTTTAAGGATACACAGGTTCTCTTAGAACCCAAGGAGAGGGTACAGTGGAGTATCAGCAAGACCACAGGTAGCCGGGGCAAGGAGCTGCATTTACACTTCTCTCCCCATGTGTCACAGTGAAGGTGCTAGAATCTCCAAGCAATCATGTCTTTTGAGTGCCCCATGCACAGGTTACTGGGCACAGCCCATTCTGCTTTTTTAAAAAATACGTTTTTATTGATTTTTAGGAGAGAGGAAGGAAGAGGGATAGAGGGATAGGGACATCTATGAGAGAGAAACATCATTGACCAGCTGCCTGCTGCATGCCCCCTACTGGGGATCGAGCCCGCAACCCAGGCATGTGCCTAAAGGGAATAGAACCAGTGACCTCTTTGTTCCTGGGTTGATGCTCAACCACTGAGACACACCAGCCAGGCTTATTCTGCTTCTAACTGAAGCCAGGTCCTGCAAAAGTGTTCTCTTTCCATCTTTCACCTCTTTGTTCCTCTCTCTCTCTGCAGACTGGCCTTCCCTGTCCTTCAGATGGAGCCTCCAGCAACCACCCAAAGATGATTAATTTCCTTCTAGGCCCTAATTTTAAGTTCCCAAGGCAAGGCCTCTGACTCAGATGGGGTTAGGGACCCGTCCTAGACCAAACCCAGTGGGCTAGGAAGTAGGGTTACCTGCAGAATGGCCCCAGGAACTTACTCACTAAGGATCGAGGCCAGGGGAATAGAGAGGAGGCTAGTGGGAGACAGGGACAGGCCTTCTTCAGGGGAGATGTAGTTAAATTGATTGAGCCTGCATTAAATTTGAAAATATTCGTTGATTTTTTTTTAATTCTCTTACTAAAATGTGTAAGTTTAACTGATCCAACCTAGTTAGTTCAGATAAATTAGGACTTGCATATTTAAACCTCAGAAGCCCTCCTCAAAAACAGTGCTTTTTAAACATTTTTTTACTGTGACCCAAAATAAGAACTATACTAAATACCATGACCCAGCATATACATATACTTAAATATATAACGAGACAAAAAAAAAACTCACAAAAATAATACGCAGGTCTGCTGTTTGAAAATCCCTGCACTAACTGACATTTTTACTTCTAGATACCGCCCTTCTCTTTATTTTTAAAGGCGTGGCAAGTGCTAAGGAATAAATACAGCCCCTGAACTCCAGAAAGGTTTTAAAGGTCGCTCGTTGACAGTGGCACGCTTAGCAGGTGCCTTTGTCCCCCATTCTGACCTTGCCCAAGACTAGCTATGTAAGTGATCACTAGGCCTTTTGTTCTTAAAAATAATGATCACCAAAGAAACTAAGATGGCGGCATAGGGAAACACCAAAATTGCTGCCTCCTACAACAACTTCAAAACACAATAAAAAGACAAAACGGACATCATCCAGAACTTGCAGGAAGGCTGGCGGAGTGGAAATTCTACAACTGGAAGGAAAGAGAAAAGCACATTGAGGGTCAGGAGCTGCGGAAGTAAAGTGCAAAGGTACAGAGGCTCGAGAGTGCCCGGAAAGGGGCCGGTACCTGAGGACGCGGCTGTCTTTTTGAATCGGGAGGGAGTCACAAGCTCCTGACTGCTCTGAACTTCGGTTCCAGGGTGTCTTTGGGGACCCAGGATTCATACGGGGAGAAACTGGACTGTCTGGCAGCGGGCAGAACTCGGAACTTGAGGGCGGCTTTCCCTCAGAGGTGCTTGCAGCAATTAAATTATTAGGACACTGAGACGCGTGCGGCCCCTTAGGGCAGGGCTGAGAATCCGCCATAGTTCCTTGCTCCACCCTTTGATTCCCTGAGACCCCGCCCCACCCAGGCTGCAGCAGAGGCTTTTGCATATGAATGCCCTGGCCCTTTGCAACCTGAAAATTACCTAACAAACTGCAGCTGGGCCAGACAGACCCAGAACTTCCAAGAGAAGGCCCAAGGCCCCACAGCAGCTTGCATTGCTTCACAGCTGGGCCTCATCAGGGCACGTCCAAACTCCAAAAAAGGAAGGGGAATCTGCAGATCTCTTCATAGCTCCTACTGGGTAACCTCCAAGTGCCAGTGTACCCAGTGGTCAGAGGGGGACCATCCGGATTACAACTCCTCAGATCCATAAGGGACACACCCAGGGGGCAGACTCAGTGAGCACCAAAGCCCCACTGAAGCAAGTCTTGCCCCAGAAGGGTATCTTCAGCACAGAAGTTCTCCCACTGCAGACACAGCTGATTCTCACTGCCAATTGGCCTGGAGGTCAATTCCTCCCAGTGATCCTACAACAATCAAGGCATAACTACAACAAGACTGTGCACAAAGCCCACAAGGGGGTGCACCAAGAGTGTCCACCTCAGGTAACGGGGGAGGCTGAGCCACTGGGCCCTACAGGACACCTAACACACAAAACCACTCTACCAACACAGGGAAGCATAAAAAAAATGCGGAGACAAAGAAACAGGTCACAAATGACAGAAATGGAGGAAAGCAAACGACTGGATATAGAGATCAAAACCACGTTTATAAGGTTTTTCAAGAATTTTCTGGAAACCGCCGATAAATTTAGTGAGACCCGCAAGAAATCTAGTGAGACCCTCGAGGATATGAAAAA
Source organism: Myotis daubentonii (assembly GCF_963259705.1). Lineage (NCBI taxonomy): Eukaryota > Metazoa > Chordata > Mammalia > Chiroptera > Vespertilionidae > Myotis > Myotis daubentonii. The sequence goes on along the minus strand of NC_081847.1, from coordinate 69,176,810 downwards.
GGACCAACTAGAAATTAAGCATACACTGACTGAAATAAAGAATAATATACAGAGATCCAACAGCAGACTAGAGGATCCCAAGAATCAAGTCAAAGATTTGAAATACAAAGAAACAAAAATACCCAACCAAAAAAGAAAAAAGATTCCAAAAATATGAAGATAGTGTAAGGAGCCTCTGGGACAACTTCAAGCATACCAACATCAGAATTATAGGCATACCAGAAGAAGAGAGAGGGCAATATATTGAAAACCTATTTGAAGAAATAATGACAGAAAACTTCCCCTACCTGGTGAAAGAAATAGACTTACAAGTCCAGGAAGCGCAGAGAACCCCAAACAAAAGGAATCCAAAGAGGACCACACCAAGACACATCATAATTAAAATGCCAAGAGCAAAAGACAAAGAGAGAATCTTAAAAGCAGCAAGAGAAAGAAAGTCAGTTACCTACAAGGGAGTACCCATACGACTGTCAGCTGATTTCTCAACAGAAACCATGCAGGCCAGAAGAGAGTGGCAAGAAATATTCAAAGTGATGAATAGCAAGAACCTACAACCAAGATTACTTTATCCAGCAAAGCTATCATTCAGAATAGAAGGTCAGATAAAAAGCTTCACAGATAAGAAAAAGCTAAAGGAGTTCATCACCACCAAACCAGCATTATATGAAATGCTGAAAGGGATTCTTTAAGAAGAGGAAGAAGAAAAAGGAACTCTTACCATTTGCCACAGCATGGATGGAACTGGAGAGCAGATAAATACCACATGATCTCACTCATTTGTGGAATATAATGAACAACATAAACTGATGAACAAGGACTGATCCAGAGACGGAGAGGCATTGATTGGACTGTCGGGCCTTGGAGGGAAGGTAGGGGAGGGTGGGGGTAAGGGGGAAAGATCAACCAAAGGACTTATATGCAAGCATATAGGCCTAACCAATGGACACGGACAACGGGGAGGAGGGGGGGGTGAGTGCATGAGTGGGGGGGGGGTAGAGGGTAACGTGGGGATAAGGACACATATGTAATATCTTAATCAATAAAAAAATATATTTTAAAAAATAAATAAATAAATAATGATCACCAGAAAAATTAGGACACAGTATGAAAAATGAAGTCCAAGATAAATAAATAAAATAAATATCAAGAAAGGTGAAACAGAAAGGAAATGTTTAAAATTCTGATTGGTTTTCTTATAAAGATTCAAGATCTTGCATTCTTAAACTAAGAGGCAGAGCTGTTGGGAAAGGGACACTCAAAGACAAACAAAGAGTAAGTGTAAATTATTAAATGACAGCAAGAATCAGAAGTTTAATAGAAGAGTTGGAAGAGAAAGTTTAAGAAATCTATCAACAAAAAAGATAAAATTATAGAAAATACATTTTTTAAAGATAAGCAGCATCGACTCAGGATGTCTAATTTGACTATTGGAAATTCCAGAAAGAGAGAACAGTGGAAAAGATGGAAAGAAATTATTGAAAGAAATAAGATTGGAAATGTGAACTGTATGAATGAAAAAAGACTACACCTAAATATATCTTCATGGGATTTTGAGGATACCAAGTATAAAGAAAAGATCCTTCAAAAAAAATTCTAAAGAGAAAAGAAGTAAAACCTACAAAGGAGTGAGGACCAGTGAAACATTGGACTACTCATCAGTCACGCAAGCTGAGGAATTCTTTCAGAGGACTAGAGGGCTTTGTTTTCCTATTGGAATTCTGTACCCACAGGAAATGTGGAGCAAAATGAAGATATCACCAGGTATGCAAGAATTCTGGAAAATTATTTTTTATGAACCCTTTCAGAAGAAGAAACTCAAAGATGTACTCAAGCACAACAAGGAAGAAAAGCAAGAAAGAGATTTGGGATCTAGGAAACAGCAGATCTGACCCAGAAGTAACAGTCATGCTAGCTAGGCAGCAAGCCTAAAGATGGCCCACACCATGTTAGAGCATTCTGTCACGGAGGATGGACAACTTCGATACCGAGGGTGTGGCTGAATTTGAGATTCTAAGGAAGGCACATTAATGGAAACGTGAAAAAATTATGGCAATTTAATAAACGCCAGCAAAAACAAAAAAGTTATATCTAACAGATATGATTCCTATGTGAACAAACTGAGAGATGGCATCATTTTAATTGGATGGAGTGCAAGAAAGGAGAATATGGCCCTGATGGCAGGAACAGCCTTCTTGAACTGGCTCTGGAGTTAGCACATCGGACCCCTAGAGAACAAAGCGAAATTCTAGTACAGTTGCTTGCTTGGCAGTGAACAGTCTTCACAAGATGTGAGTGCTCTTTGCTGGTTACCAACTTGTAAAAGCAACATAAAGACAGAGCAGAGAAGCCTTAAGTGTAGTTATTAAACCAAATGCACAAACCAGTTTGTCCACACTGACAGTGCTGAAGTAAGGCAAGAGCTGATTGAGAGGGGAGGGAGTAGGGGAAAGGCTAGGGACTCCGATATTCATATCTTCATATTGGGTTTACTGTTTTAGCCAAGGAAGAACATCCACAGCTGATGGAATGGAAAATAGAGGCATTCTTGTATGGGGAAAAATAAACCCACATCTTTCAGATTGCCAAGTCGAAAGATACTGTCTAAAGTTGGCACATCAGTAAACAAAGATATGTGTTATTTTAGAGTTAACCAACAGAACTGCTAAAAAGAGAAATGGTCAGAAGTAGTTGGACTTATGGTGAGCTGTGAATGTAAAATGCTAATATTTCATTTTGTCAAATGAGTTATAGGATTTTTATTGCTGTTTCTGGACTGAACTTTTCCTTTTTTGAGCTTTTATGTGGAAGGCAAGAACAGGCTTCTTGGTTCTGGCATTGACTGGGTTGAGAGGAGCCCAAAACTTGGCCATCAACATACTCTTTACACAGCTGAGGTTGGAAGGGACGTAAGGACGCATCAGTAGGTCGAATGTTTTATGACTTAAAGATAATGTTTTTCAAGACTTCTTTTTCCTCCAGGGAATTAATTCCTGCAGACATTAAGTCAGACGCAAGTGAGTCCATTTGTCTCCATTCTCTTCCTCTCTTTTTATCACAGCGTGTGTTCGTGTGGGACTTGGATGAGACAATAATTATTTTTCACTCCTTGCTCACGGGGACTTTTGCATCCAGATACGGGAAGGTAAGAATCCATTTGTCTCTCTTTTTTTCCAACATGACTTTGTGTGCAGCTGATCTGTCCGGGGAATTGTGGGGGCAGTTTATGAGGCAGCTTCTCTAACAAAAGCAGTCCCTTTGGGCCTGCCTATGTTGGAGAAAGCCTATGGAATTTCCCCTTGACATGTGAAAATTTAATTAGCTTTCCCTTCCGTTGTCTCCCATGCCTTTTCTTCCAACACATGAAGCATTCAACAACCCACTTGATAAGCTATAAGCTCATAGTTGTTGGCTACCTTCTTTCTAAGAGGGCCAGGATACGCTGCAGCCCAAACCAGTAATCCTAGCTTTAAATAAAATGAGGTGAAATCTTTTTCTTCTTCCCTGTTGTTTATCTTAGTGTCTCCAGCAGATGCATTTAATTTTCCTTCCGTTTTTTTCTGAGATGAGGGGGAGGCATTTTGTCAGCTCCAGCATGGAACTTAGCAACAGCTTTGCAAATGTATCCTTGACAAATTATGTTGGGGAACCATTCCCTTACAATTCTGGGCAATTGCTGTGGGCTGATTGGTGGTGAATGGAAGAAACATTGAAACCACCTGAAGAATGCAAAAATGGACCCAACTGCTAACACCCAACCCCTGCCTATTCTTTGCATTCACCCTGTGGGCTTCCCAAGAAAACACGTGTGGATGCGCCAGATGTCTGCCCTCCCCTCAGGGAGACAGGTGGGGGTGGGAGGGCGGAGCTTCCGAGGACTGGCGAGTCCCCATCTCATCCGGGGTGAACACCTATTGGCAGCTGCTTCCACGCCTGGGTAGGAACCATGAGACTCACCAGCGCCTGGAAAATATTTCTGTTTCTGTTTAGAGACCAGGAATATGATTTGACATCACCTCATGGCTTTTCCAGCTGCTCGTGTTTTTTATGGGAGGTATAACAAGCTGGATGTGCAATTAGCAAGATAGATTTATCGTCTGCCATTATGTTGTAAAGAATATAAAAATGGTGTTGGTGGTGCAGAAATCTCTTATGGTTGTAGGAATGCCGTTAATATGTCTAGCAGTGCCTGCGGGAAGTCCGGCATGCGTGTTTGGTCTGTGCACAGGTTAGGTAAAGGAGGGCAGAGTCAAGCTGCAGAAAACGCCCAGAGTGGAGTTGGCCACCATTGCCAAAAGGGGGGCTGCTCAAGGGGCTGCTGTAGTGAGTTGCTCTCTAGGTCTTGGTGTTCTGTGGTTTTTCTACCCATCCTCACCCTGGTCAAGTCACCTTCCCTAAAAAGCATTGCTTCACTCTCCTAGCCCTTAGAGATAGCCCACTCTGAAGTTCTGCACCTAGTGCTTTGTCATCTTAAGGATGATTTTTGTCTGTGTCCCACCACCGCTTCTTAAACCAAATTGCGGGCTCCCTCAAGACAGGGACAAAGCCAAGAGCTGCTTTCAAAACCCCATGCCACCTGGTCCATATGTTCCTCATTGCCAACCACCTCTCCAACCCTAACACCTAATTCCAGCTACCTTCACCTCCAGCTATCTGGTCTCCCAGCTCCCACTCTTGCCCTTTACAGCCCCCCGCACAAGCCTGGTCCTATCACTCCCCCTACTGAAAAACCATCAGTGGGCTCCCCATTGACAAGCCCTGACCCCACCCTCCAGGGCTCTTCAGGAGCTGGCTCTTGCCCCACTCTCTCTAGCCCCATCTCCTCCTACTCATCCTGAGTTGCTTTCTGTCCTTGAACCTGACACGTTCTCTCCCATATCTGCTGCACTTCTCCCAGAAACAGAGCCTCAGACAAATGAGTGCCAGTAATTTATTTGGGGGTAGGTTCCAAGAGACACCCGATGCAGAGGGAGGAAATGAGGCAGCCCATGTAGCGTGCATAAATAGTTACTATGGTCACTGGGGTTCGATCCCACTGGGAACCCTCAGAGTTGACCCACCCAAAGAATGAGGGTGCTGGGATATTTATCTACAGGTTCCCTTCTATCATGGGTTGAGGGCAGAGAAAGCCTTTGCATATACAGGAATGGTGACAGCTGAGGGGACCTGGAAAAGAGGCACATTAGAAGCCTTTGCTATATCTAGAAAGTTCTTTTACAAGGTCAGATTTATTTATCTTTTCAGTTCCTCCAAGAGGACTTTCCATCTAAATTGCATCTCTCCCCATAACTGTATTTTTCATTTATAATCATAATTCTATACTTATTGTCTTTATCCCTCCTAGGATATATGTACTGTGAAAGCAGGGACCATGAACATTATTTTATCAACCCAACAAGTCAATGCATGGGCCAGAATTGCTCAATAAATATTTGCTGCATGAATGAATCAGCATGATTCTCTAGAATGAAAGCTGTGTGACGACAGGCACTCTTTCTCCTGTTTTGTTTGTTGCTTTATCCCCAGGGTATAGAACAGTGCCCCCCACATAGTGGGCATCAAATAAATATTTGTTGAATAAAGGAAGGAAGGAAGGAAAATAATACCAAAACAAAAGATTTCTAACTGATGGCCGCCAGCCAAATTCAGCCTGCAGACATTTTTAGTTTGGTCTCTAGAGTGCTTGGAAAAATGTGAATTTGTTGCCAACACTTAAAAATCAGGAGACTGCACAGACCAAAACAATCTAGATTTCTAGCTCTTCTTGAAAAATTAGAAAGTCTGGCAATCCTACATTCCCAAAGGCAGCTATCAGCAGGAGCAGAGTAGCAACTGCTTTTATTACCAGGCTGTATGCTCTCCAGCCCGTCCACAGCCCCAACCTGGCCTATTTAATTTGTTTATGGGGCCCTCCTGGCCCCATTAGCATCTGAATTTCTTTCTTCTTTTTAATGCCATATCATTTTTAAAAATATATATATATTTTTTATTGATTTCAGAGAGAAAGCAAGAGGGAGAAAGAGATAGAAACATCAATGATGAGAGAGAATCATTGATTGGCTGCCTCCTGCATGCCCCACACTGGGAATCAAGCCCGCAACCCAGGCGTGTGCCCCCGACAGGAATTGAACCTGGGACCCTTCAGTCCACAGGCCATCAGTCTATCCACTGAGCAATACCAGCTAGGGCTAGCATCTGAATTTCAACATTCATCCTAAAATTACAGAACCACAGAATGTCAGAGCTGGAAGGACCTAGGAGACCATCATGCCCAATTAGTCTTCGTAGTACATAAAGAGAAACTGAGGCTCAGCAAAAGATCATCCAGGACAGAATAAGAGTCAGACTTCAGGCTCACTTGCCTCCTATGCTCTCAGAATGTACAGGGGAAACTGAGGTGAGAAGCTATTGGAGCCCCCAGGTGTCCTGTGCCATCTTCATTATTCTTGTAGAATTCCCCCCTCTCTCCTCCATCTCTCTCTTAGGTGAGAAATGAGTATTTTTTACTTACTAAATCCAGCAACCCTGAGAGAGATTCAAAATAACTGTGGCTTAAACAAGATAGAAGATTCCCCTAGCCTAACAGGTATAGCAGTTCAAGCTGGCAAGGCTGCTGTAGGGTTCCAGGGAACTTCTGTCTTACTCTTTGCCATCCCTGGAGCATTGCCCTCATTGCCAAGATAAGACATAGCTCACTCTGTGTCTGGATTCTAGCCAGTTAGAAGGGGAAAGAAGAAAAGGTGAGTTCACCGCTCTATCTTTCATTTTATTTCATTTTTTTGCCCCTCTCTTTAAAGGCCAGACCCAGAAGTTGCACATATCATTTCCACTCACATCCCATTGGCTGGAATTTGATCACATGGCCACACCTAGCTGCAAGGGAGTCTGAGACATGTAGTCTAGTCATATGCCCCATTAAAATTTAGAGGCTATTATTCTCAGAGGGAGAAAGGAAGAATTGATATTGGAAGACAAAGTACCATGTAATAAGAGGAAGAACAATGAAAGAAAAATATTGTGGGGGAAAAAAATAAAATCAGTGCTGTTCAAAAGTTCTGTTCAATTGGATTTGTGGGTCTGAAGCTCCAAAGAGAAGTCTGGACTATAAACTTGAAAGTCATAGAATTATAGAAAATCTAGAGGAACAGGAGAGTGCAAGCCCCACTTTGCAAACAGAGTAACTGAGGCACAGGGAGGTTATATAGTCAGGGTATTCATAACAGAGCCAAAATACTTGGCCTTGACTTTCGGCCCATAGCTCTTTCTCTTTGTGCTTTTCCAGTAGCTGCGGCCATGTGGAGCTTATTATTAATATCTAGTATTATCAACTAAAGCTGCTATTTAAAAACACACAACTGGACCTGGAGTTGAGTTGTGTATTAATATCTAGTATTGTCAATAAAATTTTTAAAAGAAAAAGAAAAAACAATAGCTAGTATCAAGCAGGACTCTCAGTTTGAAGAATGGAGTGTTTAGGCTACAATGGAAACTTATTGGATCACAAGAAATGAAAATTCCAGGGGTATATGGGATTCAGGTTGGGCTGGATCCAGGAGCTCAAGCAATCTTCTCAGGGTTTAGTGTTTCTGCACCCCTTAGCCAACTGTCTTCATATAGTGACTCCCTCTCAGCAATCACAACTTAAAAAGGAGGCCTTCTACTTCCCAAATGCCAGCACAACTCTCGGGCTCGAATCTCACTGGCCCAAACTGGGTCGAATGCCCATCCATTCACCAACCTCTGTGCCTCTGATTGGCAAGCCTAGATCAAGAGCCCATTTCTGGCATGGAGAGAGTAGAGAATCAGGTCAGCTCCATCCCAACCAAATGAACCCCATGAAAAGGAGTGGTCCCCCAAAAGAAACTGAAGTGCTCTTTCCAGAAGAGGGTGAGGGCTATGGAGGTCCAGAATTGGCTCTGAAGTCGAAGACCCCTGTACATCCACGCCAAGGACCAGCAGCCTTTTGCTTGTGGCCATTGTGCTGGGCACTGTACAGGAAGCAGAAGTCCTATCCATTGTGGTCCCAGCCAACGGGGTGGCTCACTGTTTACTTAGGGAAATAAGACCAACAGACCTAAAATGATTAAGGAATGATTCAAAACAGAATGTTTGAGTTTTAAAACAGAAACTGGGCTCTCTTCCTGTTCCCAGTCCGAGCATGTGCTGCTCGAGGCTGTCATCTCTCCACTTCCTTTCCATTTCTTCCTTCCCAGTTCTCAGAGCCAGAGCATCCCTTTGGTGTCTGTACTGCCCACATGCTGTGGATCCATTAGGAATTCCCTAGAGAGCTGGTGTAGCCAGAAACTGCCACCTCTTTCCTGACCTCTCCTCCTCCCGCCCTGTCCCTGAACTCTGTGTTTTCCAGCAGAGATCAGGCAAAGGCAAGGTGGTCAGGCGCCTGTGCCCGTGGCCAGGATTCTAAGAGGGATTACTCAGCAGTCCTGGGCTTCACGGTGGCTCGGCCCAGGCTCCTCCTCTGTAACTTGCCTTCCAGACAGCTCAATACCAGTTGGAAACGCAACTCCAGGTCCAGTTGTGTGTTTTTAAATAACAGCTTTAGTGAGATATAATCACATACCATGAGTTTACCCTGTTACTGTGTACAGTTCAGTGGTTTTTAGTATATTCAGAGTTGTGCAACCATCACCACTGTCTCATTTTAAAACATTTTCATCACCCAAAAAGAAACCCATATCAATTAAGAAACATTCCCCATTTCCCCCTCCCCACAGTCCCTGACAACCACTGATCTTTCCCTCTATATGGATTCGCTTCTTCTGGACATTTTGTATAAATGGAATCATGCATTATGTGGTCTTCTGTGTGAGGCTTCTTTCCCTTAGCGTCATTTTTCAGTGGCCATCCATGTTGTAGATGCACAGTACTTTTTTCCTTTTTATTGCCACATAGTTTCCCATTCTACCACATTTTGACTATCATTCATCACTTGACAGTTGGGCTGTTGCTGCTTTTGGCCGTTATGAACAATGCTGCCATGAACATTCATGTACAGGTTTTTGTGTGGACATACACTGAGTGGCCAGATTATTATGACCACCCCATCAGTACTTCATTGACACTTCCAAAAATACTGAGTATTGAAAACTTCCTAAGCAAATACGCTCAAGGTTTTATTATTATTATTATTTGCATAACTAATTCACTTCATTGTACTGCTGGGGTGGTCATAGTAACCTGGCCACTCAGTGTACATTTTCAATGCTCTTCGGTATATACCTCGAGTGGCATTGCTAGGTCATATGGTAACTCTAGGTTTAACATTGTGAGTATCTGCCAGACAGTTTTCCAGAGTAGTTGCATCATTTTACATTCCCATTAGCAATGTGTGAGGGCTCCAGTTTCTCCACATTCTCACCATCACTTGTTATCGTCGGTCTTTTTGGTTATAGTCCTCTTAGTGCAGCGGTTCTCAACCTGTGGGTCGCGACCCCTTTGGCGGTCAAACGGCCCTTTCACAGGGGTCGCCTAAGACCATCCTGCATATCAGATATTTACATGACGATTCATAACAGTAGCAACATTACAGTTATGAAGTAGCAACGAAAATAATTTTATGGTTGGGTCACAACATGAGGAACTGTAGTTAAAGGGCCAGAAGGTTGAGAACCACTATTCTAGATGCTTCCACATTGCCACAAGCCCAACTCAGTGGTTCTCAGCTGGAGCTGATTTTGCCCCATAGGACATCTGGCAATGTCGTAAACATTTGTAGTTGTCACGTCTTAGGGGAGTGCTACTGGCCTCTAGTGGGTGGAGGCCAGGGATGCTGCTAGATGTCCTGCCACACACAGATGGTCCCCACAACCGGGAATTATCCAGCCCCAAATGTCCATCGTGCTGCTATTGAGAAACTGCTGCTCTGAACCCAGAGTTCCATGCCTTCCTTATCCGCAGTCCCCACAGGGGGACACCAGGCTCCGCCAACTCCCCCAGCACAGACAACCGTGTGGCAAGATTCCTTTAGGCTGCTCCGAGCCTTACACCTTCTCTCTCGTTGAATCCCCGCCACAAACCCGTACGAAGGCATGGCTTCTCCTACTGTGCCCATTTGTGGAGAAGCTGAGGCTCCCAGGTGGGGTGATTGAGCCAAGGTTACCCAGCTTGGAAGGAATGAAAGTTAGGATGTGGCCACTACTCTTCACTATGCTGCGGCCCCAGGATTCGCGGGAATGTCCTCGGGGAGAAAATAAGAGGCACTGGAATGAACCTTTCTGCCTGGCCGTGAGCTCCACGAGCACAGGGACTGGGTCTGATGTGTCTATAGCTTCATCCCCTGGCACCCAGCAGTGCCTGGCACATCCACTCGACAAATATTTGTTGAATACACAAATAAATAAATAGCTTGTGGATAGGGACTTTTCAGCATGTGTGATTGCAAGCACCACAGAAAAGAGATTCCAGGGTGCCTGCCCTCGAAGGAACAAGTATCCACACTGACAACACAGAGGCCTGTCAGCATCGCTCCAGGGCCGAGATGCTGTGTGCCACCTGGCCTGGCCTCGCCCGAGCTCGGCCCCCAGCAGGGCTCAGCAGAGGCTGTGGGGTGTTGAGCAAGTGGCTCCCTGAGGCTTGGGGCCACTGACACTTCAGCAGGTGGGGGACCTGGGAGGGGGCCAGGTGACCCTTGTTGTCTACTGAGCAGAATCCTTTCCAGGCCTTCCTTCCATGTTATACTTTCAAAGGGCCAGGTGCCCTGCTCAATCTGAAGAGATTAGTTTCAAACTGGCCATCCAGGGCCAGATATGGCCTGAACACAGGATTAGTTGTGTCCCCTGGCATTTTCTTGAGTTCTGAAATCACTGCTAATAGCCCTAGCCGGTTTGGCTCAGTGGATAGAGCGTCGGCCTGCTGACTGAAGGGTCCCAGGTTCGGTTCTGGTCAAGAGCACATGCCCAGGTTCCGGGCTCAGTCCCCAGTTGGGGTCATGCAGGAGGCAGCTGATCAATGATTCCCTCTCATCATTGATGTTTCTATCTCTCTCTCCCTCTCTAAAATAAAATAAACAAACATGCTGGGATTGAATTTTCAGTTAGCAGCATAGTTAAGGCCCCACCTTTATCCCTGCAGCCTCCCCATTTTTATAGGCATGATGGCTGGGTACCTGTGACACTCCGGGATATTCTTCATGGTCTCCCACATGTCACCCAGAGGAACGGAGCTCCTGTTGCCCACGGCAGCAGCCTGCTCATTCACCCACCCTTGTTGACTTCCTTCCTCTCCCTGTTACTTCCACGCTCCGCCACCAGTGCTTCCCAGGGTCGCCTCGCCGGGAAACTGCTTGCACCTGAATCCCAGGCTGGGGGTATGCTTCAGGGAGACCCAGACTAAGACGTCGAGGGGGTGTGATTGCTCAGACTTCTGATCAGAACTGAAACTCCTCGCTGCCAGACCCCTGTGGTAACACAAGCCCTCCTGGCTACCGGAAATGTGGTCCAGAGACCAGCATCTGCTAGAAATGCAGTCGCGGGTCCCATTGCAGAGGTACTGAACTAGGATGGACATGTCAACCTGACTCCGGTGATTCCTTCACACATTAGTCTGTGACGTGAGATGTAAGCCATGAATTCACCTGGCGACAGCTCTTCCCATGGATCTAGCCAGCCTCCTGTGTACCTAGGAGAGGCTGCGTAGGGAGCGCCCCTGTGCCCCTGTGCCCCTGCGCCCAGCCAGGCCTCCCCGGAACCATTCCTCAGCCGTGTTATTACAGGATCCCGGCTCAGATTCCAGAGTCCAATCCCCAGCGCAGTGCCATCGGGATGTAATCAGATCCAGTTGGTGATACACGGCCTGGCCTGTCCGTTACTGCTTTACAAACTGAGAAGAAATTTAAAAAAAAAAAACACACACAACAAAAAACGCTTTTATGACCCCGCAGTTAAAAACTGTTTGTAGAAGTTGCTAAGGTTCAAATCAAAAGTGCCCTCTCTGGAGGACTATTAGTTAATTCAGAGGACCGCAGAGTCTTGCCTTTTCTTTCTTCCCCGTCTACCTTGAGATGCAGCTCTAATTCACTTCTGCCCTCAGCCATCCAGAGCTTTCCATCCTCTGACAAAACACAAGCCAAAGTGCTTAAGGACATCTGTTTATTTTATTTCTTTAATGAGAAAACCTTCCCGCTTCTCCGGGCTCAGCTGTGTTTATTTACCTTGTGTTAGCCATGTGAGGCGAGCACCTTGGAAGTTTCAGGCCTGGCCGGGCCTCCCTCGCAGCGGCCTCCAGCCCTGCCCAAGGAAAACAGAGTCCTTGGAACTCTATAAAATAGATTTTCAAAATAAATACTGCCTAATTCACTCGGTAGATGTGGATTAAGTCAAGATGAATACAATTTGGAAAGGATTTTCTGAGGAAGTCGGAGATTTCTTTCCCCCACTGGGGGTTAAACCTTGTATTTAAATCCCTCCCCCCTCCAGCTCTTTTTCCGTTAAGTGAAAGGCATTTAGTCTTTGTGGCTAATAAAGAAATGATGGCTTTGATTGGCCCTCTCCAGCAGTGATTATTGGCTTGGTAGGACTAGGGATGGTGACTTAACTCATCACTTCTTTCCATCCAGTAAGGGTAAGAAGCAGACATCTGCAGTTGTCATTCTGGCGGGGGTGGCTGAGGAGGAGGCTGGGAGCTTGGAAAGATGTCCTAGAGGTGAATGACAGTTGCAGGGGCCACGGGCTGCGGGGGGGGGGGGGGTGGGGGTGGATAGGGGGCGACCCTTTGTAGATTTAATCCCCTGTAATAGCGCTTCCCTGAGCCGGGAGGCTTCCATGCCAAGTGCCTCTGCTTATATATTTTAGAGCATTAAAGGATTATTTCCAACATAAAATATATTTTAGAGATGGTTTGGGGTTGTCAGAAAAGTGCTCATTAGCAGAGACTGCCTTTGAAGGCTCGCGCTCGCCGCTGCTTGGAGAGAGACCTCGCAGAATCACTCATCTTCGGTGGAGAGTTTCGGGCTAGTTAAGGCTCCTGAGTGCTCTCATTTTCCGCCCACAAATCTAACACATGCCAGCTGCTTCCCCAGGCGTCTTTTGCCAACTTCCCCACCCCCCTTCTCTTAGTCCCACCCTTCAATGCATGCCGAAGGGCATCTGAAAAAAAATAATAGTAATAAGAGGGATTTAAGTCTCCTATGCACAACCTACAACAAATTGCCGGTTGGGGTAGAGTGAGAAGCTCTTTTGTCTTCTGTAAATAGAGGACTTGCCACTCACAATGCTAAGTGGTGAAAAAGTATCCCAGGCACCCTGCGAACCTAAAGAATGGGAACAATTTTCCTTCACACTTAGCTAGCAGGTTGAGAAGCTGTCTCCCCCAGCGCCCCACCTGCACTTTCACGGTCCTTATTTCCCAACAATAGGGCTCTTGAGCTGTCCAGAGATCTCGGGAAATCCCATGAGCCTCTGGTGATGAGGGTGTCCCTCCGTGGATGGTAGGAGGTGTCAAGGTGGTTGTCTTAGGGGAAATAGGAGGTCTCCCCCCACCATGCCTGCTTCCCACACTTCCTCTGTGAATTAGTGAACTTGCAGGCCTTTCTGACGGCGGGGTGAGGGGGAAACTCCCGTGCACGTTCTCCGGAGGGGGCCTAATTCAAAGTAGAAATACGCGGTTTAAGAATCTCTTCGGAAAAATCCATCCATGGATAAATGGGTAAACACATCGTAGGATATTCATACAATGGAATATTTTCCAGCTATAAAAAGGCATGAAGTTCTGATTTGAGCTACAATGTGGACGGACCCCAAAACCATTATGCTAAGTGAAAGAAGCCAGACACGAAAGTTCAGAGGTTGTGTGGTTCTATTCACATGAAATGTCCAGAATACATAAAGCCATAGAGCTATGCCTCGGGGATATGGAGTGTCTCTTTGAGCTGGTGAAAATAGTTTGGGACTAACTAGCTAGAGGTTGGCTCATCTGTAAAATTGGAATAACCATTCCTGCCCCACTGACCTCAAAAGACCAGCCTGCGTATCGTCTGCTTCCCAAAGCGCACTGTGGGAACTGCTGAAGGAGCACAAACTTCCCGGAGCTGGGAAAAGATGAGCATTTTTTACTTTAAAAATTAGGGTGTTTTGTTTGTTCGTGTGTTTTTTAGATTCTCTTCAGCTGGTTTTGGTGTCAGGGAAATACTGGCCTTATAAAATGAGTTGTGAAGCGTGGCCTCCTCTTTTCTTTTCTGGCCAAGATCGTGGAGAATTGGTGCTAATTCTTCTTGAAACGTGTGGTAAAATTCTCCAGTGAAATCAACTGAGCCTGGAGACTTTGTTTTTGGAAGTTTTTAACTGTGAATTCAGTTTCTTTCATACTTATAGCTGTTTCATCCTGGGTGAGTTTTGGTAGTTGTGGTTTTCGAGGAATTGGTCCATTTCATTCATTGTCAAATTTATGTGTCTAGAGCTAAATAAAAAAAAAAGTATTTACTTTCACAGTGACTTTCAGTTAGTAGCATATAAGCCATATGCAGACACCTTCAATTATAGGGATAAAAACTATAAATCTCTCCCCACATGTATGGCACTAGGTCATGAGTCATATCCTTGGTCCTCAAGACAAAACTACAAGGTAGACATGGAGATCATCATTCTACCCAGAAGGAGACTGAGGCCACGACTACCAAGCTAGCAAGTGGCAGAGAAGGAACCAGACCCAGAACTCCAGAGGCGGTTCCCCGCCCCTCCGTATCCAGCTGACCACAGCCAATCACAAGGCCCCCCAGTTCAGAACTTTCCGTCTAACCCTGTTTCTCCTCAGAGAGAACTTGACCACCCCTCTCTAGTAGTCCTCTATAAAACACACAAACACAGACACATTTGCTGTGTGCCCCCTCTCTCTTTCTCTCTCTCTCTCTCCCCACTCTGCCCCCCCCCCCCACCTCCAGCAATCCTCATGATTTTCTTCAGAGCACCTGTCAGTCTGAAATGTGCCTTAGTTTTTCCCGGCCCTCCCCCCCCAATAGAATGCAAGGTCCATGAGGCAAGGGACTTTCTTGTCTGAGAGCAAGGAGCCAGTTAGCATAATGGTCTACGCCAGCAGCTGGCAGACTACATTCATCTTGTGGGCCAAATCCGGCACACCACCTGTTTTTTTTTTAATAAAGTTTTGTTGGAACACAGCCATGCCCATTTGTTTACATATTGTCTATGGCTGCTTTTTTGCTACAACAGCAGAGTTGAGTAGTTGTGACCTTGATCATATGGGCAACAGAGCCTAAAATACTTGCTGTCTGGCCCTTGATAGAGAAGGTCACCCACCTCTAGTCTGTAACATGGGCTCTGGAGCCAGACTGCTCAGGTTCAAAGCCAGCTCCACTCCTTAGCCAGGTGACCTCAGGCAAGTCACTCTGCCTCCCCATGTCTCACTTTCCACCTCTGTGACATGGGTCTCATAGCAATGATACTTACTCGTAGGGTCTGTGGGGGAGGTTTACATGAGCTAATACATGTGAAGTGCTTGATACTGTGCCTGATACACAGTAAATAGCTTTTGTAGACTAAATGGAAAACTATCATAAATAATAACCAGTGAATGAATAAAAGTCTTTTAAAGAACTGCAGCTTTAGAAGCGTGTTGCTGCTTGTGTAAGCATGTCCCCTCCGTGAAAGGCACGCTGAAGGTTCGCCGAAGACTCACCGCGCTGAGGAGGAGTGTTGGTGCTGGACAGACACAGCAGGGGCTTGCTGAGTGTCAGGCTCGGTTCTAGGCGCTTGGTATGAACTTCTGTAAACTCCATGCCCTGCAGTGCCCCTTGGTCCTGGGTGTTCAGGGTGATCATCTCACCTGGGTCTGTCTGGAACTTTTACATTTTAAACACTCGAGGTCCCAAGTCCCAAGAGCCCCCTCAGCTGGGGCACAGGGGGCAGTTGGTTCCCTGCTCTACATGCGCAGCTCCATGTGTCCTATTTATTTGTTGCTTTTGTCTTTAAATTTACGTCCTAGGAAAATGCTTTAAAAGCTGGTGGATCTCCCCAGCTGAAAGAACATTTTTGAAAGGATAAATCGACCTGGGAGAGTGAGATCCCAGAGAGGAACCTGCATAGACATCTTTCTTTGTTCTCTTGAATTTGACCGTGCTGTTATCAGCTGTAGTCAGCTTGACTCTTTTGTGATTCAACGACGACGACGGGATTTATCTTACAGCTCTTTTGGTAAATTCTTGTTAGTACAAATAGACCCATTTGCTGAGCTCAGGTCTATTTTCTGTGTTCTACGAAACGGCCAGGTTGTTGTGTGTTTTTTAACTTGACTGTTCAAACATGTGAATCAACCTATTTTTTTCTTTACAACCATCATTTTCTTGTCTTCCTCTTTTAAACAAGCTGATCTGTTTTCCAGGAGTTTCCAAGTAATTAAACCCAATTAAAACCATTAAATTCTCTCTTTTAATGACAACTTTATTATTCAGAGCTAACCACAAGGAGGAGACTTAACTGGCAAAGCCCTCCATTGTGTGTTAATCCATCCCTAACCTCTGGCTGACACTTCCAAGAGATAAGCCCCACAGAATAGGGAGCCTGGTTTAATGAATGGCTTTAATTAATACTTTTCTTCCTTGTGGCAGAGTAATTATTTGTTCAGCTTGTAAACAGCTACTTGGCAGTGATTTTTTTAAAGGCCCAGTTGGCTTGCATGGTGTGATGGCTTTGATTGGTTTTGTGTGTTTGTGTGTTTTTTTCTTTAAGAGGGAGGGTGGAGAGGTCTCCATTCCAGGAGAGGTGCAGAAGCTCATTGTCCTGGGATGGTGGGGTAATCGCAGAAGAAAAGCGAGGCGAGCGCAGGTGGCGGGCTGCCTGTGTTTGTGAGCTGGCTCCAGAGTGGGCACGTCTGCCCTTTGCAGAAAAGTCTGCAAGCCCAGACAGGGTCCCACCGAGACACAAGCCTGGCTCACGGCAGTCTGGGCCCTGAGACAAGAAGGAAGGGCCAGATGGAAAAATGCCAACCCGAGCTCCCGCCCTGCAGTAATCCCCTGACCTTGCCTTCAGGTGGTACCTGGGAAAAGGACAGCCACGGGCAAGTGCTGAAGGAGCCCCCAGGAAGAAGTCATTCCGTGAATTAGGACTCACCCCCAGGGCGACTAGCTGAGCCCACACCCACCTACCGTGCTTTCCATAGTGTATCAGCTCACCTGTTCTCCCCATCACGTTAGGAGGGAAATGCTACAGCTACCCACGCAGTACAGACGAGGAAACGGGCGCAGCGACTTGCCCAGTCACACACCTTCCAGCAGGAAGGGCAGAGCCGGGTTTGCAGACAGATCTCCGGTGCAGCGAACGTCCTGACCTACTCACTGGGTCTCCCAGTGAGACAGGAAAACAGCTTCTTCCACTCGGCTGGTTGACAGATTAAATGGTGGTTTTTTTTAACTCATCACTTAGTTAGAAAGTCAGTTTCGTTAATAAGGTTGCCCACTCTGTAAGCACAAAGTTGATTGACGGACACTAAGGCCCAAGCCTTTTCATTATTTTAATCATTTAGAGCAGTGGTTCTCCAGTGTGGGAGGTGGGAGGGGTATACAATTTTGCTTCCCTAATACCTTGTGACAACGGCTAGGGACCATTTGGGTTGTCACTGGGTGAAGGGTGCTGCTGGCATCTAGTGCAGTGGTTCTCAACCTTCTGGCCCTTTAAATACAGTTCCTCATGTTGTGACCCAACCATAAAATTATTTTCGTTGCTACTTCATAACTGTAATGTTGCTACTGTTACGAATCGTAATGTAAATATCTGATATGCAGGATGGTCTTAGGCGACCCCTGTGAAAGGGTCATTCAACCGCCAAAGGGGTCACGACCCACAGGTTGAGAACCGCTGATCTAGTGGGTAGAGGCCAGACACCCTCCAGTGCACAGGACAGTCTCACAGTGAAGAATGAGCTGGCCCAAATGAAAACTGTGCCGAGGCTGAAAACCCGGATTTATTGAACACTCACATTTCTTTCTAGAGACATTTTATAGACACACAGAAGCAATATTAATGCGCTCACCTATCAGACCCCGTAAAGACTGGGCCAAACCGCTTCTTTAAAAATAATTAAGTAATTATCTTAGTGATTGAGACTGTTCGCCAGGCCACCAGAAGTTTTTCAGAAACACATCTAAGGAGCTCACAGTTCTCACCCAAACATTAGCCATGGATGAACTTGCTAGCACAGGACTATTGGGCAACCGCATCCCAATTCCCAAACACCTACCTCTACTTGTTATACAAGTTTCCTTCAGAAAGGCCTCATGAGGAGCCCGAAGCAGGGTTAAAACTAAGTTCGTCATCCCAGAAGCTTCATGCGGAGAAGTGATCAGGAATCTCCCGGGCCTCTTAGGAGCCACCAAGACCCTCCCCTCCTGGGAGCGCTCGGAGAAGCAGACAGCCCCAGCGGGCTCACCCCGGGGACTGGGTCTGCTCGGACGACTAGGACTGGGAGGGAGCTTAATGGGCAGGATGTCAGAGTAAAGACTGGGCTTTCCTGTCCTCATCTCAAAGGACTGGTGGCATTTGCCTGAGACAGCCCCGATAAAGACGACACAGACCTGGAAGCAGCTGACCTGAGGTCACCGAGAGAACAAGACGGCGTTTACATCGAGTTGTTTTTTGCTTTTGCTTTTTGTTTGTTTGCCTGGTTGGTTGGTTGGGTTCTTTCTGAAAGTTTGCTTTGGAAATATTGCACTTGATACCATTAATGGACCCAGAGAGACCCTAAAGTTCGTTACTAAAATGGGTCTTTCCATATCACACCTCTTTTTGACTCCTAGGGTGACATCCTAAAAAAGTTATAGGTTACCAGTAAGTGTGTGGGGGAGGGGGCAAGGGGGGACGGGAGGGGGGGCGGTGGTGGGGAGGCCGGGAAGCAAAGAAGGGATTTGGGGCCCTCTAAGTTCGGCTAAAGTGATCTGATTTCCAATCTCCGCCAAGGTGTCTGGTTCCCGTAGAGCCTGGCGTTGGGGCAGGGAGGAGGGCAGCGAGGAGTGAGGATTTAACAAGGGAACTTTGCTTTTCCATATCCAGTCCAGGAAATGAAAGCACAAATGCTCAGAGGCAGTAAGGGGAGATCTTCCCACCCCCTGGGCCCTCCTTTATCCTCCCGAAGCCCAATGGTTATAGAAAGGAAAGCCAGCCTGAGACCCGGGACAAGAATCAGGGCTGAGTTTTCATGGCAGCTGCTTGTCAATTCTTCCAAGGATGGAAGCGTAATGTCATTCAACGGATCATTCATTTCACTAAAAGTAGATATTCAGCCGTTTTAAATGAGGCATTTATTTTTGTAAAAAATCTGATGATAATCTGCCTTAAGCTTCTTTTCCCTAATAAAGTATTTTATTTGATGTTATTAGTTCCAACAGAGACATATTCAGTGAGTAAAAAGGTTAAGATTTGGGGGGTACCTCAGCAGATAGTCCTGGTTTGGATCTCAACTCTGCCACTTATCGGACAAGTCACATGGTTGCTTTGAGTCTTGATTTATCTGTGAAATAGGAAAAGATATTTTGAGGAGGAAATGTAATAATGTATATAAAGCTCACACACATTCATATACTCATTTGAAAAATACTTAACTGAGCACCTGCTGTGTATTGGACTATGTGCCAGGTACAAGGGACATAGCAATAGTTCTCATAGAGTCTTCTGGTTGAGGTAGAAGCATCAAAAATCAAAAGTTTAAAAATAAGGTTATCCTATATAATAAAAGGCTAATATGCAAATCGACCAAACGGCAGAATGACTGGTCGCTATGACACGCAGTGACCACCAGGAGGCAGACACTCAATGCAGGAGCTGCCCCCTGGTGGTCAGTGCGCTCCCGCAGGGGGAGCAATGCTCAGCCAGAAGCTGGGCGGTAGTGGGATCCTCTCCCACCTCTGCGGCAGCACTAAGGCTGTCGGACTGCTGGCTTAGGCCCGTTGGGAGCGGGCCTAAGCTGTCAGTTGCACATCCCCCAAGGGCTCCCGGACTGTGAGAGGGTGCAGTCTAAGCTGAGGAACCCAGCCCCCCCCCCCACACACACACACACACACACACCAGTGCACGAATCTTGTGCATCAGGCCTCTAGTTTCAGATAATGATAAATGCTGTCAAAACTTTAACAGGATGATGGGATGTAGAGTGAGTAGAGGGTGGGCATTGGGATTACTCTAGATCAGCGGTTCTCAACCTGTGGGTCGCTACCCCTTTGGCGGTTGAATGAGCCTTTCACAGGGGTCGCCTAAGACCATCCTGCATATCAGATATTTATATTACGATTCATAACAGTAGCAACATTACAGTTATGAAGTAGCAACAAAAATAATTCTATGGTTGGGTCACAACATGAGGAACTGTATTTAAAGGGCCAGAAGGGCGGCCAGAGCTCCAGTGGCGCAGTCAGTTAGCACGCAGTACTTATAAAGGGCCAGAAGGTTGAGAACCCCTGCTCTAGATGAAATGATGAGAGAAGTCCTTTGTGGGAACTGAATGTCCTAAAGGAACCAGCCTTGGAAGTGCCTGGAGAAAGGGAATTCTGGGTAGTGGCAACAGCAAGTGCAAAGGCACTGAGGCAGGAGTAAGTTTGGCATGTTCAAGGAGCAGAGAAATGGGCTGGAGCAAAGAAGTAAATGGTGGCCACTGAAGGATGCTGTCTTTACTCAGAGGCCATGGGAAGCTAGTGGGTTTGTTTGTTTGTTTGTTTTTACATATTTTTATTGATTTCAGAGAGGGAGAGGGAGAGAGAGATAGAAACATCAATGATGAGAGAAAATTATTGATCGGCTGCCTCCTGCATGCCCCCAACTGGGGATCAAGCCCGCAACCTGGCATGTGCCCTGACCGGGAATCGAACCCTGACCCCCTTGTTCACAGGTCAGCACTCAATCCCGCTGGCTGTGCGCTAGTGGGTTTTTAATGAGGAGGAAGAGCATACAGATGTGCTCTAAGACAAATAATAACTCAAATAACAAATAATAAGACCCTTCCATGCATCTGGCTTATATCACCTTGGATGGGGGGATTAGAGGTGCCATCAGAAGAGAAGACATTCAGTCTTTTTGAATCGCTGTCTGGCAAAGCTTGGTTGTTGCTACGATGTGTAGAAGCATAACCACATGACTATTGAGCTTGCCCACTAGACATCGTCAATGTTGGAAACACCCATTTTCCTATAGACCTGGGGAAGTGGCAAGCAGAGTCAAGAATCTTTCAATTGCCGAAACCGGTTTGGCTCAGTGGATAGAGCGTCGGCTTGCGGACTGAAAGGTCCCAGGTTCGATTCCGGTCAAGGGCATGTACCTGGGCTGCGGGCACATCCCCAGTAGGGGATGTGCTAGAGGCAGCTGATCAATGTTTCTCTCTCATCGATGTTTCTAACTCTCTATCTCTCTCCCTTCCTCTCTGTAAAAAATCAATAAGATATATTTAAAAAAAAAAAGAAGAATCTTTCAATTATAAGCAACAGAAATTCAACATCCATTCATTTAAGCCCAAAAGGAAAATGTATTTGCTCATGTAACTTGAAATGGCCAGAAGTACCATATTTTTCGTGTATAAGATGCTATTTTTTTTCTGAAATCGTGGTCTTATACACAGAAGTCACCCAAGGAGGGAGCCACGAGGGTACAAAGCTGCCCATACCTTTTCAAACAGGCTTCCTCCAGTCATGAGCCTTATTATTACTGGCATCAGCTGATGCCCTAATTGGAAGTGGAGGTGGAGGTGGAGAATGCGCAGATGCAACAGGGACCGGAGCGTTCTGAGCCCATAAAGATGTCAAAAAATAAAAAGATAAATACCAGTAAGCGATTCTCTTACTCTGCAAAATTTGAACTGAATGTAATCAGCTATGCGAAAGAGCATGAAAATAGAGCTGCAGAGAGACAATTTGGACCTTCTCCCACTGAGTGTATGAGCAGACAGTGGAGAAAACAGGAAGAACAACTCCTTAAGATGCCAAAAAAAGAAGGCCTTAAGAGGAAAACCAGCCACGTGTTTAAAATACTGATTTCTGAATTTTGGGTTGGAAAAGTGGGGGGCGTCTTATACATGGGGGTGTCTTATACATGGAAAAATACGGTAGACTTCAGGAGCAATGGGATCTGATCCCCAGATACTTTCATGTGAATATGTGTGTACTGCCAAGAAGGCTCTGCCTGTGTTCATGACAGGCTGGCTGCCAGCATCCTCAAGTGTGGAGTCTACCAACTGAGCCTCCCTAGAATTAAGAAGATTCCTCTTTCCCAATATTTATAGCTAAAGGCCTAGAGCCAGTTTTCATTGGCTCCCATTGACCACATGACCATCCTGAACCAGTCACTATGATCCCTCCAGGCCTATGAAGTAAGATTATCCTGGGTATGTTCTTTACTAGAAATGATTAACCGCTAATTTACAGAATTGGAAATTCATTCCCAGAGAGGTTACGTATCTCCACACTATCATGCTGCCTCTTTTTCAAGGTGTCTGATAAAGACACTGCAGTGGGCGTTCCCAAGACACCCTCCGGCTGGATGAGTAACGAGAAGGACCTATAAGCTATTATACTCACGGTTACAGTTCGTGACGAAGAAAACATCTTAAGGTCAACAAAGGGAAACGCGCATGGAATGAAGTCCGAGAGAAAGGCACAACCTTCCAGGCATCCTCTCCCACCCAGTGGAGCACCCGCACTCCAGTTCATTCTCCCAGCACTGATGTGTGACAACACGCGGGAAGCGTTGCCAACCAGGGGGGTTCACCTGAGCTTTGATGTCCAGGGTCTTCTTGGGGTCAATGACATAGGCATGTGTGCCTTTGGGATTGACCTCAGCTACTCAGATGCCAGCCCCCCAGAACAAAAACAGGTGTTCCCCATAAATCACATTGTTAGCATAAACTATCAGGGCAACTGGGATTGTGTGGTCTCAGGGCTCAGGGCTGCTCATCTACCAGGAGCCAGCCAAAGGCCAGTCTTGAAGACAGATCTTTCCTAGGAATGTGCAGGGTTTGATCACCCCAGGCCTGCTGAGTTAAACCTTTCCTGCACAGACAGGGACCCCAAGTGAAATCATTTAAATGGCTCAGTTCAAGTGGAGACCACCAGATACTATAACGGCCTGAGGGGACCTCTTCTTTCTTGTCATGCAGCTGGGCCATGAAAGGCCAACCCGCTCTCGGAGCAAGGAAGCCGGGACAGGCATCATGGCATAGCCAGAGGATTATGGAATCTGAGCTCCTGTCCCCACACTGCCTCTTGGAGGTGACCTCAAACAAGTCACAAAGTAACAGTAGTAATAATCATCGCAATATAAAACACACACACACATATACTCCAAACGAAATAGAAGTTCACCATTACTGTATATGACATACTTTGACATTTTGTCATCTATTCTAGGGATTAGCAAACTATCCTATATAATAAAAGCCTAATATGCTGAGTGTCCAGCCATTCGTTCGACCGTTCAACCAATCGCTTATTTTTAATGAAAATGGTTGCCTCCTAATCCTATGGGGATTGGGAAGTAGACCTGTAGGGATGCAGTTGAATTGGGGAGCTTTGGAAGTTGGGGTTGGTGGAGACCCAACTGCTCTCATCTGAACCCTGATGAACTTTTGCGTTCGGGTTTTGAAACCTCCAAGAATCCACATGCCATTTATCTCATTTGAGTGTGACATCAGATTGATTTTGTTTTTAGAAAGACTTTCTTGCCCAGCCGAAGTGGCTCAGTGGTTGAGCATCAACCTATGAACCCAGAGGTCATGGTTTGATTCCCAGTCAGGGCACATGCCGTGGTTACTGGCTCGATCCCCAGTAGGGGGTGTGCTGGAGGCAGCCGATCAATGATTCTCTCTCATCATTAATGGTTCTATCTCTCTCTCCCTCTCCCTTCCTCTCTGAAATCAATAAAAATATATTTTAAAAAAGAAAGACTTTCTTTTATACGCTCCTACCCTCTCCCCTCCATTCAGGAATTGCAACCATACGTCACAAAATAATTTACTGATTCCCAAGGCAGATCTGAGAGCAGTCCATATGGTGAAAGTCCCCACCAACTCTTCTAATTAAGAGAACTTAGCCAAGAATGTGTGATAATTAGGTTACTGAACGGCGTCCAGGCCCTCAGCGTCTGCCTGGGGCCAGGGAGGGGGTGCCCAGTGCTCTGAACCTCCTAAATGAATGGGTGCATAGCCCACCTCGCCATCATCAAAACCAAACCCTGAGAATCTGTAGAACATTAGGGCGCATTGAAAAAAAACTGCAGTGCCCTAGTCTGATTGGTTCCTTCCCGGGGAGAGAACCACCCCCAAACTCTCAAAGATGACATTCCATCCACCCAACCCCTTCCGCCCCCAGCACAGTCCTTGGACGGACCAGGTACAAATTGAAGCCTGCTTTGGAAAAATTCCCTTTTCTCAGTTCTCTGTTCTGGTTTAAACTGATCATTTCTTAAAAGCAAATCTCTTTCTGCTGTTGCTTGTTTAGGAAATTAAACACTGATTTTTTTTTTTCTCTTTACTCCAAAGAGTATATAATGATGGAGAAAATGGTTTTCATGTGAGATGGTACCGTCTGATTACATGTTCTCTGCTTAAGGGTGCAAGAAAGTGGGTTGCGGGATTTTGACAATGAGGGGCGCTTGCAGAGCCTGCTGTGTGTCAGGCTGGTGTTTACACACGTGCCATCTCATGTCATCCTCATGGCAACAGTAGATGGTAGAGGGATCAGAGCGGACTCGAATGGGTCAGTGGCCTTTTATTAGCTGAGGAACATGGCGTGAGGCTTTATTTCATTGGGTGACACGCTGGGTCAGACAGAGGGTCCTCACGCTCTGAGCTGCACAGGGTGACTGAAGCCCAGACCGGGGCGGTGTGTGTCTGGGTTATATCAGGGGCATACTCAGCAGGCGGCTCACGATGAAGCGATGGCTTTCGTCTTACCCTTATTCCAGGTGTACTTCACTTCATTAATGCTGAGTCGCCACCAATTCTTTTTTTCTTATTTTCTCAGTCTTTGCAACCCTGGAAAAACATCTTCTACTTGGATGAAGTGGTCTGGCCCTAAATATATTTTAGGGTAGCACTCTGCATTACTTAACTGCTGGGACAGTTGGGCTTTTCTTGTGCCCATGGCTGGCAAACTGCGGCTCGCGAGCCACACGCGGCTCTCTGGCCCCTTGAGTGTGGCTCTTCCTAAGCCTGAGGAGTACCCTAATTAAGTTAATAACAATGTACCTGCCTATATAGTTTAAGTTTAAAAAATTTGGCTCTCAAAAGAAATTTCAATCCTTGTACTGTTGATATTTGGCTCTGTTGACGAATGAGTTTGCCGACCACTGTCTTGGGCTATTCCAGACTTTTCTGCCTCTTGAAAGGAGCTCTCACCTCCACAGTTCAGAACAACCTAATAAGCAACGTGCAAGCAAATTTTAGGAAAACTAGAAATAACGAGAATGCTCAAGGAATAGCTTGGTATCCTCAGGGTTCTCCTCAGAAACATTTGGGCACCTTTGATTTTTTGTTTTCTTTATTTATTTTTATTTATTTATTTTTCAGAGAGAAAGGAATGGAGAGGGAGAGAGAGGAGCATTAATGCCAGAGTGAAGCATTGATGGGCAGCACACCCCCTACTGGGGATTGAGCCCAAAATCAAGGCATGTGCCCTGACCAGGAATCGAACCGGCAACCTTTCGATGCATGCAATGACACCCAACCAACTGAGCCACGCCAGCTAGGGTTACTTTAATTTTTAATTATACAATAACTATTTGAATCCCTTCTCTTTTAAAAAAATTTAGAATATTCTAGATAATGCTGGTTTACTTTGATCATCACCTCCAATTCCTGTTCCTTCCTCTCTGTCTGCCAGGAGTAATTGCTGTTCTGACTCTAGGTATAACCTTTCTGATATTTATAAATATGTAAGTGCCCATGGAAAATATGTAAGAACATTTTATGTGTTTCTAATATATGGTAATAATATTCAGTGTATAACTTTTAGAAGATTACTGCTCTTTCACACAATAATATTTTTTGTGTGTATCCATGTCAATACATGGAAGTCAGATTCATTTCTTTCCATTGAATTTGGTTTTCTATTGTTGAATATACTACTACTAGAGGCCTAGTGCATGAATTCGTGCACCGGTGGGATCCCTCAGCCTGGCCTGCGCCCTCTTACAATCTGAGACCCCTTGGAGGATGTGTGCATTGAGCATCTGCCCCCTGGTGGTCAGTGCCCATCATAGTGACCGGTCAAACGGTCGTTCGGTCATTTGGTCACTTAGACTTTTATAGAGAGAGAGATTTCATTTCTCTAATCTCCTTTGGCTGGACAAGCAATTCTTTGGCTATTTATAAACAATTCTGTAATGAACATCTTTTTACGTGTTCCTTGCTCACATGTATGGGTTTTTTTCTAGGATAGATAATGAAAAGTGCAATTACTGAGAATGTGTTTTTTTTAAATTTAGTTTTTTAATCCAAGAAATATATGCATATAGTTTAAAACTCAGATAGTCCTCCAAAGGGAAATATAATAAAAACAGCAGTCCCCAGTGCCACCCCCCTTTCTTTCTGCCTAGAGGTGACAACTTTCAACGCTTGCTGATTCTTTTGGTATTTACCTCCAAATTTCTAAGTAACCTACTTGTGTTACTACTTCTTGGTTTTTCTTTTTGTCTATTTAAGGCATGATCTCTGGCTTCCCAAACTAGAAGACAAGAATTCAGCTCTTTTTTCTCATCCTTGCCCCCATCACACCCATGGCAGCCTTCTCTTCACCTCCTCCCAATATCAATAAATCATCACTTTATCAACATAGAGTATTTGCCTTCTTGTAACTACACAAATATGTTTCACAGATAAGCCATTTTGTACACAATAATTACTTTTCCTGTTTTATGTGCTGGCCTGGGAGTTGACATTTTCTCAGTCAGTCCTTTCAGCGGTTGAGTGTGGATGGCAGCGTCCTCTCGCTTCCTGTCAGTGCATCGAGGGCTGGCCATTGGTGGTTCGGTGTTCAGACAGCCTGGCCTACAAGGAATGTGCAAGTTTGCAGAGGTGAAATGGTTTGGGTGTGAGTAATGTGTGAAAACACCCCACAAACCTTTTCCCAGGTCACACAGTGCTTCCCTCCTTGGCCCTGAAAAGTTTGTTTTCCTCATTTTCTCTTCGTTTTTCACTGAGTCCTCTACCCCGCGACGTCCAGCCAGGACTCGGAGTGCTAAGCTTTGGCGGTTGGGACCCTGATGAGGTGTTTCCCCTAATGGCTGCGTGCCTGGACTTCATGTTTCACAGTGGTGTGTGTGAAGCTGAGATCACCAGCTACACTTTCTTTCCCTTTTTTTTTAAGGGTCAAAAAGGGTGGATGTTGTTAATTTTTATTTTTATAATAGGAGTAATACAGCCTTTCAGTAAAAAAAAAAAAAATCAAACAGAAAGAGAGGTATACAGAGTGACAGTACAAGGTCCCCTTTGCACCCCATCCCCGGCCCCTCCAAGACCTCCTCAAAAGCAGTGCTGCTCTAGAACCAGATTTCCTGGGTTCAGATCCTATCCCTTCCTAGCCATGTGAGCTCGAGGCAGTTACCTAACCTGTGTGAGCCTCAGTTTTCTCGTCTGTAAAATGGGAAAATAATAGTGCTTTGTGTGAATTAAATGTTAATATTTATAAAGTGGCACAGAGAAAACATGTAATAGATATTAACCAGGAATATGCCTAAATGTGTATATCCTTTTAGATCAGTGGTTCTTAACCTTGGCTGCACATTGAAATCACACAGGGGAGCTTTCAACATTCCCAATGCCCAGACCTCACCCTCAGCGATTCTGACTTTACAGGTGTGGGGTACTGAGCCTCAGATTTTTCAATGCTCCTCACATCATTGCAGTGTGCAGCCAGGTTTGAGAAACCTGATGCTGCATATTTCCCACATGTATCAGTTTGGATCCGTGAGGTTATGCTACAGTAACAAACATCCCCCACATCTCATCGACCTCTCATTTATGATACATGTCCACTGTGATCTGTTGCAGCCCCGACACATATCATCTTTATTCTAGAACCCAGCCTGTCAGGGTAGCTTTTATCTGGAGCACTTAGTCTTGTGAAGTGGGAACAGAGAAAGCAGAGCAAACCATGCACTTGCCTCTTAAAGCTTCTGACCAGAAGTGAAACATTACTTCTGCTCAGATATCATTGGCCAAAGCAAGTCACGTGATCACACCTGAGTTCAGTTGGGATGGTCTACATCCGGCCAGCAGACTGGGAATAGCCAGATGGTAAATATGTTAGGCTCTGCGGGACATAGAGCAACTACTGTTGCAGTGACTCTCCTCTGCCTTCAAGGCACAAAAGTAGCCATAGACAAACACTGTCAAAAACTGCAGAAATCAGCCTGGCTGGTGTGGCTCAGTTGGTTGAGCATCGTCCCATGCACCAAAAGGTTGCCTGATTCGATGCCCAGTCAGGGCACATGCCCAGGTTGCAGGCTCAATCCCCAGGGGAAGATGTGCAGGAGGTGGCCAATCAATGTCCCACTCTTGCATTGATGTTTCTCTCTCTCTCCCTCTCCCTTCCTCTCTCTCTCTCTCAACAAAAAAAAAAAAAAAAAAAAAAAGTTTCAATGCAGAAATCATTCTTAGCTCAAGAGCCATACAAAAGCAGGCCACAGGTGAGATTTAGTTTGCCAACCCCTGGTAGACATCACCTCCTACAGGGAGACTCTTCAGGAAGGGATCCCAGATATGGGTGAAGGGTAGTGCAGTCTACACGCCATGTGTGTAGACAAGAGGCGGGGAGTGATGTGTTGTGTGTTGTCCAGTGTGCTCCCCACAGATACTGTGACATAACCGGCTTCTGTCCCTTCATAGCATATTTCTTCATGACAGTTTCATGTCAGCAGCACCAGCGTGACTTCATTGTTCTGATGGCTGCCCCGTTGGCCCTGGTATGGAGGCACCATAGTGGGTTCTGTTTGCGTGTTTGTTTTTTAAATGAATCTCCATTGTTAGGTGCCAGTGACATTTAAAACACCAGGAGGGCCGAAACCGGTTTGGCTCAGTGGATAGAGCGTCGGCCTGCGGACTGGAAGGTCCCAGGTTCGATTCCGGTCAAGGGCATGTACTTGGGTTTCGGGTACATCCCTGGTAGGGAATGTGCAGGAGGCAGCTGATCGATGTTTCTCTCTCATCGATGTTTCTGACTCTTTATCTCTCTCCCTTCCTCTCTGTAAAAAATCAATAAAATATATTTTAAAAAAATAAAAATAAAACACCAGGAGGAATAAGGCAGCCTCCACAGAGAGATTGTTGTAGAGAGAGAGCCAGCATCCTCGATCACCAGTAGATAATACGTGGTTTATACTGCCTTCCCGAAATCTCTCGGCCTCCCTGAAGACACATGTCCCAGGGCCCTCTCTATTAGAGCCACTCTGGTCCTTGCAACACTGAACACGGTTGCAAATCCAGGGGCATCTGGGGAGGTTGGAATACTAAGAGGGTAAACACAAGTGATGAAAAACTAGAAGGGAAATCGCAGAAGCTGTGTAACGTTAGCACCCTGACCCCACGCGGAGACACGACCTAGGCCGGGTGCGGGCCCTGCGGCTGAGGAAAGGCCTTTCGGAGGTGGGACAGGAGGGAGAGGGAGGCTGTCATGACAAGGCTCACTCACACGTGACCCTCCCTCTTCCTTCTGGCAGGACACCACGACGTCCGTGCGCATCGGCCTGATGATGGAAGAAATGATCTTCAACCTTGCGGACACGCACCTGTTCTTCAATGACCTGGAGGTTTGGGATTGCTTATTTTGTTTCATATTCGCCATATGTAACCCCCTACGTCTGGTTTGGGGGAGGAGATGCTGCCTTTTCTTCCCCCCCTCCCCCCGCCTTTTTCCTTTGGAGGCTAGAAACTTGTGCTAGCAACCCCCAAAAAGGCACAAAACTATGGCCAGCGACAGCTTATTGAAAACACACTTGACCGGATTATCTCCCAGCGTCCCTGAGCAGTTAATGGGCCTTTCTCTCTGCTCGAGCGGCGACGTCCCCTGGCAGCCTTACTAATCCAATAAAGGCTGCAGCGTGTCTTCCTCCTGGAATTTGCTATTTAATAAGTTGATTAAGGCAAATTAGTACAGATCCTCCTGGGTCAGTAATAATTAGCAGTGGGCCAGGATGGAAGGTTTTACAAACAATTTACATTCCCCTGAAAACATGTTTTACAAAGAGAGGGAGCAAGCAGAGGGACTTAAAGTATCTGCTTCTGTGCCCCTAAGCAACCTTCAAAGGAGATAGGACACAGGGGGAGAGGCGCTTCAGAAATCAATTGAATTCATTTGCTTATATCCAGCCTGTGTCAAAACGGTTTGGACATAATTTCACATGGAAAACGTATTTTCAGTGGAACTACTACAGCAAAGGAATAGAAAGCTAGGGTAAGGCATTGTACCCCAAAAATCCAGCTCAAGCTAACTATTGAAGTGAAGTTCAGAGTTAATCCCTGAGCTTCCTGGCAGCCAAAGCAAAGAGGGAAATATCATGCATTGCTTACCTCCCCCAAAGAAAGGGCAGGCAGCTTTCTCCAAGGTGAAAAGGGTTATTTTGGCTGATCAGAGGAGTGAGGTAGGGATCTGGCTTTATCAACTATATTCTCATTGTTGGTTTACCAGATTGAAAAATAAGGGCAACCTAAAATAAAACTGCTTGTGAAAGAACAATTTTACTGATCCTAGTAGGAATATCTCCCCCCCTCCCCGCCCCCCCCCCCCCCGGGGAAATCACTGGGGACTAAACCGTGAAGCAGAAATATAAAGGCTCCGAGTTCCAGACCCATCGACCAGCCAGGTCACTTACTGTTGTTCACCATCAGGAAAGGACTCCGGTTACCTTCCCGGCCTGCAGCCCCCGGGGCCCAGGGGGCCAGTCCTCACTGAAAGCGTCCGTCTGCGCTCTGTGCAGTCTAGGCAGGCCGCTTGGGCCTCGGCCCTCCTGTCTGTGACGAGGAATTGCTCTCTGCCCACCATGTGTTTCAAAGAGAGGACTGAGGTGGAAACGTGTTGATGAAGCAAGAGAATGCCAGTAGCATCCAGGCCCAGGCCCTAGCCAAAGACAGTGTTCAGGCTTCTCTTGAAATGGCCCCTCGTGTCTTGGGGGGTAAAAGAGAGAGGGGGAGGAACGGAAGAGGAGGGAGAGGGAGGGAGAGAAACGAAGAGTAAAGCAGGGTACAAAACAAGCACGGCGGGTGAACTCGGCAAGTGCTGTGGAGCCCGGCATAGTCAGGGCCTCCCGGCTGCAGGCGGCGAAGGAAACCCAGCTCACCTGACCCAGAACATGGAGGCTCCTGGTCCTCGAAGTGGGAACGAAGGTTTGGCTGTGCCCCGTCTCCTCCTGAGAATGTCAGTTTCCTGAGCGCGGACCGCGTCTGTCTGGTTCACCCAGAATGTCCCTGGCCCCGGCAGTGAACACCCAAACACATCCATAAGCAGGAGGATTTGTGGCAGTGAAAAGGGTGTGAAAAAATAAAACAAGGAGATGTGATAGTGAGCGGTGGGTGCGAGGGGGCAGGGTGGTGGCCAGCATTCTCAGGGGGCCAGGAATGCCTCTGGAGGAGGTGCCACTTGAGCCGGCAGGACTGGCAGGGTGGAGATCGAGGGAGGTGGGAGCAACAGGTGCAGAGCCCTGAGGTGAGCACCCGTGTGGAATCATCTGGGGTCAGGGAGGCCACCTGAGAGCAGTGAGTGAGGGAGTGCGGGATCGGTGGGATAGATGAGCCTGGAGCCCTCGGCGCGGGCCGACATGGTCACAGACATCCATTTATCTGTAAGTACTGTGGACAGCCATGGGGCTGGGGGTGCCCATGGCCTGGTTTATGTTTTTAAAAGACCATTCTGGCTACTACATGGAGAATGAGCAATAGGAGGGGAAAGGTGGAGGCAGGAAGACCAGAAGGAGATATTGCTGTTGTCCAAGCAAAAGAGGAAAAATGGGTTGGATCAAGGTGGGAAGAAGAGGTGGCCTCTGGGATGGAGGTGAAGCCCAGAGGGCTTGCTGATGGGCTAGGTGTGGGGATGAGGAGAGAGAGGAGCCAGAGGGACTCCTGGGCTTGGTCCGACCTGGGCGATGGTGCCATTTCTGAGATGGGCCACACAGGGAAGACGGGGGCGTGCAGTGGGGAAGTCCATCCTTCTGTCAAGGGCACATGGGGTTTGAGATACCAAATGGACAGGTAGATCTACGAGTCTGAAGCTCCCATGAAGTAAAAACGCCAGACACACAGTAGGCATTTGTCAGTCTTGGTTGACCCTGAGGCTCGGAGCAGGTATTTTGCGGGATTGGCGTGTGTTTGGAGCCATGCCTCAGCGTCTTGCCCTCCTGTTCCTCCCCGCCCGAAGGCAAGGTGGCACCTCCTGGAGAAGGACCTTAATTACCAGCTGGAGCTGCTCGGGGAAACCAGTTTGTTTTTATTCTCTAAATTTTTCAAAAATGTCCCCAGTGCCAGAAGCCCCCAGGGCATCTCGGCAGGATTGAAGCCATGTTACACGATGGAGAAGTTAAGACTCACATAAGTGAAAACATACCGCTTGCTGGTGCAGGGAGTCCTGTAGAAATCTAAAGGCAGCCTCCTGTGGCTCCCAGGGAGGCCACTGGGGTTGCGGAGAGGCCCAAGGCCTGTGGGAGCCCAGTGGAGGCCAGACTCCCGCAGGATGGTCGGTTTAGGGAACAAAGTCAGACCGTTTCTACCCTGAGCCTGCCGCCCGGCTGCAAATAGGAGGTCAGCAGCCATTTCGGGAGAATCACCCTCTGTTAGCCCTGCCCTAAGTGCTGTGGATTCAGAGGCAAACAAACACGGCAAGATCCCCACCCTCAAGGCACTGACCTTCCAGCCGGGGAAGCGGACCATAAGCAACTGCATATATAATGTCAGAGTGAGGGCTCCAAAGGGAGGCCAGCTGAGTCAGGGAGGTGATGGCTACAAGGGCTGTTATTTTTCTTGGCTTATCCACATAAGGCTTCTTTGACATCCAAGCAGAGATGGGAAGGAGGTGAGAATCTGGATGAAGAGTGTGTCAGGCCACAAGAATAGCAGTGCAAAGGCCCTGGGGTAGGTTACATGAACATGGTAGTTGGAGCAGAAGGAACAGGAAGGATTGTGGTGATCAACGGGGGTTATAGGCAGATCCCGTGGGGTCTTTGTGCCATCATTGGGCTGTTAGGCTTTGGATAATATTCTAAGGATGACAAAAAGCTATTGGAGGGTTTTGAGCAGGGCAGCCTTATGATCTGATTTACGGTTTAGAGGCTCCCTCTGGCTGCTGGGTGGAGAACAGACCAGAGGAGGCAAGGATGGAAACAGGTATCTGCGTTAAATCAGGGGTCCCCAGGCTCCCAGGCACTCAGGAGGAGAGCCAGGGAGGCATATCAAAGACAAGATGGACTGTATTTTCAGTTATGATGGTGATAACAGTAGTCATAGCTGAGATTCACTGAGAAGTTACTATGTGCCGGGCACTGTCTTGAGCAGTTTATATATTAACAATCCTCACTATTATTATCCCCATTGTATTGATCTGCTCGGGCTATCATAACAAAATAACCACAGACTGGATGCATATACAACACAAATTAATTTTCTTACAGTTCTGGGGGCAAAACTCCCAGATTCTGGTGCCTGCAAATCTGGTTTCTGGTGAGGA
Organism: Myotis daubentonii; assembly: GCF_963259705.1. NCBI lineage: Eukaryota > Metazoa > Chordata > Mammalia > Chiroptera > Vespertilionidae > Myotis > Myotis daubentonii. The sequence goes on along the minus strand of NC_081847.1, from coordinate 69,143,173 downwards.
CTCTCTTCCTGGCTTGTAGAAGGTCACCTTCCTGCTATGTCTCCACCTGGTCTTTCCTCAGTGTCTGTGCAGAGAGGGAGAGAGAGAGAGCTCTAATGTTTCTTAATAAAAGGACACTAATCCTGTGAGGTCATGGCCCCCACCCTTATGACCTCATTTGACCGTAATTACTTCCTTAGAGGTCCCATCCCCAAATACAGCCATACTGGGGACTACAAAATGCACTCCATAACACCCATTTTACAGGTGAAGAAACTGAGGCACAGAGAGGATAAGTGAGCAGCCCAAAGTCACACAGATGGCAGTGGCAACATTCAGGCACGTGTGGCCTGGCCCCATAGTCCTTGCACGTACCTACTTGCTATGCTGTGGATTTTCCCAGGGAAAATGATTGCCATCTGGTCGGAGAAAGAAGATCCCCAACAGGAAATCTAGCCTTACACAGTGCTGTAGAGGGTGGGATCAAAGGAAGAGCAGGGATGGATGGAGTAGCCAGGAAGCCTGGAGGAGGACAAGCAAGCACTGACAGCAAGGGGAGGAGAAATTCCCAGCGTAAACGTAGAAGGCGGGTGAGAGATGGGAAACTCCTCCTGAGTCAGATCTTCGCATTGTATATGCAAAACAAAAGTACCACAAATAACAACCACCAAAACCACACTGAACGGAGAAAGCCCCTCACTCCCCACCCTGAAGGTGAGCAAAGATCTGAAGGCATTTCTAGAAAGGGGGACGTGGCCTGCCATTGGAGCTGAGTGGAGGGTACAGAGGGGATAACAAACACAACCACAGCTGACATGTACTGAGAGCTCAGCTGCACGCATTCATTTAACCTTTACAAACAGCCACCGGAGGTAAATACTGCTGTATGTCCCCATTTCAGAGGTGGGAAAACTGAGGCACCAAGAGGCTGACTTGCCCAGCACTGACATGTATTGAGCTCTTACCCCGTGCCAGGCATCACACATGCATTTTCTCACTGATCCTCACAACAACCCTGCAATGGAGATTTTTTCGATCTCTGTTTTAAAGGTGAGGAAACTGAGGCCCAAAGAGGTCGTTTTCCCAGGGTCACCTAGCTCGCGTGCAGATTTGGTCCCTGGCCGAGCTGACTGCTCAGCTGAGGCATTTGTTCTCCTTGGGAGGTAGTTTTCAGATGCACTGCGGAGCAGAGAATGAGCGCAGGTCAGCAGAGTGAGTGGAAGGAAAGAGTCCTTCGTAAGAAACAAGATTAACCGAAAGGGCTCAGCAGGAGGCACCTCTGGTCCAATTCCGGGGTGGCCAGGCGGGCGGCAGGCTGGAGGGGGAGGTTTCCACATGCGCTGGAGCGTTGGGAAGGACTCTGGAGGGACGCGGAGTGGCTGGGGTCTGGGCGGCGTGATTGACCGTTCTGCAGGAGCTATCAGGGCGGGTAATATTTCACCGTGTCAGCGCTGAGCTGCGCTCCAAGGCGTCCTGCCCAACTGGCCATTAATGCAGTGCCGCCCTCGGCCTCTTTAATGCTCTTAAGATAAGTTAAACATTTAGACAACACAAGAAAGATGGCCCGGTTCCCCTCCAGGGAGCGGGCCCCTCTCGGGCTAGCCGAGCAGCAGCATTAAGCAATCGCACTTAAAAATATACTTGCCTCGAAGGAGGGATGGCCAGAGAGCCCATCTGGGCCCTGACAAGGGTCATTTTTCTCGAGCAAATTTGTCAACGATTTCCTTTCTGCAGTTGTGTCTCCAGGCAGCCAAGGACAAAAAGTAATGGGATCGGACCACAGGAGGGCAGGCTGGGGAAACCCTGGCTGTCACCAGCTTCATCAGAAAAGGGTTTGTTTGATAAATATTAGTCACTGAACTTACTGTTCAGAAATGAGCAACAGTGAGCACACTGCATATCCAGACCTGCGGATGCAGATAAAGGATGGTCCAGACAGACACGTCCAGCCTTAAATTACATTTATTAGAAAAACAGGAAAACGAATAAGAACTGGTCATTGAAAAAGACTGTGAAGGTCGTGAAGCCTTTGGCAAGCATGAACAGGAAATAAAAGAGAGAAGAAAAGGAAGGGATGGGTGATAAACAACATTCAGAATGAAAGGCTGGACATCACTACAGATTCAGGGGAGATTCTTATTTTAAAATTATGAGAATACCATGTACAATATTATAACCAATGAGTTTGAAAACCTAGATGAAGGGGACACTTTTCAGGAAGATATAAATTACCAAAATTAACTCAAGAGGGAATTTAAAAATAAATTAAACCAGTGATCATGAGGAATTTGAAATGGTAGTTAAGGATGTAATCCGAAAAAAGGCACCAGCTAGTTTTAAACATGAGTCCACCCGACACTGGAGGAAAGGATAAATCTCATCTTGCACAAACTACAGAGCAAAGAAAAAAATTGAATCCTCTCCCACGCATTTTATGAGACCACTGTCGCCCTGAACCTAAATCTTTAGGACTTTGAGCACATGACAAATACACAATCCCTGCAACTCTTCAGATAGCTCCTCTGGTGCCCTGTGACTCTGAACATGATTCCACTTGGAGCCTGTCTGTGCTTCCGTCTCAGACCTCTGGTGAAAAGTGGTCTGGACCCTAACTGGGACCAGCTAGTAGGCCTGCCACATGCCTCGTAACACACCTGAAGTGGGTACATTCACCCTGTTTCATAATTTTACATGTTTATTTATTTATTTTAGAGGGCGGGGGGAAGAGAGAGAAACATCGATTTGTTGTTGCACCTATTTCTGCATCCTTTGGTTGATTCTTGTAGGTGCCCTGACTAGGGATAGAACCTGCAACCTTGGCATATCAGGACGATGCTCTAACCAACCGAGCTACACTCCCAGGGCCCCATGTTTCATAGTTTTTTTAAAAAGCAAAACTGGAGACCTTGCTCTGTGGCTAGAGAGGGCTCAGAAGCCAGAAGCCTGTAGCAACAAGCACACCCACCGCCCAGATCTTGGTTTCTAATACCATTTTCCAGTAAAAAGAACCAGGGATCCTTAAAAAAAAAAAAAAAAAGGCTAATTGTAAGGCTGGGGCAGGGAAGACACCCCATAAACATGGCGTGGGGAAATAAACTTCCATACAGAAAAACTCCAGATAATTTATTTAGATCCTCCACCCTTAACGGTGGAGTCACTTTGCATAGTGACTTCCCTCCAAAGAGTGTAATGTGGAACAGTGCGGGGATAACTTCACGGTGGGGAGACCTGACCCACACTCCTGAGCCAGGTGAGCAAGGTCAACATCAACAGCGAGAGGTCGTGTGTGTAGCATGAACCCTGATATGCTGTGATGAGAATGGCATTTCACCTCCGTGATCTTCCTTCCCGAAACTCATAAGCCCAGTCCAACCATGAGAAAAACATCAGACAAGTCCCAGTTGAGCGACAGTCTACAAAATTCCTGACTACTACTCCTTTAGATTGTCATCAAAACCAAGGAAAAGAGTCTGAGAAACTATCGCATCTCAGAGGAACTTAAAGAGACAAGATGACAAGATGTAATGGGGTTCCCTGGCTGGGATCCTAGAAGAGGGAAAAGGACATTAGTGGGAAAACAACGGGTAAAGAACTGGCATTAGTTAATAATGATATAGTGATACTTATTTCTTTTTTTTTTAAGGCAAAATATTTTAATATAGGCATTGACATGCCAAAAGAACAAGATTGCAATCAATTTGAAAGGCTCATTCAAAGCCTTAGACATTAATAATCAAATGTTATTTTATTTTTTTTATTATTTTTTTTATTATTGCTTAAAGTATTACAAAGGGTATTACATATGTGTCCATTTTATCCCCCCGCCCTAGACAGTCCCCTAGCCTCCCCTATTCCCCAGTGTCTTATGTCCATTGGTTATGCTTATATGCATGCATACAAGTCCTTTAGTTGATCTCTTACCCCCCTACCTCCTGCCCCCCAACCCTCCCCGGCCTTCCCGCTGCAGTTTGACAATCTGTTTGAGGCAGCTCTGCCTCTGGTGATACTTATTTCTTAGTTGTGACTATGACTATCCAATATTAACAATGAGGGTAACTGGGCTTGGATATCTGGGACCTCTCTATAGTATATTCACAACTTTTCTGTAAATCTAAAACTATTTAACATTAAGAGTTTGCCTAAAACAACAACTGAAGATTCAAAGGTATTAAGCAAGTGGCCCGAGATGACACACCTAGAAAACGCAGGGCAGGGATTGGAGCCCAGGGAGGGGCATTTGAACGCCAAGGGCACCGCACGTCTAGGTCATGGGGACCTGAGTGTGTCCACCCCTCCCCGCCCCCCACCCCTCCCCGCCCCCCGCCCCCATCTGCCTGGCTCCCTGAGCTGCAGGAGTGCAGAGCACGCACGGAGAGCGAGCTGCTCTGCTTCTAAATGGCCGCGTCGGCGGGATGGCCATCCGTGAGCCTCTCTCGGTGGTGACCTCGATTTAATTTGACCAGGACGGTACCAGGCACAGAGTTTGGGCCTATGGAATGCAAAAAAGTGATAACAGCAGTGCTTTTTCTAAGCGCATACGTGGCATTTTCCGTGGGAGAGGCACTTCCCAAAGTGCTTTACCTGTATGGCTCATTGAACCCTTACGACACCCTCTGCGGTAGGTCCTGTTCCAAGGCCGTTACTTTCTCCAGCGGCTTTTCTCACACTATAGGGTGTCCTGGAAATAATTCCATGTGCTAACGTGAAAACCCACCTCGTCCTTCTGAACTGCTGGGTGGGGCTCCGCTGAATGGATGGACCATATTTCATTTAGCTGTGACCCACTCGCGGAACTTCGGGTGTTTTCCAGTTTCTCACTGGGGTGATGGGCATCCGTGCACAGGCTCTTGGCGGGTGTCTCTCTGAGTCAGAAAGCGCGAATTCTCGGAGGCCAGGACTGCACGGTGCCTCACCCGTGTCCCCCTGGGTCCCTGCCTCTGTCTTCGCCAGCTGGTTCCGCTCAGACCCCCCAGGATACTCACACTTTGACCCAGGGAAGCCATTAGCAGGGTTGAGAGGCATAGGACCCGCTTCCCCAAGAGCTCGGCCCCGTCCTTACGTCCTCGCATTGTCCCCCTCCCCCACTGCAGGTAACTCAATCCAGGTCAGCTGGTGGAGTATGAGGTAGTGTCTCGCTGAGCGTCATGGTATTTTACCAAGTCCGAAATGTGATCGCTACTGTTGTCACACTCTAGCGCCCCCAACAATCCCCTTGCAAATGAGAAAACCAGAGCCTCCCACATACCTTTCCCCTGACATCAGGGAAAAGCAGGGAGCCCTGCCCAGGGGGCCGGAGCCTGTGACCCCCAGAGCAGCTTTTGAGCCTGAGCAAAGGACTGGAGGGCAGAGGGAGGTGTTTTTCCAATTTCAGGCAAAGCAAAGGGCTGGGGGTAATCCGCTATTCATTTCATTTTCTCTGTGCTCTGTCAAGTCTGCGTTGGCTTTTAAATACAGTTTTCATTACTAAGCCAGGAGCACTGGTCCTAAGACCCTTCCATCACTGTCAGAGGGCTGTGATCAGAGGTCTCAAACTCGGATGCCCTCAGAGGCCAAGTGACCAGGCAACGTAAAATGAAGAAAACCCAGGAGACACTGGGGAACTGATGTCCCAGCCACCGACTGTCAGGATATAGGAATGCAAGCCCTACATTGCCGGGGCTTGTCAATTCTCAAAGTAGCTGAAAATCTGAGGCAGAGCCAGAGACACGGAGACTCCCTGGGTTTACAGCCTGGTTATGGTTTCCAGAAACAAATGTTAAGTGCACTGTGGCTAAATAAGCTGTGTCTCCCAGCCAGCTTGTAAGATCTTCCCTAATTGAATTTACCAGCATAGAAGATAAGTTGTCAGCCTAGTTGTTTTATCCCTCAATATCCCAATAGAGTTTCCTGTGATGATGGGAATACCTGCACCAACCCCTATGGTAGCCACCAGCTCCATGTGGCTACTGAGCACTTGAAATCGGAATAAGGGGGGGAAAATAAAACAAAGAAACATTGAATTGAGGAACTGAATTATGAAGTTTATTTCATTTTAGTTAAGTTAAGTATAACTATAGATAACCACATGTGGCTAATTGCTACAATATTCACATGACAGTGAGATTTTTTTAACTTTGGGGTGCACCATAGAACTCAGCTACTTTGGGGAGGGACTACTAAATTATACCTGAGACCACCAAACATGAATGGAAAGAAAGGAAATATGAAATAATGAGCAGAAGAGGTTTTAGCTGTAGGCCAGTTATCTGCTTGCTCCAGAGGGGTCCCTCGCTGTCCCCCCAGTTTTTCCAGCACTCTCCAAAGAGTTTCACAACTGGGACCGCCATTAACTGTCCACAGTGTTCTTTGCAATAATAAGAACTCACATTTATGTACCACCTACTGCGTGCCAGGCATCTCACCTTTCCTCCCATCAACCCTGTGACAAAGGTCCCATGGTTACCTCCATGTACCAGCCCGACCTCTGGTTGCTCGAGGTCACACAGCTGGGTCGTGGTTGGGTCCAGGACCCAAACCCAGGCGGTAAGATTCTGGAGCCTGAGCTCTAACGGCTGGCACAGCGGGCTCACAGGTTTTGCCGCATCAGCATACCCAGATGCACTCCCTGATGGAGGTGGAGTTGGCAGGATTGGCGTGTATTGCCTGAGCTTCTGTGGGGTGCGTAGCATCGCTCTTAACTCCTGGTTGCAAAGTGAAGAAACCCAACCCCTCTAGCTTCAACTGAAAAGGTATCAGTTTCCTGTGGCTGCTGTAACCAATTACCGCACACTTAGTGGCTTAAAACAACACGAATGTATTCTCTTACAGTTCTGGAAGCCAGAGGCCAGCGTGGGTCTCACTGGGCTGCAGGTGTCAGCGGGGTGGTTTCTCCTGGAGCTCTGAGGGGAAGTCTGTCCTTTGCCTCTTCGGCTTCTTCTTGTATTTCTTGGCTTCTGGCCTCTTCCTCCATCTTCAAAGGGCACCACTCCAATCTCCTTATCCTCTCTGTCATCAGATATCCCTCTGCCTCGTATTTACAGGACCTTGTGATTACATTTGGGGCCACCTGGAGAATCCCGATAATCTCCCCACCTCAAATCCTTAACTTAGTCACATCTGCCAAGTCCCTTTTGCCATCTCAGTTTTCAGGGATTAGAACGTGGACATCTTTGGGGGGACCTTTATTCAGCCAACCATGGTCTGGGCGGCCTGGTTTCCGTTATGGCTGGATCCAGGAGACCAAACCATGTGACCCTCCCTCCAGCTCCCAGAGAGCACCTCTTCCAGAAGCCCTGGCCAGAGTCCCAGGGCTCATTCCCATTGGTCCAGCTTAGACCACATGCTCTCCCCGAAGCAATCACTTTGACCAGAGGGATGCCAGGTCCCTTTGATTGGTTGAGCCTGGATTATGTGCCCACCTTCATCATTCCCCTCCCTGTGGTCTTAACCCACCACATTTGATGAGGTGTTTCCCCAAGGGAACTGAGAGACTAACGGGTGGTCGCAAGCAGCATGTCCTTGGAGTCTATTGAATGGCAAGCCCTTGGAATAGTGCCTGGCATATAGCAGGTGCTCAATAGGCAATGATCACAGGTCACGGGACGCAGAGGGGACTTGGGAAGGGGCTACATCCAGAAGCTAGTGCTAGAAGAATACACGGTTCACTAAGTAGGTGAAGGTGGGAGAGAATTCCAAGCAGAGGAAACACCTGAAACAAAGCGAAGGTTTCCGCCATATGTCCTGGTGTGCCTGGGGGTGGACGGGTGGTCCCACTGTGGGCCTGTCCTCCCAGTGTAATATTAAGAGCAGCCCCTTTTACTTGCAAAGCTATCTTGGTTTGCATGATAAGTTATATCCTTATAACCCATTCCTTATAACCAAGGAAACCAAAGGTAAAAGAGGAATGGTACTTTGCCCAAGGTCACCGACCTTTAGGGGCAAAACTCAGTAGAATTCAGGGCTCTACTCCCAGTCCAGTGCTCATCCTACCCCTCCTTTATGAAACCAGTTCTTAAAGGTGGCACCTAACTAACCAGTCACATTTCTCCCTCTTTTCCTCTTCTTGCCAAATTCTCCATAGGATTGTGACCAGATCCACGTCGATGATGTCTCATCCGATGACAATGGCCAAGATTTAAGGTAGGAATGGATGGAGGGGAGTTCACTATGCCCCTTTGGATTGGTCATCGCACTGGCCTTTCACTAGGAAGTGGAGAGGCGGTGGGGGGTGGGGACGGGCTGGTTATCAGAATAAGACACTCCTGCTTCCAGCCAGAACTGGGACTTGTGTTTCTCTGCGCCCAGAAATCGCACCCGCACCCTGCAGCCTCTTCCACATCCCCTCAAGTCACTGAGGCTGAGATTTCCACAAATTCTCTGTGAGCCTACTTATGTTTCTCTCTCTATTTCCTGTTTACTAAAGTAATACATGCATATTTAAAAAAATTCAGCTGTGGCCAGTGTGGCTCAGTTGGTTGAGCATTGTCCCATGCACCTAGAGGTCTGGTTCCAGGGCTAGGCACATGCCAGTAGTGGGTGTGCAGTAGGCAGCCTATCAGTGGTTCTCTTTTGTTGACTTCTCTCTCTCCCCCTCTCCCCCTCTCCCCCTCTCTCCCTCTCCCCCTCTCTCCCTCTCCCCCTCTCTCCCTCTCCCCCTCTCCCCCACCTCTCTCTCTCCCCCTCTCTCTCTCCCTTTCCTCCTCCCTCTCTCCTTCAGTCCCTCTCTCCCTCTCCCCCTCTCCCCCTCTTGCCCTCTCTCCCTCTCCCCCTCACTCCCTCTCCCCCTCTCCCCCCCTCTCTCTCTCCCTTTCCCCCTCCCTCTCTCCTTCACTCCCTCTCGCCCTCTCTCCCTCTCCCCCTCTCTCCCTCTCTCCTTCTCCCCCTCTCCCTTTCCCTTCCTCTCTCTCTCATAAATAAATAAATAAATAAATAAATAAATACCTTTTTTTTTTTAATTCAACCGCTCCTGACCTTGCCACCCAGAATCACCACCATTAAGAGGTTTGGTATAGTCCTAGCCCAGTGATGGCGAACCTATGACACACATGTCAGAGGTGACACGCGAACTCATTTTTTTGGTTGATTTTTCTTTGTTAAATGGCATTTAAATATATAAAATAAATATCAAAAATATGTCTTTGTTTTACTTTGGTTGCAAATATCAAAAAATTTCTATATGTGACACGGCACCAGAGTTAAGTTAGGGTTTTTCAAAATGCTGACACGCTGAGCTCAAAAGGTTCGCCATCACTGTCCTAGCCAGTTTGGCTCAGTGGATAGAGCTTCGGCCTGCAGACCTAAGAGTCCTGGTTCAATTCCTGGCCAGGGCACATGCCTGGACTGTGGGCTTGATCCCCAGTAAGGGGCGTGCAGGAGGCAGCCGATCAATGATTCTCATCATTGATGTTTCTATCTCTCTCCCTCTCCCTTTCTCTCTGAAATCAATAAAAAAAACACTTTTTTAAAAAAAAGAGTTTGGTATATATTCTTCTAAAGTTGTATTGCATTTTTTAGCACACATATATTATCCTATATAATAAAAGCCCAGCGACCGAATGGCAGAACGACCAGAACAATGGGTCGACCAGTCGCTATGATGTGCACTGACCACCAGGGGACAGACGCTCAACGCAGGAGCTGCCCCCTGGTGGTCAGTGCACTCCCACAGTGGGAGCGCCGCTCAGCTGACCGGGATGAGCAGTGCTCCCACAGCAGGAGCAGCCGCTCAGCGGGCGGGTCCACAGCCACTCGGCTGACTGGGATGAGCAGCACTCCCACAGCTGGCCGATCCCCACAGGCCACGCCCCCACCAGTGCACAAATCCCGTGCACCAGGCCTCTAGTCCTATATACTAAAAGGCTAATCCTATATAATAAAAGGCTAATATGCAAATCAACCGAACGGCAGAATGACCGGTTGCTATGATGTGCACTGACCACCAGAGGGCAGACGCTCAACACCAGAGCTGCCCCATGGTGGTCAGTGCGCTCCCACAGGGGGAGCACCACTCAGCCAGAAGCCAGGAGCACAGCAGCAGTGGCGGGAGCCTCTTCCGCCTCCATGGCAGCACTAGGATGTCTGACTGCCAGCTTAGGCCTGCTCCTCAGGGTTCTGTTTTTTTTTAAGTTTCCCCTGTAGCTGGCTTGGAATTTAGAGCAGTGCTCCTCTGAACCCTGTCTCCTGCTGCGCTGTCTGGTTCCTCACGACCCAAGGGGGTTTCGCCCCCGCCCCCCCCCCGTGGCATTAAAGCAAGCGCGCTACTCCGTGGTTTACTCCCAAAGCTTCTGGTGGGAAAGGAAAGCTGTGCTCCCTGGAGAGCTGGGGTTCCCACGCTCACGCTGTGGTTGCGTGGGTGGGAACCGCCCCGCTGTCCCCCTGGCTCCCAGCGGCCACTCTGGTTAATTCTGTGTGCGGCTCTGACTGCGCCCCAGTCTCCGCACGTGGAACGCCTTGGCCCAGCAGCCGCATTCGGGGCAGGGCTTCTACCTGCCAAGCGCCAGCAATCCACTCTGCCTCCGGGAACAAGTAAACAGATTAAAATAGGGAATTTCTATGGCAGGATACAGAGGTGCTCACAGAAGGGGGGCAGGGGCAGCAGGCTGGCCTGAGAAGGGAGGGGGAGCAGGACGGATTTGGGGAGCACAGCAGTGGGAACCGGTTTTCTTATGGGCTCTTCTGTCAGGATGAACCAAATCCAACCTTTTTTTTTAATTCTCTTTCATCCAGAAACTCTAAAGGGAGAAAGACAGGCTTTCCCTAGTGTGGCCACTGCATACAGGGAAGGGCTAGTCCCCCAAAAAGAAAATAGACATCTTATTTCCCACCAAAGAAAGGGAAATGGGTGCTGATTAGGCAAGAGCAAAAGGCGCCCCGATTCTATGGGGAAGCTGGTAACACTGTGGTCCTACTGCTCCCAGACAGACGTACACGCACCCGGCACCTCACACACTCGGGGGGCTGTGGGCCCTGAGCCCCACCCACGGTTCCAAGGGCCCCCCTCCCACATTAACACTGTCTCTTCTCCCTCTCCTGCCCCTCTCCCCCCCCAGCACGTACAACTTCTCGGCCGATGGCTTCCACAGCTCGGCCCCGGGAGCCAACCTGTGCCTGGGCTCCGGCGTCCACGGCGGCGTGGACTGGATGAGGAAGCTGGCCTTCCGCTACCGGCGGGTCAAGGAGATGTACAACACCTACAAGAACAACGTGGGCGGTGAGTGGGCCGGAAGAGGGCCGTCCACCGTGGTCACGGGCCTGTTGGTGCTCCGGCCACACCCCCACCAAGGGAGACGCACCGAGGATGCCCACTGTCACTCATGTCGCCCGCTCTGTGCCAGGCACTGCTCTGAGAGGGTTGCGGACATCCCCTCGCTCAGTGCCATCCTCATGCTGCCCCGGGAGGGGGCGCTAGTGTGTCATCACCGTCACTGTGAGAAAGACAGGCTTTCCCTAGTGTGGCCACTGCATACAGGGAAGGGCTAGTCCCCCAAAAAGAAAATAGACATCTTATTTCCCACCAAAGAAAGGGAAACAGGTGCTGATTAGACAAGAGCAAAAGGCGCCCTGATTCTATGGGGAAGCTGGTAACACTGTGGTCCTGCTGCTCCCAGACAGACGTACACGCACCCGGCACCTCACACACTCGGGGTGCCGAGTAGAGGAAGCATCTTGCCCAAGGTTACAGAACCCACCACACGCCTCACTCACAGCCACTGCTTCTGAAAATGTGGCCCTTGGCAGCAGCGTGGGCATCGCCTGGAGGTGCTAGAATGCAGGTCTCTGGCCCCGCACAGACCTGCGGAGCCGGAAGCTCCGGGGTGGGCCCGGCCATCGGTGTGTGTCACCCCTCCAGTTTGGGGTTTCAGCCCTCGCTGCTCAGATTGTGGTCCATGGACCCGCCGCCTGAGCATCACCTGGGTGCTTGTTAGGTGCCAGGGCGCCACTGGTTCTCGAACCTGGCTCCTATTGGCACCACCAGAGGGATGTCTGATCTGATTTCCTCCGTCTGCCTGCAGCCCGGCATCAGGATGCATAAAATCCCCTGGTGACTCTAATGTGCCGCAGAGGCAGAGGCTGCCGGCTTCGGAGCAGGGGACGGTGCTTTAGGTGAAGGCTGCCGGCTTCGGAGCAGGAGAGCGGTGCTTTATCGCACTGAACAAGCCGTCGGGGAGGGGCTGGGGGCAGGTAGCTCACAATCCCCAGGCCCTAGATCACCACCCTCTCAGTCAGTGGATCTTAATGAGATGATATCTCCCGGAGGCATTTGGGGTGTCTTGATTGTCCCAATATCTGGAACCAGCTACTGGCCCATAAAGGGAAAAGCTAATAATGTCTACCATATACACGTGGCCCCAAAAGCTCCGAGGGCTCCCTCCTCCACCCAGAGGGTCTCAAACCAGATAGAATCCACGTCCAATCCCAGTGCTGACACTTCTATGTCAATCTCTCTGAGCCTTGGTTTCCAAGTCTATGAAATGGGGCTAAAAAGAATTCTGCTTCCCTGGGTTATGGAGAGGTTTGTTGTTAATGCATATAAAAGGCATGTCTCCGTGCCTGGTATACAGCAGGCACTCAATAACAAATGGTAGCATTTATCACTAGTTCCTTCCAGTTTTGCTTGGGAGTTTTTCGGGATCTCCTGTGTCTTCCACTTTCCCAGAGGGACTGTCAGCTCTTCAGGACTTTCTGTCTCGCCTGTGGCTACAGCCGAATGCAGTCCTGGGAATAACTAATGTTTGTTGAGCACTTACTCTATGCCAGACTTTGTCTTGAGGGCTTTTCATCTAATAGTTTATTTGCTCTTCACAACATCCCTATAAGTTAAGTGGTTTTATCATCAATGTTGTGTGAGGGTGGAAACTGAGATCAGAGAGGTTAAGTTACCTGCCCAGCATCACACAGCTGGGGCCAGCGGCTCCACCACCTCACCCACACTCATGGCCCCTCGCACCCGTCTATTGACTACAGGAGTGAAGCAGGGAGCTACAGGGCCAGCCCTGCTCAGTCACCCAGCCCTACAAGGAGAAGGGGGAGAGGAAGGGAGCTTGGGTGGAGAGACAGGGATGGAGTCAGCCAGCGGAGGCCATCTGCTCCCCATCCAGGTTAAGCCCCAGGAAATACCCAGGGTTTCTGTCAGGCTGCTGTGCTTTCCCATAAACGGAGGGGAAATTACCCGACGTGTCAACAGGCCGGGAGCTCACGGCTGGCAGGATGCCAGTGGGCAGCCCCTCCCTCTCTCCCCAGTGCAGCCTCTGCTGCCTCCTCCCCCACCTCCGAGCTGATTCTGCATCACAGAACTAGCCTGCTGAGGCTGCAGTGGAGCCTGAGGAAGGTAGCCTTCTAGCTTGGCAGCCAGGTACTTAGCTAAAAATCATCGTTCTTATTACTAATGAGATCTTCATGGTGCTATTGTATTAACTATTGGAGAGAGAAATGGCTAGTAGAAGGCAGTTAGCCATGTCTACCACAAATAGCAAACGAAAAGCCCCAAGAACAATAGAACTTGGTGCTTTTCAGGAAAAAAAAGAAGCCAGTGTGGCTGCCGTGAGGGGGCATGTGGTCAGGGAAGGGATGAGAGAGGCCGGTGCCCGGATGGCACAGGGCCTTGTAGGCCACGGGGAGGGTCCGCTACGTGGAGATGATGATGTCTAAATAGGACAGGCACGAGGCTGCACCTTGTCCCAGTGAATTCACTCTTTCTCCCACACAAACCGATTCCTCACCAGCCATGCTAGCCCCGGCTGTAGGGCTAGTACTGTGGCGTAAACAAGACCAACTTGGTTCCTGCCCTCGTAGAGCCAACCATCCAGTGGCCGAGGCAGACACCACACAGTAATCACACAGATACACTTTGTTACAGTTGTGAGAAGAAGAGGTACAGTGTGTTGTGAGAACATAAAATAGAAGGAACTGACCAGAATAGGCCTTCCAGAATTAATGACATTTACAATGAGTGTGAAGGATTTAGCAAGGCAAAGGGGCGAGGTCAGATAAGACGGGTGGGCCCAGCCAACGTGGCTCAGTTGGTTGAGCATCATCTAGTGCACTGAAAGCTTGTGGGTTCTATCCCCAGTCTCACCTCTCCCTCCCTCCCTCCCTCCCTCCCTCCCTCTCTCTCTAAGCATGTCCTTAGGTGAGGATTAAAAATCGAAAAAGATAAGAAGAGTGGTTCAGCCCTAACCGGTTTGGCTCAGTGGATAGAGCGTCAGCCTGCGGACTGAAGGGTCCCAGGTTCGATTCCAGTCAAGGGCATGTACCTTGGTTGCAGGCACATCCCCAGTAGGGGGTGTGCAGGAGGCAGCTGATCGATGTTTCTCTCTCATCGATGTTTCTAACTCTCTGTCCCTCTTCCTTCCTCTCTGTAAGAAATCAATAAAATATTTTTTTAAAAAAAGAAGAGTGGTTCAGGGTCAGAAATGAGGTGTGTCAGGGTCCTGGGGCAGGAACATGCTTGGTGTTCCAAGGACAATGAGGAGGCCACTCGGCTGGCATGGAAGGGCATCAGGGCAGTGGGGCAGGGCCATGGGCTGTTGAGTCTGCACACTATCTAAGGACACTAATGGCTGAGAGATGACAGTCAGGTTTAGAAGCACTGTATGGGCTCGGGGTCAGCTGCCTGTCTCCATTATTTCCTCTCTACTGTGAGCCAGCCACAAAGCCCCACAAAACCTGTTTCTTTAACTGGCTCACAGTTAGCCGCTAACCTAATGTTATATCTCAATGTTAAAAAACAAAAAGTGTCCGCTTCTAGGGTCCTTGTAACAATAAAATGAAATGTCATGTTAAAAGCAGAGGGCCCTGCATACAGTAAGCACTCAATAAATGTTAGTCTTTTATTTATTTATTAACTTTTGTCTCCACTGTAACAGTGCAAGCTCTATAGCTGGGATGCTTTGTTTGCCCTGTATGGTCTGTGCCTGTCACAATATTGACCATGCAGAAGGCACTTCTTGAGTTTTTGTTGGACGGATGGATGAATGGGTCAGTCGGTCAATCCCAAAATAAGATTAAGATTACTGGACTGCAGTTGGCTTTGGGGGTCATCTGATTTGAAACCTCAAGGTAGCTAGGCTCCCCTTCCCTCGGCCTACCCCCTCCCAGGCCTTTCTAAAATGACAGCTACCCCATCTTCCTTTCCTGTGTCCAGGCTTGATAGGCGCTCCCAAAAGAGAGACCTGGCTGCAGCTCAGGGCTGAGCTGGAAGCTCTGACCGACCTCTGGCTGACCCACTCCCTGAAGGCACTGAACCTCATCCATTCCCGGTAAGTGGGGGCCCTGGTTTTCCTTTCTCCCATTTCCACACTCGGGGGAATAGGACTCTCCAGATTCTCGCTGGCACTTTCCAGGCATTTGGTAAAGCTGAGTTCACCGTGGACCCCTGTGCCGCGGCTGAGCCAGCAGCTGCCCTGACTTCTGAGGGCCTGGCCTTGTGGTCCCTTGGAGCTCTGATCGAAAGTCTCCCTTGTCCTCAGGCCCAACTGTGTCAACGTGCTGGTCACCACCACTCAACTAATCCCTGCCCTGGCCAAAGTCCTGCTGTACGGACTGGGCTCCGTGTTTCCAATCGAGAATATCTACAGTGCAACCAAGACGGGTAAGGGGGGCCCAGCCCTCAGGCGACGCGGGCGGGGTTAGCGTTCCGTCCCAGGCAGGACGACGGCACTAGTGATGTTCCAGAGCCTGTCCAAGGGCATGGCTCAGGTCCCCAAAACAGCCCTTACCACCCACCAGCTTTAAGCTCTGCTTCTAGGGAAATTGATTAGGAAGTTTTCCACAGTTAGGGTAACTGCAAACCTGCTCTAACAAACACCCCAAATAAAAGGCTTCCATCAGCGTCAAAGCTGATTTCTCCCTCCCAGGTCCACCGACCAGAGGGCAGTGATCCAGGTTGGCGGGTGACCCTCTCCTTATACTCACCCAGCACCCAGGGTCTTCCCATTTTATTTTCCACCCTCCCTTACGGCTTTATCCTCACGTATGTGGTCAGATCAGGGTCCTGCCACGTCGACATGCCAGTTTATGCAAAGGTGGAAAGGGGGAAGGTGCAATGCCTGTCCAATATTTTAAAGCCAAGATTCAGAAGGAGTGCAAGTTACGTCTGCTCACTTTAGTCCCATGGCTACAACTAGTTGCAAGGGAGGCTGGGAAATGTAGTCCATAGCTAAGTGACTGTGAGCACAGGTAGTACTCAGGGAATTTTATTACTGAGGAAAGCCATTCCCACCACAGCATGGTACATAAGGGGATTTTCATTTAGGTGATACAATCATCAAGTTACCTTGAATTTAACCTTGAACCACATAGAGAGAAAAGCGTTTTTCATTCTCTTTTCGGGAGAGAGTCTCCATTTAGTGCTCACCTGCTTTAACACCTCTCCAACACTTGGTAACCTCCCTTACTAACAAAGAGAACAAGCCTTAGGCGCAAAGCTTTGATGCGATAAGAGAATTTAGTAACTAAAAATTAACAGGATCAAGGCAAGTAATACTGGTTTGCTTGGGGTTTTTTTTATGAGTGGGGGAACTGGGATTTTTTATTCTTATATCACAAAAAAACTAAATACAATATAAATAATTCAAAAATAAACCTATGGGGGTGGAGGTGGAAGCGGGCATGGAGGGGATAAATGGAGATGGAAAATAAAATAAATAAATAATCTAGTTAAGATGCTTTTAATTAGAAATGTTTACCCTTGTTTTTTTTCTGGAGATAAAAAAACCAATGTGTAGTACTTTAGAAGCATTTTCTTAGAGCAGTTTTTGCCTTGACTAAAATTCTAGATGTGAACATCACATAGAAGTGCCTTTAGATTTTGAAATCATAGGAAGTCAGGCCCCAAATGGCTATGAGAGGTTCTGCCTTGGACCCCTGTGTCAGAGGAATCAAATGCCGTCAGAGAAGTGGCAGAGCGACTCCTGTTTTCCACTCGGGGAGCCTGAAGATCAAAGAACTGCAACAGTCCAAGTTGAGATGATAGGACAGGAAATTTGGTCACCAGCTCCCTGTTCTAACCTAAAAACCATAATACTTTTCAAGTCAGGTTCTGCTCTGACCATCTGCATAACAAACATCCCGACACTGGGTGGCTTACGGCAACCAGTTTTCATTTCTCACTTCGGGTTGGGGAGTCGGCTATGGTTCTGCCGGGCGTGACTCCAGGTTCCGGTCTGCTCCTCATCGCGGAGCCTGCGGCCACCAGGGCCGCGCTCTTCCCACGGCAGAAGTGAAGGAGGCCAAGACAGACCACCACACCCATTTCTCAGGCAGGTCCCTAACACGCCATTGGTCCAAGCAAGCCACATGGCCACACGCTGAGGCTGAGCAGGCCTGATGGAGGTGAAGCCTTAGCAGAGAGCCTGGTCTATAGTGAAGTCAGAGAGTGGCAGCCACTCGTTATCAGTGCTGTTTTGTTGTTGTTATGGTTACCAAACTTGCTGACACAATCTTAGGGTGAACTAAGATGTGAATCCATCGTGTCTGGACTTATGCTGCTGCCCGGACACTGGGAAGAAGGTGAATAGGGGAGGCGGTCATCACAGGTGGGCCTGGGCACCCTGGGCGAATCGCCTCACCCCTCGAGCCTGGTGACCACATCTGGAAAATGGGTCCGTCACTCCTACCCCAGACGGCTGCGTAGGCTCCGGAGCGGCTGCAAACCCCTGTACTGCCTCTTCTGCTGCGTGCCCCTGGGCAGGCCACTGAACCTCGCTGCGCCTCTGGTTGTCCTCCGTCACATGGGGATGACAGCGTTGTGAGCCTCGGTTGCTGGAGGGTGAGATGATGAACACTTGGCCCTCAGGAGGACAGTGCACCCAGCAAAGGCTCAGCCGGCGCCTCACTCGCCCGCCGCGCTCTGCGCCTCACGAGCTTCTCTCCTCCCTCTCCTCCTTCAGGGAAGGAGAGCTGCTTCGAGAGGATAATGCAGAGGTTCGGCAGGAAAGCCGTCTACATCGTGATTGGTGACGGGGTCGAAGAGGAGCAGGGAGCGAAAAAGGTACCTCTTCCACCTCGCAGCCGCTTTCGCCCCTCTCCTGGGCCCTTGCGTGGTTTTCCGGGCTCTGTGCGCCCCTGCTGCTGCCTGGGCCCCACTCCCCGCTCTTTGCGGGGCGACCCGTTCCCATTTGCACATCGCAGAAGCATCCTGAGCAATTTCCTCCTGCAAATCCCCCTCCGTGCCTTTGGCCGCCGCCCTGGTAGCCCTGGGTTGTTTCTGGGACAACTGCTCCGAGCGGGAGGCGCTCTGTCGGGGCAGCTGGTGGGGGGCTGGTGCACGTGTGTCTTTTATTTAATTCTTACTGATCATATGTTCCAGGAACCCTTCCCAGTTAATAAAGACAGCATTAAGCTAATGAAAAGGAAAGCCCCGCATCTGTGATCTCAGGCCCGAGAGGAGACGGGCAGGGGGCTCTGGTAGCTGCACCTCTGTTCTTGGAAAAGAAACAGCTGCCCAGGGCCTGGGTCTGGGCCTGTCCACAGCGTCCCAGGGACCTGCACCCCCATCCCAGAGGCCTGGGAAGTGGATTGTTAATGTCACGGAGCTTAACTTGGGGACCTGGTTTCCTCCCTTTCCCCGGCAACCAATTCCAAGGAAATGCAGCCACGTTTAGGGTCTCAGAGGCTGAGCCGCAGAAGGAGAGGGAAGGCCCCGAGGGTGTGGGAGAGGGGCTCCGGAGAGGAGGGCTGGGAACCTGTGCATCCACTGCTCCCTCCCCCTGGAAGGCTCCTTCCCCACCCCCCCCCCCCCTCATCCTTCAGGTCTCAGCCCAGCAGTCCTTCCTGCGTGAAGAGTTCTCAGACCGGCTCCCCCTCTGCCCTTCCAGCTAGATCAGCCCTGCCTGTGACTCCCCCTTCCCCACCCCCCACGGTCCTTATTCTTTCTTCAGGACATTTTCCTCACTTGTCATGAGAGGATTATCTATGTAATCAGTGGGTTAATGGCAAATCCTCCAGCTATAGTGTAAGCTCCATTAGCTGAGCACCTACTGTGTGCCGGCCACTGTCGTTGGGGATCCCGCAGTGAGCAGAACAGACAGGGCTCTCACCCCTCACTCAGCTCACAGGCTGGGACAGTAAGCACCTAAGTGTAACGTGCTGTCAGGTAGTGAGCAGAGCTTTGGGGGAAAACAAAGCAGAGAATGGGAACAGAGGGGACTCTAGGGGTGGGCAGGTTGCAAGTGTAGTTAGTGGCCAAGGCAGGCCTCCCTGCGAGGTGACATCTGATTAAAGTCGGGAGGAGGAAGAGAAGTGAGCCAAGTGGATATCAGAGGGAGGGCATTCCAAGAGAGGAACCGAGATGTTCAAAGGCCTGCGGGCTGGAGCCCCTGCAGGGAGCCAGCGTGGCCACAGAGGCGGCCAGGCAAGTGGGGAGTGGGGGAGGGGGAGGGAGGGGGGAGCCCTTGGGAGGACCTCAGCTTTCACTCTGAGCACTTGCTTTAGGAGGAAGTGCTTTCACTTTTATTTATTTTTTTATTTTTCTTAAATATGTTTTTATTGATTTCAAAGAGGAAGGGAGAGGGAGAGATAGAACATCAGTGATGAGAGAGAATCATCAATTGGCTGCCTCCTGCACCCTGCACACCCCCCACTGGAGCCCAAAACCCAGGCATGCGCCCCCGACTGGAATCGAACCTGGGACCCCTCAGTCCGCAGGCCAACGCTCCATCCATCCACTGAGCCAAACCAGCTAGGGCAGTGCTTTCACTTTTAAAGATGAATTGGTTTAGAGCAGTGGTTCTCAACCTCGGCTGCACATTAGAATCACCTGGGAATCTTTTTAAAATCCTGATTTCTGGGCCTCATCCTCCAGAAATTCTGCATCTTTGTGATGGGGTGGGGCCACAACATTAGTAACAAAGAAACAGGCTTTCCGGAGGATGAGGCCCAGAAATCAGGATTTTAAAAAGATTCCCAGGTGATTCTAATGTGCAGCCGAGGTTGAGAACCACTGGTTTAGAGGGAAAAGTATTAAATTAATGACAGTAACAGGCGATACACAAGGATATGGCCAAAGTGGGGGCCTAAGTCACGGGAATTGCCCACGAATCACTGGAGTTCCGGAAGCGCGTGCCACGCCCAGGGCGCGGTCTGCCCGTGAGACTGCCTGCGGTGGCCCACTGCCAGGCCTGGGGCATCCAGAGCCCCTCTCCCTCTCCCAGGGCAGATGGAGCGGGAAGCTCTGCCCTAAGCCGTGACACTGAATGTTGAGCTTTGGGTTGGAGAGCAGCTTCGGCCTGTGGCCCTGAGCACGCCCTCTCGCTCTCACCTGGAGAATGTCAGGCCATCCTTGGACAGTCACTGCCAAGTGCCCAATTGGATAGGGCGCAGATAGTTTTAAACGACCCCTTTCTTATCCTGAAGTGAAATACTAGTGATAGTATGACCTATGACTGCCCAAAACATCAGTATCTAGTGATTCTATTAGAGAAATAATGGGAAAATTATTTACATTCATGGCCTTAACTACAACTCTTTATTACTGCCACTAGTGTTTTATTTCCTCCTTAAAACCTCCCTGCAACGAGGGGGTTATTCCACTTCATTTTTCAGGAGACAGATTTGAGACTCAGAGGGGTTAATTAATTTACTTAAGGTCACACAGCTGCTACAGGCAAACTGATGTGCGTTTTGCTCCAAGCACCTGGCAGGGAGGAGACAGACTTAGGAGTTTCTAACACAGTCAGACTACACCCCTGAGCTGACTGGGGCGCACGCCCCCACACCCCGACTCCCCTGAAACCCTCCCCAGTGTCGGAAGCAGCAGCCCTGCCCACTAGTGAGGAACGCTGTGTGCCAGCGGCTCTCCTGGCCTGGTGGGTGGGAGTCATTAGCCCCGGCCACCAGACACCTGGGCAGCGTGAACTATGGCGACAGGACAGAGGGCTTTGTTTCGGCTGACAGTGTTGTTAATATCTCCATTTTAGTGGGTCATTTGTCTCCACCTCTCCACACGTGATAAATCCACCTGCGCTCCGGACCCATCAGGCCCGGGAGGGAGGCGACCGAAGTATCCCCTCCCTCCTTTGCTCATATCCTCCCGGAAAAATGAATGACCGTCTTTACAGGGGGACAGGAGGGCCCGGTGGCGACCAGAAGCCACCCTGGCAGAGGAGGGAAGGGTGGGCGGGGCGAGGAGAGCGTGGGGAGCTGGGCGACTGGAAGCCATTAAAGAGATGGCATCTGCCCGTGATGGGTAGCATTCTGCTTCCCTGGAGCAAGAGAACGTGCTCAATGGTTCTGACCAGCTAGCAGCCCACCCTCTGTAAACAGGAGTGAGTGAGAGAGGAAGATGTGTTTGTTGAGGACTTGGCTTGACGAACTCACCTTCCCTCTCCTCCTCCCTGCCTTCCTCCTTCCCTTCCTCCCGAGAATATTTCTTGCGCACCTATTATGTGCCCGGAGCCACGGGATGTGGCAGCGAACCTGGCATCCAGGCTCCACCCCTCCCCGGGCTTTGCACTTGCGATCCTCGGCCTTCTCATCCTCTGGGGCCTGCTTAGAGGTCACCCCCTCCACAGAGGCCTCCCCTGGCCCAGCCAGCAAAGGGAGACACCCTCCCCTCAGCTGCTTTCTACCCTCCATTCTGTTTCCTTCAGAGCACTTACCACGAGATAAAATTATCATGTTTATTTCTTGCCTGTGGACATATCACCTGTGACTCCGCTGTGACCCCCAGGTCCCTACCCCGAGGCCCCTTGGGGACACAGTGGTAGACAGAGCCGCTGCCCTCCGGGTAACCTCCCCCCCAACACCCTTTACTTAATCGGGTGCACAGAACCCCTTTTGCCATGTAAGGTCGCACATGCATGGGTTCTGGGGACCAGGACGCGGTCTCTCTGGGTGACGATTACCCTGCCCACCGTAGCCGGGAAGGACACCTGCAGTTTCTACCCCGTGAGCCTGAGCCTCAGGGCAGCAGGATGCGTACAAGAACCGCGGGCAGCCACTTGCTGCTTAGTCAGTCCTGTAAGGCCAGTGACTGTCCGGAGGAGGTGCGTAGCTGTTAGCTGCAGGCGGCAGGAGTCCCAGGCAGTGATGACGGGAAGCACTAGCTTACCCAACAAGATCAGAAGTAACTGTGCCCGAGGATGTTCCGGGGCACAAGCCTCCCTTCCCATCATTCTGCTCTACGCTTGGCCTTGTCTTCTCTGGTTTGTGGCTTCGTGGCCTCAAAACGGCTGCCACGGCTCCAGGCATCACATGCTAACATGACAGCATCCAAAGAGGAAGGGAAAGTAAGGAGGAAGGAGTTCGATTCAGGTGCTTCTCTCTAATCGTGGAAGCAAACCTTTCCCAGACACACCCAGCCAACTTCCCTGTTGGCTTCAACAGGTCACACGTCAGGGAGATACTGGCCAAATCCCTGGCAAACAGGAATAGGGTCGCATTGCTCGCTTAGATGATCACAGCTCCTCGCCTGCATCTGGGCACGGCGCTGCCAGGTTCAGGGTCTGGAAGCAAGGGATAAGGAAGGATGGCTATTGGGCAGGCACCACTTCAGCCAATGGGTACATTTTCCAGCGACAACATGCAGCCAGCTTTCTTCTCTGGAGCCAGACATGTCCTCTCTGTGCCTCAGTTGCCTCGTCTGTAAAATAAGATAGACATGTGCCTCTCTCGGAGGGTTCCTGATGGGGTTAAACGAGTAATGCATTGCATTACGACTATGATTACAATCATAGTTATTACTAGCTTGCCACTAATTTAACTCTAGTTAAATAACGTCTCTTTCTCCTCCCTCACTTGAAAAAGATGTTTTTGTTTTGAGTGTTTTTGTTTGTTTGGGTGACTCAGCAAGATAATAAAGCACCTAGCACAGTGTCTGGCTCAGTAACAGTAGGTTCAAAAGACTATTATTTACAATATTGTGTGTCAAAACATTGCATATCTTATTGTTTAAACTCTGAAGACCCCCCAAATTCATCCCTTCACATATATATCTTGCTTGTCCTGCATGCCTCCTGACTTGGTCCTGCTTATACAACATATCCTTGTAGAAATAGACATGACGTACATACACATAATCATGACAGCAGCTGGTATTTATGGAGCACTTAGTATGTGTGCACTGTGACTAGCCCGGGCGATGGGACACAGCACGTAGCTTATGTCTTACAAACAGCAGAGTGACTTGCTTCAGGTCACCCAGCAGGTGGCGGTAGAGCCGAGCTATGGACAGGACACTGCTCCGAAGCCTCATGTTGTGGAAGGAGTTCACGAACTTCTTTCCCACAGGAGTGATTTCAACATTAACACACCCCTTCCCAGACCAGCCACCACTTCCGTTCTAGCTGCATATGACCTATACCAGCGATTCTCAACCTTCCTCTTGTGGCATGCGTAAACTAAATTCTGTGGCACACCAAAAAAAAATTTTTTGTTGATTTGACAAGAAAGAAAGAAAAGGTGTAATTTTGATTCGTTCACACCGGACAGCTATTGTTGTGTGGCTGTTGTCATTTTTTTCTTTGGCAATCTAAGGGGAAAGAGGTCAGTGCCCCTGACTAAATAGTCAGGTATTGCATGCTTTACAAATTCTTGCAGCACAGCGGGTGAAAATCAATGACCTATACTATTATCTACTTAATGTGTTCCTTCCAATCAACTCACTTCTATTTAAAATTGGAAAACTGCCCTAGCTGGTTTGGTTCAGTGGGTAGAGCATTGGCCCGAGGACTGAAGGGTCTTGGGTTGGGGATTGAGTGCATGTGGGAGGCAATCAATCATGTCTCTCACATCGATGTTTCTCTCTCTCTCTGTCCCCTCCCTTCAATTCTCTCTAAAAATCAGTGGAAAAATATCCTCAGGTGAAGATTAACAACAACAAAATTTAATTACTTAATTAAAAATAAATTAAATTTGAAGAATTGATCCTGCCCTGGCCAGGTAGCTCAGTCGTCCCAATATGCCAAGGTTGCAGGTTCGATCCCTGGTCAGGGCACATACGAGCCTCAACCAGTGAAGGCAATCAGTGGAACAACGAATGACTCCCTCTCCAGCTCTCTCTCTGTCTAAAATTAATAAATAAGCCCGGCTGGTGTAGCTCAGTAGCTGAGCATCGACCCACGAACCAAGAGGATCCTGGTTCGATTCCCGGTCAGGGCACAGCCCGGGTTTGGGGCTCAATCCCCAATTCAGGGCATGCCCGAGGCGGCCAATGGATGGATTCTCCCTCCCTCTCTCATCCTCTCCCTGAAATCACTAAAAACACATTTTTTAAAAAAATAAAATCAATATATAAAAATTAAAAGAAAGAAAACTTGATCCCATGGCAGTAACACAGTGACCGAGCATCACTGGCTGTAAAGAAAAGGGAAAGAGAAAAACAAAAAAGCGACAAAGAAAACCAAGGAACCTCCCCTCCTGCTCACCGAGGCCTGCGCGCGCTCTGTTCACACGGAGATGAGCAGGTGTTGGGGAGGGAGGGGCTGGCACCCGCGGAGCTGTTCTCGAAGGAGCAGGACTGAGAACATTTTAAATCAGTAGCTTTCTCGCTGTGTGGTGAAGGCCACGCGATCCCTGTGGAGGGGAGAGGATCGGGCAGCGCAGGACGAACTGATCAGAACAGGCCCGGCGGGGACCAAACCGGGGTGGCCTGACTGGTGGGTACCGGTTTGCTGACAACCTTCCGTGCCTCCCAGTTTGGAAAATGCCCACGGGCTCTGCTGCCTCGGGTTGCCGTCGCACAGGGCTCTAACCCTGGGTGCGGCGCCCAGGGGGCCGCGGGGGCGCGGAGCAGGGCCTCACGGGGGCTGGTGTCCTGTGTTCTGTGTTCCAGCACAACATGCCTTTCTGGCGGATATCCTGCCACGCCGACCTGGAGGCGCTGAGGCACGCCCTGGAGCTGGAGTATTTATAGCAGAACCCGCGCAGCACCCCTGCCCTCCCAGGCGCCCCCCACCAGGCCCCTCGCCTCCCGCCAGACGCTGGACACTGGGCCGGCCCCTGCAGCCGAGAGGAGGAGCCGGGACCATCTCTGAAGCTGTTCTTCCCGTCCAGACGCGGGTCCGGAGCCGCAGGGCACCCAGCCGTGGCTTTGGGACGTCTAACTTTGGGGAGAAGGGCTGCCTGGGAGTCCAGACTTTCCTAGAGGCTCGCAGAGCAAAAGCGAGGCGTCGCTGATCTGGGGGAGGGCTGGGGACGAGGCGGGGACAGGCTCGGGTTTTCTTCTCCTTCTTAATTTATGGACTGATCTCATCCCCGCTGTTACGTTCTCACTCCTGTGTCGTTGTTTTCCTTAGTCGTCGTCTGGTTTTGTGTTGGACGGGCGTGTGGAGCGCCGGGTTCTGAGGCAGGCACTCCTCTCCAAGGGTGCTCTGGGGGGACAATCATCTGTGAGCAGTCGGTGAGGGAGGCGATTCGGGGCTGTGGGGAGACTTGCTTATTTTTGTTTAAGGACCTGACCTGACGTCGTGTGGACAGTGCACGTGCCTTATGCTGCCATCTTGTTTTCTAGGGAGAGGGGACCCTGGGGAGGAGGCGGAACTTTGTGATGGAGGAAAGGCATTAAATAAAACC
Source organism: Myotis daubentonii (assembly GCF_963259705.1). Classification (NCBI taxonomy): domain Eukaryota; kingdom Metazoa; phylum Chordata; class Mammalia; order Chiroptera; family Vespertilionidae; genus Myotis; species Myotis daubentonii. The sequence goes on along the minus strand of NC_081847.1, from coordinate 69,117,706 downwards.
ACGTTTACATTTTGAACGGGGTGGGGTGTCGTTACTTCACGACCACTCCTGAGGCTTCTGGATCGGTTGGTCTTTCCAGAACCTGTTCACTTACAAAGGAGTAAAAGCCAACTCACGCTTGCTTAAGCCAAAAAAGAGAAGTCTTCGGAAACTTGAGGCGATAGCTCCTCCAGGCGTAGCTGGATCCAGGCGACCAAGTTATTTCCCCTGTGTGGCCTCACTTCCCAGAGAGGCTCTGAGAATCTTCCAGCAAAACCACACGGGCAGAAAGAGTCACGGGCTCCATGGAGCTGGGTTGGGGTTTGATCCCCTGTGAGCATAAAGCTGGGGAGAGCTGGTCCCCCAGAGGAGAAGTCAGTGGCTGTTCCTACAGGAACTGGAGGAATGAGGGTTGGGCTGAAAAATACAACTTCCAGTCCAATGGTCAGGTTTGATTTTCAGTGAGTGAGCCAAGAACCCCGTGGATGGGACGGGAGGGGCATAGAGAAGTTCTGAGGACATCTTGAGTACGTTTGCTGCTCAGAGAGTCCCAAGCAGGGCCCGGACCCACCTGGTTAGATGCTAAATACAAGTAAAGGCTCCTCCCTCTCTCCATGTTGGTGAAATCCAGGTTTACCAATTGCTGGCATATGCACGTCGGTGGAGATGGGAGAGGCCGCGGGGATTGGAGTCTCTGAGCTAGTCTGAGGCTAGAAAGCCATCCCCCAGGGCGAGATAGGCTCCCCTCGCTAGACCCTGCGCTCCCTTGGGGCAGGTTCTGTTGGTTTCAATTCTGCACCCCAGATCAAGCACAGAGTGGATGCTGATATCTATTAGAATCCCATTCTAGATGAGACGGAAGGAAGGATGAAAGTACGACTGGAATCATAGTCAGATGGACATTTGGACAGATGGATGAATTTGTGGTTAAATTGTTGGGTGGATGGATGGATGGTTGGTTAGGTGACTGGATAGTGGAGAATTAGAAGGTGAATGGCTAGCTGGGTGACAGGAGGATGGATGGGTAAATGGATGATTAGCTATGTTAGGATGACTAGATGGATGGTTTTCTGTATAGAGTGATGGGTAGGCGGATGATTGGATGGAAGACTGAATTGATGACCAAATGCTTGTGTGGTGAGATGAATGGGTGGACGGCTGTTTGGGTGAGTGGGTGACTGTGCGGTTTTATGGGAAAATGAGTGAGTGGATAACTGAGTGGACAGATGTTTGGATGGACAGATGGAGCTTGTTTCTAGCCACAGTCTCCCCCCAAATGACAACACCAGCCCTTCCCCGTGGGCCTCACGGTGCAGTGCGAAGGCGGAGGAAACCAGTTCTGTGAATCAGACGACCTCCTCCTTGCCCCATCCCAGGGAGCCTCGCCTCTGCCGAGCCACTGCCGCCAAAGCAGGGCCCTGGTGGTGTCAGCGGTCTGGGCCGGGACACCAGGCAAGTCCTGGCAGGTGTGAGTGGTGGTGCTGCAGCCACTCATTCATCCCACCTGGTCAGGCGGGGTCAAGGGGTCAGCCATTTACCAGGCGCTCTTCTCGACTTCCGGGTGCAAACGGCCAGAAGCCGTCCCTACCCTCACGGAGCTGACATTCCCGCCAGGGAACACACCAGGAAGCAGGCAGATGCATGTGCCACCCAGGCTTTCTCACTCACCAGCCTTGTCCACGGGAAGAAAGGTGGAGAGGGCCGGGGGCCGAGCAGGAAACCAGCACACACACACCCTCTTCCTCCACACGCCCGCCCGGCACAGACTGGCTTCCCGCTTGAGTCACACCGCGTCCCCTTTCAAGGTCAGGAGGAGAGAGCAGGCCACGTGACCTCAGGGGGCGGAGAAGGCGGACCCGGAGGCTGAGGCCAGCCAACATCAAGGAGACCCGTCGAAGGGGGTCCTGGGAGTGTCCCAGTGTGTATCCAGAGCAGCGTTCGGGCTCCACACAGTGGCCCGTGCTGTCCAGGGGGATTCACGGCGGGCCTTCTTGTGGGTTGAGATTTTGACTTTCAGAATGCCTGGCCTGGCGCTGCTCGGCCAGCGATGGGGGCTGCCTTCCTCCTCAGACCCTGGCTGCGGGTGGGGTGATGCGGTGCTGTCACCTCTGCACGGGTGACAGCCGAGATCAGACCCGGATGGTGAGAAAAGCCGGAGGATGCGTTCCAGGAAGAGGCCAGAGGTTCAGAGCTCCCGGGTGAGCAGGAGGGAGCTGTCCGGCTGCAGGAAGAGAAAGGCGGCCCGAGTGCCAGAGGCCTGGGCAGAGGCCAGGGGGCAGAGGGCACGGCGGGTCGGATCCGGTTGGACCCTTGTGGTCATGGATTTTGTTTATTGGAGTAGGGTTTCATTCCAGATCCAACGAGGACACCAGCGTTTTAAGCAGGAGAACGGCCACTGTGGGGAGAATGGCTTGGAGTGGGAAGGATGGGGGCAGGGCCTTTGGTCACGGACTCTCCGTGAACTTAAAGGAGATTTTCTAGCTGTACTTTATAATCTAGACAGTTCACTGCACAAAGCGCAAGTATGCATCTTGACGTATTTTACCTGTGATTGCCCTTGGGTGAGCGCCACCCAGATCGAGAGGGAAGATATTTCCAAGCCCCAGAAAGCTCCCTCGTGGCCCTGCCCAGCCTCTGCCCACGTTCCTCAAGCTTCTGGTTTGCCACCTCGTTTGGCCTGGTCTAGTCCATACACTAGTAAACGGGCCCAGAGAGAACGCCACCCGTGCCCGTCTTCGTTCCCGCATGATGCTTTAGAGATGGCTCCGGGCTGTTGCATGGTCTGCAGTCACTCTGGGTAAAGGAGAATCCGAGTGGAGAAGCTGGACCATTCTCCCAGCACCTGTCAGCCCTAGCTCCGCGCTGGCGGAGCTGTGCTCCCGGTGACCACCAGAGGGCAGTGCGATGCCACGGCCGGTCTGTGCCGCCCGCAGGTGCCCTTGAAAGGCTTCCCAAAGCATCTCCTTCAGGCCCCGCCCAGGCTTCGGTGGTCCACTGACTTGTGGCCACATGGAGATCCCAGTAGAGAGGAGTGTCTGTGCTGGGAGGCAGCCGGGCACGTGGTGGCCTCAGGAGCCATCGGCCCCGCAGGGCTGGGAAGCGCTTGTCCCTGAGCTCTGCCCAACTTTAAATGTTGCCTGCTCTCCAGGCTCGCCTGTTTGCCACAGTCCCCACCACAACCTATTGTCTCCCTGACACACTGAGGCCAAGTACCAGTTACCATTGAGCATCACACACGCTGGCTGTGTTCTTTATAGTGGAGAAATATTTTTCTATCAAAAGGGAAAAACAACTACTAAACCAGGGCACCTGCATGTTACAAGGAGAAAAAATCATGCACAAATCTATTCTAACCTGTTTCATTTACAAAGAAAGCATGTCTGTGTCTACTCCCCCCGCCCCCCCCAACTTGTTCCTCTGGTTTCTGTTCTCGGCCTGGCCCTGGGAGCAGTTTGTAATTCCCATCTTAACCACTACCCTATATCTACCTCTGTCTGTTTTTGTGTGGTTTTTCTTTATACTACTCTTTCTTAATATTTTTTATTGATTTCAGAGAGGAAGGGAGAGAGAGAGAGAGAGATAGAAGCATCAATGATGAGAGAGAATCATTGATCGGCTGGCTGCCTCCTGCACGCAACCCGGGCGTGTGCCCTGACCAGGAATCAAACCGTGACCTCCTGGTTCATAGGTCAATGCTCAACCACTGAGCCACACCAGTCAGGCAGTACCTCTGTCCGTTTTGTCCACCACTGTCCCCAGCACCTGAAACTGCCCAGCTGAGAATGAGTACCTAATTAAGAATGAATGAGTGAGTGAGTGAATGAGTGGCTTTTATACAAAAGCTTCTCCAATAGTGACAAAGGTATAGTAATGGTTAAGAGCAGGCATTTTTTGTGTGTCATCAGACTGGGGTCAAGTTCAGCTTCTGCAACTAAATAGCTGTGTGACCTCAGGCCGCTTTCTCAGTCTCTCTGGGCCTGATGTTATCAGCTGCAAAAAGCAGGTTATTACAATGCAATGTACGTAAATTGCCTGAAATATAGGAGATGCTGCATAAATGAACCTCCCTTCTTCTTCCGTTTATCAAGGTGAACGAAGGTCAGTGCTGGGTTGTTTTAACAAGCTGTCTAGTGCCCAACTGCCCTGGCCTTGGGCTATATGCTGGGCCAGGTAGACAACGGTTTCCCATTAACACCATGTCCTGGCCCAGATGGCAAAGCCAAAGGTTTAATCCCCGGCCACATCTCGGTGAGAACTGGCTTGTTCGACATCCAGCCACCCCTCCTTCTGCTGTGCTTTCCTGAGCTGAAGAGGCCAGAAAGCTGGAGCTGCCCCGCAGACTCCCTTACAGCCAGGATCTGGAGCCGGTAGGGCCCCCAGTCAGTGCGGTCAGAGACTGTATAGGTACGAGGTCAGTGGGGAGAACGGTGGCTGCACAGGGGGCGTGTGCCTGCAGGTGCTGACCAGAGCAAAGCTGGTGCGGGCCGACCTGATCCTGCGGGAGCAGCACCACCCCCACCCATCCTCAACCGCAACCCCCACTCCCACTGGTGACTCAGTCCCGCCGTGTGGCTTTCTCCATCTTCCTAGTGATTCTGTAAATACGCATCATGTCCCAATCAGATCCAATCAGGGAGGCAGCCAGGTCTGGCCCAGGTGTTTGGCGTAAGTAATATCTGATGGGAATTGGACCTTATCCCGGGGTGGGAGGAGCTGGGGAAGTGAGGGTCTGAAAGGGGGAATAGGGGGTCAACAGCCAGGCAATCTGAAAAGCCGTGGGGCACATCCAGCCACCCGAGTGAGTAGATAAATCAACGGGGAGCCCTCACTTCTGCAGCCAACCATCCAGGGGTGGGCCAGGCACTGGAGTCCAGGAGTCAAGAAGACCTGGACGCAGCGCTGAGGTCAGCAAGGGCCAGGGAGCCTGCTGCCACGTCTGCAGCTGTCTGTCGCCAGGTTTCGCCACAGTGACCTTGCAAGGAAAGAGGCTGCAGCTGAAACTGGACAACCAAGGGGTCGGCTGCCTGGCACTATTTGAGCCAATTCAGCAGGGACAGGTTGAATCATATATGAGCATTTATTACAATAATGCCGGCAGCATGGGGGAGCAGCAGGTCACCCACGAAAATCTGCTCTGCACCCTCCCCCCATAAGCCAGCGGCTGATATGGGGTACAAGGACGCAGATTACGTGGGGAAGTGGGCAAAAGGAGTAAGAATGGGTATAATGGTTACAAGCAACGTGGGCTGAGGGTTTGCAAAGGGCAGGGGACGTCCGAGACTCCATTGTTTCCTTTCCTCAACAAGGTTGTTATATAACAGGCACCTCCCGATGGAGAGGATGAACAGCATTTGCAGGTGAGCTCCCGGGTCCCCTGTATAACTCCCCGCCAGGTTAGAATGTGCTGTCTTTAATCAGAACAAAAACAATCACAGTTAACAGCGCATGATGAATAGTTCTCCTAAGTATTTCTTATAACTAATAGCTAGTCCCCAGTGTTCTGTTTCTGCCCCTAACACTGCTTCCCTATCCACCTTCAAAAATCTCACACAAGTTGCTCTTTTGGTCAATTCTAACTTAGAACCATTCAAGGAAAGGGATTCTGGGAAATGTAGTTCCCAGCCTAGCCAAATTGACACAGTACAGATTCCACACCTGTGGGTTTACCAAACCCTTCTGCTCTAACTGGCTGGATAGATTCTGCTCTCTATGACTGACCTGACTGACAGAAACTTTGGACAGTTCTGCAGTGGGTGCTATCAATGTTTTTGTCAACCCGGGGCCTTTTGTGTGGACGATTTCCCACCTCAGGAGTCTGCACCAGAAGCAGGCAGAATCTCACATCTCCAGCCTCCCTTGCAGGTGGACTGTAAGTACGTGAACTACTCTCAACCAATCAGATGATCAGATGGTTGAACCTGGATACCATTTTGGTCGATCAGATAGACCAAGTGGTCGGCAAACTGAAGCTCGAGAGCCACAAAATACCACGTGCGGGTGCGCACCTACAGTGCGACTGAAACTTCGTGGCTGTTGCGCAGAAGTCAGTATTTTGTGGAAGAGCCACACTCAAGGGACCAAAGAGCCACATGTGGCTCGCGAGCTGCAGTTTGCCGACCATTTGGTCTATCTGATAGACCAAGATGGTATCCAGGTTCAGCCAATTAAATATCTCAGGTACTTAGACTCAATTGTCAGATACACCCACGTGGAACCTAGGTTTAACCAATGCAGACACACCCATCTCACCTCCCACCTCAGCCGCCCTCTCTCCCTCTCTGAGCTCCTCAGCCCCACCCCCTCCCCAGAGCCCTCCGTTCTGGCTCCTGCCTTCTTTCCCGAACGATGCCAGGTTCCCGCCTCAGGCCTTTTACTTTTGCTCTTCCTTCTACCTGGGATGTTCCTGCAACCAGGTTAGTAGCTCTCAGTTCTGGCTGCCCATTAGGGGCACCTGAGCAGCTTTGCAAACGGTACAGATGCCCGAGCCCGAGAGAGACCGTTGTCGTTACCAGGGAAGTGGCATCTGGGCATTTCTGGTTTGTTTTATATCTCCCAGGTGCTTCCAGTGTTCAGCCGGAGTTTAGAATCGCTGCCCCAGAAACCCCGGCTCCGTCCCCCGGCTCTGTGAGTGTGTGCTCACAGGCAGCTTCTCAGAGGGGCCGTAGGCAGTCACACCATCGCACTCCCCGCGCCCTGCTCGTCTACCGTCAGTGCGCGGCCCCAGCGTTATATGCACATTTGACGGGGCTTCCCAGTGAGGACAGCAGGTGGGTCAGGGCAGAGGCCGCACCGGTTTTGTTCAGCACTTGTCTCCAGAAACTAAACATTTTTGAAGTTAAAAAATGACAAGAGTACCCCATCTCCAGAAAGAGCAGTTCGATCGTTCAGTTAGATTTCATGAGCTCTGTAGCCTGGAGCTAGTCACTCACTGGACCTGTTTCTACAAGGGCCAGTGGGAGGTCACATGAGAATAGCGAACAGCACTTTTTGGGATGACTCATGACCAAGGACAAAGGGAAAATCACAGCCCACTGTGGGAAGGCCTCGGACCACCCCCCACAAACGGCGGCCTCCCTGCTCCTCTCACCCACCTAAGCCCCACCGGCCTCCTTGCTGCTCATACAGAGCGCCCTGAATGAACCACTCAGCCCACCTTTCTCCCTGCTCCAGCTCTCGGGGCTGCAGTTCTGCATAGTGGCCACCAGGTGGCGAGAGAACTTAATTGCATTCACGATCACCCCTAGACCATCCTGGCCGGTCCTGGCCCCTGCCTGGCCGTTGCTAAGAGAAAAGAGCAAGGACCATGGCAGAGCCCATGGTGCCCTCCCTCCTCTCCTCATTCATGGAGTCAGAGACATTGGGCATCTGGAAACGCTGGACCCAGACTACAGTCAGAGGAAGAAGGGCCCCCAGTCCTGTCTGGATCGGCCAAGTCCTTCCCCTCTTATCTGACCACTCCTGACCCTCCCGCACAGCCGCCTGGGATGAGTCCCAGGGGCCCCTCCCTGTTTCCCTGCCCATCTGCATGCCATCAACTGAGGGCTGTGACCATCTGCATACCCTCAACTGAGGGCTGTGACAGGCACTGTCCTCTCCCACAATGCAGGGCCGCGCTAGACCGTAACAACATGGAGCAGCAGCCAGGCTTTAGGTCACATAAAAAAGGGGACAGGACAGAAGAGTGTGTATCAAACGCTGCCACTTGTGCACAGAAAGGGGGAGGAAACACCCTCTGCGTTGGTTTGCAAATGTGGACTCGGGGACGCACAGGCCGGAGACCCGGGTGGCTGGGCGGGACTAACCCAGGGCCCCCTTCTCACATTTGAGGCCTATGACTATTACCTAGTGAAGTCAATAGGAAAAGTGAAATGCAACAATTTATTTGAAAATAACCATTTCTCTACTTTCTTGTACAGGAAGCTGCGGCCAGGGTGGCGAGGCCTGGAGTCGGGTGAGATTAGGGGACACAGCAGTGAAGGAGACAGTAAACTTTGACCGGGGATGAGGTTGAGACTGCCCGGCCGGTGTGGCTCAGTGGATTGAGTGTCCTATGTGTACCATGAGGTCGCCGGTTTGATTCCGTCAGGGCACATGCCGAGGCTGCAGGCTTGATCCCCAGTAAGGGGTGTGCAGGAGGCAGCAGATGAATATTTCTCATGATGTTTCTCTCTCTCTCCCTTCCTCTCTAAAAATCAGTAAGAACTTACTTTTAAAAAGCGTCCGAGACAGAGGATAACAGGGCTGTGGGTGGGGAGTGGCTACAGAGGTGGCATCTGAAGGATGACCTGGAGAACAACACGGCAGGGCGTGCCAAGCAAGGGCCCAGAGACGAGAAAGGGCCTGCCTTGTTGGAGCCGAAAGATGACAGTGGGGTGACTATGCCTTCCCCTCTCACAGCCTCGGCCTCTTCCCCTAAAATGGGGCTGTGCCACCCACTCCGTGGTCTTCAGGATAAAATGAGAGGATGCCGGGAAGGTGCACATCCATGCCCAATAAAAAAGGAAACTAAACATTTTTGAAGTTAAAAAATGACAAGAATACTCCATCTCCAGAAAGAGCAGTTCAATAGTTCAGTTAGATTTCAAGAGTTCTGTAGTCTTGAGCTAGTCACTCACTGGGCCTGTTTCTACAAGGGCCAGTGGGAGGTCACATGAGAATAGCGAACAGCACTTTTTGGGTTGACTCCTGACCAAGGACAAAGAGAAAATCACAGCCCACTGTGGGAAGGCCTCGGACCACGCCCCACAAACAGTGGCCTCCCTGCCTCTCTCACTCATCTAAGCCACACCGGCCTCCTTGCTATTCATTAAGCACGTCAAGTTCACACCTGCCCCAGGCCCTTTGCACTTGCTGGCTCACTCTGTCTTGGATGCTCACCCACCGACTCATCCCACAGCCAGCTCTTCATTCAGGATTCAGGTCAAATGTCCCCTCCCAAGAGAGGCTCCTCATGTTAAGAGCTAGTGAACCCACCTTCAGAACCCCTTGGTCCTACTCTAAACCAGCAGTCGCCAACTGGTGGTCCGCGGGTCACTGGTGGTCCGTGAGGTCTGAAAGGTTGGCGACCGCTGCTCCAAAATATCCCATCTTGTACTAACTTATCAGGTGATCACCTTCTAAGTGTCTAATCACTATGCTTTACACCTGAAACTAACATAATAGTGATATCAGCTGCAATTGAAGAAGAAATATTTTTTGTTTTTTTAATACATTTTTATTGATTTCAGAGAGGGAGAGATAGAAACATTATTAATGAGAAGAATCATTCATCGGCTGCCACCTGCACGCCCCCTACTGGGGGTCATGCCTGCAACCTGGGCATGTGCCCCTGACCAGAAGCCAACCCTGCAGTCCACAGGCCGATGGTCTATCCACTGAGCCGGACCAGCTAGGGCAAGAAATTATTTTTAAATTCCTGTTCGCTTCCTGTCACAGCAAATGACCCGAAGGCCAACGCAGCCCATTCCGATTCTGTACAGCCTGTGAGCTGTGACTAACGTTTATATTTTTAAACGGATGAAATAGATATATATCCATGCATCACACATGAAATTTCAGTGACCAGGGTGGGCCGGGCAATGTGAAGTCTCGTGCTGCCCACTCAGCTCGGAGTGAGGCCTCCATCCTGGCCAGGGAGGAACTCCCTCCCTCCCACTGTTTTTCCGAGACTGACCCAGGATTTCCCTTGCTTCACATCTGGGTCAAAAACACTCAGGGCACTGGACGAGGGGCCCTTACTGCTGATGTGCCCACCGCCGTGGAGATGTGCGCGGCCGCTCACGGCCTGGCCTCTGTGTTTGGCCGTGAAAACCTGACGCGGCCATCCAGACCCAATGGAAAACTGCAGATTTGAGGACGACCAAGCCATTTTTCCAAAACAGTTTAATTTTAAAAAGGTGAGGAGTCTGAAGAAACTGGGGAGAAGGGGAGGAACCCCAAAGAGCATACCGTGTTGTGAGTCTACTGGCTCAGTCACAAAGAAACACCGCCGTCAAAAAAGATATTTAAGTTTAATACAAATTTTATACAAAGAAAATGTGAAAAAATACTTCCATATGCTAAAAGCAATTATGCTTCACAAATAAGGCCAGCTAGGCTATTTTTTTTTTTGATAACTGCAATTCACAAATGTTCTTTCTCTCCTGTTTTCCTCTAATACAGCCTTCTTACTTCTTCTCTAAGATGGGTAACTAGCTGGAAACTGTACAGTCCGCATCCTCTTATCAGCAATGAAGAGAAAGTAAACGAGACTAAAATGTACAACAAGATGGGCTGGAATGATATCGTACAATTTCCTCATATACATACATCCCCCTCTGCTTGCTCAATGCTTTTTGTTTTACACAACAAACAAAATGGGGCCACGGCGTTCGTAGTGTAACAGACAGCATGGCGGGCGTGTCCTCTCACACTGCCTTGGTTTCATGCTTACATAAAAACGTAAAATCCCCTCGTATAAATACTACAGACATGCTTCCTCCCAGGCTCGGCCGTCCTCCCTGCCGCAAAGCACAGGCCCTCTCCCCCAGTGCGTGAGTGTGTCGGAAGGAGCCACCACGCACAAGAGAGATTGCTCTCGGTTCCCGAGGACTCGAAACGCCCGGTGTCCTTCTCTCCTGCGCTGCGCTGAGCGGGGCTGGTTTCTGCTTCTCGTCTGTAAACAAGGACACTGGGTTTTCCCTTTTAGGAGGAGCGTCCCAGAAGCGAGCTCCTGCCCGCGTCCTTCTGCGTCCTCCGGGCCCAGAGAGCTCGCATCTGATGAAGCAGCAGCGCGGTGTCGGGAAGGGAAGGGGCGATGGCCTGATGGGGGGTGCCCACGGCAGCACGGAACCTGCGCCGGAAGGAACTCACGGTCCCGGTGCCGCCTCCGGACGGACGGGCACGGCCCACCCCTTCCAACACCAGAACGTCCTTTGTGTGGTTGGGTGTGTTTTTCTAATCGCCTTTCTTTTTTCTTTTTCTTTTCTCTTTTTTATAAGTTAAAGTCAATACAAATATAAAAAGGGGAAGGTACTCTAAGTTCAGCGACATCCACAAATTGTACATTATTTACACCTAAAGCGTGAGTCCTGTGGGTGGACGGTCCTCAGAGCTACGGGGGGCGTGTGTAGTGTGGGACCCTCGGTGGGAAGAAAGGCCGGGTCTGTGTGGAGTCCTCGGGGCCGGAGGGGGTGGTCTCCCGCCTCACGTGTCCGCGCCGCTCCCCGGCGGCCCGGGGTCTGCCTTCTTCCTCCGGGGGGCGGACGGCTTGTCCCTAGTCCCAGAAGGGGTCCAGCCGAGACTCTTTCGGGAGGAGGCTCTTCGAGCTGGCGCTGGCGTTGTGCTCGGAACGCGACGATCCTCGCTTCTCATCGCTGCCGCTCCAGCCGCCGGACTTGCTGCCCCGGGGATGGTCTGGGAGGAAAAGCAACAGAGAGAAGGGCTCAGCGCTCCCGCCGCCTGCACCGGAGCAGAGCTCCCCGGCCGCACAGCGTGCCCGCACAGCGCCGAGGGGTGAACACTGCCGCCCCTGCCTCCTGGGGGGTGGTCTGCAGAGGACCAAGGCAGAACGGCTTCCTTTCTTAGGACTTAACAGAGCGGGTTGGAAAGACAGGGTGTCATGCTCACGGAGAACAAAGATCAGAGAGGAAATGGCCAAGGAAGGCCTTTCCGGTGCGGCACCCACACTGGGCAGCCCCAGGACGTGACACCAAGCACCCCGTGCGCCTGTAGCCACCCTCAGGCACAGGAAAAGGCACCCAAGTGTGACGTGTGACCCACCGACTTACATCAACCTCAAGCTTCTTTGATCCATTTACAGGAAACTGGAAAAACAGACTCACACCAAACCACCCAGAGGAGCAGGTCATAGAGGAGGAGGAGGAGGAGCGTGGACCAGAGCGGCCAAGGCCAGCTGGGAGCACAGACCACCGGCCCCAGGAAGGACAAGCCGGGGGGCCACCAGAGAGTGTGGAACTGAGTCGGACCCGAGACAGCTTCAGACCACAGGCGAGTGAGAAACGAGGAGCCGAGAGCCGGGCGATACCTGTAATGCAGTCGAACGGGCCAGGAGCGCGGCTCCCTGGACAGGCGCCTACGGGAGCCCTGGCAGCAAGCCACCGGGTCCTGCACATCCGAGGCCATTTACCAGCTCAGACAGACGGGGCAAAACTTTTACGATTTCTCCGGGGGGTGGGGGTGGGGTAATAGCTGACTGAAGACGTCAACTTCAAGTTTAGAGACAGAAATCGAAACGAGGGAGGAGGGGCCATGTCACCGTCTGGGGGTGACGCGTCTTATCGCCTGGCTAGTCCTGAGCCGTTTCTGGAGGGTCTGGAGGGCCGGGAAGAGAATGGAAGGATCTCCAAGGTGAGGGCCTCACGCAGAGGAGCTCCTCAGTCACTGCATCCCTGACCCGCAGGGCAGGAGCCTGCGGAGCGGGGGCCAGGGGGCGGCCTTTCTTTTTTTATATATATTTTCAGTTAGTTTACATTCAGTATTATTTTGTATTCGTTTAGGGTGTACAGCATAGGGCTTAGACAATCGTAAACTTTACAAAGTGATCCCCCTGACACCATACCTAGTTATTAACAACATTACTGACTGTACTTCCTATGCTGTACGGTATGTCCCTCGGACTATTTTGTAACGACCAATCTGTACTTCTCACGGGCCGGCTCTACCGTAACAGCCCTGACTGGACCTCTCCATAGCCTGCTGCCCGATCTGCGCTGCCTACATCAAGCAGGTCAAGCTCGCGGCCTGCCGGCCACACGCCTCTTTATTTGGCCCGTGTTAGCCGCGAGTTTGACCTGCTTGGCCCATACCATCAGTTCTTCTGGAAGGGCTTTGGGGAGTGCTGTGGCTGGTCATCTCCAAATGTGAGGAAATCCTGCAACGATGCAGTCACGCCACATCCAGTCCCCCTGCTCGGGTGAAAGCAGAAGAAATGGGCGCGGGCTGAGCTGGGACGGCACCTGTAGGGCCTACCCCCTCCCATGGACGGGACTCGGCGCTAGCTGGTACGGCCGATCACTGCAGGGGAGGATCGGTGTTCACCTGGGAGCTTTTATGGAAAGAGCGAGGATGTCCCCTCGAGAAGCTAAACCGTACGCTCTGGCCGTTTCCATGGCCACCAGAGGCCCAGTTACGAAGAAGTACAAGCCAAAGCAAGACCCATCACTCAGAAGAACCGCAGAGGACACACCCCAGCCTTCGCACGCCAGGAGTGAGTCCGGGCGGCTCCGGGGGGCGGGGTCATACTTACACTTCTGGGCCGGCTAGGTGGGGTGCGGCTGGTGGTCTGTGGCGGTTGGGGCAGAGGCAGGTTGTTGCTAACTGAAGAGATAGCACAGGCATCCTCAGAGTCTATCCGCTCGAGACCACACCCCCACGTGCTCACCATTGCTGGCCCTCGTTAGGCCACTGCTCTTAGCACTGCTCCTCCACTTAGTGGTTCACAGGAGACTAAAGCTTTTTCAAAATGCATACGAGACCATAAGCAGGATCGCTGGACACGGCACGGCATTACAGGTTGAAATGAGATACACACGACATCAAAGCAACTCTGGAAGCCACAGGTCCTCAACATTTGAAAGCAAAATCCTCAGAGCCATGAACTCTGCCAACAGCCTAACTCAGCCAGGGAAACAGGCGCCAGACCACAGCAAGGTGGGAGGCGGCACCAGGCAATGCCGACTGCTGAGGGCAGGTAGTAGCTAATCCAGGGCTCGGTGGACACAGAGCAGGGAGGAGGGAGGCGAGGGAGGTGCACAGGGGCGGCGGGCTGAGGGCGGGGCTACAGACTCGCTGTCAAGGGAGCCACGTTCTCAGCTCCGATGATAGGACACCAACCAATCACATCGGAAACCGAAGCGCCAAAAGTGAGTGGCATGAAAGGGGTCTCCATAGAGTAACTGAGAACAGTGAAGAGCTCGTTAGGAAATGATTGGAGACACGACCAAGGGGGAGACAGGAACTCCAGGAAAAAGCAGGCCGCACAGGAACGGGACTGTAATCCCAGCACATGGATGCGGAGACCAAGGGGACGGCCCCAGTGACAGACACACAGGTCCGTGCATTTCAATTCCCCAGACCGGGCCCAGCCTCCAGCGAGAAGAAACTGCAGTTACAGAACAGCTCCCATCCTCAGCCTCGATGAAGGCGAGTCAGAGCGGAGAAGGTGGGAGTCTGGACAGGACGGGGTAGGAGAAGTGAGGGAGGAGACGGGCCGCCAGGGGACCGAGCAGGACTGCCTGGAGCTGGCAGAATAGGAACCAGAGGGTAAGACTTGTATCTGACCGGGGGACTCACAGAGACATAAAATAGTGACAAGTCACTTGGGATGAAATGGGAGAGATGTCATCTATGACCCTAACGCTCATCTTTTTTGTTTCTTTAAATTTGGATTCTTCACTGTTTAAAGTATTACACGAGTCTCCTTTTCCCCCCATTGGCCTCTCCCCGGCCGCTCCCACCCCCCAGCACATGCCCTTACCCCCGTACTGTCTGTGTCCATTGGTTATGTAACTCATATGCATGCATGCAAGTCCTTTGCTTGATCTCTTACCCCCTCACCCCCCGCCCCCGGCCTTCCCTCATAGGTTGGACAGTCTGTTCGATGCTTTGTCTCTGGTTCGGTTTTTTGTTCATCAGTTTGTGTTGTTCATTATATTCCACGAATGCCTAACTCTCATCTTTTAAAGCTGGAAATCAAGGAGCAACTTCTAAAGATAAAGTCCAGAAACAGAAGCATAGGGAAGGGCATTAGTCACAAATAAGGAGGTAAGTTCCCCACGCATTATACACAGCAGTGAGGCTGGGACTGGGCATCGATGCTCCCTGTACGGTTTTATTTCCTCTAATTATATGCACATAATGCTTTATTCACACTTGTTAAATTAAGAGACAACAGGCCCATGCCCACCCCAAGGAAGCTCAGACGCCCTGCTAAACCCTTCTCCCTTCCAACTGGACTCCTCCCTCCTCCTGCCATCCTGGTACCAGATGCCTAGAAAGAGCTCAGAAACCCCGGCGTTCTAGTGAGCCCACTGCCCGCCACGAGGTGTCACCTGCACTGTCCCCAACAGCAAGGATGGCAGAAGCTAAGTCAGACGCACGAGGAGGTCGAAGGGGAACTGTCTGTCTTGCTCACCACTGAACTCCCAGCCCTAGCTCTGCGCCTGGCGCCCGAGACACTCAACCAAGTCTTGTGCGCCTCAACCTTCTGCAGAAAGTCCAGTGCTGCACACTCTCCAGGAATCCAAAGTAGAACTGGGGGGGGGGGGGTCCCTCCCCCTCCTGCTACTCCACCCAGTCCACAGACTCCTGGGGATCATGCTCTCCCCAAAACCCACCTGGACCAAACCTACCAGAGCGTCTACCAGCATCTACCAGAGCGTCCTGCCTCCTCTCTCCTGCAGGTTACTTAGTTCCTATAAAACAGAACCTTCTTTCCACCCTCTTGGGTTGTGCGCTTTAGGTTGGAGTCAGCCAGTGATGGCCCAGATCCAGCCCAGGGACTATTTTTCCAAACAGTTTCACTGGAGCGTGGCCATCCTCTCCGACTGACATATTACCTATGTCTGCTTCCACCCGGCAGGGGCCCATGCCGCCCGAGAAGCTTGAAGTATTTACATGTGGTCCCAAGTTTCACAGAGTCTGCTGACCCCTGGGCTGGGATACACCTCGTTCGCCTCCGAGCGGGGATACGATGCAGTGCCCAAGCACAGTCCTGTCTACCGCCCGGCTCATTCCAGCAGGTTCCACGCACCTCGGCATCAGCCGCTCCCCATCAGCCTGTGGACCCCACCCCTTTGCTGCCGCACAACCGCAACAGCGCCCCCTGTCTGAAACAGCGCTTCTCCACCGTGGGCCTTTCCCGCTCCACCTGCACAATGCTGACACACCCACAATCCTCCCACATACCGCTTAGTTCATGTTTTAAGTTCAAACTCATTCTTAAACTTAAATAAAACGGACGCTTTTATAGCACCACCCAAGGAAGGAAATCATTAATCCTTGCCCCTATATAGAAGGCAACTCTACAAATAAACACAGCGAAAAGCAAGTTGTAGTATTAATTTGTTAAGTGGGTACCATGCTGCTCAGGTCTAAAGTCTGCTCTCTCTGTGTTAGAAAGAGGACTAGAAGATATCAAGAAAAGACATCTTAGCACCAAAATGCACCTATTCTATCAGGAATGGAAGCGGGGGGGGGGAGTTACTTTTTCAACAGGTGGTTCAACTGCATTCAATGCCAAGTTCATATTCTCCCTAAAACCAGCTCATGCCACACTAACAATGAAAATCACTGCATCCGCCACACACTCAATATGCAAAAGGGAGAGAAAATTTTTGAATTATCCAGCAGAGAGAGATCTTAGAGCTGAAAAACCTTGAATTAAGCAGAATTGTCCTCAGTGAAGATACCTTCTTGGAAGCCTTCTGGAATGACCCACAACAGGTGTAGAGGGTACAGGACAAAGACCCTCGGGCCAGAAAGGAGGACAGCTCGAATCTCACAGAAGAGAAAAACCAAAATTCAGTCTTGGAAAATCTCCCAATGCAGCCTGCCCGTTTGTTTATTCCCAAGAGGAACGGTTTTTACAGAAAGATCATCCATCCACCTAAAATTTTTCTTCATTTCCCTAGAGGCTCGAGTGCCCTCATCCACCAAACACAGGTGCTGGGAATCGTGTCCCTCGGCTTCATTTATCGTGGTCATTTCCCTGGGGGCAGAAGGGCTGCCCGACCCCCAAGCACATCTCCTACCCACCCAGGTCCACAACGGAACCCCCTGTCCAGATGAAGTCCTATGTGGATCCCCAGGAAGTAAACACAGCAGGTCCTCAATAACACCGTTTCGTTCAGCGTCACTTCATTACAAGATTGATGCTTACAGCCACTGGCCTACAATAACACCGGTTCCGTTAAACATTGTTTCGCTTCACGTTGCACAACCTATCGGCAACATTCAGTGAGGACTTACTGTACAGGCAAACACTGGTCACTTTAGAGGTGTCTGACAGCTGTCTTGCCCAGCCACTCCCTCACCCCCACTGACCCGCCCAGGGCACCCCCAAGGATCCCTAAGGATCCACGGCAGTTGGACATCCCTTAACCCTTCAAGTTCTCTCTAAGGAAATGGCTTCCCCTCTGCCCGCGTGGAATGAGCGCGCCATTCACCCACCAGGGGGCAACGTACCAGAGCCTTGGTTGGAGCCTAAGAGAATGGAGGAGGGCGTCTCCCTGGAGCCAGAAAGGTCGAGGGTCTAGAAATACAAAGAGAGAGAGATGGACTCACGGCACCGGGGCCCATGGAGCCCCCAGGGGAGTCCAGGGATCCTTGGGGGTGCTCATTTCTGCCCCCGGGGCACCTCTGTGCCCTCTGCCCGGTGACACAGGCAGCGGAGGCAGGTCAGCGGGGGTGGCCCCCCACCTGTGCGCTGTCCCCAGGCCCGACAGGCTGGACCACAGCCCCGGGGCGGCCCTGACTCAACCCTCAGCCTCAGCTCCCAGAACTCGCTGCCTCCGCACCTCCGCCAGTGGCCTGCCAGCCCTCCAGAGCTCTGCCATCTCCAAAGAGGAAGTCTATTCCTCCAAAACTGTGTCAATTCCCTTGTATTTCACATTCACCTCTCACGAGGAAATATCACTGGAATCAAAGGGTGCTGACTGGTGGGACAATGACTGATTTCTCTCCTCACACACACTGAAGTGAAGTCATTATGACCAAAAATGTAGAAAATGACCCACATGCCACCTACAATGCTGTTGACAGACAATCCGTCGGACACTCCCCACGCGGGGCAGGGAGAGAGGCGGCCCCCACTGCCCCACCGCAGCCTCGAGTCCCACGCGACGATGGGCATCAGAGGAACTCCCACCCCCGTGTGGCTCGTGGCTGCAGACTGGGCAGCGCAGACTCAGAGCACGCCCCTCACCACCGAAAGTTCTCCCAGACAAGGCTGCTCTAAACCTCGACAGGGGAGCAGCTGTCGAGTCACTCGAGTGTCACCTTGGACTCCATGCTCCTCTGCCCCGCCCGGTGCCCGCCGGTGAGAAGGCGACCTGCTAACACCTGCTAAGACCCATCCCCCCCGCAGCCTGACTGCCCCACCTTGAAGACGGACCATCTACTGCAACGGGCGAGTTTCGGGGGAGGCAGGCCTGGGGACGGGGACAGACTCTCCTGGCCCAGGGGATCGGCGTCGCCCCATGGCGTGCGGGTGCTCACCGAGCCGCTGTCCTTGCTCTTCTCAGCAGACGTCTCCTTCTCTTTCGAGGCGCTGGCTGTGTCTGAAGGGGCGGCCTGTGTGCTGGAGGAGGACCCCTGGGAGGACTTGTTTAGTGTTTCTGTGTTGGACTCGGAATCCGCTTCCTGCTGAGGGGCGGTAGCTGGGGGTGACGGGGAGAGAAGCCACGTGTAAGCCCAGTGCCGTGGCCTCCGGACCTCCAGGGACCCCAGCACATGGGCACGCCACGGCGCCGCACACCGACCCACCCCCCAAGGGGGCCAGGCCTCCCGTTTTCCAGAAGCTGGAATCCAGACCTGTGTGAAAACAGGGTCACGCTTATAGGAATTTGTGTTTTCCTAAATGATTCTGGAGACGAAAGCAGGTTCACAGAATAAATGAAGGCCCGAGGGAGGAGCCAGCTACCGCTCACCCAGCATGGCAAGCTTCCTAAGCTCTAGCTCCAGAACGAGTTTAGCCCCATGCAGCTGCCTCCTTCAGAGGAGGCGGGGGAAACCCACGTGAAAGGCAACACGATGGTCAGAGGCACGGAGCCTCGGGGGACAGAAGAAACTTGGACAACTGGAAAACCAGGGATGTGGGAGAATTTCGGGAGAGGGGACATTATGATGCTGCAAAGACAGGAGAGCAGAAGGGACCCAGGAGGGACTCTGGCCGTCGCGTAACAACGCAAGGGGCCATCAGACACATTCCAGAACCTGGGGGATTCAAAGTCACTAGAAGAAGAAATCTCCCTGAAGAAGGTTAAAGGACACAGCAATGTATGGTTTAAACTCGTCTTTTTAGAAAAAACAACAACTTTTAACGGGAGGTTATTGAAGGTGCTTCTCACACCTGGCCTCTGACGCCGTCACCTTGGAAAATCCTGCCAATCTACAGGCACACTACCTCGTCATATTATTGATGGCTTTTACATTTAAATACTTAAAATGGACACTTCTAGTTCTAAGCACATATAGCTAATATTATTTGCCATCAATAAAAGCTAGCTGGAAACACTGTTTTTAAAATAGCATTAATCCATTCTAACGGGACAGTGTCTCCTGCCGGAGGCTCCTGGCTGAGACCCGCGTGCCAGGTGCTAGAAAGAGATTGCAAGACTGGATCAGTTCCACACCAAGACGTTTCCTTCACCAGAACTGGAATCCTTACGACTGAAAGCCCTGAGTCCCGGATCCCCTAAACAGCAGGCCTTCGCCACTTCGGTATCATGACAGATACCGATCAGATCATGCTCCGTGTGGGCAACCACCCTGTGCCCCCATCCCCGGCCTCTACCTTCTCGATGGCAGTAGCCACCCCTCCGCTGTAACCACCGCAGATGTCTGCAGTCACCGCCAACCCCGTGGGGGACAGGACACAGACATGGCTCCCCGCTGGGAACCGCTGCAACTCGCATGAAACTAAACTCATCTGGGCTGGCACTGCAAGCCCCACACTTGGGGCAAATAACACCAAGAATCCAGAGGTTCCAAAGCCTGCACCTGTAGTCTCTGCTGTGTGTGTGTGTGTGTGTGTGTGTGTGTGTGTGTGTGTAACAGAGACAGTGTGTTGAGTGACGGACGGAGGAGGGGCTGGGCAAGGCTCCCCTCCGAGTCAGCCTCCTGTGGCCTGTGGTCCCCGGGGAGCTGGGCTGGAGACGCCCCGCGTGGCCGCACCTGACTGGGTGCAGGACTTCATGTGCTCGGGCCAGTGGGCCTGCTGGCAGGGGTAGTCGCAGTAGCTGGTGTTCCAGCAGCAGTAGAAAATGGCCTCTTTCTTGCAGCTGGCGCACCACTGCTTCTTCTTGGTCTCATCCACCGCCTGCTGCTTCTCCTGCTCCAGCTGCTTCTTCACCTCGGCGATGAGCCGGTCCCGCTCCTGCTCCAGGCTCTGCCGCATCTCCGCCATGGTCAGCTCTGGCAGAGGAGGGGAGAGGACACTGGCTCCATCGCCTGTCCCTGGGCCCGGGCAGGGGTTGTTCAGACCAGATCTGAGGCAAACCCCGGCTCGGAGATAGCCCTAGCTGTGTGACACCCCTCCCTGAGCCCCAACGTCTTCATCTGTAAAATGGGCGCGTGTCACAACGGCATGACATTTGCCTCATCATATATGAGAGTAACAGGACATTATCTCAATAATGATAGAGCAATCAAGGCAGCACCACAGTAGTTCTGTGGGAAGCCTTCATATAAAACCACAAAACAACTGCCACTAAACTCACTCTGAACTTTACCATTAGCACCAGCCTTTCTTCCTACTGAGTACTTACACAGCACCTGCTATATGCCGAGAGCGTTCTAAGCACTTTGGAAATCCTAACTCATTTAATCCAGATACTGATCCTATGAGGCAAGTACTACTATAATACCCTTTTCACAGATGAGAAAACTGAGGCACACAGCTAATAAGGGCAGAGCTGTGACTAGAACTCAGACATGCTGTCTTTTTGGTGTGGTCAGCGGCAATGGAGACAGGGCACTGTGGTTGATCATTATGCTAACAGGTCAACGATGGAACTGCTCAATCTACTGAGATTTTTCTACTTTTACTTTAGACAATAAGTCCATTTGCAATCCACCTGGGAGAGACCTGTACATTAAAATAAATGGTTCCCCAATTCCTCAAAATCCTCTTCCTGAAGTTAAAGAAGGACCCCCTCCTAAACAGAGCAGTAAGGAAAATTAATCCCTGGTAAAGGAGCCGTTTCAGGCTCTATCCCCGGCCCTCGTTCGGGCACGCGTGGGAGGCAACCAATTGATGTGACTTTCTCACAAACACGTTCTCTCTCTCTGCCTGTCTCTCTCCCTCCTTTCCACTCTCTCTAAAAAACAATGGAAAAATATCCCCGGGTGAAGACGACCAAACAAAAAAAGAGAGAGAGGTTATTTGACCTGACTAGAAAAACAAGAAGCAACAACTTCCTGATGGTAACACGCTACAGAGTGGAGGGCTGCTCCCCTGGCTGGCCTCATAAGGATCTGAGTTTGCGGGGCGACTCCCGCTTCTATCCCTGGGGAGCGGTGGGCACAGCTGGGCAGGCCTGCCCAACAAAGACAGCCTATGTCTGTTTGCAGCATCTTGACCCTGGGACTGATAATTACATGAGGGCCTGGAAGAAAGAGGCTCTACCTCTGGGAAAAAATAATTACCAATATTTACACAGAATGGTAGGTGGAACAGCAGCCCGTCTAACCCAGGGACCAACAGGGCAGCTCTGTCTCCAGCCTGGGCTGCACAGGCAATATTCAAAACTCCACAGTCAGCGGTTCGGGGGGCAAGTCTGGATGCGAATCACAGCGGCACGATTTTGAACATCTACCTTAGCATGTCTGTGCCTCAGTTTCACCTGAAAACTGGGACCGGAGAGCCCTCTGTCGCGAGGGTTCCCGTAAGAATTAAACTGGCTAACGTATGAAAAAGTGCTTCAGAAGGTTTCTGGTTCTAGGTTAAGCGTTTAATAAGTCGGAGCTGTGGGTGCTGCTGTTACCGTTATTTTGTTGATGCTGGTGTTTTCCCGAGAGGAAAGGAGCGGCTTTGATACCTGCTTTCGAGCCTGGGTCCTCCCGGTGGGCCCCCCAGGAGCCGGACAACCCCTGGTGCACATCTGACTCAATTCGCATCGGGCCTGACTCCAGGGGTTCAGGGACGTTCCCCGTCCCCGACCCTGCTCGGGGCAGACCCCTCCCCAGGCCTCACCCAAGTTGTGTTTCATCTCGGAGAGCTCCTGCTGGTGCAGCCACTGAAGCTTCTCGATCTCAATCCTCAGCCTGCGAATCTGTAATGACAGAGAGAGACGTGAAGGGCGGGTCTGGGAGCCGCTCACCCGCGGAGCCCAGGAGCCCGAGCTCTCCTGGCTGTCAGGCCAACCTCAGGTGGTGAAGGAGAGCAGGCAGCCTGGATCTCAGCTGCTCTCCACACGGCTACCGTCCAGAGAGAGGCCAGCGCGTTAACCCAAGTGCACAAGACACTGGTTCAGAAAACTAAATATCCAGGTGACTCGCTGCTCTCTCCTGGGGCCTCTCCCACGCCTGCCAGGCACGCTGCGCTCTGCCGAGGCCGCTCGAGGCACCCTCCTGAAGACTCTCCCTTCGCCTGAGCGCCAGGCTGGGCCCGCCAGGCCCTCCTCAGGCCATGACTTTGCCTGGGATTCCCACCTTCTACGTGTCCCTCTCAGCGACCTCAAGAAACCCCGCCACTTCTGCTTTCACCTGGTGCCCTTTCTGCATCTGGCTCGCAGGGAATCTGCCTGAGAGGGAAGCTGGTGGAGGCCGATGTTTACAAGTGGTCACTTTGGAAGTGGGCATTTTAGCGTTTCACGACTGGATTCCCCAGGCCCTCACAGAAACTGTGCAGGCTGGGGCCACACATTCTTAGACAACGAGGATCTCTTGTAGAAAAAGACCAAGGAGCCTAACCAGTTTGGCTCAGTGGACAGAGCGTCGGCCTGCGGACTGAAGGGTCCCAGGTTCGATTCCGGTCAAGGGCATGTACCTTGGTTGTGGGCACATCCCCAGTAGGGGGTGTGCAGGAGGCAGCTGATCGATGTTTCTCATGGATGTTTCTAACTCTCTACCCCTCTCCCTTCCTCTCTGTAAAAAAACCAATAAAATATATTTTAAAGAATAATAAAAATAAATAAATAAAAAAACCACGGAGCCAATTTTACACGGAGCACAAGGACCTGGTTTCCAGTTTCACCAGTGGATGAGCTCAGGCGCTGGTTTGGGCGGTTTTATGAAAAATGAACTGATCACACACAGCATCAGCCTTCTGGCTCAATGAGAAACACCCTCCCCAACAACTCCAACCAGCTGACCAGCCTGGCGACCGGGCCAGGCCCTGGAGGGATTGCCCCGAGAAGCTTCTTCATGGCGCCATCCTACAGCGGCCCACCAAACACCGCAGCAGACAGTGAGTTAACCGCCATCTCTGACCTCAGCTATTGTGCTCCCAGTAGTGTTTCTGGAAAGGTCATTATATATTTCTGTCATCGTTCCTTTGATCGCATCCATCATCTGAAAGATAAAGAGAGAAACCATTCAGGCAATCACTTCCCCAAGGCTTTTCTAGATGAGGCACCTCTCAACTCCACCTGCGTGAAGCGGCGGGTCTCACCTGGGGACTCATGACCGGTGAGGGAGCACGGGGGGGGGGGGACGATGACACTGGCATCTAGTGGGTAGAATCCAGAGGCGCCCTAAACATTTACAGTGCACAGCACAGCCCCCACAACAGCATGACCCTGTCCAAAGGTCACTAGTGCTGAGGCGAGAGACCCTGATATAAACCAGGGTTGGGACCACCCACCCGTTCCCTGCCCCATCTGCCAGGACAAGTTCACAACCATAAAGCTAGTTTCTATGGCCACAGGCTACACTGGAGTGGTCGACGGCCCCAGGAGCATTTGGAGTAGCCAGCACAGGGGTTCAAGGCGGGGGGGTGGGGGATATTTTGTGTTGTTGCTGCTGTTGTTCAAGTCTTTCCCTTTAAAAAACAAAACCGTTTTATTGAGATACGAGAGGCCCGATGCACGAAAATTCGTGCAAGAGTAGGCCTTTCTTTCCCAGGCGGATGACACCGTTTCCCTCCAGCCACCGGCAGGGGACCCGGGCTGGCTTTCCTCGGGCGGCCCACAGGCGCCTGGGACCCGG
Organism: Myotis daubentonii; assembly: GCF_963259705.1. NCBI lineage: Eukaryota > Metazoa > Chordata > Mammalia > Chiroptera > Vespertilionidae > Myotis > Myotis daubentonii. The sequence goes on along the minus strand of NC_081847.1, from coordinate 69,093,859 downwards.
GCTGCTTCCTTCCAGCTGCCTGCAGGCACCCAGACCCAGGCTGGCTTCCCTCTGGCCTTGGCTTCATCAGGAAAGACGTCAGGAAGGTCATTTGGCTATTTGGTCTAATTAGCATATTAGCTCCTTATTATATAGGATCATTGCAAAGCCCTATAATTCACCCATTTACAGTGTACAATTCAGTGGCTGTTAGCATATTGAGTTCTACATCCATCACCACAATCAATTTTAGAACCTTTTTGTTATCCTAAAAAGAAACTCCACTCCCCCTTAACCTTCACCGCCCCCCCCCCCAAGATGCCCATCACCCCCCCAGGCTCCCGACAACCACTAATCTGCTCCCTATCTGTTCAGATTAGCTAAATCCAGAGAGTTCACATACGTGGAATTATTCAGTGTGTGGTCCTCTGGGACCCGCTTCTTGGACTGAGCACACTCTTCTCAAGGTTTATCTGCTCCCCAAGGTGTATCAGTACTTGATGCCTTTTTATGGCCAGTAATATAGTCCACTGTGTGGGTGTGGCTGGTTTGTTATCTTAATGCCTTCGATTAGGGCGTTGCCTCTCCAGTTTGTGTAACTATCGGACCCATGAGCGCACCAGCGAGTGTGTGACATCGGCTCAGGTCCACAGGAAAAGCTGAGGGCCAAGTGTGTTTGCAGGATGAATCTCCCCTACCTCCCACGTGCCGGCTGACCCTCCAGCACCCGGGGAAAGAGGAGCGGACAGCAGAACAAACGCGGTCTCGGGCGTGGCCTGGCTGCTGCCGAGTCTCCCCTGTGTTTTGCAGCTTCAGCGCAGGACCAAGAGCGCCCTGGTATCTAATGCCCGAGATCTGAACCCACCACTACCTCTTACTACCCACCCTCTCCCAGCCTCAGTTTCCCCATGCAGACAACAAGGATAAGAACAGGGCCCCCTCGTAGAGTGTGCACGAGGATTAAAGAGAAAAACACGTGCAGTCTGTGGTCCAGCCCCTGCCACACAGAGTAGGTGTTCATAAAGAAATACCCGTTTATCTGGTTTTCACAGAAAAATAAATTCACATGAGCATGTAATTGTGAAATCCTGCCAACCCCCAGAACAGTAACCCCAACTTGACCCCCAAATGGGGCGCTCCCCGCTTGCTGCGGCCACACTGGGACGCTGCCAGCAAAAACACTGCTTTATGCAGCTTCGCGGTCCGTGGCTGTGCCCGGCCTCCTGACCCTGCTGCACCGTCCACGTTACAGTATGAGAACGAAACTGCTTTACATGAAAACTTTAGAAAATGGATGAAATTCAATCCCTTCCGAACGCCACGGTTACATTCCATTCTCAAGAAATCATGAATCTGTGGACGGACTTTCACTCTTACTTCCAAATATAGCCAAGAACGCTACGTTCATCGAGAGCGCCCTTCTGCCAAAACACACAAATCTGGGTCTTCAACTCGGGGTCACCCTGGAGACAGAAAAGTTCATTGGCTCCAAAAACATGTCACCATGTCCATTTTCTTAACAGCGAAGAAAACTGCTATCAGAAAGTTCATCCCTCAATTTTGCTTAAGAGTAAAGGGGGAGGCAGGAGGTAACGATAAAACTGGCGATGGGAACCCTGGCTGGTGAACCCAAAAAGGTTCAACTCCTGGTCAGGGCACATGCCCAGGTTTTGGGCTCAATCCCCAGGAGGGGGAGTGCAGGAGGCAGCCAATGGATGCATCGATGTTTCCCTCTATCCCTCTCCCTTCCTCACTCTCTAAAACCAATAAAAACTTTTTTTTTTTTAATGGCTGCATGAGCCGTCAATACTGGCTCCGTAAAAACCACTAGCCAAATCCAGGCCTCAGTTTTCGCATCTGTAAATAGACAGTTTGGACCAAATCAACGGAAGGTGATACACGCGTTAATTGCAAGCAGAAAAGAGACCATTTGGGCAACTCCAGGATCTTCTCAAATCAGTAATGAAAAAATTACTCCCCTTTCAATTCTCTGGAAACCCTACAGACTGGGTTAGGAACAAAGTCTCTCAGATTGGTGCCATTATGTGTCTTTAACACTTTGATGATAAAAGGAATCGACGAGGAATGGTATCTGGTGAGGTTAAATTTAATTTTAAGTCAATTTAAATAAAATTTAATTTAGCCGAAACTGGTTTGGCTCAGTGGATAGAGCGTCGGCCTGCGGACTCAAGGGTCCCAGGTTCGATTCCGGTCAAGGGCATGTACCTGGGTTGCAGGCACATCCCCAATAGGAGATGTGCAGGAGGCGGCTGATCAATGTTTCTCTCCCATTGATGTTTCTAACTCTCTCTCTCCCTTCCTCTCTGTAAAAAATCAATAAAGTATATATTTTTTTAAAAAAATTTAATTTAAATAAAAATATTAAGTCAATACTAGTTCAGGAGGTGAATGGGTAAGACAAAAATCTTGAGAATGGCCAAAAATAACCGACATTTGAATCTTCCCACTGTGAACTCTATAACCATTCATGCGTTTTATTCAAAAAGGGGAAGATATACTACAAAGTCATCCCAAGACTAGATTCTGATTACCTCTTGAGCTACACTGCATCGTAACACATTGTGGACGGATCATGAGAATTCTTGTGCTTTCTGTTCTAAGGCTTGTTGTGGCCAATCACGAGAATTCTTTAAAACGATATTAGCTTGTAAGAACATGTAACAAATAACTTCAAAATGCAATGGGTATTTAATTTTAAAGTGTGCCTTTAACATTTATGTAAAACGTTTTTTGTACTCGTTCGATAGAAACGTATCTGGCCACTGGGTAAAGCTAGCAATGAAAGTACTGGTCTGCAATGTGTTAATAAATAGGACTGGTTGAAAACAGCCACATGCAAGAACAATCAGTTTGTGGGGACACCAGACATGTGTGGTTGGCAGGCTGCATGAGAATTCACAAACCAGCTCAAAGCCACTGTCTAGATCAGTGATGGCGAACCTATGACACGCGAACTCATTTTTTTGGTTGATTTTTCTTTGTTAAATGGCATTTAAATACATAAAATAAATATCAAAAATATAAGTCTTTGTTTTACTATGGTTGCAAATATCAAAAAATTTCTGTATGTGACACGGCACCAGAGTTAAGTTAGGGTTTTTCAAAATGCTGACACGCCGAGCTCAAAAGGTTCGGCATCACTGGACTAGATCCTGGCTGCTACCCTTCAAATCCCCGTCCAACCACTCACAAACTGTGTGACCCTAGACAAGTTACATAACCTCGCTGGGCCTCAGTTTTCTCATCTATGAAATGGGGATGGTAACAGTACTCACACCCCATCAATTTGTCATTAAGAGTAAAACTAAGCCACATACAAAAACATACAGTGTGGAACCCACAGTACAAGCCATGCACACATAAGCTGTTGCTGCTGTCACCTTAGCCAGTACGACCAACTCCAAGATGGTTGGCCTGGTGACCTTCTCATCGATGAAGGTCGTGGGTGTCATGCCTGTGATGCTACGTAAGATGGGAACGTCCATCTTGCTCGCAGGCTCTCCCCCTGGCTTTGGTGGAGCGAGCTGTCATGTGGGGAAGACCCACACAGCAAGGGGGACCTTCAGGGCACAGCCAGCTGGGAACTGAGGGGGGAAGGGGATCCTTCCCTATAAAACCTTCGGGCGAAACTCCGACCCTAGGACTGCGCGCAGCCTGAGGCCAGAGGAAGGACCACTGAGCCTGACCCACACAAACTGATGAGAAGCCTGTGAGAAGTAGCGATTTGTTATGCAGCGACAGGTAACTAACGTAATTCCTTGAGAGAAGGAATTTTTTTAGATGAACAACAAAAACTCACTGGTAAAACATTAGGTCTGCATGTTTCAAGCCACCAGAATTGAAAAAGATTCTACCTTTAACACAACATAAGAGCAACTCTTTATCATAAATAAGACTTCAAGAATTCAAGAAACAACTGTTCTTAACTAGTTCCACCCATTCTCTCTATAAACGAAATAGTTTACTCACTAGTAACCAATTTACTTACCCTTAAAGAGTACGTTTTTATATTCACCTACTTAACTTACTACATCGTTAGATTAACACTCACTCACTACTATTAACCGTTACTGCTAGTGACACACCCACGATGAGAAGTTAGGGAACAGCAGGCACCCATTCAGCAGCTCGGCACCAACCACCTACTGTGCGCCCGACCTGGTGGGGCTGGCATTCCAATGGTTGTTCTCACCACCGAGAGGTCTGCTGGAACATGCCTGCGCATCACCGCAGAGCACACTCAGAGGTCGCCGAGATCTCCATGTTTTATTCGCCCGATTCAACAAGAGCATAAGAGCTCTTGGCAAATCAAGAGAGAAAAGAAAAACACCTCGCTGAGAGAACACCCCCAGTGGGAATCCCGCCTCCACACCACTCAACAAGGACTCCGCCCCGAGGATGGGCCAGTCGAGAGAGAGAGAGAGAGAGAGAGAGAGAGAGAGAGAGAGAGAGAGAGAGAGCGCGCGCGAGAGAGAGAGAGAGAGAGAGAGAGAGAGAGAGAGAGAGCGAGCGCCTTCCTTCACGCCCTCTTGGTTCCTGGAAAAACCTAGGTGCGGGCATCATACCTTGCATGCCTCACATTTAAGCCTCTATCACTTTGGTTCTATGTGGCTTCAAAATGCAAAACAAACCAACCCTAAGTCTGTTGTTCACTGAAGGGTCAGAAACCTGTTCCCGCCGTTAAGGAAAACCTGTCCATCAGGAGCGACTCCGTGCTGAAGGGTAATTCTGATTCTAGGCCATCGTCGTCCTGTGAGGTACTGACTTTAGGATCTGAGCCCTCTCAGAGTAAGGGTTAGTCTAGTCTACGTTTCTCTGCGGAGGTCCAACTTCAGGCCCCAAGGGGAGAATTCAGTCTTGGAGCTCCTCAGTGAAAACAGGGCCTGCCCCCCTAAACAGCCCCTGAGAGCTGGGAGGTCGTGACCCAAACAGGACCCGTCAGGAAGCGGGTCCCCTGACCGCCCGCCCGCCCGCCCGCCGGGTGCCCGCCGGCACTCACTTTGCTAGTGTACTTGGCGATGTCCGCGGCGACGTCGGCGGAGGCAGTGGCGATGGGAAGGTCTGCGTTGATTGAAGAGGCCAGGGTGCTGGTGGCCCCCGAGCTGGTGACCAGGGGTGACGACTGAGTGCTGGTCACCAGGGTGATGGTGGACGTGGACGGGCTCTGCGTGATCTCCTTCTGCTGGACAGCTGGGGAAACAAAGGGTCCCGGTCAGCCCTGGCTGCAGGAAGGGCCGTCCCCACGGTGCCCACGCGCAGCTGTGGTGAGGGCGGGAAACCGATAGACACCTGCGAGCTTTCACTCTCAGGGGACAGAGACGCTCTCCTAACCAAACTCCAGCCAGGCTGCTCCGCGCCCTCTCTCGACTAATCCTCGAATGTAGTCTGTAAAGACTTCAACAAGCTTAACATGGCCTCTAACGGCTCCAGACAGCATCCCTCAGGTGACCCTGCCTCCCTGAGAAAACTCAAGGCCACCCAAATAAATGGCTGTTCCAGCCAACACCTACCGATGAGGCCCGTCTCCCAGCTCTCTGGGAAGAAGGGCCTCGCTTCGATAGGTACCAGTCAGCAAATTCAGGTGGTTTCACATGGACCAACCCCATCTCCCACTTTTTGTAAAATTTCACTTCCCTGACTCTACTGAGTCCCCACTCACCCCCCTTGCTATTCCCTCGTCCTCCTTTTAAAACACCCAGTCACCTTTGTACAAATCAAAGTTCACAATGGACTTCTTTCCCTATTGCAGCAGGACATTGCCGATTAAATTCTGTCCCTCCCACTTCAACTAGTGTCCAGCTTTGTTGGTCTTTGACACAAGACAACGTGCAAATTGAGAACCACAGCACTGGGCCGCCTTCTTGCCTAAGCTCGGAATGCTCCTGGGGTCCGAAGGCAGAAGCCTGGGACCCGCCATCTCTATCTCAGAACCCGATCAACACTTTAAACAGTGAGATCAAACCAGTTTTACCCCAACTTTGCCTGTGCAATCGCCCAGTGTTCCTGCTCCCCAGTCTTGGAAGGGTTTCTACTGGGGAGCCCAATGCAAGATCTGGCTGGCTGCCTTTTAACACCCTGTCCTGATGCTACTCCTAAGAGTCCGACTAGCCCTGGCCGGTGTGGCTCAGTTGGTTGGAGCATCATCCCGTACCAGCAGATGGCAGGTTCGATCCCTGGTCAGAGCACGAGCAATGTTTCTCTCACATCAATATTTCTCTCTCTCTCTCTCTCTCCCCCTCACTTCCCCTCCCTCTAAGGTCAATTTAAAAAAGATAGAGAAACTCAAAAAAAAGAGAGAGAGTCCTAATCACTAGGGTGCACTCACTACACAAGAGTTTCAGTGAAGGAGCCCAACCTTCAAGGGTCCAGATGCAGGTGCCCCGTGGAGTAAGATCTACGCCGGCGCTCACAAAAGCTGAGCAAACGGGCATCCCCTATGTCAGCTCCAGATGGAGCGCCCTGCACGGCCAGAAGAGATTTTTATTCTGCACCTTCAGCAACTGGTTTCTGATGCTGGCTCTTCCTGTGGATGTGGCTAATTCCTCGTCAGTAAGGTAGCCTCTGCTACCAACTCCTCACTGCACTCTTTCCAAAATAACGCCAAAAGGTTCACGACAGGTGTGCACAGGGAACGCACACAACGGCATGCACCGCAGCGCTGCTCCCAGGATAAAACCAGGAAGCAGCCTTCACACAAACCAGGGAACGCTATGCAGCAGTCGGAAAGAGCAAGGGAGCACTGTGTGTACGGACGTGGACAGACCTCCAAAACATGCTGATGGGTGAAAGACAATGGTACCATTTTCATGTTGTAAAAAAGAAAAAAAGGAAAAAAAAGTAGTGTTTTTATGAAGAGTCATATATATGTATAAATATATATGCAGACATGCATAAAAAAGGTTGTATGGTTCACAGTGGCCGCCGAGACGCATAAAATGAAAGGTCAGTTGATCGGAACAGTAGACGTGTGTCAGTATCTCGAGAATATGCACATGTACTGTTTGCAAAATGAAAAAAAAAAAAGGAAACAAATGTAAAAAATGCGAGTTGCGAAACAACTTTTAAAAATAATGCCAAGTGGAATGTGCATGGCCTTGGGGCTGCCGTGGCCAGGAAACGAAGGGGAACTGAGAAAAACAAAACAACGGTTTCTGTTTTGTGTCTCCCGTCGATGTGGCACAGAGGGCCGGGGTGCCACGGAGAGCAGAAGGGGAGCTGGTACCTTTCACAGCCTGTCTGGTCTGATATCGCGTCCCCTGGGAAGACTGAGGCTGCTGCTGCTGGCTTTGCTGCTGCTGCTGCTGCTGCTGCTGGCGCTGCATCTTCTGCATGTGCCACTTTTGGGAGGACGTTTGAAACTTACTTGAGGAGTTCCACACGACCCGCTGCACGGCCGGCGCAGTCTCCTTCGGTAAAAGCGGCCTCTGCTTTTTCACTGGGCTTCCCGTGATGGTGGCGGTGGCGGTGGCCGCCGGGGCCGGGGCCGTGGACGTGGTGCTGGTGGTGGCCGTGACACCAGCTGTGGGAGTTTGGGAGGACGCGCGGGTGAGGACCGGCGTTTCGGGGGGAGACTGGCTGCCGGCCGTAGTAGACAGTGGTGGAGCTTTAGCTACAACTAGAGTCACTGCGTGGAAAAAATAAACAAAAAGTGGAATTGAGTCAGGTTTGCCGGCAGGGCCTCTCCGCCAGCAAGTTCTCAGGGAAACAACCTAAGGCCAGAAATGACCAGCAAATTCAGTGCATGCCCAGGAGCACATTCTCACCTTATCTCCTTAGCGCCTCACCTTGGAGACATGCATGCCAAGGCCCCTGGGGGAAACAGGTGACCCAGGCCCTGGCCTCAAGCTGCCCATCAACTCCTGGGCTGGTTGGCTGCAACCGTCTTGTTTTCCAAAGTGAGACTTGGGTAAGCACCTGAGAAAGACCCAGCCCAACTGAATCCAGAGATCAAGAGGAGCCCTTTGGCTAGGTACACAGGTGCCTGGGAGGCCTGGTGGCTTCCCAATGGCCCAAGCACCGAGTCACATTAAATCATTCCGAAGTAAAGGTATCCTTGTCATCTCTCCCGAGTCCCTCCAGCATGGTGGAGCCCTGACACCTAACTCGAAAGGAACCCGCCCAAGACCAGAGCCCTCCCAATACAGTGGTATTTACCCAGACTTCCTGACCTGGACTGTGTGTTGACTGTGCTTCCCTGGCTTGTATTTTAGGTATAGCACACACTACTACTTTCGCTCCTGTGAGGTGGCACATTTAAGTCTAAAATAGGCTTAGATTTTTTTTAAAGAGTAGCTTGCTTCAAATAAAAATATCAAGTCAGTAATTATACAAGCAGGATTTGGGAATGACAACAAACAACCACCGTGAATGTCTGAAGTTTGAGAAAAGCCGTATTATGGAGTATGTCTTCTGGGAGGAGTTGGGCTGTGGGGCCAGGGAGTAGCATTTCAACAGGCAGAGATGAGAATTTGGAGCGGAACAGCATTCGCCAAGATGTACTTAGGAACAGGGAACATTGCACTGCGGTGACTGAAGGTAGGCGGTGAGGAGTGGCCAGCAGGCAGATGAGAGCCAGGAGCGCTGAGCGCTGCAAAGGGGATGACCATGTGAGGGTGCCACTTGTAAAGGGGTCCCAGCCACCGGGGAGAGGAATCCCCGAGGATCACACACAAAGCACAGGTGCAAGTCAGCACCCCAACCTGACAATGTGCCTGGACACCAAACCTCTTTCCACGAGGACTCCGCCTGTCTTTTTAGATTGATATCACCTGGGGAAGATCTGAGCTTGGCTATTCTTCTAAGGGAGATGCTCAGTGAGCTGTGGGTTTGGGGATCTCCAAGGAAATTAAGAAGAAAAGATAAGCTGACTTTTCTGACTGGGGGCTTTCTTGGTGGTTATCACATCTGGCTGGCCCTCCTGATCCTCAGCCAAGTTCAAGGACAAGAGCACAGGGTGGGGCTGGATGGGGAACTCTTCCCACAGTGAGGAGCCCAATCCTTTTCCAGGACACCCGACCCTGGGCCCCAGAGCCCCTGCCCTTCTAGCACAGGTGGCTTGGAGCCAGGCGCTACTAAAGGCCCACAGGGGGCAGGGGGCCAGCAGGATGTCCAACCTGCAGAAGGGCCTTCAATACCTCCCCTTTCCTGCCATGTGACCAAATAATACGCTGTTCTTGCTGACAAGCTAGCCGAATCCTCCCCGGTGCAAAGGGCAACCACAGGAAGGGTCCTGTTCTCTCTCGGGGCTCTGCCTATGGTAACAGTTGTGCAGGAATCATGCCTGGCCCGCTTTTCCAAATAAAAACGGAGTGTGCAATCTGAAAAGATTCCAGGCTCCAAGTACTCTTTGGGGGTTATCACTCAGACACTAAAATATTTCATTTCTAGGGGATTCTGATGATTTATGGAGAAGAAGAAGAAAAAAAAAAAAAGCTGTGGGAAATTCCATCTGTCCTAGAAATTCAAAGCATCTGATCCATCACTTGTAGCCCAACAAAGGGTGAATCTCTGAAAGGCCCGCACACCAGAAATCGCCCATCTACTTATTCCAAGCTCATCTACCTATTCCAGAGTTTGGTCACTGTCGTGTGCATACAGGACCTTGTAAGAGAAGGATGGGAATTACTGATGTTACAGGTAAGCAGAGCAAAGGTCTCCAAGTGAACTCCCTTTGCCTCTGCCTGAGATCACTAGCAGTAAACGCTGTTTTACTATTTGAGGATTCCTACACACCAGCTGCATTCCTACCTGCAGGTGAGTTGGAGGTCACCACAGCACACTCCAAAATGCCCTTCACTTTAATTAATTTATAAGTAAAAGCACATCATTGAAAAGATGCTCTAATGCAAAGTTCGACATGAAGCCGATTCTTCAAGACCCAAACCACCATCAGGGGGCTCTGGATGTAAGACCAGTCGGTTTTGCCCCACCTGTAAGAACCTGCTCTGACTGAATAATGTTTTATAATCATCTTCAGCTTAATCCCCCCCCACACACACACACTCGGGGGTTTCCTGGAGAAATTTCGCTCAGATGTTAGCGCAAGAAACTTCCCTCAGATGTCTACTTCATCTAATCAATGGAATTTTTTTTATTTTTTGGAAAATGTGACACCTTTTAAGGGACTGTGTTTCCCTTTTTGCTTTGACTGCTAGGGAGCTCACAGCAAAAATGAAAACCCAACTTTATCTCATGATTATGTACTCTCGTCAAATCCTTTCTGGAAGAGGAAGAGGCATAAAACCAATCAATCAAAAGATTTGTCCCAGAAAGAAAGGAACAGTATAAATACAACATTCCTAGGAGCACTCCCATCTGCACCCAACTGGTCCCTCAAGTGGAACAAGGCTGCTCCTACTGTTCCCTCTGAAACAGCAGAGGAGGCCCCTCAAACCCCATTCTGCTACAGCAGCGGTTCTCAACCTGTGGGTCACGACCCCTTTGGGGGTCGAACGACCCTTTCACAGGGGTCGCCTAAATACATCCCGCATATCAGATATTTACATTACAATTCATAACAGTAGCAAAATTACAGTTATGAAGTAGCAACGAAAATAATTTTATGGTTGGGGGTCACCACAACATGAGGAACTGTATTAAAGGGTCACGGCATTAGGAAGGTTGAGAACCACTGTGCTACAGGATCACATTTTTCAGACACCATCCATAAATCTAAGAGATGGCTGGGGGATGGTGTGGTGGTTGATCCTTCCTGTGCCCCCAGCTGCTCCCTCTCCCTCCACTGCACCATCCAGGGACATCGCGGCCTCTTGTGATGACCTGCAGGGTGCAGGTTCCAGAGCAGCTCGGCTGATTAACTGCCGAGGACAGATTCTCAAGGCCGGTCCCCGACTTGCCCTTCAAACTGCCGGGCTCAGAAATGCCCAGGGGCATAGACTCACATCTTACTCAAGGGCCTGGGTCGGGAGCTAGGTCCTATCAGAAGATGGACACAGTCAAAGCTGAAACCCGCAGTCCCTCAAGTTCCTCACACAGTCCCTACGGCTACGTCTCTAATGTGTCCTCAGGCAAGGGTCTCCTGAGCCCCCCCAGGGAATTCTCCAGTCTTTCTCGGGCGCGTTGGGTTCTCCGCACGACCCATTTGCCACCCCAACTGAAAAACGCGCCGACTGCTTTGTCCATGGGAAGGACACCCTGCAAATCACTCACACGTTCCTTCTGGGGGTCTGTCAACGTGCCTGGGCTCCGCCGGCTTCGGCGGCCACGGCTGGTCCAGGCTATTCGGCAGCAATGACACATGCCGAGGCTCAGGCAGCAGTTCTCACCGGGGCAGAGTTTGCCTCCAGGGGACATCTGGCAACCGGGCAGGTGCTACGGGCATCCAGCGGGGAGCAGCCAGGGATGCCGCTCACCACCCCCATGGCACAGGACAAGGCGCTCTGCGGCACAAAAGGCCAGGAGCACCCGAGCTGAAAATCCCCGGCATCAGATAGGTTAAGTGCAAAGGTGGTGAAGACCGATTCGGGTGTGCACCACGCAGTGGCCCTTGGAATTCTAGTGCCCCAAGAAGTGCTCACCATCCTGGCACCACCTACCAAATGGTGTCAGGTTCTGGTAAGAAACGCACGTTGAGATGCCTGGGCAGCATGAGGGGAAGGAAGGGGAGCTGGACTCATCAAAATCTTCAAAGGGAACACGCCTAACGATTTCAATCTTGTCAAATGTCTAAATGTTGACAAATACTTCAGGAAAATGAAAAAAAACGTACCAGGGAAGAAGTTGCTTAGGCGAAGAATAACTTGACTACCAGGAGCAACTTATTTTCTAAGGGACTTTTCTCAACTCAAAACCATCCATGCTGAGTCCTGAGCAGGTGAGGGGAGGAAGGGCAGGCCCAGTTGAAGTCCTGGTCCTATCAGATGACCAGCGAGGTGACCGTGAGCCAATCACAGCTCTGCTCTGTCTCCTGTGCTGGCGTCAGAGGGTCACACAAAGGAATGGTGGCACTGGAAACCAAACCAAGAAACCGGGAACTGGGAGCGTCACTTACCATCCTGCTTGGGAGATGGCTCTTTGGGTTCCTTCTTGTTTTTCCGACCCTCCCGCCCAGAATGGTCTTCTCCTAAATCTATGACAAGTTCGCTCTCCGAGTCGGAGTCCAGGCCCAAGTGGACCGTTGGGGAATCCGTCTCATCCTTCCCCTTCAGCTTATCCGTCGTGGGGTGAGGCGAGGGTTTGGCTTTCTCGGAGAAGTCCTTCTCAGGCGGGGGGCTGGCCTTTTCCTTGACTGAGCCTGGGTCTGCTTTCTCGCTGGGGGGCGAAGCGCTTTTCAGCTCCTCTTTAATCTCCACCGGGCTGGCCAGCTTGGGCTTTGTTTTGACAGCAGACAGCTCTTTGTCCAACTGAGCGCCCTCTTTGTCTTCCACGTCTTCCGGCTCATTCTTGGACTTCTGCTCGTCATCACTGATATACTCACTATCGCTACTGTCTGACTTCTCAGAATCCTCCGAATCGCTGTGCTCTACCGCCGTGTAAACATCTTCCGAGATTTCATTTATGCCTAAATTCAAAAAGAAAACCCAGCATGTGGCCTAGTCACAACATAAAGAGCAGGACCAAAAACCAAACATTTTCCACGCCAAACGCTGGAAATAAAGAAAGAAAGCATTTCAAATCGCATCACACTGGCCTGGGGCGGTGAGCAGTGAACCAGCTGCCCCTGAAGTCTGCTGACAAACGGAACCTGTGTTCGGAGAGGGTTCCGAAGACAACGAGGGACCAAACAACATAAATCCGGGAGCTAAACCTTTGCAGTATTGATAACTAATTGGGATACGGGAAATGGGAGAGATGGAAGGGAACACCAGAGAGACACTTAAAATGGATCCATTTTACAGAACAGAAAAGAGAGGCCTAGAGCAATCCCTTGTCCCTAGGACACAAAGAAAACCCTGGGCTCCTGACGCACCAAGTACTGTTCTCACACATTCCCAAAGCACAGATGCCTTTCGCCCTTCGTGTCCAGCGCGCAAAGAAACAAGCCAAAGTCTTAGAGCGGAGACGGCAAACTCACAGCCCGGGAGCCACATCTGACCACCAGCACATTCTATTTGGGAAGCAATGGTTGGGCCCACACGGTAGTTTGTTGTTTGCTCTTGCCTTTTATTTGGAACTTATTGCCCAATTCACAAGTCAGGGGATTTCACACAGAAATCAAGCTGGCAGGCTTTTGCTGAGAGAGCAGAACCTGGCCACTCCGGTTGACAGGCCCGCGAGGTAAAGGGCTTCTGCTGCTGCAGCTAATGGTCAGACATAAGGAGGACAAGCAGGAGGGCATGACCTCACGCATGACAGGAAAAGCCTGGGTACTAGAGCCCAAAGGACGGGAATTCAAATCCTGAGCCACTGCTTTCATTCGCAGTGTAACCCTGAACGAGTGACCTCCCTCTCTAAGCCTCAGTTTCTTCACCTGCAAAATGGGGCTGATCATGGTATCGATCTCCCAGGACAATCTCTGCGCGGTGCTTCCTTAGCACCGTGCAGGGTGCATAGGAAACACTCCCTGAATGGAAATATTAAAATTCTCATCAGCAACAATAATAAATCAAGGAGTTAGACCACATGTGTGGAGGGAATCAAGAGAGATATTTAAATGGACTGCAAGACTTCATCCTTGCCAATCAGTGTCCTAACCAAAAACAGGCAACCCAACAAGGAATGCTCTCCGATCACAGCCCAGATGACTCCAAACCACAGCTCCTTGCTCACCCAAAGGTCCAAGGCCCCCACCAACACATAAACCTCACATGGAGTGGCTCTCTCAGGCCCAGCCATCCCCTACTTCTTTATAAATGCCCTCCTTTGTCTACTTATTCAACCAATATTCCAGAGCGTTCCTATGTGCACAAGACCAAGTACCTTGAAGAATGCAAATCCTCCTAAGGCGACCTCCCTGCCCCCGATGAGCTACCAGCCCAGACTGGGAGGGAGACCCCCCACAGAAAGGGACCGCTGTTGCTTCTAAGCAATGACGTATCCAAGTAGGCGGGCAGATAGGGAGAGCAGTCGGAGGAGACTTCCTGGAGGAGGTGACACCAAGCTGAAGGCAGACAGCGTGGGGAAAGAGGGAGGGAGGCTATAGGTACAGAGGCAAGATGGGTCTGCTGGGTGAGGGGGCCCCGTCTGGGGGAGAAGGCTCTGTGCTGGACACTGGCAGGGCAAACCTGATCCCGATGCCAGGACACTGACATGCACTGAGAGGGTGCACAGAGGCAGACGCGGGAGGGCCAGTCCGCTCCTACAGCACCTGCACCTGGCACCTGCAGGCTGCCACAACCTAAGAACAAACTCAGAGGAGTTCAAAGAGCCTGTCCGAACAATTAGCCAATCTGAAATATTTTGCCACGAGTGGAAATATGTGTTAGTTGAGCAAACAACTCAGGGTTCAAAGCAGCCAGGATCCACCTCTGACTTCTCCTGGGTGGTGTCCCCACAAATGATGATGATGCTGCTGGCGATGATGAAAGCAAACCAAAGACATACCTAGTTGTGCTTTGCAACTCTCTATGGTCTTGTCAAGGTTGAGCTGGAACCTGCTGCGGATCTGCCGCTTGGGAGAGATGAGAGGCACGGGGGCAGCCTGGTGCTGGACGGACTCGCTCAGCTCCTTCAAGTCCATCTCGGCCTTGCTTCGATCTGGAAGACACCGCCCCGCCCTCGTCAGACCAGGCATTACGGGGCGAACAAACAACTCGCAAACAACACGTTTTAGAACATGGAGGGAAAAGACCTACAACATTTTTGTCATTTGTCCCAGCAATACCCTCGGCTCGATGACGCGGGCTCACTTGGGAGATAGCAGCCCAAGAAAACACTTGGGAGGTTTACTCAGTATTTAAGACGCGCCGTCCCAGCCGGATGGTTGTCTGTGGAGCTCCGCCTCGTCAGCGCCAAAGGTTAGCGTCCTGAGCTCAATCTCAGTATTAGCAGAGCAAGTGGCACCTGTCTGGCCAGACTGCGCTTTAACCCCAAGGCCACATCAGAGAGGCTTGTACCCGAGAGACGCCGAGCCCCTCTGAGAACACGCTGATAACTGGGAGCCCGGGCTCCTCATTGATCACAGAAGCGTCACTCTTCACTCCTCCTCAACCTAGTCTGGAGCGTAAATTGGAAAGGCAGAGAAAACTAGAAAAAGAGGCAGACCTTGCAGCCAGCCAGCCTTTGGGAAGGGAAACAGATTAGCCCTGGATATTACATCTGTGTCCTCTCACTCAGGTAAGAGGAGTCCGAGCTCCTCACCACAGTCCCAGGCAAAGGCCTCCGACTGCTGATGACTCACTCGGCCGAGGTCCTGCCCCGACCCCCCTCGGCCATGGGCTCTTTATAAGAGCAACTGGACCAGATTCCATGCGTTTGCATTTCTTTTTCTTTTCCTTCTTTAAATGCAGATGATTTTGCCTTTAGTATTCTTTGATAAGTCTTTTTAAAAAAAAAAAAATTTTTTTTTATTGATTTTGAGAGAGAGGAAGGCAGAGGGAGAGAGAAACATCAATCAGCTGCTTCCTGCATACCCCCTACCAGGGATCAAGCCACAACCTGGGCATGTGCCCTGACCAGGAATCAAACCCACAACCTTTCGGTGCTCAGGATGATGCACAATTAACTGAGCCACACAGGCCAAGGCGAGTTTGCATTTCTGGAATTCCTTCCCTGCCTCCTCTAGCGTCCTGGAGACAGAAGGGGACAGAGGAAGGTGGCTGCAAAGGCCCAGATGCACGGGAGATTCGCAGGCAGGAGCAGCACCGCCCATCCTGCCTGCCACCCTCTGACCAGCCCCCAGCTGAGAATGTGGGCACATGCCCCACCCAGACTGATCCCAGAAAAGCAGTCAGAAAGCATGTGGCATCGCGTCAAGGACACAGAGAAGCTACCGCGGAGCCTGTCTGCACCAGCTCAGAGCTCACTCCCCGACTTCCCTTCATCTCCCTGCTACACCCACCCAAAGGCCGCCTCCGTCGCCCAGGCTGTTAGAGGCTCAGGATACAGAGTGAGAGCTGGACCACAGGGGCTGTTCAAAGCCTTCACCCTCTCCCTTCGATTTTGTTTTCCGATTTGACTCACAAACCTTCTCCTTCGCTCAGGAACAGGCCACTTCCCCACACTGCACGCTCAGACTCCTTCCTTTAAAGTGACCGCAGGTGGCCTCCCAAATGCCCCACCCAACACAGGTGACCAGAGCAACAAATTGCTCAGAGTTGATTGTATCACCACAAGGAGGCCTCCACTAGGATGAGGAAGGCCTTTGCCCAAAAACACCCTCGGAGCGGGCTGCCAGGGAGATTCCAAGAGTAACAGCATCCTGGGAAACAGCCGTGTGTGTGTGTGTGTGTACACGTGTGTGTGTGTACGCGCGCGTGTGTGCGCACACGCTGGCCAGGGCCTCTTCAGAGAGCCGGCAGCACCGGGACTGGAGACGCTCACAGGTGTGAGTGCACGGCCACTTTGGAGGGAAAGAATTTACTGCAGAAGCACCTTACAAAGCTAGGACAGAGGGAAACAGTGATCAAACAGCAAGAAGGAGAAGGCGGCGGAGGAGGACCAGGGAAACAAGAAAAACAGACACAAATAAAGACAGTACAAACAGGACATAAGGACTTAACATTGAAGCTCCAAATGTGACAGCAACAGGGAGACTATGAGGTCTGCCTGGTCATTTCTGTCCTCAGAAAGGAGGACGCATACTGGATTCCAGAGGGAAAAGGCAGCTCTTTCAAGCCTAAGTTAGAAAAGAAGCATCTCACAGAGGTACTGTGAGGTGGGGTGGGAGGAGGGTTGCTACCCAAGTGATATGCTCATCAATGTCCTCAATAACATTCTCGTACAGTTCATCGGTTCCATGTAGCAGTCACAGAAAAACACGCTTACTATACCCAGGGGTCAGCAAACTTTTCCTGTAAAGGGCCAGAGAGGAAGAAACTGTATGGACCATACAATACAGGATTTAGTGCAAAAGCGAAAAGAAACAATATGTAAACAAATGGGTATGACTGCGTTCCAATAAAACTTTATTCAAAAAGCAGGTGGGGGGGGGGGCCAGATTTGATCTGCAGGCTACAAAATGTGCCATCACCGGTATGAGTCCCAGTGACTGCTAACCGGGCTACACATAGATATTACCTGTAGAGCTTCAAAAAAAAAAAATCCTAATGCCTTGGCCACCC
This sequence comes from Myotis daubentonii, assembly GCF_963259705.1. Taxonomy (NCBI): domain Eukaryota; kingdom Metazoa; phylum Chordata; class Mammalia; order Chiroptera; family Vespertilionidae; genus Myotis; species Myotis daubentonii. Next base: position 69,076,679 of record NC_081847.1, on the reverse strand, counting down.
CCCCACCCCCCCACCCCGAGACTGGCCTGGGGTACAGCCTGGGCATTGGCATTTTAAAAGTTCCCTGGGTGATGCTGACGGCAGCTAAGGTTGAGAACCCTGTGTTAGACCAATGTGAGTGAAGAAAACTCCTCATGATCTGCCTGAACCCTGGCATATCTGTGTTGACACACAAAACCACACTTCTAAACGTTAGGGTTCATAGAAAGAGACCTACACCTCATAATAGAGAGGAATGAAAAGGCAAAGGGCCGCATTTTACAAAATAAGGCTGCTCCAGTCCATATGCTGCTATAATGTTTATTCTGACAAGAAACGACCACAAGCCGGGGGGCTGGGGTCAGGTCCCTGGGAGCGGAACTTCAGTTTAGCCACATGTGATCATCTTCCTGAAACTTTCAGCTGCACTTGACTCTCCTCCGCAGAGAGCGGAGAAGAGCTGCTCTCTCCTTTAGCTCCCAGGCGACTCTTTCCACCCCTGCCCGCCTTCTATATCGGGCGTATCTTCCGAATCCACCCTTGCTGCCAACACTTTGAACTTTTCAGCTGATAGGAAGACAGCTCAGGCTACAAATGGAAACAGTGATTTTTTTAAAAAACACCCACGCTAGCCGAGGCCGGTTTGGCTCAGTGGATAGAGCGTCGGCCTGCGGACTGGGGGGTCCCGGGTTCGATTCCAGTCAAGGGCATGTGTCTTGGTTGCGGGCACATCCCCGGTGGGGGGTGTGCAGAAGGCAGCTGATTGATGTTTCTCTCTCATTGATGTTTCTGACTCTCTAACTCTCTCCCTTCCTCTCTGTAGAAAATCAATAAAATATATTAAAAACAAAAACAAAAACAAAAACAAAAAAACCCACGCTAGAGAAAGAGGCACGAACCTACATTTCTGGAGGGAGCACAGATGGGAAGAGCCCCTTTAGAGGGCAATTTGGCTGTTTGGACAGCCAAACATCAGCTGCACGTGGCCTCTGACCCGGGTTCCACTTCTAGGAATTTATCCTGTGGATACACACTCCCATGTGGGCAAAGGGTCTTTATCGCAGCTGTTATCAACAGCAAAAAAAAGGGGGGGGGCAGGGGCAACGACCTAGAGTCCATAACTAAGTGCCTGGATAAATAAGGTGCAGTTCACCTTGAAATGCACTAAAATGCAGCTGCTGAGACATAGCAGATCCCCGCGCACTGCTCGGACAGCCAGCCTGCTTACTGAGAAGGGCACAATCGGTGGCGCACTCTAGCATTGGTGTGGGGGAGAAAGAAGGAAACGGAGGATAGATATGAATACACCTGTGTTCTTGGGGCTTCTCGATGCTGGCACTTAAGACATTTGGGGCAGGACAGGTCTCTGTTGGGGGCTGTGGCAGTGGGAGGGCGGGCTGCCCTGCACATTGTAGGATGTTTAGCAGCAACCCTGACCTCCACCCCTAGGTGCCAGTAGCACCCACATCCCAGTTGTGGCAATAAAAATGGCTCCAGACATTGCACCATGCCCGAGGGACAAAAACCACCCAGTTTGGGAACCACTGGGATGTACCTAGGCGAGCTCTCCACAGCGACTAAAACACAGCGGGCACCTGTGGGGAGCGGGTACAGAGGCAGGTGATCAGAGGGCTGCAGCCAGGATGGCTTTCCATTCCGCATCGTTCTGTCCTGTGAACTTTCTCTCACCGTGCGCATTCACTGCTCATAAAAACACGGGAGCCCTGGCTAGAGTGGCGCCCTGAGCACTGAAGGATCCCGGGTCCAATTCCCGATCAAGAGCACGGACCTGGGTTGCGGGTTTGCTCCTGCCAAGTCGGGGCGCGTGCAGGAGGCAACAAGTCGATGTCTCTCTCACATCCATGTTCCTCTCTCCCCCTCCCTCCCTCCTTCCCTCCCTTCCACTCTTTCTGAAAAGCAATGGAAAAAATGTCCTCATGTGAGGATTAACCAAAACAAAACCAATGAAGCTTTTTAAAAGAGAAATATAACCACTTCTTTTTCAGTTAAAACAAAAAAAAGGGGGGGGGAAACAAAACAAAACTCCTTTGTTCCAAAGCTGCCAGAGACTCTACCGGATGGACTTCCAGGAGCCACAGAATGGCAGGCCCTTCGGGGAACAACATTCAGACAGGAGACCCCAGCAGACGGTCGGTCTCCTGGCCGTGAAAGCCAGGCAGAGACCCTCCTCACTGCACTCACTGCAAAAATCAAAACCAAGACCACCTCTGGGAGACCCAGGCCCTGCTCTGCATCCGGCTCTCGGATGCCTGGCTGCCAAGGCCCTGCTTTGTGTGAGAAAGGAAGGACGCCTCCCGGCAGCCACCGGGAGGAACAGACGAGCAGACACGCTCCATTGCTTGGGCGGCACCGGCGCCCACCGTGGGGAGAGCAGCAGAGCACATTTTGTCACAAGCAGGCCCCGGAACTGCTGGGTGTGCCCAGCCACAAGCAGACACCCTCTGTGAGATAAGAGGTGAGGATTCGCAGGCCAGGGGAACCGGCATGCAGGCAAGAAGCAGGGCCTCCTCTCTCTCCTAGTCTCACCAGCACGTCCTCACTACGATGGCGGGTGAAGCCACAGGAGGGGTCGTGACAATCCCCCAGGGTTTGTTTGGCTCCTTGTTTGGAGCTGAGAGGAGAGGCTGTGTGCCAGCAGCAGGCTGAGGGCGGTCTGCGTAAACCTTCCCCTCGCTCATGCACAGTAGCTGTGAGAGTAATTAAGCAACCACGGATGACCCATGGGCTGGTTTTCCGTATTTTTAGTCGTATTTATTTGGCCCGAGTGGAGTTCTTTTTATTTTTGATGAAATCGACGACGTCACATTTTTAAAACTAGGAGAATTCACACAAAAATCAGGATTTCTGTTTTTCTGAGAACTCAGAATCTGACAACACAGGTTCAAGTGGTAGCAGCTGCTTCCTTTAAAAAGGCACCTCGTCCTCTGTGTGATCCCCCATTCCGAATCGTCACTCTACCCGCAACCCCTTTCAAGGGCACATGAAAGTCAAAACAGGGCCACATCTTGAAGCATTTCAGTTCCCGTAGCCCAGTGAAGAGCTCCAGCTACACAGCAAAACAGGCCTGAGTCTGAAAGGCCCAACTTCACCTTGACCCATGTGTGACCCTGCGTAGGCAACTTCCCTTCTCTGGGCCTTCTGTGAAATGGGGCTAGTTCCTACCTTTGAGTCGTTTTCATCTGCAGAGAGTAAAATTCACGTTTTGGGGGATACAGCTCTGAGTTCTAACACTGGCAGAGATTTGTGGGACCGCCACCACAAACAGAATGCAGGACAATTCCATTTGCCCCTGACCCCCTGAGATCACAGTCACACCGTCCCCAACCCCCCCCACACCCGACAATCGCTGATCTGTTTGCCATCCCTGTAAGCTTGCCTTTCTCGGTGTAATTTTTTTAATTAAATATTTTGTTAGATGTAATAATGTCATCATTATCCCTGGCACTTCTGTCTGCTCCAAGTAGCCACACAGATGACAGACATAATGAAACACCATAAGCACTGGTCCCCTCCCTGGGATCCTGGAAAAATACTTCGCATCCCCTTCCACTTTCCCATTTCTCAACCCCCCTGTGGCGCTTCTCACGGATCCCTCTCTGAGTCTCTTTCCAGTAGGTGATTGGAACCCCAGCCCTAAAACACCCACATCCCAAGCTTCCCCTCCTGCTGACAAAATGAGGCCCGCGTCCCCCCCAGTGGGAAGGAGAGGCCTGGTCCCGCTGCGCCCGCCCACCCAAACGCAGGCAGGAAGCAGCGCGCACTCCCACGGTGGGTCAGGCCAAACAGGAAGTCCCCGTGTCACGAGGATGCCCACCGTCCGCCTGGGCTAAGGAAGGAGCTATTCTTGCCACGCATGGCTGGCAAAGAGGAAATGCGACCGTGAGAACACCTCCGCACGGCAGTTCTTTTCGGGGTGTGGAGGTGGGAGGAAGGCATGAGAAAGCAAACCACACTGCTGAGGAGGTGACTATTCCCCAAGGCAGCAGACGGGTCGCCTTTTTGGTCAAGTGAGCGACTCCCACCAGTGTATCCGAGCTGGAGCCCCTACATCCCCTGACTGGTCAGTCACACCTGCGTGGCCCTGACGGTGACCGGGTGCACAGGGCACTGGCCTCCATGGAGCACAGGCTTGACCCGGCCCTGCCGCCACCTTCGGGCTCTGCCATCCCGGCACCAGAAGCCACCTCTCCAGACCCGTTTCTCCATCCGAAAGGGCACTGCAGGAAAAGGTGAACCCGGAAGGCACCGACCGCCACAGGCTCTAGTCACGCTGGAGCACCTCCGAAAGCCCTGTTCCAGAGGCCTCCGGGACCACACACACACACACACAGGGCGGCTTGCCCCTGTCCACTGCTCCTGTCCCCCTCCTGCTGACCTGTCTCCACGGTCGTGTCCCAGGGCCCCCACCCGCCCTTTACGCCCTAGGCCAGGGTCTTCATCTCAGCACTACCGCCACTGGGATGAGATAATTCCCTGCTGGGGGGTTGGGGGGTGGGGGCAGGCTTCCTGGGCAGCGCAGGCTGTATAACAGCGTCCCTGATCTGCAATCACTAAATCGCTCAATGCCAGTAGCAGGCACCCCCTGCCCAGCTCTGTGAGAACCACTGCTCTAGCCCACCCCACGTATAATCAAGATTCTCCGAATGACACCTCCTGCCTCGATCTGGCCTCAGGGCACCAAACATACAAAATCTAAAACTGAACCCTTGGCTCCTATTTCTCCTGCCACATCCAATTTGTCAACACAGTTACTGGCACAGCCCAGTAATTCCTGGCTGTGGCGGCCTACTATCCACTGTAGGGTGGTCAGCAGCATCCTGGCTTCTACCCACCAGAGGCCAGCAGCACCCCCCACCCCCAGGGGTGACAACCAGAAATGTCTCCAGACCCTGCAAGTACCCCTTAGGGGAGGGAGGAACTGCCAGGTTTGCGAACAGCAGAATGGGCTAGTCTACGTAGCAACCAAGAGTCCTTCTGAACTTCCCAGTCAGTTCACATCCTGCACTGCTCGATCCGGGGTCCTCGCGCCCCCCCCCCCGCCCCCCCGTGCTCTCTAACCTCACCTCCTAACCTCCCGTCAGCCACTGGGACACCACCTGGGCCTCCTTGCCCCTCCTCTCACACACGAAGCTCATCCTTACCCTTGGGCCTGTAACGTTCTTGTTCCTTCTGGAATGTTCTTCCTCCTGGTCCTGGCACGACTAGTTTTTCCTGTCATGCAACTCTCCCCTTCAAATAGGCCTTCCCTAACCCTTCCACCCGCCCGAACCACTGCCCTTTCTCCCCACCTCCACCCCGCCCATCTCTCTCCTTATCATATCAACACATTTTACCTTCCGGAATGAACTGTCCTGTTTATCCACCTTGATGATTCTCTGTCCCGTTCTAGAACCCAAGCACCACAGGAGCAGGGCCCTTCCTCCCCACACTCTGCCCCATGCCAACGCCGTACACAGCACATGCCAGACGCTCAATAAAAACTAGGAAACAGTGGAATGAATCAGGAAAATAATAACTTCATAGAGTTAGGTAATTAACATTTCCAATGCCAATTTCTGCTAAAGACTTTGACCTAAGAATATACTGCACATAGAAAAGGTAAATACTGATTCATAATACTCAATGTATGTGCACACACACACACACATATAACTTCAAGTATATATATTTACATGTGAGAACTGGGTTACCATGGTCAAGGGCAAGTACGGCTGTAAACACTGGCCTAAGATACTTCAACAGCCCCCAGGAAATCCCTCACTTGTCCCTTTTATTGACCAATCTTCAGGTTCCTCTACTTTACCTTTTACACTGTTTACTCAAAGAGTTCAGAGTTCAAGAACCACACAAGAGGGCATCACAACCTGCAAAAATATGGAGGTGCCCCAGCAAGAGACTCCAAAAATCCCCACTGACCCAGGTTAAGGTTCAGGATGCTTCCGGTGGTGGCCGTCTTGTCTGCTTTCGTCGTGATTGGCGTGGACGCTTGAGGAGAGAAAGGTTTCGGGCTGCCAGATAAACTTCCCGCTTGGCCCATCTTCATGGAGGCCGGCGACGCTGAAAAGATAAGGCACTTGTTAAAGGACAGAGTTACGAAGAAATAAACAAATCAGACTTGTAGGTAGGTGTGGGGTGGGCAAGAGCGGAGAAACTGTATGTGATTCCAGCAGGGCACCAGAGCAGGGGGCAGCGGGCAGGGCCGGCCATCGGTTTCAAAGCAAAGGACGTCCTCCCCATGTTAAACCATTTCGGCCACACAGAAAGGAGGCCTCCCAGTTACTCTATTAGACACAAAGCTCTAAGACAAATCGGCTAAGCTGCCACTGAAATTGGTTTGGCACATTCATGGGTGTGAAAAATCTCAAAATAAATAGCAATTTAAAGCAGAGACCCCAGCACGGGCCAGGCGCAGAGACCAGAGCCAGGCTTGCAGATGGCATGTCACCTGTTTGTGGGAGACGCAGGGGTGGGCCTCACAGCTACTGCACCTGCCAAAGGCCAACTGGACCCCTCAGGAGAGCTCGGGACTCCCACGTCACAGGGGCAATGCTGACGGGAGCTAAATGCAGCCCCGATGGAGTGATGAGACACTGGTCAACTACCCCCCCTTTACGTGGGTGCTTGCCTCCATTTCCTCACCTGCCAAATGGGCACGCTCAGAGTGAGCATCAGTAACGGATACACCAATACACCTGAGGTCACCTCATCTCCAGCGCCAGGACCTGCCAACGCTGCACTGAACGTAAGACAGTGGGAGAGACTCTAGATGCAGAGAGACATGGACTCAGGCATGGACTGGAAGCCAGACTGAGTGCAAGTCCCAGCTCTGCGCTGACTTGCTGTGTGACTTTGGGTACGTTACCTTGTCTCTAAATCTCCTTTCCTGGCAGCAACCAAGAGGAATACTAACAATACCCTACAAAGGGAGGGTGCAAGTCCCTACACTCATCAAGTTGTAAGGACCAAGTCAGTCAGTCATCTGGACAGCTGTCCGGCATCTGTTAAGTACTACCCTGTGCATCGCCTGCTCTTAGTGTAGTAGAAGTTTCTATTTCCCATTCACCTCTGGGGCTTCGGTTTCAATCATCCAAACCAGCAGTTCTCCTCCAGGGCACACAGGGCAGTGTCTGCCGATGTTTTCAGTTGTCAGACCAGGAGACAAGGTGCTCCAGGCACCTTAGGAGGTAGAGAACAGGGATACGGCTAACATCCTACAGGACACAGGGCAGCGTCCCTGAAGAAGAACTATCTTGGCCCCAAATGCCAACAAGTGCTGAACTGATCGCCCACACGGGGACCGCAGCCGTGTCTCTGGGAATCCTTCGCCTCCCCCGGAAATGAGGAGCAGAGGTGGGGAGCAGGTCACCTGGGCTGAGCGAGTGCTCAAGAAACATTCGAAACCATTGTGAGGACTCAGGTCTTTTGAATACTGAATTCAATCAGTTTTACTATAGGAATGAACAAATACCTGGCCCAGCATTCCGCATACTGAGGGCTGTTGTTATTACTGGTACTAACCCTGCTCCTCTCACCACTGCTAGCATAACAAGCAGAAATGAAGTGCTTGTTACCTAAACCAACAGGAATAAATGAAGTTAAAGACATTTTAAAAGATTTCAATATTTCCAATAAAACCTTTAGTGTTGGGATGTTTCTTTGTTTTTGTTTTTAAGTAATCCACTCACTTACGCGCCCCCCGCTTCCAAGAGATTTCCGGTGGCTGAAAGGATCGGTCGAATGCCCTCCCCACGAGGGCTGCAGACCAGGCTTTTCGAGTTGTGCCCTCTGACACAGCCGTCACCACCTTTCGGACCTCGCGGACCCCACAGACCACCGGTTGGCGACCGCCCGCTGCTCTAAAACGAACGAACAAGCCGGCCAACAGAGGGGCTCGCTTAGCACGCTGTCAAAGCGCTCCTGAGGACTGTGGGGAACTCTGCCAAGAAGCCTAACCCTAAAGGGAACAGGAACGAAATCCCACGCAGAGGTACTGTCACAAGAGACCTCCCCCACGGGAATCCACGGTTCCCTGCCTAACAGGTCGAGTTAACAAAGTAAGGAGAGGCCGGGCGGCGGCCTACCGGAGCCCTGACCCACTTGTGATCATGCAGAGGATTTTAGCAGCCTACAGGTCCCTGAAAGCTGGCCCTGAAAAAGCCAGGGCCGAGGTCCACCCCTGAGTGCCACCTGCCCGATTTGTGACAGACCTTGTACCTGCCCCAACCCCTTTCAGTTAATGCTACACACACTCACCAGGCTGCCCAAGGCCATTCCAATTCCTCCTGCCTCAACTTAGCCAACTTTTCAGCCAGGCCTCTGCACGCCACTTCCAAACTATACTGCCAGCCCCGCCACTGACCGCCATCTCCAATGCTATCGCCCCCAGTCCGGGCATTCCCAACAGGGGCAATATGGCCCTCAAGGGGCAAAGAGTGGTTCTTAGAAGATGAAAAAGACCTTGCACTTTACGTATAAAGCAGAGAAATTCATGCAGCAGACAGACAGACAATCCCTGTACATCTCATGAAGGTCCACTCCCAGGTATGTACCCAAAACAGGAACACAAACCAAGCCCTGTACACAAATGTTCAGAGCAACATCGTTCGCAGGAGCCCAAAGGTGGCAACAACCCAAACGCCCATCAGCACACTGTGGTCCAGCCACGATGGGATGTTCCGGGGCCACCCAGGGAATGCCGTGCTGATGCATGCTGCAACGGGAAGGACCTTCAACACCTTTGAGAATGCACGCTAACACAGAAAAACGTAAATAAAGAAAAAGTACCGCAATCGTATGACTCCAGTGAAGATGAACAGATATGCTCCTGAAAGTTATTCTGGTTTTGTATGAGGCCATCTAGAGAAACATGTTAAATACTAGGCTGGCCAAAATGCCTACAGCATTGGACATCAGAAAGTTAGCAAAAATGTAGATATATAGCCGAAACCGGTTTGGCTCAGTGGATGGAGCGTCGGCCTGCGGACTGAAAGGTCCCAGGTTCGATTCCGGTCAAGGGCATGTACCTGGGTTGCAGGCACATCCCCAGTGGGAGATGTGCAGGAGGCAGCTGATCGATGTTTCTCTCTCACCGATGTTTCTAACTCTCTATCTCTCTCCCTTCCTCTCTGTAAAAAATCAATAAAATATATTTTTTTAAAAATGTAGATATATAAAAGTTAAATTACGTGAAGGAAACAAATCGGTGTATCCATTTAAAACATCTGCATTCACATTACTTCATAAAACCAGGTTTCTTCCCCAAGGAGTATCTCCCAAAATTCAGCTCTGACCCCCAACACTTGCCACATTCATGTACAATCTATATACTACTGACAACTAGAACTATATACACTAACATAGAAAGAAGCCAAAGAAATATCGCGAAGTTGAAAGAAGCAAAAAGCTTAGCATGATCCCATTCTACCACAAAATAATTATCATCATCCATGTGATGATATACATTAAACATATCTGAAGGAACAGCCCCTTCCTAATAGTTGCCATCTCTTAGGGTACAATGATGTGCTATTAATTATATAATATTATGTTCAAGAAAAAAGTGAGACAAAATTAAATGTAAATATTGAAGAGTTTCAAAGATTAACGTGAAGCCATCAGAATTTTGTCAGAGCTAAAATTCAGAAGTGTGGTACATTAGATCAGTAGTTCTCAATGGGGAGTGGAGGGGTGACTGTGCCCCCAGGGGACACGTGGCAAGGTCTGGAGGCATTTTGGGGGGTTCTAACTGTGGACGGGGTGTGCTGCTGGCACCTCATGGGTAGGAACCAGGGATGCTGCTAAGCAACCTACAGTGCGCAGGACAGTCCCACAACACAGTGTCATCGGCCCAAACTGTCAACAGTGCCAAGGCTGAGAAGCCCAGTTTGGAATCACTCTAGGCATTTTCAAAAGCAGAAAGACATTGGGAAATGCTCATTCCAAGTATGCTTTGGAACAGATGCCAATCCTTTTATAAAGCCATAAATACTGCCCAAAGGAAAAACTATTAGCCTTTGAAGTCACCAATAACTTAATAAGATTTTATACTTTGATGTGCAATTTACGAGTGTGGGCTAAAGCACACCATCTATTATCTGCATTGACAAAATCCTAGCCTGTGCTAAGTGCTGTTCTGACTACACGAAACAGGAGTCTTAGAATTAAGTTAGAAAAAAAGGCCCTTCCCTCCCGCGCACCCCAGCCCTCCAGGTGGGGTGGGGGTGAAGGAGGGGTTGACTCATGCTAAATTTCCTCTGCTTATAAAACCTCGGCAACAACCGATGTGTTCACAAGTCCTGGCGGTGTGCACGGATGAGCCACACGGCAGAACATCACGGGCCAGTCCCACGACAGGACAGACATGCTGTGTGGAAGCGTCATTTACCAGCATGAAAAAGCATTCAGAACACAAGTTAAAAAAAAAAAAACTCCAACAGTCTACACCAGACATTGCAAACAGGTGACACATGCATCGAGTAGTGCACGGATGTGTGTGACCTAGCATGTGGCTGTTGTTGTTTTTAAATGAGCCAATATATAAAAGTCTGAGTAGTTTGCATTTAAAAAAATATTTGAAACTTCTCTTGAACAACCAGAAATCTGGCAACACTCAGCCCCCACCCCCACGTGGCTCTAACCAGGAGGAGGAAAAGGCCCCAATGCCCTTTAGAAAAAAGGGAGGGCTCAGAAGATCACGTATCGGGCTGTAGACACTGCACTGCTTCGGGGAGAGCTGCACACACAAGCACACGTGTGTACGTGTAATGCGTCATGATAAGGTGTATTTCCACTTTAGTTCACTCCAGTCCCTACCACTTCCCAGCCTCTCATTTCCATACCAGCCTGACCTCTGGACGTATTTGAGTTTCCAAAGTTGGCGTGAACCAACATGGAGAGAGTCCTGGAAACTAGCTAAGGGCTGACTGTGGTAGGTGGTATCGTCTGTGACTTCCGTCTTCGTAAATAACAATTGTTTTATAAAAATATATTGATTTCACAATATAAAGGAGTTTATGAACATGTTTTTCCTTCTCCCTAAGCAGTAACCCATATAGAGCTACAAGACCAAAGGACCTTTAGCTCACAGGCCCCAGGATTCTCATCCTAAAACATTAATGACTTAAATTGGGATCCCACAAGCAAATATTGACAAAGGCATCAATTCTGGCCATGAGGTCTAAATAAAGGGGGAAGCAAAATAAATAAATAAATAAATAAATAAATAAATAAATAAATAAAATCACTGAGAATATAAACCACTTTGACCATTAAGACAATGGGATTCCAGTAGAAGCCTTTTGGCCGCACAAAGTGCTTCTCAAAAATCCAGTTCTAAGGTCACCGACACATGATTCTGAGCTCAATCCACACACCCTCTCCCCTTGCAAAAAAGAAGGGTTTCTAAATTCTCATACAAGTTTTATTTCACAATTTATTTCAATTTCATGTTGCTGCTTAAAATGTTTTCATTGCTGTAACTATATGGTTTTTCTGTTCCTATGGCACTTTTTTTTTTTTTATACAATTTTGGATAAATCAGTCTTGTCTGACTATGGGAACATTTCAGTAATGAGTACTCGTCTTCCAATAAATGCTCTTATGACTGCAAACAGCAGAGGGCAGTAGAGTGCAATGAAAAGAAAACCTGACTAGCCATTTCTAGAGTCAGGATGGGGAGCCGGGAACCTCGGCACCTCCCCACACTCTCCTAGGGACCTCAACTTGCCTTCTGTAAAATGGGGAGACTGAATCAGCTTCTCTTAATCTATACAACAGAGGATATGGGCCAGATCCAGCATACCACCTGCTCTTGTATGGCCTGCAAGCTAAGAAGGTTTTACCATTTTTATATGGTTGGGGGGTGGGGTGGAGGGGAAATCAAAAGGATTAATACTTCACTAAACATACAAATTATATGAAATTCACACTTTAGTGTCACAGCCACCTACTGTCTACGGCTGGGTTAGTAACGACGACCGTGTTGAATAGTTGCATGGGTGTGACAGAGACTCACTAAGCCTTACAGAAAGGGGGGCAATTTGTAAGATGAAAACAATTTTGAGTATCACCTTCTCTTCCTGAACTACTCACTGGCTGTACAACTCCGGATCAGCCAAATGACCCAAGCACATACCAGCAAGGGGACTGTGGTTTGGGAGAGGGACTTTAAAGTCTGCTAACGCAGGGCCTAAAACGCTACGCAAATGATCAGGAATTTTGCCAGGACTTCTGATGTCATTTCGACCTCTGTACCACCCAAGGGAAGAAAGACGCTACAGTCAACACATGGAAACTGTTTTTCTGAAATACGGTGCAGGAGAACGGAGAGTGGGTTCATGGCCCTACAGGTGTGATAGGACAAGTTATGTATTCATTTCATGTATTTTAGGAAAAAATACAACAAGCAATGTAAACACATGAGTTTATACATTTTATTCAGCTTAGGATGAAGCTACGTGGGAGGTATCATATTTAAGAATGTAATAAAATAGGTGGTACTAGAACGTGGCAAAAATCATGGCAATGAAAGTTCAGGCAACAGTGATTCTTCCCGGGCCTGCTGCCGAGGTTAAAACACTTTCTCAAAAGCGGGCTCTCCCTGGGAACCAGCAGGCGGGGGAAGGGTGGGGGGGGCAGGTTGTAGGTGATTATGCACCGTGTTCTGTTAACTGGGCTTAAGTGGAATCGTGTCGTGGAACAAGAGGAAGCTTTTACGGACTCTGGTCAGAAACTAAAGGGCAAAAGGGAAGTTTTTTTCTGAAACTATGTCAACACAAGTTACTGTGTCCTAGAACAAAGGCATCTGATCAGCAGCCATAAGAAATAATACGGTCGTCAATATCTTTGAAGCATTTACTACTCCAGGCACTGTTCTAAGCCCCTGTGTATTTTGATTCATTTAATCCTTATAAGAACCTACGAGGCAGATCCTATTCCTATCACGACGTTACAGACGCGGAGCCTAAGGCGTAAGAGCTCAGGGACCCTGACCAATGCCACACAGGTAGCAGTGGCAGAACTGGAATCTGAGACCAGCGTCCTCCTTCTGAACCCCCCAGCTACAGCAAGTCTCAAAACGCAAGGCAGCTGTTAAACCAGGCGACTTCGGAGGCGTGGGACAGTCCTTGGGGAAAGAGGAGTACTGCTTACCTTGCATGTTTCTCTGATGTTTAGGCCTTAAATGATGTAAGTGCATGGGTTTGACAGAAACATGTTTCAATTACAATAAAATTCTTGAGAAAGAAAAGCCGTTACGGGACGTTGCTGTGATTAATCTAAGGGGCATTTGAGCTGAACCCGGAAGGATTTCTAACCATCCCTGCCCACTTCTAGGAATGGCCTGCAAGCTGGACTGCTGGGAGTGCTTTTGTCATTTTTTGGTTCCCAACAGCAAGGATCCAGCTTTGTCACTCATCCCATTAGAATAGTGGTTCTCAACCTGTGGGTCGCGACCACTTTGGGGATCGAACGACCTTTTCACAGGGGTTGCCTAAGACCATCGGGAAACACATAATATAATTACATATTGTTTTTGTGATTAATCACTATCTTTAATTATGTTCCATTTGTAACAATGAAATTGGGGGTCACCACACACGAGGAACTGTATTAAAGGGTCGCGGAACCAGGAAGGTTGAGAACCGCTGCCCTAGAATGAAACCCCACGAGGCTCCCCGTGGTTCTGCGAAGTGGTCAGCATTGGCCCACCAGGTGTGGAAGCTGTGGAAATCCCGGGGGCCTCCTCCACCCGCTCCCGCCCGGGGCTGACCTGTGCTCTTGTCCAGGAAGTCCATGGACTCCTCGCTTGCGCTGAAGTGGCTGGACATGGCCTTCTTGTCGGGGTCCTGCTCCACGTCGGAGCCCGTGTGCACGGAGGAGTTTGTACTCATGGGGGAGCGCGGCATGTCCGACAAGGAGATCCTGCGGCCGGTGCCCCCGCTCAGCATGGGCTTGCTCATCAGGATCTTGGGGGACGCCGTCATGTCGAAGTTGAGCTTGACCTTCTCCTGCTTGTCTATCTTGGCGGCACCAGCGCTCGGGTTGCTGGGGTCGAGCAGCATTTGGTACTGGCTGTTGGGCGTGTAGGGTGTCCTGAACGGAGAGTAATTAAAAACCCCAAACTTCCTGCGAATGTTCTCCACATAAACCTCCATCTCCTGCATTGCACTGTTGAAGATGCTTTTAGTCTTTTTCACAGAAAAAGGAATTTCTTTAGACATGAGGTAGCAATTATTTATTGGAACCCAGGCTCTAGGAGGGCAAAAAAAGAGAGAGAGTTTAAGTCGACTTTGGTCATTTCCAAGATTTTTATGTAACTTTTTAAAAACATTTACTTCGTTGGGGTTAAGAACATTTAACAGGAGTTCTACCGTCTTAACCAACGTGTAAGTGTACAACACAGAATTGCCGGCTATAGGCACAAGGTTGTACAGCAAGCAGATCTCTAGAGCGTATTCATAGTAAGGTTGTACAGCAAGCAGATCTCTAGAGCGTATTCATAGTATATAACTGGAACTTTATGCCCATTGACTAGTAATTCCCCATTTGCCCACCCCTAGCCCCTGGCAACCATGATGCCACCGATTCTATGAATCTGACATAGATTCCTCATATAAAAATGGAATCATGCGGTGTTTGTCCTTCTATGATTGGCTTATTTCACTTAGCATGTTGTCCTCCAGTTTCAGCCATGTTGTGGCATAATTTTTAAGGCTCAATAGTATTCCACTATGTATACATACAACATTTCCCTTATTCATTCATCAGTCAATGGAACATTCAGGTCGGTCTCAGAATTGTTTTTTCCTGAACACAAACCCAATTAGCCTAGTACGCTTGCCAAGATTCGTAAAGGCACAGTCCTTTTCTTTTATAAATGACCTGGTTTGAATGGTTAATAAACAATCCACTTAACACACGTAATGTCATCAGGACTGAACGTGAACATGAACTTAACAAAAACATTAAAAGCCTCAACAGACTTAGTCATTTTAATCCATAAAAAAAAATAATAATAATAATGCCCCTTTGGCTTTGGGTTGGTAGAGAATAAGAAGACAGTCACTGCATCCTAGACCACACCTCCCAAGAGAAAATTACTCCCCGAGCTCACTATTTTGCACTCAAACAATGAAAAGTTTTCTCTTTTAAAATTGGGATTCTCTGGGGGAAGGGAGTCGGGGGGGGGGGGGTGTCAATTGGGGGAAAAGAGACATATGTAATACTTTAAACAATAAAAAAAAAAATTAAATGAATTTAAAAACCGGGGTTCTCCATGGAGCAAGGAGGGAACGCTGGAAAACCATAGCCCTAAAAGGAGGTGCATGGCTTTGAACGTGAGATAGTTCACATGAAAAATAACGAGAAACCAGCCCCTCGCTTAGCCCTCAGGTGTGCGCCCTCCGCTTCCCAGGCGGGTTCCACCTCCCTACCGTCAACACCCCACACCCCCGCGGGCTCTGCAGAGACTTCATGGGAACATGAGCTGCTTTCCTGGAATCAGTGACCCGAGTGACAGCAGGCAGGAGATGGGCACACAACCCCCCTGCCCTGGGGAAGGCAGAGCTGACACAGAAACATCCAAGCTGTAACTTGGGTCACATTTTATTCCCCAACCTCAACCGTTTGCAGCTGGGAATCTGGTGGGAGTGAGCTTTCCGAGGAGGCCTCTTGGCTTTCACAGACCATCAACCCAAGCCTGGTATCACGCTGTAGGAAGCCAGGTCAACTGTGGGGAGGAATCAAACTCACGGCCAGTCTGATGCAAACACCATCCCCGAGTGCTGTCAGAAGTGCCCCTGTAAGAGTCAGCCCCACACTACCGAGCCTCCCACGGCTTCAAAGAGAAACAAAATAGGAAATTCTACTATGTTTTACCCAAATTTTAATGGTTGGCACCTCGTTCCTGCTTTTAAAGAAAAAGCAGCCCAGGGGAAATACAGCATGCGCATGGGGCAGAATTCAGGGCACAGGCTGCCTGTTTGCAATGCTTGGCGGTGCTAGATTGCCACACCCACTAAACCTGACCACCCCAGCAATATCTGCTCTGAGCGCTGGAAACGACAGCTTCTCCTCTATCCCAGCTCACTGCTGCTTCCTGCTGAGACCTGAGGAACCACCCCTGCAAGTCAGGCAGAATGGCCTAGACTCCAAGCATTACCGCTGGTGGGCAAGCGTCTGGACCAGGCGGGACCTGCGGAGCGGTCAGGCTCCCAGGGCTGTCTGCAGACAAGGCACTCCCCGTCCCTGAGCCAGCCTCGGCGCTGCCATCAGTAAAATAGAGGAGGAGCCCCGAGCTGGAGGGGCACTAAGGGGAGCAAACAAAATGCCCCAGTCCCGGTACCACCAGGAGCTGGTCAGCCAGTCGGTCACTGGGGCCGAGTTTCCCCCACACTGTCATCTGGTATCAGGGCCTTACCTGTTTCTTCCCAGGTTCTTAAGTGCCTTCAATGAAGTTGCTTGGCAAGTGATTTCTGGAAAATGACTGTTTCTGTTCCTTTAAGCAGGCCCAGGAGATATTTAAAGGAAAATTAGATTTGCTTAACAATACAACAGCCTGTGGGGGCAATGTTGTGAGGCCACAGCTGAGGTTCTTCCTAGCTCTGGGCCTCAGTTTTCTTACCAGCGAAATGGGGATAAAAGCAACTTTTATAGAAAGCACTTAAAGCAGTGCCTGCTGCAGAGTTGGCCCTCAGTTAATGCCACCTCTGCAGGAATTTAATATGTTCTATATTTTTACATAATACTGTGTGTCTGAAAAAAAATCAAAATATATTTTAATAATTTTTTTACATAGCATTTAAAGTTGTGTGTTTGGTTTTTTTAAAGTATATTTTAACTGGTTTTAGAGAGAAAGGAAGGGAGAGGGAGAGAGAAATAAAAACATCGATGAGAGAGAAACATCAACATCGATGGGCTGCCTCCTGCACACCCTGTGCTGGGGAACGAGCCCAAAACCTGGGCATGTGCCCTGACCAGGAATGGAACCAGCAACCTCTTGGTGCATGAGCTGATGCTCAACCGCTGAGCAAAACCAGCCGGGTGAAATGAAAATATTTTAAAGGACAAAAGGCACATGATGGGACACTTGAGAACATGCCTTGATGGGCAGAAGAGCCTCCCCGGGCTCCAGGATTCATTACCCTGACGGTGACCAGGTAACAGTCTGTAATATTTCTATTCTGCTGTCTTGGCCCATTTCACTGACACCTGTCCAGGCTCATTTTGGCTCTACATCCCCGAAAGCAAACTCCCCATAAAAGGGACAGCATGCTACCCGCCTTACAGCCTCCCTGAAGTCTCCCTGTCCTGTTCCTGCGTCTGATAAGAGCCAGCTGTGGACAAAACGGCCCCATTCTGCTTTAAGGGCATCTCAGGGGAGGGAGGGATGCTCATCCTTGAAGGAGTGGCTTCCCCCACCGCTGCCAGGGACTCCCTGCCCAAGGCTGACTCATTCCCACAGGCCAACATATGGCCACTCCACCACTGTGCGTCCAAACACCTTGCCCAATGCATGTTCCTCACCGAAAATGAGCCCAACAGCTCAGCCTATTCCCTCTGAGGGGGCAGAGGACACCAAGGGAGCTCCTGAAAATCTAATCAGATTTGTGCTGCTGTCTTTTAAAAAAACTGCCTCCAGAGCCAGCAAAGTTCATGCCCCTAAGCCACCTTCAAGGGGCGTCCATGCAGAGTGGCTCAGCTGACAGCAGATCCCAGGGGTCTGGGAACACTTGGTGCATACAGGCCTGTATCTTAAGTCTACCCATATTGCGTCACACTGGAGAACAAGAATAATCCCAAACCATCAAGATGGTTACCACGTGGATGTTCTAATGAAGAGGCAGGAAGGTCTGCAGCCTGCCACCAATGCCTTTCACTCTTCAAATAAAAGCCAGACTCCTGACAACAGCCCATGTGATCCAGGGCCTGCCCAACCTCTGAACCCCACGTCTTAGCATCCTCTCCTCCCTCATCCTGTTCCAACCACACCGTGCTCCTGGCTTCCCCCCCCCTCCCCCCAGCACAATGGGCCTTGGCCTTCAGTGCCCACGTCTCTGCTCTCTCTGGCCCCCTCTACCCAGATCTTCCCTGGGCCACACCGCCCCCTGCTGACCTGAGAGCATCGTACCTGTTTGTTTACTTGTGTATTATCAGTCTTGCCCGCTAGGATGCCACCCTCTTGATGGGCAGACACAGTGTTGTCTGCCTACCCAATCATAAGGCCCAGCATCCAGCACATAGCCTGGCCCACAGCAGGCACCAAAGACATTTTTCTTTGAGTGAACAAATAAATGAATTTTTAAGAGTGTTCCAACAGAAACGGTCAAAATCAAATAAAGGGTACTACCTCCTATCAAACCCACGATCATCTCGGCTAACTTCCATTTCGCCTCCTGACACTGGACGGCCTGGGTTCCTAGTGAATGATTTTGTAGATTACTTTGGAATTCACTCTTTTCTTTGACTTGCAAGGTGATAAGCAAAATTTAACAGAGAGGGGTACTGCAGATTCCGGTGTTGTATGACATCATAAACCGCACGGTCTGTACATTCTGTGGCTGTGTGTAATATTCAGCATGATGTCTTTTACATATTCTCCCCGACACACTCACACACTTTTGTCAAGCGGCTCGGTGGGGCTTCCGAAGGGCTTTTGCCTTATTTAATCATAACTTAACTTGCTAAAATAGAGCTGAGATATTAACTGCTGCTCATCTCCATCCACCTGTGGTTCTCAGGCAGGCAGGGGGCTGTGCTCTAAAGGGAACAGCTAATCACTGGAATAACTCCCTTCGCAGTGGGCGAGGGGAAGGCAGGAAGGCTGGGAGGGAGGGCTCACACCTGCCCAAACAGTCACCCCTTATCATTTCTCATTTAGCTTCAAAGAAAAGGGGGGGGGGGCGCGCTACCCAGCACAATGATAGGAGATCCATTTACTGGTAACCTGGGAAAATGCTTCTGATCACGGAGAGCATTATTTTGAAAACCAATTTGCACAACGGTTTGATTTACTCCAGGAAAAAAAAAAAAAGAAAAAGAACAGCAGCATTTGAAATAACCATGGAACCTTATTCTGGTGCTGGTTTCATCAAGAAAAGCACGAAAGCAAGATTCTCTTCTCATGTACCTGAAAAGGCTGAAGCCCATGCATTATTCCCAGGGCCGACACAGCACAGAGCAGGACTTGTAAACTACAAGATCACCGGTGGGTATCAGGACAATCAACAAAACGACAGCCATCCCGTCCGCTCCTCCTCGTACCCACTGACCGTGTCAAAGGTTCAGCGCGAGCTACACGTTTGCAGCCCATTTTTAACTCCCACCTGTCGTGTTGTCCAAAGAACCGGGCATCCACCTGCCCATCTTTATCCCTCAGAGCTTTGGCCGGCCAGAATGGGAACCCCTTCAGTTTTGCCCAGACCAAAGGATGTGGATTGCTCTAGGAAAAGAAAAACAAAAGCCAGAGTCTGAATGTATTGGACAGCAAGAGACGTACATAAAGCGCGGTGTGTGGGGATCAAGCGAAGCAGAGGGGACAGAGGCCACAAACTGAAAGAGAACGGTTTCAGACAGTCTCCCAGGTGGTGCTCCCTGGGCGGTGTGGCCAGTAGGCCTGGGCGAAGATGGGAACGGGGGTAAATGCTGAAACCAAGAACGGAGCACTGGCAAAACCGGGCTTGAAAACTGGCTGTGCCGTGACTGCCTGGGTGGCCCTGAGCAAGATCCCACCTTTCTGTGCAACTCAGAGACTGCAGCACTTACAGCCTCTGTTAAGGTGGAGGATTAAAGGTGGGCTGTATCTAGCATGTAATGAGGGGCAGTATTAGCCCCTTTTCTTCTTTATGGAGGGCTAATCAAACCCTTAACGATTCAGGTGTTAATCTCCAAGGGCAGGGAGAGACATAAACTGTTTTCACTGTTCACTTTGCTTGCCCAATCTTGCCCCCGACCCCTGCGCCCCCCCCCCCCCATACTCCACCGCCGCCAGCCCACTCCAAAACTGCATTTCTCTACGTAGAAGACAAGTTTGGTAAATGCAGAACCACAGGGAAACAAGGGTGATCTTTCTCCCCTGACCCCCCCCCACCACCACCACCACCACCACCACCACCATCACATTTGGGTGACCATGGACTTAATCCTCTTAAAATAGATTTGGAATGACACACTCATTTAACACTTGTGTCACTATCTCATCGCTTGGCGAATCCCCGCTCTCTGGACGAGCAGCCGTAGAGGTTTCTCCTACCTGCGTTGCTTTCACTCTGCTATCACTTTTTCAGTAAAAACATTACTTAAAAACTTCACCCCAAGTTTGGTCGAGTAAGCCACCTAGCGAAAGCTGTCTCGGGTAGTCCTCCAGGCACAGCGTTCAGAAAACGAAGGGAAGGAACTCAACTTACACAAGGCTCACAAAACCAGTTATCGCGTTTTTGGCAAGCAGCTAAGTAACACTCCGGACATACTTCGATTTCATTCATCTGTGAAGCAGAAATAAGTTAGAATGCGGCATCCCAGGGGCCTAGGCTTCTAGGCCCTCGAGAAATGCAGACGATGTTGGAAAATAACATTAGTTAAACAAAGTCACACAATAGGGACTATCTCTCACCGACCCCAACACTTCCACCCAGCCCAAGCCACCATCATCTCTCCTGGAACATCTACCAGCTCCCACTAGGGCTCACTCCCCACGTAGAGTCAGCAGCCAGAGCCACCCTCTACAAACATAAATTTGACCTTATACCAGTGGTTCTTTACCAGGGAGGTTCAACACCTCCAGGAATTTGGGGGGCAAGGGGAGGGAGGGAGGCGTGGTTTGCAAGAGGAGCTAAGAGGTACAGGACAGTCCCCACAACAAGGAAACCTTCAGCCTCAAATGTCAGTAGTGCCAACACTGAGAAACTAACAATGAAATCTAAACACCTGGTCAGTTCCTTCAAGACCAGGTGTGGTCTGGCCTCGGCCCACCTGCCTCCCCTTGCCATGCTCAGTGTCTATGCATCTCTACTCACACCATCCAGACGATTAGTTAATTCCGTGTTGCCCTATTTTACTGACAATCTAAAAATACTATTACTTCCTATCCCTCTTTTTCTTTTAAATTTTATGTTTTCCATAGAGTAGAAAACAAGAAGGGAGGGAGGGTGGGAGGGGGGGAGAGAGAGAGAGAGAGAGAGAGAGAGAGAGAGAGAGACTGAAGTGAGAGAGACACATGAATTACATCAACTGGTTGCTTCCTACACACGCCCTGAGCCCCGACCATGGCTGGGGATCAAACCTGCAACCCAGGTGCATGGCCTTGACCAGAAATTGAACCCCTGACCATTCGGTTTGCAGGCCAGTGCTCCAAACATTGAGCAACACTGGCCAGGGCTCCTTCTCCCTCTGAAGAAGTGCGTTCCCCTAAAATATCATCATGTCTTAGAACCAAGGGCCCTGGAAGCCGCGTAATGGATCTGAATTCAGACTCCACTATTTCAGAGGGAAAAATGAGGACCCAAGAAATCAAGTAACATGGCCAAGGTCTCACTGCAGCGAAGCGGCAGGGCCAGGAGTTGAACCCAGGCAATCGGGCTCCGAAACCCATGCACTTCACCATCGCCCTGTTAGTTGCTACATCTTCCTATCACCATGAGGCTTACTTTTATCTCCATCCTGCAAGGTGCCTAACACATGGCAGCTGCTCAGGTAAAAATTAATTAATCTCTTAATTACAATTTGTGATTATAACTGAAAAATGAACGCCAGAGTATAAAACCTTTCTACCCAGTCTACTTCTATTCTAATGGTACTGGGTGGAACAAAGTGGTACACCATGTCCAGGACAGCCCTGGCCTTGGAGCCCACAAAGCAACAGTGTACCGCCAACAGGTAGATTAAATGCCAGACAGAGCCCTGGCGGGGTGGCTTAGTTGGTTGGAGCATCACCCCATACACCAAAAAGTTTCATGTTCGATTCCCAGTCAGGGCATATACCTAGGCTGCTGGTTCGAATCCCAGTCAGGGCATGTACAGGGTGCAACCGATCAATGTTTCTCTCTCTCTCCCTCTCCCTTCCTTTCTCTCTAAAATCAATGAAAAATATCCTCAGGTGAAGATTTTTATTTTTTTTTAATTTGCCTAAAAATGTCAGACAGGCCCTAGCTGATTTGGTCCAGTGGATACAGCGTCGGCCTAAGGACTGAAGGGTCCAGGGCTCGATTCTGGTGACGGGCACATGCCAGGGGTTGCAGGCTCAATTCCTAGTAGGGGGTGTGCAGGAGGCAGCCAATCAATGACTCTCTCTATTCATTGATGTTTCTATATCTCTCTCCCTCTCTCTTCCTCTCTGAAATCAATTAAAAATATATATTTTTTTATAAAAGTCAGAATATCCGGGTTCAATAAATTCCACCTGGGGGCACCCCACCAATTAAAGGCCTTTACTCCCCTTACCCAAGGAAACAACTGAAAAACCCACACAAATCTCCTAATCACCAATTAACAGTATCAAAAACAGTCCATGATCACTTCTCATCAGAGAAATGTAAACCAAAGGCACAGTGAGGCGCCACTGTTCTTACTGATCGCACTGAAGGCAAGCTTATGTAAGTGTATTTTTCCTCATTAGAACTTCCAGTATTAGAAAGAGCACAGAGAAACGACCACGCTCATCCATTCCAGGGTGTTGTATAAGTTGCTGCAGCTTTTCCAAAAGACAATCCAGAAATATCACCCTAAGTTACTGCCTTGGACCTGGTAGGTACATTTCCAACAATTATACTAAGGAAATCATCAGAACAGCCATGAAAAAAACCTGTTCTCCCTGTGTGTTTAATTACCTGGGAAAACATTCAAACTACGTAAAAAACGTAGATTATAAAACTCTTTCCATGTAGACATGAACATATCCTACAGTATCCAGATTTTTTCCAAATGAATGAATGAATGGATGTACACAGACAGGGTAGAGGCCATTACATCGCAGTTTTTCACTCTTACGATGGGGATCTAATAAAGAAACCATTTCTGCCACCAGCCTGTCCCACCACCTCAGGGCGCACAGCCAGCCCTCATCAAGCCTATTGGTGGTATTTGCGAAAGGAACCGACTCTCCAGGACACCGGGGCTGCTCTGTGAGAGTCAGCACCTTTCCTCCAAATAATGTCAAACATCTTCTGCAGGAAGATTGAAAAGGACCTGACTCAGTGCCACAGACTGTGGGTGAAGAAATTATGAACACCATCTATGCAACCAAGAGAACATGTCAGGGGCTTGACCATGATTCAAAGCTACAGAATGGTCACTTCCATCTCCTTTAGATCATGGCTAAGGTGCGGGTGCTCTACAACATATGGGGGGGGTCCCCTCCTAGTTGCTTTTACTTTTCCTTAAAGAGAGAGGGAGCTGTCTGGGCCTAAACAAATTCTAAAGCCACTCTGGCTACCCACTGGGAGATCCTGCACATGCAAACCTCAGCCACCCTATCCTCACTCTGGACACGTTTAAAACATGACAGTGGGAAACACATACCTCATGCTCACAGATTTTGATGACTATTTTCGCTATTTGCGTCAATTTGTGATTTCCTAAGGGAATAAGAAAATTGGATTAATTCAAATGGAAACACGTTTATGCCCAGTCCTGGGATTTTATTCCCACTAACAACCTTTTAACTTGCTTTCCCCCGCGATGAAAATTTAAAGGCTAAAAACCAGGAGGTTCTGGCTTCTAATACCCGTCAAATTGTGTGTAGTCTCCCATGACTGTCAGCCAGTCTTTGTGCCTTGATGTCAGCTTTTCTGAAATTGAGCAATTTGTGGCGTTTCCCTACAAGTCAGGGATTCATATCTAAAGATGCTTTTACAGTCCGGCCGGCGTGGCTCAGTGGTTGAGTATTGACCTATGAACCAGGAGGACACGGTTCAATTCCCGATCAGGGCATGTGCCTGGGTTGTGGGCTCGATCCCCAGTGTGGGGCATGCAGGAGGCAGCCAATCAATGATTCTCTCTCATCACTGATGTTTCTATCTCTCTCTCCCTCTCCCTTCCTCTCTGAAATCAATAAAAAATATTTTTAAAAAGTAAAGATGCTTTTTTACATTTTAAAGGCTAAAGTTAGTGGAAAGGAGTCCTCCTCTACCCACTGTCCCAGACTCCATCCAAGAAGAGTACGGGGGGGGGGGGGGGGGGGGGGACACTGAATTACGTAGCTCTGGTGTACCCAGTGCCTGAAAATACATCTTGTTGTTAACCCCTCAAGAAGCCATAATAGCCGAAACCGGTTTGGCTCAGTGGATAGAGTGTCGGCCTGCGGACTGGAAGGTCCCAGGTTCGATTCCGGTCAAGGGCATGTACCTGGGTTGCGGGCATATCCCCAGTAGGAGATGTGCAGGATGCAGCTGATCGATGTTTCTCTCTCATCGATGTTTCTAACTCTCTATCTCTCTCCCTTCCTCTCTGTAAAAAATCAATAAAATATATTAAAAAAAAAAAAAAGAAGCCATAATATAGGGAGCAGGTAGGAATATTCCCATTTCATTACTGAGCTAGCCAAGGCTCAGGAGTCATCACTAGCCCACTTAGCTAGTGAGTTAAAGATCTGGCCCCAGGATTCTAAATCCCTTACCTTTGCACTAAACCAGAGGACAAGATGGTTAGAAATCCATGTTTTCTTCAAATGTTACCCTATTTTCAGAAATTGTATGTTTGCTGACAAAAAGATTTCACACACACATAAGCACCTAGATTTCTGGCTTGCCTTGAAAACTCAGGGGATCTGATAACTGTGTCCAACAACCATGGAGTGTCCAGTGGCAGCCCCGCGAGACCAGGTAGGAACCCCACCAGGAGGTAGGCAACCCCATAGTATCCTGCTCTCCCCACAGTCAGTGCCTAACCCTGGCTGTGCCGATGTGTTTCGCTCACCAGTCCTCATTCGCTTGTTTATAGGTTTGAGTTTATAATCTTTATCTAAATTATCAATGCCCAGTGACTCTCTTCCCTCCCTACACCCCAACCTGCTACTGAGCAAAACATGTGCTGTAAGTAAACATCTACCATTCATGCGTCTTTTCTTAAACATTACCTAAAAGTCTACTGGTAAGCAACTCAAACAAATAAAAACAGTACCATCCAGAAAGGGTAAGAAATGCTGCCACAGGAAGGGCAGGTTCTGTGGCAGCCCTTAACAATAACATATGATATGGTCTAGTTCACCAGGGAAAGCTCTTCAGAGAACTGAGAAACTGAGACACGAGAATAAGAAAAAGCCAACAGGAAAAAGAGGTAAAGCCTGTTCCAGCAGGGAACAAGACCTGGGGGCGAGAGAAACAGGATCGGGCAGGACACTGAAAGATCTGCTGGCCAGAGGTAAACAGATAGGATTGTGGGAGAGAAGTTGAGGCCATAAGATGCCAAGAGGAGATTGCTCTGTCGAGAAGGCTCGATCCTCTAAATCTACACAACACAACTGACAAAACTTTATTCAGAATATAAAGCTCTCCTACAACTCAATAATAAAACACAAAAATCCAATTTTTTAAAGGAGCAAAAGATTTTAAAAGGTAGTTTACCAAAAAATATACAAATGACTTATAAGCACACACAAAAAAACCTCAATACCATGAGTCCTTACAGGAAGACAAATTAAAACCACTATGACATAATATTTCATACCTTCAAGAATGGCTAAAATTAAAAAGACTAACAATACCAAGTGTTGACAAGAATATGAAGCAACTAAGGCTCATATACACTGTTAGAAGGAGTGCAAAATGACACACCACTTTGCAAAAACAGTTTGGCAAAAAACACTTAGAAACTCAAATACAAGCCTATTCCGTGACCTAGCAATACCCCTTCTAGGTTTTTTCCCAAGAGAAATGAAAACATATGTCCACACAAAGACGTGTACAAGAATGCTCACAGCAACTTCGTTTCTAACAACCAAAAGCTGAAAATAACACAAATACCCATCAACAACAAGGTGAGTGAATAAATTCTATTTTGATAAAACAAACGAACACAGCAATAAAAAGAAATGAACCACTGACACACACAACATGGATGAATCCCAAAAATCTTATGCTGCATTCAAGTAGCCAGACACCAAAGAGTGCAATGCAATCTCTATGACTCCATTTACATGAAATTCTACAATATGCAAAACTAATCTACAGTGACAGAGAGCAGAACAGTAGGCCGGATTTACTGAAAAGGGCAAAGAGGGAATATAATAGGATGATGAAAAAATTCTACATCTTATTTGGGGTTGTGGTTACACATATGTCAAATCCATAGAATATACACGTAAAATGTACATTTTTTATCTTATGTAATTATTCCTCCATTACAATGAAGTTTTTAAAAAGGACAGGCAGCAGCATCACACAGCCAGTTTGGATGTCAACTCATACTTCAAACAGAGTCACCGGCCCCCTATTCACAAATATTAGCAATCCCTACACAAGTATTTGAAGGTATTGGCCCTGATGCATGAGAAAAGAGCCTGATTTTTTATGAAGAGTGGAAGAAGGGGCAACACACACAGCATACTCTTTTACAGGCATCATCTACGCACTCACCCCCATTGTAAATGATGCAGTTGTGCAAAATCCACTTGGCATCAGCCAGGAAGGCCTCTGTGCAGCCATACATTTTCTTCTTAGCGTTCTGCAGAGACAAGCCAGAGCATAATCACCACCGAGTCTACACAAGCCACAGCCAGTAGCACCTGCACCCCCACATAATTTTCTTAGCAGTCATTTGCCAAATTAATTAATGCTTTTACTCGTTTCCCAAGATGCTATTGTAGTGGAGATCTATAACTCCATAAAAACGCATCCACTGAATTTATCACACTAAGCTGAATTTTCTCATTTTACAGCAGCTTATTCCAATGGAACAGGACATAACATATACTTATGTATTTGTTATTATTTGTAATAGTCTCCCACAAGCCTCATGATTGAGAACTCGATGAAGCAGTCATTATCATCCCCATTTTACAGACAGGTGGGCCGAGGTATAGGAATGTTAAGGACCGTATGCAGAGTTCCAAAACTATTAATTTATGAAGCTAGAATTCCAACCCTGCCTTTTTTGAATGCCTGCTTTTTGGAATACCATGAGGATGTGTGCAATTTTCCAAAAGCAGGTTGGATTAACTGTTTAGGGATCATCAGTGCACATATGCTTTCCCCTCATCCACGCTTTCTTGACCCAGATTTTGGTGTCAACAATTTCAAAATCAACACAGGATGTTGTGCACAATCTAACGGTTTACAAGTGTCCTTTTCAGCATGGAGATTTAGCATGAATTTTAAAAACACCTCCAGGCATTAAAGAAACACCCTTATCAGTAAAAGAAGTCAAGTTCTATGAAGCCATAAATGCACTGCTAATGTGAACGTTTCCCAGACACTTAATTTTCTCTTCTGCCCTCCTGCTGCTCTCATTAGCACCTCCGAGAGGAAGAAAAGAGGTAAGGCTCAAATCCATCAAATCACTAATTCTTAGAAGCTATGACTTTTTCAGGTGAAGAATCGCAAGCAGAAGTAATATTTGGAGCTTATCCGTGGACTGCAACACTCCATTGCAATCCCTGCAAAAATGTTACAGAAGAAGTTAGGGAATAAAAGTTCTTCCATCCCAATAAAAATTCACAGAGGACACGTAGAAAAACCATGTTGAGATGGGGCACGAAAAATGAGGGCGGATCCTCAGTCATCTCGACAACCGTGGGCTACACAACGGTGAGGTTCTTTGATGGAGGCCAACCTTTTCCAATGTACAAAGGTCCATGGGGTGGAAGATGTATTCTGCGTAGTCGGGATGCTGTTCCAACGGAACAGGCTTCTGGAATGCGTCTGTCTATAAGGGAAAAGACGTGCACACACAGGCACAAACCATTATTGCTGGGGAAGACCAAGCATTAAGGCCAGCAAAGCACTTTAAACTGGAAACAACTTTTCAGACAACAGGCTTTAAAGTTTTCACAAAGAATGACCCTGAGGAGCGCTCCAACTCGGTTCCCCTTCTAATTCCGCCTTTTGATCAATAATCATGGACCCAGCTGTGTTCTGGTTTTATTTGCTCCCTTTTCAAGATATATGCAAATAACAGGTCCTGTTCTTCTTATACAGGGTGGGGCAAACGTCGGTCCACAGTTGTTCCCACGGAAAATAACAATAAACAGTGATACGAGAATGAAGGCTGTTTCACAGCTGTAAACCTACTTTTGCCCCACCCTGTATTAAGGTTGACAAGAACTATCAGTTCCTTTAGACCTGAACTTTGAACGAAGTTTATGTATACACTGCAAATACCCGTAATCAAAACTGACTGAGGACGACAAATGACACTCCAAATACAGTTCCCAAAGTGCCGGCAGATATTTTGCATGTGGGAAAAAAATTTAAACAGCAAGGTTTTGCTTCCCCTTTAAAAAGCCCAGTTACCTTCAGCACAGGAACTATGTACGTTTCTCATTTTGATCCATTGTCTTAAGCCCTACGTGAATCGGCTAAAAAAATAAGCCTGGTTTGTTGATGGGAGGTATTTAGTTATCAATAATAAAAAAAAAATTTTTTTAAAGATTTAGTTATAAATACCAAAATATACTCAAGCAAGGGATCTGAGTGGATTACCATTTGCAGTCAGCTGAGCCCTTTTATCCAGAATGAATGAGTGACCATTGTAAGTTTAAAAGATGCTACCTACCACAGCCCTAGCCAGTTTGGCTCAGTTGGTAGAGCATCAGCCTGTAGACTGAGGGTCCTAGGTTCGAATCCGGTCAAGGGCACATGCCCGGGTTGCAGGCTCGACCCCCAGTAGGGGGCGTGCAGGAGGCAGCAGATCAATGATTCTCTCTCATCATTGATGTTTCTATCTCTCTCCCTTCCTCTCTGAAATAAATAAAAATATTTTTTAAAAGATGCTGCCACAAAAATCAGCAACTTTCTGAACTGATTGATTTTATATCAAACAATTTATGTGAGAAATTAACACCATATCCAATTTTTCTTTGTGGTTTATCATTCTACAGTGTTGACAAGTCTACATAATTATTCTTGTAAACAGTCCTCAGCAGATATAATTAATCCAGCCTATGAAAAACAGGAAGTAATTCCTTGTCACTAAAAATAGAAAACTCCATAGTTTTTAAAACATCTGTCTTTTTAACCAAACTGAGGCTATTCACTTTTGCTTCCATTGATGAACATTTTAATAAAGAGAAAAATAGATTACAATTTAGCAATACTTAATTGGCACACTCTCAATCTTTTCCATCATAATATCAAATTTCACTATGTCGCCTAACCTGTTTGGCTCAGTGGATAGAGCATCGGCCTGCGGACTGAAGGGTCCCAGGTTCGATTCCGGTCAAGGGCATGGACCTTGGTTGTGGGCACATCCCCAGGAGGGGGTGTGCAGGAGGCAGCTGATCGATGTTTCTCATCAATATTTCTAACTCTCTCTCTCTCCCTTCCTCTCTGTAAAAAATCAATAACATAGTTTAAAAAAAATTTTTTTTTCACTATGTGAAAACTCAAAGCTAAAGCGTACTTTTTTAAAAGAAATTAAACCACAGTGGTTACTAAATATTCTACATTTCTATAGATTCATTGGACTTAGAAAGCAAACTCCAAAGAGTCACAAAGGTTCGCTACTGGTGCAAATGAGAAAAAGAGAACTCCATCCTCAAGTTTCTGTAGGAAAAAATTTCATAATATGTTGATTATAATGGCATAATATATGGATTATTTTTAGGAGAAAGGTATTTTACTGCCATCTTCCTGAAAACTGTCACAAGAAATCTAAAACCTCTTTGGCTATGATCAGACTGGCACTCAGGAGGGAAACCAGGTGAAGTGCGCAATTTGCCAGCCGACTATGGCAGCCCTGCTTCCACACAGATTTTCTTCGCCCTGGCCGGGTTGCTCAGTTGGTTAGAGTGCCATCCCAATACGCCAAGGTTGCAAGTTCGATCCCCAGTCAGGACCAATCAATTAATACGTCAATAAGTGGAAAAACAAATTGATATCTCTCTATCTCTCTGTCTCTCTCAAGTCAATAAATAAAATTTTCCTTAAGGGGAAGGGTCCGTACATCAAATCCTATTTCAACATTGAAGGAACTAATCAAATTCTCACCCTTTATGGGAAACTGCACTGGTTGAATTTTACTTGAAGGTTTCATCATCAGACCTTGATTATAAATCAACTGGGTTGTACTCAGGTCTCTCATCGCAATGTAAGTTTACCAACTCACGTGGGAAGGAGTAAAATTCCCCTTACTCAATGGGGTATGAGGGAGTTTACACTACATAACCAATCAGAATTTTAAATCCCCATCAAGTTTCTCCACTATATGTCATTTCCCAACTAAAGTCCTTGAGGACACAGAGTGCTCATTATAGAAAACTGAATGCTGTCATAACTTACATTTCATTTTCAGATGTTTGAATTCGGGCACGTAAGAAGGCCTAAAGAGCACACATAGCTAAAGCTATTATGGAATAAGAGTTTAACAGAACAGCCCAACAGGCTTGGCTCAGGGGTTGGGCATCGACTATGAACCAGGAGGTCACGGCGCGATCGGTTCAATTCCCGGTCAGGGCACATGCCTGGGTTGCAGGCTCAATCCCCAGTGGGGGACATGCAGGAGGCAGCCAGTTAATGATTCTCTCTCATCATTGATGTTTCTCTCTCACCCTCTCCCTTCCTCTCTGAAATCAATAAAAATATATTAATTTAAAAGATATAGATTTTTTTAAAAAGAGGTTAATAGAACAAAAGTCACTACTTCCATTTACACTTATACCACGAGGAACTTTCTTCTTACCCCTGGCTGTTTCATTTTCTGAATGGCAAACTTGAGCAGGTAGGACAACTGTTCGATGGTGAGCATTGTCATAGCTTTGCTCTGGGTCTCGATGCATTCTGCTACTGTAATCTTCTACAAGTCAAACCACACAGAGGGACAGTTAGGGAAAAAGTTACTATCCACAGACTGATTTCCTTTTCCTCCTAACTTTCCAGTTAGCTCACACATAGAAGGAAATAATTTCCAAGTGAGACGATAGTTGTTTCACTTGACAAGGACTCCAATCTACTTGGAGTTTACTGGATCAATGGATAAAGGTCAGAAGCACACAAATCCACTGACTACCTTATTAGAAGTGCCCTGTGCTCATGAAGATGACAGAATCTGAGAAAGATGCTTGCAGCTAGGCAGGGACCTGAAAATCGCCATCATTACAATCTTGAATTCCAAGAATGGGATAAGAGAAAAGGCCACTGATGCTTTCAGGGTAATCTCTTCATATAATGAATCAACCACTTATCTTGATGTTCTTAAGGTTCAGGGCTATCTGTCAGGAAATTGACAAGGCATTCACCCAGTGACATCACTGAGAGAAAGCATGAATCCAAGGGATGGTGGCGAATAATAAATATGACTTAGTTCTCCATCACCACTGATGGGAACTCACTTAGGACACTCTGGCAAACTGCACAAGAAGCATAGCCTAGCTGTTTAGCTCCATGGGCAATAAATGCCACTTGTGAGGGAAACTCCCATCCAAGAAGAGACCCGGAGAAATGCCTGAAACTGGGTTCTGCTACGTGAATCTGGTGGTGCTACATCTCAGAGCATCAGCATCCTCGGGCGGCAAAGACAACAAACACAGCAAGGCTGACGATGGCAGGGAACGCTCTTGAGCCATCTGTGTCGAGAGAGCTGAGAAAGTTTTCTCCAATTAATTTGGATTTCATGTCCATTCTTCCCGTCTCTGGATGCTCCAAAAGGGACTTGCAGAGACGTGTCTGGTTGTCGAGGAAAAGGGCAACAGAAAGTGGCTCTGAAGCCGAACACAGTCCATGACGCACGTCTCTAATCGCTTGGCTGCCAGCGCCTGAAAGACCTCGTCTTCTCAGCTGACTGCCCTACCAAGTCACCCCGCAAGGAAACCGGGGCTTGAAATCTTAGACACAGCACTCCTGTTTGTTTGAATTCCCGTGCGTTTCCAGGTAACCGATCCATGGCGAACACTTGGGTTGCATGCTCAACTGCCATTCGCCTCCTCTGCCCCCTTTCCCCTCCCCCCAACCTCTTCCCTGCCCTCCTGGCTGGCAGTGCCCGGTTCCCACGATATAGATGGAAAGTGCCAGATGAGCATTCTTCAAGCCTTTTTTGCATAAGGACTGGTGATCCAATCCTGACCAATGAACTGAAGAGCAAGTCTGCTTGATAAAAAGGCACGTGAAGAGGGACACTCCTTTTAGGGGATTTTTGCTAGCCACTGTCATCAAATCCCCAGCAGCCATCGTAGGGCCACGCAGGGACACATGGCCCTAACGACGGAATGGAAAGAGTCTGGCTCTGAACAAACGCTGGCCTGGCCCTGCCTCTGGGTTTTTCCTACACATGCTAATAAAACCCTCTTGTTTCTCTGTCACCTTTCATCATGATCTATTATTTGCAGCAAAAACATCCTCTCCGAGCCACTATCTTTTTTGCAAAATGAAGGAAGGGAGGGTTGGTCAAGACAAAAGGAAATAGGTGAAGGCTCCAGTTCCCATACTAAATGCAGAATGAGGTGAGGCTCTGACCAAGAGGGTTTGGCTGAGTAAAACGTGCCTGCACATCTCTCCATCTAGAGCAGCGGTCGCCAACCTTTCGGACCTCACGGACCACCGGATGGCCACCACTGATCTAGAGTAACCCAAAGCGAACCAGAGGCCATCCTTTGCAACTTCAGGGGCAGAACACCATTAAAATGTCATCATCCTATTGGATGAAAGTCTAATTTCTTATATGTCTCCTTTTCCTACACAAAGTGGCACTGCAGACACTATCCTATACATAGCTTGCTTTTTTCCCCGCACAAATAACATCTGGGTGAACTTTCCATTTCACACACAGAAAGCTTCCCTCGGTTGAGATCTAATGCCAACAGATCCTTTGGATCACGTGACATTCCACAGGAAATGATTCTATAGACGACATTATTTTCAGCATTTTGAAAAGCATCCTAGTTGGAAGTCACCAAGAACAGAAGGCACTTCAGAACAGCGGAAACCACCCCAACTGTTTTAAGGAGTGTTTAGACTTTGCTACAAATGAAATACAACATGCCCTTCACTGTGCCAGTGGCTTCTTTCTGCCTGGGGTCCTGAACTTGCTGGCCCTCTGCCTGGAGGGTCTTCACTCCTCCTCTTCACGTCTTTCTTTCTCAAATCTTAGTAAGGCTTCCTGGGTCTCCTCATTTAAAATGGGAACACCCTGCGCCCTCCTCACTCCCTATTCCTCATCGTCAATTCGTTCTCTCCAGAACACTCTTCCTCTAACACACTGTATGTAACTTTAGCCTGGTTTCTGCCCTTTCCTCCGGAAAAGAATGTGATTCTTGCCTCTTTTTCTTTACTGCCGATTCCCTAGCACCGAGGAAGCACAGAAGAAGCAGACGTTCCAGAACGGAAGCATTAGATGGCAACCACACAGAATATACAACCAAAATTGGTCTTCCTGGCGTGGCTACTGCCGATGATTCAATGATGAAGCAGGAGACAACATCCAAGAAAGGGAAAAATAGCGTGAGATCTTTTCAAAATAGGTAAAGATGCCTAAGTTAACTTCTGGAATGTTCATTACAAAAGAGAAGGTTGCGGATCTCAAAGCGATCCAAAGACCCATGAGGAATCAAAAAGAATGTCTTTCCAAGAGGCCACTTGGACCAACTGCCAATGTTGGTCCCAAAAGGAGATGGATGACTAGGATAGAGCAGGTGGAAGGCAAGAAATTTCTCTTTTCCCTGTATCTTGATGATTTGAAGAGTTAAAAATATAAGGGAGAAAGAGAAAGGAGAAGAAACCAGGCAGGGAATGCATTCATTCATCAGAAACTGACCTCACATTCAGGACAAAACCAGTCCCCCTCTGGTTCCGATGTCAGTCTCAGACACTTAGCGTGATAAACCCGGGGACAGAGCTCACAGCAAAGGACTTGGCCTTCCCGGTGACAAACCCAGCAGTAGAAATCATTCCGTCCATCCTGCGGTACAACATCAACAGGGTCTGTGGTGAGTGGCTGCTTCATATAGTAAAACGGACCATGTCTTAGTTCTGACTGAAATGTAGGCAAGAAAGACAGGTTTGGTTTCAAAACAAATGTGCATTCTCAAAAGGAATTTTAACAAACACATCAAGAAACAACACAAGACAATTACAGCATTTCATACAGTCATTAAAAAGCCACCCTGGATTACACTACTCAATACATGGTTTACAGATCATTACATATTAAGATGTTTCTCTTGCTTCTATTTTAAGAGGACATAGATTAAAACACTAATGTCTAAGAATTAATAGGCAGCCCTATAGCAGGATAGCAAAATGGCTACAACCCAGGCATACCCGAGTTTAAATTTTAGCTCTACCAGCTACATGACCCTGGACAGGTCTCTTAACCTCTCGGCTTCAATTTTCTCATCTGTAAAATGGGTACGATAATACTTAACTTCATGGTATTGTGGTCGGGATTAAATGGGATGATACAATGCATGCATTTAACACAGTGCCACCATTACTAATATTGCTGATATAGTTAAGAGTCCAATATATGGAAGTCTAAATGTGCAAAGCCAACAAAATAATGTCAGTTTGCCCTGGGATTCTTTCAACATCAGGCTTTTGGAGAATAGATCCATTGGGTTTGAGTCACCAAAGAATGATCACCCATTTTTTACTAGTACGTCTACCCTGAATGCATATAATACAAGAGGCTTCCTGAAGCCATGATTCTTAAACATGGTAGGTCCCCATCGACCCAGAGCTACATCACCGACTTAGGACCAACAATGGCAGAAAGAGGAGATGGGCAGCCAATTCACAGGAGCCAGACCCCATCTTATCCCAAAATACCAAGAGCAATAGCTCCCTAATGATATAATATAGAATCCAGCAAAGCCACACTCCAAACACATAAAATCCCTCAGATGAAACTCGTTAGGAAAATGTCTATCGGAAACCAGTAAGAAATCCTGCTTTGGAAGTCGATATTCTGGTGGTAAACATCAAAATGACCTGGGGCAACTGGCTGTGTGACCTTAAGAAGGCTCCTCAATCCACTTCCGGCCTCGATTCCATGCACAATAGCTTAGTCACAACGCTAGTACCTAACCTCTGAATAAACCTCCTTGTATAACCTCCTTTTTCTTGTTCTTCATTAAAACATTACAGTTTCCTCCATAAAGATCTCTTATACTGGTTAGAGACTGCATAATGTTTGTTGGTACTGTTAATGGCATCTTTTTCTATTATATTTTCTAAATAGTTTTCGGTGGTACACAGAAATGCTGCTAGATTTTTTAATTGTCCTCACATATAAACAGTCCTAATACTTTATTGATTAAAAAATCTTAGCTCGCCGAAACCAGTTTGGCTCAGTGGATAGAGTGTCGGCCTGCGGACTGAAAGGTCCCAGGTTCGATTCCGGTCAAGGGCATGTACCTGGGTTGCGGGCACATCTCCAGTAGGAAGATGTGCAGGAGGCGGCTGATCGATGTTTCTCTCTCATCGATGTTTCTGACTCTCTATCTCTCTCCCTTCCTCTCTGTAAAAAATCAATAAAATATATTTTAAAAAAAAAGAAAAAGAAAAAATCTTATCTCTGAGGCCGAAACCGGTTTGGCTCAGTGGATAGAGTGTCGGCCTGCAGACTGAAGGGACCCAGGTGTGATTCCGGTGAAGGGCATGTACCTTGGTTGCGGGCACATCCCCAGTAGGAGATGTGCGGGAGGCAGCTGATCGATGTTTCTCTCTCATAGATGTTTCTAACTCTCTATCTCTCTCCCTTCCTCTCTGTAAAGAATCAATAAAAAATATATTTAAAAAAAAAATCTTGCCGAAACCGGTTTGGCTCAGTGGATAGAGCGTCGGCCTGCGGACTGAAAGGTCCTGGGTTCGATTCCGGTCAGGGGCATGTACCTGGGTTGCGGACACTTCCCCAGTGGGGGATGTGCAGGAGGCAGCTGATCGATGTTTCTCTCTCATCGATGTTTCTAACTCTCTCTCTCTCTCTCCCTTCCTCTCTGTAAAAAATCAATAAAATATATTTTTAAAAAAAAATCTTATCTCTGAGGCACTGGCCAGTGTTTTGCATGGTTAGAATGTTGACCCACACACCAAAAGGTCACGGGTTCAATTTCCAGTCAAGGGCATGTCCCCGAGTTGCAGGTTTGATCCAGTGTGTGGGATGCAACCAATTAATGTGTCTCTTTCACATCAATGTTTCTCTCTCCTTCCCCCTCCCTTCTTCCCCTTCCCTCCCTTCCTCTCTCTCTAAGAATCAATAGGAAAATATCATCAGTGAGGATTAACAGAAAAAAAAAAACTTATCTCTGAGTAATGTCAGTTTTGTCCGTTCATGCCTCATATCGTCACATTACTTTTCTTTTTTCCTTATTTTTAAAAATATTTTTATTGATTTCAGAGAGGGAGAGAGAAAACCATCAATGATTAGAGATAATCACTGATCGGCCACCTCCTGCACAACCCACACCTGAGATCAAGCCCACAACCTGGGCATGTGCCCTGACCGGGAATCAAACCGTGACCTCCTGACTCACAGATCTACACTCAAGCACTGAGCCAGGCTGGCCAGACTTTCTGGCTAGAACCCCCAGGATAATGGGGAAAAGTGGCCAAGATTGCAGGCACCTAGGTCTTGTTCCTGGTTTTTATTATGAGGTTTTAATGCTCTCAAATGCCTGCTCTTCCTTGATAAAGAGCCTCACAGATGCCTGGCAGATCCTCATTATCCAATCCTTCTAAAGCTCCTACTCTCGTTTCTACTAAGAAAACAACTAGGACCTTTAAGAGTGATTGCATTGAGGGGCGGGGGAGCATGCAACAAGGAAAGTAGAGGATTATTACTTCAAGGTAATGGCACCAAACCTAGGGAAAGAGGTAGGCTAGGGCTCTAAAACCTGGCTCCCCGATGGCCCACACAGCGACATATTATATACAGGAAAAATTAATTATCGTTATTAAATATTTTAAAAAAGAATAAAAAATTTAGAGAAATAAGAAAAAGTTAAAGGTCCAACGAGATAGAAAATCTATCTTGTTATTCTCTGATTAATTTGGCTTCCTAAATTTCCATATGTATTTGAGTCAGTGTCTGAACTTTTTGTCTGTCTATTGACAAACCAGTAACATGTTTTCATTACTGGTTTAATAAATCTTATATGGCTACTGTTCATTCAAAAAGGAAAATAAAATCCATTGACCAGAAAATAAAAATCATGGTGATTTAAGGGAGTTGGGGTCCTGGGCTGTACTGATTGGTGGATCTTGTATCAGGTCCTGATGTCAGTCAACCATGGCGTTTTTCTGTCTATAGTTTCACGATGGTGCGATAGGCAGTGTTGATCCACTTTCATGGGCCTGGGGCAAAGGACATCTCCAATTTCCAAAAGCAGAGCAAATTCTCAATCTAGGCCTTTTCAATTCCTCATTTCTCATGCTGCAAACAAAAGTGCCATAGGCAGGGGGCGCCCGGTCACGGACTGCCATCTAGCCTCCATTTCCAAGACAATAGGTCCTGGGCAGCTGCTAGGCAGGGGCCTGGTGGCAAGCTCCAAGCCAGGATCACCAAACCCACAGGCAAAAAAGCCCCAAGTTAGGGACCAAAATTGTTACCTGACTAAAGGGATCCATTTGCCCAAGTGCATCAAAGCCCAGTAAAACTCGAACAGGCGTTCGCAGCCAAGAAAGTAGGCTTACTCGTTTAAGAAAATGGCTCCAAGCCCAGAGACACAGATAAGCCAGTCCTCTAAAACCGGGCTGCAGGGAATACATGGCTCTTGAGCCCAGTTA
Source organism: Myotis daubentonii (assembly GCF_963259705.1). Classification (NCBI taxonomy): domain Eukaryota; kingdom Metazoa; phylum Chordata; class Mammalia; order Chiroptera; family Vespertilionidae; genus Myotis; species Myotis daubentonii. The sequence goes on along the minus strand of NC_081847.1, from coordinate 69,038,817 downwards.
TGTCCCTGTGTCACTTCAACAGTTAAGACAGACCATTTACTTGGTTTCCAGAGAGTAACACTGCTCCGATATTCTTCCCACGTTATGGTTTTCAGCATACTGTCACACACACCATCTCCACTTTATCCTCACAACCACCCAGAGGGGTACTCGGGGTAGACACTACTAGTCTTACTTGGTGAGAAAACCAGGTTAAAAAGACTTCTCTGGGGGAACTGGATGGAAAAGGTGAAGGGATTCAGAAGTACAAATTGGTCGTTACAGAACAGTCACAGGGCCCTGGCTGGTGTGGCTCAGCTGGTTGTGCATCGTCCTGTGCATCAAAAGGTCACGGGTTTGATTCCCAGTCAGGACACATGCCCAGATGGTGGGTTTGATCCCCAGTCAGGGTCAGGGTGAATGCAGGAGGAAACTGATAGATGTTTCTCTCTCTCTCTTTCTCCCTCCCTTTCTCTCTAAAATCAATAAAAACATTTTTTTTTTTAAAAATAGTCACAGGGATATAAATAAAGCATAGGAAATAAATATAGTCACTATATTGTATTGCTAATGTAGGGTGCCAGGTGGATACTTGAAATATCGGGGATCACTCTGTAAAGTGTATGCTTCTTCTAACCACTACGCTGTACACCTGAAACTAGCACAAAATTATATCAAATGTAAACTGTAACTGAAAATAAAATTCAAAAAAAAACTTATCTGAACTTTCTCCTGTCCCTGTGCCCCCTGTAAGAGGATGATGGATGCAGAAGAGATTCTGATTGAGTGAACCCTGAGAGAATATTCTCTGTAGTTCAAAATTAATTTCTGCTTTATGCATAAAGCTGGAGGGGAAAAAATCTGGGCATTAGGAAGACACGAGAAATACACCAGATGGGGGCACGAAAAGGTAACATTATTAGAGCAAAGGCTCTCAACTTCCGCACCAGTGATACTGGGGCCAGAAAATTCTTGGGGTGGGGGCGCTTTCCTGCTCACTCTATGTAGTAGCTATATGTAGCTCACTGGCTAGATCCAATAGCATCCCCCATACACAAAACTGTGTCGACCCAAAATGTCTCCAGACACTGCTAAATGTCCCTTGGGAACCAAACTGCCTTCAGTTGAGAGACACTAATGTAGCAGGTCTGTTTGGGTTTCTTTGGGTGCTTAGGAGAGGAGAAGAAAAGTTCTATTGAAAGATAAACTGTGGCCCTAGCCAGTTTGGCTCAGTGGATAGAACATCGGCCCTCAGACCGAGGTTCCCAGGTTCAATTCCAGTCAAGGGCCAAGTGCACGAGGCAACCAATCGATGTGTCTCTCTCCCATCGATGTTTCTCTCTCTGTGTCTCTCCCCCTCCCTTCCACTCTCTCTAAAAATCAATGGGAAAATATCCTCTGGTAAGGATTAGCAAACAAAAAGAAAGATAACCTGTTATATCAAGCAGGCAGAACTATCTCTAACCTGAGTAGGGTCTTCCAGAATGCTCTTGTGGCTTCTGCAAGACAGCAGAAAGCCATAGTTCAGTGCCTGACTTCCTTTCAGTAAGCTAACGGGAAAAATCGAATATGGCCACTGATCTCCCTAACTGGGCAACCCAAGTCCTTTCTATAGCACAGAAGCCAACGGTTTGCCACTTCAGACAGTAGTTTCTCCATGCCCTTGCCCTGCCCCACACCGGGGTGGGGCATGAGTGTTCCTGGGAGGGTTGCCAGGAGTTGGGCATCAGGCTGCTCCAATCTTTCAGGAGATTCCATCCTCTCCTGAACCAGGGACGCTGTTGCTGAGACCTAGCTCCCTGGTAATCTTGTCAATCAGATACCTGCCTTATCTGCTGCTTGTAAATGTTTCCTGCTCCATCAAAATCATCTGATAACCAATATGGAACATTTAAAACAGGAAAAGCAAATCATTTCAGGTTCACCCCCACAAGCGTAAGGTGTGTTACCAGCCTGCTGGGAAGGCAAACAGGTTGCGACCTGTGTTGTGACAGGAGGATGATTGCAGGCTCTGTAAGCAAATGTTCCGATTTCCCTGCTGCTCCCACAGGTGGGCTCAACAAGAAAAGAGACAGGCTTGTTCATTCATTTCTGCAATGCCCGAGTCTACACCAGGAGCCGCGAACTTTTCACAATATGTAAATGAATGAATGTGGCTGTGGGCCAATAAAACTTTACTTACAAAAACAGGCTCAGAATATTGTTAATAACTATAGTTTGCGACTACAGTTGTAATAAGTATAGTTTGCAACCCCTGGTCTGTCTAAGCCAGAGAATGGATACTCTGGCTATTGTGTAAGCATAGGGTACATGTCGGGGATCCACAAATTCAAATTCCTACAGGGACCACGTAGGTAACAAATAAAAAATAAGTAAATAATAAAGCAGTCCTCTCTCCAGCTTTTGTTCTCCCGCACGGATAAAAGCATGGGTCTTGCAGTAAGATGGACGACCTGGTCTTGGAGTGTGAGGAATGGCCCTGGCATTCAGCCTGGACTCAGGGAGACAGCAGGAGGACATAGCTCATACCCACCCTAGGGGAGCACTTCCCCTCAGCTCCAGGGCTGAGGCAGCGAGGCAGGCACGTACCACGGTGCCACCTGACCTGGTAGAACTGCTAATACACTGCCCCTGCCCAGCAAAGGACTTCTGTGTAGCTTCCTCGTTTTTAAGACAATGCATGGACCCAACAAAATAAGTCCTAGCCACCCATTTATGACATGTATACACCCTGTACGTGAGGAGGGGATTTCTCTGCCATATCTGATCAAATATACACCTAAGGCCTTTTTGTACAAGTCTGTTAGCAATTATTTCTAAATCCTTTGATGAGGGAAGGAGGAGGGAGGGAAGAGGGGGGAGAGAAGAAGGAAGGGTGGGAGGGAGGGAGGATCTTCCAAAAGGGCTCTTCAAACTCAAATGACCCAAGAATTAAGGAAAGATGGTATTTTGCAATCTAGGCCTCATGTCATTTGGGGACAAGGTATTTCTACTGCGGGGTGCTTGGCAACCGGACCTGCTCCACGAAATGCCAGGAGCACCCTTCCAGGCTTTGGGACAGCCCCTCCAGCAGTCCCAAGAAAAAACACCTACATGTTTTTAGGGGTGAAACCACTGGACCAAGAGGCATTAAAAATTAATTATAAGCATTAGAATACTTTTCCCCCCAAAAAATAATGTTTTTAAAGCTCTTCTTGAAATTCCCCCTAAAAGTATTGAATCCCCAATATAGGAAAAATGGGTGAAATGGGCTTCCAACTTAAAAACTCAACCTGTATCTCCACCCGCTAATAAAAAGTTGCTACCAAAAATGGAAAAATATGGGGGGAGGTGGGGGTGTTTATAAGGCCAGAATGGCTTTCTTTTTAGAACCCTAGAATACAGAAGAGAAATTAGAGTGAAGCCCTAGCAGGTTTGGCTCATGGATAGAGTGTCAGTCCACGGACTGAAGGGTCATGGGTTCAATCCCAGGCCCTGGTCAGGGCACATGCAGGAAGCCAATCGATGTGTTTGTCTCACATCGATGTTTCTCTCTCTCTGTCTCTCCCCTCCCTTCCACTCTCTCTAAAAATCAATGGAAAAATATCCTCGGGTGAGGATTAACACAAAAAAAGAAATTAGAGTGAAGGGGGAAAAAAGGAAGGAGGCAGAGAACCTTGATATGTACCAAAAATAAAAATAACCCAAACACCTAAGAGAGCCAAAGGCAGAAGGAATGAGCGAAGCAGGCAGGGTGACACTAAAGGGAGGGGTGGGAGTGGGGAAAACTGGAGGCCCTGTGTCTAAGGGGCAGGATCGCCCAGCCGGTGTGGCTCAGAGGTTGAATGTCAACCTATGAACCAGGAAATCACAATTTGATTCCCGGTCAGGGCACATGACCAGGTCTCGATCCCCAGTAGAGGGCATGCAGGAGGCAGCTGATTAATGATCTTCTCTCATCCTTGATGTTTCTATCTCTCCCTCCCCCCTCCTCTCTAAAATCAATAAAAACATAAAAATATTTTTTAAAATAATAAAGGAGCAGGATGTGCTCAGCTCCAACTGTTGTTAGAATTCTCCGAGTTCCCTAGGAACTCAGAAATATAAGTTGTTACCTAAAATCTCATAATCTTCAAATGTTGGGTGACTAACAGGAATTATATTATGTTGGTTAAACACAGCACTTGCGACCTATGATTTGGTTTTAATTCCATAATCCTAAAAGAAAGAAAGAGGCCAGGGAAGGGAATGGGAAAGGAAAGTGTCCAGAAGAATTAGTTCCTCTTAGGAAAGCAGATTCTGCATGAGAGGGGTTGCGCTTACCCTGCAAACCTTCTATGCTACACTGAATTACAGAGTCGAGGTCAGCCATTTCTTCTCTTTACAGCTAGGCCCATGGTCGGGGAAACCGCGGCTCGTGAGCCACATGCGGCTCGTGAGCCACATGCGGCTCTTTGGCCCCCTTGAGTGTGGCTCTTCCACAAAATACCACGTGCGGGCGCACATGTACAGTGCGCTTGAAACTTCGTGGCCCATGCGCAGAAGTCGGTATTTTGTGGAAGAGCCACACTCAAGGGGCCAAAGAGCCGCATGTGGCTCGTGAGCCGCGGTTTGCCGAGCCACAGTTTGCCGACCACTGAGCTAGGCTATTCTCCTTTGCCAGCTCCTGGCTGCTCAGCCCCAGGGAGTTTTGCAACCGAAAAACAAGCAACCTTATGATGTCCCTAGTCCCAACCCTTATTTGACAATGTAACTGAGGCTCAGAGATAGGAAACAACTGCCCAGGTCACACAGCCAGTTCCCCAGGTGCAGGGGGCTAGAAAGAGCCCAGTCTCTAGGTTTGCGACGCTTTCCCTCCAGTGTCTCGGTCCTGCAAGCTCTTCTACCAGGACTGAGGGTGACGGATTACTCAGGAGCATCATCGCGCCCCGTGGGTAGTCACCCATGCTTTGCTATTTTCCACATCCTGAGCGCGTTCTATATTCATAAGCTCCCACCCCGGGTCAAGCTCCGGGGAGATGAGACAGCAACCGTCGGATACTTTTCTGAGGACAATGGTCCAGAGGGGGCACAGATTGGCAAACACATAATGTGGTTGGGAGGTTTAAGTGTTATAGGGATGGTATTAACACAGGGATAGAGAAGGGAGACACTAAGCATGAGCTGTCCAAGCTGGCCAGCTTCCAGAAAGAGAGATGGGAGCCAATTCTTAAAGGACAGGTAGGGACTCAACTCAAGTGTGTGTGTGCGCGTGTGCGTGCGTGCGTGTGTGTGTGTGTGTGTGTGTGTGTGTGTGTATGTGTACGTGGTGGACACACAGGGAGGAGGTGCAAGGAGGGGACAGTATCTGCTTTGTGACTTATGGGGCAGCTGGTGAGAAAGTGTTGCCCAGGAACTTAATGGCTGGCTAAGTCAAGGTTTGGGGATTATCTGTGGCCTTCATGCTTCTTTCTTAGTCTTTAATCTCAACAGCGATGGTAGCTCCTGGGTGACAGGATCTAAGCTCAAAGGCAGCTTCTTACTCGCGCTGAGGCGGCACCTTAACCTCTCTAAGCCTCTGTGTTTTCATCTGTGAAATGGAGATGATGCGAGCCCTTACTCAAGGGGCTATTGTAAACATTAGCATAGACACCGGAAAATGGGGGGCGGGGAGGATCTGAAACCATAATGTCATGTGACAGCACAGTGTAAGCACTGCTTTTATTATGACCAACACTATTACATATGTCTTTCACACTGCGATCCCCCAGAATTTATTTCAGACCCTCCAGTTTCGCCTCCTAATACAATCAGCCCTGTGCAGTCCAACACGGTAGCTGCGAGCCAGAGAGCCACTGACATTTAAACTAGAAACTCAGCTCCTCGGTTACATTTGCCATCTGCACCTCTCAAGGGCCCCCCGTGGCTTGTGACTATCATACTGAACAGCACAGGCCTGGGACGTCTCTAGAGCTGCTGTTGTAGTTTGTGTGTTTATTCTATGGAGTGTAGGGCCTGGCTTAATTTTTATTATTATTATTAATTATTGATGTCACTTGGCTCAATTCATCTTAACAACCTTAGGAAATCAATAGTAGCAGCGTCATTATCCCCATTTCGGTAGATGGGAAAACGAGGCACAAAGAGGTTAACTTGCCCACAGCCACGGAGCAAAAAGCAGAGCTGGCATTTCGCTATATAATTTGAGAATGAAAATAGATTCGTGTGCAGAAACGTACCCTCTCACAGTTCTGGGCATTTAGCCGCTGCTAGGTCTCTTCCCGTGAAAGCAATAATCTTGTTTCCTTCAACCTCAAATCCCCAGAGCCCACTCCGGCGCTCCCTAACGCAGGAAATGCATGAACACATCCGAGGGCTCCTCACTTAAGTGGTACCACGGGTCACCCTGCCTCCTCCAGTGTCAGGAGATTTGGCCTCCCGGTCCACTAAAGCATCTCTCTCTCTTTTTTTTTAATCGAAAATATATCTAGCCTGCATCAGGTAATGTTAAAGCTAGGTTTCCTTAGTATGATCCAAGATGGCGAACAGATGTTGTGTTTAGTTGACTGGCCCTGGCTGCCCAGGGAGGGTGGGGTCTGCAGTCCAGGTCTCTCTGCACAGTGAGAAGGAATGGTGAGTAATTACCAGTGTACCGTGAGCAATGGGTGGGGAGGGCAGCTGTCTCTCACCACAGACCTAAACCCATTATTTTACAGATGAGAAAACTGAGACCAGAAGAGAGCATGTCTCAGCCATACACACACCTCCAGGCGGAGGTGAGAGCCATCCTGCTGGTGTGGCCCAGGAGGAAAATACTCTCCAGCCACAGGGGGGAACCTTCCTAACGGATGAAACAGAAACCCAAGAAAAAGCCCCAAGCCCTAAAGCACAATTTCTCTGTCTCATCTGGATGACTGCCCTGTCCCCAAAACAGATCTGAAAACCCGCCACAAATTTCAACACAGGCCCTTCCTGAGCTGCCCTGTTCTGCTCTACGTCCATGACAGCCAGCGTCAGGCAGGTTGCTAAATGCCAAGAACACCGGCTCTTAAACCCCAGCCCCCACCCGCCACCCCCACACCGAGAGCTGCCGTCTTCTCATTCCAGCCTTTGTCCCACCGTGCGGACAGTTCGCGGTGGCCCTTTACCTGCTCCTTATTGTTACTGTTCAGTAAGCCGGGTTTCTTTTTCTTTTTAATGGGGCTTGTGGATGTGTCCTGTGGCGAGTGGCCATTGGAAGAATGCGGAGGGCTGGGGAACTTTCTTTTCGGGGCTGTTCTGTCGGCGGAGCCAGGATCTGAAAGAGACACACAGGACCACACATTTTAAAGCAGTCAGGGGGGGCTCGGCCTCCTCGGGGAGGGGGCGGGGAGGACACAGCCCATTTCGTTTCGGGGTTCCTCCTCCTTAGAATGCACCCCCACCCCCCTTTCTGTTACCCATCTCAGAGGTCAGATGGTCTTTCTGTGGCCTGCGTAACATTTCTGTAACAAACTTAACTCCCTACCAGAATATAAAAACCGGGAGACTTTACAAATCACCTAGATTTTTGGCTTCTCTGAAAAAGAAACAGATCAGGACCTTCCTTCCATGGCCTTATGGCAGCAGACACAGATCTGAATGCCGGCTAGCCATTTTTACATGACAATGTGTCCTCCGCTTTGCCCCAATCCCCCCTTCCCTACTGATCTCTGAGGACGAGGCGATGACCCAGCTACCACGAGTCGTCACACAGGCACCGGTATCGTCCTTAAGCCCAAAAAAATATTTTTCTCCACATCCGTTCCTGATGGCAAGAGCAGGAAACCATGAAAGATAGACCAGGAAGGCCACACATTTAAGAAAGCAAAGGCAAACATACTTCTTTATGGAAGACAACATTTATTCATGTTTATCAGGCAAACCATGTGTAACTATGCAAAAAATGTATGTACAACCCACCCACCAGGAAGTCCTCATGTCTCAGCCTCCGCTGGGGATTATGTTTGCAACTCCCCTCCAAAGAGGCCAGCACAAATTACCTTCTCACTGAGTCTCATCCGTGAAATGCTAACCTCACCTTTGTCAATCCATTCTTTTCCATTTTAATTCTCCCAGCATCTCATTTAAACAGATATACTTCCTCCACCATCCAATCTTCACCTGCAAGACCGTGAATCCATTCCATGCCCGACAGGTGACTTGTTAGCTTAGGGTGATACAATGGCGCGGCCTGGCGTGCCTCCCGTGCTGAGACATGAAAGCTGCAGGCAGCGGAAGAGGAAAGAGCTATGCGAAGAGTACAGGGGATGGGACGGGACGGGACGGGACGGGGGTGGGGGGGTGTCCAGAAAAATGGTTATCCCCAAAGACAGCCCGAGGACGTTCCTCCTCCAATTGTAACCCTCAGGCGCGTCCCAGCACGCAGGCTGCACCCTGTGTCACCAGCCTCCGTGTCTGGACAGGAGTCGCCGGGGGCAGATTAACAGGGTCCAAAAGGGCCACATGCAAGGCCTCCCAGTGGTTTTTTGGTCGGAAAGGCGGAGCAGCTTGCGGCAGGCTTGCAAAGCAAGACAGTGAACTGCTGTGACAAAATCCAGTCCCTGCTTTGGAACTCTCCAGTCTCACCAGACAGGCTGCAGGGAAATCCGGATCCAATGTCCAGGGTCTCTCGCTGAGACACAGCCCTGGGAGGAAATTAAATGCTAACCTTGAGGGAGAACAGACCCCGGAGTTGAGGGGTTCATCCCACCGACATCAAAATGGAGGCCTGGAGAGCCCAAAGGGTTGGCCCAGAGGCACACAGGGCTAGTTAGTGAGGAAACTCACTCAAGGGTGCAGCCTGGGATTGGCACATTCCCCAGAGAACGCCTCCCCTTGCCCGCAGGGACCCTCCCCCCACGCCACCATCAACACTCTCACTTTCTCACACAACGTCTTTGACCCAACAGTCCTCTCCTAGAAACACAGTCTACACACACAGGCACAGAGGAACAAGCCCACACAAGAGGCTCCGCCACAGTGCTGTGTGCTGTCTCTAAGACTGGAACCAACTTCAGGGCCCACGAAGAGCGGACTGGCCTCATAATCCTCTCCAGCCACACAGCGGGCTGTTCTGCAGCACGGAGAGGAACGAGGCAGCTCCGCGTGGACTGATGCTTGACGATCTCCAAGCTTCTGCATCGGGTTTTAAAAAGCCACACATGTCTAGCACCATTATCAGACCAACACACATACCCCCACCCCAAAGTAATATATGTACAGTATCTCCGTTGGCATAAGCCTAGAATATTCCTGGATGAACACGAAAGTACAATAGAGTTCTAAATGGGGACTGGTGGCTGCCTCAGGCAAGAAGAGCCTGCTTGGGTGTGGAAACGGGACTGTTTTGCATTGTGTAACCCTTGTGTATGGTACTTACCATGTGCCTGGACAACTCTATCAAAATAAAATAATGAAATATCTAGGAGGTTCAATTTCACATTTAAAAAAAACAGCCCTAGCTGGTTTGGCTCAGTGGATAGAGTGCCAGCCTGCGGACTGAAGGGTCCCAGGTTTGATAGGAGACGTGCATGAGGCAGCTGGTCAATGATTCACTCTCATCACCGATGTTTCTCTCTCTCCTCCCTTCCTCTGTGAAATCAATAAAGATATATTAAAAAAAAAAAAAAAAAAAGGCAGCAGGTGCAAACCAAAACCACTAATGAGCGGATGACAGAGTCCTGACTCAGAATAAAAAACATCAACATATGGACAAAGTTGGGGCTGATCAAAGGAAGGTAGGTGTTCGGAATTTCTTCTACGTAGACCTGATAAACCCAGTATCTTTGCTCAGGTGTCAGGCTGTGGGTTTTTAAGAAAGGTATTTTGGGAACTCACAGGAGATGTGTTCCAGAAGAAATGGCATGCTGGCCAGGCAAAAACCAAAAGCAAGTGGACAAAGGTGTTGATTTTGTATGTGTTGCTCTGTTTGTGGGTAAATTTTAAAGGAAGAAAGTACATGAGGAAAGACACGCCAATGAGAAAACCAGGGCATGTTGGGGAGAAATTAGTGTCTTTTGATGTTTCTCAGTGGAACACGCACTACTGAATTTTGGAAGGGACAGCACTTCCTCATCCCAAGAACCACCTCGGCATCCTCCCACTCAGACATCAGGACTCCCAAACTGACAACGAAAAGTGCCCCCACAATAGTCCCAAACACTCCCAGGAGCGCTACTGCTGAGCTGGAACATGGGGCAGCCCCGCCCACACGTAGCCAACCTTTGAAGCCAGAAAGAACCAGAAAGAGCACTGACTCCCTCCAGAGTTAACGAGATCCTCCTTGGGCAGTTCCCCACCTGCGACTGAGAGCCCAGGAACGAGGGTTCCCAGTACGAAGTCCCAGACTAGCAGCAGTGGTTTGTACTTGGGCATTTACTAGAAACGCACATTTTCAGACCCCACGCCAGAGCTACAGAATCAGAAACTCTAGGACAGGGCCCAACCATCTGTGGTTTCACAAGCCCTCTGGAGGATTCAGATGCATGCTGGTGTGAGATGCTCTTGAGTGTGTGTTTGGGGGATGGACTCTGAGTTCTCAAGCCTAGAAAATTCTGATAAGCCTCTCCTTACCACCCACGGCTGGCTGCCTGTGGGGCTGGTTCAGGACGAAGGAAATAGAAGTCATGCGAGGAGGCACGGTGAGAAAATAACGACAGCTGAACAGGAGATAACCCCAGGCCAGTCTCTACTTCTCAGGGCCCCAGGCCACACTTGTAAAATGGGAGGAGAGGAGAGAAAGTAGTCAGACCAGAACTTCTTACCTGGAGCCCATGCATGTGCTCCAGGGACCCATGATCCATGTGTCACACACAGTTCTATATCTGGATGCAATTTCCTGGGAAGAAGGGCCATGCCTACTTCACCTTCTCCAAGGTGTCATCAGCAGTAAAGATTAAAAAGTACAAGCCTAGGCCCTGGCCAGTGTTCCCAGTGGTTAGAGCATCAGCCAGAAGGGTCCTGGGTTCAACTCCTGGTCAGAAGCCCCCTGAGGGAAGCTACCAGTAAATATGGCTCTCTCACAACCATGTTTCTCTCTCTCTCTCCCCCTCCCTCCCTCCCACTCTCTCTGAAAAAGCAATGGAAAAAGTATCCTCAGGTGAGGATTAACAAAACAAAACAAAAAAAAGTACAGGTTAGCCCCTGGCCAGGTAGCTCAGCTGGATAGAACATCATCCCGATACACCAAGGCTGCAGGTTCAATCCCCAGTCAGGGTACATTGAAGAATCAACCAACAAATGCATAAATAAGTGAACAACATATCGATGTGCCTGTCTTTGTCTCTCCTTCCCCCTCCACCCCCACCGCCCTTCCTCTCTAAATAAATAAATAAATAAGAGTACAGGGCTAGCCCTGACTGGTTTGGCTCAGTGGATAAAGCGTTGGCCTGCGGACTCAAGGGTCCCAGGTTCGATTCTGATCAAGGGCATATATATACCTTGTTTGCGGGCACATCCCAGTAGGAGGTGTGCAGGAGGCAGCTGATCGATGTTTCTCTCTCATCGATGTTTCTAACTCTCTATCCTTCTCCCTTCCTCTCTGTAAAAAAATCAATAATATATATTTTTTTTTAAAAAAAAAAGAGTACAGGGCTAGAGGATCTTAAAGTCCTTTTGACCTTCCAAATTCTTTAATTCCAGGGGAAATGGGGGATCCTCTCTAGAGAGTCATACACTCATAAGCAATTTACAGCTAAGCAGCCCATCAGGAAGCATAAGGGGAAACCAGGGACCTGTTTGCCAAGTGGAGGGGTCTGACCCAAGACTGCCCACACCTCAAAGGATCCCAACCTTCTAGTCTCAGCCAGCCATCAAGACCTCAATTTTGGCTACGAACACAGGGACTCCCTCCAGAGTTAATGAGACTTCAGCGGCTGCATCCAAAGGGTAGACATGTAATAGGTTCCAAACAACAGGCACAGCTATCAACAGCAAAAGCTTCCAACGGAGGCTCTTAGGGAGAAAAATTGGGCAATGGTGGCCTTCAGAGGTATGAGACAGCGGGCCAGCACTCCGACATAAACATCTGCCCACTCCAGGGGGCAGCCTCTGGTGGTGACAAGATGGGGGTGCTGCAGACCTTGCTGTCGTCATGGCAACAAAGCTGCCTTAGGACCTTTTCCAGAAAGCTGAGTCAAGTATTTATCCCCCCTCTTTAATGATTTACTTCTGATGGGGATGTATTGCTAAACGCATCTCATCTCTAAACTTGGAACGATGACAGACAGCCTCCGTAGACTGAATCCCCAGGGAAATGGTTCACCCTTGATCTGAGAGACCTTTCGGTGAGGTAGCAGGACCTTGTGATCCCACAGGCCTGGCCCACCCGCTGCTTCCCACCCCCACCCCTCCGCCTCCCCAAAAGAAAGCCTGGCTCCGAAGGAGTTAATGTGGGCGAGGGAGGGAAGCTGCCTGGAGGAAAAGCACAGAGCAGTGACTCAGGGAAACAGCTTGGCGCTGAGCAGGAGGCAGCAGCATTTTCCCCTCCTTGTGACATTTCACTGAAATCTTCATAATATGGGAAGGTCTATGGGTATTAGGAACCGAGCATGTAATTAGACGGTTCCCGAACCGGCGTCTTGGGCACCGCCAGAAATAATCCGCTCAGCCCTTCCGAGATGTCCCCTGCCTGAGGGACGCCTTACCTCGGGGTCCCCGGCCTCTTCGCTTTCCTGAGCCACAGTATTAACAGCTAAGACTTGCTTTTATTACATACAATGGACCAGAGGCAGTGTTCAAAATGCCTTTCGTGTCCTTCCCTCGAAGTCATCGCCCCCAGGATCACACAAGTGGCGGGGCTGGGATTTGGACCCAGGCAGCATGACCCGCAAGGCCCACGCATGGCCTCATGCCAGAGAGGGGCTTGTCTCAGCTCTGCAGCAAGACGACTTCCTAATACAGGGTCTACGTTCTCAGAGCACACTCTCATTTTGCCTTTTTTCTTTCTCCACTGCAGATGGTGGTATGGGGAGGAGGGAGGCGGAGGAAAGTTCCACAAGGAGCTCCAGGAACTAACTGGGAGAAAGATGGAAAATCGTGTTTGTCACTCGTCGATGGGGCGCACCAGTCTCTCAAAGGCAGTCGCCAGGAAGCACATTCACCTCCCAACCTCCCAACCTCCAGTGGTGGCACCAGAACCTGGCCTAGGCCACAACATAAGCTGGGGGGATCTCCACTGCCATCTGCCCTCCCCTGACACTCCTTTCCCATCTCCATCCAGGCCTCCCAGACACCCTGCACCCCACCCCCACCCACATCCGGAGCCTGAGTCACTGTGCTCGCCATTCCCCAAAGCCTAGGAAATGACACATCATTACAGAGAACTGTGTCCTCCAGAGAGAGAAAGGGCCGCAGCTGAAAGGCTGGGTGCTTCCCCACAAGGACCAGCCTGTGGTGTGTTTTCGTGGGTGTTAAATTCCCATAATGATGCCGACAGCAAGGCCTAAACGAAAAGAGAAACTGGTCAACAGGCATCATGGGCCACAGAAGTATGACCAACCGTTGGTTGGCCAGAGATGAACAGATTCAGGCAAACCAGGATGAGTCGGTCACCCTACATGGAAGTCAAGGGAACACATGTTCTGACAGGACTGATCTGGGTGGTGCTGACAGGGTGCCACAGTGGCCGGGAGCCGAGTTCTGCTGCTGCCCAGAGTGTGGCCGTAAGAGAAAGACTTAGCCTGTTTGCTTCCTCCTTTGGTAAGATGGACATCACAGTACCTAGTGGAGTATTAAAGAACTAAATGAGTTCATTCAGGTGAAGCTCTTAGTATAGCACCTGGCCAAGAGTATGCATTCAGTACAAGGTAGCTATTTTTTTTTTTAAATCGACCATCATTCCTCCACATCTTCTTCCTCCTCTTCTACCACCTCTGCCCCAAAAACAGAGTTTGGTTTCTGTGGAATTGATGCCCCAGGTTCAAAGGTATAGACACGCCAAGCTACGAAGTGGAGACCGGAACCAGCCCAGGACCTTGTGGTTGACTGTGAAAAGTCCAGGTGTCCTGGGGAAACTGCGAAGGCAGGGTCGGAGGCACAGGCCAGCTCTGGCTCGGCAACAAGCAACGGCCAGCCCTCACCAGAGCCTACTTCAAACATGACCACACGCTGTTCTCCGAAGCAGCAAAGCAGAGCCTGGTTAATCATTTCAAAGCATTTCCCAAAGACACAGAGCAGGTACCCAGACAGGCCTCCCTCCCCAGGAATCTTCAGGCCCTCTCCAGCCAGTAATTACATCATCATGAAACAAAAGCCCTGAACTTCCTCCAGGCCCAGAACAGAAATGAGAAATCAGAAGCAAGGGGTGGGGGAGGGGCGTGTTTTTCTCTTAAGGTAGAGAAGGCCCGAGTCAGGAAGAATTCGAGCAAAAATAACTCTCGACCAAATCGTTTGCTCACACAAAGTACCTCCTAGACCTAGACCGACAGACCCTTACAGACAAGGCCCCGGCCGCCTTCAGAGAGCTGCTCTCTGGCCGAAGCCGGGCTTCTAAAGGGTCCTCCGGCCACACGTGAGTGTGAACTTCTCATCCAGATCAGGAAAAGGGGGGCTGGGGGAGAAATGAGGCCGTGGCAGGACAGGGTCATTCTCAATGTGGGTAAATGTCAAGGTACCAGGAATCCCGGGTACCTGGGAGGCAAGGCAAGCGAAGGGCGGGTACCCGTGGGAAGAGGGGCGCTTACCTGCCATTGCGAAAGCTCTGCTGCTCAGAGGGTCTAGCCTCTCTTTTAAAGCGAACAGAAGCTCACACACCGCAGACATTCCTGCTTCCGGATCCTCAGCGGCCTCTCCCAGGGGGAGGAGGAAGAAGCAGTGAGGACAGGCTAAGAGTCACCACTTACCAGGCCAGCCCTGGCCTCGTACGCACGGGTCTCCCGACGGGGCAAGGACACCCTCACCTCTCCGCACGCAGGCATGTAGGGGCAGGGCGGCGTGCCTCCGCGTCCCGGGCTTTCCGCTCTCATTTATCACCCTGGACAGACAGCAGCTCCACTCGGCTGAACACGGAACGGCTCCCACCCTGCACCGAACGGCTTCTTATTTCCCGGGTGTAACAAACACAACTTGCATTTGTGAAGCAGGGGGGAGTGTGGTGGTTTGTAAAGGTGTTTTTTAGTTTGTTAATAACTGTTTATTGTTTGTCTTTAATTCTGATGTACCTCTCCTAGAAATGAGAAAACCATCTTCCCACTGTTTATACAGTGGCAGGGCCTCTCTCTGTCACTTGTCTGTCTCTCCCTGTCTGTTTCTCTCTCATTCTTCTCTCTCTCTCTCTCTCTAATGAAGAAATGGTGATTAAAGGGCACACTCCTATGTAAAAGGTGAACTAGCAAACCCTCCTGGCAGGACAGAAATTGCTTCACTCTAGGGGAAAAGAGGCTGATGTACAAATGAATTCACTGTTTAGCCCTCAACAGCTAGAGGCAATTGCAACCACCACAGCCCTCCCTCCCCCTCAGCTGGGACCAGGCCTTCTGGAAAAAACGACAACATCTCAACAGGAATTTCCTGACTGGCGAATGCCAAGCTTTTTCAAAATTTGCAGAGAGCAGGGAGGCAGGACTCAACTCCCTACAAGAAGCCGCCGCACCCCACCCACGCCCTCCGCAGGCCCAGGCCCCACTGGCTGCGTCCCTCCGGTGTCCGTACAAGGGCCCTTAAAACAGCCAAACCACCACAAAGAAAAGGTGGAATAACCAGCTGCCTCTGGCCTTTGCCTCACGGCTGGCTGAGGGAGTTTGGGCGGGAGGAGCTGGTTCTGCATTATTTATTCAGGCTGCAGAGGCTTGGTGGGCCCCGCCCTCCAGCCCAGATCAGGTTCTAGAAAGCTCAGGTGCAGGTCGGTGGCTTTCAAATTGCTACGGGGAATTGCAGCATCACAGGGCCAATTCAGAAACAAAAAACAAACGCGGCTGGCAGCAGCTGAAGCCGAGAAGCGGGCTGCCTGCGAGCCAAGCAGGGAAATGCAGAGGCTTCAGGAAGGGGCAGATGAAGAAAGAGACGTCGGTAATAAGCAGGCATCGTTCCCCACATGTCCTGGGTGGGGGTCTGCCTAAAGCCACCTTAGTAATGAGGACAAGAACACTCGCCACGACGCCAGGGAAGAAGGGACAGGCCCTCTACAGGCACCTCGTCACGTTCTTTTGGAGAAGCAAAGATTTCAGACCCACAATCCCAGCCACATTACACTGGTCAAAAAGATGCCTATCCTCACCCAATATCAGTGTGGGGGGGAGGGGGGAGGGGGGGCTCTAAGAATGTGTCCTGGGGCCCACAGACCCAGAAATGCCCAGAGGATGGCCCGCATAGCCACTGCAGCACGCCTTGTGGAAGCCGAAGAGGGGAAGCCATTTCAATGTCACCCATAGGGGACTGAGGTGCAAACACTCGTGATGCAGCCATAAAATGGAACAAAAAGGGAGCCCCGTCTTTATGTAGTGCACAGAACAAAACCCAACCGAGCAAAGGCGGTCTGGGCTCTGGGCCTGCAAAGGCCTGCAGAAACCCCCAGCAAACAGGAAACACTGGGCTTTTTTCATCCTTTCTGATCACATTCACATACTGAGCGATGTAAGATCGTTTTTAATGGCTGTGGGGCAAATGGATGGTAACAGTTAATGCTTATGTAACTCTCGCTATGTACCAGGCACTGCCCCAGCCAGGGACCCATATCTGCATCCCGGCACCTGACACTCTACAGACGGAGCTCAGAACATGCTCCCCCTCCCCACCCCAGACATCAACCAGGTGCCACTTTTAAGGGGCTCAGGTGTTTAAAGCAGTGGTTCTCAACCAGGTTCCCCAGGAGACCTCTGGCAATGTCTAAAGACATTTTTGGTTGTCACAACAAGGCAAATAGAGGGGGTTGCAGCTCGCATCTAGTGGGTAGAGAGGTCAGGGCTGCTGCCAAATACTCTACAGTGCGCAGAACAGTCCCCTAGCAAGGAATGATCAGGCCCAAATTGTCAAAGATCCCAGGTTGAGAAACCCTGGTGTAAACTTCCAGTGAGCTGCCAGGCAGGTCTAACCTTGTGTAAATACACCACCCACGGAGGTATCTGTATCTATTAAGAAGGAAAATGATGCCCAATGTTTCACCTGGCAGCCTGACTTCAGATTTCAAAGAGAAGAAAACAATGGGACCAGTCAGTCACTGAGCAACTAACAGACATCTGGGCTACCTTGGGAACCGTCTGGAAGGTCCCTGCCCCTGTGGGAGGCAGCCAGAAACAAATAATGGTAATAACAGGTACCTTCTGTGGACCACTTATCTGTGAGGCACTGTTCTCAATACAATGATCAATTTACTTCTCACCAGGTCAGGACTAAGTACCCCCATTTTATTGATGAGAAAACTGAGGCCAAGGGGAAAACAAACCCATGATGAAGTGGCTAATAAATAGAGAATGAATATAGGCATATAGAATAAGGCACTGATGACAAATGGACAACAAGCAGAGCAGGAGAAATATTCAGAATTGGTGAATACATACTGGGGGAGAAGGGAGAGCCAGGAAAACATTTTCTATTTCCTTCTCAAACTGGGCTCATGGGATTCACAGATATTGTTTCTTTCCTAAAACACTACTTTAGGAATCCTCCCAAGCATCCATGAGGTAGGAATGGCCCTTTTGGATGCATTTGATAGGTGAGACTCAGATATGCAAAGCTGGCATGCCGCAGGTCAAAGCAGCACGCAGGTCAAAGCAGCACACTTCCCTAGGGTTGTGAGCCACCTTGTAACCCTCCGTCACTAAGGCACGCTTGGTGCTGGTCGCTGTCGCACAGCGCCGCCACTGTTCAGTGTGTGGGCTCTGGGGCCTCACCACGAGGTTGGAACCCAAGCCCCTTCACCTGCCAGCCGTCACCTGCCAGCCGTGTGTCCTTTAGCAAGGTACTCAGCCTCTCAATGCCTCCGTCAATTCAGCTGTGAGTGTTAGAATACTCCTAAAAGGGTTGTTAGGATTAAATGAGACAATACATGCAGAGTGAGCAGCGGCTGGCACAAAGCACCACCAGTTATTACCAATACTATTCCCCCTGTGGGGGAAGGAGGAGCCGGGGCGGAGAAAAAAACAGTGACCCAGACATTTCAAAGCTCTTTCCCCAAATCTTTTTGTATCTTCACCTTGATTTACACCACCCTCGCTCTTTCCAGCCTGTTTCTGGAAAAGGTTCCCTGATGAGAATCACAAACTTGTTAAGCCCTCTCAGGCGGGCACGGGCTCAACCAAACCAGGTTCTAAGCCCTTTATTGCTCAGGACCTCACCCAGATCAAAGCGGACAGGTCCAGGTGGCCCACAGCCCCAGCGCCAGACTGAACTTCGCCCCCAGGACTCCTCCAAAGGCACTCTCCTCCCTACTCAAGGGGCCCGGAATGCCTGGGATGGAGCTGACCTCAGAATCCTAGTCACCTGCAAAACGCATTGAGAATGCCAAACCCTGCAGGGTGAGGATGAAAGGAATGCCTACGTGGTCCCTGGCACATGGTGAGTGCTCTGCAAGGGGTGTTCCTTCCCTGCCCATCATCACTTCTGCCTGTTCAAATTCAGTCCAACCTTCACAGCTGCCACCTTGATTCAAGCTCCCTGCCCCTCTATAGCAGCCTTCTTCAAAACTACAGATAAGCAGTCCCTGCCCTGACCAGTGTGTCCAGTGGTTAGAGCCTCGGCTCACAGCCCCAAGGGTCACGGGTTCGATTCCGAGGTCAAGGGCACATACCTGGGTTGCAGTTCACTCCCCACCCTCCAGTCAGGGAGCCTGTGGGAGGTAACCAGTTAATGTGTCTCTCCCGCATCACACATCCCCCCCCCCCCCTCTCTCTCTCTCTCTCTCTCTCTCTCTCTCTCTCCCCCCCCCACCCCCACTTCTCTTCCCTCCTATCCTTCTACTCTCTCTGAAAAGCAATGGGGGAGGGAATATCCTTAGGTGAGGATTAACAGAAGATAAGCAGTCCCCTACATAAAACCCTCCAAAGGATTAGACACCCAACCTTTCATTAAGACCTACAATGCCCCCAGGGATCTGGCCCTGCTCTCACCCCTTCTCCTCCACTCACTCACCCCTACACATAATGGCCTCAAACAAGCTAAACTCATCTGCACTTGCTAGCCCTTCCATCTAGAATGGCTTATGCCTAATTTTCCCATAGTTGGCAACTTCCGCTTTTGGCTCAAATGTCACCTCCCCAGAAAAACCTTCCCCTGACCACCCAGCCTCCACCCACTTTACTGGGTCATCTTTTTTGTTTCTTCATTGCAGTCTTCTCTAGCTGGAAACGTTCGAAAACTGTGTTCTTTTCTGCTGGTTCACTTGTGTATAGCATCTCCTTCAGAATGTACGCTTGATCTCAGTTCTTCTTTCCTTGCTGGGGCCCAGGGCCTGGCTGAGACGTGCCCCCCGAATGCACATCTGACCAGCTACAAGCAGGAGAGGTTAACAAAGCTTCGAGGTGTGCCGAGCAGACCTAACTCACAGGAAACTCCAGTTTTCCTTCCCGGGTCTAAGAATTTCTTGCGGCAAAGCCAGAAGGCGGAAGGGTTGTGAAGTCAACAGGGAAGATTACACTAAAGGCAGCCTAGCCATTTCAGGGTCCGAAAGAAACGAGAGAAGAAAACGCCCTTTCCACAGGTACTCAGCCTTTCTTGTTTCTTGCCTAAAAGAGCCCATTTCCCCCAAAGTAAGGAATAAAGAATTTATGTCGTGGACGTGACGGGCCTATGCAGCTAATAAACACAATTACTGAGAACCAAAGGGAGAAAACTCAGGCGTTTTCAGGCCACCCATTTCCTAGCTCTCTCCATTCTTCCTGGGGAGGGCTATTGTTTAAGATCACTTAGTGTTTTAAAAAAAAAAAAAAAAAAAAAAAGGAATGACTTTCTCCAGGGAAAACACTCTATCTCGTGCTCCACACTGGGAGACCCCCACTGTGCTGGCACTTTAACCAAATTTTTAGTCCTGATTCTTTGACCCTTTTCTTATCAGACCCTTTTAAGTCTGAAGATCTTTTTTCAACGCCCCCCTTAATCCCTGAGATGAGTCTAGATTCCTATTTGTCAACAACTCTCACCAACTAGTGTATCTGGCCCCAACCCAAGAAATCACAACCTGGTTGGAAAGACGGTCGAGATTAGTGTGTGGGAACAGATTACAGGGGTGGGCAAACTTTTTGATTCGAGGGCCACAATGGGTTCTTAAACTGGACCGGAGGGCCGGAACAAAAGCATGGATGGAGTGTTTGTGTGAACTAATATAAATTCAAAGTAAACATCATTACGTAAAAGGGTATGGTCTTTTTTTTTTTTTTTTTTTTTTAGTTTTATTCATTTCAAACGGGCCGGATCTGGCCCGCGGGCCGTAGTTTGCCCACGGCTGGAATAGAAGGTTACCAGAGGACGGCTAAGAAGGTGAAGTCAGCCTTACTCAGAGCAGGACCCTAGTGATAGCAGTGGTCAAGGGAAGCGATCACCAGGAAGGACTCAGTCCAGGACAATGATTTTCAACCTTCTTCATCTCATGGCACACAAACTAAACACTAAAATTCTGCAGCATACCAAAAAACATATTTTTGGCCAATCTGACCAAAAAATAGGTGTCATTTTGATTCATTCACACTGGATAGCTATTGTTGTATTGACTATTGTCATTTGTTTGTTTGTTTTTATTTGACAATCTAAGGGCAGAGAGGTCAGTGCCCCTGACTAAATACTAGTCAGGTTTTGCATGTTTTAAAAATTCTTGCAGCACACCAGTTGAAAATCTCCGTCTAGAACAGTGGTTCCCAACCTTGGCTGCACATTATAATCACCTGGGAATCTTTTTAAAATCCTGATTTCTGGGCCTCGTCCTCCGGAAATTCTATTTCTTTGTTATGGGGTGGGGCCACAACATTAGTAACAAAGAAACAGAATTTCCGGAGGATGGGGCCCAGAAATCAGGATTTTAAAAAGATTCCCAGGTGATTCTAATGTGCAGCCAAGGTTGAGAACCACTGGTGTAGAAGATCGATTTCCAGCTTCTCTTAAACAAGTAAACAAAGGAATCAGAAGATCCAGCCACACAGGCTCCCATTTCCACGTGGAATAGTCCTGGCAAAATTCCCCTTTGCCAGGGTCTCTATTATTTTTAACTCTCAGGTAATTAAATTTAACCTTGAAAATCTCTCATACATACATATATATATTTTTTATTATTGATTTCAGAGAGGAAGGGAGAGAGAGATAGAAACATCAATGATGAGAGAGAATCATTGATTGGCTGCCTCCTGCACGCCCCCGACTGGGGAATTAAGCCCACAACTCGGGCACGTGCCCTTGACTGGAATCAAACCCGGGACCCTTCGCTCTGCAGGCCAGCACTCTATCTCGGGTGAGGATTTTTAAAAACAACAACAACAACATTTATTGAGCAGCTACTATAACATCACCAGACTCCTGTTTGTCAAAGAAGGGATAGAGACCTGGTCCCCATATCAGTCCAGGTGAGTAGACACACAGGTAAATTAATTTTACAATGAAGTGTTTTGAAGGCTGGGGAGAGGGCAAACCAGCATACCCTGTGGTATTTTCCTCCAGCCAGTGCCAAGATGCCAAAGGGCCTGACAGAAAGACAGTTCAAGCGTGGCCTCGGTAAGAAATCCAACTAGGGAAGACAAGATTAGAGCCATGTTTTCTTTGCAGAACTTTTCAAAACAGAGCAGACTCAAGAGATGAAGCAAAATTCAGACGCCAACACAATACTCCTTTACTGAGCGTGTCCCATGCTGGGCCGGTCCCTGGCTAACTCAGTATTCTCACCTATAGCATCCGGCTCGGCACTCACAACAAATCCATCAATGTATTAAAGTAATTAAAGCTTCCCATGATGAGGGCAGGGTTCTCTGTGCTGCCCAAGGCTGCAGCCTCCAGGCGCAGATGGCTACTGAGCACCTATAACATGGCTAGTGAGACTGAGGAACGAATTTTTTATTTTAATTAATGTAAATTTAAACAGCCGCATACAGCTCCTGGCTACTTGATTGGAGAGTGTAGCTGAGGAAGCTCAATATTTAACAGACAATGAAGCAAGCCTGGCAAGGGAGCAGGCCACTGTAGAAACCTCCACCCATCCCGAATGCCTCAAGGGCACAATGATTAGATGCCTAGCAACTAATATGGACTTGACATTGATTCCTCCTTTAGCCTAGCCTGGAAATTCACACACCTTCAGCATGCATACAAATATCTGGTCAGAGCTGATGAGTGCACATTCATGGGCAATTGAAGGGACTTTCCAGGGTGATTTTGACTCTGGAAGGTAAAGGATTCCACTGTAGGAGGTATCAGTGAAGGCTCAGAAAGAGGGGGGCCTGAGAAGGTGAGGGGAAGGCAGTGCTCAGGGAGAGCAGTCTGACGCTGCAAAGCTGTGACTGGGCGAGGAGCAGGGCCCTGGCCACCACAGGACCAACACATGGCCACAGGGGAGGGGCGGGAGGGGCGGGAGGGGCGGCAGGGCCTTCATCTCCACTCCAGACCTCGGTCTTTAGGAGCCACTGGAAACATAAAGCAGGAGAACAGGGTAATCCGACTGTGTTTTGGAAAGAGCCTACTAGAAGTGGCATTAATACCTCGGGAAGGAAAGGGGTCAGAGGGAAGGGCGCCATTTCAGACAGTACCATGTCCCCAGGGAGAAAGAAAGACAGGCCACCAATCGCTTCTGAGAGAGCAAACATTTGAGCTTCGGTAATTATTCCCAGGCACGGGTTATGCTGGAAAACAAAGCCATCTTCTCTAGCAGAAAGGCTTGTATACTTCCTTCTCCAGGAAAAACATTCTATCTATCTGGTAGACAAAGTCAAGTCATTCACTCATTCATTAAAAATCAGTATTTGCTGTGCACCAACCAGAACAGGCACAGTGGCCGTAGAAAGGGCACAGGGAAAAATAAGATGAGCAAAAAAAGGCAGGGCCCACCCTCACTTGCAGCCTTACGATCAACGTGGGCAGGCGGTTAGGAGAAAAGAGAGAGGCGTATCTCCCAGGCATGCGCAAAGGCCCCATGGCCAGAGATGGCTCTTTTGAGAATCTGGAAGATCCTTGTGGCTGGAACAGATGAAAAGGGGAACATGGAGAGGGGAAGCTGGGAAGGTGGGCAGAGACCAGCCAGGAGGATTTTAGCATTTTGATCTTCACCCTAAAATCAAGAAAAAAGCACTTAAGAGTTTAAAGGAAGAGGGACTAGCCAGAAGAAATGACCTCTCAGAAAGATTGGGAAGCTGGGATGGATGGAGATGGTGAGACCAGCTAAAAGATTGGTGACAGCACAAAGAAGAGTGGCATCTAGGATATAATATTCTAAGTAAGTGACACAGAAAGACAAAAGGACAGAAGAATAGAGGATAAGTCCCATATCCACAGACCCAGCCAATGGCAGAGTGCTGGGGTATTTCATTGTGACGGAGGAGCAAGAGTTTTAGGGGGACCAGGAGGATAAGTTGGGAGGTGAAATCAGTAGACATGTTTCGTTTGAGACATCCATGAACAATAGGTAGGCGGGGCAGGTGAGCAGCTGGCCCTCTGCATCATAACTTGGGAAAAATCTAAATTGGAAATAAGAAAGTTGTGAGTCATAAAGCTACAGATGTGGGCAAGATCCCCCAGGGGAAAAACATGCTGGGAGAGATGAGGACAGAACCAAGCTTTCAGCAACTCCAACATCTAAAGGCTGGAGAGAACAGAAGGTGCCAGGGAAACAGGAAGAAAACCAGGACCGTGGAGGCAGAAAAAGCCAAAGGAAGAGATGGTTGCCAGGAAAAGAAGGGTCAGCAGTGTCCAGTGCCTCTCTGACAGCGGTTCTCAACCTGTGGGTCGCGACCCCTTTGGCAGTCGAACGACCCTTTCACAGGGGTCGCCTAAGACCATCCTGCCTATCAGATACTTACATTACGATTCATAACAGTAGCAACATTACAGTTATGAAGCAGCAACAAAAATAATTTTATGGTTGGGTCACAACATGAGGAACGGTACTTAAAGGGCCAGAAAGTTGAGAACCACTGTGAGATCCCGGAGGACGAGTACTGAACACTTGCCCCGGAAAGGGCAACATGGAGTCTGCAAGGAGCCTCAACAATCACTGCTAATAGGGAGGGACTGGGAAGAAGCCCCAAAATGCAACTGGAAGAGGGGAAAAAAGAAAAGATACACTTCTTATCAAACTAAGGTTGAAAACAGTCCATTGTAGTGAATAGCAGGAGTCACATCTATAATAATAAAAGGGTACTATGCTAATTAGACCAGACGTCTTCCAGGCGCCATTCTGGACGTCCTTCCTGACCAAGCTGGGGCAGGAGGGAAGCCAGCCCAGGTCCCGGGTGCGGGAAGGAAGCTGGTGCTGGCGGCCAGGGGAAGGAAGGCCTACTCTTGCACGAATTTCGTGCATCGGGCCTCTAGTAAACATATCACGTGGGTCAGGCTTCAAAAATGAGGCAAGCACAAGGCTCTGCACAAGTGAACCACAGAGCTACGCTGCACAGATGGTGCCGACCAGGCTCTGAGAACAGATCCACAGTGGATGCTACGCTGGCCAAGGGGAGGGAGAGCCTTGGAAAGCCATTATCTGCCGTCTTCAGAGTTCCGGGCATTTCAGACCTTGTTGGGAGAGGAACAATCTGGTAGTTATCTAACGCACAAATAAATTCTTTCCATTGCACAGCACACGCATGGCACTTCTTGGGCTGTCGGAGATGTAGACGAGCCAAAATAGAGTTAAAAATACCGATGCTCTTTTTTTTTTTTTTTAAAGAAAAATTCTCAGCACTTCTGCATTGCACTGTGATTTAAGGGTGTTTATGGTTATATTTTCTTAAAGAGTTTCCTTGAAAAAAAAAAAACACGACAGAAGGTATCTAGCTCATCTCCATCCTCATAAACAATCCCTTTGTGAAACAGTCTTAATTTACATACAACAGTGAGAACGAGGCTCCTGTACTAATTAAGGTCTGGGACTGGTTAGCAAATTGCTATAATTGCATATTCTCCAGCATCCTGTCTCAGAAAACATACCCATACCCAGGCAAAGCTCAGCAAGAATGACACTGTTCAAGATTTTAATATCTTGGGCTTCCGCTGCATCTGTGCATGGTTTCCAAGCGGCTCATTCCCTTGTGCGGGTGACATTACACAGACATTTAAAAAAAAAAAAAAGTTTCAGCTTTGGCAGCCTAGCATCCGCACACCACAATCATTACCGCAAAATGCACACATGGCAGGATCAAGACGCAAGCAGCCCAAACAGGGACGCCTTTGTATGGAGACGTGAACTCGCGGGGCCCATCCTTTTTCAGATTTCAAGTCCCCAGCTTTGGAGGGGCTTGTTCGGACTCACGCACGCATGAGGTGGCCACAATCCTGGCACGAGCTGCGCTGTGACCAATCTCGTGCAGAGGATGCAAACTGACAACCTCAGCCACTCCTGAACCAGAGGTGTGTTTTGTTGGGTTCATGCATCGTCTTTCAGAAAATGGGCTGCACGGACCATATTTCCATCAGGCGTTTTTACAGAAAAATATCCCAGTGGCAACACCCAGTGAGTCATATTCCTGCTGGTCAGGGAAGGATCAGCTGGAGGCACCCTCCCCCTTCGGTGCAGACACTCTGCTATTCACCAAAGACTCCAGAAATCCTAGATGCCAGCTACACTCACTGGCCCCTGCAGACACCAACTTGGAACCCTTGGGACAGAGCTCATGACCAAAGTCCAAAGGTTTAAATTCAAAGATAAAACCTGATCCCAGTTCTCCACTAAGCCATTTCATTCGTCCCTGAGTCTCAGTTTCCCTAACTGTAAAATGGGACTAACAACACACCCACATCATCACGTTATCATGAGAATCAAATGACGTAATCTGCATAAAATACCCGGCCCCTAATAAGCACTCGGAAAACACTCGCACGGCAAACACACTTGACATCTAGACGGTACTCCGATGTATGCCTGAGCATCTTCCGCAGATCACTGCCCTCAGACACAAATGTCAACCTGACATCCTGAAAGCTCGATAGCTTGATCTCCCGAGAACTCAAAACGCACGGTAAATGCCAAGGCTGGCGCAGCGACAACGACCGGCTTGGAAATTACTCAGTTCATAAGTGAGTACGTGTCAGGGGGAAGGGGGTGTCCCAACTAAAATTTGGTCAGAGAACCTGAAAGGTCATACGGACCAGATGTAGTAATAGGATTTGAGAATTTGGAGCCAATTACTGTCAGCATTTCTAAGTTTCCCAAGTAATACCACTGCCAGTTTCCCAAGATGCCTGAGTAGTCACTTCATCTTCTGTGAAGGAATTATCTCTTCCCGGATGTGGGCAATTCTGGTGTCCAGACACCAGCCCTTCCCTGGCCAAAGTGCAGGCACATGACACTCTCCCTGGGTGAGACTCTCCCTGGGGACTTTGCCCTGTCGTTCCTGAGGAGGCTGTACACAGTTCCATGCCCCAGAGCAGTCCCAGACCTCCGGCCTGCCCATCGACCCCATGAGCTGACAGACCACCCTCCTCTTCCCCTTCCTCTCCAGTTAACCAGCGGCTTCCACTGCTCACAACCAAAGAACCCAACAGGGATGGAGTCGTGTAGGGACTGAAGCAAGGAATTCCCAAACCACGAGAAAAACAGGCCGCAGGATGAAGTGTGTATTCACTGAGCCCAGATCGCCACGCCTCGGATTTGGGAATGATGAGGACTGAGAGATAAGGCTTCATCCCATCAGCCTTTGCAAACCTCACATTTTGACCATGATGACTTCGGCGCTCAGAACCCCAGCAACCCAGGCTCATCATCATCACTCCGGGCCTGTGTGTATGCAATTTCCTTGCCTGACCCAAGAGGCTCTGTCAGAAAGTTCCCTAGACACAGAGGCTGCCCCTGGGTGACGGGAGCTCAGTTCCACACAAAGAAAGCCATCCAAGGCAGCCGCCGGGGAGAGAAAGGTCCCCCTCGAAACCAGGTGACCCCTCCTCCTGTTCACAAACTCCCCACTAGAACAGGGGCCCCAGACGCCCTGGGAGAAGCAGTCCAAACAGCTGCAGACCATCTTTCTCCAATGCCTCGGAGGCCCGCGGGCTAAGAAGCTGGCCTGCGCCTGCCTGCCAGGTCACCCGACCCAGTTCTTCGTTACCTGGGCACTGCTTCCGGATTCACCTCCAAGCCCTCCTCCTGGAGGCTGTAAGTGGGGGCAGTTGTGGAATGTGGTACGTAGGATCTCTACCCAATAGGCTTACCAATGCAAACTCATGCCGGTTCATGCCAGTTCTAACCATGGCTAACACTTCTGAGCGCCCACCTCGTCCCAGGCACCATTCTGAGCACTCCGCCTGTGTGAGCAAATTTAATCTTCACCGAAACTCTCTATCTTCATCATCCCCACGCATACGGGGAAACTGAGTCACAAAGAATAGCCTAACGAGGCAGGGCACAAACTAGCAGGTGAACCCAAGGAGCCTGGCTCTAAAAGCGAGGATTTTCTATGTCTTCATGCCGTCCTGCATCTCGAATGGGAGGGAGGGGTCGAGCAAGGGGGCCTAGGACATGAGGAGCAAAGGAGCCTACATCTTAGTAGAGAAGACCACCAACAAACAAATAAATAAGAATTACGCCCTGCCGAACCGGTTTGGCTCAGTGGATAGAGCGTCGGCCTGCGGACTAAAGGGTCCCAGGTTCGATTCCGGTCAAGGACATGTACCTGGGTTGCAGGCACATCCCCAGTAGGAGATGTGCAGGAGGCAGCTGATCGATGTCTCTCTCATCGATGTTTCTAACTCTCTATCTCTCTCTCTTCCTCTCTGTAAAAAATCAATAAAATATATTTTTTAAAAAAAAACAGAATTACGCCCTAACGGGTTTTGCTCAGTGGAAAGAGCATCGACCTGCGGACTGAAGGGTCCCAGGTTCAATTCTGGTCAAGGGCATGTACCTTGGTTGCAGGAACATCCCCAGTAGGGGGTGTGCAGGAGGCAGCTGATCGATATTTCTCTCTCATTGATGTTTCTAACTCTCTATTCCTCTCTGTAAAAAAATCAATAAAATATTTTTTTAAAAAAAGAATTACAAGGTCATGGACAAGGGAGATGAAGAAAAAATCAGGAGTGATTTTGAGGAACCTTCTGGAATGCTGCAAATATTCAATTATCTTGCTCTAGGTTGCAGTCCCATGAGTGCACATGTATTGGAAGTTCATCCAGCTGTACACCGAAGATTTAAAATGTACCGGAAAACGGTAAACAAATGGCAGATGGTGGAATGCTACAGATAAGGGGAGAAGGCTGGAGTGGTCCATGCGGTAATGGATCAGAAGTGGAGACAAGTGTATGAACCCATTTAATTTTATATAAAGGTAGAAATACCTATAGATATGTGTATATAGATGGGCTAGGAACCCTTTTCCTTGCTGTCCGCTGAGAGGACGTAGGAGCAAAGACTCATCAGTAGCAAGGAGCACACTGAGCACTTGGATCCTGGTTTCTAAAGCTGTTCTCCAATGAACGAAAGCAAGATTCCTTGGGCAAATGACCAATGCTAGGGCTGTGACAGAAAATACGCAAGAGGAGCCTAAAGCATCTTGTAGTGGCAGGAAGTAAGAAAAGTGTTCAATTAATCAATCAATCAGTCAACCACCCAATGATGTCAAAGGGATACTGAAATGCTCCCAATGGCCAATGCTGAAGTAATTTGAGCAACAAAGTAAATTAGTATAGGACTGTATAACCCGAAGTAGAAAATAATTGAGTCCATGATGATATAAGTGATTGGATAAAGAAATGGGAAAAAGAGGCAAATCTCCCATACAGAAGAATTCCAAGTAATTTATGTAGATATTCTGGCCTTAAGGAGGAGGAATATAACTCCCCACTCCATGTGAGCTGGGCATTGTGACTTCCTTCTAAAGCATACAGTGTGGAAGGGGAGAAAACTGACAAAGGCCACCTGAGCATCTGGGGTCACGGTCAACATAATCCGTTTATAATGGGTACCCTTAATATGATGTGATGAAATGGCACTTTATTCTGTGGTCTTCTTCCCCAAAACCCCATTATTCCAGTCCACTCCAGTCCAATAATGAAAAAAAACATGAGATAAATCCCAGTTGAGTGACACCGTACAAAATACCTGACGAGTATTCCTCAACACCTTCAAGGTCATCAAAAACAAAAACTGAGAAGTTGTGAGAGCCAAGACAAGTCGAAGAAGACGTGTAACTAAATATAATGTTGTATCCTATGTGGAATCCTGGGACAGAAAAGGGACTTTAGCCCTAGCCAGCACTGCTCAGTGGTTAGAGCACCAGCCCGCACACCGAAAGGTCTTGGGTTCAATTCTTGGTCAAGGGTATGTACCTGGGTTGTAGGCCAGGGCGCATGCAGGAGGCAACCAATCGATCTCTCTCTCTCTCTCTCTCTCTCTCTCTCTCTCTCCCTTTCTTTCTCTTCCTCTCCCCTCCCTCCCTCCCAAAATCAATGGAAAAAATATCCTCTGGGGGGGATTAACAGGGAGAAAAAAAAAAGAAAGAAAGAAAGAAAAGGGACCTTAATGGAAAAACTAAGGAAATCTGAACAAAGCATGGACTTTAGTTGGTAATAACATCAGTATGGATGGGTTTCTTGTGACAAATAAAACATACTAATGCATGAGGTTAATAATAGGAAAACTGGGGGGGGGGGGGCGTTTGATATGAGAATACTCTGCACTATTTTCACAACTTATCTGGAAATCTAAAATTAGAAGTTTGTTACTAAAAGTAACAGAAAATGATGGAACGGCTCCTGTGGACTGCATGGCCACTAAAGGCCTCTCTAAGGAGATGGTGTCAGAGATGAATCTGAGATGAGAAATAGGCAGCAGGACCCAGGGCACCATGTTCCCAGCAAAGGGCACAGGACACACGGGGCCCTGAGGAGAAAACAGAGGGGAAAGGGGCCCGGAAGCTCAAGTGGAGTCAAGGGGCGGAAGGGGAGGAGGTAAACAGAATGTCACAAGGTGAACAAGCCGGCTCGGGTAGGGAGGGCATGGAGGCCTCAGACTTGAGCCTCGGGGCACTGGAAGGTCAGTGGAAGGACTCAGCAAGATGGGACAGATCTGACCAATGCTTTTTTGATCGCCCTAGCTGTTATAGGAGGAGGGTTGGAGTGGGGTAGATAAGAAAGAGGGACAGTGGTCACACTTCATGTAGCAGTCGGAGGAAGATGCCACCTGGTGAAGAGCTAGGATGTCTAGGGAGGTGGAAGAAGAGAGGTCTCCACCCTTACGGGAAAGGGAATAGGGTGCTCCACCCTATTCTCAATAGGGAAAGGGGGTGTACTGACCAAAGCAGGCCTCCCAGCCCCCCACCCGTGACAGTGACAAACCCCGCCTTTGACCCTCTTGGAGAAGTCTCCACAGCGGGGCTCCAGGAAGGAAGCACCTCCTTGGAGTCAGAGCCTCGCTCAGGTCTGCCACTTACTGCCTGTGAGATAGTGCCCTTGAGGGCCTCAGTTTCCTCATCTGCAAAATGGCAACAACATCCCACCAAATGGGCATTGGAGGAATTCAGTATGAGAAAGCTCCTGGTCCAAGCACAGCCTTCAAAATACTCAGAGTATTCTTTCTCTCTCTTCCTTCCTTCCTCCCTTCCTTCCTTCCTTCCTTCCTTCCTAGCAAAGGTGGAAATTTATTGAAGAATAGATAGGCTCCCACGTGGGGAGAGGGAAAGGGTCCCTCTGAGTATTCTTTCTACAGGAGAAGGCCAAGGTGGGAGGAATTTTAGAATCTAACCTAACACCCCATTTTACAGAGAAGAAAACGGAGGCACAGAGACAGAAGGTGTCCAAGCCCCACAGGAAACTGAACAGCAGGAGACCCCCATCTCCAGCTTCCTTTTCTGGGTTCTCCCTCCACCCTCTGACCGCAAGGGGGGGAGGGGGCTGGGCCACACTCCCTTAACCTCTGTCTCACAACACCCCTTCGGGAAGGTTCTTTCCTAGCTCAAAACTCCCCCACTGATGGCCCCCACGGGCTGGATGGGGGCTGTGATGAAAGATGAAGCGCCCACTGACTGGGCCCACCCTGCCAACCTCTCGCAGTGATTCTCTCCCTTCCCCCGCCCCCCAGGCACAGACCACCCACATGGGCAGCCTGGCCTTCCAACAGGAGGTGCCTCCCGCCTCCTCTCTGGACCATGCCAATCCTCCATCTGTCAGGCCAGCCCCAGCAACAGCCAGCTCCCATACCCAGGTCCCAGCCATGGCGAGATGACCCCTATCTCTACCCAAAATGACAAGCTCATAAAAATCCTCAAAAACCTTTGTTATTGCAGCCGCATTTAGGGAGCCACTTTTGTGTGGCTCTCTAGCTAGCGAGATGGGAGTCCTTCTGGGTGAGTCTGTCAACAACCCTCTCCCCAGCCCTCTGGCCTCCCCCGTGCCCCCGAGCACCAGGCTGAGCGCTCAGAGCAGGCACTCAGCGCCTCGTCAAAGCAGTAACAACAGGGTGGTACAACCATTAAGTTTAGAGATGAGCATTTTCATCAACCAAAGATATGAAAAATACTCCAGTCGCTCATTTTCAAAGGCACCCTGGAGGCAAAAGTGAGCAACTGCTTCCCTTTTGGGGAAGCCTCATGAAATCTCACACACACCAAACAGAAAGTCCCAACCCCTCAATTAGAAGCTGGAGGAGTCTAACATACAGGTTTCTGTATTAGGAAACGTCCACTGTGTTTGCTCTAATTTGCTAAATTTTGTCCTAAATGCAAATACCGGCCCCCGAATTCCAGAAAGCCCTGCATTTTCTCCCACTTCCGTGATTCCACACGGGTCAGGTTTATTAACATAAGGAACCTGCAGCAGCTGGAGATGGCTCGCTTCCAGAACGTACTTTATTTAAATTCTGGTTCCTGAAAGTCACCCTGCAGAGAGGCAGCCAGCACCCTTAGTCAAGATAGAAAACGTGTGCTCGTGGACAACCCCCGACAGGTCGGTCTACCTGCACAGACACGCAAGGGCAAGAAAAGCAGAAAGAGATTTCTCCATAAATCAGGTTCATCCATCTAAGGTCTCGCAGCTCAAAATCGGAGGCGCGTTGTTGCAGCCTCGGCTCATAGAGCCACACTTGGCTGCGCCACCACAAGAAAGAGAAATTCCAATTTCCTCCTCTGATCTGGAATAGATAATACGAGATTTTCACTCACCTTTGGAGCGAGTAGAGATATCCATGCCCTCTACCACCTCCTGTTCTGTTTTGATTTCCTCCTCGGCCAAGCTGAAACAGAGCAAATTACGTTCAGGTTTAGGTAGACTGAGAACTTGCCCCATGGGGGCAGCTAGCTATTTAGAAGTCCTAACGACAAACCCAACTTTAAGACAATCCCCCATCCTTATGGAGGGCTGGGGGGGTGGGGGTGGGGAGAAACCCACACCTGATTGCAAACAAAGGGTAATGCCTCCTAAAGGAGTATTTTTAAGCACCGGGTTGTCCTTTCTTTAAGTCAAATTACGACTCCAGTTATCGTGCTGGTGGGGGATGCAAAGAGCATTTTTTTAGATACACAATTACAATCTGCCCCCATGGGCCAATGAGCACCCAGCCTTGGAGTAAACAAGTGTCTGTTAACACCGGATTCAGGTAGGAGGGGGTTTGCAGGGTATGCAGAGTTCTGATGTCTGAATTCTGTAAGGCAAACAGCATTTCTCAGACCTCCCTGCTGCATCTTACAATTTCAAGAAGAGGCAGGAACAGGGGGGAAATGTACAGAATTGCAAAGTAGAAAAATCTGCCCCGGCTAGAAGCAAAAAGCCTTGTCTGGAAACATTCAAGCCACCAGCATTTACCCCAGGAGCTAGGACGGGGTCTCCACACTCCCATCCCCCACCCCCAGGGATGTGTCCTCTGGGCAGCAGGCATGGCTTAGAGAAAGCAATGGCACTCTTTTGAGCTGTGACTAATTATTCCCCACCACTAAAGTGGAAGGAGGAAGGATTCTTTGAAAGAGAGGCTGAGAGATGGGGGTTGGGGAGAGACGCGAGAAAGCAGGCCCCTTTTGCTGGGAAGGTCCATCAGAATCTTCTCTCCCTTTCTCTTCTGGAACTCCCACTGAATAGAGTACAAACCATTTTATATCTTACACACACACACACACACACACACACACCCCTAAATCAAGCCAGTGAAAGTCTGCTTAAATAGGTGCAAATGGTGAGATACGAAGAACTTCAACATTCTGGGGCTGACAGTGAAGTGATAAGAATCTTAACAGCCCTGGCCAGTGTTGCTCAGTGGTTAGAGTGTCGGTCTCAGCACCAAAGGGTCTCAGGTTCCCAGTCAAGAGCACGTATCTAGGTTTCAGGTTCTATCTGGAGTGTGTGTGGGAGGCAACCAATCAATGTGTCTCTCACATCAATGTTTCTCTCTCTCTCTACCCACTTCTCCATCTCTTTCCCCCCCCCTTTCTCTCTCTCTCTCTCTCTCTCTCTCTCTCTCTCTCTCTCTCTCTCTCTCTCTCTCTCTCTCTCTCCCCCCCTCCCTCTCCCCTCCCCCCACCCTTCCACTCTATCTAAAAATCAATGGGGGAAAATTTACTCAGGTAAAGATTTAACAACAACAACAAAAAGAATCTTAACAATTACTCTAATGCAATTCCACCCGACTGTGATTCAACAAGAAAAGGGTGTGTTCCCAATGGCTATGGCTAGAATTTTACACTGGGAAGACCCAAAGCCAGGACAGGAGGGAGGCCGGGCAGGAGAGGTAGGATGAGTGTCGTTCTGCAGTCAGTAGTCTGGGACTGTCTGGGACAAAAGAGTCCAAGAGGGCCTGTCACATGGAGGTATGTTTAGGGGAGTTCCAGGTTTGTTGGGGGAAGAGAGTTCTTCAAAATGGGAACTACATAGAAAGGAAGAGATGATGGCTTAGAGTTAAATTGTAAGAACTTGGAGGCCTCAAACTTCCCTAGTGCCAGCACTGAGAAGAAAGGTAGTTTGGTTTTAAATCAGCATATTAACACCTTTCGCTCTCTGATATTGAACCCCGTTAACAATTTCATTTGCACTGCATCTGTAGAGAAAGGCTGTGACACAAATCACCAGAAACAACTGACAGATTGTCACGAACGGTTTTCATCAGAAGGAAGCAGCCTTTTACATTTAAGCACATCGCTAACATGCAATAATACAGCGGTGACGGTGGAAGGTGATTTTAGCACTAATACCTTCTACTCCAACTTAAGAGGCACACATTCTCAACTCAGAAACACACCCTGCCTGCCCCACACACAGGTTGTCCAAATAGATACTGGTGATGGTTTCTTGCTTGGGGTGACTGGAAATAAATTTTAACAAAAAGCCCCACGCAGCCTTCAGAGCTGGATAGATGGTCCACTTCAAAGGAACAAATAGCCACCTTGATCTTTTCTACCAACTAGAATTGTTTCCCCCTCTAGCATGAAGTATGTGAAATCTTAAACTTCTTGAAACCAATCCCATATTTGGAGTGACAGAGAAAAATGCTAATCTGGGGTCCAACCAAAATGTCTGGTCGTGAAAGAGACAATGTATGCATAACAGAGCCCCAAAAGCCCACTGGAAGTATTTCTGCAGGGATGAAGACATTCAAAGGTATATGGATCATGGAGGAGGGCTGTGTTCAAGAGAACAATGATTTGGCTTGTAACAGCCTAGAGGAGTTGAATACTTTCAGCAGAAATGCTGTTGTGAGGCTAAGAAAATGCAAACTAGTGATGTAGGGGCTATTTGCTGCTGAGTTTAAGATAATCAATTCTGAAGCAGACAAGGGGGTGGGGGTGGGGGTG
The DNA here is from genome assembly GCF_963259705.1 of Myotis daubentonii. Lineage (NCBI taxonomy): Eukaryota > Metazoa > Chordata > Mammalia > Chiroptera > Vespertilionidae > Myotis > Myotis daubentonii. The sequence continues at coordinate 69,004,048 of NC_081847.1, read as the reverse complement.
GGGAGTTAAGCTGTTTTATCTTTCCAAGTATTGCAAGTGGGCCACCATAATCACCTAACTTTAGCAATAGCACCACCAGCTTTAGCAAGGATTCTGAGCACAACAATTTCAGAAAACCATCTTTTTCACCAATCAGCAAGCCATCATTCCAAAGGGAACCCGTACATGCACATGTATGTGCACACAATGCATACAATAATTTGTATTTGATTAAAGGAAATTGCAGTGTCTATGCATTAGAGGGGGGGTGGGGGAATCATTTACAAAAGCAAAGACCAGAATGCAAAATTAGTCATTTTGCATAGCCACATCTAAAGGGACTTCCTTTTTCTACACCACTGAACTCAGGTTTGCTGTGTTGTTGTTTTTTTTTTTTTTCTTTTGGCTTCGTTTTAAATATTAGTATGTTATTAGGGGAAAACCTATTTATACTTTATCAAAAGTGGTGGTGAGAAAGGTTTGTACCTGTCTGAATGCCCCACAGATCTTGGTCAATTTAGGTTAAGAACAGTTCAGTCATTTGGATTAAACACACACACACACACACACACAGAGTCAAATAACCATAATTGTTAAAAAGACAAGGTGGATGCATCTGCAGAAAGGGCTTTCAACTCTTGTTATTCACACATTAAAGTCTTAGGAAACATCCAGCATCTTTTCTTCCCTATCTGTTAGCTTCCAGCAACCCGGGATTACCTAGGTCAAAAAACAAGGGGACAACAAGCACTTGTTTCAAACTGACATTACTTTTTCTTTTCTTTTCTTTTAAAATCTGCAGGGAAAGCTGAGGATACCCACATGAGGAAAGGGGTAATACTAGCTGAAAATCAAACTACCGTCTCTCCCCCCACAGGAAAATTCACCATCAACTAGTTGTATACAAATGTTACCACCACCACTTCTTACACTCACATTTACCCAAGTCACCTGCCTCTGGATTTTACAGATACAGTTCAGACAATTCAAGAAATAACAGTGCCTGCAAATATAACCAAGGGCATGCCAGCCAGTCCCAGAAAGAATAAAAGATTTCTCTCCCAATGCCTGAGCAAGAAAACCTATGCTTCCCTCTTAACCTGCATGCACTTTTAAAAAAGAGCAATTAAAAGTTGCAGATGAACTGCTGCACCTCCAGGATGCTGTAAGCCTTCTGATTATTAATTCTGAGGACTCAAGGCTGGTCCGTAATTCCCAGGAATCCCATCCCCTGAGCACTTCCAAAAGGGAGAGAGAGAAAAATATATATACATATAGTTTTAACAGAAAAATGCCTGGATACACAATGCCCAGATCTTTCTTTCCCCCAAGTGTCCCTACTACTTGACTTTTAACCAAGAATATCTAAACCCATCTAGAATATACAATCAGCATGCACGAGACTCTGGCTCTACAGCTGAGGATCACCCCGCAGCAATTCAAAGAATCATGCATCATTCCAAAGGACTTTTCCTTCAGCTTTTTCACTTTCATTCAGAATCCCAAACTGGTCCAGGCTGTAAGAAATAGTTAATCCCCAAGACACAACACCTTCCTCTTCTAGATCACAAAATAACCAACATCAAATTTTAAAAACCATGCTCCCCTAAATCTGCAATTCATTTTGTTTTAATGGGGGGGGGGGGGACGGTTAGCAGAGCAGCTTTATATAAGCACTCACCTAAAACGGGCAGAGTCATCGGTAGCTAAGCTATTTATGCAGGATTCTTAAAATGGCGTCTGGCAACACTGCCTCCCTCATTCCTGGGCTGAAGCTAAAATGGTAGCAGTTTGTTCAATAGCTGCAGCTCGTGGTTAGGCAGCCCTGCTACTTTTCAAGCCACCCTCCTAAAGATCTGAACCAGGCAGCGCTCAACCAGAGGGCACCAACAACCCAACGTGTGGAAGCTTAAAAAAAAAAAAAAAAACCCTGCAATGACAGGGGGGAGTTTGTGAAGTCACAGGTTCCTAAGGAAAACCCTTCTCTTTCGGATCCTGAGCCTGCACCATGAGGCTCTGAGAAGAGGCCCCCTCTGCCCTCGAATTAGGCGGTTGAAGATTAGGAAACAGGCAGGCGTGTGGCAGAAGCTGCGGACAGACAGGTGTCGGTGCAAAACACGCGCACACACATGTTACAAGGGAGCAGCAGGCTGGCGAGGGGAAGGAAGGAAGTCCATTTCCCCTTGTTGGTATATTAAAAGCCAGCTTTGCATCCATACCCAAAAGGAGCTAGGTAAAATGAAAGGGCTTCCAGGACAGCGGGCACCTGAAAAGCCCAGCTAAAGGGCAGCACCCCAGTCCGAGGCCGAGGTAAAATCAAAAGGCTGTGTTAGGAGCTTGAACACGGCCACCAAATGCCCAGCCGGTCCTAAGACAGCATCAAGGAAAGACAATTGGGAGTCTGCAGGGACACAACAGTAAAATATTCGCTCAGCCAATGCACAGATTAGATTTTGGTCCACCCCCAACAGAGCCCTAAAAATTAACCACTGGTTTTGCAAAACCCGCTTTCAGAGGCCAAACAGATAGCCTCAGAGTGGATAATGTAATCTACGGTTACAGGTCTGAGCACTGGCCTCCGCGCCGTGGTGCTGGGAGGGGAGAGTTTCAAGGTGACTGCTTTTTCCCTCCAGGGGAGACGGGAGGGCATGGTGCCCAAGGCTGTGCCAGGGCTGGGACGGGCAGGCAGTTGGCTCCTCGCCGGCCGGCCGATAGGTGGGTAATCTTGATGAGGAGGGACAGCCTAGCAGCCTGGCTGGCTGCAGGGCTGAAATGGCTCCCGCCAGCTTGTTTATCTGGAAGGAGATTGGGGAGGGGGAAGGGCAGCCATAGCCTAGGCAACCTGAAAAGCCAGGGGTGAATCCTCGTTTTTTGCATTTCAGAGCGACACCAGGGCTTCTCAACATATTCCCTTACTAAATCTCTGCGTGCGGTGGCAAAGGCACTTTTTGAGGGTCTTTCTTTTCAGGGTCAACCAGAGGCAAAGCCAGACCTAGGGCTTCTCAGCTGACAAATGTTTGTTGCCTCTGCTACAAGAGAGAGAGAGAAGGGAAAAGGCAAAAGAAACAAAGAGATCACACATGTGAAGTGGTTGGACTCAAAAAACCTACCTCTGCCTTCAGGGTTTTCTGGGTTTCTGTCACCCTGGCTTTTTACAGATTGAGTCCTTTCCTCCTCTCCTATTTAAGACCTGAAGCCGTTCGCCACTGTCCTCCCAGGGAAAGAAAAGGGGTTACAAGAAAGAGAGAAAAAGAAAGAAAGAAGGGGGGGGTGCTATTGTTTTCATCCTTAATTTATAATCCAAGATGCCCCATTGTTTCCTTCTTTCTGACTCAAATCTTTGAGCTAGTAATTACAAAAGTAACTGGATGGGGCTCCAACAGGCTAACCATGTTCATGCCCGGCAATTAGAAAAACTACGTAGAAAGTTTACTGAGTGATTATATATAATTAATTCCCAGTTACACAGGGAACACTGACCATTTTCTGGAGCTAATAAAAGCAGTGGCTCCCCCTCCCCCCACGTGAATGCCACTTAATTTCCCAAAGCAGAAAGTGAATCCATCCTGGAGGGTCTTGAAGGGGAAGAAAAGGGGGGGGGGGGGGAGAGGAATCAAAAGGTCCAGTGTGTCTGTGTTTGTTCCTTGCAGCTGTGCGTCCTCTTTAGGGACTGAGGAGGCAGAAGGAAAAAGGAAAACAGCCCCATGTTCTGTCCCTTCCTCTGCAATTTTCAAACGTGGCAGAGGGAACATTCTACCTTGATGTGAAAAAAGAAAGGGGAGGGGGGAGAAATGCCTTAGGAATGGAATGCAGGAGACTCTTCCGCTTGGTGGATCTGTTTTTCCTAAAAGGAACAAAGATGGTAGAAATTTCCAGAAGGCCCAGTCTCAATTCGGCCACTGCCATTGTCAATCTGTAACCTTTCCTCCCAGTCTATTGGTTCAAAAGCTGGAGAGAGGAGCCCCATTGGGCTGCTCTGTGAGCCAGCACGGCTGTGCCTACCTGGTCCTGCTGCAATGCAGACATGTTTACCCCCTAACTGAAACTGGGAAATAATGCTGCTTTGAAAGCAACTGACTTGTTACAGACTCAGGCTTAGGGGTGGCCACAGTACCCAGGAAAAGTGACTAGCTTGGTCCAGATTGGGAACTTGCTGGGGCTGGCTGCACATTTGAAAACAGATCTTGGCTTCGCAAACCTGTGTGAGCCATTTTTAATGTGAGCTTTTAGAGGACAAATACCTTGCCCTTAGGTTTCCTTCCAGCCCAACAAATACGCCATTATGCAAACACTGAAGGCACCAAAGCAGGAGTCTTGTGATTAGATATTGCTTCTAGGCAGGCCACACGAACCTCAGTATATAATTTCCATTTACAGTCAGGAGACAAGAACAAAGAAAATAGCTAAATGTCTGAACTGACTTGTGTGGGGCAGTCCAACTGTTCAGTTTTAAGTATATAAAACATCATTAACTCTTGACATCTTACTCTAAGAAGCTGGCCTTCCACAGACTTTTCTTAACTTAGAATTTGGTACATTTCTCACCATTAAATGAGCCTTTTCTCCCATGGGTGCTAAAAGCTGGACACTAATTTAAAAGGAAAAAAAGATTATTGACTCCATCAGGTTGGCATAACACAGCAATTGAATATATTTCCAGCATTTACAGCTATGCGGGATTGGTCTCCAGGCTGGAAATTGATGCACTGAACTTCTAGGGAAATTCTGAAGCTAACGCCAAACAAGAGTCCACTTTTTTCACTCTGAAGTTCTAACTGCAGCATTAAGAGATCAGGGGAAATGAAAAAAGTAAGAAATAATTCATAAGTAAAGGAAAGCATGCATACAGATGTGTGTGGGTCAGACTTGGAAGAGGCCAAATCTGTTTTGCAGTGAGTCCTTAATCAAATCAAGTTTGCTGGTGGGTGGGATTCTGCACTCAGTGTTAGTATCTTAAAACCTGAGTACTGACACCACTAACCCCACACACACCACCCACACACCCACACACACACCCACACACCACCACCAGCTCCTGCCCCACTACTTGCTTAAGGCTCTGTGACTCTTAAGAACAAGCACTTTCTTATATTTCACAAGCAGATCACCTACCCAGACTTCTATCTAATATCCAAACAAACCCAATTAAAGGTCTCCAGGCAAGTCACAATGAACTGCACATGTCTCCCCTGTCTGAGGGTTAACAGGAAGTATAATCTTCAATCCTAGCTGAGGTTCTCAGGAAAAACAGTGGATTCAAACAGTCACCTAAAATCAAGACACTATTTAAAAGCCCTTGTTTGGTTCCTGCTAATGAAAAGCCCTCCACTGCTATAGCCAAGACCCCCTGCTATAAACAGACCCCAAATGTGCGCCAAACTCTTTATACATGGTCACAGAGGAAATGGATCGCTTTACTTACCCAACATGTTCAAGCAACCGTCTCATTTTTCCACAGTTAAGAAGAGAGAACAGGCTGGCAGATTTGGGACTTGATCAAAAAGGAAATTTTTTTTAAAACAGTTACATGGGATTATTAAAAACACACACCACAACAACAACACAACCCAACAACTGAATAGGGAATGCTGTCATGAGCCACAGACGTGATTTTATTTCCTCTGCACTATCACAGGAGGACAGAAGATGATACAATGAGGGGGGGAGGGGGGAGAAGGAAAGGAAAAAGAAAAGGATAAAAGATACGTTACTTCATTGAAAATCATGCAAGAATAGGAGGGCTAAGGGATCCAAAAAAGAGTCCTCACAGATTTATTGCAGGATGTTGTCCAACATCTCCCCCACCCCCACCCCCACCCCTACCCCCACCCCCACTCCCCAACCCTACTCCAAAAACTTCCTCCAAAGCCTAGAAAACACTTTCAGAAACATTTGCTGGCTGCAGGCTGGCTTGCAGAAGCCCAAACACTCTGTTATCAACAGAAGTCAGGAAAAAAAGGCTGAACAATGTAGTTTCAAGTGAAGAAACCCTGTAGGGAGAGAAAAGACCATGGAGAGACACCACCACCCACCTAGGCCCCAGGAGCTAGGAGCTCTCCTGAGCCCTGCTGTGCTGAGGGCTTGGTTCTGTTTAAAAACACACGTCCTCTCTGGTCAAAACTTAGTCCAGCTTTCCCAGAACCTCTTTGGAGAGGAAAACTTGCCTGCTTTGCTGTCTGCCATGAGCTCTCCTCAGAGAGGAGCCTGCTTGCTCACCTTCCATTTTCTTCCCCCAGCAGGCATGTGACACAAGAGAAGACAATAGTGCAGGGGGGAAACTGCTCAGAGAGAGAGAGAGAGAAAGAGGAGGAAAAAAAAAAAAAAAAAAAACAGCTTCTTTTTTGGCATACCAGGATCTAGCTTCAAACTATTTCAGAAACACCATGTCCTGGTGGAAGTAAAGGTGTGCCAGGCCCTTGCCAGTTTGCAAAATCGAGCTATGGCTAATGGCTACTTAGCCATGTGACCCAAGAAAGCAAAAAAATTCTCTCTAAACAGTTCCAAGTTAACCTAAGTGCTGTGGGGGTGAGTGTGGCACGGCCAGCCACAGAGAAATCGCACTGCTCGCCCACAGTTCGGATGTCTCAGAGGGAGGGGGAGAAAAGATGGTTAAAAAGTCGAGCTTACCTCTGTGGATGCATTGTTAACACTGTGTAATGTCAATACTTATAAAACATGGAGGACAGGCTCCTAGTTCTCACAGAAAAAGGGTTTGGCACTTCGGCTTGATGATCTGGCCGCCTAATAAGAGCTCATCCCCGATTGGCTGGCCCGGCAAATCGGAGTGTAAGGCGGCCCGGGATTGGCTGAAACACTTCCTGAGCGATTATCTTTGTGAGGCTCTGGTGAGCAAGAGCCATCCTGTGCATAGAAAAAGACAGGCTAAGCTAGGCCTTTTGCAGCAAGAAAAACTTGGGAAAGGGGCCCCCGCACGCACTTCTCCCCCACCCTGGCTAGATTTCCCAGCACGGGCAAACCAGTGCAGCCAGCCTGACCTGCTCCAGCACAGCCCGAGGCCCAGATGCCACTGGGAAGAGAGTTTTTGGGGTGAGCTGACAGGGCTCACCCTCACTTGCCCCCCACAGAAGCGGCTCTCTGCTAGGAGGAAGGCTGGCCCTTTTCTAGAACAGTCCAGCAGAATGGTTCACCCGGGGAGGGGGGGAGCTGAGGAGTGGGGAGCCCCAGGAAATGGGCCAAGGGGGCAGGAGAAAGGGGCTGGAGGCAGGCCTCTGGGGAGCTGGGGGGCAGACAGACAGGAGAGGCGAACCCCAAGAAATCGCTAAAGAGCAGCCCTGGCTTCTCAGAGCACAGAGGCTCGGGCTGCAGAGGGGAGGAGGGGAGCAGAGTGGTCAAGTTTGCATAGTCATTGTCAAAATGCCTCCTGGAAAAGCAGGCCAGAGAGCCATCCTCGCGGCACAGACAGCCCTCTCAGCCCCCACAGCCAGGACGCAAAGGAAAAACCAACATGGGTTCCTGCCTCCCTGCCAGGATGCCAAGGGGCGGCCCCCCTCTCCGTCCTTACCCTAAGAAAAGCCAAATGCGCTCCTAGCAGGCCACATGCCTAGATCTACAAACTTCCCTTCCCCTCCCGGTCCCCTCCCCCACCGCCGCCGAGGCCTGCTAAACCTGTCAGTTAAACAAAAATCTGACTTCCGTATTAGCCTGCGATGCCTTCAGCTTCCTGCCTATTAACCCTCTCTCGGACTCTGGGCCTGGCTGGGAAGGACTAGGCCCCGAGAGCGCAGAAAAGGCCTGTGGAAAAATACCAGCTGCAGCTCCCCCGGCAGATGCAGAAAGAGAGAGAGAGTGAGCCGCTGTCTCTCGCCTTTGCTTCCCAAGGAGGCGTGTACCTTCTGAATCCAGGGCACAGGCAGTGCCTCTCGGTCTGAGAAGCCATTTAAATCCAGAGGGAGAAAGAAAGAAAGATGTCAAACTCGGGGAGGGAACAAGAACCCCCATTATTAGTCAGGCACACACCCACTGCTTAGCCCTTCCTGTCACAATCACCCCTGTATGTATGTACTTGGGGAGCTGGGCCCTCGGTGGGCAGACCAATCCCATGGGCTTTATAAGGATTCTTGCTGAAATTTATTTCCACAGAGGACGGCTTCTTTTCGTCCCCGAAGGCAGATGGAACAGCTATTTCACACACAGCTCTATACTTGCCAGCTCCCGCCACCCCCCCCCCCACACCCAACTCTGGCACTGCTCCCCAGTAAAATATTAACTGGTTTTTCAGAGCTGCTTATACTTCCACCCATTTCAATAGTAGTAGGTGGTCTTTGCCTGTTTGCTCCCCAAAGCTGCCTTTGTAGTTGGTCTGCACCCTGGGAAGAAAAAGGCAAGCCCAAAAGGATCTCAAAATGTCCATGCTTGCTTTCCTTCCTCTTCAAGACAAGCTGCTTAATTAACAAGATTTATTTTAAAACTGCAAGTGGAACGGCGGAAGCTAAGTAAACACCATTCTTCAGAGGCTGGAGAGAGGTTCCAGAGGTGAGGCAGCCATACTCCAGGAGGCAAAACTACGGCCCAATCAAGGATCCCGACTCTTCTAAAATTAGGACTCTTGGGCTTTCTTTGCTGTCCCACGCCATTCGTTCCCACAAAGAAAACAGAGCTGATGGCTTGCTCTCCCTGCCCGCCCCCCTGCCCCCCTGCCCCCCCCCCCCAACGCACACACACACAGGGACAACAAATGCCCACCAAGCGTACATCCATTCTTCCTGCTGGGGAGCCTTCTATTAAGCAGAAACAGGCCAGGAATCCACACACACAGTACTGCAGGGACAGGGCCCAGGCTGTATGAAAAGGGAGGGGATTTTGTTGCTGTTGTCCTTGTATTTTAGGCTAAAGAGGCCAAGATGCAGGGAGAACCAGCACTCAGGACAACAAGCCTGGGCCTCACCAGAGAAGGGAGGGGCTCCTCTTCCTGGGGTAGGAAGCTCGCTCTGTCTGTACCGGCAGACCAAATGGGGGACAAGAGTCGTAGGCCAGAGCTAATCAGACTGTGTTTCCTCCACCACCATTCCATGGGGAATACTATTTGTCTCTGCGGTGCTACTTTTTTTTAGGGGGGGGGGGGAGGAGGCACAACTGGGTTTGTGATGAATCTTGTGTGCAGCTAACTTCACGACCCAATGAGGAAATGAAATATGCCACTGGTGCCGCGTGGAGGATTTTAACCAGGGATTAAAGCTTGTTGCATAAGCAGCTGCAGCATCCTCCCCCTCCCTCCCCTCCTCTCTCTGATCACTTGATCACTTGAAATGTTTTCTGGGGCAAAGAGCAGGAAGCTGCAGGCTTATTCTGGCAGCTCTGCTCTGTTTGAGGAATGCTGTTGGCATTCAGGTAGATCTGAGTTATCTGGAAAACAGCATTTGGGCTGGGGACAGTGACAAAGGTATAGTGGCAGATGGAATCCTGGGCGAGTGACGGATCAAAAAGGGCAGGCCCACTAAGGGGCATTCCTGGGCCTGATGGAATGTGGCTGATAAGAGCTCCTCCCAGTGCTGCTGGCCTGTGTCTAGAGAGCATTCCGTGGCCCTCCTCAAACCCTCCCTGCACGGAGGGGTCCCGGCAGCTACCCAATGCTCCCGGTGAGCCAGGCCCTGGGCTAAATCAGCACTTTCCAGACTAGCTCCAGGGGGCAGGGAGCATGGTTACAGACGTGGAAGTGAGCCCAAAGACGTGAAGTGAGCTGCCCAAGGTCACACAGCTGGCAAGGGCCAAAGACCAGACTTCCAACCGGGTTAGGACTCCACATCGCTAAACCCTGTACCTTCACTTGCCTCTATAGGAAGAAAAGAGAAGCATATGGTCAGTGTTTTCTTTAAGGGGTCAGCTCCTTTGACCATGAGTTTTAAGCCCTGAATGATGCAGTTGGGAGAATTTTAGAGCAGACTCACCAAAGGCCCAGAGAAACCTCCTCTCTCCCTACAGACCTTCAGCAAGATTTCAAGGGAGTCGCTTTGCCATCTCTAAAATCAGGCTTTTATATTCCTTGAAATCAGTGATCTCAACCAGGGGTGGTTTTGTCCATCCCCACCCCAACCCCTCCACCCCCAGGATATGTAACAATGTCTGTAGATTTGGCGGTTATCACTATCTAGTAGGGATGCTGCTGAACATCCCACAGCGCACAGAACAGCCCCCCAGCACGGAATTACGTGGTCCAGCCACCCCATTGTGCCAAGGTAGAGAATCCTTGGCTGAAAGTAAAAGGAAGAAAAAAATCCAACCATTGTGCCTCTGGATAGAAAAGCCAGCACAGGCCTGAACAAGCAGGTTCCGTGGTGGTATTAATAAGCAATGAGCTAATAGAAATAGATTAAGCCTGTCTCTCTTCATATTCCCAGGGGACGGAGAGAATCGGGGGACAGAATCAGGCAGAAGGAAGCCAGGCAGAGCCCCGGTGATAAAGCTGGTCTCCCAGGAGAGGAAGGGCTGGCCCCAGCTCCCTTCCCCAGGCACCCTCACTAGCGGCGGCCTGGCCTCCCCGACATGGCTCTCCACTGGGCTGGCCCGCAGCCAGGCCAGCAGCAGGAGGAGCGGCCTGGGCAAGCTGCAGCCCGAGATAGCCTGTTCGGCTGGCTATGAAAATAAGCACCCACGGAGTTATCGGCCTCAAGCTCGCAGCAGGCCCCTCGGTCCGTTATGGGAAACGTGGGGATTGAGGCAAGGAAATGGTTTAAATATCTTGTTGTGTTTTGTTCCTTTCAGCCAATTGGAACTGAGGCCCACTTCAGACATGGTGACAGAAGGGCTCACCTTCAGAAGAAGGAGTCATGTTACAGCCACAGAGAGGCAGTTAGGACTCCCTACCTTGGAGAAGAGTCCCCTGGAAGGTCTTTTTTTTTTTTTTTTTTTTCCACTTCTTTCTAGGAGGGACTGGCAGGATTAGGCAAATGGAGGGAGAAGGGAAGGGCATGGGGGGATGGTACATCAACCAGACAGATGGCCACAGTGTGTGGGGAGAGATGGAAGGGATGCAGGAACAAAAGGAAAATCAGAAGAAAGATGATCCGGACCTCCACTTCCCTGCAGTTACTATGGAAGGAAGAGCACATATCTATTTGCTCTGTTAGTTTCTATCTCCCGCTGGACCAGTGGCAGTGGCTGGAGACGTGGCCACATCCAGAGGAAGGGTGCACTACTGTATCCACAGTGTGGAGACGCCCGCCCCGCCCCCCCGCCCCCCCCGCCCCCCCCCCCCGCCCCGTACCACCAACCACAACAAAGAATTAGTCAGCCCCAATGTCACCACTGCCTGTTAGGTCTGGTCTCCCAGGGGTGGGGGTATCGATTCAATCATTTGATCAGACCTAACACTGCCCAGGTGAGAAAACACTGAACTAGGCTGAGAGCTTCGAGGCACAGACCTGGTCTGAATGCTTCACCATTGTGCTCTCGGTGTCTAACATTATGCTCCACGTGTATTCGAGCTCCACAGAACACCATCCCCCGCTGCAGGCAGGGGTCTCCGGCCCGAGCCTCCGGCTTCTGCCCTTGTAAATGTGTATGCACACGCACACTGCACACAGACAGAGGCAGCCAGTGAGCCTTTTAGAACAAGTCAGATCTTGTCCCTCCTCGCACAAAGTCCACCGTCACTCAGATTAAAAGCCCAAATGCTAAAGATGGCCCTTGTCCCTCCCTACAGGAGCAGTGCCTCCCTGATCTCTGACTTCATTCCTCTTCTTCCCTGCTCCTCCGGCTCACTCCCCCCGGCCACTCTGGTCATCCATCTGTTCTTTCCACCGCCTCACACAGCCTCATTCCCTCCCTCCCCCAGGCCTTTGTACTTGATCTTGCACTCGGCCCCTCCCCACTTCCCCAAGCCATCTAACAGAAAGCCATTTCCCTCCTCTAGCCTCACGTGTCTGCATCTTCCTTCCTGCCTTCTCACCTGCTTCAGAAAGGAGGATTTCCCCAGGCCAACCAGCACCTCTGCCCCTGCTCCCTCTATCAGATGCCTTCCTACCTGAGCCTTCGCCTTCTTTCTCTCACACTTTTAACCTTTTTCCTTTCTCCCCACATCAAGTGGCAGAACTGTGAGTGGTTGAGTGTGTGGCTGCTGGCATCAGACTGTCTGGGTGTGAATCCAGCCACCCCACTTGCCAACCGGGTGGTCTTGTTTGAGGTATGAAATTCTCTGTGCCTTGATTTTCTCATCTGTACAATGGGAGCCATCATAACACCTACCTGGAAACATTGGATGGACCATTCCTATCAAGAACACAGCACAGTCAGCACTCATTTAGTTGCTGTTATAACTTCCCTCTCTGCTTACTCTTTTTTTTTTTTTAACTGTATTTGATTTTGTTGCTGTTGTTGTTGTTGTTGTGTGTTTTTTATTGTTAATCTTCACCTAAGGATATTTTTCCATTGATTTTTAGGGAAAGGAAAAGAGAGGGAAAGATAGAGAGAAACATTGATGTCAGAGATTAGTTGCCTCCTGCACAAACTCTGACCAGGGCCCAGGGCTAGGGAGGAGCCTACAATCTAGATTCATGCCCTTGACTGGAATCAAACTCGGGACCCCTTTGGTCCACAGGCCAACACTCTGTCTACTGAGCCAAATCGGGTAGGGCTCTGCTTACTCTTAAAAAGGTATTTTCTGAATGCTTCCCACTCAGTTTCCTTCCTCTTTCACCATCAGACTTTCCCAAGGAGGATATGGAAAAATGCTAATAGCTAACATGTTCCAAGCTCGGTGTCAAGTACTGTTCTAAGTAATTTACATGAACTAACCCATTTACCTTCCCAACTCTATGAGGTGGGTACCACTATAATCATCAACCCATTTCCCAGATGAAGAAACTGAGGTAGGAACTATGAATAGTTCTGCCCTAAGCAAATATCTTGTACAGTCTCTTATGCCTCAGTAATCACCCACTCCTTTTTTAAAAAATATATATTTTATTGACTTTTTACAGAGAGGAAGGGAGAGGGATAGAGAATTAGAAACATCAATGAGGGGAAAACATCGATCAGCTGCCTCCTGCACACCCCCTACTGGGGATGGGCCCGCAACCAAGGTACATACCCTTGACCGGAATCGAACCCGGGACCCTTCAGTCTGCAGGCCGACACTCTATCCACTAAGCCAAACCGGTTAGGGCTACCCACTCCTTTTGAGTGACAGTTATTCATAAGTCACCATGCCATCAATAAAAAAAACTGATTAAATAAACATGGCCCCACCACAACAGAATACTGTGCAGCTCTGAAAAAAGAATCTTGGAATTCTTATGTACTAATGTGAAACAAACTCTAACCACCATTGAGTTAAAACACACACCAGTATGTGGAATATAATACCATTTCTTTTAAATGGGCAAATCTGCCCTAACCGGTTTGGCTCAGTGGATAGAGCGTTGGCCTGCGGAATGGAGGGTCCCGGGTTCGACTCCAGTCAAGGGCATGTACCTTGGTTGCGGGCACATCCCCAGTAGGGAGAGTGCAGGAGGCAGCTGATCGATGTTTCTCGCTCATTGATGTTTCTAATTCTCTATCCCTCTCCCTTCCTCTCTGTAAAAAATCAATAAAATATAAATTTTTTTTTTTAAAAAGGGCACATCTCTGCATATGTCTATCTTTTTCTTAACATGTTTGCCTATTATACATAGAATCTCTTGGAAGCACACTTAAGAAAGTGCTAACAAGATATACTGGGTGGTTGGGTTGGGAGTGGGAAGGAGACTTTGCACAATTTTAACTTTTATCCCTTTTGAATTTCAACACTTTGAATGGGTTACTTCTGCAAAAATAAATTAATAAATGTAATCTCAAGAAAACTGTGAAAGGCTATGAAACAGGCAAAAACAAATCAATGTGTAGTCCAGCTAGCTTCCCCACTGAGTGGCCTGCCCCATCATGGTTTTTAAGCTACTTCACAACGGTAAACGGTAGAAGACTTTCAGTAATGCAAATGACTCGTGTCCATAGAAATGCAAATGTAGTCCCCGGGAATGCAATGGACTATTGACTTGTGGATATTGAGGAATTTTGCCAGGTTTTGCATCCATTTGTAAATTCATGCCAGCATTCCTCACCTGTGAATTAGTCATAGCATCTTACAAGTGCTCTCATTAGGTAAAGTCTCTTGTGTTTCTTTTATATTTGTGTGTAGCTGTTTAGAATAAGTTATTTTTGAACAGGACTTTTTTGAAAGAAGAAGTCATCATTGACTTCCAAGAATCAACTTCAACAGGCCAGTTAGTATTAGGCCCATTGTTCCTTGACCTCGTATTAACATTTGCTACTGGACACTTCTGAGTTTTCAAAAACATTGCCTGGCCCGGCAACTCCTGCTCTGCTCTGACCTTCTGGCCGTAGTTCCCCGAGTCTGGGCTCTGGAGCCAGCCTGTTGGAGAAGGGGGAGTCCATTCTGAGCTTCCTGTCTGGCTGCTTAGGGAACTGAAGCAAGTTATTTAACCTTTTCGTGCCTCAGTGTCCAAGCCTGTGAAGTGGGGATGTGAGGAGTATTGCACGCCTGCACAGGACATGTGGGCGGTTTTCCTTTCCTTGCAACCTTTCCGTCGGAATCCCATCCACTACCTCCAGATTCCAAATTACACTACCCAGCTCCAACCTTCCCCTTGACCCCAGATCTGTGTATCTAACCCCTGGCAGGCGTGTCCGTGCTGTTGATGGACAGTCCACAGATAATATATGGAGCACCTTCTCCCCCTCGAAGGGCCAGACCTATGGTCCGTTGCTCCAAAATATCAAACTGAGACCAATGCTATGAAGAAAAACAAAGCAGGGTGGGGATATAGGGGAGTGACAGCACTGAGGGGCGGCCTGCGGTAGGTAGGTGGGGGAGGGCTCCCGGGAGGCTCTGACATTTGAGCTGCTGGACCTGGAGCCTTCCAGGTGGAGGGAACAGCAAGTACAAAGGCCGGAGGCAGGCTTGAACTTGGTAACTTCGTGTTTCAGAAAAACAAAAAAAAGGCTAAGTGTGGCCAGAAAAGGCCAGTGAAGGGGGTGCAGAGGATCTGGGCATGGAGCTAGTCAGGAACAAGCTCGCTCTTTCCTCTGCCATCTTTCCATTACTCGGGTTCAGAATATTCCAGAATGTTCTCTCTATCCCCCTTCTCCCATCTAGTCCACACAGTCTTTGAGTCTACCCCAAAGAAGAACCCCATGGAAAGATAATTAGGAACATGTACACTTAGGACCCAAGCTACTGGGACTACGTCTGCCACTGCCACGCACCAGAAACCCAAATAATTTCCATGATTCTACACCTGGCTTCCCGCCTATACGATAGGAATAGTACTTCCTATCTCATAAGGTGGCCCTACAGAGTCAATGAACTAAGATATGAAAAGACACGGGCCCTGACTGTGACTTCTGCAGGCTGGTTCCTACTCTACCCTCCTCTCCAATGGCTCCGCCCCCACCCCTTCCTCCCTCTGTTCTGGCAACACTGGCCTCCTTCCTCAGCTCCTCCTCAGCCTCTCTAGGCAGGGCCCTACCTCAGGTCCTCTGCACCCCCAGGGTCCTCAACCTGGAGCACCATTTCCCATGGTGGCTTCATCTCAGGACTCGGATCCCATTACAAATGCCACTCTTCCACGGAGGCCTTTCCTGACCATCCACCTGAGGCCAACTTCCTTACATTTTCTGGGACATCACTCGGTTGTTTCCTTCATAGAATGACGTAGCACCACATACAAGAACCTTATTTGTTTACTGACCTTTTGTCTGTGTACAAAGACAGGGACTTTGTGTATCTGCTCACCAATGTTCCCAGGGCCAGCACAGGCCTGGGGCATAGTAGTTGCTCAGTAAATATTTGTCCAATGAATGGCATTTTCTTCTTACATAAAGCAGGATTTGTACAAGATCTCCACTAGTTCAACCATGGCCGTAATACGGATTTAGCACCTTTTAGCACAATCTATGAGGTTGAACCATACGAAGTTTCCATTTGCATGTGAATAAAAGTCCAATCGCAGTAATTTCATCTATGGTGATATATATGCAGAAATATAACCAGCTAATTCTATCCTTCAACTGTTTACTCCAGCCATCTTGACCTACTGGAGGTCCTCAAAATGTGTCCATTGGCTCCTGCCAAACCTGTATGGACCTTTGCACTTGCTCCTTCTGATGCTTCAGACCCAGGACCAAATGTCACCTCCTCCAGGAAGCTCCCCGGGATCACATCATGTCACAACACTGGTTTCCTTTTCTTCCCAGCACTTAACACATTCTAAAACGAGGTGTTGCATTTGCTTTTCAAGGCAGAAAATTTGTTTTCCTATACAAGGTTGTAATCCCACTGCCTAGAGGAAGTGCAGCATTTGGGAGTCTCTCGATGTTTATTCATTTGAGTAAATGTAAATTCCTTGAGCTTCTGTCCATCCTTTTAAAATAGGTTGCTTACTACTGGAACAAAAAG
Organism: Myotis daubentonii; assembly: GCF_963259705.1. Lineage (NCBI taxonomy): Eukaryota > Metazoa > Chordata > Mammalia > Chiroptera > Vespertilionidae > Myotis > Myotis daubentonii. The sequence goes on along the minus strand of NC_081847.1, from coordinate 68,987,658 downwards.
ATGCTTCCTATGTACTTGCTAAATAACTGGAGTGACTTCTATGGACTTTCACCCCTTTTTACAGCCAACCCTGCCTCCATCTTTTTCCTTTTTTTTTTTTAATATATTTTATTGATTTTTTACAGAGAGGAAGGGAGAGGGATAGAGAGTTAGAAACATCGATGAGAGAGAAACACCGACCAGCTGCCTCCTGCACACCTCCTACTGGGGATGTGCCCGCAACCAAGGTACATGCCCTTGACGGGAATCAAACCCGGGTCCCTTGAGTCCTCAGGCCAACGCTCTAGCCACTGAGCCAAACCGGTTTGGCGTCCTTCCTTGTTACAACATGAATATCATCATCGCCGGTAAGAGCGCCACTCTTACACTCTTACGGAGCCTCACCCAGGCCAGGCACTGTTCTGAGCACATTTTGCATGTAAATTAATGGAATCCTCCCCACAACTCTATGAACCACAGATGAGGAAACTGAGGCGCAGAAAAATGAAATCGTTCATCCATCTGAAAAAGGACGACCCTGATAAGAAAAATGAAGTCTGAGTCCTCTCAACCTCCAAAATTCCAAGAAACAAATACTATGGCGAAAGGGAACCAAATTTGACAGGAATCATGCAAAGGCGACCAGGAACCCAATCAGCAACAACAACAAAACCAAACAACACACACACATGCCAAGACAAAAGGAAATCTCCGGCGCAGGGGCATTTGATCAAAACTCAACTCTGAGGGGCTCTCTCAGGCGACCAAGCCTTGCCCCCTCCCAGTATTTCCCATCCAATTCCAAAAGCCGAAAACCTGGACGTCACCCTGACCTTTCCCTCGCCCACCTCCCATCCTGGAGCCCTGTACCTTCGGAGCGTCTTTGACTGTCGATTCCGGCTGCGTAGCACCATTCTGCAGAGCTTGTGTCTCGCTCGGAGCCACTATTAGCTGTGCATCTGGGCAGGAAGGGACCAGCTTCCCACCAGCCCCCAGGCCCCAGCCAGCTCCCACCCCCACCCTCAGCAGCCAGAGGGATCTTTTGAAATTTCTATTTGGACCAGGACACACCCCCATCCCCCCAACCTCCACCTCAAAAACTTTGCAAAGGTTTCCCATTGTTCTCAGGCCAGTCTCAAATTCCTAACCGAGCCTTGCGGGGTGGGGGGCTGCAGGGTTCTCGTCTCCAACTTCGGCCTGGTCTCTGAACTGCAGACCCCAGCCATCTCAGGCCGGCTGAGTTCAAATTCTGATGTCCTTCACTCACTGTGTGACCTTGTGCAAGTAACTGAACCTCTCTGGGCCTGTAAAATGTAGATAACAACACCTCCCAGAGTTTAGTCGGGATTAAACTAGTTCCTGTAGTAAAAGGGCTTATTTGCAGTATCTGGCACCAATTAGCTATCACTGTTGTTATCAGGTAACTTCAAAACCCGCCACAAAATTCATTTCTTCAGGGCAAGCTTCCTGGACCCACTTCCCAATAAATTAGATCCCCTTGCCATACTTATGTTGCCCTCGTGGTACTTATGGAAATCATAATTTAATACTTAATACACGTTTAATCACTGGATATAAATTCCTATGACTGATTTCGTATTTAGTGTCTGTTTAGTCAATTCTTTCTCCCCTGGCACATGTGCTCAGAAGTAATTGGGGGAATGTTGAACGGGAATGGCTGAAGGAACCAACCTTGAGGATGCCTGCCTGAAGCCCCAGTTTTCAAGTCCAGGCAACAGGAACACTGAAGCCCGCTGGTGGTAACCAGGCTACCAAAGGCAGCTACAGTCATTTGTATGTAAAGCATACATACCTTGCAGGGGCAGGCCAGCCTACTTGGTATTCCCCTGGAGCAGCTCAAAGGAGTAGCTGAGGAGCTGCAGGCCAAAACTGAAGCTGAAGCCCCAGGCAGAAGGGGTGGGTTGCCCTGGTGTCTGGGCCTTCCCATCTCTGCCCCTTTTCACTGATCTTACCCACCCTCTGGCTCTCCAGCCCCAGGACCCAGCTCACCCTGATGCCTCTTGTCTCTGCTGTACCCCAGGCCTCCGCCAGCCTGACATTAGAACTCCGGCACTGTGGCTAGGTTTAGCAAATAAAAATAGAGGATGCCAAGTTAAACTTGGATTTCAGATAAAACAATGAACAATTTTTTAGTCTCGGTACATCCTATATTTAATCTGGCACGCCTAACTTTGAGGCCTCGTCAAACTCTCCCTAGTAGTGTTGTCTCTCTTACCTTTCTGTTTTGGAATCCCGAGCCTCCTAGAAGAGTAACTCAGCCTCTCTGAATCCGCTTTCGCCTCTGCGGGAGTGAGGGAACAGCACCAGGCACTCAGGGTGGGGTGAGGACCCCGAGAAAATGACCTACCCCGTGCTTAGTATTCAGTACAGATGCCATAAAGAGCAACCAGTATGGCCAACCTTCACTTTCCTGTTTGCCATCTCCCTGGGGCCTACCCACAAACCCTTCTGAGCTATGAGGCATAGATGGCTGAACCATTTCACAGGAGGAAAACTGAGGGTGGCTATTCAGCGGGAGGGACAAGAAGCAAATGTTCAATCTTTGGATCTCTCATGCTAAAGCTCTTTTTGAACCTCATCAGATGTGAATGTGCAGTAAATTTAGCCCCTGGGGGGAGGGTTTTCATGATGAACTCCTGCAGCCCAGCAGTGTTTCAGAGGGCACTACATAAATATTCGTGCCCACCGGTCTCTGTGACATAATAAGAGAGTCTTATCTTCCCTTCCCTCCCCTCCCTTCTCCTCCCCTCCCCACCCTTCCCCTCCCCTCCCTTCCCCTCCCCTCCCCTCCCTTCCCCTCCCCTCCCCTCCCCTCCCCTCCCCTCCCTTCTCCTCCCATCCTCACCCCTCCCCTCCCCTCCCCTTCCCCTCTCCTCTCCTCTCCTCTCCTCTCCTTTCCTCTCCTCTCTCCTCCTCTCCTCTCCTCTCCTCTCCTTTCCCCCTCCTCCTCCCCCTCCCCCTCCCCCTTCCCTCCCCCTCCCCCTCTCTCCTTCTGGGTGTTGAACCTGTGTCTGTCTTTCTGTGCTTTTTCTATAGCCCCAACTACATGAAGGTGAGATTAGGTTTAAGTCAGATTTCTGGCTTTTCTCCCAAAATGAAGCAAAATAATAAAATGTAGCCTCAAAAGCAAAGGCACGTGACCATGGGGATGCCAGAACAGCCGCACTGGTGGTTTTCCAGCTGGGGAGAAGGGGCTTCAGAGAACTTGGTTCAACCCCGTCGCCTTCAGCATTCGTTTAAACACCTACCGTCCTGGAAAATCGCCATGATTCGTGGATAAATGAATTCCCAAGAGGACAGGATATTTTCTCGGATATTTGAGATGTGTTGAATCCAACCCAGTGGGTAAACAGGAGCATCCAGGAAACCTGTTCTTAATTGTTCCCTCCTGGACGGGAAGTTGGAAATTAACATTGGGGTCTGACTTAGGAAACTATTTTCTATTTCTTCACTTATGTTTTCTGTATTTGGTGGTAAGGATGGGATGGCCATGGGAGTGGTAAAAAGGAAGTCTGGGATTTGAGACCATTGATCAAGATCCATGATCTTTATAATTAACCAATGCAGGCTCATCTCCAGGAGGGAGCGTGCATAAGGCTACCAATCGATGTTTCCCTTTCTCCCTCTTCCTTTCTCTCTCTCTAAGATCAATAAAAACATAATTTTAAAAAAAGAAAAATGTAGTGGGAAGGGAGATGGGGAGTTTGAGGTGGGCAGCAGTAAGAATCAGAGGGGACAGAGGATGCGATGAGGTGACAATTGAGACGTGAATAAGATGAGGGGGCAGGCATGGAGATTTCTGGGAAGCATCACAGGGAGGCGGTGGTTCGCAGGGGACATCTGGCAATTTCTGGAGCTATGGACATGGTACTGGCAGCCAGTGGGTAGAGGCCAGGGCTGCTGCTGACATTCCCACAATGCATAGGACAGCTTCCACGACCAGGAATTATCCAGCCCCAAATGTCCATGGCCTGAGGCTGAGAAGCCAGAAACTAGACGGGAGAGGAAGCACTGTGTTGGAGGAAGGGCAGAGCTCAGGCTGGTTTTGCATTGTGGGAGGAAGTGGTGGTGGTCAGATGAGGTCAGAGGCCACGAGGGAAGGGAGGAACAGAAGGCCGGTTAGGCCATCTGAAGGAGCCTGGGCCTTACTCTAAAGGAGACAGGAAATGACTTTTCGGGAGAGAAGAGACACAGACTGACATGTTCTACAAGATTGACCGTGAGGTTGAAGATAGATTGAAGGGGGCAAGGGCAGAAGTAGGGAGACCAGTGAGGAGGCTGTAGAGCATTCCAGGCCTTAGGTGAAGGGGCTCAGACTTGTAGAGATGGAGAGAAGGGGCAAGATTTGGGTCTGCTGGCAGGGTCTGTGTTGGGTGGGAGAGGCCTGGGTGACTTCAAGGTTTTGGGCCTGGGCAGCTGGGAGGACGGGGTTGGCGGCAGCTGAGATGGGGACCGCAGTGAAAGGGACAGTCAGGGAGGACAGGTGAGGGGCTGAGGAACTATCGGTCAGGTGAAGAGGCGGTTGGGTGATGGAGTGCAGGGGCAGTTTGGGCTGGAGGTCTAAATGTGGGAGGCATCTGCACCCAGATGGGATTTAAAGCCATGATAGTGGGTGAGATCACCCAGAACAGACAGCAGAGGGACAAGAGACAGGTCAAGGGCCAACCAGTTAGAACCATGCTGGAACCACGGTTAGAATGTTTGGCTATGACAGTGAACCAACAGAGATGATAAGACGTTTCCAGTGACTTGGAGAGAATCAGTGATGGAGCCTCAACCCAGAAACCAAGAGATCGGGGTTCGATTCCCGGTCAGGGCACCTGCCCAAGTTTCGGGCTCAATCGCCAGTAGGGGGCGCACAGGAGGCAGCTGATAGATGTTGATGTTTCTCATCAATGTTTCTCTCTCTCTCTCTCTCTCTCTAAAAATCAATAAAAACATATTTTTTATTTTTATAAATACGTTTTATTGATTCTTAGAGAGAGAGGAAGAGAGAGGGATAGAAACATCAACGAGAGAGGCATATCATCAATCAGCTGCCTCTTGCACACCCCCTATTGGGGCTCGAGCCCACAACCCTGGGCATGTGCCCTGACCAGGAATCAAACCAGCAACCTCTTGGTTCCTGGGTCGACACTCAGCCGCTGAGCCACACCAGCCAGGGAAGACATATTTTTAAAAGTGTTTGTAGGATGGAGGAGTGACCACCTCCTCAATACTCCTGAGCAGTCAAGTTGGATAAGGCCTGAGAATTGACCCCTGAACTTAGCCGATGTGGTGGGCACAGGTAACTGAAACGCAGAAGCACTTGATAAATATTTGTTGATGGAACGTCTCAGATGCATAAGATGCTGGCGGGGTCTGTTGACCTCCAAAGATTGCCATTTCCAACCATGAGAAAGGAGCAGAGAGAGAGAGAGAGAGAGCGGGCATTTTCTAACTGTGTGTCCGCGGACAAGTTCCTGCCCACCCCAATCACTCCACAGCATTGTCAGGGGAGATGAGATCACGAAAAGCAAAGAGCCTCTCCGCGTGGGAAGGGTGAAGTACCTGATGTGGGCCCGGGCTGGGTGCCAGCTGAACACCGTGAAGACACCGCACTGAAGTGAGCGCTCACGCTCGCCCAGCGTCTGCTGACATCACTCAGCACAAAGCAGATGGAGACTTCTCAGCCTCTCAAGAAAGGTGTGTCCTTGTGGGTGTGAGGTCCAAAGCCTTGCCACTCCCTCCCGGAGATACAGCACACATATTACCTTAATTTTAAAATGATTTTCAATAGGAAATGTGTCACGTGGTAAACAATTAAGACAGGAATTTATCCAGGGAAATGCTGTCTGCCTCTCACCCCTGACCCCTTGATGCCACCCCCACCCCCCACCCCGGAGGCAATTCCTATTCCCAGAAAGTGCCTGTGCATATGCCAGCACGTACCTTCCCCCTCCTCTCATTGGTACAAGTAGTGACATGCCACCCACACTGATCTGCTTTCTGAAATCATCAGTTTCTCTTGGAGAACTGCTTCCTAGCGATCCACATAGACCTGTTTTCTTCTTTTTAAATGATTGCGGAGTAGCATCTACTATGCTGCTATCCCATACTTCATTCAACCATCTCCCACTGATGCACATGTGGGTTGTGTCCAGCCTTTGGCTATTATGGACAAGGCAGCAATAAATATCCTTATTCATTTGTCTTGGGCAAGGGTTATCCATAGGAAAAATTCCTAGAAGTGGAATTGCTGGGTCAGTGGGTCTCGGTACAGTTAAGCTTTGGTATAAATATACACTGAGCGGCCAGATTATTATGACCACCTGACGTTTGTAGGCAAATTAGCTCGGATTTCGCGCTGAAGTTGCTAGAGGGCCAGACCATTATAAATAGGGAAGCAGGTTGAAGTGATTTTTTTTTCCCTTAAGATATGGGTAAACAGCGCGATTTAACAGCCTTTGAATGTGGGATATATATGTATGTTAAGAGTCTGTGCGTATTTAAAATGTGATGTAATTGTCACATTACTGATGTGCACACGACTCGACTGTGGATGAGAGAAGGGACAGGAAGGCACCTTTCTTAGGAGTTCCAGGTTTGTGTGTATTGAGGTGGGGGCAGGTTTTGGTGACAATCCCTGAGACCTGAGATTGCTGAGCGTAAATCTGGAGGAAGGCTCCAGCCTGGGGCTGGACATTTTAAGGAACAGATGCTCATCCTTCCGACAGAGCTGGGAAGGCCCTGCTGGGAAGACAGCAGGAGGGACCAGATTTAAACATTCATTAGCAGAATAGATATTCATCAAACCATACTGTATTAGCTCAATGCTCAGCCCTTAGGACGTGCAGAGAGATAGCCCTCAAAAAAACCTAGAGTTTAGTCGGAAGAGATGAAGTCAGATATCATAAGAGAATTAAATTACAAAGCTAGGGAACAATAAGAACGCCAGTATGCAGCCAGGCCAATGTGGCTAAGTGATTGAGCTTCGAGCAGTAAATTAGGAGGTCACGGTTAAATTCCTGGTCAGGGCACATGCCTGGGTTGTGGGCTCCAGTATGCATATTTGCTACTCATTAGGTTATTTATTTATTGTTAATCTTAGAGAGAGGAAGGAAACGAGAGAGAAACATCGATGTGAGAGAGAAACATGGATCTGTTGCCTCCCTCATGTGCCCCGATAGGGATGGAACCTGAAACCTGGGCATGTGCCCTGATCAAGAATCGAACCTGCCACTTTTTGTTGTGCGGGATGATGCCTCAGCCAACTGAGCCACACCAGCCAGGGCCCATTAGGTTCTGACAAGATATTGGAAGAGCCAGGATGCCCAAGCTCACAGTAACAGTTAACAATTGTTCTATTCTCCAAGCACTAGCCAAAGTAGTGTCATCTCATTTAAATGCCAGAACAGCCCTAGCTGGCTTGGCTCAGTGGATGGAGCGTCAGCCTGTGGACTAAAGCAGCGGTCGCCAACCGGTGGTCCACCGACCATTGGTGGTCTGTGGGGTCCAAAAGGTTGGCGACCGCTGGACTAAAGGGTCCCGGGTTCAATCCTGGTCAAGGGCACATGCCTGGGTTGCGGGCTCGATCCCCAGTAGGGGGTGTGCAGGAGGCAGCTGATCGATGATTCTCTCTCATCATTGATGTCTCTCTCTCTCTCTCTGTCTCTCTCCCTTCCTCTCTGAAATCAGTAAAAATGTATTTAAAAATTAAAAATAGCCGAAACCGGTTTGGCTCAGTGGATAGAGCATCGGCCTGCGGACTGAAGGGTCCTAGGTTCGATTCCGGTCAAGGGCATGTACCTGGGTTGCGGGCACATCCCCAATGGGAGATGTGCAGGAGGCGGCTGATCGATGTTTCTCTCTCATCGATGTTTCTAACTCTCTATCTCTCACCCTTCCTCTCTGTAAAAAATCAATAAAATATATTTAAAAAAAAATAGATGAATGCCAGGACAGTTCCCTAAGATTGGAGCGATTGTTGTCTTCACCTAGAGACGGGGAAACTGAGGCTCAGAGAGGCTCATCCAGTGTCACCCAGCAAGTAAACAGCACCACCAGGAGATAAAAGCCGCTCCTTCGGATACCCGAGCCCACTTGAAGGGCACCGCTCTGTGCCCAAGGAGGGCTCCCGGGAATGGGTCAAGCTTGACCCGGTAGGAGAAAGTACAGGAGGCCACCGCCAGGGCGGAGCCACTCAAATGGTCAGACGGACTCCCGGAGGGGGAAATACGCCCGCCCAGTGCCGAGGGAAGCAGTGTGCTGCCTCATGGATGAGCCACAGGGACAGGGAAGAGAAATGAGCCACAAACAGAAGGACGGACGGACGGATGGATGATCTCTCTTAGAGGAGGGACATGGACAGGCAAATTCATACAGACAGAAAGCAGAAGGGCGGTGACTTACCTAGGCCTGTAGGAAGGGGAGAGGGGGAGTTCATGTCTACTGGGCGAGTTTCCCTTTGGGAAGATGAAAAAGTTCTGGAGATGGATGGTGACACAACACTGTGAAGGTACTGGATGCCACGGAACCATCCACTTCAAGTGGTTTAAATGGTACCTTTATGTTATGTATATTTTACCACGATTTTTAAAGAAACGTTGATTGGTTGCCTTCCATAGACGCCCTGACTGGGGATCGACCAGCAACCTAAGTATGTGCCCTGCCTGGGAATCAAAACCGCAGCCTGTGGTGTAAGGGAGGATGCGTCAACCAACTGAGCCACCCAGCCAGAGTGTGCACCAACCTTTCTGCATAGCTTTTTGCAGGGCCTCCCAGGCCTACCACAGGACCCACCCGTGGCACATGTGCAGCTAGGTGTGGCCATGTGACTAAGGTGCAGCCAACTCTGTCAATGGGCTCAGAAAGGAAGTGACGCAGGTCACACAGCTGAAAGGTAGCAGAGCTGGCTTTGAACCCAGGTCTGTCTAACTCTTTCCTGAGCAAGGTCAGAGAGGACCTGCTTGACAACCTTCTAGGCATCAAGGACACACTCCTGCGTGAGTGCATCGTGTCCAGGCTGCAGTGAGGTCGCGGGGCTGGCCTGGCACTGACCACGCAGACGAGTGTGACACCTGGGGATGGCGGAGCAAGAACATGGAAGGGGCCAAGGCGCCTGGATGACCATGTGGAGCAGAGCTGCCTGTCAGGCCAACGGAGACCAACATCCCTCCCTGCTTCTGCGCAGAACAAGTCTGAGGGCCCGCTTCCTGCTCCAGAAACGCTCCTGAAATCTGTGGTTGTGAAGTAACGAAGGTAGCTTACGAATCAAGGTTAATAAGTGGCTTGTCCAGACTTACTTCAGGACACTTGCTTCGCGGCGCCCACCAGTCCAAAGCTGTTATGTCAAAGGCTGTCAATTCTAACGAGGTCCCTGTCTTTCAAGACCTGTCTTGAAATCACACACTTAGGACCCTAAAACTCTGTAAGTCCCTTCCCCTGACTTCCCCCTTCTGAGGCACTACGGACTCTCTCAACATGCTTTTGCTTGGACAACAGGTTTTCCTGGTGATTGCTTTGAGGAGTCAGAGGCTGACATTGGAGTCTCTTTTTGACAGCAATCCAGCTTACCCTAATGAATCCATTGCCTGTCATAGAAAGAAACTCACATGGGCAAGTCTGTTCTGATGTTGGCCTAGTAAGCATAGCTCACACACTGTGAGATTGCCCTGGACACCCCTTCCTGACTTCCCAATCTGGCCAGCTCCCCCTCCTCTTCCACTGGAACAACAACAAAAAAACACTATTTCTTTGGGCTCCAGGTGAAGCGGTTGTTAAGAGGCAAATTGTATGCAAAACATGCTTTCAGGAAGGGGGAGAGGGGAGAGAGAAACATATATTTGTTGTGCCACTTACTTTCTGCATTCATTGGTTGATTCTTGTAGGTGCCCTAACTGGGGATCGAACCCACAACCTTGGCGTATAGGGGACAATGCTCTAACCAGCTGGGCTATGCGGCCAAGGTAAAACATGCCTCTTTAATTGCTAGAATCATACTTACTATAAGGAGTGGACTTAGGGTGACCAAGTCTTTCTGGTTCGCCCAGGGTTGTCCCAATTTTATTTATTTTTAAATATTTTTATTGATTTTTAGAGAGAGAGGAAGGGAGAGGAAGAAAGAGAAATATCAATGGGCTGCCTCCTACACGCCCCCTACTGGGGATGGAGCCCACAACCTGATGTGTCCTGACTGGGAATCGAACCAGCAACCTTTTGGTGAACAAGATGTCGCCCAACCAACTGAGCCTTACCGGCCAGGGCTGTCTCGATGATTTTAAAACGGGAAACCTCACATTTCAAGAACCCCAGGGTCCCAGGCAAACAGGGACAGCTGTCACCCTAAAAGACTGCCACCCCGAGTGAGGCACCCTGGGAACAAGGCGGGCCTGAGCACGTGGGGAGAAGTGTCCATCGCTCCCTCCCTCAGGCTCCCGTGGGGTCATGGACAGACTCAGGCACAAAATATTAATTAGTGAGGAATAGACAGAATATTTCCAGAAGGAGGCACAAGAAATGAAACGGGCAACTGGGGTTGCCTCTGGGGATGAGAGCCTGGGAGGTGGGTTCCACTTACTTAGCACAGGAAAACTCTCCCTCTCAAGTGGACTTGAGCACACAACAGACTCACCTGGGGGTTTGTTAAACACAAATTGAGGGATCCCCTCCAGAGCTTAATCACAAGGTCGGGTGGGGCTGAGCATTTGCGTTACTAGAAAGTTCCCAGCTGCTGCTGCTGGTCCAGGCAATGAACTTTGATGGAGGACCGCTGCTCTGAGTTGATTACTGTAACTAGCACCCTAGATCAGTGTTACCTGCAAGGCGCATCTCATCGCAGCCTCACGGCAATGCTGTCCCGTTACTGTTATTATTCCACAGATGAGATCACCAAGACTCCCAAACATTAAGTGACTTGGCCAGGGTCACACAGCCAGAAAGTTGTTGAAGTCCGGGTTTGAACGCTGCTCTGAGTAAAGGCAGGAGAGGACCTGTGCAATCAGCTTCTTTCTTGGCATCAAAGCAAGCGCTCCTCTCACCTGCAAGTCCATATTGCACAACAAAGGCTACTTACCACGGTACAGGCAAAAAAGCCTCGCCTCTCCTGAAGTTCAGCATCTTGCAGAACGGCCTTCGTTAAACTCTGTGGGGGAATGGCGCCCCCTGGTGGCGGTTTGGAGCGCCGCGTTCCTCTCCCTTGGCTGGGCGCTCTGTTCTTTTGAATCATCAGCATTCCTCATCCCCATTACTAACATGGAAAATATTATTCAGTCCATTCCATCGTCAGAAAGAATGCAGAGTGTTGAAAGGGGGTGGGCACTTCAGAGCTGAGGAATGTAAAGGAAGGGCGGTGGACCAGTCCCTGGGGAGCTCAGGGGGCTGGGGTAAAAGGATAAAGACGGTAAGCTGAGAACAATCCGGACTTTGACCTTTTGACCCTCCCAAGCACGCCTGCTGAGGAATTTCCAGGACTAAACCTCATAGGGTTGTTATAAAAGTGCCACGTGTTCTCTGAATGCCAGTGCCCGCTTCATGATCCAGTCCAATTGTTCATTCATTTTTTCATTCAGCAGATATTTTTTGAAAGCTTACTATATGCCAGCACTATTCTAGGTGCTGGGGACACAGAAATAAATAGAACAGCCTGAATCCTTGCCTTGATGAATGCCCTCCTGCCCAAGAATGATCAATGAATGAGTGAATGAAAACATGTTCATATATATATATTTTTATTTTTATTGATTTTAGAGAGAGGAAGAGAATCAGAGAGAAAGAGAGAGAGCTCAATTTGTTGTTCCACTTATTTATGCATTCACTGGTTGATTCCATATATGTCCTGATGAGAGATCAAACCCAAAACCTTGGCATAGTGGGACAATACTCTAACTAACTGAACTACCCAGCCAGGGCAAATAAAACACATTTAGAAAAATAAGGAAGGTGGTCTCCAGACCTCACTGAGAAGATGACATTTAAGCAAAAGTTTGAGGGAAGAGAGGTAAAGAGAGGAGCAGTTATTTGGGGGGAAAATGTTCCAGGAAAGAGAATGGCAAGAACAAAGGGCGTGGGGCATCCATGTTTAGCACATTTGAGGACCTGGAATAGGCTCTAGAGCAGTGGTTCTCAACCTTCTGGCCCTTTAACTACAGTTCCTCATGTGACCCAACCATAAAATTATTTTCGTTGCTACTTCATAACTGTAATGTTGCTACTGTTGTGAATCGTAATGTAAATATCTGATATGCAGGATGGTCTTAGGCGACCCCTGTGAAAGGGTCGTTCGACTGCCAAAGGGGTCGCGACCCACAGGTTGAGAACTGCTGCTCTAGATAATAGAGTGGGACATATATTTTTATTACCCAGGATCCACTTGACCTGTTATTATAATGGAATCATTTTTTAAAAATATATTTTTATTGATTTCAGAGAGGAAGGAAGAGGGAGAGAGAGATAGAAACATCCATGATAAGAGAGAATCATGGATTGGCTGCCTCCTGCAAGTCCCCCACCAGGGATCGAGCCCACAACCCGGGCATGTGCCCCTGACTGGAATCAAACCCAGGACCCTTCAGCTCGCAGGCCGATGCTCTATCCGCTGAGCCAAACCAGCTAGGGCTAATGGAATCACTTTTATTAAATCAACTCACTTTCAAAAACTTATGTCAATCTCATCAGAGTGGATTGAGGAAAGAACGGAAGGTAAGAAGGGGGAGATGGCAGCTATAAACTAGCCTTTGAGTATATATATATTTTTTTTTACTGAATTTATTGGGGTGACACTGGTTAACAAAATTATACAGGCTCTAGGTGCACAATTCCATCACGATTCTTTCTGGTTTTTAAGTTGGTTTTATTAAGTGATTCATGAGTCAGGCAGCACCCCATCTAGCAACCAGAAGGGCATTCCCCAAAGTAGAATGTTTGACTGCCTCTGGCCCCAGCCCAACCTGCCCCTTCCATGTGGCTCTGATACGTGCAAAAGTGAGGAGTGGTCCTTGCTTCTTCTTCCCTCCCACTCCACCTCCAGGAGTAGCAGCCGGTGGCACAGCTCCCTTCCCCTCTCCGCGTCTCCACCCCACCATCCCTTGGTCTTCCTGACTCCACCCTTGTGCCTCCACAATCAGTTTCCCACCCAGATCTGAAAAAGCAAATCACATCATGCCAGACGCCTATTTAAAATTCTCTATGGGTTTTCCATAGCAACCAACATAAACCTTTTCCATGGCTTCCAAGATCCTCCATGATCTCAACCTAGCCCACTCCTGTGTCTGTGAACATTCAGTCCATTTCTTTTAACTGCTTCCCTGTACTCTGTGCAGCCACCACATTTTACCAATGCACTCCCTTAGCGATGGCTCCCCATCCCTGCCTCCACCTCCACCTCCACCTCCACCTCCACCTCCACCTCCACCTCCACCTCCACCTCCACCTCCACCTCCACCTCCACCTCCACCTCCACCTCCACCTCCCTGCCTATACACGTGCCATTGCAATGGGCATCTGTGTGTGTGGCCCCTGTGGAATGAATGAGCAGTTCTGTGGGATCTATATCCAGGAGAGGAGATGCCCAGTCATAATGCATGTGGGTGACTACCGTCTGCTTGCTCTCCCGCATAGCTGCTCTCTGTCTTTACCATTGCCAGCAGCCAAGGGGTTTTCTATAGTCCCAGGAAAGGTATTTAATTTTTCTTCGTTACACCTGTAGTTGGACATCTATGTTTTTTTCATGGCCATATCCATCGTTCCTTTTTCTGATCACTGCACTCTAGTTTTCTAGTTGGAGGAACTACCTGTCCCTCATTCTCAATCCCCATGATTCAAATGGGACTGGCCTTGCTCTCACGGCCTGGTTTGACCATGTGACTGAGCACTGGCCAATCAGCATCTTGCATCTCCCAATCAATGAAATGAAGGCACATGACTCAAACTAGGCCAAATTAAAGCCAATCCAGGACTTTTTGTGGAACTCGTGGGGAAAAGGCTCTCTTTCCCTGGGGGTGGCTGAACCAGTAAGTCTGGACCTGCTAGAGGCCATCATCGCTACGCTCTCAGGGGAGAAGCTGCTGAGGTGAAGCCTTCGCAGGAGAAAGCATAGCTGAGAAATGAAGACTGGTGTGCCTCTGGAAACAACCCGCCTGAAGCCAGTGTGCACTGAAGTTTACAGTTACAAAAGCCAATAAGTTCCTTTCCTGCTGAAGCCAATTTGAGTTGGGTTTAGGTTACTCACAGCCAAAACAATTCAACTAACTCACAGCTCCTACCCCACCCATCCTGCTGCCCAGCACAGAGCAGGTCACAGCACCAATGTTTGCTGAATGAATGAGTGAGTCCATGTGTGGGAATAAATGAGATGTGAGAAACAAGTGATGTATAAATACCCCAATGAGCTCTCCAAGAGTTTAGGTGAAGTAATACTCTAGGAAGGCCCGTAAGTAAGAAAATGGGCTTAAAAAAATTCCTTTTGCTAAATTCAAATTCTAGAGCTAAACAGACTTGTATACGCTCATTCCCGGTGGTTCAGTTTTGTTTCTTTTCCGCCCAGACAGCCAGGTAACCCTCATTAAAATAGGAAGGTAACTTAAAACCCAGCCACATCCCCCCTAGAGGCACAGAGACAAGACGAACTAGCACAAGACTCTCTCTTCCACAGCTTTCCAGGGGTGTTGTCCTTTGTGCTTACTTTTAGGAAAAGTGCGTTGATGTAGGTACTGAGCAACCCGAAGAGTGAGCACATCGGTGCCATCCATCTGACAATGATTTGAACTAAAATAAAATTTTATTGTTTTTGGCCTTTGACCTTTTTTTTTAAAATATATTTTTATTGATTTCAGAGAGGAAGGGAGAGGGAGAGAAAGATAGAAACATCAATGATGAGAGAGAATCATTGGTAGGCTGCCTCCCCCACACCCTCCACTGGGGATCAAGCCTGCAACCCCGGCATGTGCCCTTGACTGGAGTCAAACCCGGGATCCGTCAGTCCGCAGGCCAATGCTCTATCCATTGAGCCAAACTGGTTGGGGATGAATTTTTTTTATTAATTAAAAAATAATATATGTTTGGGATTTTAAAATGACCAAAGGTCAAGTCGAACAGAAGGGCATATATGACAGGCCATGTGCTTTCCACCTCTGGCTCTCACCCAGTTGCCTTCTCAAGAAGCAGCCACACCCTGGCTCGGTAGTTCAGTTGGTTAGAGCGTCGTCCCAATCTGCCAAGGTTGCTGGGTTGCCGGTTCGATCCCCAGTCAGGAGGGCACATACAAGAATCAACCGATGAATGCATAAAGAAGTGGAACAACACATCGATGCCTCTCTCTCTCCTATTCTTTCTCTCCCTAAAAATCAATAAATCAATAAATAAAAAATAAAAGGAAGATACAGCTACATCACCAGTTTCTCTTGTCACTTCCCAGAGGGCCTCTGCCTGTGCAAGCTCTATCAGCCGAGGTTTGTGATTGCGAGGAACAGAGACCTACGCTGGCTAAGCTAAGCGGCAAGGGGGTCTATTGGAACGCTGTGGGGGGCTTTCCTACAGAATCATAGGAAGGGTAAAAAAACAAGCAGGAAACGAGGGAGGCCCCCTGGAGAATTCTGTCCAGGTGAATATCGCTGCCACCACTAGACATACTGAGCCCGACACTGCCTCTGCCTGAGCACAGCTGCTGACTCCTGACCACCACATGCAGGGTCAACCTAAACACTTCCCTTAGCTTCTCTTGCTCAGGAACTGAAACTCCTGGGCGGAACGTCTGATTGCCCAGTCATGTGCCCTCCTGGCCAGGTGGTGGAGAGAAAGGTCCCTTTATTTGTAATTTTGAGAAATCTTGCTAAATTTCCTTCTAAGAGATCGTTTCTGTCAATGCCTCTAACCACAGCCCAGAAGAATTTATGTTGCCAGGTGCCAAAAGAGCATAAAGAGTAAGATTTTGAACTAAGAGTGGATGCCTTTTTGCATACTATGCAGCATTGTGGAAGAGGTTAAAAGCATCTGACAACGGCCAGGGGGGCTGTGCGAATCCCAACAGAATTCCAGGATCTCTTTATAGTCCTGGGGGAGAGGGGAAGAAAGCCACCTGGATAATATTGGTGTAATTGGCCCCCCACGGCACTTTGGTGATTGATCCCTTTGAAGATCAGCCTCTGCGATGGGGGAAGGGCTGATTTGTTTTTATCTCTCTTTTTAAGACTCGAATTTCCAATTCATTAAAAAATAAATCCTGGGGGTACCCATTCTCAAGGAGCCCATTAAGATTTGACATTGGGGAATGGGCTTTTGAATTGTCAAGCAAGATGAAGTCGTAGATATAATGATGGCCTTGTACCGCTGTGTTTAAGTAGCAAAAGAAATGAATCAGTTAGGAATGTTTGGGGCTACGAACAACAGAACATTAGATTAAGAGTGGCTAACATTTTTCTCTCCAAACAAGGAATCTGGAAGCAGGGAGCGCTGTCGCTGGGTGAATGAGAGGAGAGCCAGCTACTCTGTGATTGTCTTGGCCTTTTCCTCGTGCTGCAGGAAGATGGCTGCGGCAGCTCCCGGCGTCGTGGCCATGTTCAAGGCAGGAAGAGGCAGGGGAAGGGCTGGAACCAGTGGTGTTTGTCCCTTTTATCAGAAAGCAAACATATTCCTGGAAATCCAGCAGCATAGTTGGCAACCACAAGGGCAAAGAAGCTTTCCAGCTTTTAAAATGGGAGGAAGAAGAGAGTCAGAGACGGGGAACCGTAGCCGGCTAATCCAGTTGGCTCTCTCTGCCACAAGGAACATCGGGACAGCCACGGTGTTTTGGAACTTTGAAATCTCCTGTCCTTCTTTCAGTTCTTGCACCTGGATGATGGGGACTGTCAGAGTTTTTCATGTCTGTATCTATCCACAGGGACTTAATAGTAACTCCCGATGTGAGCTAGTCAGGGTTATTCAAATGTGGTATTCATGGACTAAAATTAGCCACTCATCCACATCGGTGTCCTGCCAAGTCCTGCCGGCTGCCACGCAACGCTTGATGGTCTTGCCTTTGCACAAATGGCTGAAATTCCTACGATTTAAGGAAAAGACGCTTTGTTATATCACCAAGGCTAAACCTATATGCTTCGCAATCGCTGCCTCTACGTCCTGTATCACATGCCCAATTGGTTGGAGCATCATTCCATACATGGGAAAGTCACATACCCAGGTGGCAGGTGCCATCCCTGGTCAGGGTGCATACGAGAGGCAACGGATGGATGTTTCTCTCTCTCTCCCTTTTTTTGTCGAAAATAAATAAAAAATATCCTTCGGTGAGGATTAAAAAAAGATATCACACCCTATTGTCAGTTGAATTGTGTCTTCCAAAAAGACAAGTTCGCCCTAGCTGGTTTGGCTCACTGGATAGAGCATCAGCCTGGGGACTGAAGAGTTCCAGGTTCGATTCCCGTCAAGGGCATGTACCTTGGTTGCGGGCCCATCCCCAGTAGGGGGTATGCAGGGGGCAGCTGATCGATGCTTCTCTCTCATCGATATTTCTAACTCTCTATCCTTCTCCCTTCCTCTCTGTAAAAAATCAATAAAATATATTTTAAAAAAAAAGACATGTTCAAGTCCTAAACCCTGTTCCTGTAAATGTGACCTCATTTGGAAATAGGGTCTTTGAAGATGTCATTTAGTTAAATTAGGATGGGGTCATATTGGATTAGGATGGGTCCTCATCCAATGACTGGTATCCTTATAAGAAGAGAAAACAGACCTCTGTGTACTGTTGGTGGGAATGTAAAATGGTACGGCCATTGTGAAAAACAGTTTGGCACTTCCTCAAAAAGTTAAGCACAAAATTACCTTATGATTGAGCAATTCCACTCCTAGATATATATACCCTAAATAATTGAAAACAGGTATTCCAACAAATACTTGTACATGAATGTTCATAGCAGCACCATTCACAAAAGCCACACAAGTAGAAACAACCCAAATGTTCACCAGCTGATGAATGGAACAAAATGTGGTATATCCATACCATGGAATATTATCCAGTCACAAAGAAGAATGAAGCGTTGACACACGCTACAACATGGACGAACCTTGGAAACATGCTAAGTGAAAGAAGTCACACTTGAAAGGCCACATATTGTATGATTCCATTTATGTGAAATGTCCAAAATAGGTAAATCCATAGAGACAGACAGTAGATTAATGATTGGCATGAGCTCAGGGATAGGGGAATAGGGAATGATTGCTAGTTGGTATGGGTGATGAAAATGTTTTTTAATTAGACGGGGGGTCAAAAAAAGAGAACTAGAGAGAGGTCTTGGTTACACAACATTGTGACTGCTGAGTGCCACTGATGGCTAATTTTATGTTATGTGAATCTCACATCAATTTAGAAGGAGGAGGAGAAGGAGGAGGAAAAAAAACAAGAAAGAAAGAGCCATAACAGTTATTGCTGGTGGCCATATGGAGGACATCCTTCTATATTTGTATACTGTTATGGTCTTTGGGCAATATCTCTTAACATTTGATGGAATAGGTTCCATGCTTAGGAAGCAGTATGTAAGAATATGTATGCAAAAAGACCTGCAGCCCCTGGTGCCCAGGACCGAGGGGGTCATGGGGTGTGCAGATTGTCCCTCTCCTGGGCTGTAGGCACAGGTGCAGCTGCTAGCACCCAGGACCGCGGGGTGGCTAGCTTGTCCCTCTCCTGGGCTGCAGCCTGGCTGGTCCTCATTTCTCTCTCACGAGCTCATTTGTGGCTGGCTGGTCCCCATTCCTCTCGCCCCAGTGTTGAGTGTCTGAGCCGTTATGGCATGATGGTGTGAGGGCATGACACAATTTGCATATTAGCTCTTTATTATATAGGATTATATACATATGCACATACATGTATAAAGGGTAAGAGGAGAGGAAATTGGAGGGAGGTGGTCGAAAGGTACAAACTTCCAGTTATAAGGTAAATAAGTAGGTACTAGGGATGCAATGCACAGCATGATGACGCTAGCTAACACTGCCGTATGATACATAGAAAAGTTTTTATGACAGTAAATCCTATGAGTTCTTATCACGAGGAGAACATTTTCCCCCTTTTTCTAATTTTTTCTTTCTTTTTATTGCATCTCCATGAAAAGATGGATGTTAGCTAAATCTACGGTGGTAATCATTTCACAATTATGTAAATCAAACCATCGTGCTGTATGCCTTAAACTTATACAGTGATGTGTGTCAATTATTTCTCAATAAAACTGGAAAAATAACCTTTAAGTCATAAACGTATAATGCGCTATAACCAAATAAACACAACTAAATACAGAATTAAAACTATTGTTTCTTTGGCTTCATCATTATCAATTAAGCTGTCGCGCCTTTTCTCTTTTTAAAAAAATATGTTTTTATTGATTTTAGAGCGAGAGGAAGGAAGAGGGATAGACAGATAGAAACATTGATGACAGAGAAACATCTCCATCAGCTGCCTCCTGCACGCCCCACACTGGGGATGGAGCCCGCAACCCCCGCATGTGCCCTTGACTGGAATCGAACCCAAAACCCTCAGTCTGCAGGGACACACTCTATCCACTAAGCCAAACCATCTGGGGCTAGATGTCCGTGTTTTTACCTACTGAGCATTCCTTTGGCGGATGCTGCTGCCCTCACTGCCATTCCCTGGTTCCTTAGTGGTCGGCAAACTCATTAGTCAACAGAGCCAACTATCAACAGTACAACGATTGAAATTTCTTTAGAGAGCCAAATTTTTTAAACTTAAACTATATAGGTAGGTATATTGTTATTAACTTAATTAGGGTACTCCTAAGGCTTAGGAAGAGCCACACTCAAGGGGCCAAAGAGCCGCATGTGGCTTGCGAGTCGCAGTTTGCCCACCACGGGGCGGAGTCCACATCTGGATCCCTCAATTTCTGCTGTGAACAGGTGCCCCACTCTAGCTAGTCAGAGGACCCCATTCATCTGGCCACTGTGATTGGTTCAGGGCTGAACACATGATCCAATCTGGACCAATCAGAGGATTCACTTCTTACCTACGCTCCTGAACTGTCAGAGATGCTCTTTTTCTTGGAACTTCTGCAGCTGTCTTTGCCATCACATTGAGAAAGTCCGCACGGACACAGCAGGAGGGAGTAAAAGATTCTGATGGCACCTCTGAGCATCTGGGTCCGCAGAGCTGGAAGGCAGAACTACTTTGGACATTTTATTTCCGTTCTACACTTTGAGAACCTCACACCTAAAGGATTGGGGGGAGGGGGCCAGGAGGAGAAGAGAATAGGCTAGGGGCTGAATGAGGAGCTTGGCAAGGCAGAGCGGTGAGCGGTGTGGCTGGGAAAGGATAGAGACTTCATTAGTATCGCTGTGAGTTTCTTTTAGTGTTCTTGAGAGATGGGAAAGGGAAATTCGATTCCTTTTTAATTACTTTTGTCTGTTGAATTATGTTTCTTGACTGTGACTTACCACCAAGGCTAAACCTATGTGGGTCTTTGAATTCAGGAGGGTTACAATTGTCCAGTTACTGTCCATTGTTGTCACCAAATGATTTGTCCATTAGAAAGTGGATACAAGTAAAGGGAAGGGCCATGGAAATTTTGCCCCATAGAGTGGATCACAGTCTAGGATTAGCTCTTGTGGAAATGAGGAGGCTGGGCGATCTGTGGAGCCAGACAAAATGATGTATCCCACAGAGACAATGTTAATTGATTTAACACGTCACCAAGTATTGTTTTGTGTTGTTTGTGGTATATTAGCTCTTCATCTGGGTTCTCTTTGTCTCTCCAGATTAATGGTACATTCATCATGGGCAGGAATCTTGAGTTCTGTGGGTTTTTTCCTCCTTTGTTCTTTCTTTCATTGAACATTTACTGTGTGCCAAGTCCTGCTCTAGACAAATCAAACCAAGTGCTATGACAGAGATAGCTGGTTTACCACTAATATCCCTCCTTCCCTCGTTCTTTAATAATTGAACTCGTGACTTTTTACTGCCATGTGGTTGACATGATAACTACATTTTATGAGTCTCTTTTTAAAAATTCATTTTATATTTAGTTTTTATTGACAGAGAGAGAGAGAGAGAGAGAGAGAGAGAGAGATTTGTTGTTCCACTTATTTATGCATTCATTGGTTGCTTCTTGTATGTACCCTGACAGGGGTTCAACCCCCAAACCTTGGCATATTGGGATGACGCTCTAACCAACTGAGCTGAGCTACCCGGCAAGGGCCAAGCCTCTTTTGGATCTAAGTGTCCTATGGCTAAGTTCTGAGATCTTCTTGTGAGTTTATGTGAGATGTGAGCAGAAATGATGTATGCTCCTTCCAAGTTATTTCATTAAAAGGAATGGATATGCTCTCTCTTTGCCCTTTCTCCTGCCCTTCCCCACTGGCCAGGATGCAGATATGATGGCAAGTGCTGGAGCAGCTACCTTGGACCAGACGGAAGCTGTGTATTAAGGTTGTCAATGCTACTACCCTAGAACCACCTACATCTGGAATGTTCAGTAAGAGAAAAATAAACTTGATTTTGTTTGAGCCAATAAAGAGGCAGTTAAAAAAAAAAAGTGACAAGTGCTGAAGTAGAGCTAACCCCATGGTGTTGTGAGGCTATAAATTAGGGCTTGCTCAGCCTAGGCTGAGATGCTGATTGATAGAAGGCTTACTGAAGAGGGTCCCTGAAAAGGGTAGCCACAGATGGAAATTGGAGTGGTACTAGACACTTTGGATTCTTTGGCTAAAGTAATAACAACTAAATCCGACAAGGACTATCTTTAAGGAGTCATTAATTTATTTAATAAACATTCACCTATCATTTACTATGGCAGTAATTAAGACAGACCATAAAGGAAAAAAAAGGAAAACTAAAACAAAATTCTGCCTGCATGGATTCTATGTTCTAGTGGAGAGAGATTGATTATCTCACAAAACAAGAAATTGAGATCTGTGGCCCTGGGCTGGTAGCTACAGAGGTTCCATACTGTCTTGAAGGACCTGTGTTCTTTCCGTCTCTTCGCTCTGCCGTCCTCAGTGTTTCGACTTTGTCCTCAGTTTTGTAACCTCGTAGTTGAAAAATGGCTGCCGCTGCTCCAGGCATCACACTGCATGCATATTCATCCAGTGGAGCAGAAGAACATGGGACTGTTTCCTCCCACATAACTTTCTGTTGTTTTTTTCTAGAAGGAAAACTTTCTCAGAACTCCTCAGCAGATTTCAAGTTGCATTTTTCTGATAAATTCCTAATAAAATCAGTGGCAATGGGAAGAAAACAACCATGAGGGGCTTAAGTCAGTGGTTCTCAAACTCTTAAAAATTGTAATGGCCCCAAAGAGCTTTGGTGTACATGGTTAGATCGATTGATATTTGCGATGTTAGAAGTTAATACTGAAAAAAAAATTTTTATTTTAAGGTAAAGTTATTTTTTAAATATATTTTTACTAAAGGTAAAAATATATTCGTGCACCAGTGGGGTCCCTCGGCCTGGCCTGCGGGATCGGGCCAAACCTGGCTTTCTGACATCCCCTGAGGGGTCCCGGATTGCGAGAGGGCGCAGGCCAGGCCGGAGGACCCCACTTGTGCACGATCGGGGCCAGGGAAGGACACGGGAAGTTGGCCAGCAGGGAGGGACCATGGGAGGGCTCCAGGGCGTGTCTGGCCTGGCTTGCTCTGTCCTGACTGGACAGACCCCAGCAGCAAGCTAACCTACCAGTCAGAGCGTTTGCCCCCTGGTGGTCAGTGCACGTCATAGTGAGCGGTTGAGTGGCCTTAGCATATTGTTAGCATATTATGCTTTGATTGGTTGAACGGCTGACTGGTTGGCTGGACACTTAGCATATTAGGCTTTTATTATATAGGATTGATTTCAGAGGAAAGGAGAGGGAGAGATAAAAACATCAATGATGAGCCCTAACTGGTTTGGCTCAGTGGATAGAGCGTCGGCCTGCGGACTCAAGGGTCCCAGGTTCGATTCTGGTCAAGGGCATGTACCTTGGTTGCGGGCACATCCCCAGTGAGGGGTGTGCAGGAGGCAGCTGATCGATGTTTCTCTCTCATCAATGTTTCTAACTCTCTATCCCTCTTCCTTCCTCTCTGTAAAAAATCAATAAAATATATTTAAAACAAACATCAATGATGACAGAGAATCATTGACTGGCTGCCTACTGCACATCCCCTACTGGGGATTGAGCCCACAACCCAGGTATGTGCCCTTGACCAGAATCAAACCCAGGACCATTCAGTCCACAGGCTGATGCTCTATCCACTGAGCCAAACTGGCTAGGGCTGAAAATTTTAATTATACATATTCATTAGTTTATTTAAAATCGGAGGACTTATATGCATGCATATAAGCATAACCAATAGACACAAGACACTGGGGGGTGGGGTAAGGGCATGTGCTGGGGGGTAGGGGAGGCCGGGGGAAGGTTAATGGGGGGAAAAAAGGAGACATATGTACTACTATTTGTAATACTCTAAACAAGAAAATAAAATTAAAAAAAAAATAAAATTACCCTTTGCATGTTAACGTAAATAACAAATTTTATGAAAAATATCTATATTTTCCAAAACAAACAAACAAAAAATTAGTGAAAGTGTGGCACTGTTTTGCATTTTGATTGATCTCTTTAATATCTGGCTTAATGGAAGCTGGGTCCTAATTTCTGCTTCCATATTCAATCCATTGTGATGTGTTGTTTTGTTTGAAATATATGAAGAAATTCAGTCCTCACATAGATATGTTGTTGCAAAAAGGAGGGCCTTAGCTCGCAGGAGCAGAGGGCCACATTGGGGTGAGGAGAAGCCCAGACACACCCTTACCCCTTCGGACATTTGAAGCTCTGCCCAATGTTTAGAACGACTGGAAACCCCTAGGTCTCCTCCTTTTCCTGGTGATAGTGGTGGCCAAGGGGGGAGAGAAAGGGAGCTAGGGAGCTCCGCAGGAGGTTGGAGGAAGGGACATGGTGGGACACCCCCCCCAAAAAAAAGGAGGGCCTTAATAGAACCCCTGGAAGGGCCTCAGGGACCCTCAGGGGCACACCCTGAAAGACACTGGTTTAGAACAGCTCCCTGGGCTATGAAGGACTTAGCCCCACCCCTAACTCTATACAGTCCAGCTTTCCTGTAAACACATGGCTGCTTCCATTCCTGAACAAAGTCACAGATCTCTTAGTAAGGATAAAGAGCAGAGTGGCTATTGGGTACCATCGTCAACCCTCCGTGTTTGCTACACATTGCTCTGTAGTGGTGGTTTTCAAACTTATTTCACTGTATCCCACAAGAAAAAAAAAATACATTTTATATACACTGCACACATGCATACATCAGAAAGAAAAGTTTTATAAAACAATATTTAGACTTACAACATGCAATACACTCTGATATTTTCTGTTCCTTCTATTTTATTTCATTTAAAAAAAAAGTGCTGGCCATAATCCATTAAATTTGTTTCATGACTCACTAGTGGGTCATTATCGTCAGTGTGAAAAATACTTCTCTCTAAAGACTTGATAGATTGGACAGAGGGGCAGGACTGAGGTATCCAAGAGAAAGGAATTCAATAAGAATTGTCTCAAAAGTTGGCTAGGGCCGAAACCGGTTTGGCTCAGTGGATAGAGCGTCGGCCTGCGGACTGAAAGGTCCCAGTTTCGATTCCAGTCAAGGGCATGTACCTGGGTTGCGGGCACATCCCCAGTAGGAGATGTGCAGGAGGCAGCTGATCAATGTTTCTCTCTCATCGACGTTTCTAACTCTCTATCCCTCACCCTTCCTTTCTGTAAAAAATCAATAAAATATATATATATAAAAAGTTGGCTAGGGAAATTCCCTGAGGTACCCGTGTTGATCCTGCCCTTTTCCTTATTGCCTATATTAATTTCTTTATGTTTATCAGGGGAAGGTAGGCTCAACTCAACGGGTCTTAAGTTAAAAAAAAAAAAAAAGAAGGAACCTGTTGAATCAGAATAGGAAAACCCAGGAATTTTATAAGCTCAGGCACAGCTGGAACCAGCTGCTCACATGATGGGTAGCTGTCAATCTCTACCTGTAAACTCTAATGTTGGTTGGCATCATTCTCAGGCAATAGTGGCCCTCTTCAGCTCCCCTACTTCCAACGCCACAGAAAAAAAGAAAAGTGATTTTCCCAGTAGTTCTAGAAAAATGTCTCAGTGCTGATGCTCATTGGCTCAGCCTGGGCTGTGTGTCCACCGTAGGAAGGGGATGTCGAGGTCAGCCTCATCTGAACCACATGGGATGAAAATGAACGGGCAGTGGATCCCCAGTGGAGAATTAAGAAACTGTTGCTTGAAGAAGCAGAGAGGATTCTGAGCAGGCAAAACCAGCATGTGTTCACGACCCCAAGTTCCGTGAGAGGAGGGAAGGTGTTGGGTCTTGAGCACCACTATGTTTCCAGAGACTGGCACAGACGAGGCTCAGAAAAGACTTGTATGAACAAGGCCTGTTTTGTTTGTCTGATAGTGTAACCTGGGCCAATTTGGATTCCCAAAGGGTAAAAGAAGTAAGGATAAATTAATAGATCGGTGGAAGAGAACAGAGAAGCAGGTTTAGACTGACACATTTATGGCCAAGTTATTTTCAACAAAGGCACCAAGATAACTCAGGAAAAGTTTTGTTTTTCAAGAACTGTTGTTGGAACAATTGTGTATTCACACTGGAAAACATGAACTTGACTCCTACCTCACATCATACATAAAAAATATTCAAGATAGGTAATAGGCATAAACATAAAAGCTAAAATGTTAAGCTCCTAGAAGAAAATATAGGGCCCATTTAGTATGGGCAAAGATTTCTTAGGATACCGTAGCATTAATCATAAAAGAAAAAATTTATAAATTGGACTTTATCAAAATTAAGAAAATTCTGTTCTTTAAAATTCACTGTTAAGAAAAAAACCACTGGATGGTATACTTTAAATGTGTAAGATGGTGAATTTTATGTTCTGTAAATTTTAGTACTAATAACAAATTTCAATAAGCAGCCTATTGCTTGATTGTAAAACTTTAGATTTCCCAAGTATATAGAATATTAATACATTGTTGTCAAGACAACTAAAAAATAAAATAAAAATGAATCACTTAAAAATAAAATAAAAGAGCTCTAAGCTGGTTTGTCTCAGTGGATAGAGCGATGGCCTGCGGACTAAAGGGGTCCCAGGTTCGATTCCGGTCAAGGTTACATGCCCAGGTTGTGGGCTCAATCCCTAGTAGGGGCCGTGCAGGAAGCAGCCAATCAATGATTCTCTCTCATCATTGATGTTTCTTTTTTTTTTTTTTTTTAAATATATTTTATTGATTTTTTACAGAGAAGAAGGGAGAGGGATAGAAAGTCAGATCGATCAGCTGCCTCCTGCACGCCCCCCAGTGGGGACGTGCCTGCAACCAAGGTACATGCCCTTGACCGGAATTGAACCCGGGACCCTTGAGTCCGCAGGCCGACGCTCCATCCACTGAGCCAAACCGGTTCGGCTCATCATTGATGTTTCTCTCTCTCTCTCTCTCTCCTCTCTCTTCTTTTCCTCTATATCAAAAAAAATATATTTTAAAAAAGAAAGAAAGAAAAGATACCCGGCCTCAGTGCTCAGCATTGACCTCTGAACCAGGAGGTCACAGTTGGGGCACAGTCTGAGTTGTAGGCTCAATTCCCAGTGGGAGGCATGCAGGAGGCAGCCAATCAATGATTCTCTCTCATGGCTGATGTTTCTATCTCTCTCTCCCTTTCTTTCTGAAATCAATAAAAATATATTTTAAAAAATAAAAAAAGAAAAGAAAAAGGCAAGCCACAAGCTTAGAGAAAATATTCATAATATACACATCTGACAATTATAACTAGAATATATAAGGAACTCTTGTAATTCCAATAACACAAAGATAAACAACCCAACAAAAAAATTGGATAAAAGGTTTGAACAGACTCTTCACAGAAAAAATTATGTGAATATCCAATAATACATGAAAAGATACTCAATATACATTAGTTATCAGGGAAATGGAAACTAAACCCATAAGTAAATACCTTCACACAGCTATAAGAATGACTTTTTTACAAAACAGACACTACCAAGTGGTCTCAAGGATGTGGAGCAGCTGGAATTCTCATTCATTGCTTGTAGGAATGCAAAATGGTACAACCATTTTGGAAGAGTTTGGCATTTTCTTACAAAGTTAAACATACAGTTATTATCTGACTCAGTAAACCTACCCAGATATTCCAATCTTGATTGTGATGGTGTTACGTGACTATATATACAGGGGTGGGCAAAAAATAGGTTTATAGTTGTGAATACACAACACAGAGTAAATCTACTTTGCCCTCACCCCTGTATATATAGTCAAACACAGAACTAAAAAGGATGATTTTTAGTATATGTGAAACCTCAATTAACCGATAACTTTAAAACAAACAGAAAAACAACTGACAATAACCAAGTAATGGTGAGGATGTGGAGTAACTAGAATCCTCCTCTGTTATTGGTGGGAGTATAAAAGGGTACACCCACTTTGGAAAACTCTTTGGTGATTATTAAACTTAAACATACATCTAACATGCAACACAGCAATTCCACTCCTAAGTATGTCCCCAAGATAAATGAGTGCAGGTGACCACACAGGCTTGTACAACAATGTTCATAGCAACTCTTCATCACAGCTCCAAACTAAAAACAACCGAAATATCCAATAGTTGGTGAGTAGATAAACAAATTGTGGTATATAAACTTAGAGACTTAATTTTGTTCACTTCTGTATTCCTAGGATTATTTGCCTGCTTGGCACACAGTCGGGTGCTTACTATGATTAGGTTGTGATGGTTGGCTGGCTGGCTGGCTGATTTTAAAATTTGAATAGATAGCATCTATAACAATATGTTTATGTAAATATTTTCTACTGTAGGACAACTGTGTTATTGGTCCAAGAGAAAGGAAAACGAGATTTCCTCTCTGGTCCCATTTCCTACCAAGTGGCCCAGGTTCCAGGGCTCCAGTGACATCTTTTATTGTCCCAACGTGTGGCGGCACCTTCTACCAATGGTGTGCTGGGCTGGCATGGACCAGGTCACAGAAACCGATTGTACACACCTCTTCCCAGCTCCGGGCTCAGGGACTTCATGTTGGTAGCTTGAAGTTGGGCACGGCAGTAGTACTTACAGCCTACAACTGAAAAACAGGACAAATCAGGGCTTCTTTCCAAGATCCAGGGGTTGAACATTTATCATCACGTCATTGTTTAGTGTTGTGTCTAATCCCTGGCTGCCTCTTGGTCTCCTGTTGGCGTCTCAAATCTTCCCTCACCAGTGTAACCAGTTCTCTGCACCAAATTCCCACTGTGGGTATTTATTCTGCCTTCACTAACAAGACAGTAAACTTGTTGACAGAAGAGATGCATTTATTTTACCTTTGAAAAAATATTTTTTATTGATTTCAGAGAGGAAGAAAGAAACATCAATGATGAGAGAAAATAACAGATCCATCGCCTCCTGTACGCGCCCCCACCCCCACTGGGGATTGAACCTGCAACCCGGGCATGTGCCCTTACTGGGAATTGAATCATGACCTTCTGGTTTATAGGTCAGTGCTTAACCACTAAGCCACACAGGCTGGACTCTTTTACCTTTTGCTTTTAGAACATTCTAGATCTTTAAGAATATAATTTGCCGAAACCGGTTTGGCTCAGTGGATAGAGCGTCGGCCTGCGGACTGAAGGGTCCCAGGTTCGATTCCGGTGAAGGGCATGTACCTGGGTTGCGGGCATATCCCCAGTGGGAGATGTGCAGGAGGCAGCTGATCGATGTTTCTCTCTCATCGATGTTTCTAACTCTCTATCTCTCTCCCTTCCTCTCTGTAAAAAATCAATAAAATATATTTAAAAAAAAAGAATATAATTTGTGTGGAGAAAAACCAACTTTCTTCTTCTTTTTAAAATATTTTTATTGATTTCAGAGAAGAAGGGAGAGGGAAAGAGAGATAGAAACATCAATGATGAGAGAGAATCATTGATCGGCCACCTCCTGCACGCCCCCTACCGGGGATTGAGCCTGCAACCCGGCAATGTGCCCTTGACTGGAATCAAACCCGGGACTCTTCAGTCCACAGCGTGACGCTCTATCCACTAAGCCAAATGGGCTAGGGTCCCAACTTTCTTCTTTATGGCATTTTTCACGGAGCCTGTTGACTTCATGTTCTAATTTTCTTGTTCTTATGTCTTACTGGGCCTGCTGCCCATATGTCATCCATTCTTAGGGTTAATTCCTTCATTTCTTGCATACCAAGTCTTCTGCTTGTTTTGGTTTCCATTTTTATTTTTCTGGCATACATCTTGAATTCATTTTTGTTAGAGGAGTTATGCTTGTTTGATATGGAAATATAGGTCTAAAGCACTTTTTGCTTGAAAATTTTAGCTCCGTATTTGGAAGGATTTCCTTGCCCTGATATTCCCAAACACTAATTTGGTCTTTGGCCATGTTTATTCTATTTTCTAGCATATTTATGGATATAAAATGTTTTCCAGTACCCATAGTTCCAAGAACCATTTCCTGTTCTCTCTCTGATTGCTTCTCTTTAATTATAGACTGCTTTTGTTCTGGGTTGCCGCCTTTTTTTATTTTTTTATGAAAGAGGCAAAATTTTATAAGCTTTTTCCCAACTTTGGCTACATTTTTTTTTTCTGAGATGCCTTCTTTAAATAAAGTTTATAGGCAAAATGTGTTCAAAAAAGGTTTTTGCACAAATAATAGTGCAATAGCCATAACCAAAATAATCATCATCTTTCAAACATACTATGTTGGCAGGAAAACAGACACTGGCATACATTTCTAGTGCAAAATGACACAACCCCTATGCGGATAATTTACCAGTAAGTGTCCAAAGTGCACTGGCATTTCCCCTTTGACCCAGCAATTCCACTGTCAGGTATTCCTGTCACAGATACACCTGCGCACCTACAGAAGAAACGAGGACCGAATCTTTCATTGCAGCATGCATTATTGGTCATTGCAAGAGTGGACACAAGCAGCCCTGGCTGGGTAGCTCAGTTGGTTACAGCATTGTCCCAATATATCAAGGTTGCCAATTCAATTCCCTATTAAGAAGCAACCAATGGCCCTAACTGGTTTGGCTAAGTGGATAGAGCATCGGCCTATGGACTGAAAGGTCCCAGGTTTGATTCCAGTCAAGGGCATGTACCTTGGTTGTGGGCACATCCCCTGTGGGGAGTGTGCAGAAGGCAGCTGATCGATGTTTCTCTCTCATCGATGTTTCTGACTCTCTATCCCTCTCCCTTCCTCTCTGTAAAAAATCAATAAAATATTTTTTAAAAAAAGAAACAACCAATAAATGCATAGAGTAGAACAACAAGTTGATGTATGTGTTTTTTTCTCTCTCTCTCAAAATCAATAAGTAAAAAAAAAAAATTTTTAAGTGGAAACAACCAAAGTTTTCATCTGTGAGAAATGACATAGCCACACATGGAATAGTATGTAGAAATAAAGGATGAGGGAGCTCTCTTTTTACTGATAGGCCCTATCAGATAGGGGATGACCTCTAAGATATATTGTTAAATAATAAAAAAGCAAGGTGCAGAAAAAATTTATACAGGGTGGCAGCTTTTGCATAAGGGGGCTAATATTTATATTTGCTTAAAGAAATACAGGAAGTATGTAAAAGAAACTAACAAAAGTGTTTACCAATGGTAGGGGGAGATGGAGGAACTGGGTGGACAGTTGTCTTGATGTATTCCTTTTTATATCATTTTTCTTTTCTTTTTTTTAATTAAATCTTTATTGTTCAGATTATTACATTTGTTCCTCTTTTTCCCCCCCCCCCCATAACTCCCCTCCTCCCAGTTCCCGCCCCACCCTCTGCCCTCACTCCCCACCCACTGTCCTCATCCATAGGTGCACGATTTTTGTCCAGTCTCTTCCCACATCTCCCACACCCCTTTCCCCCGCAAGAATAGTCAGTCCATTCCCTTTCTATGTCCCTGATTCTATTATAATCAACAGTTCATTCTGTTCATCAGATTATTTATTCACTTGATTCTTAGATTCACTTGTTGATAGATGCATATTTGTTGTTCATAATTTGTATCTTTACCTTTTTCTTCCTCTTCCTCTTCTTAAAGGATACCTTTCAGCATTTCATATAATCCTGGTTTGGTGGTGATGAACTCCTTTAGCTTTTCCTTATCTGTGAAGCTCTTTATCTGACCTTCAATTCTGAATGATAGCTCTGCTGGATAAAGTAATCTTGGTTGTAGGTTCTTGGTATTCATCACTTTGAATATTTCTTGCCACTCCCTTCTGGCCTGCAAAGTTTCTGTTGAGAAATCAGCTGACAGTCGTATGGGTATTCCCTTGTAGGTAACTGAGTTTCTTTCTCTTGCTGCTTTTAAGATTCTCTCTTTATCTTTTGCTCTTGGCATTTTAATTATGATGTGTCTTGGTGTGGTCCTCTTTGGATTCCTTTTGTTTGGGGTTCTCCGCGCTTCTTGGACCTGTAAGTCCATTTCTTTCACCAGGTGGGGGAAGTTTTCTGTCATTATTTCTTCAAATAGGTTTTCAATATCTTGCTCTCTCTCATCTTCTGGCACCCCTATAATTCTGATGTTGGTACGCTTGAAGCTGTCCCAGAGGCTCCTTACACTATCCTCGCATTTTTGGATTCTTTTTTCATTTTGCTTTTCCGGTTGGATGTTTTTTGCTTCCTCGCATTTCAAATCATTGACTTGATTCTTGCGCTCCTCTGGTCTGCTGTCGGGCGTCTGTATAATATTCGTTATTTCAGTCCATGTATGCTTAATTTCTAGTTGGTTCCCCAATATAAGATCGAGGGTCTTATTAGTTTTCGTGTAGATCTCATTAAGTTTATCGGCAGCTTCTAAACAGTTCTTGAGAGACCTTAAAAGTGTGGTTCTGAACTCTATAT
Source organism: Myotis daubentonii (assembly GCF_963259705.1). Lineage (NCBI taxonomy): Eukaryota > Metazoa > Chordata > Mammalia > Chiroptera > Vespertilionidae > Myotis > Myotis daubentonii. The sequence continues at coordinate 68,955,797 of NC_081847.1, read as the reverse complement.
CTTCCATTGACAATTTTGTCCTGTTTCTTTGTCTCCGCATTTTGTTATGCTTCCTTGGTGCACCCCCTAGTGGTCTTTGTTCGCAGTCTTATAGTTAAATCTTGATTGTTGTAGCTAATTCCAGGGAGGGTTTGACCTCCAGGCCAAGTGGCTATGAGAATCAGCTGTGTCAGCAGTGAGAGAACTTCTGTCCTCTAGGGAGGTGCTAATCTAGCCTTTGCCTGAGGCTATCCGGCAAATGCCTCTGTGCAGGGCTTGGGCGGGGCGGGTCGCACAGGATCAACAGGGTGGGCCGGAGAGAGCAGTTATGGCGACTCTCAGTCCTGTCCCCAGGGGCTCTGCCTCTCTGAGTCCCAGCACCCGCTGCAAAGCTGGGAGAGAAAGCTGCACTCGCTCTGACTGAAGCCAGACAGTCCCGCTTCTCCCATTTGAGTCTGGGTCCCTAAAGACTCGCCAGTATCTGGAGCTCAGAGTCTGCGACTCCCTCCCGATTGAAAACAACAACCGCGCCCTCCGCCGCCAGCCCGCTCCGCGCACTCCGCACCTCAGAATTTGACTTCAGCACTGCGCCTCCTCTGAGTGTCCGTGTGCGTTTCTCTTTCCTCCTAGTTGTAGGACTTCCACTCAGCCAGCGTTCCTGTGGTTCTGGGTGATGTCCCTTCCATTTTTTGGTTTCACTTTTGAAGTAGTTGTTCAAAGCAGCAAACTCCGGCGTTAACCTATGCCGCCATCTTGGTTCTCCCCCATTTTTCTTTTTTAAATATATATATTTATTGATTTCAGAGAGGAAGGGAGAGAGATAGAGAGGTAGAAACTTCAGTGATGAAAGAGAATCATTAATTGGCTGCCTCCCGCACGTCCCCTACTGGGGGAGATTGAGTCTGCAACCCGGGTATGTGCCTTTGGCCAGAATTGAACCTGGGACCCTTTAGTCTGCAGGCTGATGCTCTATCCACTGAGCCAAACCGGGTAGGACTCACTTCTCTTTTTTGAAGCTTATGAATATATTTTCTCTTAAAAATTAAATAGAAAAGTTTTAAAACCAAAATATATTGAGCACTTGTTAAGTGCCAGGTTCTATGCGGAGGGCTTTTCATATATCATTTCATTTAAGCCCGATGCTGAGAAGCAGGAGTAAAGACTCCAATTTACCAAAGAGACTGATGCTCAGAGAGTTGTTACTTTGGTGAGTTGTGACTAATTTGAACATGGATGCGGCTAACTCAAGATCTTTGCTGTTAACCACTAAGCTGACCACAGCAGTAACATTTAACGACACCCACAGTCCACCTCCCTATTGTATATTTTATTTCATTTTCCCATGTTCCTAGCCTATCCCTGCCCAAATGAATACATAGTTGCTGTGTAATTGTCATTGTAGGGTAGATTCTATTTCATATTTTTTAGGTATTATTTCTAACCATAGCAAAGAGAGCAGAGGAGAGGGGTGAAATTTGCACTCCAAGGCTTGTCATTTGAACCAGGAAAGGGAGCTGCAATGATAAATGGTGAATTAATATCAGATGCCTCCAAGTTAGGCATGAAAAAAGTGACTGATCTGGACTCAACTTCAATTTGAAGTGATATTTGAAAAACCAATTCAATATAGTTTTTTGAATAAAATGCATTTCATGATGTTGCCAGCGATGCTTGATGTTCCTTGTCTTGAGGCTGCACCACTCCAATGTCTGCCTCTATTGTCACAACACCTTCTCTGTGTGTCTGTGTCGCTCCTCTTACACGGACGCCAATCACTGGGTTAGGGCCCACTCTGATCTAGTATGACTTCATCTTAATGGCAGTTCAGGATGCGCTGGCCCCAAACATGGCACTTCGGCAGGCTAAATACTATAAACTGAAGGAATCTGAGACGCACAGGTGCAGGCAGGACTTCCTTTTTAAAAAATTTTTATTTGCAGTGTTTAAAATAATTATTTATTTCTTTAAAAAGTGAGATACATAGTCAAATTCAAAATTTATAGAAGTGGATGAGAACCAAGATGGCGGCATAGGTTAACGCCGGAGTTTGCTGCTTTGAACAACTACTTCAAAAGTCAAACTAAAAGACGGAACGGACATCACCCAGAACCACAGGAACGCTGGCTGAGTGGAAGTCCTACAACTAGGAGGAAAGAGAAACGCATACGGACACTCAGAGGAGGCGCAGTACTGAAGTCAAATTCTGAGGTGCGGAGTGCGCGGAGCGGGCTGGCGGCGGAGGGCGCGGTTGGCGTTTTCAATCCGGAGGGAGTCACAGACTCTGAGCTCCAGATACTGGCGAGTCTTTAGGGACCCAGACTCAAATGGGAGAAGCGGGACTGTCTGGCTTCGGTCAGAGCGAGTGTAGCTTTCTCTCTGAGGTTTGCAGCGGTCGCTGGGACTCAGAGAGGCAGAGCCCCTGGGGACAGGACTGAGAGCCGCCATAACTGCGCATTCCGGCCTGCCCTGTTGATCCCGTGAGACCCACCCGCCCCGCCCAAGCCCTGCACAGAGGCATTTGCCGGATAGCCTCAGGCAAAGGCTAGATTAGCACCTCACTAGAGGACAGAAGTTCTCTCATTGCAGACACAGCTAATTTTCACAGCCACTTGGCCTGGAGGTCAAACCCTCCCTGGTATTAGCTACAACAATCAAGGTTTAACTATAAGACTGCAAACAAAGACCACTAGGGGGCGCACCAAGGAAGCATAACAAAATGCGGAGACAAAGAAACAGGACAAAATTGTCAATGGAAGATATAGAGTTCAGAACCACACTTTTAAGGTCTCTCAAGAACTGTTTAGAAGCCGCCGATAAACTTAATGAGATCTACAAGAAAACTAATGAGACCCTCGATGTTATGTTGGGGAACCAACTAGAAATTAAGCATACACGGACTGAAATAACGAATATTATACAGACTCCCGACAGCAGACCAGAGGAGCGCAAGAATAAAGTCAATGATTTGAAATGCGAGGAAGCAAAAAACACCCAACCGGAAAAGCAAAATGAAAAAAGAATCCGAAAATACGAAGATAGTGTAAGGAGCCTCTGGGACAGCTTCAAGTATACCAACATCAGAATTATAGGGGTGCCAGAAGATGAGAGAGAGCAAGATATTGAAAACCTATTTGAAGAAATAATGACAGAAAACTTCCCCCACCTGGTGAAAGAAATGGACTTACAGGTCCAAGAAGCGCGGAGAACCCCAAACAAAAGGAATCCAAAGAGGACCACACCAAGACACATCATAATTAAAATGCCAAGAGCAAAAGATAAAGAGAGAATCTTAAAAGCAGCAAGAGAAAGAAACTCAGTTACCTACAAGGGAATACCCATACGACTGTCAGCTGATTTCTCAACAGAAACTTTGCAGGCCAGAAGGGAGTGGCAAGAAATATTCAAAGTGATGAATACCAAGAACCTACAATCAAGATTACTTTATCCAAGGACTTAAATGTACGACAGGATACCATAAAAATTCTAGAAGAATCCAAAGGCAACAAAATCTCAGACATATGCCGAAGCAATTTCTTCACTGATACAGCTCCTAGGGCACTTGAAACTAAAGAAAAAATGAACAAATGGGACTACATCAAAATAAAAAGCTTCTGCACAGCAAAAGAAACCATCAACAAAACAACGAGAAAACCCACTGTGTGGGAAAACATATTTGCCAATGACATATCTGATAAGGGCCTAATCTCCAAAATTTATAGGGAACTCATACAACTTAACAAAAGGAAGATAAACAATCCAATCAAAAAATGGGCAAAGGACCTAAATAGACACCTTTCAAAAGAGGACATTCAGAAAGCCAAGAGACATATGAAAACATGCTCAAAGTCACTAATCATCCGAGAGATGCAAATCAAAACAGCAATGAGGTACCATCTCACACCTGTCAGACTGGCTATCATCAACAAATCAACAAACGACAAGTGCTGGAGAGGTTGTGGAGAAAAAGGAACACTTGTGCACTGCTGGTGGGAATGCAGACTGGTGCAGCCACTATGGAAGACAGTATGGAGTTTCCTTAAAAAACTGAAAATGGAACTCCCATTTGACCCTGTGATCCCACTTCTAGGAATATATCCCAAGAAACCAGAAACACCAATCAGAAAGGATATATGCACCCCTATGTTCATAGCAGCACAATTCACCATAGCTAAGATCTGGAAAACAGCCTAAGTGCCCATCAGTAGATGAATGGATTAGAAAACTGTGGTACATCTACACGATGGAATACTATGCTGCTGTAAAAAGGAAGGAACTCTTACCATTTGCAACGTCATGGATGGAACTGGAGAGCATTATGCTAAGTGAAATAAGCCAGTCAATAAAGGAAAAATACCACATGATCTCACTCATTCATGGACAATAGAGACCATCATAAACTTTTGAACAATAATAGATACAGAGGCAGAGCTGCCTCAAACAGATTGTCAAACTGCAGCGGGAAGGCCGGGGAGGGTTGGGGGGCAGGAGGTAGGGGGGTAAGAGATCAACTAAAGGACTTGTATGCATGCATATAAGCATAACTAATGGACATAAGACACTGGGTGATAGGGGAGGCTAGGGGACTGTCTAGGGCGGGGGGATAAAGTGGATACATATGTAATACCCTTTGTAATACTTTAAGCAATAAAAAAAATAAATAAATAAACAAACAAACAAAAAAAGATTATTTTATCCAGCAAAGCTATCATTCAGAATTGAAGGTCAGATAAAGAGCTTCACAGATAAGGAAAAGCTAAAGGAGTTCATCACCACCAAACCAGGATTATATGAAATGCTGAAAGGTATCCTTTAAGAAGAGGAAGAGGAAGAAAAAGGTAAAGATACAAATTATGAACAACAAATATGCATCTATCAACAAGTGAATCTAAGAATCAAGTGAATAAATAATCTGATGAACAGAATGAACTGGTGATTATAATAGGATCAAGGACATAGACAGGGAATGGACTGACTATTCTTGGGGGGGAAAGGGGTGTGGGAGATGCAGGAAGAGACTGGACAAAAATAGTGCACCTATGGATGAGGACAGTGGGTGGGGAGTGAGGGCGGAGGGTGGGGCGGGAACTGGGAGGAGGGGAGTTACGGGGGGGAAAAAAGAGGAACAAATGTAATAATCTGAACAATAAAGATTTAATTAAAAAAAATTTATAGAAGTGTTTATGGTGGAAAGTCTCTGTCCCATCTCAGAGAGGAAGGGAGAGGGAGAGAGAGAGATAGAAACATCAATGATGGGAGAGAATCATTGATCGGCTGCCTCTTGCACGCCCCACACTGGGGATTGAGCCCACAACCTGGGGATTGAACCGTGACCTTCTGGTTTATAGGTCAACGCTCGACCGCTGAGCCATGCCAGCCAGGCCCCATCCCCCCTCCCCTTTCTTTTGATTTTAGAGAGAGAGAAAGGGAGAGAGAGAGAAAAGAAAAACCTAACCCAACAACATCAATGTATTGTTCCACTTATTTATGCATTCACTGGCTGATTCTTGAATGTGCCCTGACTGGGAATCAAACCCACAACCTTGGTGGATTGGGGCGATACTCTAACCAACTGTACCTTGGCCAGGGCCAGGAAGGACTTTCCAATCTTCCCCTGAAGCAGGTCTAAGACCCTCGTGTGAGAGGTGTCCTCCCTGTACCTGGAAGGAAGGAGCATCCTTATCTCCGGAGATGGAGGGTCACTGAGAGGAATCTGACAAACAGGCCTCGCTAACTTCCCCCCAGTTCACTGCTCTTAGCTCACATCCTTTTTATCCTATCACAGTTTCCAACAGCACTCCACTCATCAGCAAACCTAGGATAAAAATACTCAAGTTTAACTGTTTCTTTGGCTCTTCATTTCCTTATAAAGCTTCCCATGTCACGTAAAACTTATATTATTAAATACATTTGTATGCTTTTCTCTTGTTAATCTGTCTTTTGCTACAGGGGCCCCGGCTGAAAATTTGGAAGGGTAGAATGAAAAGAGATTTTCCCTCTTCTACGTTAGCTTGATTACATCAGCAAAGATCCTAATTCTAAATAAGGTCACATTCTGAGGTTCTGGATCCACATTAACTTGAGGAGACACTATTCAATCCAGTCTAGGGTGTGACAGTGTTACTATGCATTCTGTTCTCCTAAAATTCCAGCTTCTGCTCCACTGTGTGTGTGTGTGTGTGTGTGTGTGTGTGTGTGTGTGTGTAGAGGGCCAGAGAGGTAAGGTTATGTTAGTGAACTAGAAAGTCCAAGTCTAATTCTTTCCCCAAACACCAAAAAGAATTGCCTTCTGGGTCCAGGAGATAAGCCTGTGACTACACCCGAGCCTGTCAGAGCCACTGAGATTCAGTCCTGGGCTTTTTCTGGAGCCCTTAGCATTGAGTTCCCCTCTGCAGGGGTTACCAAACTGAACATAAAGCGGGCACTCCCAGGGGCCCCCAAGGGGAGGGGCTCCCTGAGCATGGAGTCAAAACAGAGGACGTTAGGTGCAAGGGATGGAGAAGACAAACTCCTCATTCCGGTGATTGAGCTCTGGGATCCAGCTATACCTGTATTCAGTCTGTCATCTGGACTACCAACACTTTAGTTTATGTTTCAGCCACTATGAGCTGGGTTTCTGTTATTTGCAACTGAAAGAGTCCTAATGGAATATTCTTTTATTTTCCTCGAATTTCCAGTTTGTCTTAATGATGGATGAGTAGAAGTGAAGTATGGAAAAGGAAATTCCTTTCACTTAAAAAAGAGATACACACAGATGAATGAATTGGAAAGAACTTTGCATAAACTATGTCTCTGGCTCAAGATGTAGAGTCCTGAGCGAGACTAAATATTGCCATGCCTGTCGAATAGGGAGGGAATTAACTTTTCTGACTCAGTGTTTATACCCATCTGTAAAATGGGTACATACACAGTACCAAATTCTCAATATTGCTGTATTAAGTATTACTATCTTGTTATTATTACTTTTTAAAATATATCTTTATGGATTTCAGAAAGGAAGGGAGAAGGAGAGAGAGATAGAAACATCAATGATGAGAGAGAATCATTGAATTGGTTGCCTCCTGCATGCTCCCCACTGGGGATTGAGCCTGCAACCTGGGCCTGTCCCCTGACCGGGAAATGAAGCATGACCTCCTGGTTCATAGGTCAACACTCAACCACTGAGCCATGCCAGCCGGGCATTATTATTAGTTTTTGCTGTAAATGGGAGTCGAGGAGAATTTCACGTGATCAAGAATCCTTATAGCTTTAGATTCCCTTCCTATAAGTTGGAGCTTTCTTTCTTTCTTCATATACAATACTTATTGATCACCCACTATGTTCCTGTCAACCAGGAGGAGAGGGGGCTCAGGTTCAAATCCCAGCTATGCCACTGTTTAGCCTTGTCAAGTGGTTGACACTCTGAAGCTTAGTTTCAGTAAAGGGGGATGATGAAAACCCACTTTAAAGTGCAGATGAAAGGAGAGAAAAATAAGCAAAAGAAGAATTAAAACATAAGAAGACAAATGATATACAATTACAAGCATACGCAGACCAGAGCCACGCTTTGTGTTTGAGATACTCTTCCTGTTGCTTGGCGGGGTTGCACTCACGCTGCTTCCTTTCTCCTGAAATATCCTTTCCTCGGGACAGGATGTTCCTGAAGGAGGTCCTGAGGCAGAACATCTCCGCTAACTTTAGTTTGCTATTTTCAGCCTGAATTTGTTCCCGGGCAGATCAACTGCAGACAGAGTATCTCCTCCCGGCTGGACATTTCTTGCATGGTGCACCAGGGTTTTGTGGGACACCAAAGCTTAGTTTCACGAAGATCTGAGCCTGAAAACCAGGTATGCATCTGGGTTACAGCACCATATAGAAACCCCGAACTGCATGCCCTGGCCAGTGTGGCTCAGTTGCATGAGCATTGTCCCATGCACCAACAGGTCTCTGGTTCCATTTCCATTTGGGGCACATGCCCAGGTTTCAGTCTTGAGCCCCAGTAGGGGGCGTGCAGGAGGCAGCTGGCTGATATTTCTCACATTGATGTTTCTCTCCCTTTCTCTTTCTTCCTCTCTCTCTAAAATCAGTAAAAATATTTTTTAAAAATATTAAAAAACCCTGGTAGGGTCTGAAGCATGGGTTCCCTGCATTCCTTATTTATTTATTTATTTATTTACTTATTTATTTATTTAATTATTATTTTTTATATATATATTTTTTTATTGATTTTTTACAGAGAGGAATGGAGAGAGATAGAGAGTTAGAAACATCGATGAGAGAGAAACATCGATCAGCTGCCTCCTGCACATCTCCTACTGGGGATGTGCCCGCAACCCAGGTACATGCCCTTGACCGGAATCGAACCTGGGACCTTTCAGTCCGCAAGCCGACGCTCTATCCACTGAGCCAAACCGGTTTCGGCATGCATTCCTTTTTTGATGCAGGTAGGAAAAGAAAAAACCCTCTTTGGGATCGTTCTTCCAGGGAACTAAGAAGCTGGGGTACTTAGCCATTGACTCCTGTATCCCTCTGTTAAGGATGACCCCTGGGGGGATTTGGGCTAGGGCACCAAGAGTGTTGACTACAAAGAGAATACATATATTGCGTGTAGTACTGGGAGTACAGGGGCAATTCTGGATGAAGGAGTAGGCAGTGCTGGATCAAGGACCTCAAATAATGCCAACAGGACTTGGGTTCTCACCTGTTTCCGATGGCTCATATCCAACGAAGCCACCCCAGGTGTTTGGACACAAACACCAGCAGCCAGTGCCCTTAACAGCAGAGTTTCATTCAAGTCAATACATTGAAACCTAGTATATTGGCTTCGAGGAGCAATAAGCACATGTTTCAATGCCCTATATCCCCGAAGGAGCCATTTTCATAGGACTCTTGTGCTTCAGACCACCCAGTGGCTTCTCAGTTCACCGAGTTAAAAATTCAAAATACTTATTGTAGTCTACAAGCCAACTGTGACCTGGCCCTTAGCTACTCCCCTTGGTCTCCGTGCCTTCTTTCACTTCCTCAAACTTGCACCAAGCCCTTTCCGGTCTTGTCCTGGGTTAGTCAGAACTCTTTCAGTTACAAGAGACAGAAACTGGCTTAAGCCTAAAAAACTGTGCCTCATGCAACGAAAATCATCCGGAGAAGGCTGGATTCAGGAGTGGACAGCTCTAGGCTCCCTTGGTTGCCTTTAGTCTGCTGTGTCACCTTTATTATCAGTCTCCCCCAAAGGGATGTGAAGCCGTGTCTAAGCTTGCATCTTAATTAGCTACCCTGGTGGAAGGAGTCCCCTCACTTCCTCCCAGATGCAAAGGTCCTGTGCATCCTTGACTCAGCTAGAGTCACGCAGCCACCCCTGCACCGACTGCTGTGGGTAGAATTGGGTTGGATACACTGATTAGTCAATCCTGGTCCCATGTTTCCCACCCTTCCCACCAGCACCAGAGGAGGAATCCGCCCCAGCAAGTGTTGCAGCCAGGGAGTTCCCCAAATGGAAACCACGCCGCTGTTACTGGGAGAAGGAAAGTGGCTGCTGACTAGAAAAACAAGCTGTTCATGCTCTACCTGGTCTGGCTCAGTGGATAGAGCGTCGGCCTGTGGACTGAACGGTCCTGGGTTCGAGTCCGATCAAGGGCACATGCCCAAATTGTGGGCTTGATCACCAGTATGGGGGCGTGCGGGAGGCGGCTGATCAATGGTTCTCTCTCATCACTGATGTTTCTATCTCTCCCTTCCTCTCTGAAATAGGAAAAAACAAACCCCTATATTTAAAAACAACAACAACAAAACCCCAAGCTGTCCATGGTTGGCCCTTTATCTGGATTGTTCCCTTTGCCTGCAACACCCTCCCCCCACTTTTCACCAGGACAACAAGGTTATTCTTCACAGCTCTGGCAGGAGAGACAAAAGGCTGAAAATGACACAGCTGCCTAAAATAAGGGATTGGCAAGGATAGTGGTTTTCAAAATGTGGTTCTAAGATCAGCAGCAGCATCTGGGAATCTGTTAGAAAGGCAAGTTCTCGGGCCCCACCCTAGGTCTGCTGGGTGGGCCCAGCAGCTGTTCTAACAAGACCTCCAGGAGGCGCTGACGAGCAGGTAAGTCGGAGGACCCCATGTTAGAAAGTCATCATATTTAGTCAAAAATAGAAAGTTAGTGGGCAATTCAATTGCAGAAACAATTTTTAAAAAATGCATTGATTTTTTTAAGAGAGAGAGATAAAGAAACATCAATGATGAGAGAGAATCATTGATCGGCTGCCTCCTGCACACCCCCTACTGGGGATCGAGCCAGCAACCCGGGTATGTGCCCTTGACTAGAATGGAACCTGGGACGCTTCAGTGTACAGACTGACGCCCTATCCACTGAGCCAAACCAGCTAGGTCTCAACATCCATTCTGAAAACTCTTCTCCTTTACCTAGAAGCCAGAAGGCTAAACAGAGGTTTTCAGACCCTCTCCCCCATGGAAGCTAGGGGTGGTTATATAGGAGGAAGCTGTCCAAGGGGTCCTGGAAAAGCTTTCGTTCGTCTTCCCTAACACAAAAGGGACACATGCAAGGCCTTTTCTCCTTTCCCATTTTGACATCTGGAACATGGAGGTGATGTCTCTAGGTGCATGGCCACCTTGCAGCTAAGAGATGTAAACCAACATGCCGAAGATGAGGCAGCAAGAAAGCAAGAACATTGAGGGCTGCCGTGAGTCACTACAGTAGCCTTGGAATGCCATCCCTTCATTTCTTGTACGGGAGAGAAATAGTTCTCCTTTGTTTAGGCTGCCCTAAACATTTCTAATACATCTGCACAGCGCTCAGGATCTGCAGTCTTTTCAGACCCTGTTTGAGATCTGAAAAAGGAAGGGCAAATGTATGGATTGCAAAATACAAAACGAAAAACAGCCTAGCTGGTGTGGCTCAGTGGTTGAACATCAACCTAAGGACCAGGAGGTCAAGATTTGATTCCCAGTCGGGGCACATGTCTGGGTTATGGGCTCAATCCCCAGTTCCGGGCATGTGGGAGGCAGCCAATCGATGATTCTCTTTCATCATTGATGTTTCTATCTCTTTCTCCCTCTCTGAAATTAATAAAAATATATTTAATTAAAAGCAAAAAGAAAAGCTCTAACTGGTTTTGCTCAGTGGATAGAGCATCGGCCTGCGGACTCAAGGGTCCCCGGTTCGATTCCGGTCAAGGGCATGTACCTTGGTTGCAGGCACATCCCCAGTGGGAAGTTTGCAGGAGGCAGCTGGTCGATGTTTCTCTCTCATCAATGTTTCTAACTCTCTATCCCTCTCCCTTCCTCTCTGTAAAAAATCAATAAAATATATTTTTTTAAAAAGAAAAAAACACAAAAAACACAGAAGACAGATATTAATATGACTAGAAAATATAATTGTAACATAAGACACTGGGTGATAGGGGAGGCTAGGGGACTGTCTAGGGCGGGGGGATAAAATGGATACATATGTAATACCCTTTGTAATACTTTAAGCAATAAAAAAAAAATATATATATATATATATATATATATATATATATATATATATAATTGTAGGCCCTGGCTGGATAGCTCAGTTGGTTGGGGTATCATCCTGATTGCCAATGTTGTGGGTTTGATCCCTGATTAGGGCACATACAAGAATCAACCAATTCTTGTATAAATAAGTGGAACAACAAATTGACGTTTTCCTCTCTTTCCCAAATCAATAAAACAAACAAATGAACAAACAGCAACAAAACATAAACATCATGGCAACAAATGACAATGAAAACACAACAATCCAAAACCTATGGGACACAGCAAAAGCAGTCTTGAGAGGGAAGTTCATAGCTCTACAAGCCTACTGCAAGAAACAAGAAACAATGAGAATAAATGACCTAACTCTACAACTCGAAGAGTTAGAAAGAGAGCAACAAAAAAGGCCCACTGTAAGCAGAAGGAAGGAAATAACAAAGATCAGAGCGGAGATAAACGACATAGAGACCAAAAAAACAATACAAAAGATCAACAAAACCAAGAGCTGGTTCTTTGAAAGGATAAACAAGATTGATACACCTCTAGCCAGGCTCACCAAGAAACAAAGAGAGAGGACCCAAATAAACAAAATCAGAAATGAAAGAGGAGAAATAACAACAGACCTCATAGAAATACAAAGGATTGTTAGAAAATACTATGAACAACTCTACTCCAACACACTAGACAACCTGGAGGAAATGGACATATTCCTAGATAAATACAACCTTCCAAAACGTAACCAGGAAGAATCTAAAAATCTCAATAGGCCAATAACTATGGAAGAAATCGAAGCAGTAATCAAAAAGCTTCCAGCAAACAAAAGCCCGGGGCCAGATGGCTTCACAGGGGAGTTTTACCAAACATTCAAGGAAGACCTAAAACCTATCCTCCTCAGACTATGTCAAAAGATCCAAGAGGAAGGAACACTTCCCAGCTCATTCTATGAAGCCAACATCACCCTAATCCCAAAACCAGATAAAGACAATACAATGAAAGAGAATTATAGGCCAATATCCCTCATGAACATAGATGCCAAAATCCTCAACAAAATCCTAGCAAATCGGATCCAGCAGTACATCAAAAAGATCATACACCATGACCAAGTAGGATTTATCCCAGGGATGCAAGGATGGTACAATATCCGCAAATCAATAAACGTGATACATCACATAAACAAATTGAGAGAAAAAAACCACATAGTCATATCAATTGATGCGGAAAAAGCATTTGACAAAATCCAACACCCTTTCTTGATAAAAACTCTCAGCAAGATAGGAATTGAGGGATCATACCTCGACATAATAAAAGCCATACATATATGACAAACCCACAGCCAACATCATAATCAATGGGCAAAAACTAAAACCATTCCCCCTAAAAACAGGAACAAGACAGGGATGCCCCCTCTCACCACTCCTGTTCAACATAGTACTGGAAGTACTAGCCGTTGCGATCAGACACGAAGAAGAAATAAAAGGCATCCAGATTGGAAAAGAAGAAGTAAAACTGTCCTTATTTGCAGATGACATGATACTGTACATACAGAACCCTAAACACTCCATCAAAAAATTATTAGACTTAATAAATGAATTTGGCAATGTAGCAGGATACAAAATTGATGCTAAGAAATCCATGGCATTTCTTTACACCAATAGTGAACTTACAGAAAGTGAAACTACAGAAGCAATCCCATTTACCATTGCACCAAAAAAATTAAAATACCTAGGAATAAAGTTAATTAAGGAGGTAAAAGACTTATATGCTGAAAACTACAGGACACTGAAAAAAGAGATAGAGGAAGACATAAACAGATGGAAGAATATACCATGTTCATGGATTGGTAGAATCAACATCAAAATGTCCATACTATCCAAAGCAATTTATAGATTCAATGCAATCCCCATTAAATTACCAACGGCATATTTCACAAATCTAGAACGAACGTTCCAAAAATTCATCTGGAATAAAAAAAGACCCCGAATATCTGCAGCAATCCTGAGAAAGAACAAAGTAGGTGGGATCTCAATACCAGATATCAAACTGTGTTACAAAGCCACTGTTCTTAAAACAGCTTGGTACTGGCACAAGAACAGACATATAGATCAATGGAATAGAATAGAGACCCCAGAAATCGACCCAAACCACTATGCCCAATTAATATTCGACAAAGGAGGCAAGAGCATACAATGGAGTCAAGACAGTCTTTTCAATAAATGGTGTTGGGAAAATTGGACAGATACATGCAAAAGGATGAAACTAGATCACCAACTCACACCATACACAAAAATAAACTCAAAATGGATAAAAGACTTAAACGTAAGACGGGAAACCATAAAAATACTAGAGGAATCCACAGGCAGCGAAATCGCAAACATATGCCGAAGAAATTTCTTCTCTGATAATGCTCCTAGGGCAATGGAAACTAAAGAGAAAATAAACAAATGGGACTAGATCAAAATAAAAAGCTTTTGCACAGCAAAGGAAACCATCAACAAAACAACAAGAAGACCCACTACTTGGGAGAACATATTTGCCAATGATACCACCGATAAGGGTTTAATTTCCAACATTTACAGGGATCTCATGAAACTTAACAAAAGGAAGATAAACAATCCAATAAAAAAATGGGCAACGGACCTAGATAGACACTTTTCGAAAGAGGACATACAGAAGGCCGAAAGACATATGAAAACCTGCTCAAACTCACTAATTATACGAGAGATGCAAATCAAAACGACAATGCGTTATCATCTCACACCTGTCAGAATGGCTATCATCAACAAATCAACAAACAACAAGTGTTGGAGAGGATGTGGAGAAAAAGGAACCCTTCTGCACTGCTGGTGGGAATGCAGACTGGTGCAGCCACTGTGGAGAACAGTATGGAGCTACCTCAGAAGACTAAAAATGGAACTCCCATTTGACCCAGTGATCCCACTACTAGGAATATATCCCAAGAAACCAGAAACGCCAATCAGAAAGGATATATGCACCCCTATGTTCATAGCAGCACAACTCACCATAGTTAAGATTTGGAAACAGCCTAAGTGCCCATCAGCAGATGAGTGGATTAGAAAACTGTGGTACATATACACAATGGAATACTATGCTGTGGTAAAAAAAAAAAAAAAGGAACTCTTGCCTTTTGCAACAGCATGGATGGAACTGGAGAGCATTATGCTAAGTGAAATAAGCCAGTCAGAGAAAGATAAATACCACATGATCTCACTCATTTGTGGATTATAGAGAACAACATAGACTGATGAAAAGGGACAGACCCAAAGACTGAGAAACAGCGATCAGGCTATCAATCCCCAGAAGGAAAGTAGGGGAGGGCGGGGGTAAGGGGAAGAGATCAACCAAAGGACTTGTATACATGTATATAAGCCAAACCAATGGACATGGACAACAGGGGGATGGGAGCATGAGTTTGTGTGTGGGGGGGAGGTTGGGGATTAATGGGGGGGATGAGGACACATTTGTAATACCTTAACTAATAATAAAATAAAAAAAAACAAAAAAAAACACAGAAGACAGATATTAATATGACTAGAAAATATAATTGTAGGCCCTGGCTGGATAGCTCAGTTGGTTGGGGTATCATCCTGATATGCCAATGTTGTGGGTTTGATCCCTGATCAGGGCACATACAAGAATCAACCAATTCTTGTATAAATAAGTGGAACAACAAATTGATGTTTTCCTCTCTTTCCCAAATCAATAAAACAAACAAATGAACAAACAGCAACAAAACATAATTTTATAGTAGTGTTACTAATTGTGAGATTCAGCCTTCATAAAAATGCCCCTACAAACGGAAAGTAATATATCAGTTAGATTATCTCACTTTGCAAGCAAAGTGATGTGTGGTAATTGCCAAGAAGCCATGGCTCATAGCAAAGTCAATGAATAATAATCTAATAATTTAAATTACAAAAATAATGTCAAAAGTTTCCACAACAAAACACAATTATATTAATGCAGGATGTGGGTACATTTGAAAATTTCTGATAAGACATGAGATAGGACATTCTAAAGTATAGAGTCCTTAAGATAGCTGGGCTCCTGTTGTCACACACACAGGACCCGTGCTTTCAGGATGATTGTAGGACATGTCCTCTAGAGTTTGATAAAATTTATTATACTCGTCTTAACTGGTTTGGCTCAGTGGATAGAGCATCGGCCTGTAGACTCAAGGGTCCCAGGTTCGATTCCGGTCAAGGGCATGTACCTTGGTTGCCGGCACATCCCCAGTGGGGAGTGTGCAGGAGGTAGCTGATCGATATTTCTAACTCTCTATCCCTCTCCCTTCCTCTCTGTAAAAAATCAATAAAATATATTTAAAAAAATTTATTATACTCAGTATCCAAGCTCCTAAGATGAAAAAACTTTGCCAAAATGAGCTATAGGAGCAGGTGGACCAAGTGAAAAAGAAAAGGGCAGGTACCTTGGTTTCAGGATCGATCCCCGGTGGGTACAGGAGGTGACCAATCGATGTGTCTCTCTCACATTGATGTTTCTCTCTCTTTGTCTCTCCTCCTACCTCCCACTCTCTCTAAAAATCAATGGGAAAAATATTCTTGGGTGATGATTTACAAAAAAATTTATTATGGTGTTGATATTCTTTTGGGATGATTTCACTGTGATAAAACTACTTTAAGATGTCAATATTTACAGAATGCCAACATTACATCCTATTCAGCTATTTAACATTTTTGATTTTTAACAAATGTGCAAGTATTCCCATGGTGTTTGAAAATGCCTCGAGAATATAAGTGACCAAAGAACTCGAAGACAATTAGGAAGCGGGAAAGAGGAAGCCTGAAGGCCCAGTTTTCTGGCTTAGTGCATTGTGATGGGACTAGCCAATCAGAGGGCTGAAGGCCCGCAAGGGAGACAGTGTGTGATGGAGAGGACACAAGGCAGGAGGGCCTTAGCCCATGCCTGATTCGGACTCTGAGTGGAGTGGGACTCAGCTGATGAGAGTACAGAGACATGGAGAGGCAGAGGACAGGCCCAGATAGCACTCCCAGGACATCCCTGCATGCTCCCTGCCATGGGTAGACGGTGGCCAGGCTCCAGGTGACCCTGCAGGAAGGCCGTGGAGATGGGCGGGCTTAGCAGGGTCTGGGGGGAGGTTGTAGCAGAAACTTAGGGAGGTCCCCAGCCGTGGGCCAAGGTGGGGCACAGCCCACTGCATAGACTTGGGCAGCAGAAGGAGAGAGCCCCGGCCGGGGACCCAGCCACACTCGGAGGAGACCCCTCAGTCCCCAGATAAAGACCAGCAGAGGCCCGGGGCTCCCTTGTCCCCAGGAAAGGACAGATATGGGATTAGGAAAACAAAAAGTCCCCACTGTTCCTGATGACACCACCGGTATTTGTTAAAGAGGCAGTTTGGCCTTGTCTCCCTGTGAATGTTCTTTTAACCGCAGGTTAATCATGTTTACCTTCTACGTAATGCACACTTGCTATGAAAATCCAGAAACAAAATGTTTCTGATTCAAGATGCTCTTTTCTCCTGAGATCTCAGTGACTTTCCATCCAGTTCCTACACCCTCCCTCCTTAGTCCTAAGGACATGCGGGCAGGAATCCCTTCCCCCCTCCTTCCCAGATCCCTTCCTGCACAGTCCCCGGCCCCTGCACTGTTCAGTGCCAGCAGCTCTTCCTCACAGTGTGGATTGTCCTCACACAGTAGGGGCTGTACAGGAAGGCAGTACTAGGGGAGAAATAGGCAGCTCTGAAACCTGAGGCATAGGGCCAAACCGCTGGGCTCGATTGCCACCCGGAGAGAGGGGGCTGCTCCTGGGGCTGCCAGTTGAGCTGGGTTTCCTAAGTGTGAGTTCAAGGAGGGTGAAGATGTCCTCTCGTGTGTGAGATGTAGGGAGGATGTAGCTCCTGACGAAGGAGGCCACTCAAGACAGAAGGCTTTGCTGGCCCACGTAACCAGCACTGTGCAGCTTCCTTCCTGTCACACAAGGGAATGCATGCCAGGAGACCAGAAGCAGGAAGAGAGAGGCACCCTAACCCTACCACACTCCAGAAATTAGCTTAAAATGCTCAACCAGAGGGGCCTAGGAGCTGAGGGGAGGAGGAGTGATTTCCAGGCAGCCCCATCCGTCCCTCCTCCCTCTCTGCTGCTCAGACCCACTCCTCTGCACAGAGAGTAGAAATATGAACCCTCGATGCTTAGCACAGGGCACAGGGCAGGCCCCGGGCCCCACCGACACCTCCAGCTCCCCTCTGACAGGCCCGAGCGTTGAAATCAGTCACAGTGCTGGTAACCAACCCTGTGTTGCTATTTTTTCTTTTTCATAATTTGAAAAGTGGAAGTGGCTTGGGCTTCTCTCAACCTTCTCTCAACCAACCACAGCGTCTGGTTTTGGCTGGGAAGGTCTGACCTACTTCCCACTCCACAGCTCACTCTGGCTCTAGTTGTCAGCCAGCCTCTCAGCGAGGTCCGAGGTGGGACCTTTAGGAAGATGGGGTCTGGGGGTGGCTTCCTCCAGAAGCCGACCACAGACAAAGATTCTGGTGCAACAGTTCATTTGGGAGGTGGTCCTGGGAGATCCCAATGGAAGAGGAGCAAATGAGGCAGTGAGGCAGCGAGGGGAAGAAAGCCATCACAGGTATTAATGAACAAGTGACCCCTGTGAGCAAGTGGGGTTTCTCTGGGGGCTTCTGGAAGATTCTGAGGCACATAAAACAACAGATTCGCCTCAGCGGAGGGGTGAGCACTGTCATTGTTGCTGAAGGCTGCTCCCGGGATAGTCCCCAGCCCTCTGGCCTGCCCTGAACGGGGTCCATATATGCCAGGGACAGTTTCCAGGTGGAGAATCACAGGGGTGTGCAGTAGAAACCCCCAAATCTTGGTGGTTCATTTCCATTGGGGGACGGGGGCTCTGGAAATTGCAGACACTCATGGACCTGGAATCATGGAGCAGCCACCAACTTGAACACGGCTGGTGACCCAGCCAGAGTCCTGAACTGGCAATTAAAGGTCCAGCCAGGGTGGCACATCTCTTCCACTCACCACTCATTGGCCAGAGTTCCTCACATGGCCCCGCCTACCTGAGCCTGGATGGCAGTGAGCTGGCTGAACGAAGTATTACAGCTTCCCACAGACTCCAGCGATTGCAGGATAAAGCCCAAGCCCATGAGCATTTTGTGCATAAGACTTTCTGAGACCATCTCCTCCCCAGATCCATTCTTTGAAAAATCAGATGAACTGTCTCTCTTGGGCCCACATTCCTGCCTTTCACCTCTTGGTTCAGCTGAGAAGTGAGGGCCTCCTTCAGGAGTCATGCCCTCACCCCGGTCCCCACGTGGCCCATCTCATCCCTTTATGTTTATTGCTTAGTGTCCGTCTTCCCCTCCAAAGAGGAATGTCCCTAAGCTTTCCTGAAGCTGCGCACCTCTCTCCGGCTGGCCTCCACGCCGACACCCGCACTGTGCCTTGCCGCACCAGCTTGCACACGTGCCGGAGCCTTTGTGCTTGTGGGGCCTCCGTCTCCTGAGAACACTCCCTCCAGAGCCCCTGTGAGTCCCGTGCTCTCTGACTTGGTGCAGATGTGCATCCTTGTGTTGAAGACAGTGGTGGAGCCACTAAGTGGGAATTCAGGAACATGCACTGCCGAACCTTCAGTTGGAGAAGATGCTCTGCTCAGGAATTTATGGGAGCAAGAGGCAAGCTTCTACTGTGCCAACCCACCAAGATTTGGGGCTCATCCGTCAATGACCCTGGAGTTACCCTAACTTATAACTGAGCTTACTCACACTCAGGGGAGAAATGTTTGCAAGCCCATTTGTCCACACGTTGGAAACCATGTTCTTCAATCAGCTTTATCGGGGTTAATGGCGACCATTTGTTCTCCACCTGACACCAGCCTTTGTCTTTCGATTTATTTTGACTTTGGGTGAGGGAAGGGGGAAGAGGTTGTTTATTAAGACCCCCTAAAATCCCAACAATTATTAAGGCCTGAATAATACCACTGGTACTATTGATGAGGAGAAGGGAGGAACAGGTTGCAAACCTATCAAAGGACATTGATGTGACTGCACAGTTGTTTCCCAGAAAGAAAAAAAAAAAAGCAGATTGAACTATTTTTTAATGTCAAGAGCTAAGTAGCCTGGGGGAAAATGTAATATATTAGAAGCAATAAGCAACAGCCCTAGACAGAATGTCAATCCCTTTCAACATAACAGCATGGAGAGGGTCCTGGCATAACATTCCCACAATATTGTGATTTATAAGAAATATATATTTGGTTATTCAGATGACCAAAATGTATTTCTCGTATGTATGCGGTCTTCATCGACAATTCCTGGCTCACAGCCCCGAGACTCTTGGAGTTTAAGTGTTGAAAGTGAAAAAGGTGTCTCTCGTTATGTTAATGAAGTGACTTGGTAACCACCTAAGGATGGGGCCTGGTTACCAATGAAGCCAACTACTAGTACGTGATTATAGGGCTGTAACTTTTAGCCTCGCGCCCCCCCCCCCCCCCCCGCCCCACCACTTCAGGGGAGGGAGAGGGGCTGGATGTTGGTTCAATCACGAATGGCTAATGAGTTAGTCAGTCATGCCTATGAATTAAAGCTTCAATAAAAGCCCAAGAGGACAAGGCTTGGAGCGCTTCTGGGCTGAACACCTGGAGATGTGGAGAGTGTGCCACCCGGAGGGGGCATGGAGTCTCCACCACTCATCCCACATACCTTGCCCTATGCATTCTCTTCCATCCGGCTGCTCCTGGGTTATATCCTTTTATAATACCTCAGCGATCGAGTAAGTAACATGTTTCTTTGAGTTCTATGAGCCATTCTAGCAAATTAGTCGAACCCAAGGAGGGGGTTATGGGAACCTCTAATTTATAGCTAGTTGGTCAGAAGTACCAGGGATGCCCTAGCTCTCTGGTCGGCAAACCGCGGCTCTTTGGCCCCTTGAGTGTGGCTCTTCCACAAAATACCACGTGCGGACATGCACGTACAGTGCGATTGAAACTTCGTGGCCATGCGCAGAAGTCGGTATTTTGTGGAAGAGCCAAAGAGCCGCATGTGGCTCGCAAGCCGCGGTTTGCCGAGCCGCAGTTTGCCAACCACTGCCCTAGCTGGTTTGGTTCAGTGGATAGAGCATCAGCCTGTGGACCAAAGGGTCCTGGGTTCAATTCCAGTAAAGGGCACGTACCTTGGCTGCAGGCGGGGTCCTGGTTGAGGTGGGCTCATGCAGGACACAACCAATTGATGTGTTTCTCTCACTTCCACTCTCCCTAAAAATCAATGGAAAAATATCCTCAGGTGAGGATTAACTAACTAAAGAAGTACCAGGGACAACCTGGACTTGCAATTGCTTTCTGAGTTTGAGGGAATCATTGGTCAGAAAAGCATAGGTAACCTGGGCTTGTGGCTGTGCTCTAAAGTGTGTGTGTGTGTGTGTGTGTGTGTGTGTTGGGGTAGAGGGGGGCAATCTTGTGGGACTGAACCCTGAATCTATGGAATCTGATACTGTCTCCCAGAAGATGGTGTCAGAAAATTCTTGGACGCCATGCTGGTGTCTGAAAATTGTTTGTTGGTGGGGGACCACCTCCCAACCATCCCAGTGGAATTGGGTCCAGGAACCCAATTTAATTTCTCACTTCCCAACTAGTACTTTCACAGAGTTAACATTCCCCTGTCACCTTAAACAGAGTAATGGCTATGCATTTTTAGGGACTGGAGCTTCTGACTTGAAAGCCTTTCCCTAAACTTGTTTCAATCTGTCTTTGACTCAGAAATACTCCAATTACATTTCCGTAGCAGCTGTGTTAATTAATGAGGATGCTCAGACTTAACGAAAGAGGGAATTAGTAAGCCATTCCCTGGCCCTTCTATAAAAAGGAAGAGAGCTAACAGGCACTGATGGCTTGACATGGGGATCTCACCTCCTTGGGAGCTTTGAACCTGCAGTCCTGTCCTGAAACATTACCCCAGAGGCTGCTCCAAGCACCTGGATGTTTGATCTTTCTCCTGTAGGGAGGGCCATTGTTGGGAGCTGATATAGGGTTAAGCCTCCGACTGACCTGTGGGCAAAGTCACAAACAATTCCCAGCTTAGAGGGCACAGTCCTTTAGCATAATTAGGCTTGACCTTATAACACTCCCTAGATCTTATCTGGGAAGCTAATAGGCTGAGGAAGTGCAGGAAGTATAACCATGGTGTAAACAAGTGAAACTCACAAGAACAGTGTAACTTTGGTAACCACTACCTTGTTTACCTCTCACTATAAAATAAAGGCTCAGCTGGCCTTGGCATCTCTCTCTGTGGCCTCAGCCAGGCACAGGGGAGATCCACGGAGACTAAGGAAAGCTAGAGAGTTCGGTCCACACCTTTGGGAACCCCTGGACCGCTGGGGCTGGACCCCAGCAGGCCATATGTACTCAGATTTCTCAACTGAATTCCTAGAAAACAGCCTTGAAGCGGCATGAAGCTTGGGCCCATGATTAGTAAAAACCAACCACATTGCCCAGAGACGTCATGGTTGCATTATCACGTAATGTGTATTGTTGGCTTATTATGTCACCAGTGTCCCGATGCACAGATCTGTGCACATTGAAGGGAAATGAATTAGAAGAAATACTTTCATATCGCTATTTGCGTCTTGCTAATGAGAAGAAAATAGGATTCCACCGAGTCTCCTATCTACCTACTCCAGGACTTCTGTGAGGATCAAATGAGATGAGGCACGGGAAAACGTGTCACAAACATTTGGTTAAACTGTAAAATGTTTTCACCTGGCTATAAAGCAAGTCAGGTTCCTGGGCTGAAGAAACTCCAAGGAGGCTAGTTGCCTGGGAGAGGAAGCCAGGTGTTGCTACGTGACATCATTACCCGGCACCCACAGCGACTGTTTCTGGGCTGGGCTGTGGGTTGCATTTTGTGCCCTGGGGTCTAGGCAGCATCGGCTGCGATTTGGTGGGGTGTCGCTCTGGGGTGGCAGCAGGGCCTGTGTCCCACTTGGGGGAAGCCGAGTGTTGGTTTGTCAGTGCCAGGTCCGTGGTGCCCATCTATTTTTAAATGGCCAGTGCGTGTCGTGGCAGCTCCTGCGTTGAGCATCTGCCCCCTGGTAGCCAGTGCATGTCATAGCTACCAGTTGGATGGACACAGCCTTTTATATAGAGATGGTACAGTTTATTATTTTAAACTAGAGGCCCGGTGCACGAAATTTCGTGCACGGGGGTGGTCCCTCAGCCTGGCCTGTGCCCTCTTGCAGTCCAGGACCCCTCGCTCCTTATCGCCCACCTGCAGCAGAGGCAGGAAAGGCTCCCGCCACCACCGCTGCACTCGCCAGCCGTGAGCCTGGCTTCTGGCTGAGCAGTGCTCCCCCTGTGGGAGTGCACTGATCACCAGGGAGCAGCTCCTGCGTTGAGCATCTGCCCCCTAATGGTCAGTGCACCTCATAGCAACTGGTTGTTCCGCCGTTTGGTTGATTTGCATATTAGGGTTTTATTATGAGGATGGTTTTTATTTATTTGTTAACTCCCTTACAAGAATTAAAACCCTCTGAGTATGAGTGTAAAGTAAGTATTCATAATATGTTTCTGGAATGAATAAATGAGTGATCTGCTTATCATTCAAAGTCAAAGCAATTTAAAGAAAAATGTCTGAATTAAAAAACACATTGTTAAGGTGAAATATTGGGGACAGCTTAAGTGTTCATAAGTAGGAGAATGGTTATATTAGTTATGGTATAGCCATGTTGTGGATTATGTGATCATTTAGAATGTGTTAGGCTGAATGTAATAGAAAATCTAAATGAGACTGGCTGAAGGGGCTACTGGAGGCAATTGCTTATAATCCTGGACAATTCATAGAACTAAGAGCCTCAGGGTGGGTTTGGTTCAGGGACTTGATATTAACAAAGACAATGTTTCTTTTGATGTGGCCTGTCTCCTGTGGCAGCAGCTAGAAACAAAAGCTGGCTCCCAACCCCATGATCACAAAATGGCTTCCAAAACTCCAGCAGATACATGACTCCTCAGTCATAGTCAGAGTTCCTCTCTTAGAGGCCCCATAAACTCTTGCCTCTCACTGGCTTAAATTAAGTCATGTGCCCAACCCTGACCTAAGAATTGTAGCTAGGAGATTGGGTTAATTTGGGTCTATGCCACATGCCCACTCTTAGAGCTGGGTGTACACTCAGTTTTTGTCAAGATACATGAGCTTCCTGGCTGGTGTGGCTCAGTGGATTGAGCATTGTCCCATGCACCAAGAGGTTGCTGGTTTGATTCCCAGTCTGGGCGCATGCCGGGATTGCAGGTTTGATCCCCAGTATGGGGATGTTTAGCAGCATCTCTGGCCTCTACCCACCAGATGCCAGTAGCACCCCTCTTCCAGTTGCACCAACCCAAAATATCTCCAGACATTGCCAAGTGTTTCCTGGGGAAAAATTGGTCCCCTCCCTGAATTAAGAACCACAGCCTTATCCAGTGCCTGGTTGATGCAGAGATACAGGGGCCCAGCCCCAGGCTCAATTTGGATCATCTCTATGGTCATCTTAGCTGTAGAGCTCCACGTAGGTTTGGCTGAGGCATTCACTGCAATTGCATCATAGTTCCATTTCTCACTCCACCCAATCCTGCTTCTCGAACCCGTTTATAGGTGTTTTAAGGAGCACTACCCAATAAACATTCTATCTGCAAATCTCCCTCCCAGAGTCTGTTCCTTGTCAATATAAGACCAAGGTTACACTCAGGGGGTAAGTGACTTTATCGAAGGTCTGACAGCAGATGAAATGTGGAGCTAAGACTGTAACCTGTCTCTTGACACCAAAAATGGTGCTCATAAGCTTTAAACTTCACGGTCTTCTTACTATTGGGCTCTGCTGACACTACAACTCAGTGTGCTCTGACTTTCCCATTCCTACGCCTACTCTACGTGTGTTTCTATAATTGAAGGAGAAGAAAAATGCATAGAATGTGAAACCTAATGGCATGAATTCAATTCCTTTCTCTTTATGGCTCCTAAGCTACAAACCTTATAGATGTGCTTGTCTGCAGACTCTTTTAACCGGTTGACAAGCAGCAAGTCCAGACATGGAAACATTTAAATTATAAGTGCTTTAACACAGCTGCATTTCAGTTCAGAAAACTTGTTTCTTTGCATAAAAATATGGACGTGAGCCCTAGCAGTTGTGGCTCAGTTGGTTGGGCATCATCTCTTGCATCATCTTGCTGATTCAATTCCCGGTCAGGGTACATGCCCAGCTGTGGGTTCGGTCCCTGGTGGGGGTCATGCAGGACCACTGATGTTCTGCTCTTACAAGCATAGTTCTCTCTCTCTCTCTCTCTCTCTCTCTCCTTTTCCCTTCCTCTCTCTCTAAAAATCAACACAAAATCTTAAAAATAAAAAGGATGTGAGATAAAAGGCCCACATAACGATCATGGTTGGGATAAGGTCATTCTTCCCTGTCATGGTCCCTTTCTAACAACATGGGACAGTTAGGGAAGTTAAAGTGTCATGATCTGGTGTGAGAGTTCATACCATAATAATAATTATTAATAATAACACACTATTATAATTATTGTATAACATTAATTAAGCCACTGCTATATGCCAGGTACTATGTGCTTTATAAACATAATTATGTATTTTATATTATACATTATTAATATATTATATACTACTAGAGGCCTGCTGCATAAAATTCATGCATGGGGGGATCCCCTCAGCTCAGCCTGCACCTCTCCAATCCAGGACCCCCTCAGGGATCGGGCCTAAACCAGTAACCGGACATCCCTCTCACAATCCTAGACTGCTGGCTCCTCATTGCTCACCTGCCTGCCTGCCTGGTCGCCCCTAACTGCCCCCCCACTGCTGGCCAGGTCACCCCCAACAGCCCCCTCCCTGCTGGCCTGGTCAC
This sequence comes from Myotis daubentonii, assembly GCF_963259705.1. Lineage (NCBI taxonomy): Eukaryota > Metazoa > Chordata > Mammalia > Chiroptera > Vespertilionidae > Myotis > Myotis daubentonii. The sequence continues at coordinate 68,930,441 of NC_081847.1, read as the reverse complement.
CCCCAACTGCCCCCCTCTGCCAGCCTGGTCGCCCCCAACTGCCCCCCCTGCCAGCCTAATTGCCCCCAACTCCTCACCCCCAGCTGGCCTGGTAGCCCCCAACTGCATCCCTCCCCCCTGGCCTGGTCACCTCTTACTGCCCTCCTGCCAGCCTGGTCACCCCCAATTGCCTCCCTGCTGACCTGGTTGTAGGCAGCCATCTTGTGAGGGCGTGAGGGTTAATTTGCATATCACCGCTTTATTATATAGGCTATTACATTAGCATGTATTTTACATATAAAATATAACAGTTATATATAATATAACGTTATATATCATATAGCTCTGAGAGAGTACTGTTTTGCCCACTTACCGATGAGGAACCTCAGGCACAGAGAAGTTAAGTAACTTGGTTAAAATCACACAGCTTGTAAATGGCAGAGCCACAGCAGCCTGCAAGACTGTTACTAATTTTCAGGAACTATGGTTCTAACTTGGAGCACATTTATCCAATTGAATCAATTTATTAGAAAGAGATTTGAAAAATCTGTCTTCCTCCCTTCCTTCCAGTATATAGTAGGTCCTCAAAAAATAATTGAATGTAAAAAAAAAGTATAGTCTTTGTTTTAAACTCGTCTTTTTAAGCTGATCAATTAGGTTCAATTAAGGAACATGTATAAATGCTGGAAATGTACTGCTGTCCATTGTATCTTTTTTTTTTTTTAAAGAGTCATCTTTTTAAAAAATATATAATTTTATTGATTTCAGAGAGGAGGGGAGAGGATGAGAGAAATAGAAACATCAATGATGAGAGAATCATTGATCAGCTGCCTCCTGCGTGCCCCCCACTGGGCGTGTGCCCTTAACTGGAATCGAACCCAGGACCCTTCAGTGTACAGGCTGACGCTCTATCCACTGAGCCAAACCAGCTAGGGTTGTCCATTGTATCTTAAAGGAAAATCATGGCTTGATATATTTTCAAGCATTGAAACTGGAAGCTCTCTTGTCATGCGTAAGTACATTATTCAATCTCTGATCCTCCAAGGCTCCCTCTTTTTTCTCCAGGAGAGCATTATACGCAAAAAGTGTGGGAGTTGTTGGAGGAGTGTTTCGAGAACTGGAACTGCGTCTGTCACTCATCTTGGTGCTAAGAAACCCTGCCGGGTTTTGTATTGGTTTGTTTTTGCTTTGCCACTGACAAGCAGGCTCTGATCAGGCGAACTTCCTGTAGAATAATTCACAGAAAAGTTATTTATGCTTCTTAATCTTCCTGATCTGAAATTAGCAGCTTAGGGTAAAGGAAGAGTGTTGAGGAAGTGGAACATAGAAAAAAAAAGAAGAAAAAAAGATCAGGGCGATAACCAACCGAGATGTCCTTTATAAGAAGAAGCTGTTTGAAATCATAGGCTGAGGAGGATATTGTGTTTGCTGTCTCCCATTTTAAGAAAGAAACTAACTCTTGGTTCCAAGATTGAAAACTTCCTCCCTCCCTTTTAGGTTTTTTTCAAGAAGTTTAGCTGAGTGGCCTGGAGTCAGGTCGCCTGGGTCCAAATCTTGCTTCTGCCACTTCCTAATTGGATATCCTTGAGCCTCAGTTTAACTGTAAAGAGCTCACTGAATTAATACATGCAAAGGGCTTGGAAAAGTGCCTGGCTCTTACTACACATCTGTACATGTTATGTAATAATAACATGATAATGCTAGTAATACATAATAATAATTTTATATTATTGTTTTAAAGGGAAACTTTGATTCAATTCATCAAATATTAGTTTAGTCCTTCCTCGCTGCCCAGACTTGCTTTTGGTTGGAGGAAACTCAGTTGTGAATAACATCAGGCTACACAATGTGTTCGGGATCAAATTTGCTGGAGCAGCCATTTTCATTTGAGCTGTATGCTGGCCTAGGAGAGAAAGTAGAAAGTGTGTGTGTGTGTGTGTGAGTGTGTGTGTGTGTGTGTGTGTGTGTAGGCAGGTGGTGGTGGTGAAGACTTCTAACAGTCAAATGAGCCTATGATATTCTAAATAGGGATGTGTCATTTGCCATAGAAACATAGTTCCTTTGAAATGGAAAATGTGGCAGCTTCCAAATTCACTACTTAATTGGGTTGAAGTGTTCCTCAAAAATTCTTGTCTATTGAGAACCTTCGAAACATGACCTTCTTTGTAAATAGGGACTTTGCAGATGTAATCAAGTTAAAATGAGGCCATCCTGGATTAGGGTGGGCCCTAAACACAAGTCGACCCGTGTGTTTATCAGAAGAGAGAAATGTGGGCAGAGAGGCACAGACACATAGGGAACTGGCCATGTGAGGATGGAGGCAAAGATGGGAGTGATGCCTCTACAAGCCAAGGAACAGGGTCACCAGCACCAGCCAGAAACTAGTAGTGACAAGGAAGGTTTCTTCCCTAGAGCCTTTGGAGGGAGTGTAGCCCTGCCGACACCTTGATTTCAGTCTCCTAGCCTCCAGAATGGTGAAAGGATGAATTTCTGTTGTTTAAGGCCGCCAAGTTTGTGGTAATTTGTCATTGCAGCCCTAGGAAACTCACACTCACAATGAGAGAAATGAACATTAAAATCACACTGGCACGCCTTTTTTAACCTGCCAATGTGATGAAGATCAAAAAGTCTGATAGCACACTAAGTCAGCAAGTGTGTTGGGAAATGTATTGCTTTCATTTATTGCTGGTGGGAACATATATAAACTGGTACAGTTTCTTTGGAGTTGATTTGGCAATTTGTATCAAAATTACAAATGCACATACCTTATGGCCCAGCAATTCTACTTCCAGAATGTATCCTATATGTGAGAAGTAAGCATGGGAAATTACACAAAGGTAGGTTATGCACTGCAGTATTATTTGTAATCACGAATGTTCGTCATCGAGTGGCGGTCAAGCAAACGATAGCACACCTATATCAGGAGTCAGCAAGCTCTTTCTGTAAAGGGCTAGATAGTAAATATCTAGGCTTTGCAGGTCAAAAAGCCTCTGGTGAAACCACTCAACTCTGAAGCTGTAGCAGTCATACGCAATTTATAAACAAATGGGTGTGACTGTGTTTCAATAAAACTTTATGTATAAAAAACAGGCAATGGCCAGATTTGGCTATGGGCCTTAGTTTGCCAACCCCTGACCTATATAATGGAACTGTGGGAGCTGAAGATTGACACAGCTTTCTATGTCTTGCTATACAATGACTTCCAAGATTAAGTGAAGAAAACAAAGTTCAGAACCATATGGATCGGTAAGAAAAAAAGTACTTGTATAAAAGGAATTTATTTGTATATTCATGGACACTCTCTATAAGGATCCATAAGAAATTGGACCCACTGCTGGGTTCAGGGACAGGAAACTGGCTCAAAGATGAGGCAGGAGAGATTTTTTTTGTACCTTTTGAATTCTGAATCATCATAAATGACCTATTCAGAAAACTAAATAAAAATTTAAAGTGAGCACATTTTGTTCACTACCACAAACATATCCGTTGCATAGTAGTCAGCTAATGATGGTTTTTATTTTTAAATGGTTGGGGGAAAATCTGAAGAAGAATTTTTTTTGACACATGAAAATTATAAAAAGTTCAAGTTTCAATGGCCATGAGTAAAGTGAATCAAAAGTCAGCCACGTTCACTCATTTATGCTTTGTCTATGGCTACTTTGGGCCGACAATGGCAGAGTTGAGTCATTGAGGCAGAGGGCCCACAGAGCCTAAAATATTTACTCTCTGGCTCTTTACATAAACAGTTTGTAGATCCCTGTTCTAGATTTAAAAACAAAGCAGTGTTTTGCATGCTTGTGGAAATAGAAAGTTTTTATGTAATATTAAATGACTATCCCATGAGGTCTTTAAAAAAATTAAATGGCTAATAAGAATTTGCAAGTAAATGAGAAATCTTTTTCTTATAGAATGTTAGAAATGCCAGGGCCTCTTAAACTTAAATGAGACCTTCCCCACACCTGACTGGGACTCCCATTCTCTGAGCTGGAGAAGTCATCAGAATGAAAAAGCATATCAACCCTCTTTTCTTTATCTTACCAAAAATTCAAAATACTGGACGTTAGCAAGAAACCCCAAGATGACCCAGAATTTCTTTTAACATTTACTACGAATGAATAAAAGCTTTTTGTTTTTATTGTTTTGATGATGGGAAGAGCATTTTTATTATCAATAAAATAAATATAAAAGGATACCCAACCCTCTGAAAGTTTAGTGCTTGGTTTATGAGATAAAACAAACCCCTATAAAAAGTTAGGTAATAATAGGACAGTCAATAGTTGTGTTTTTCAACCTTTTGGACAATGAACTATGATAAAATACATTTTCTACTGTGACCTAGTATACACGTGGGTACACATACACTGAGTGGCCAGATTATTATGACCACCTGACGTTTGTAGGCAAATTAGCTATAATTTCACGCTGAACTTGCTAGAGGGCCAGACCATTATAAATAGGGGAGCAGGTTGTTTACCACGACATTAGAAGTGATTTTTTTTCTGAAGATATGGGTAAACAACAACCTTTGAACGTGGGATATATATATATATACATATATATACCGGTTTCAATATATGTCATTTAGTGCATTCTGATATTTTCTATTGTGTTCCATTATTTCTGTTCCATTTTGGTCTAGACTAGTCCAAATGTAAATAAAAGAGTGATCATAAGCCAGAGAATTGCCGAAACCGGTTTGGCTCAGTGGATAGAGCGTCGGCCTGTGGACTCAAGGGTCCCGGGTTCGATTCCGGTCAAGGGCATGTACCTGGGTTGTGGGCACATCCCCAGTAGGAGATGTGCAGGAGGCAGCTGATCGATGTTTCTCTCTCATCGATGTTTCTAGCTCTCTATCTCTCTCCCTTCCTCTCTGTAAAAAATCAATAAAATATATTAAAAAAAAAATAAGCCAGAGAATTAATTTTACAACCTACGAATGGATTGAAACTTGAGGTTTGACAAACACTGGTCTACACTTATTAGGATCATGGTCAAGAAGAATGGCACAAGGAAATTGTTTAAATAAAGTATGTACAGTAAGACCACATAATCATTAAAGTAAATGTGGTTGCGAACACGTCAGTGGGCACCAGCGCCAATCTGCTCTCATGGGTAAGTTCACAGAGAAATGTGAATGGGTAACAACAGAAAATGGTATTGAAACGGTAGCAATCAGCAATTTTGCATAGGAAGCTTTGGGAGATGTTTACTGTAGTCTGCCTGAAATTGGCACAAAATTGAACAAACAAGATGAGTCGGGTGCTTTGGAAAGTGTGAAGCTGCTGGTGAACTCTATTCTGGCCCATCAGGAGAAGTTATGAAAGTAACGAAGCTCTTGCAGAAAATCCAGAACTTGCAGAACTTGTCAACGGATCTTGTTCTGAAGATGGTTGGCTGATCAAGATGACGCTGAGTAACCCTTCAGAAATAAATGAACCAATGAGTGAAGAAGCATGAGGAGTACATAAACCCTTTTGAGGAGTGAAAATGGAACCTCCCTAATAGTATGAAACAAATAAAAAATGTGCTTCAGGTCTATGTGCTGATGCAGAAATTTGTCCCCAAAATATATTTGCAAATTTAAAAAACAGATTGCAAATAGTATTAGGTAGAGTCTTTTGGTTGTAGGTGACCCCCCTTCCCCCCCCCCCCCACACACACCCTATCCCACCTTCTCATGGCTTCAGCAAAAAGGAAATGATTGGCTATTCTTGAGTCACAGGTCCTTCACCTGGAATCAAAGGACTGAAGATGGGTGAGAGACACTTGACACACAAAAAATTAAGGATAGTACTACCCAGAGAAGGGGGAAACTGGTGCTATCTAATATACAGTGTAAATATGCATAATATGATCTAAATGATGTGTAAAATAATAAAGGCAAAAATATCGGTACCTATAGGTATATATATATTTGTTTTGTCAAAAATACTAGTACATATAAAAAGGGCAGGCATGCCAGAGCTTTCACCTATATGACTTGTGCTGTTTACCACGAATGTTTTGCTTTTAAAACCAATAAAAACAGTGAAAATATTTCCATCTAAAGAAAAGAAGCAATATCTAGAAAAGGTAACTCTAGAAAGGCAGAAAGTAGATTCATGGCTGCCTGGGGCTGGGGATGGAAACAGGTATTAAAGTAACTTGATGAGGGTGTCTTACTGGGATGACAGAAAAACAACATTATATTTTAAAAATTACTAAAAATCATATTGTACACTTAAAAGGGGTGAGTTTTATGGCATGTAATTTATATCGCAATAAAACTGTCTGGAAAAAAAAGAAAAAGGGGAAGAAAGAAGGAGAGGAAGCAGAAGGAACGAGGAGGAGGAGGAAGATTCAGAGGCCAGCTAGTCAGTCTGCAGGATTTAGGACTCAGCTTTTAAAACCCATGTGCATTTGCCCAACTCCAATCTTCCAGCCGTTCCCACTCCACGGTTTCTCAAAGATTACTGACAGCATTTCCTCAATCACATCTGCAAATTATTTCAGTACCTTGGAATGTAATTCATCAGGTTTAAGAACTTTTTGACAAGGTGAATATGGTAATCAAGTCCAAAAGTTGAATGTTTTCCTGGGGCCTCATGAACCTCTCCCCTTCGTGTTTGCGTCTCCTCTGATGACTTCTCCTTTAGTCTGTGTTTACATTTTGTGATTTCTTAAAAGCGAGTTCCTAGGCAACAGAAGGAGCTGGGGTAGTTGTGCACAGTGTGCTAGGAATTGGGAAGCTGGGCTCCTGGTGTGACCCGGCCCAAATTCACCATATGACTGTAGTTGATGTTTGTAGTTTAGTCAACCTAGCAACTCTTCCTCCTTCTTCTGGAAACTGCACTCCAGGTTTTCTTGGGGGAATTTCCCCTCCCCAACTCTCTGTGATGTTGGTGGGACTGACCCCCGCCCTCAGGCTCTGGGAATAAGCAAGTGACTCAGGTCTGCCAGGACACCAGCACAGCTCATGCCTGGCCCCAGTGATTGGCTGAGATGGGCAAGGTGACCCAAGGAAGCCCAGTGAAAGTCAGTTCTGGGATGTTTACTAGAAAGACTGGAAAAGAAGTGTTCTCTCTCTACTATGATGTGACGGGATAGAGGGTTGTATCGGCTGTGGACCACTGTATGGAGAAGGTCTAAGTAAGTATGAAACAAGCACAAGAGAAATGGACCAAGAGCTGAGGAGAGAGTCCTGATCTCACTGCCTGAGCTTCTGGATCCATCCGTACCTGAAGCCATGACTACCTGTGACCTTTGTAATCAGGCAGGACTGTGAATTTTTTTATAAGCCAATTTGATTTGGGGATCTGCTGTGAAGACTCCTGACTAATACAGTGTCCTTGGGTGAGTTATTTCATCTGTTGTTGTCTCAGTTTTCTTATTTGGGGGGGAAAAAAAGGCTGATAATGAGATATGGCAAGAATGAAACAATTTATCGAAAAGAACTGGAAGAATTTAAAGATTATACCAATTTATACTATTGTCAATAATGTATGAGAAGGCCTGGCCAGTGTGGCTCATCGGTTGAGCATCAACCTATGAACCAGGAGGTCACAGTTTGATTCCCAGTCAGGCCATATGCCCAGGTTGCGAGCTTGATCCCCAGTGTGGGTCATGCAGGAGGCAGCCAAGCAATGATTCTCTCTCATCATTGATGTTTCTCTCTCTCTCTCTCTCTCTCTCTCTCTCTCTCTCTCTCTCTCTCTCTCTTTCTCTCTTTCTCTCTCTTTCCCTCTCCCTCCCTCTCTGAAATCAATAGGAATATATTTTTAAAAAAATATATGAGAAGCCCTAACCGGTTTGGCTCAGTGGATAGAGCATCGGTCTGCGGACTGAAAGGTCCCAGGTTCGATTCCGGCCAAGGGCATGTACCTTGGTTGCGGGCACATCTCTAATAGGAGGTGTGCAGGAGGCAGCTGATCGATGTTTCTCTCTCATCTATGTTTCTAACTCTCTATCCCTCTCCTTTCCTCTCTGTGAAAAATCAATAAAATATATTAAAAAAAATATATGAGAATACCTAGTTACTTCCTTTTTTGGCCTTTTTTCACATTAACAGAACTCCAATTTCTATTCCAGTATATTATAGCCACTTAGAATAAAAGTTATATTTCCCTGCTTCCTTTGCAGCTCAGTATAGTCATATGACTAAGGCCTAGCCAATAAGATGTAAATGGAAGTGAGTGCGACTTCCAGGAAGTGAGGGGGGGCATCCATGCTTCCTGCTGCCTGGGATGCAGATATTATAAATGGTGGTCCAGCCATTACTGCGAGACATGTGACTTTAAGAATGCTGGCGAAGCAACTAAATGGACAGGAACCAGGAAAATGGACCCACCATACCAGCCCTGGACAGCTGACCTGCAGACTTCTTTTACACCATAAAAGAAATAAACTTCTATCTCACTTAAGCCACCCATTTGTCACGTCTGTTACTTGTAGCCACCTGAGTCCAATTGACAGAGCCATTTCCCCCACACCCTCAGCAACTCTGTGTATTATAAATCATTTTTTCATTTTGCCAGTCTGATCGTTGAAAAACTAATGCCACTTTATAGCTTTAAATTCATTTCTCATAAGAGTTGATCTTATTTTTATGTGTCGATGAGCCATTTGTCCCTATTTTGTCTATGAGTTGTCTGCTCTCATTTATTTTCTTGACTTCAGTCTCAGGCTGCCTCTTCCCTATGGTTGTAAGATGCTGCCAGCAGCTGCTGGCTTCTTTCCCGTCTTCTCAGCAACCTCAACAGGGAGAACACCACTTTCCTGGATGATCCAACAAAAGTTTAGGATTGTCAAGAGAATGAGAACAAGCTACAGACTGGGAGGAAACATTTGCAAAAGACGTATCTGATAACAGTCTTATCCAAGTCATAAAAACAAACAAACTCAGCAATAAGAAAACCAATAACCAAATTAAAAAATGAGCAAAAGATCTGAAAAGATACCTCAACAAAGAAGATATACAGATGACAAGTAAGCAGTTGAAAATATGCTTTACATCATATCATTAGGGAAATGCAAACTAAAACTATCAGTAAATACCACTATACACCTATTGGAATAGCTAAAATCTAAAACACCAATGATACCAAATGCTGACAAGGATGTGTAGCAACAGGAACTCTCATTCATTGCTGGTGAGAATGCAAAATGGTACAACTACTTTGGAAGAGAGTTTGGCAATTTCTTACAAAACTAAACACACTCTTACCAAACTTGGAAGCAACCAAGATATTGTTCAGTAGGTGAGTGGATCAGTAACCTGTGGTATGTTTATACAGTGGAATATTATTCAGTGGTAAAATGAAAGTGTTACCAAGTCACAACAAGGCAGGTAGAAACCTTAAATTCATATTGCTAAGTGAAAACAGTTAACTGAGAAAGGCTGCATTCTGTATTTACCAAGTACATGGCATATTGGGAAAGATAGAACTATGGAGACAGTAGAAAGATAGGAGTTGCCAGGGACTAGGGTGAAAGGGATGAATAGTTGGAGCCTGGGATTTTTAGGGCAGTGAAATGATTCTGTATGTACTATTGTGATGGATACAGGTCATCACATTTTTTTAAAAAAATATTTTGTATTGATTTTTTACAGAGAGGAAGGGAGAGGAATAGAGAGTTAGAAACATCGATGAGAGAGAAACATCAATCAGCTGCCTCCTGCACACCCCCTACCGGGGATGTGCCCGCAACCAAGGTACATGCCCTTGACTGGGATCGAACCTGGGACCCTTCAGTCTGCAGGCCGACGCTCTATCCACTGAGCCAAAAACAGTCAGGGCCACATTTTTGTCCAAACCTACGGAATGTATACTACCAAGACTGAACCCTAACGTCACCTATGGACTTTGTTTGATAATGATGTGTTTATGTGGGTTCATCAATTATAACATTCTGGTGGGAGATGTTTGTTGATGGTGAGAGAAGTGTATGTGTGTGTGTGTGTGTGTGTGTTGGGAAGTGGGGGTTAATATGGGAACTCTGTACTTTCCACTCAATTTTGCTGAGAATCTAAAACTGCTTTAAAAAAATAGTCTATTAAAAAAAGGAAGGGGTATTGGTCCTGGATCAACTTGGGTCAGTGTCTCTCTGGTCCAGTGATTGTAGTTAGGGGAATTGAACATGTTCATTGATCAGGCCCAGGGGCAGGCCCATCTCTGGAGCCTTGAGTAGAATCAGCCCTCCAAAAGCACATGACATGGGGTGAAGAGGGATAGAACTCTAGGAAAAAAAAAGTGCTTGTTAGAGAAGAGGAAAATGGATATTGGTAGGTTAAATCAATAGATTTTGACTATTCTGGCCCTGACTGGTGTTCTAAGTGGTTAGAGCATTGGTCTGCACACCGAAGGGTTTCAGGTTCAATTCCTGATCAAGAGCATATACCTGGGTTGCAGATTGGATCCCTGGCCCTGAATTAAGGCAAATGTGGGCGGCAATCGACCTATCTCTCTCACATCGATGTTTCTATCTTTTTCTCTTTCCCCCTCCCTCCCTCCTTCTACTTTCTCCAAAAATCAATGGAAAAAATATTCCCAGGTGAGAATTAACAACAACAACAGAAGAATAAACTTTGACTATTCTGGACAAAGAGGAGAATCAAATTCTGTAATCAGGCAGAGCAGTAAGTTCAGCGGCCTAGAGGTGATCAAAGAGATGGAGTCTGTGACACATCCTCTTTTAGGTGTCTAATGAACTCCCTTTCACATCAATGCTTTATTAATTTATTGAGCATCAAATATGGGCCAAATCTTGTGCTTGGAGCTGAAGAGAATATTGTAAATAATAACTCAGTGGGCACGTCCATTAATTTTTAAAGACTTCATGTTTATTCAATGAACATTTAGAAGACCATACAAGTTTCACCACTCTAAAATTAAATTACATATGGCCTAATTAGAATATTTATAATCCTTCTAAATCATTGCAATTTCAGGGTGCGAGAATTGGAAGATTCAGAGGAAGCCAGAGAAGTCACCTGACACTCCATGACCCCCGGGCTCCCAGGACCAATGGTAACTTTTGGCCTTGACTAACTAGAGTGACCACTTAAAGGGAAGAGAGTGCTCACCAAGAGGTGTCCATGGTTACTCTTGAGTAACTGGACCCCAGACTGTGTGCGTCAATCTGGAGATTTTGTAATTGTTCAAAAGAGTGAAACACAAACCATAAATTGCTTATTATATAGCCTTCAAAAAATTGTTTTTACATAGCCTTCTAAAGCCAATAAAACCAACTTTTTAATACAATGCACAAAACGAAATACAAACTCCTTTTATTTTGAATTTTAGTCTCTGGACACTTTTGAAGTGGTTTTATTAGTTTTCTAAGCTTTTCTTCAATAAGCCTGCATTGCTCCATTCCTGTTTGTGATAAAAAGAAGTTAACATCAATTTCTCTGCTCCCTCCACTCCACATTGTTCCTGTTTCTATACTAAAGAGGTATGTACCTGAATTAGATGCAGACAAAGCACATCATTAACCCTTTCCATCAATCTGCATTTATTAGGCACTTAGTGTGGATGTGGTTCTGTGGAAAACATGAAAGAATTGGATGCTATAGGCTGTCCATTAAGGAATGAAGACTCAATCTTTATTTATTTATTTATTTGATCCTCACTGAAGGATATATATTTTATTGATTTTTAAAAATATATATTTTTAAATTAATTTCAGAGAGGAAGGGAGAGGGAGGGAGAGATAGAAACATCAATGATGAGAGGGAATCCTGATTGGATGCCTCCTGCATGCCCTCTACTGGAGATCGAGCCCACAACCCTGGCATATGACCTGACCAGGAATCAAACGTGACCTCCTGGTTCATAGGTTGACACTCAACCACTGAGCCAAACCACCCAGGCATTCTATTGATTTTTTTTTTTTAATATATTTTATTGATTTTTTACAGAGAGGAAGGGAGAGAGATAGTTAGAAACATCGATGAGAGAGAAACATCGATCGGCTGCCTCCTGCACATCTCCTACTGGGGATGTGCCCGCAACCCAGGTACATGCCCTTGACCGGAATCGAACCTGGGACCTTTCAGTCCGCAAGCCGACGCTCTATCCACTGAGCCAAACCGGTTTCGGCCTATTGATTTTTTAGAAAGAGTGGAATGGAGGGAAAGACAAAAAGATCAACATGAGAGAGACACGTTGATTGGTTGCCTTCCATATAAGCCCCAGGGCCCGGATTGAACCTGCAACCCAGGCAGGTGTCCCTGACCGGGAATTGAACCTGAGACCCTTAGGTTCACAGGCTGACGCTCTAACCATAGAGCAAACGAGCCAGGACAAGACTCAATCTTTAGCTGTGTAATCTTAAACTAGTTATTTAACATCTCTGAGCTTCAGTTTCCTGACCTATAAAATAAGGATGAAATATTACTTTTGCAAAGGTCTTGTTTACTCATTTATTTGACAAATATGGTTTGAATTTCTGCTCTGTGCCCCATACTCCTTGGAAAGTAGGGGCATAGAATAGTGCAGGGAGTTGTAGAGGGTTTTTGGTGGGGATGGGAGGGAGGTTGCAAGTAGGAAGTATTTCAGGTGAGCATTTCTGGTATATTACCTACAGAGAGCTCAGAAGAAAAGGATGTGAACCTCCTAAGGCCAATCTATTAGTTGTCTACTGCTATGTAATACATCGCCTCCAAATTTAGTGGCTTAAAGCCATAAACATTTATCTCACAGTTTCTGTGGGTTAGGAATCCAGGGGGTTTGGGCTGGGTGGTTCTGGCTCAGGCTCTCATCTGCTTGCAGCCACCTGAAGGCTCAGTGAGGGCTGGAGGATGGGTTTCTGAGCTTGCTCACACGGTGGTGACAGGAAGTTTCTGTCCCTCACCACAGGGCCCCTCCGCTGGGCTGCTCATGACGTGGCAGCTGGCTTCCCCTCTAGGCAAGTGGTTTAAGCAAGAGAAAGAGAGAGAAACCAAGACAGAAGCTTCAGTCGTTTAGAACTAATCTCAAAAGTGATAATGTATCATCTCCTGCCAAATTCTCTTGGTCATGCAGACCACCCTGGTTCCATGTGGGACGGGGCGGCCGGGGTTGGAGGGGTGGGGGCGTTGCCGCTGTACAAGGGTGTGATGAACAGACGCCATTTTGGAGTCTGGCTACCAAAGCCCTCTACAGTTTTTTGTGATTTCTCATTTTAAATCAATATCCACCTTTTCACTTACATTTGTACTTATAATTTTGTACTTTTTGAAAAGGAGACTCCCCTGGCTTGTATAAATTTCAGGTCCTGCTAAACCTGGACTCACGTCTGGCCCTAAAACAAGTCTCCTTTTCAGGACACTGGGAGTGTTAGAGATTTTGCACAAGTGGAAGCAGGAGGGGTCCTGGGGAATTGTTTGCTGAGGACCTGCCCTGCCCTGCCTGGGGGAAGGTGTACATTTCAGCTCCTCCCTCCCTGCCTTGGCTCAACATTCCTTTGGAAGTTTAAGCTGCTGGAATTAAAACAGAGGTTTTGAATGGCAAAGAGATAAAGTCCTGTTTGCACGTTGTAATGGTGTACTTAAGCAGTGTGACAATGATCGGGTGAAATCCTTCCCTGGTACTGACTCCACTCTTTCTGTAAGTGGCTGTGCCTGGCAGGAGGGCCCCTGGGCCTGGCCTCGGGACTGGGGCACTCACAGTTAATTGGCTTGTTTCGTCTCTTTCTGCTGAAGTCCCACAAGTAAGGAAATGCAATGTTTTCTTATTTCTTTCTTAATGCACCAAGAAAAACAAAGCTGTCTTTTAAATTCTACTGAAATCTATTAACTTTTGAGGCTCTAGCTATGAATTAACAAAAACAAAACAAAACAGATTACCGCCCCCCCAAAACAAACAAACTAACAAACAACAAAAAACCCCCAAACTAACGCTTTTGGTCATTGCTTGAATCTCCGTGATCTGAGATAACTATAGTCATCCTGACCCCTTTCCCCCAAGGTAGACACTGAATAGTGTGCTGGGATTTGTCTAATAAAATCAATGGCCACCTGCTCTTGCTGGTTTTGCTCTGTGGATAGAGCATCGGCCTGCGGACTGAAGGGTCTCGGGTTCGATTCTGGTCAAGGGTACATGCCTGGGTTGTGGGCTCGATCCCCAGTGGGGGGCGTGCAGGAGGCAGCCGATCGGTGATTCTCTCTCATCATTGATGTTTCTCTCTCTCTCCCTTCCTCTCTGAAATCAATAAAAATAATAAATGGCCACCTTTATTGAATGCCTATTTTGTTTCAAGGTATCTGCCTATATTATCTCATGTACTACTTATTTAATGGTAAGTTCGATGATTCCATTTTGCAGGTGAGGGTATAGAGGCCATACGACTTGCCTAAGGTCCCACAGCACAGAAATGATGTAATTGGGCTTAAGTGGATGTCTGCCTGGTTTAGGAACTCGGTTCTTACTACTCTGTGGCCCTCCTGCATCCCCAGATTAGGTTGAATTCTGTATCACATGGTTTCATAGCATCTATCTTTTCACAGCTCTATCCCTACTGCCTAGAACCGAGCCTCGTACATAGACTATTTCTTGACATGATGAGATTATCCCAATGTATTTTTTCCCTAACATAGTGGCAGTAGAAGTTCCCTAAATGGGCGTTATTATTTTATAGCCTTCCTAGGTGAGGTAAATAAAGATGATCTGTTATTTCTAGGGACACCTCGGATTTCCACAGAATGATCTTCATTGTTCTCTCCAACCTACCCCTGGTCCCCTCGTATCTGATACTGAATAAATTGCCAGAGATACATTACCAAATTAATAGAGGGGCAGTAGACAATAAGGATGAAGGGTGTGGTCATGGAGTTCAGATCCTGGCCTCCCCTCTTACTAGCTAAGAGCCCGTGGAAGAATCATTTAAACTCTCTGTGCTTTTGATTCCTCTTCTGTCAAATGTAACAATAGTACAGATTTCTAGAGATTGATGAAAGAATTAAATGGGTTAATAATTGTGTAAAGTATTAACAAGAGGAGTTGGCATGCAGTTACGGTTGCATAAGAGTTAACTACTACCGTATTATAAGTAACCCATGGGCCCTGACTTAAAGTTTCCAATGAGTCACTTTCTTAAGATACCACATCGATTTTTGAGAGCTGTTGTTCTGTCTCATCCAACAATCTTCAGAGAATCAGGAAACTATTGAGATGAGCTCTGAACAAGAGCGAAAGCAATCTTGCCCTGTTCATGGTTGGGTAGCTTTAATTTACCAATTTTATATATAGTGTTTAGATTTTTTACTGGTTTCTTAGTGATCTGGAAGAGGATGCTTTCAATAGGGAAGTCATCTTTACAGGGTTAAATAGAAAAACTGTATTACAGCACGAAGCTTTCCTTTATTGTATTAGTATTATTATTTTAATATGGAGAATTTCTAACACTCAAAAGGGGAGAAAACAGTATAATCAGCCCCCTGTATCTATCATCTGGTGGTTTGAGAGATACCTCGTCAAAATACATTGTGGTCTGTCTAGAAAAAGGCATACTGTAGACTTTAGGAAGAAAAAAAGTCTATTGCGATAGAAAAGATGACCAAGAAAGTTGTGAAAAAAAGAAATTGCAAAACAGTTTGCACATTATGTTTCCATTGGGCATAAAAACAATGCATTTAACTAGCACATATTTATAACATTGTCATTTATTCTTACTGAGCCTGTTAGAACTCGCAGGGAGCCCCTTCCCAGCAAGCAAGCAAGCAAGAGCTTACCGCCACACAAGCAAACACACACAGGGCGGGGAAGGTGGAAAGCATACATGGTTTTTCTCACTGATTGATTTTGCAGTCATGAGAGAGTTTGCAGTGCATAGTATCAGAGGCAGGGCCCTCTTTTCTGCTCTCTCCTGACTCCAGCTCAGGCCCGGGAGGGCCTTGCAAACTTGGGGTTCCCTGATTTTGTGGTTTGAACTGGCAACACTCTTGACTGCATTTGGAACTGCCTTGGCAGGAGGTTCCAGACTTCTGAAGTCCTCAGAGTGCAATGTTTGTAAGACACACACCTCTTTTCTCTTGCTCATGTTGAGTGCCTTTCTGGACCCCACTGTCATGTATTATCATTCTGGACCCAGGTGGGGAGGGATGGCGGTGTGACAAGGAGAGAGAAATCCCTTGTATGCCTGCTAGGGACTTGAGGAGACTGGAAATTAACATCTTTGGAGCAGGCACCTTGAGCCAGACACTCTGCTTAGTGTTTTATAGGGGTGGAACTATTACTGTGCCCATTTAGGGATGAGGAAGATGGAGAACGTTCAGATATGTGCCCAAGGTCACACTGCTAACTGTGGGCTGCCCTTGAACTGCAGTCTCTTAACCACTATCGACTGGCTGCCTGAACACAAAGAATATTCTAGAAAGATGGCAAAAAACACACACACACAAAAAAGAGCTCACAGTGGTTGCCTCTGGGGATTGAGCCTCAGCTCGGAATAAGAGCTCAAGGAGGCTTTTATTTTTCACCTAATAGTTTGGACAGTCAGGTGGTATAACTGAATTGTAGCTAAGATCAGATCAGACCAGAGCACAGACTCAGGAGCGAGGTGGCCTTAGTTCAAATGAGGCTTGACCACTTACGGGCCGTGTGAACGCATTGCTCTGCGATTCCGTTTCCCCGCTGTTCAAGTGGAGATCATGATGGCCACACTGCACTTCATGGGCTTGTGTGAAAGTTAAAAGGATGGGTATGTTCTTAAAATACTTAGAACAGTGCCTGTCACATAGTAAATAACAAATTTTAACTGTTATTATTCTGAGCCTTATTGACACTTTACCACAAATACGCATTACTTTTAAAATAAAAAATGTTTAGCCAAATACAATGTCTAATAAAGTTAGACATACACCCACCCTCTGATCCGGGAATTTCGCTCTTGCGTTCAGAGAAATGAGTGCACATGGCCACATAAATCCTTGTCCAAGAAGGTTTCTATTAGCTTTTTTTTTTTTCCATAATAGTCCAAACTGGAAACAAGAGGACAGAGAAATAAATTGTGGTATAGTCAGACAATGGAATAGCCAACCTTAAAAAGGGATGACCTACTGATGCTTCCAACAGCCAACATGACTGAATCTGAAAAACAATTTAAAAAATATTTTTTATTTATTTCAGGCAGGAAGGAAGGAAGAGAGAGAGAGAGAGAGAGAGAGAGAGAGAGAGAGAGAGAGAGAGAAACATCAATGCTGAGAGAGACTCACTGATTGGTTGCTTCCTGCACCCCTCCCTGCCAAACCGGGGATTGAGCCTGCAACCGGGGCATGTGCCCTGAATGGGAATCGAACTGTGTCCTCCTGGTTCATAGGTCAACGCTCAATCACTGAGCCACACCAGCTAGGCTGAAAAACATAATTTGAGTGGAAGAAACCAGGAGTTCATTCTGAATGATTCCATTTATATGAAGTCCAAGAACAGGCAAAAAATTAATGGTGATAGAGGTCAGAATAGTGGTTCACTGGGCTTGGGAAGGGGCAGGAGGAAACTTTCTGTGGGATGGAAATGTTTTATGCCCCAGGGGACACGTGGTAAAGTCTGGAGATATTTGTGGCTGCCACAACTGGCAGAGAAGGTGAGTACTGCTGGCTTCTGGTGGGTAGAGGCCAGAGATGCTGCTAAACATCCTATAGTGTTCAGGACAGCTTCACAACAGAGAATTATCTGGCCCAACGTGTCAGTAGTGTTGAGACTGAATAACTTTGGTAAAATCTATGGTTTAGATTGCTTAAACATGATCAAGGAATGTCTGCATCCTTGTGGATACTTGCCGTTATTATGGGCAAAATCTGAGTGGCAGAGATGGCTAGTTACCCTTAGGATAGAATTGTCACTGGAAAGCAGCTGCCAGGCCAGGGACAACATTTCCCAGCCCCTTTTGCCTCTGGGTTCAGCCCTGTAATTCATTCTTGCAAAGAGAATGTGAGCAAAAGCCATGTAGGTTAGTTAGCTCAGAGCCAGGCAGTTGAGGAACACCCATCTATCTCCTCCACTCTCTTTCCCCGGCCTCCACCATGCAGACAACAATGGAGAGCTGTCAATCAACTGGCAACACAGCACTGGATAGCGATGTAAACACGAGATACACTTCTGAAATGCTGGGGCTTATTTGTTACAGAAGCTAGTGTTACTCTAATAGAGTGTTCAACAGAAGCTATAGTCTCTGAAGGGCAGAGCTTCCAAGCTGATCCATTAAGGGGCAGTTAATCTCTAACTTGTAAGTTCTCCGAAAGCAGGGATCATAAGGTACACATTTTCTTCCTCCCCCATAATGCTAAGCACCTTGTATCTTTTTGTTTGTTTGTTACCAAAGTCACGTGGCTCTTGATTGGAGGAGAGCTGTGTCCTTTTTGTAAATTTTCCCAGGCACTATTTATTGGGCCACAAACACCAACTTGCACATTCTCATCTGATGTGTTTTAGGGGTAGACTTACCTTACCAGGCTTGGGTTCTGACTGGCTTCAGTCAATCCATGTGTTGTTGTTTTTTTCAGCATCAGTGTTTGGTTCACGGATGGGCACATCACCAAGCCAGAGCCAATAAGGTACAAGGTATTGGCTCTGGCGCCTGAAGGGAAACCATTTCTTCTCTTTCAGGAGAGAGAGCCCTAAATAGACTTTTCTACTCCCACGTGGTGGTGTGGGTTTGTGAAGCTTGCAGCTACTGCAGTCACTTTGCCACCAAGAGGGAATGCTTGGAGCTGGCAAGGCGCCACAGGTTGAGATAGTTCTCAGGGGCTCAGTGTCAGGAGGTAAGTTCTTTCTGCATCTTTTCTCGGCATGTTAACTTTGTTTACTCATGGTGACAACATAATACCCACAATTCAGGACATTCAGATCACAATGTCATTATCTCTGTTCAGCAGAAACACCTTTCCCAGAAGCACTCAGCCGAATTTTCCTCTTAGTTTCGTTGCTCGAAAGGACATCATGTGACAATGCCCATACCAGTCACTGGAAAGTGTCCAGATCACTGTGATTGGCTCATATCCATCATGAGTCTCCTCTTCAGACGGAGTCTGAGACTGGGACCCATCCCTCTGGAGGTAATGGTCACCAGGAGGAAGGTAAAAACCTGGTTGCTGCCAGAATTCTGACTAAAAAGGGAGAATGTTTTTTGCGTAGGTCAACAATAGTTTCCGTAATATATCTTGCCATTTATTATAGAAATTTATATACAGTGGGGCCTTGACTTACAAGTGTCCCGACTAACGAGTTTTTTGAGATACCAGCTGTCTCTCGGCTGATTTTTTGCATTGAGTTGATAGAGTAATTTGCGTTAACGAGCCCCTTAATGAGCTCCTTAATGAGCTCAGTCTCGGAACGAATTAAAGTCAAGGCCCCACTGTATATGGTAGGTCAGTCCATTGTAAGTAATAGAAAACACAAAAAAAATCATGGAGAAATTTATTGGCTTGCACATCTCAAAAGTTCAGGGACAGCAGCATCAGGCAGGGCTGGATCTAGGCAACAATGTCATCGATACCTGGTCTCTTTTCTCATCTTGCCTGCTTTCCTGAATGCTGGTTTCATTCTTAGGCAGAAACTCACGACGTAGTAGCCCCAGAAGCTGCAGGCTTACTCTCTACTTAGCAACTTCAGAGGAATAACTATTTCTTAGGCAACTGTTCCAACAGAAGTTTAAGAATCGAGTCTCAACAACTTGGTTTGGATCACAACACCATCCTGAGCCAATCACTGTACCCAGCAGTAATGGAAAACTCTCATTGGCCAAGGCTAAATTTTGTGCCCACCTCTCAAACCAGAAAATGAAGTCATTGCCATATGTGAAACAATTAAGAATGTGGGAAAAGAAACCAGAATGCTACCAAAGTGGACACTGAGTGACCAGTGACTCTGAGGGCACGCCTACTCCCAGCATGCTTTGCACCAAGGCAGCATTTTAAAGTTCATCAGACTGTCTTTGGTTCCTTCACTGATTCCTACTTGTTTTCCATATCTAGTCTCTTAGGCCAGTGCTTCTCAAAGACTAATGTGCCTGTAAGCCATCTAAGGGGAGCTTTTTATATTTTTGTTGTTCTTATTGTTAATCCTCACCCGAGAATCTTTTTCATTGATTTTTGTTAGACAGAGTGAAAGGAGGGGGAGAGACAGAAACATCCATGTGAGAGAGACACATCCATTGGTTGCCTCCCGCTCGCACCCCGACAGGGAGCTGGGGATGGGGATTGAGCCTGCGACAGATACATGCCTTGACCATAATCGAACCCGCGACCCTTCAGTCACAGGTTGACACTCTATCCACTGAGCAAAACCGGCTAGGGCTGGAGGGTGGGGGGTGGGGTGGGGGGAAGCTTTTTAAAATGCAGATTCTGATTCAGCAGGTCTGAGTTGGGGCCTGAGATTCTATATTTCCAGGGACCGTACTTTGAGTAACAAGAGGTCAGAGTGTTTCCTGGATATTCTCAGCTTTCCAGAGGAAACCACAATTGAGTTAGAGAGAAAAGCAGATAATATAAACAATCCTTTTAAAAGAAATTTAAATTAAAAGGTGAGTCCATTTAAAGAAAAAGAATATTAAATAAGTAATGGTAAGGTGGCTTGTGGTTGTGGCAAAAATCCCAAAGGCGTTATGTGAGTGAATGAAAGTTGGTGAACTCTGGTAGAGCCAGACTCCCTTCTGGACTTTGTTCAGCTGAACCAAGCTGGACAAAAATTCCTTGCTGGAAAACTGGTGCTAGAGAAATCATTCAAAAGACAGACAGCTGCTTCTACGTCCACGTGGACCTTCCAAGTCCATATGGCCTGTATTCGTGGCCTCTTTAAACCTGGGGGGCTATTTTTTTTCAAAGTGAGGCCTTCATTTTTGGGAGATGAGGCATTGTGTATGCTAATTGCCAGTTGCAAGAACCAAGTGGCCAGGGTGTCTGGCTTTTGAAGTCTTGCAAAACAGATTTATAAAAGTTGGCAGCCTAGGCATCCAGAATCCAAGGCCTTGAAAGATCCCAGCTTGTTTGTTTACAGAGAGCTTGCTTTTGCTGACCAGGCCGATTTAAACCCTGCTCCGTGGTGGAAAGATGTGTGTGTGTGTGTGTGTGTGTGTGTGTGTGTGTGTGTGTGTGTGTCTGTTTCCTCTTCTTTTACCTTGTACAATTATAAATACCTAATGCCAAGGAACTGTGGCTCATGTCATCTTGAACTTGTTGTTTTGTTTACCCTCAGCATCAAATATTCATTTCAGAGGGGAGTCACAAGGCAGAGAGGGTGCTGACTATCCCCAGGGGGGCAGTTGAAGTATGTTTTTGGCCACCTTATTTGCACCAGTGGCCTCCCCAGATCATGCTTCATTTGCATTAGTTCAGTGAAAAGTGGAAACTAATAATAAAAAAAGCATGTTTTGACTAATTTAAAAAATCTTTATTCCACACCATGGCTATTAAATTTGGATAACAGTGACATACTGCTAAATCTAGATAATGGGGTCTGGTTTTTTCTGTTTGTTTTTGTTTTCGGTCCTAGAAAATGGCCTTGCTCCATCTTCTGAGTCTAGAGAAGAAGGATTAAGAAACCCATATTGGTCCTTTGGCTGGCTCTGGTAGGCTGGCGTTCTCTCTCTCTCTGTCTCCCTGCCCCTTCCTTTCAAACATTGTTGAATACTTCCTATGGTACTGCTATCTGTTTGGGATATAATAAAAACCAAAACAAATGTAATCTCAGCTCAGATGGAGTTCAGTTTCTGGGCAGGAGTGACAAACTTAAAAGCACAGCAGGAGCCAGGGATGCCGTGAATAGAGCTGACCTGGGTAAGACAAGCGGCGGTAACTGTCACTCGGCCTCTGTGTCCGGGAGACATCAGGGAATGCTGAGGATTCTGGTGAGCTAGAGAACCCATGCCCCTCTCCAGGTCCTTATGCAGCCATGCAGGAACGTGGCCCTGGTTTCCCACACGTCCATGCACGCATTTCCAAAGAAACCAGAAATTGACAGAAATTCAGGTCCTTTTATGAAATCTACCAACATTCAAGTACTGACTGGCAACTAATATAATTTTTTTAAACATGGGATGGGCCAAATCTGTACTCTAGATTTGAGTAATTCTAAAGGAGTAGCTTTCGAACAGTTTTGATTCACAGTAAGAAATACATTATATGTCATGATGGCACACACTCCTGAAATGTGAGTTTCCAGAATACTATGTGTGATGCAGTATTTTCTTTTCTTTTCTATTGTATCCCATCCTAACCTACTCTTTTGTAAACATTGATTTTAGGGAGAGAGAGAAACATGGATTGTTATGCATTCATTGGTTGGTTCTTGTATGTGCCATGACGGGGTCGGGGTGGGTTTGAACTCACAGCCTTGGTGTATCGGGAAGATGCTCTAATCAACGGAGCTACTGGGCCAGGGCTCTAACCTTTCTTTAAGTGATCGGGTTGGAGAGATTAAATTGCTTTCAAGACCTATTAATGGATCACTACATGAAGTATGGAAAACTGAGTCAGAACATGAGTAACAGTGGTTCTCAGCACTGGCTACACACAGAATCAATCAACCAGAGAACTTTAAAGAAATACTGATGCCTGGTCCCTACACCAACCAATTCAATCAGACTATCTGGGCCTGGGGTCTGGGCATTGGAAAGTTTCCAGCACTCCTGGTGATGCTAATGTGCAGCCAGTACTGAGATCCCCATTCCTATATTCCTGGTCAGGAGCTCGTACAGACCTGAGTTCTAATCAAGACCTAGTATTTTCTAGCTGTGTGTCCTTAGACAATTTGCTTAGCCAGGGGCTCCCTACCCCACCCCTCTGCAAAGTGTGGATAATAAATAGTACTTAGTTGCTGAGTTGCTCAAGGATTAAATGAGATAAGATATGTAAATAGTTTTGCCCTGGAATCTGGTAGTATACTATATCCAGAGTGGGGCAAAAGTTTACAGTTGTGAGTATGCAAAATAAGAGTTTATTCTTGTATTATTATTTATTAATTACTAGAGACCTGGTGCACAAAATTCGTGCGGCGGGGGGGGGGGGGGACGCGGGGAGGGAAGTGGATGTCCCTCAGCCTGGCCTGCACCCTCTCGCAATCCGGAACCCCTCAGGGGATGTCCAACTGTCGGTTTCAGGCCTAAACCGGCAGTCGGACATCCCTCTCACAGTCCGGGACCGCTGGCTCCTAACTGCTCGCCTGCCTGCCTGATCGCCTCTAACCGCCTCTGCCTTGGCCCCTGCCACGGCGGCTTCGTCTGGAAGGTCATTTGGCTGTCTGATCTAATTAGCATATTATGCTTTTATTATTATAGATTGTATTTTTTTCCATATGGACAACTGTTCTTTTGCCCCACCCTCTATATATGGCAAGTGTTCAATAAATAGGTGTTCTGCATGGGAAAGACAAACTTAAATAAATGAGTTATTCAGGGCCCCAGTCACACCTTTTACTTAAAGACAACAGCCCCCTCCGCCCCCCATTTGTTATTTCTACCTTCTGCCTCTGACTGCAGGAGGAAGTGTTTTGCTGGAGTTGCTTACTATACTGGAGTTAGTACGAAAGATGCTGGCAGAGCTGTGAGTTCATTTACATGTTGCAGCTGCATGAGTCTTGCTAAAATAATAACAGTAGTAATTATAGTAACACTTATATGTGGGGTGATCAACTGTCCTGGTTTCCCAGGGACTGAAGGGGCTGAACTTGGGCCTTATATAAGTAGGTGTCTGACTCATTCCGTTTGCCCAAGACTTTCCCGAATTCAGCACTGCAACCCAACCCACTAATATGAACATAATTTACTATAGGGCTTCTTAGGATTTTTCCCCAGAATTTAACTAAGGCTCAAGCCTAATGTCCTGGTTACCTGGTTTCCACAGCTACATTGGCAACTGGAAAATTAGTATAGCCATTGTTGTCTTCTGTTCATCTCCCAGGGATTTTCGGGTAAGTAGAGACCTGAACCTAGAAATACCTTGTTGGACCAGGAAGAGGCTAAATGGTGGCTTTTAAATGATGTACCTAACTTTCCTCCTTTTAGATTGGAAGACTTATTATGCCAAACTGAGGAGATTTTGATCTCCTTTTGGGTAATCAGCTCTCCTGATTTTTCCTGGATTGAGTGGGGTTTCTGGGATGCAGAACTAGGAAAGTCCTGGGTAAACCAGGAGGAGTTGGTCACCGTAGTCCCAGCCCAGGTTTGGAGGGGGAAGGTTGATTTCAGAAAACAAAGATTGAGACTCATAGATAGACAGCAGGCTGAGAGCTGTGTATTTGGGGTGGGGGTGGGGTGGAGGGATTGAGTAAAAAAAAAAAAAGTCTCATGGACATGGGCCACAGTGTGATGATTGCAAGGTGGCAGGTAGGGGGAGGTAGAGAAGGGTATAGGACAGAGGTGGGCAAACTTTTTGACTCGAGGGTCACAATGGGTTCTTAAACTGGACCGGAGGGCCGGAACAAAAGCATGGATGGAGTGTTTATGTGAACTAATATAAATTCAAAGTAAACATCATTCCATAAAAGGGTACGGTCTTTTATTTCAATAGTTTTATTCGGCCCGCCGGCCGTACTTTGCCCATGGCTGGTATAGGGGGTATAAATGGTGATGGATGGAGACTTGACTTGGGGTGATGAGTACACAATACAGTCTACAGAAGATGTGTTGTAGAATTGTGCACCTGAAACCTGTATAATTTTGTTAACCAGTGTCACCCCAGTAAGTTCAATAAAAAGGAAAAACAAAACAAAAACAAAACAAAACAAAAAAGGAAAAGATTAAAGGCAGCAGCACTTCTATTCTTTCAGATGCTTTCTGGATGGTTCATTTTTTTCTAAACAATTTGGGGGCTCCGTGCAAACAGAGGGGCTCTTCACCTGTAACCCAACCAACAGGTATCACCTGAGAACAAGGGCGCTAGCCTACCGGATCAAATACAGCCACTGGGCACAGGAAGTCTGTCATTAGCACCAACTATTTTCTACGATCCCCTCTCAGGCTCACATTTCCTAACCAGCCCAATAAAGTTCTCTATAGCTGCTTGTACAACAGTTCAGGCTACAAGGATCACATAATACATTTGTCATGTCTCCTTTGTGTCTCTTTTAATCCAGACATAGAACAGCTCCCTCGCCTTTCTTTATGTTTTAAGATGATTGTTTTTGTTTTTCCGGGCCTGTGCTATAGAATGTCCCTTAATTTGGATCTGTCTGGGTGTTTCCACGGGTTTAGATTCAGGTTAAACATTTTTGGCAAAATACTGCAAAGGTGATGGTGTGCGTGTCCTTCTCGGGGAATGACTTCTAACTTTCTAACAGCTGACCGCCCAGCTCCTTAGAGGGGGGAAATATTGACATCACTGAAGGAGAAGCACCTTGCCCAAGGTCATCGCTGCTTCTTGGTTGGTGAACTCCAATCCTGGTCTCTGTCTCTCTGCACCTGTGCAATTCGTCTCTCTGTGTTCTTGGAAATGGTCTTTCCCCTGCCCCCATAGCATGTTCTTTTTGTTTTTGTTTTTTTGTGTGTGTGAGAACTCTGCTAAAAAAACACCCTTTAGTCCTTTTTTTTTTTTTTTTTGCACACATCACATTTCTCTCCAACAAGGTTCGACCGCTATTGTTTGCCGCAGACTTCTTTGCATCCAGTCCTTCCTCTCTTCAAGATAAGGCCTGTTTTTTCCCAGGGCTCAGGGAACCCCACCTACCAGAGCTGTTCCAGGCACGTAGAGCAGTTCCCCTTCCGCTGATAAGGTTCCTTTGCCGAGCACACTCCCGCTGTCTCTTACCTGTCTCTGCTGCGCTCTCAGATCCGCGTCTATTTGAGTTTTATCGTGTGGCCGTTTGTTCCTGCTTCTTACCCCTGCGTTGTGTATTCTTGATAGCCAGTTCGCTGACCATCCCCAGGATCGTGGCTTACACCAAAGGTGCCACTACCTGGACTTGCATCAGAATCACCTGCAGGGCTCATTAAGTCTCCGACTGCTGGGCCTCACCTCCACAATTTCTGATTCAGTAGCTCTGTGCAGGGTGGAGGATTTGTATCTCTAACCTGTCCAAGGTGATGCTTCCGCTGTGGCTCCATGGGCTACACTCTGAGAGTCACTGACCTCACCTGGCATTTATATTATATGAAACTGATGATATGGAAGTACTTTAAAGTAAATTATAACACCCACGAAACCTGACAACCCCCTCTTCCCAGGGGCTCAGATCTCTTCTTTCCCTTGTTGCCCATATCCATTCTATCAAAGTTTTCTCTGTTCCAGCTTTAATATATACCTCCAAATCTGCCCTCTCTCTCTTTTTAAAAAGATTTTAAAGTTGATTTTTTAGAGAGAGAGAAAGGGAGAGGAAGAGAAACATCAATGTGAAACAATACATGTGAAAGCCTCCTGCACACCCCCTAGGAGCCCTCTCTGGGGGATGTGCCCTGACTGGGAATCAAACCAGCAACCTTTGGGTGCACAGGATGATGCGCAACCTATTGAGCAACACTGGCCAGGGTTATCCTTTTCTCTTATACCATCCTAGTCCAAGCTCTCATCCCTTCTCACCTGGAATATTGCAGCCACTTTCTATCTGGTGTCCTCTCCTATACCTGCCTGCCCGCCCTCTCCCCCTGCAACGCAATCGCCTGAGTGATCTTTGAAAAATGCAAGTCAGATCAAGTCACTCTACTGAAAACACATCCAGTGGCTATTGCTATTAGAATAAATTGCAGACTCCTTTTTACGACTGACAAGAACCTACACGTCCCCACCCCTGCCTCCCTTCCTGGCATTATCACCTATTTTTCCTGCTTCGCTCATCCCTCGGCGGCGTGCATGGAGTCCGCCAGTTCCTGCACACACCAAGCCGTTTTCATTGTGATGGTTGGACTGACACCTCTTCCCAACCCCTTCGTTGACAAAAGGCTACCTTCTCTATCCCCCTATCTAAATAAAGAGGGAAGTGAGGTCCAAGATGTGTTATTAGGTGGAAAAGTAAAGTGAGGAAATGTGTATTGCATGTATGTTACCATTTAAGTAAAGAACAGAGGATATGTACCTCTTTGCTTGTGAATGATTAGAGAACCTCTGAAAGGATTCACAATGAACAGGTAACCTGGCTGCCTCTAGGGCAGCGGTTTTCAACCTGTGGGTCGCGACCCCTTTAGGGGTCGAAAGACCCTTTCACAGGGGTCGCCTAAGACCATCGGAAAACACATATATAATTACATATTGTTTTTCTGATTAATCACTATGCTTTAATTATGTTCAATTTGTAACAATGAAAATACATCCTGCATATCAGATATTTACATTACGATTCATAACAGTAGCAAGATTACAGTTATGAAGTAGCAACGAAAATAATTTTATGGTTGGGGGTCATCACAACATGAGGAACTGTATTAACGGGTCGCGGCATCAGGAAGGTTGAGAACCACTGCTCTAGGGTGAGAAACTGGGGGTTTGGGGGAAGAGCAGAAGGAGGAAGATTTTCACCCTAAGCCTTTTGTACCTTTTGAATTTTGAGCGTTATTCATGTATTGTCTAGTCAAACTAAGTAAACAAGTAAATACAATCAAATTTAACTACGTAAGTAGTTCTGTGGCTAGCCTATCATAATAAGCTACTTATTTCTTTTATAGTGCTGATCACAATCTATAATTATCTTGCTTGTGTATTTCTTTTATTTTTCTAGATCACTAGATTACAAACTCCTTGAGAGTAGGGAGTGTCGCTGTCTGTGGTTCACTGTTTTATTCCCAGGAGTGTAAGTGGTAGCAACTGGATAAATATTTGTTCAGTGGGTGAATCCTGTACAAAGGGGACTTGATGGGGAGGAATGTGCAATAAAATCACCTGGGGATTCCGAACCAGATCATTCTTGAACCCGACACCTGCTGTCTAGTGCACTTTGAATGCACAACCATCCTTGGCAAGTTTTGTGCCAACGGGTTGTGGCTGCCGGAACATGTCAGAGTCAGGACAATAATGCTGGAATCATGTTAGCCGCAACAGGCCTTAGCTATTCTGCCTGAAAAATGGGCAGAGTGAATGAAAGTTGGCTTCAGTCATTCCTGTTCTATCTTTATGATTTTGCCATATTCTTGTATCTATGTTATTTATTTAGTGTTTTTCTTGAAATTAATTTACTTATTTTTAGACATAAAAATTTCAAAAAGGAAACGTTATAGCAACATGTAAGTAGAAAACCTGTATTTTTTGTCATCGGTGGAAGGTAGAGTGAAAATAAAGACAGGGAAACAACACAATGCGATTCCATTTTGGCTAGATACTGTTGCCTTCTATAAGCTTTAGGATTTGGGTGGCTTGTCCTTTGTTCAAAAAGGAAACTGAGTCCAGTCGATTTGGCTCAGTGCTTGAGGGTCAACTCATTAACCTAGAGGTCACAGTTCGATTCCCGGTAGGGGGTGTGCAGGAGGCAGCCTGCTGATGATTGTCTCTCATCATTGATGTTTCTATCTCTCTCTCTTCCTCTCCCTTCCTCTCTCTGAAATCAATAAAAACATATTTAAAAAAAACCCACAAAAATGAAAACTGAGACTTCTTACTAAAGGTAGAATAATTAGAGGATGATTTACTGGCTGGTGTGGCTCAGTTGGTTGGAGCATTGTCCCATACACCAAAAGGTTGTGGATTCGATTCCTAGTCAGGGCACATATGCAGGTAGCAATCAATCAATGTTTATCTCTCTCTCTTTCTTTCTTTTTCTTTTCCTCTCTCCCCCCAGTCACCTCTCCTTAAAACCAATAAGCATGTTCTCAGGTGAGGGTTCATAAAAACAATAAAAAACAACAACCCTGCCATTTATGGAAAAAATATCCTCAGGTGAGGATTGACACCCCTCCCCACCAGCCCCAAACCCTGCCATTAAAAACACCCACACAAACAAAAATGAGGATGACTGAGAAAAGGGGTGATGTTCCCACAATGCTGTTTTTAAATTGTCTGAATATTTTACCAAAACCATCTCACATGCCTATGGGGAAACATTGCATTCAAACAGTTCATTTCACAAGTGGGGAAACTGAGGCCCAGATGGGGAATAGAATTTCCCCAGGATGCTCCTTTGGGAATTTAATCAAGTCATTGTCACCACAGGGGCCCTTGTAAGAGGGAAGTAGGAGGGTCTGAGTCAGAGATGATATGACAGCAGAAGCAGAGGTGAGTGCCGGCTTTGCGGATAGAAGGAGGCCACAAGCCAAGGAATGTGGTCAGCCTTCAACACTGTGAAGGCAAGGAAATGGATTTCCCTTCGAGCCTCCAGAAGGAACAAAGTCTTTGATTTTAGCCCCATAAGACCCATTCCAAACTTTTGACATTCCAAACTGTAACAATAAATTTGTGTTGTTTTAAACCACTCCATTTGTGGCAATTGGTTATAGCAGCAACAGAAAATACGTGTGCCACTCAGTAAGTACTTGGCAAAAGATGAATGAGCAAAGAAGGCCTCCCAGGCACCCGAAAGTCATGAGAGAGCGCTGCTGGCCTGACACGCTGTCACTGCACACCACTCTGCTGCTAGCACAGCCAGAGCTTGGTTACTCTCTCTATTTTTAGGTCTCTGTGCGTTGTCTTGTTTCCCTTCCTGCCACCACCTACCAGCTTCCCTCATCCTGTACTCTGCCTATTTCTTGGTCAAACTGGTTTAGTCTTTATGTATATGTATGTATAGGTATGTGTATATATATATATATATATATATATATATATATATATATGAAATATATTGTTCTTTTCTCATATTTTGTGTGTATATATCCCATCTCTGCCATAATGTTTGTCCTAATCCTATCTGCTGAAATTCTAGGGTCTAATCTCACCCTTATTTCATCCCTTGATTCCCAGCTCAAGGAAGATTTTTTTTCTCTGTGTTGTAATTTCACATTGTATGAGTTCAAGGCCTCATTTTCTCTCCTTGAATTTGCATTTCAACCCAAGACCCTTGCTTTCTGAGACCCACAGTACCTCCCTCCTCTGGTAGTTACACTGCCAGTTCATACTTGCTGGTTTGGTTTTCGGTTCCATTTTTGTTTTTTGGCCCGTGGGGATTTCCCCTTACACTCTTGTGAACTGAGTTACTCGTTTGAAGGAAAATCTTTTACCCAGAAGCTTCAGATGTTTTTGTAGTGAAGGGTACGATGTTTCAGGTTATCTAAATCTGCAATTGCCGGGAATAAACTGCCTTCCTTTTCTGTTTTGGTCTTTTCTCTACCTCCCAGCTCTGAATATTCAGAGTTTCTGTCCTTCATGTCCCACTCTAGTCCTTCCTGTCTCATGTGTCCTTCATCCCTGCAGTTTCAAATCCTTTTACTAGCCAGCTGATTTACTCTACAGGTTTCTATTTAAATTCACCCCAAATGGATATCTGACAAATCAACCTGTTTTCTGTCTGGCCCACTGTGTTGGTGCCCAGCCACCTCAGCAATCACTCCCCAGCCCCTGCATTGGCTGCCCTAGGAGCTGATGCCCATATCTGACCCAATCAGCGGTGGTGTGAGCAGAAGTGGCCAGTCACATGGTACCAAAGACCTCTGCCCTTCCTTTAGAAGGGCCTATGGGTGGGGCAGGCATCATGATTGATGTGTTCGCAATTCAGTGCAACTCAGTTGATTAATAGTGTTTGTTTGAGTTTCTGGGTTTTGTTTTGTTTGTTTGTTTTTGCCTAGAATCTTAACTTGGCTGATACGTTCACCCCTGGGATACATATTGTTTTCATGCCTCAACACACCCATTCCTGCGATGTTCCTACTCTATAATTACTAAATAATTAGGAGAGGGTTTATCCTTTTAAGTAAGCTCACTGTCATCACTTTAAAACCTAACTTCATTTAAAAAAGAAACTGTAATTCCAGGGCTGGGGTCAGCCAACCTTTAAAAGCCCTGAGACTCCATGTGATGGGATACAGCCAGTAAAACAAAATGAAACTGCTCCATATGGACCAGTATCCTATCTAATAAAAGCCTAATATGCTAAGTGTCCAGTTGTCCGGTTGTCCATTCAACCAATCAAAGCGTAGTATGCTAATGATATGCTGAGGCCGCTGAACTGCTTGCTGTGACGTGCACTGACCACTAGGGGGCAGATGCTCCAACTGGTACGCTAGCCTGCTGCTGGAGTCTAGCCAATCAGGACTGAGTGAGATGGGCTGGACATGCTGTGGAGCCCTCTCACAGTCCCTCCCCAACTGGCCAACTTCCTGCATCCCTCCCTGGCCCTGATGGTGCACCAGTGGAGTCCCTTGGCTTGACCCACATCCTCTCACAATCTGGGACCCCTTGGGGGATGTCGGAGAGCCGGTTTCAGCCCCATCCCACAGGTCAGACCGAGGGACCCCACTGGTGCATGAATTCGTGCACCGGGCCTCTAGTAAATCATAAATAACAAAAGCCAGTGCAAAGCAATGCATATAGTATGCCATTATTTGAATTACTAAAGTTTATGTAAATGCACATATGAGTGTTTACTTGTAAATGCATCTTTTAAATAACACCTAAGAAATTGGGAATAGTGGTTGCCTGAGAGAGGACTTGGTTGGCTGAGGGACTTTACCTAGTATTGCCTTTGTAGAATTTATTTTATTTTATTTTATTTTTTAAATATATTTTATTGATTTTCCACAGAGAGGAAGGGAGAGAGATAGAGAGCTAGAAACATCGATGAGAGAGAAACATCGATCAGCTGCCTCCTGCACACCCCCCACTGGGGATGTGCCCGCAACCCAGGCACATGCCCTTGACCGGAATCGAACCTGGGACCCTTCAGTCCGCAGGCCAACGCTCCATCCACTGAGCCAAACCAGTTTCGGCGCCTTAGTAGAATTTAAAAAGAAAGAAAAAACAAAGGAAGGAAGGAAAAGAGGAGGAAGGGAGAGAAGTGTAATAAGAGTCACCAAGCCAAGGTGGGAAGATTTTGCTGAAGAGCAGCTCATCTTCAAATTTATCCCTCTCTATAGGAGAAGGGGTGAGGATTAAACTGGTTCCTCAAAGCTACCATCTCAGAAACCAATGACTTCCCACTGGCAGCATGCCCCACTTCTCACTTGAATTTGTACTTAAGTGGGAGGGGTATTTGGTTCTCAGTTCTGTATACTAAGCCTTGAAAAAAGGTTTGAGGTTATGAAATAGAATGTGGAGTCCAAACAAGTCACCTTCCTGCTCCATGCCTTTAAGCATTTGACTGCAAATCACAGTGACAAATACATTTGACATTGTGACTCAGTATTCACACTTCTATATAGACTTGAGATAAAAATTTAAGAAACAACACATACTGTGTGAGATCCACTCGGATATCTGGTAAAATTCCATTACAGTTTTTTTTTTTTTAATTGGCAGCCCTGCTGGTGTGGCTCAGTTGGTTGGACTTTGTCCTATGCACCCAAAGGCTGCTGGTTTGACTCCCAGTTAGGGCACATTCTTGGGTTGTGGGCTTAATCCTGGTAGGGAGTGTGCAGGAGGCAGCCAATCGGTGTGCTCTCACATTGATGCTCATCTCTCTCTCTCTCTCTCTCTCTCTCTCTCTCTCTCTCTCTCTCTCTTTCTCTCTCTCTCCCCCCCTCCTTTCCTCTCTCTCTAAAAAATCAATAAAAAATATTAGAAATAGTGGGAAAATTCCATGATGTTAATTTTTAGACCACAACCTGGTATTGACATGCCTTGTCTCATGAAGCCAACTCCAGGATTACCTTTTGGAGACACCTGATTTGGCCATCTTCAAGGATGTCCTTTCACATCGGAACCAAAGAACTCCATCCAGCCTTGGAGATTCTTCCGTTTGAGACTCGAACTGCCTTGATCCAAAACACTGTCACTGTTAAACAACAATGTTGTCTCCTCCCTTTGGCCCCCTCTGGTCCGATCCCTCTGCTAGTGGCCGGAAGATCCTCAGCTTGACATGGCTGAGCTCATTTAGAAAGAGTTCGTTCAAGAGATCTCTACTTCCTTCTTTATACTTTGTGATTACTAGTTCCTGCTAACACGTTGCTTTTAAGAGAGAGGTATGAGGAAATTCATTGTAAAAGTAAAAATGGGAAACAACCTGAGTGTCTAACAACATCCACAGACTTGTAACAGCTGTTTACAAAAGCAGGACAGCTTCCCGTGAACTTTATCCCAACGTCCTTATGGGACAGTTTCCATGCTACATAATTAAGTGATGAAACAAGGGGCAAAACATTGTGGATGGTATGCTCTCTGTTTGTATAAGAAGCAACACACGAGTAAGGTGGTGTAGGCATAGACTATCCCTGGGCCCTAGCTGGTTTGGCTCCGTGGATAGAATGTTGGCCTGCGGACTGAGGGTCCAGGGTTCGATGCAGGCTCCTCCCCAGCCCAGGCCCTGGTCAGGCCGTGTGCAGGAGGCAACCAATAGATATGGTGCTCTCGTATTGATATTTATTTCTTTCCCTCTTTCTTGCACTCTCTCTAAAAATCAATGGAAAAATACCCTTGGGTGAGGATTAAACAACAACAACAAAAAGAATATCCCTGGGAGGCAAGTAAGAAAATAATGATAGTGTTGTCCCTGGAAACAGGAGGATTAGGGAACAGGAGTGGGGAGGAAGTTACTTTCCATGTTTACTTAAAAAAAAACAACACCTTTTGAATTGCTACCATTATTTTTTTATTTTTCCTTTTCATATCTCTGAACAAGATATGAAAATTATAACTTCACATTTGCATTAACCACAATGGGAACTTAAAAAAAATAACAGCTTGCCCTAGCTGGTTTGGCTCAGTGGACAGAGCGTCAGTCTATGGACTAAAGGGTTCCAGGTTTGATTCCCATCAAGGGCACATGCCTGGGTTGTGGGCTCAATCCCCAGTAGGGGGCGTGCAGGAGGCAGCCAATCAATGATCCACTCTCATCATTGATGTTTCTATCTCTCTTTCCCTCTCCCTTCCTCTCTGAAATCAATAAAAATATGTTGCCAAAACCGGCTTGGCTCAGTGGATAGAGCATCGGCCTGCGGACTGAAGGGTCCCGGGTTCGATTCCGGTCAAGGGCATGTACCTGGGTTGCAGGCACATCCCCAGTGGGAGATGTGCAGGAGGCGGCTGATCGATGCTTCTCTCCCATCGATGTTTCTAACTCTCTATCTCTCTCTCCCTTCCTCTCTGTAAAAAATCAATAAAATATATATTAAAAAAATAAAATAAAAATATGTTAAAAAAATAACAGCTTTAGTGAGATATGATTCACAAACCATGAAATTCATCCTTTTGAAGTGTACACATCAGTGCTTTTTTTAGCATATCCGCAGAGTCACATAACCATTATCACTAATTTCAGAATAGCTTTTAAAAATGTTTTATTGATTTTTAGAGAGAGAAGAAGGGAGAGGAGTAGAGAGATAGAAACATCGATGAGATGGAAACATCATTGATCAACTGCCTTCTGCACGCTCCCTACTAAGGATGGAGTCTGAAACCTGGGCATGTGCCCTGCTGGGAATCGAACCCGTGACCTCTTGGTTCCTGGGTCTATGCTCAGTTGCTGAGCCACGCTGGCCAAGCTGAATGGAATTATATAATATGTAACTGGCTTCTTTTGCTTATCCTGCTGTTTTGTGTTTTTTTTAAAATCCTCATCTGAGGATTTGTTTTATTGATTTTTTTATTTTTTATTTCAGAGAGAGGAAGTGAGAGAGAGAGAGAGAGAGAGAGAGAGAGAGAGAGAGAGAGAGAAACATCAGTGATGGGAATAATTGATTGGCTGCCTCCTGCTTGCCCCTCATTGGTGATCGAGCCCACAACCCAGGCATGTGCCCTGCCCAGAAATCAAACCTCGACCTCCTGGTTCATGGGTCGACATTCAACCACTGAATAACACAGGCCAGGCTGATGTTTTTAAGGTTCGCCCATGGGATAGCATGTATCAGTACTTCGCTCTTTTTATTGCATAATAATATTCCATTGTATGGCCAGACCACATTTATTTCATCATTCATCAGCTGATGGTCATTTGGATTGTTTCCACTTTTTGTATATTATGAATAATGCCTCTATGAACATTTCTGAGCAGGCTTTTGTTTTGACATATGTTTTAAATTCTCTTGGGTATATACCTAGGAGTGAAATTGCTGGGTCATATGGCAGCTCTGTGTTTAACATTTTGAAGAACTGCCCGCCTGTTTTCCAAAATGGCTGCACCATTTTACAGTCCTACCAGCAATGTATGAAAGTTCCATTTCTCCTCATCCTTGCCAACACCTTAAGAAACTTTTTTTAGTCTTCTGCAATGGGTACTTTTGGACCATTTGGTAGCAAATTATTTTTTCCCAAAGCAAATGCATTTAATAAGTAAGTCTCAGGAAGAAAAGAAGAAAGTGATTCAGCTCAAAATTCTTCCAACTGTGGAGTTATTTGCAGGTTGTAGGGATGGGCAAGTCTGTTGCAGCCGGCCCAGGTGCCAATTCCAGCTGGCTCGTGTGCCACCCCTGGCACAAAAATCACAGGTCTCCAAATCCTGATCTAGGTTTCCAGTAAGAGGCATGAACACGGTGACTCTGGGTTGAAAGGCTCAGGTTGCTTTTTACTACCTAAAATTTGCCTTAAATGTGATTCTTTGCAGAGGTGTTTCCCCCTTTTAAGCAAAGCAATAAGTACAGCATTCATTGGCTTGAAATCTCTTCTTGTCTGTCTGTGTGTCGGACGCCCTGCCAGCTGTGTGTCCTACCCAGGGAATGGAATAGTTCAGAGTGCAGCTTGGGGGTGGAGCCCAGACCTGTGCCAGCTCATTATCAGATTAGGTATTTGGAAACAGCGTTTTAGCCATGTGCAGGGTTTAGGTCCACCTGAGCAATCTATTTTCACTTGCAGGGAAATTTCAGATTGTAATAACTATAATGAGGCAAAAATGGAGGGAAAAGGAGGAAATTGTTACTAACCTTTGGATATTAATCCCTGCAAACCCCAAGTTCGAAACTGCCATACCTAATCATTGTTAACATTTATTGAGGGTGTACTTTGTGCTTGACATTGTGCTCAGAGCTTTCAGTATTGTTTTATTTAATCCTTGTTATAGTCCTGTGAAGTAGGTATTATTTTTTATTGTGGTTCCCACTGTAGGAAATGGAGGCACAGAAAGTTTAAGTCACCAGCCATTAGCACCCAGGGCTATAAGTAGCAGAACCAGCTGAGCAGGTCAGCCCACACTCTTATTGTAAGAGAGGGAAGAATGCAGGGGACAGAAGCAGAGCCACTCACTGGGTGGGACCAGCCTGCGGAGAAGCATTCACTCATCCACTCATGGCTGAGGTGGTAAATGCTTGGGTTCCCAGCTTCCCTTGCAGCTAGGGGCATCATTGTAGCCCATATCTCCACTATCATGGGAAGTAAGGGGACATCTGATTTGGCGGTGGGAGGCAGTCAGGGGACAGGGGAAATTTTGGGAAACAATTTTATATCTAAAAGGGAGAGATACAGTGTCTTTCTTGACACCTATTCACTCTTCTGCTTCCTGCATGTGGACTCGATTGTGATGCTCCAGCTGGGGCAGTCATCTTGCATCCATGAGGCTATAAACTTAGGACAGAAAACCAAGAGGCTGAAGATGGTAGAGCAGAAGGTCCTTGATGAACACACTAATGTCTTCGTTGTTTATGTGTCTGTGGAGAGGCAGGAAAGCATCATGGTTAAGGATATGAGCTTGTGAGTCTGGGTTTATATCCTGACTGTAGCACTTAGTAGCTCATACCCTTGGGCCAGTTGTTTGTTCAGTGCCTCCATAAAAGAGCCATGACAGAAAACTTGCAAGAATAATGCAAGAAACACCTGTGTACCCTGAACCTAGATTTACTAATTGATAAAAGTTTGCCACATTTGCTTACATGCGCCTGTATTTCCCCCCACCCCCACCTGAATTATTTGAGAGTTGGTTTAAGTTGTAGGTACATTGGTTAGTTAGCATTATCGGTCTGGGTTAGCATTATCAGTCTGGTAACCTGTTACTTGCATATACAACATGTGACCCGAATAAAACCATTTGGACAAATTCCTTTTTTTGATTTGAATCTTGAGATAGAGTGATGAGAAGATAGAATAATTTGATTGATCTTCTCTAGATTTACTTCTGGTCCCAGATAAAATACCCAGGATCTTCTTTTCCTCTAATTCCTGACATTTCTGGATCTGGGTCTCCAGTTTTCCCTTTGATTCTGTTAGTTCCTACATATAATTTTACTACATTCTAGAGTCTATTGTTGTTGCTTGCAACCCAAGAACCCTGACTGGCACAGCTTCCCTTGAAGAAGTGGGTACTCATCCTGGGAGCATGAAGTAGAGACTTTGTGCAATCAGAGATGTTGTAGGTAGAATTCCATTATTTTTGGCGAGTTTTAGCTAGGTGACCTTCTAATCCCATCCTCACAGAGTGTCTCCTAGGCCAAGCCAGTTTTGTTGGGGTAATTTCAAAATTTGACTACTCTCCCTATCTGTTGACAGTTCTCAAACCATAGTGTAACGAAAGTCCACAATTTATCTTGAAGGTGGGGGTTGTAGTTACTTGAGGCCCCTAGGGACTGAAATGTGCAAGAAGATGGACTCATTGGAGTGTTCAAGAAGGATGGGAGTTACTTACTGGCCCTTGCCTGGGATCTTAGCTGGGGCTCTCCACTGGAGTGCCTTAATTTTACTCCATGTTGCCTCTCCATGTGACCCCATATTCTAATAGCATGGCAGCTGGGTTCCAGAGGAAGAAAGTGGCTTGAAAGTCCCATCATATAACTTCACCCTTTCCATTGGTTAAGCAGTCACAGATCAATCCCAATTTAAGGAAGAGGAAATAAAATTTACCTCTTGATGGAGGAGTGGCTCATGCAAACAGGAAAGAAGGAATGAAAGCAGGCATCTTCACAGACTATTGAGTAGACAGTGTCACTCATCAGGCTTAGATTTTAAGTCTAGAATAGTGTTTCCCAGATGTCATTCAGTTTGGGATAATGTGCAGATTCTATTAAAACACTGCCGAAGTCAGCACAGAAGTTGCTTCCTTCTGGAAGCCTTCTCTGACACCCCTTGCATTAGAGGTCTGTCCTTGGGTCTTATAAATGTATGTATCTATATATTTATTATTAATATCAGTTACATTTTATGTGAACATATGTACAAATTAATATTAATAGAATTAATACATTTATTACCTTTCTTTTTTTAAAAAAATATATTTTATTGATACTTTACAGAGAGGAAGGGAGAGAGATAGAGAGTTAGAAACATCGATGAGAGAGAAACATCGATCAGCTGCCTCCTGCACATCTCCTACTGGGGATATGCCCGCAACCCAGGTACATGCCCTTGACCGGAATCGAACCTGGGACCTCTCAGTCCGCAGGCCGACGCTCTATCCACTGAGCCAAACCGGTTTCGGCAACTTTCTTCTTTCCTTCTCTTTTTCCTCCTTCTTTCTTCCACAAATATTTATTAAGTGCCTCTAATAGGCCAGACACTAATCTAGGTGCTGGAGACACTGCAGTGAACTAAACGAATTCCCTGCCCCCTTGGAGCTTATAGTCTAGACAGGGAGATGGACAATTACTAAGCTCTGTAGTGGGTGCTAACACTACATCTGAGAATAAAAAAGACAAAATCTCACCTTCATGGAGCTTTCATTCTAGTGAGAAAAAGAGATAATAAAAACTATAAATAAACAAAAATATACGGTGTTTTCAATGCTAAAAAGTGCTATGAAGAGAAATGAAACGGAAGAGGGATAGGGAAAGCTGGGATTGGAGTGGGCGAGAATTTAAAGTAGGAGAAATTAGGGAAGGCCTCACGAAGATGTGACATTTGGACAATGACCATGGGGAAATGAGGAAGTGAGAGACTTGGATTTTCTGGGACAAAAATCTGAAGCCAGAGTGCTAGGCATGTGGGAGGGACCCCAAGAGTCACTCACAGTAGTGAGTGGACAGGGAGTGGGTGATGAGCTTAGAAAGGGAAGGAGAGGGGAGAGAGAGGTTGGGTGGGTTTAATTGCAAAGGTTTTGGTGGAGAGACATTAAGTGACTTGGTTTTTACCAAGTTTCTTCTGATTGCTATGTTGAGAATAGATTCCAGGAGGTAAAGGGGGGAATGGAAGGAGGCAGGGAGCAGTGAGGAAGCTATTGCAATAGCCCAGGTGGGAAATGATAGTGGTGGAGCTAGTAAGTGGTTATTTATTTCTTCTATTCAGACTCAAGACATTTAATATTGATTCAATGTTATTATCTAATATAGAGTCCATATTAAAATTTCCCCCCCAAAGTCCTTTTTATATAAAAAAAAGCTCCCAAACCTGGATCCAATCAAAGCTCTCACATCGCATTTGGTTTCCACCTCTTTCATGGGTGTTTTGTAGCATGTGCCACGTTCTGGATGTGTCTGATTGCTTTTTCATAGTTACCAGTAGGTTCAGTTTAGTGTGTGTGTGTGTGTGTGTGTGTGTGTGTGTGTGTGTGTGTGTGACAAGAATACTACAGGATGGCGTTATGCCTTCCCCATTGCATCATATCAGGAGACACATACTGTCAGTTTGATCCATTACTGGCGACGGTAAGTGATGGTGATTGCCCGCTTGGCTCAGGTGGTGTCTGAATTAACAGGATCTCTCCACAGTAAAGAAGCTGTTCCCCTGTTGTAAGTGGGAAGAACCCCGTGGCATGATACTTCGGGACTGAATATATAGTACATACCCTATGGCCCAACAAGCTTTCACCCCGTAACTTCAGCATTTATTGAACAGCTTCCTGGCTTCTGACCTTGTGTCTCATTTTGCTCCTCGGAACAATGAGGATAACAGTGGTCCCTAAGGGATGCTCGTTTTGAGGATCAGTGCTTGCCCACAATAAATGCTCCATAAGTATCGTATATTACAGGACGAAGGCAAGTATGAAAAAATTAAGGGGAGGGGAGGGTTGCATTCCATTTCTCCCCACCCCGCCGCTGCTCCCTGGGGCTAAGCGAGCGAGAGCCCGCCGAGGGTCCGCGCGGCCACGCCCTCGCGCCGCGGAAGCCGCGGGCAGGGACACCCGGAGCCCTGCCGCGCAAGGCCCCCTGGGACCGGTAGTGCTGGGCGTGGCCACGGGACTACATATCCCGGCGGCCCCCGCGCCGAGGTTCCAGCCGCTGGCTCCTCAGCTCTACCACAGCGACGGCAGCAGCCGCGGCGGCTGAGTCGGTGGTGGCGGCGGAGGAGGCGGCGGCGGCTGTGGCGGCTGCGGGCTGAGCAGCGAGTTTCCGATTTAAAGCTGAGCTGCGAGGAAAATGGCGGCGGGTGGTGAGTGGAGATAAAGGAGGAGCGGCACCGGGCGAGGGGCTGGAGTGCAAGGCGGAGGGAGGAGGGCGAGTCCCCGGGGCTGCTGCGCGAGCCGGCGGCTTCGGCTCCCGGAGGCGCTGAGGGGCGCGCCGAGCGGGGGGCGCTCGGAGAGAGTTCTGGGGTGTTGGGGCCGCGCCGCTTCCCGGCAGCCCGGGAGCCGCCGGAGTAGGGAAGTCCAAGCTGGGCGGCACCGGGCTGCGGGGTGCGAGGGGGTCCCCGCTGGGAGGGGTCGCCCCGAGGAGTTTGGGGGGCACCGCGGGGGCCCACTTTGCCCCTCCTGTCCTGAAAGTTGCATCTTCCTCGTTCCTCCCCAGCCCCTGAGGGCGGCTTTGGAAGCCGCCCGCGCCCCCTTCTCCCCGCTGCGTGGCCCCTTCGGGGGAGCCGGGGGCGGGGGCGCGCACCGCCTTCGCCCAGCCTCGCGGGCGCGCCGGGGATGGGGTCGGGCGCTGTGGCTGCTGACCCCTGCACCCGGCGCTTTTCATATTTCACACGAGTTATCTGCGGAATTTCCACTGGGGCGCGGGGAGATCGGTTCTCGGCAGTTTTCTCAGTAAAAAGGCGTTTTGCTACCTCCGGTGTGAAGGCTGAGGAATGGCAAGTGGGAAGTTGGGGGGTCGTGACGGGCTTGGCTGTCTTTATTATTGCTATTTCCTCCTCCCCCCAGTCCCTTCTCATGGACATGGATGCAGTTTGTAGAGATTTAAATAAACTGTTGGCCTTGCGCATGTCTTTAAAAAACCATCCGAGTCGTGGGGAGGCTCGGTCTCTTCCCAGGCAGCTTGGGGGCACTCGGGGTGGAAAGTTACCCGAAAAGAGCAGTTGTCAGGGGGAGAGAGCATCGCCTCCACGTCTCCCTGAGCTGGGAGTTCGGGTTTCCCCGCTGGAATGACACGGGAGGTATGCGATTCTCTCCGAGTCAAAACTTTCCTCCCCGTCCCCGTCCCCCCGTCCCCCCCCCACGAATGGGAGGACTTCCTTTTTGCAGTTTCTGAGCAGCGCTTCAAAGCCAAGCTGTTTTTGTTATTAAGCTGCACCAGAAAGAAACAGGAAGGCGAGTACCAGCTGGCTTGCGGCAGGGTTTCACTCGGGAGAGGAGCGAGGCGACAGCGAGGTGGTCGTGCGGAGTGAGGCTGCTGCATCTGCTGGAGGTGACACGCCTGGCCTCCTGGCTGCGAGCAGGCTCCAGGGTTTGCTGCAGCAGGTTGCTTGGAGGATCATGGGGGAGAATCATAGGTCTTCATGAATGCCGCATAAACTGAAATGCGAACTGGGAAGCCTTAAGTTTGTGAACTGCTAGTTCTGGCGATTGCTTTCTTATTTAGAATCAGTTAGATCAGATAGGATACCCACCTGGAAAGGCACAAAACACAGAAATGAGTCTCTCTCCTACTCTAACCTCCCCCCCACCCCCTCCCGCCAGGAGGCAGCCACCTACTGGTTTTTAGAATGTCCTTGGCTTTTGGGATAATTATTTTAAGGTTTTCATTAGAAACACACCCCTGTTGAATACCTAAAAGCAGGGAAATCAAATGAGCAGAAGGAAAGGAAAATGGGTGGGAATGCCGTTTTTTTTTGACTATTTAAAAAAATGTTGATAGCCATTGGAACTTAGTGTTTATGTTGCCTTATCTGCCGACACCCTTGAAGAAATAACAATCTCTGTGGCTTGAGGATGAAGAACCCTGCTGGGTTCATTGTTTGTATGTAAGACAAGCCTCTCTAACATGTAAAATGATATTGAACACTATAGCTCCTGTCACTGGAGGTTGCTTCAGGTTCTGCATTTAAATGAGCAGCAATCTAGATTGCCTGTGATCCTAAATTATAGGGCTATTTTATGTATTGATAGAAATGACTTAATTGTTCAATCAGCATTTAAAAAAGCATATGCCAGCTTCTGGCATATAGAAGTACATTTTGGATGTGAGGATTGTGGACTAAGTGGGAAGATCTAATGTTCCTAGAGCAGTTATAGGAAATGTTTCTGCCATAAAATATTCCTTAACTACAGAGGCTTTGAAAATGCGAACAACTCCAGCATAATTAACAGGATTTATATTTTTATGTTTTAGAATGGTGGTTTTGAATTTACCAACACTAACAACTCATTAAAAAAATTCAATGTTATTAGAGTTTAAAGTATTAAGGGTTATATTAATTTTATTATATTTTGAAAGCGAGGATCTTGTACATTTTCCCCTCTGTAGAAGATTTGTTTCTATAAATCACCTCCTACCCCTTAGGGCCTAGGCAGATAAGTTAGAATTCATTCAGTAAGGAGTGAGTGTACTGACTGTTGGACCCTGAACCCCTTTCCTAGGAGACATGTAAATTAAAAATAGTTCTTGAAATGGTTACTAATGTCTTCTTGACTGATCTTTTGAAATAAACTTCCTTACTATGTCAGCGACATACTAAAGATATAGGTGTGTGTGTGTGTGTGTGTGTGTGTATATATATATATATATTCTTTTTTTTTCAGTCCTTTGTGCATTAGCAGTATGATTTTAGAATAGTACTTTTTAACTTGAAGACTACTTTGTTTTTGAGAAGTCTTTTAAAAGAATGAAGAAATTTTTATTTTTGTTTGGACAATAGGGTAAGACAAAGCAAAAACACCCACTATTATCCTATCCTTAATTGGTATTAAAATAAATGGCTTTAGGTTTTTTTATTTTTTTATATTTTTAAAAGCTGTATAATTTCAAGCCTTGGCCAGAGGATGTAGGA
This sequence comes from Myotis daubentonii, assembly GCF_963259705.1. Taxonomy (NCBI): domain Eukaryota; kingdom Metazoa; phylum Chordata; class Mammalia; order Chiroptera; family Vespertilionidae; genus Myotis; species Myotis daubentonii. The sequence goes on along the minus strand of NC_081847.1, from coordinate 68,887,516 downwards.
CTACTTTTGAAAACTTTGAATTTGTTGCAAGTTTGGGATGAATATAACCTGCAGTTGTTATTTGTCAACACAGCAAAGGGACCACAATTTAGCACATTTGTTACTCTTTTAATCGTGATTGAAGAGGTACTGCAGTTTCTCATAGATTAAGCCAGAGAGGACCTGTCCCAGCTTGGTTTGAATTTATTATATTTAGTAGTGAAGAATATTCACTATATGCATTATTGAGTGCTTAAAGCTCTGGGAGTAGAAAATTAGTGTTGGAAATGGAAGTTAACCTTTTCCCCGTAGTTCAGGTGAAAGAAATGGGTGACTGTTCAGTGGTTCTCAACCTTCTGGCCCTTTAAATACAGTTCCTCATGTTGTGACCCAACCATAAAATTATTTTCGTTGCTACTTCATAACTGTAATGTTGCTACTGTTATGAATCGTAATGTAAATATCTGATATGCAGGATGGTCTTAGGCGACCCCTGTGAAAGGGTCATTCGAACGCCAAAGGGGTCACAACCCACAGGTTGAGAACCGCTGGTTTAGATCCTCAAGAACAGCATTGAGATTGAGTGCTGAAGTAAAATGTAGTCATTTTCTTCCATTCTGAGTGCCTTTTGGGGCGGGGTATTACAAAATGAACATTTCACAGTTAAAGTAGAGGAGGTGCTCTATTGCAGTGAGACTTAGTTCTTCACTGTGTTGATGTTTGCCAGGTAAATTCATTTGGTCCATTTAATTTTTTGACAGGGTTTCTGGGAGATTATTTTGGTTTAAGGATGCAGTTTATCCAGAGCCTAACCTTATTTTCAGCCCCGTAACAAATAAATGATGGGGTTGACTTAAATTTAATCCCCTTCCCCTTTTTTACCTTCTGGTAGAGAGTTGTTAAATGAAGAGGAAACTGGCCAGAAGATACACAGCAGCAGGAGAAGGGAAGATGTGCAGTGTCTAGGAGGCTGGTTTATCCACAAACTGGATAATCTTCTTAGACTACATGCTGCCAGTTCTCAACCTTGTCAGCATTAACTCAGTTAGGTAGGTTCTGCCGACCTAGGTCAGTTTATAGGGGGCAGTCATAAAGGTTAATTTTAACTAACTAGTAAACTTTGTGGCCTAGAGGCAAAAGCAAGAAGTCTGACCTAACAGGCACACAGGTTTTACCTATTTCAAAGAATGCGCTAAGAGCAACTGAACTAGTCTTTTCTGTTTGTCCTTTGCCCCATTTGTCATTAGGGACATCTGTATCCTATCTTTTATTTTCTGTTAATATTTTTTTTATTGCTAAGTTCTAGGAAAGAGTGGAACTTTTTTTCGTCTGCTGTTCACCTATGAAGGTATTCTTCTGAAATGTTGAATTTCCTTGGTTAGAGGCCTGAGGGTTATGAAGCTTCACTTTTTGGAGACTAGGCTGACTAGATTCCTGAATTTAACCCATCATCATCCACATCATGATGAAAAGGGAATATTTGCCTGGATATCACGTAGTACTGGATAATCTACTGCTCCCTGGGGCTTTGCTTTTGGTAGCTGTGGCAGCTGAGTTGGAGTGGTAGATGGATAGAGGGGAAAGACTGCAGAAGTCAGCATAATCCTCAATTAGGATAAGCCTCATGGTTAATTGAATGTTGAGTGTACAGGTTAAATCCCATTATAACAAACTCCAGGGGAGTAGCTAAATTATTTTGTTGTACTGGGATTGAGTTTTATTGAATACTGTTTAAAATAAATTGGTCTTTTTGTTTTTGTTAGAGATGTGGGAAATTTTTATTTATTGTAACAATTTGACAAGTTGTTATTCATAAGCCAATGTGTTTTCACCTTCATTTTAAATGCTTTTCCCTTTAAAAAGGAAAGAAGCCATGTTGAACTGGGCAGACAATTTATGTACCATCTCCCTCCAGTGGACTAGCTCCATAGGTTTATCTTAACAACTAAATAAGTTTATTAGTAAGTACTACTGCCACCATCAAAGTGTGGTCAGGGGAAATGGGAATTTCCCCAGGTTTCCAGGTGGCTACTGCTGGTAATTTTTTCTGCCCTGACAACTTTTTAAAATAAACGAATGTACTTCATTTTAGTGTGAACTTTCCTTTGTGAGTAATAATTAATGTAGCTCTTTCTATTCAGCTCAGTGTAGTTTGAGACCTTGAGATCTTTCTATGGTATTGTTAAAAAAAAAAAAGTAATGGTACTATTATAGTCTTTAAGATACTTCCATATAAATATGAAAATTTTCAGGAACAGGATTACTATACATATGAGAAAATACTATTTTATGCTTGGCCAGAAATACATTCCTTTTGTTCTGTACTTTTAGATTGGTTTTGCCAGATTTCAGGCATTTACATCTCACTTTCATATCTAAGGCTAGCATTTTTATTTTGGGTAGAGTGTTTTGATTGGGTGCAGCAAGACATTTTGAAGTCCTTCTTTTAAATACATGTTCCATGAAGGAGGGAAAATCTGAAAGAAGGAATTTCAAACAACCCAAGCAGTGTTTTGAAAGTTCTCAGGTCTTAAGAATAATGACTGACTAGTAGGCAGGAAGCCTGCAGTTGTATTGTGGTATTGTTCCTCCATCTTATGCATTTGAGAACTGGAGTACAAAAGAGAAGAAAGCCTCGGGAGGGGAAAGAAAGGGTTTTAACAACAACAAAAAAAGGTGGTAGGGGGACTTTTTGAGTAAATATTCTTTGATTTTCTGTTTAAGTGAAATCTAAAGCCAAATTATTTTTACTTTTAGAGGAAATGTTGTTTATCATAATCTAAATGTCTTAAACTGACATTTTTTAATAAATGAGAGTTAATTGTTAATTGTTATTGGTAGAAAGAGCAGCGTGAACTGTTTTAAAATAGAACTTAAAAATCCACATATGAAAACCTTTAAATATGTTCCTCCTTTGTTACCCAATCAGTATTATTTGTTACCTTGTTATTTTGAAAAGAATACTTATCTGTTAAGAAGTGAAGAGTTGAGAATGATGTGTGAGCTTGTACTGTAAGGTTTGTGCAAATCAGTCTTTTTTTAGATTTATAAAACAAAGGGATGGAATATGCTATCTTCCAAAGTTTCTTATATTAGTTGTGCAGAATTTTTATTTATATTTTATTGGTCAAGCATTAAGTGGATTAAGCTTTTTATACTAGATAATTATGTAAAGATGCAGGTTGCTGTGCTGATTCATGAGTTTGGGGGCAGGATGACTTTGAGTTCCTGACTTCACCATAGTATATATCCTATGAGCTGCACAAATGTGTATGTGCATGCATGAGAAGGAGGGGTATGAGGAGGGAGGGAGGGAGGGAGGGAGAGGGGGAGAGAGAGAGAGAGAGAGAGAGAGAGAGAGAGAGAGAGATTCAATATCCTCCTGTTTTAAGAAAGTGAAGTAATATTTTATTTACTCAGTAAAGCTGTCATCAGTGAAATTATTACTGAATTTAAGTCACTCTGTAGAATAGCTGTATCAGCTTGATTATGTTTCCAGATTGAAATTTGGCAATTTTATTTGAAACTGTTTTAAGGATTACCCAGTGTTCTCTTCACTAAATTGTGCTTTTAGTCTATACGCTCTGCTCCATCCAAACTCATTTCTTTCCTTTTTTACCTGCCTGGTGGTTGTGTTTTATGACCATACTTTTATCCCAGCCAAGGTAGTTGGCTCCCTTGCTGTCAGAGCAAGTATTTGATTGCATCTAGGAAATTCTAACTTCACCAGTGAGAAAAATAACTCCTCACACAGGTTGCATCCATTTAAGGATCAGTGGTATCTTCTTCATATAATAAGACAGGACTTATTACTATATTGAGTTTTAAAAATAATTTCAGGAATCAATAAAATGAATTCAGGAAACTGCTTTCAAAGTGCATAGCCATATCTAGAATGGTGGAAGCCTTAGGTGTATTGATCCCAAATTAGGCAAACCTGAAATCGTGAACTTTCACCGATAACCTTCAGTCTTCCCCACCTTTTCCTCTGAGAGTACAAAATAGCTCCCTCATGTGACTTTTTAAACTGTCTTTATACCACCATTCTCTTAGCTATGGGGCCATAAGCTTTCAATCCTCTTTAATTTGCTACTGCTTGGCTCTTGCCTACTCCCCTATACATATACATACTTAATGTTTATTAAGATTTTACTGTGTAAGGCACTGTAAGAATTAAAAAGGTTTTGACCTCCAAGTGTATACAATCAAGTGCTCACATCACTTCATTATAAGGCAGTCGGTTTTGCCTATTACAGATTCTTGAGAAATTTAGAGGAGAAAAAGGACTACCTCTGACTGGGTAATCGGGACTTTGAAAAATGAGTAAGATTTTAATATGGAGAGAAATCATTAGCAACAGCATGAAAGTAAGACATTTCAAGGCTTGGTCATGTAACTATTCAATGAATGCTGAGTGAGTGATGGTATTGAATAAAATGGTTTTGTTTTTGTAGAATCCTATTAATATATTTTTTCCTAGTACTCTATACTTCTGCCAGTTTAATATTATTAAACATCATTTGAGCACATATTTTTGCTTAAAAATTTTTAGAGTACAACCCAAATTCCTTCATCTAATATTCAGCTCTTATCATAGTCTTTTTTTAAAAAAGAAATCAATCTTTTCCATTTTTGTTGCCCATTGTTTCAGTAATGCTGATTTTTTTTCTGCTTCTTCTCCCTTGTTATCTTGTCTGATCATTAAGGTCCAACTAAGATCCTGTTTCATTTAAGTAAACTTCCCAGACCACAACCGAAAATATTCTTGTGGCCTGTTATGAATTGTAATTGTCTCTTCATATGAATAGGAGTCAGTATTTATTGATTGGTAGGGCAGGTTCAAATTGTCTATTCTTTATGGTAGGGCCATTCTTTTTATAAGTTTTTAAAATTCTGTATTATTTTTTGAATTACATTCATTTTAGGTACACCAAAATCCTTGGTGTTTGGATGTGAAAGTTTCTAGAGTTCAACTCTGAAGTTAATTTTTCTACCTGGAAATTAAGATAAAATTATAGTCCTAAGGATTTGCTCATAGAGCCATGTCTCCCTCATAGAGCCGTCCCAGATAAATCATGTTTGGGCCTTAGAATACATTCCCATTTCCCAATTGCTGTAAGACTGGACAAATGTTTTTATTCATTACCACTGTTCTTCAATGAATTGTGCTAAGTATTGTGGGCATTAAAATCTCTGTGATCCAGGAGCTGATTATCTAGTTGAGAAATAAGTATAATTGAAAAAACATACTTGTTGCAGCAACATACATAAGTGGTTTGGAAGTTCAGAGGAATAAAAGATCATTTTCAACTGGGATTGTTAAGGAAAACTTAATGGAGAAGGAATAGATCTAAAGGGAATTAATTGCTGCTTTTAATCTCTTTCCCACATCTTTTATTTTATAGTTCTTAGTTATGTGAGAAAATGGTAAATTAATGTTTTTTAAATGGAAAAGAAGGCATAAACGTGGTAGAGTAAAAGTAGTACAAAAAGATACACTGAAAAAGTAAGGCTCCTGATACCTCAGGTCTCAGGATATTTTTTACATATGATTATGTCTCTTCAGTTTTTTTGTTCCTATTCTCTCTCCCTCCCTCTTTATTTTTGATTATTATTATTTATTTTTTTAGAGAGGGAGGGAGAGAGAAAAAGAGAGGAAGAAAGAAACATGGATGTGAAAGAGAAACATTGATCAGTTGCTTCCTGCAAGTCCCCTGACTGGGATGGGGAAATGGAATCTGCAACCTAGGTATGTGTCCTGACCTGGAATTGAACTGCCACCTATCTGTGTACCAGATGACGCTCCTACCAACTAAGTCACCAGGGCCGGACTATATGTACTTTTTAAATGATCTTGGAGAGGTCTCCTATCTGTTTTTATAGCTACTAAGTTCTTTCTAATGGTTACACAGTACTCCATTGTATGGCTATATTATAATTTATTCAGTACCATATTATTGCAAACAAAGCTATAAGTGAATATCCTTATATATATTTCTTTGTTCCCATGTTTTGTTAAAAAGTAAATAATTTCTGGAAGCTAGGTTAAAGATTATGAATTTAAAAATTTTGTACAGCCCTGGCCAGGTGGCTCAGTTGGTTGGAGCATCATCACATACACCAAAGGTTGCAGGCTTAATCAATCCCCAGTTGGGGTGTGTTTGTTGGGGGGCGGAGGAGGGTGGAGGGAGCAACTGATGATGTTTCTTTCCCTTTCTCCTCCTCTCTCCTTCTCCTTTCCACTCCCTTTCTCTTCCTTCCTTCCTCTCTCTCTAAAAATCAGTAAAAACGTGTCCTTGGGTGAGGATTGAAAATAAAAATTTTGTAGGTATTGCAACTCACTCGCTATAGAGATTATATTAACAACTCCACCAGCAATGTATGGCAGTGCTCGTTATCCTCATTCATCTCTGAGTAACATTATGGTAATAAAAAATTTTAATTTGATAAATGTAAAAGCTCTTTCATGTATTTCTTCTTGTGCTTTTATGATTTCTTTTTTTAAAAAAATATATTTTATTGATTTTTTACAGCAAGGAAGGGAGAGGGATAGAGAGTTAGGAACATCGATGAGAGAGAAACATCAATCAGCTGCCTCCTGCACACTCCCTACTGGGTATGTGCCCGCAACCAAGGTACATGCCCTTGACCGGAATCGAACCTGGGACCTTTCAGTCCACAGGCCAATGCTCTGTCCACTGATCCAAACCGGTTAGGGCAATGATTTCTTTTTTAACATTAAAATAAATATAAAATATAAAAGCTAAAAAAATATAAAATAAAAATACCAGTTAGAATATGAAAATACCAATTAGGACATAAAACTAGTTGCATAAGTTCATGAGGTGGTAGACTATATATGTTGTGACTATATATATTCCTTTGAGTGTGTTTAAAATGTACCTATCTCACATTTGGATATGCTTTTTTGTATTTTTGGAAATCTGCTTTACTGAGGTATGATACACTTACTATAAAATCTAGTCATTTTAAGTGTGTAGTTGGAGTTGACAAATGTAAATAGATGAGTTACCACTGCCACAGTCAAGATACACAGCACATTGCCTATTTGCATTCATTCTCCTTCTGGGTTTTGTATTCAGTCAACCACTGATCTGCTTTCTGTCACTATAATTGGCTTTCTTCCTTTTTTTTCAACTTTCTCTAGGTATAATTGACATCTGATTGTATATGTTTAAGTTGTACAGTTTGAGTTTTTACATATATGTCTACCTGTGAATCCATCACCACAGTTATAATAATAGGAATAGCTATTACCTCCAAAAGTTCCTTACATTATTTTGTAATCCATCCCACCCTCATCTTCAGGTAATTACTGTTCTGCCTTGTGTCATTAAAGATTAGTTGGTATTAATTGAGAATTATATATAAATGGAATTAACAATATGTACTTTTGAGGAGGACTGGCTTTTTTCACTTAGTACAGTTATTTTGAGATTCATCCATGTTGCATAGAACAATAGTTTCTTTTTATTGCTTAAGGAATATTGATTGCAGTACAGTGGGGCCTTGACTTACGAGTTTAATTCATTCCAAGACCGAGCTCGTTAAGGAGCTTGTCAACTCAATGCAAAAAATGGGCCGAGAGACAGCTGGTATCTCAAAAAACTCGTTAGTCGGGACACTCGTAAGTCAAGGCCCCACTGTATATGGTTATATCACAATTTATCCATTCACCTGTTGATGATCATTTGGGTTGTGTCCTGTTTTTGGTTATCAAAAATAGAACTTCTGTGACATTTGTACACAAGCCTTTGTGTAGACATATTCCTTATTTCTCTTGCTGGTGTGGCTGAGTTGGTTGGGCATTGTCCCATGCACCAAAAGGTTGCCAGTTCAATTCCCCTAGCAGGGCATGTGCCCGTGTTTCCGGCTACATCCTTGTAGGGTATGCAGGAGGCATCCAATTGATGTTTTGCTCTCACATGGATGTTTCTCTCTCCCTCTCCCTTCCTTTCTCTAAAAATCAATAAAAAAAAATCTTAAAATTTCTTTTCATAAACTGTCATCTGTCCTACTGAGTTGTATTAGCTTTTTTTTTTAAAAATATATTTTATTGATTTTTTACAGTGAGGAAGGGAGAGGGATAGAGAGTTAGAAACATCGATGAGAGAGAAACATCGACCAGCTGCCTCCTGCACACCCCCTACTGGGTATGTGCCCGCAACCAAGGTACATGCCCTTGACCGGAATCTAACTTGGGACCTTTCAGTCCACAGGCCGATACTCTAACCACTGAGCCAAACCAGTTAGGGCTGTATTAGCTTTTTAATGCCTCCACATTTGTGCTATTTTGACAATTGTGCTATTTATCACATTTAGTATTTATATTAAATGATTGTAACTTTAAATTACCTAAGTATCTCTCAGGACACTTTTTTTTCTTGCTCAATAAAAGTGATAATCATCTCAATTTACTTACCAGTCCATTCACCTGATTTGAAGATATATGTTTTCATTCTGTTTTGTCTGAATTATTCTTTCTGTCATACTGGAATTTTGGAACATTTTTGCAATTTACATTTAAGAAGGCTAGTTTAAAAAATCAGTGGAAATTTCCAGCTTAAAAAAAAATCCAACTACTGGTCTAATAACTGCTTTGCAGGAAGAAAGAAATATGAAAAAGAACCGCAGACATTCTGGATGTCAGCCTGTGAAATTTTCCACTATTTCCCATAATAACATGCAGGCATGCTTATTCTGCCGGGTGCAGTGCAACTGCAGTTGGAGTCAGAGTGGAATTTGAAGCTACCCTATCAATGATAAAATGGCAGCTGGCTAACTTTTAGTGAGCAGTTCGCACATTTAAGGTACTATATGTTTGTTTTTGCCTGAAGTGTAGCCATAACACTGAACTTGCAAAATTACTTAAGAGACTACTGATTCTAAAATTTCTGTTTCAAATGAAGTTTGGTTTTTTAATTTCAGTAGAGTTGTTATGCATCTGAGAATATAGACATAAATTCTTTTAGTGACAGTACTGTATAAATACGTTTTTATTTTATAGGATTTTATACTACCTTGAAGAATGCTCAGAAAATTAAAACAAAGTTTTAAAAAGATTTGCACAAACTCAGTATTTGGTGTGATTTAAGAAAAATTTTAGCCTCTATTTCAGGTTTGTGTTAATCTTTCAAAGGGTTAGCAGACTATATTAAAACCTATAGTTGTATTTTTGTTTGGCTGTTTCAAATTTAAAGGCAAACAGTATTATACTGTTTTTCTAATAATGGAAGTCCAGGTTGCCCAGTTATGTAAACTGGCTGAGTAGAAAAATCAAAAGTAGTTTATAAATATACTGTAACCACTCACTTCTACGTTATTTCATCTCTTTCATGGCCAAAACCTAATAGTGATATTAAGGAATGAGATTGAGAAGTTCAGATTTTATGAATTAACCTTTTAAACTCATGCATTTCTGCAGTGATAAATTTGATTCTTCATAGGGATACAACAGATATGCATATGTAACTTTGTATGTTTTAACACTTGTAAGTCATTTACATTTTGGAAATAAAGGCATATTAGTGCATAAGTATATCTTTTCCAGAACTGTTAGGTATTATCTTTGAATAAGAACGGCATTGTGACATAACAATGGCCTCCACCCCTTCCCTGTGATCAGCTCTTCCCTTGTGCAGCCTCATCCTTCCTCTTGACCTTTCCTGTAAGATATAACTCTTCTCCTGTCCTCTTTATGTACTTCCTCTTCTCAGCCCTCCTCTACCTCCAGCTATTTTATCCCTTTCACTCAGCCTAAATTTTCTTTTAAGTCTCTCACTTTTTCTAGTTGATCACTGTTAAGCCTCATCTTTACTTTTGGAAGGTTTCTTTGCTCCAAGTATTTTCTGCTCTTGGCAGATCGATTTTCTTTAGTCTTTGAACCCTCAAACACATACATCCTCATACCTTTCAAATCCTTCAACTCCATTTTTATTTCCATGTTTTCATTTATTCTATAAAGATTTATTGAATCTATGTGTCAGGATAAGGAAACTGGAAATTGGTGTGTATGTATGTGTTGTGGAGTTCACTTCTTAAATTTTTCTTTCTTTTTTTTTTTTTTTACTGATATCAGAGAGGAAGGGAGAGGAAGAGAGATAGATAGAAACATCAATTATGAGAGAGAACCATTGATCAGCTGCCTTCTGCGCACCCACATTGAGGATTGAGCCTGTAACCCGGGATGTGCCCCAACCTGGAAATCGAACCATGACCTCCTGGTTCATAGGTTGATGCTCAACCACTGAGCCGTGCCAGTTGGGCTGGAGTTACACATTTTAGATGGGTAGTCATGGTAACCTTCTCTGAGAAAATCACATTTGAGCAGAGTCCAGGAAATAAGCCTTGTGAACATTGGAGGGTGAGGAACAGTCTGTGCAGAGGGAACAGTCTGTGCAAAGGCCCTTTGGAAGGAGCATTCTTAGTGTTCTTGAAGGAACAGGAAGGTGGCCAGTGTCATGGAGCACAGTGAACAGAGGATTAAGTAGTGAGAGAAGAAGTCTGAGAGGCAACAGTGGAGCCTTGTAGGGAATTGTAATGTTTTCAGCTTTTACTTTGAGCAAAATGGCGAACTACTGTAGGTTTTTAATTTTTGGTTATTCCAAAAACATGTTATGATAATTGATTTTCTCCCCCTTCAATTAAAGACATATTTCATTTTATTATAAAAGCATTTAATTCATGTTAACTTGAAAAATACAGAAAGGCACAAAGGAGAAAATAAAGAAATTAATGAACAGCTCTAGCAGGTTTGGATCAGTGGATAAAAGCGTCGGCCTGTGGACTGAGGGTCCTGGCTTCAATTCTGGTCAATGGCACCTGCCCGGGTTGCGGGCTCAATCCCCAGTAGGGGGCATGCAGGAGGCAGCCAATCAATGATTCTCTCTCATCATTGATGTTTCTAACTCTCTCTCCCTTCTTCTCTGAAATCAATAAAATATATATAAAAAAATCAATGAACAAATAAAGATGATCAGTAATCTCATCATCCATTATTGAAGATTTTGTGTGTACGTATCTTCCCACTTGTTTTCCTTTGTGTTTGTATACAACCCCCCCCCTCCCCCGCCCCGCAACACACCCGTCCTGCACTGTAGGGTTTTGACACACAGTAAATACACTGACAGGCTTTACAGAGATCCTTCCATTTGCTTTGTGAAAAGTAGCCCAGAATAGGGCGAGAAGCAGATAGACCTATTAAAGGCTGTTACAGTAATCTAGGTATGAGACAATGTTACCTTAGACCACAGTGGCAGCAGAGATGATAAGAAGTGGTCAGATTCTATATACATTTTAAATATAGAGCCAACAGAATTTTGTGGTGGATTCAGTGAGGTTGGGCTGTGTGGGGTGGGTGGGGCAAGAGGAGGGAAGAATCATCGGTGACTCAAACGTTTTTGGCTTGAGTAACTAGAAACCTTTGGTTTAATTTTTCTTTTTTGTTGAACTATCCATCCAAGATTCAATTCTGGCTCTATCTTTTATGTGTGTTTCCTGTTCATTTAAACTTGTGATTGTTTCTTTCACCAAACTTCTAGTCTGTTTTGCCCAGCTTGGCACATGGTACCCACCACAAGATGCTATATATAACAGATCGTTTCACTAATATTAGTCTTAACTAGCTAGTGAGCATCCCTTTACTAGATCATGCTGGATTAATTTATCTGCTCAAGTACTGATAACTTTCTAAATACATTTTGGGTATTCAGTGAAAGTTTAATTGTGCACTCCTCTGGCTTGAGGACAAGATACGAGAAAACCTTAAAGTAAATGCCTGCTCTAGCTTTACTTTGGCTTACTGGCATTTTTTGGATCAGTTGTTTTGGATAGTTATTTTTCTCAGTTATTTTGAGTCTAAAAAAACCATGAAATGTTATGTATTATCTTGAATTCTGCAGTACTATGAGGACTTATTTTTTATTTACTGATTTTTCGAAAGGGGGAAGGAGAGAGAGAGACATCAATTTGTTCCACTTATTTATGCATTCATTGGCTGCTGCTTGTATGTACCCTGATTGGTGATCAAACCTGAAACTTTGTCATATTGGGACAATGCTCTAACAACTGAGCTACCCTGCCAAGGTTAAGGCTTATGTATTATTCTTATTTATTTTTGTTAATCCTCATCCAAGGTCATATATTTTTTCTCCATTATTATTTTTTTTCCAGAGAGAGAATGAAAGGGAAGGCAGGAATGGGAGGCAGGAGGGAGGCAGAGAGAGAGAGAGAGAGAGAGAGAGAGAGAGGTGAGAGAGACACGTGATGAGAAACACATGATCGGCTGCCTCCCACATGTGCCCTGCGCCCTGACCAGGGCTGGGGATTGAGTCTGCAATCCAGGTATGTGCCCTTAACTGGGGATCAAACCTGTGACCCTTTGGTTTGCAGACCGACACTCTCCATCTGTTGCCTCCCATATGTGCCCCTACTGGGGTTGGAACCCATAACCTCTAGGGTATGTATGTGCCCTAACCAGGAATCGAACTTGCAACCTTTTTGGTGTATGGGACGATGTTCTAATCAACTGAGCCACCTAGCCGAGCTACATTATGACTTTAGAATGCTTTTGACATTCTAAAGGTTGTAGAGATTATTTACCTCTTTATTCATTGATGTTACATGATGTTATGTTGTTGTGCTTTGGGTTCTTATTTTTTAAAATAGTTTTCTAGACTTATTCCTAGCTGTTGATACTTGCTGATGTGAAGTGTGCTTATGTGCAGCCCCCCCCCCCCCCCCCCCCGTCCCCTTTGCTTTTATTTTCATTATATTTCCTTGGAGCCTTATTTAACATCAATATTCTTTTTAAAAATCTCTTGTGCTACTTACACTTTTACTATCTTGTATAGGAGCACTTGATTTCCTCATCTTTTAGCTTTGCTTTATTTTACCTCTTCAGTTCTTAATCTTTCTACTTTTAAAACAATTTCTATAATATATCCCGGATTTCAGAACGCACTCAGTATCTTCAAGGAAGTTTCACATAGAAACATTGTTCTATTTTAAGAAAAGAATAAGTTCTTCAAATGGTCCTCACTTAGTAGATGCTATCTGGACTAGGGGATGTGCTATCTATCTATAATTGAGTTCTCTTAAATTTCCCTTGTTTGAAATGGGTTAACTCTTCTAGACAGGGAGGATGGGAAAGTTGGTAAAGGCAGTCCATTTGACTTAAATTGTTTATGTGAGTTGTGGCCATCAGCTTAGTTTTACCTGTGATCATCATTTCTGTTTGGTAATGGAATACTTTTCTTTAGAAAGATGATAGAATGTAACTCATACACATTTTAATGATAATTAGTTCAATAAATGCTTACATATAAAAACCAAGGGGATTAAAATGTCCTATTTAGATGACCTTTAGTTGATTTGATACAAATATTTGGGGTCTGAGAATATGGTAGTAACTCACAATGTCATTTTTAGGCATGTCATTAGAAACAGAAAACACGTAATTTATTTTGGTTGGAGAGTAGTGGTGAACTTAAGCTTTTACATTCTGTTTGAGAGAGGCTGATGTTCAAATTTTCACCTACAATTAACCACAAATCTTTAACTGCAAGCTTTGGAAAAATGATTTGTGGACATACATGTTAGATGATTTTTAGAAACATAATTTGCTTGGAAAAATGATTTGCTGACACATATAAGATCATTTTAAAAAATATAATTTGCTCTGTCTCGTAAGTTGTTTCATAAACCAAAATTATTAATCCTCTTTTTCAAATGAATCTGTTTTATTTTGAGAAACTAGAGATGATGATATATACCCCCTTTCTTTTTCTTTTTAAAAAACTTTCAGCATCTATTCCGGCTGTTCTGCTTTTCCCCAAACCTTTACTTAGAACAAAAAAGCCTGGATGCCCTGCTTTGTTCCCAGTATTTCACTTTACATGTGGTAAGATTGAAAATCTAGGTGGTGTTGCCTAGGTATTGTTGGGTTTCAGTATCTTTCTTGGATGGCTCAGCTTTTTCAAAACCTTTGGGACAATCTGTTGACTCAGTTTTGATTTTTGACTTTTCCTTTCTTGTGCCATGGGAAATGTATGTGCTAATAGTATGTAAGCTCTGTGAGGGCTGGGAGTTATTTTGTTTACTGCAAAATCTTTAGTGAATGATGGCAGGCACATGGTGGGTACTTCAAGTACTTGTTGAATGAATTTAGAGGAGCAGTAGCAACAATTCCTATATATTGAGCATATACTATAGGTCAGAGTGCTAAATACTTTTAATGGATTTGGTGGTATTTTCATTTTACTGCTGGGTTGTTTCCTATCCATATGATGTGTATGAGTGGATGCGAGGAAGGAAGGAGGAGATGAAGCTGGCATTTATTGAGGATGCTGTTACCTAATTTAATCAAGCTTAAGGTGCCATCAGTTATGCAATGCATTATTTTATGTACCACTAGGGGAAAAAAAGTAAAACTGCCAATTAAACTATGGGGTATTGTCAGTAACATGACACATTCTGATTTCAAGGATGTAAGAACATGAAAAACTAAGAACCTTTAAAATAAGGAACACAAGTAGTTTTACATAACTCTCATTTGCTGATTATAGAGTCTTCCATAGGTATTATTCTTATTTTAGAGATGAAGAAAATTAAAGTTTTGGGCTAAGTTCATAGACTCTCAAGATAGAGGATCCAAATTGACGCCTCAGATTTCAAGCCATCTCATAATGCACAGGAATCAGGAAAACAAAATAGTACATTGGTCTGTCAACTCTGGCTTGAAGATTCTTAGTTGGCATGGCTTTAATGTTTTCTTAATGTAGCTTTTTTTTTCTTTGTATTTCCTATGTTAGCTACTCTGTGTTTTCATGTGTGTACAAAACTATATAGGGCTTATCTCTTTCTCTCAAGGAATTTATAGTCTATTGGGCGATGAGAAATAAACATGAAAGTTAGATAACTAGAGAAGATTTAAATAACATTTCAGAGAGTAATGAAAGAGGTTTAACAAGGCAATGCAGGATTAATTGCGAAATAAATTGTACAAATAATTGCTTTTGGAGTTCAGAGGAAGGAGAGATTGCGTGAGACTGGAGTAATCCAGGGAAGGATTTAAATGAATTCTGGAGAGAGAATTTCAGTTAGTGAGATTATTTACTTAACTCTAAAATCTTATTAATGTTTGTTACAAATGGAACTGCAAACTGTTAAACGTGCAGAACTTTAGTCCATTAAAATGTTTTTCTGTATGAGAGCAGAGAAACTACCTACCATAGAAAAGTAGAAGAAATCATGTAATATCAAGTAGGTGGGGAAAAGTACTCACTTTTAGAAGAAAAGCCTTTGAGTGAAAAAGGAGGAGGAACTTCTTTCTAAATGCCTTGATGCCACTCTTGCCACATTTACAAATCAGTTGCACTTTCTGAACCATTGCCAAAGTTACTTTCTGTGGCTATTAAAGTTCATGATGAACTTTGAAGGTTGGAAGCAAGCATTAACCCCCTTTATGTTACTAATGTTTTCTGTATTTTGAACTAGGGCCTCAGTTAAATATGCATAGCAAACAAAGAATAGTCAGTCCACTATGTTTCAGAAGGATATGACTGTGACAGCAGTTCAGGCTACATTTCTGAACCCAGACCCTTGGAATTCAGCATTGGGTTATAAGGTGTGTTACTTGTTTTACAGGCAAGTCAAAAGCATAATAGTAAGGCCTGGAAAGCAAGAGAACTGCATTTGGACCTTGTTGGATAATCTTGGGCATTTTATTTAATCTCTGGAGACATCTGAGTTGGATCATATCAAAGGTTCTTTCCCTATTTTTTAACATTTTTCTTATTAAAAAAAAAAGACAATAGGTGTACATGGCTAACAAAAATTCAAATTCTACAAAACGCTATGAAGTGAGGTTTCCCTCCCCCTTTCTTTTGTTTCCTAGTTCCTTCCTCAGAGGTAGTCACTGTTACCTTTTTTGTGTGTGTATTTACAAACATATCTATATGTCTTTATAACCTTTATATTCCATATCTCCTTCCTTTTTTATAAGTACAAATTGTAGCATATTAAAAACATTATTTTGCACCTGGTTACATTTAACAATATATTTTGAAAATGGTTCTATATAAATACATACAGATCTAATTCTTTTTTTAAAAGCAGATTATCATTTTATTAATGTGCCATAATTTACTTAACCAGTTTATTATTGATGGACATGGTTTGTTTTCAGAATGTTGCCATATACTAACAGAGTGCTGTAGTGAATTTTCTTATGTACATTTTATTGCAATTTAAAAAAAAAACATAATTAAATTTTATTTTTAAAATTCTTTATTGTTGAAAGTTTTACATATGTCTTTTTTTCCCCCCATTGACTTCTCCCTACCTGTTCCCGCACCCCAGCACATGCCCCAACCCCCCTATTGTCTGTGTCCATTGGTCATACTCATATGCATGGATACAAATATTTTGGTTGATCTCTTACCACTCCCCTGTGCCTTCCCTCTGAGGTTTGACAGTCTGTTCAATGCTTCTATGTCTCTGGATCTATTTTTGTTCATCAGTTTATGTTGTTTCATTATATTCCATAAATGAGTGAGATCATGTGATATTTATCTTTCTCCAACTGGCTTATTTCACTTAGCATAATGCTCTCCAGTTCCATCTGTGCTGTTACAAATGGTAAAAGTTCCTTCTTTTTTATAGCAGTGTAGTATTCCATTGTGTAGATGTACCGCAGTTTTTTAATCCACTCATCTGCTGATGGGCACTTAGGCTGTTTCCAAATCTTAGTTTTTGTAAATTGTGCTGCTATGAACATAGTGGTGCATATATTATTTCTGATTGGTGTTTCTGATTTCTTGGGCTATCCTATATAATAAAAGCCTAATATGCTAAGTGGTTGACTGGTCAGCTGTTCAACCAATCAAAGCATAATATGCTAATGATATGCTAAGGCTGCTCAACCACTCGCTATGACATGCACTGACCACCAGGTGGCAGACAGTCTACCAGTTGCTGTGATGTGCACTGACCACCAGGGGACAGACAGTCGACCGGTTGCTATGACGTGCACTGACCACCAGGGGGCAGACGCTCCTACCGGTAGATTAGCTTGCTGCTGGGGTCTGGCAGATTGGGACTGAGCCAGACAGGCCAGACATGTCCTGGAGCCCTCCCACGGTCCATCCCTGGGTGGTCAACCGCCTGTGTCTTTCCCCGGCCGTGGTAGTGTACTGGTAGGATCCCTCTGCCTGGTCTGCGCCCTCTTGCAATCCAGGTCCCCTTGGGGGATGTTGGAGAGTGGGTTTTGGCCCGATCCCACAGGGGGAGTGCTGCTCAACCAGAAGCTGGGCTCATGGCTGGTGAGCGCAGCAGCAGTGGCGGGAGCCTCTTCGGCCTCTGTGGCAGTCGGACATCCCCCAAGGGATCCGGAACTGCGAGGGGGCTCAGGCTGGACTGAGGGACACTCGTGCACCAGGCCTCTAGTATTCCTATAAGTGGGATTACTGGGTCAAATGGGAGTTCCATTTTTAATTTTTTTGAGAAAACTCCGTACTGTTTTCCACAGTGGCTGCACCTGTCTGCATTCCCACCAGCAGTGCAGGAGGGTTCCTTTTTCTCCACATCCTTACTAGCACTTGGTTATTGATTCGTTGATGATAGCCATTCTGACAGGTGTGAGATGATACCTCATTGTCGTTTTGATTTGCATCTCTCGGATGATTAGTGACTTTAAGCATTTTTCCATATGCTTTTTGGTCCTCTCTATATCCACTTTCAAAAAGTGTCTATTTAAGTCCTTTGCCTATTTTTTGATTGTTTATCTTCCTTTTGTTAAGTTGTATGAGTTCCCTATACATTTTGGAGATTAAACCCTTACCGGATGTAACATTGGCAAAAATGTTCTCCCATGCAGTGGGCTCTCTTGTTTTACTGATGGTTTCTTTTGCTGTGCAGAAGCTTTTTATCTGATACAGTCCCATTTGTTTATTTTTCTCCTTAGTTTCCATTGTCCTAAGAGATGTGTCAGTAAAGACATTGTTACGAGATATGTCTGATATTTTGCTGCCTATGAATTCTAGGATTTTTATGGTTTCCTGTCTTACATTCAAGTCCTTTATCCATTTTGAGTTTATTTTTGTGTATGGTGTAAGTTGGTGATCTAGTTTCATTTTTTTGCATGTATCTGTCCAATTTATCCCAACGCCATTTATTGAAGAGACTGTCTTGACTCCATTGTATGCTCTTGCCTCCTTTGCCAAATATTAATTGAGCATAATGGCTTGGGTTGATTTCTAGGTTCTCTGTTCTGTTCCATTGGTCTATATGTCTGTTCTTGTGCCAGTACTAGGAAGTTTTGAGAACAGTGGCTTTATAATATAGCTTGATATCTGGTATTGTGATATGTCCAACTTTGTTCTTCTTTCTCAGGATTGCTGCCGCTATTCACAGGCTGACCCTCTATCCACTGAGCCAAACTGGCTAGGGCTATAAAAAGTAATTTTAAATGATGGATGCACATTTAAAAAAAATTCAAGCAATACAGAAAAATATATCTAGAGATAGCTGGTGGATTCTGTATGCATCTTTCTATATGTCTCTGTGTAGACTCTAATATATATTAGAAATGAGGGATTTTTTGCATGCTGTTCTATAATCTTTTATTATTCCATCTTATGTGATGGATATCTTTCCAGGTTAATAAGATGAAATCAATATTATTTTTATGGTTTCTACTATGCATGTGACATCTTTTTTCTTTCTGTGTATGCATCATCCTTTAGATAATCTATGCTCCATTGATAAAATAGGTTATTTTCAATTAGAAATCTATGCTTTTAAATGCCTCACTAACTTCTTAAGTAACTAAGACTAAGTTGGCTTTGTGTTTAAAATTTACACCCTGTCATCTACTCATTTTTGTAATTGGAAAAAGCATAAGTTTATTTGTAGTAAAACATCCAGGAGAGAAAATGACCTTATTTCATGAAAGTGTGTACTGAGTAAAAAATAAATTCTTTGGCTATGAATGATTTAAATATGTCTGCAATTTTAGTTAGGCTATTCAACAATATATTTAATAGTAGCCTGGTGCACAGATTCATGCACATTGAAAGGAAATTAATTAGAAGAAATATTTTAATGTTGCTATTCACCATGTGTATAGTAAAAGCCTAAGCGACCCTTATGGTGGAACAACCAGAATGACCAGTTGCTTTGATGTGCACTGACCACCAGGGGGCAGACACTCAATGCAGGAGCTGCCCTCTGGTGGTCAGTGTGCTCCCACAGGGGGAGCGCTGCTCACCCAGAAACTGGGCTCATGGCTGGCGAGTGCAGTGGCGGTGACGGGAGCCTCTCCTGCCTCCATGGCAGCCCTAAGGATATCTAACTGCTGGCTCCCAGACTGTGTGAGGGCGCAGGCCAGGCTGAGGGACCCCCTGAATGCTCTAGTCTGGGACCCCTCAGGGGATGTCTGTCTGCCAATTTAGGCCCACTCCCCGTGGGGATTGGGCCTAAGCTGACAGTTGAACATCCCTCTGGCAGTCTGGGACCCCTTGCTCCTTACTGCCCATCTGCTCGTTGCCCCTTACCGCTTGGCTTGCTGCTCCTTAGCGCTGCCGCAGAGGCGGGAGAGGCTCCCGCCACTGCAACTGCGCTCGCCAGCCTTGAGCCCGGCTTCTGGCTGAGCAGTGCTCCCCCTGTGGGAACGCACTAACCACCAGGGGACAGTTCCTGCGTTGAGCATATGCCCCCTGGTGGTCAGTTTATATTATAGCGACCAGTTGTTCTGCTGTCCGGTCAATTTGCATATTAGCCTTTTATTATATAGGATAAACAGGTAGTGTGCGTGTGTTGTGTGTGAGAGAGACCACATTCACATACCTTTAAATGCAGTATAGTATTATACTTATTCTATTTTATTATTTGTTAATCTTTTATTGTGCCTAATTTATAGATTAAAATTTATCCTAGGTATGTATGTATAGGAAGAAACTTAGGGTTTGGTACTATCGGAGGTTTCAGGCATTCATGTGGAATATGTCTTTGGATTTGTCCTCTCTTAGATAAGGGGGGAATACTGTATTTTTGAACAATAAGGATTATTTAAAAAACAACAACCATCATTTCACCTTGAGAAATTCCTTTAAATAAAATAACCAGGTATGTTCAATTTTTCAATTGCTTAAAACATAGTTATGTTTGTAGTTAGTTTGAATTAGATGCACATACTGCAATTTGTTGTTATAGCTGTTATATCTTTTTTATTTAGGTTCCTACTGCTCTTTTTTCCCCTTGCATTTTTACTTAGTGGGAAAAATGGAGTTATGTCCTGCAAAATTTTCCATAGTCTGGATTTTGCATGTGAGTAATGTCATTTAGTACATTCTTCTGTCCTCTGTATTTTCTATAAATTGGTGGTTGGATCGAGTCTTTAACACAGATCATTAAAGAGCATCAGTGTCCAGATTCATAAACTTGTTCTTTTAAACCCTTAAGTTGGTCTGCCTGAGAAAGCTTTTCAGAGTCTTATTCTCCAGATGTCTCCTTTCATAGTTCTTCTAATTGCCAAAAGAAAGGAATACTTTTTTCTTTACTGTGTTACATTTATATTGGGTGTTTAAGAAAAATCTGGAGTTTGAAACACATGGACAATTACTATTATTGGTGTCATGATTTAAAAGATTGAATGACTTTTGCCCAGGCCGGTGGGCTTGGTGGGGCGTCGTTCATTGCTGGTTTGATTCCTAGTCAGGGCACATTCCTGGGTTGTGGGCTAGATCCCCAGTATGTGGTGTGCAGAAGGTAGCAGATCACTGATTCTCTCTCATCATTGATATTTCTATCTCCCTCTCTCTTCCTCTCTGAAATCAATAAAAATATATTAAAATAAAATCTTGTATACAAAAATTGAATGACTCTAATGACTGGGTAACAAATGGTCTGTCAGGTGCTTCTGAGCCTGTTTTAATCAAAATCAAAATGGAAAGGCGAGTTAATCAGATAATGAAAAAAATAATTTTTGATAGTTCACAGATTTATGTCCATGTAACTAAGATTGCATTGAAAGAATTGAGTGACATTCCTTTCACGTAACTCCTTCCACTTAATTATATACTTATGTCAGCAAGTTTTATGTATAATTTTACAAACAAAAAAAAATATAGATTGATGGACACTGTTGCATTTTAGCAATATTATTTTTTGTGGATATCTGGATACATAGGCTCAGATTCACTTACAATGAAAAATGTACTTTTTGCATGAATTTTATCAAAATTTGTAATACACTTATATTTTGAATAATTACATTCTGATAACAATAATTCAGAATAAAATGTATTTTCAACACTTAAGAGCCTGTAATTAAGTGGAATTTAATTATTATTTCAATTTGTGTACCCCTTTGTTGCAGGGATAGAATGATCAATAAAATACTTTCAAGCATAAAATGATATTCCATTATGATCAAATTCTGTGGGAGAAGAGGAATAGAAATTTATTTTCCAGGAAAAAGGAACAGTCATAAAATTTTTGGCTCTTAGGATGATGATCCAGGTTCTTTTGAATACTTAAAAGTCATGTAGCTTTATTAAAAATTCTAATACTGATAATATCTTAGAAATTATTGCTGTGTAAGTTAGTTTTAATTTAAATGTAAATTTACGAATATTCCGGGGTACATCATTTTTCAATATCCTTTTGGTAGGTATGTGAGCAACAAGTTTGAGGTCCTTTGGTATCCACTAATGTCAGCTATGTGCTGCGTTGTTGATAAAACGACTGAAGTGTCACATTCCTGGCTTTCAAGGAGTAGATTTTCTAGAAAAAACACACACTACATCTATGTCTGAAACAAAGACATGTAACTTTATAAAAACATGAGATGTAAAGAAGCTTATGTACCTCTCCTCTCCACTCTTGGCAAGCAAGCAACTGTCTCTTTACGTACATAAGCAAAATTACAAATCCATATTTGGTATTTGCAATTTTAAGTCAACCTTCCCTCTCGTGTTTTCTTTATCAAAGTGCAGGCTGTAGAAAATAAATGTTCTTGTTAAAATGAAAACATTTTAACAGTGATTAAAAGAAGATTAGTATAGTGGTGATTCTGTTGAAAAATTTATACGTGCATTGAAAAAAATGAAAAATGATTTGTTCACATTTTAATTTGCTAAAAGAAAAAAGGAAAAGAAGAATTTTGCAGGCTTAATATTTCATCATTTAGATAATGTGTGTGTCCCATCTATGAAGTATAAATAGGAAGGCTAAAATAGAAAGGCTAATGTAAACATTTCTTAAAATGGAATTTTTATTTTTTTGACTTGAAGGAAGCACTATTTCCTTAGGTTTTTAAATCCTCATGCACCAGGTTGGTTCTTTTGCTGAGGATGAGGCACTTTTGTGATGGTGTTGCCATGGTGACTGCTTTCCAAGTGCTGCCTCAAGGTCACTCATCACTCATAGCCCTGAATACTTGGATTTTGTTAAAGAAAAATATCAACACTCAGTGGATAAAATGAAGTTAATTATCACATTGTATTACTCAGGCAAATCTAGCAAAATTATAAACAATATTTTGTGTTGATGGTATTGATAAACTATATTTTCTTTGACTATTGAATTTTAATCTGCCAGATTAGAAAGCTAGTGGTATATGTATAAATTATCCATAGCCATATATTGCAATAATTTGTTTTTATTCATTTGTGACCTTTTAAAAACATGTAGCAACTTAACTTTATTGCATTTGTGTTTAAGTACATCTAAACATACCTGCCTCTGTTTTTTTGGATGAGACAAGGTTAAAGATTCCTTAACATTCCTTTTCTTTTTGGTAAATTTATCTTGAAGTTGTAAGTTGTATCAGCCTTTGTTCATATTAGAATGATTATTTTTTCCCCTTAAACTAGATTTCAGAGATCTGTTGTCTACCTGGCTTCTATTTTATGTCCTCTTTGTCTCACTTATCCTTACTTTCTGGATTTTTATCTTTTAGTTAAAATTAAGATGTTATACTACCAAAGATTTTTATATACTGTTATCAAACTGGTTTTCATTGAAAAAAATATGAAAAGAAAGGCCTCTTGGCATTATTCTTTATTTTCTTGTGAATCTTGTTGTAAGGAGAGAGGAATCAGAACTGTGTGCCTCCATAAGACTGGAAGGTGACTTTGAAATCAGAGATGAGAAGCATTACTGTAAAAAGGAAAGTGCCACGGAAACAAACAAAAATTGCTATTCAAGCATATGTGGGTAGAAAATTTGGTCTTTCAGCTAATTAGAATTTACCTAGTTGCTCTACCTCCAGGGGAATTGGATAAATTGGTTCTCATAAAGCATTTTCATCTCTGCTTCTGCAGAGCAGCCACCTTTGTAATGTCTGATCAAGATATTACTTTACATGCTTGAAATTTTAATGAATGGCAGAGCTCTATAGGTAGTATTGGAAATCTGCCAGGTAGTATATGCCACTTAACATTTGTTTCATTTATGCATATTTATGAAAACAGGTATGTTATCTGATGCTATTTTTGCTAATTTATTTGGAAAAGGATTTGATTTAAAACTGTAAGCAATGATGTAAGGCAATATGATCTAGAAAAAAGAGTATTAGACTATGTGGTCAGGGCCTGCACTGATCTTTCATCTGTCTTACTGCGTGAACTTGGTCAAGACTCTTCTGTGCTTCATTTTTCTCGTCTATATAACAGGGTGGTTCACTTCCATTGTGACCTTGCATGAGTCTAGTCTATTGTTTTGTATTAAACTTGGATTCGCTTCCAAAATGGTGGAGTATTGCAGTTCATACTAATCTAAAATGCTAAATCTTATCAACTAGTAGTTGGATTTTTTATGGAGATTTCTTTTATGTTACCTGAGGTAACCTTAAAGTGATTTTGTGTTCCAGATGCATTTTTAACTAGATTATTTTGAAAGGAGGGGAGGAAGAGTTTGAGTGGTACTGGTTATGTGGCAAATAATTAGCAGTTTTTTAAAAAGTGTTTTGTGACTCTACAGAGTTAGACATGACTGTAGAAATAGATACTGAAAAATATCAAATAGAAATTGATTTTGAATCCCTTGAACATGGGCTTAATATAAATTCTAGACTTTTTTCAATGAGGAGAGGGGGTTCATATTCAATATTTTTCTTTGAAGTTTTCCTCATATCTCATTCCATAGCACAGGAAGGCTTTAGACCAGGGGTAGGCAAACTTTTTGACTCGAGGCCACAATGGGTTCTTAAACTGGACCGGAGGGCCGGAACAAAAGCATGGATGGAGTGTTTGTGTGAACTAATATAAATTCAAAGTAAACATCATTACATAAAAGGGTACGGTCTTTTTTTTTTTTTAGTTTTATTCATTTCAAACAGGCCGGATCCGGCCCGCGGGCTGTAGTTTGCCCACAGCTGCTTTAGACTCAAAAAATGGTGCACATCCATGTTTCTTTTGTATTAGAAAAAAATAATATTAGGAGTTTTAAATAAATTTACAATATATAGAATATATGAGCAAAAAGTGAAAGGTATTTGTGGTTTGGTATTGTATCTTTTCATACCCACTTGCATGAATATATAAACACACATAGGTTTTTTGTTTTTTTTAGTTTATTAAGTAATACCCCATAAGATATTTTTCATATCCATTTTAGGATGAGGCCCTCAGCTGGATGGACTAGCCTTATCTGTATCTGAAGTTTGCCTTCTTATTTTCCACTTATTTCTACCATATTATACACGACTTCATCTTTTCTGGGCAGGAGCCAGAGGTTTTCTCCTCTGTGTTGGGCAGAATTCCAAAAATCATTCCTGGAACACAAAACTGAAGGCATTTGGTGTTTCATAGCATGACATTAAGTCATAAGTGTGTGTGTGTGTGTGTGTGTGTGTGTGTGTGTGTGTTAAATTCCAGAAAACTATAATAGCTATGTTGGTATCATTTAATTATATTTTAACCTCTTGAGTCCAGGAGATTTTATATAATTGCCACAAATTATTTGATAGCAGACTTATTCCTGTTTTTCAATAGTGTTTCACTTTGTTTTCCTTTGTGTTTGTAACCAAAAAGATTATCTATGTCTAATAATAGAGTATCTTTAGAGAGTTTTTCAAATATTATGGGATTTTATGTAAAACCTTCTTATATACAAGTGTACCTCAGAGATATTGGAGGTTTGGTTCTCGACCACCACTGTAAAGCAAATTGTAATCTTTTTGCTGGTAGAGATTCTTGCCTTCAATTTGTAAAAAGAGCAAACATTTGTGAGGCACAGTAAAGCAAAATGCAATCAAATGAGTTAAGTGTATTGGTAAGCAACTTTCAGATGTTTTGACCTCTTTTGGGGGGATGAGTCTCTCCTCTAAGATCACTGAGCATATTCATACCTGTATGATTCTTCTTTTTATTTAATCTACCAAAAATTTATGTGGCTGCTGTGTGGTAGGCACTGTGGTTAAAACAATACAGAGCCTTTGACTCTTCCTTCAAGAGGGAGAAGAATGAGAGACAGTTAGCAAGTGCTAAGCAAAATAGGAATGCTTAAAGGTATTAGTTATTGAGCTCATTGGAGGAATGTATAACTCAAGTTGGGATTGGGAGGGTAGACTGGAAGACACAGAGTTGAAGCATCTGGGTAAGCTTTCAGGAGGAGGGATGTTAAAAGTTATAAATTGGAGGTGAGTGGTGGGTCAATAGAGTAGCATCCTGACCTAGAGAGCAGCTTGTGTGAAAGACTTGGAACAATTGGGGTGTCCTGTGGGAAATGGTAAAATATTTAGTGTGGCTGACCCCTTAGAAACAAGAATGAGGTCTTTAGAAATGAACTGAGAAGGGAATTTGAAGTTTATATGCATGGAAGAGTTTAAGTAAGGGCACGGAAAGATTGCCCTGATTCAGCTAAGGATTAAGTGGAGAATAAAGGTAGACTTTTGGAGTAATACAGGGAAAATGTGGTACCTGAACTACTAGAGGGTAGTTGTAATGAGGTTAGAAAGAAATGGATAGATTTGAGAGATATTAAAAGCTAATGATAAGATGGAATGACAGAGGTATCCGCCTATATAATAAAAAGCCTAATATGCAAATTATCTCCTCGGGTGGTCCTTTGATCAGGAGTTCAACCAGGAGACTGGGAGTTCAACCACTCGCTACGACGTGCGCTGACCACCAGGGGGTGGCGCAGAGCATGGCGGTCGTTGGTGACGTGGTGCTGGCAGTGGGCAGCAGTGGAGGTGCTGTCGGCCCCAATGGGCCCTGATGAGAGTGGGACCTTGGCGGGATGGGGGAGCAGGTGAGCGGGCGGCGCCAGGCCAAGGTGGGGGCCTGATCGCCCCGCAGACAGTGACCAGTGGTGGTGGCGGGGGCCAATCGCCCTGCCGATTGCCCTGCAGACGGCGACCAGCAGCGGCTGCAGGGGGCAGGGCTGCCGCCCGGCTCCCAGGCACTGAGGGAGAAAGGGCAAATAGCAATATGAAAGTATTCTAATTATTTTCCTTTCAATGTGCATGAGTCTGTGCACGAGGGCACTAGTCTATATATATAAAAGGCTAAGTGACCGACCGTATGTAAGCCTGACCAACCGACAGGCCTGTACATATGACATGCACTGGCAATTTAAAAGTAAACGTTCGTTGACTTATGCATGCGTGATACTTAAAAAGCTCTCGCTGGTGCCAGTCGCACATGTGTGTTTTGATCTGTTATTGTTGATTGTGAATTTGGTTGTTTTTGTTGACATTCTGAAGCTGAAAGAAAGCGGCATTGACAGAATATATCTGAAGACCAAGTATTGGCAGAAAAGATTGCGACCTAACATAGTCGAAGCTGAAGTATTAACAGAATCCGCGGAAGGAGAGGTGGTTCTGATTCCAAGAATTGATTTATCCCCGTCTGACACTGGCCTCCCATTTAAATTAATTCCAAGACAGTTTCCTGCGATGCCAGCATTTGTGATGACTATTAATAAATAAATCACAAGGACAAACTGTAGACAGAGTAGGAATATTCTTACCTGAACCTGTTTTTGGATGTGATCAGTTATTTGTTGCTTTCTCTTGAGTTTGAAGAGCGTGTGACATTAAAGTTAAAGTTGTAAATACTTCATCACAAGGGAAATTAGTCAAGCAGCCCACATCCCTTAGCTACCTAGGACTGCAGGGTCGGACTATAAGGTCAAGCTTACAACCATATCCTTTTGGCTATAATTGTGCTGGGAGGGCTTTGCCCTCCAAGCTGGGACTTGTATGTGGCTTTGCCACAAGTCAGTCCACGGCTTGATCCTGTCCAAATGCTGTAGCCACTCTCCATACCTAAGATTTGTGTTGTTTCCTATTTATGAATGTGACTGAAAAGATACTCATGTAATAAACAGCAGTACCTTAAGTGCTCTCTTGGTACTTAGGGCTTTGTCATTATTAGGAATTATCAAAGTATTGCTTTCCTTCTGTGTGAATCTACTCAGCTATTTTGGGTTCTAAATGGGAGTGATTTAAAATATTTTCTTCCCTGATTAATTTAGCTCCTTATTTGTGCTTTTTGGATTTAATAAAATAAAATATATAATTCTACCAGTTGAATTCTTCTTGGTAAGGTAGTTCTGAGATTTTTTGTGTGAATCACTGACAGTCTGTAATTCTATTTTGGTAATATGTATCTGAAATTGTATACTACTTAACTGCCCTCAAAACAAGTTTATCAGAAGAGATTTTCATTGGAAAATAAGATTAATTTCTTTGACAAGACAAAACTATCATTACGACGTATTCAGCTTGATACGTAGTAGGCGTTTGATATATTTATTTTGTTATGTTTTAAAAATATTTTATTGATTTCAGAGGAAGGGAGAGGGAAAGAGAGATAGAAACATCAGTGATGAAAGAGAATCATTGATCTGTTGCCTCCTGCACACCCCACACTGGGGATCAAGCGTAACCTCCTGGTTTATAGGTTGATGTTCAACCACTGAGTGATGCTGGCCAGGCTGATGTATTTGAATTGGTAGAAAAAAACCTTTAAAATTATTATTATTATTATTATTTATGCAGATGATACTGCAAAGACTTAGGACAGTTGTATGAGAATTTTAAAGAAAAAATTTTCATATTGAATTACGTTTAAATTTATCATTGAGAACTAGCATGTTTGGATTAATGACCATATGTTGCATTAAGTCTGCAATGAAGAGTTTCCATGTTACTTTCTTTTCTTTTTTTTTTTCTTTGTTGAGAACATTGGATAACATCATAGAAGTGAGCATATGGTAGACATTCTGCAGCCTTATTTTATTTGAGTTTTATACAACTGAGTTATAAAAGAACATATTACAAAACTTGATTAGTACTTAATTTGTGTTAGCTATTCACTTGATAAAGTAGGGTTTTTTCAGTTCTTATGATTTAAAAAATTAATACTTTGCCCTGGCCAGTGTGGCTCAGTTGGTTGGAGTGTCATCCCATGCACTGGAAGATCTCAGGTTCGATTCCAGGTCAGGGAACATATCTAGGTTTTGGGTTCGATCCCTGATTGTGTCTTAACGGGAGGCAACCTATTAATGTTTCTCTCTCACATTGGTGTTTCTTTCTCTCTTAGTTTCTGTCCTTTCCTCCCTCTGGAAAAAAAAAAAAAAAAATTAAGGACCTGGCCAGTGTGTTTTAGTGGTTAGAACATTGGCCTGCACACAAAAGTGTGGTGAGTTCGATTTCGGGTCAGGAGCCATGTACCTGGGTTGCAGGTTTGATCTCCAACTGGAGGCATTCGGAAGGCAACAGATTGATGTGTTTCTCTCTCTCCCCCCACCCTTTCCTCCCTCCCTTCCACTCTAAAAAAACTAAGGAAAAAATATCCTCGGGTGAAAATTAACAACAAAAATTAATACAGTTAATAATCTGTTTAACATTTGTGTGTAGGTTTTTGTGTGGACATGTTTTCAGCTTAATTGCGTGAACATCTAGGACTGTGATTGTTGAATTATATGTTAAGCATAGTTTAGCTTTGTAAGAAATCATCAAATTGTCTTCTAAAGTGTGAATGTACCATTTTGCATTTCCCTCAGAAATGAGAGTTCCTGTTGCTCATAACTCTTAACATTTGATATTGTTGATGTTTTAGATTTTAGCCATTCTTTTGTCATTTTTTAACTGAGTAGTTTATGTTATTATTTCTTGCTGTTATTTAAGAATTTTTTTTTTTGGGGGGGGGTACAAGTCCTTTATCAGGTATGTTGAAAATATTTTGCAAATATTTTCTCTCAGTCTTTGACTTGTCTTGATTTTTTTTTTTTTAATTGGCAAATGAGGGCCAGAAGTTAGGCTTAAGATCTAATTTAGGTAAGGAGTTTTAAGATTTTGTATTTCAAATGTAAAATAAAGTTTAGGAATGTTTATATATAAATAAATTACAACGCTTTAAAAAATATATTTTTATTGATCTCAGAGAGGAAGGGAGAGGTAGAGAGAGAGAGAAACATCAGTGATGAGAGAGAATCATTGATTGGCTGCCTCTTGCACGCCCCCTACTGGGGATCGAGCCCACAACCTGGGCATGTGCCCTTGACTGGAATCGAACCCGGGACTCTTCAGTCGGTAGGCTGACGCTCTGTCCACTGAGCCAAACCAGGTAGGGCAAAATTACAACACTTTTATAGTGGGAAATTGGGGGTTAAAATTTGGTGCATTTCATGAATTTTTCTTCTCTTTTCCACATGTATATTTTCTATATTTTTCTGCATTTTGCTTTTATGTAATTGTGCAAAACTTTAATAATATTTTAAAGGCTACTTCTGTTTTATAATTGTTAAGAGTAATGCTGGTGTCACCATAAGCTTTGTCTGCATTTCTAATACTTCCCTTTTGATAGACTACGGGAAGTAGAATAGGCATTAAAGGTTTTTAAGACTCTGACCTAATTGTTTTACCTAATCTGTTCTTTTTATATTATATTAAGAAGTTTAATGTTTTGTAGACCTTAAAATATTTTAGTGTCATCTTTAAATTTTTATTTTAAAACACTGATAACAAAGTTACTTGTAATCTCACCTCTTCAAAAAGTACAATAACAGAGGAAGGGAGGCGAGGCAGCCACGGGGCGGGGTGGGAGGCGGTTATGTCGCCGAACGCAGGCCGTGGTGTCCGCTGAGTAAAAAAAAAAAAAAAAAAAAAATAAGTACAATAACAAGCATTCCCTCAATTTAATTGTCCATCAGAATTGTCTCTACCTTTTTCTACTTTTCTTACAGTATAGGCATATATATGTGTGTGTGTATATATACATATGTATATATATGTATAGATAACATTTTTATTGATTTAGAGAGAGGGAGAGAGAAATATTGATATGAGAGCAGAATGTTAATTGGCTGCCTCCTACACGCCCCCTACCAGGATTGAGCCCACAACCCTGGTATGTGCCCTGATCGGGAATTGAATCTGCAACCTTATGGTGCACGGAGTAATGCCCAACCAACTGAGCCATCCCAGCCAGGGCTAGGCAGATATATTTATGTAGACATGTTCTCACACTTTAAAATGATCATCTTATACTAGAGGCCCAGTGCACGAATTCGTGCACAGGTGGGATCCCTCAGGGTGGCCTGTGGAGATTGGGCTCATGCCCCCAGCCTCACAGCCGCACCGCTGCCCCGCCTGGCACCCCGCCTTGGCCTTGCGCTGCTCTCTCTCCTGCTCTACCATCCTGCCTGCAGGGTGATCGATTGGGATCAGGCCCCCCACCTGGCTCCCTCAGCGCCTGGGAGCTGG
This sequence comes from Myotis daubentonii, assembly GCF_963259705.1. NCBI lineage: Eukaryota > Metazoa > Chordata > Mammalia > Chiroptera > Vespertilionidae > Myotis > Myotis daubentonii. The sequence goes on along the minus strand of NC_081847.1, from coordinate 68,856,798 downwards.
GTGGCAGCCCCAACCCCTGCCGTTGCTGCTGGTTACTGTCTGCAGGGCAGTCAGGCCCTTGCTCACACCGGCCTTGGCCTGGTGCTGCCTGCTCACCTGCTCCGCCATCCCGCTGCGGTCCCGCTTTCGTTGGGGCTGGCAGCGCCTCCATTGCTGCCTGCACCATGTCGCCAATGCCTGCCATGTTCCGTGCCGCCCATTGGTGGTCAGCGCATGTGATAGTGAGCAGTCAAACTCCTGTTCAAACTCCCGGTCGAACGACCGCCCGAGGGGACAATTTGCTTATTAGGCTTTTATTATATAGGATGTTGCTTGTGAGTTGTTTTTTTCAGTTGTTTCATGGACATCTTTTTAGGTGATTGTATATATAGATCTGCATTCTTTTCAGTGGCTATATAATATACAATTTTTAGATGTACTTTCTTTAACCATTTATCCATTAATTCAACTATTTATTGAATACATGTCAGGTGCCAGTTATGGGGGAGAAATATCAACGAACAGAACGTACTAGAAACTCTCACCTTAAGAAACCTTAAGAAATGAGTTCCCCATTGATGCTAATTAGTAGGTTCCTTCTCCCTTTTTTGCTCTCTTATAGACTGTTATATTGAACTAGAAGCCCGATGCACGAAGATTTGTGCAAGAATAGGTCTTTCTTCCCCTGGCTGCCTTTCTGCCTTCGCGTGCTGCCCAGAGCGGCTGGGGCAGGACAGAACACCTGCGTTGTCGCCATGACAATGATGCAAGCATCCCAGCCTGGCCGCCACCATCTTTGTTGCGTCAATTTGCATATTCCCTCCTTATTGGCTCTGGGCACCAACATCTTTGTCGCAAAGTGATGGTCAGTTTTCATATTCTTCTTTATTAGCTAGGATATCCTTATACGTATCTTTTAAAAAAGTATATATTTTATTGGTTTTTCACAGAGAGGAAGGGAAAGGGATAGAGAGTTAGAAACATCTTTGAGATGTGCCTGCAACCAAGGTACATGCCCTTGACTGGAATTGAACTGGGACCCTTCAGTCCACGGGCTGATGCTCTATCCACTGAGCCAAACCAGTTAGGGCCCTTATACGTATCTTTAATATCTTTATGTATTTGTGCTATATTCTTAGACATGAGCTTGTTGAGCCTAAAGGATACATGCTTAAAAATCCCCCACGGCTCCAACTGGTTCCTTTATTTTTCATTGTTTTTATTTTGCATTTCCCTAACCTTTGGAAGACTTGTGCATATTTTCATGTATTAATTGGCCATTTGTACTATTGGACTGCCTATTCTGATTCTTTTCTCATTGTTCCTCTTTTTCTTACTAATTTGTAAGTGCTCCTATGTATTTTGGGTTTTTATTCCTTGTCTGTTTATATACTGCAGATGTTTTCTCCCAGTCTGTTATTTACCTTTTAAATTATTTTTTACTTTTCCTTAATTTGGGACTTACAGAAAAGTTGCAAGACTAATATGAAGAATTCTTCACTCATATTCTTCAGATGTTAACATTTTACTACATTTGTTTTCTTCTATCATTTAAAAATATATTTATTTTTTTCTGAACCATTAAAGAGTAAGTTGCAGACGTGTTGCCCTTTTGTTCCTAAATACTTTAGTATATATTTCCTGAAAACAAGGGATTCTTTTATATTATCACATTACAATTATAAAAATCATGAAATTACTGTTGATACAATAATTTCTATTGACCTTATTCAGATTTCATCAGTTATTCTAATAATACCACTTAAAGGGAAGGAAAAATCCAAGATTGAAGGCATTCAGTTGTTATCTTTTTAGTCATCTTTAATCTGGGACAATTTCTGATCTTTGTGTTTCATGACATTGATACTTTTGTAGATTGTAGATCAGTTATTTTATGTAAGTCCCTCAGTTTGTGCTAGTGTGGTATTTCCTCATGTCTAAATTCAGGCTCTGCACTTTTGGGGAAGTAATACCATAGAAGTGATGTGCTCACACTGCATCCAACCAGGAGGCACATATCTCTGAATAGTTCCATTATTGACCATTTACTTGAGGTGGCATCTTCTACTTTCTCCATTGTAAGATTACTTGTTGGGAGATACTGTAGTTTCCTGTGGTTGTAGAGGTTTTGAATCTGTAATTAGGAAAATATCCTCTTCTTTAAACTTATACCCACTAGTTTTAGCTTCCATTGATGATTTTTGTTCCCTGAATAAATTATTGTGATTTTGCCAAATGGTGACTTGCTAGTTCCATTATTCCTTCCATATTTATTAGTTGGCTTTCTACTATAAGGAAGAGCTTTCCCTTTTTTTTAAAAAAATACATTTTATTGATTTTTTACAGAGAGGAAGGGAGAGAGACAGAGAGCCAGAAACATCGATGGGAGAGAAACATCGATCAGCCGCCTCCCGCACATCCCCCACTCAGGATGTGCCCGCAACCCAGGCACATGCCCCTGACCGGAACCGAACCTGGGACCCTTCAGTCCGCAGGCCGATGCTCTATCCACTGAGCCAAACCGGTTTCGGCAAGGAAGAGCTTTCCCTTTGTATATATATATTTTCATATTTATTTTGTATCCATAAATTTTTATTTTTTCCAGTAGATTATAATCCTTTACCAGTAGATTATAATCCATTATTATGATGCTCATATTATACCAGATTTGTCCAGTTAATGTTTAACTTTATTATTTTTTTGTATATGGAATTTACAAAAATATGCTAATTTTAAATGTATCGATTTTTTTAGACTTCTAGATTTTGTTGTACTCAGGAAAAGTCCTTTCTTGCTTTAATGGACTCCCCACTATTGATCATCTAAGTCCCATGGTTTTCTAACCTTTGTTGCTTGCCTCGCGACTGTTCCATTGCTTCTAAGCACCACACTGGGGAGTGGCTGGGACTAGAGAACAAAGGCGCAGAGAAGCTTTTAGTGATGGTTGCTGTACATAGCCAAAAAACAACTATTAAGTCACAACACTTGTAAAAAAAACGAACCCTCCGAAATAAAAATGAAAATATTTAGGTTACTTAAACTTCATTTCAAGCTGTGTGCTTAAGTATATTTAATCTTTTCTTAATGATTCAGGACATTAAGAGCATTATTATTGCTTTTTTTTGTTGTTGTTGCTGTGGGTGACACCTTTTATATCTCCTGAATTAAACAGAATTATTTCTCTTTAGGCTGAAAGACACAAGTCTAGACCACATTAATTTTAATAGTTTTTCTGTTTGCTTTTTTTAAAAAAAAATATATTTGATTGATTTTTTACAGAGAGGAAGGGAGAGGGATAGAGAGTTAGAAACATTGGTGAGAGAGAAACAGCCGCCTCCTGCACACCTCCCACTGGGGATGTGCCTGCAACCAAGGTACATACCCTTGACCGGAATCAAACCCGGGACCCTTCAGTCCGCTGGCCGACGCTCTATCCACTGAGCCAAACCAGCCAGGGCTCTGTTTGCTTTTTATTTTATTTTTTTTCTAGTTTCCTTTGCTATTGTTTGCCAGCCAGTTAGTTATACTTTCTTGCTTTTGTCAGTGCTTTGCTTCTAATAGTGTCCTCCTTTCTAATTTGCTGTGAGGTTGGGAAATCAGACGCACACAATTCTAATAAGCTGGATGGGAATAATAACAAATAAACTCAAGTGTGAGGCCCTGCGAGTCTCTGTTAATGAGTGGATGGGCTGTATGATTTTTGCACCAGTTGTCAGGCGTTTCCTGGCAGTGTTGGTGGCAGCAAGGCTATCAGTCATTCAGTCTTCATAACTGCCATTTGAAATAGGTAGGAAAAGAGATATTATCCTTATTTTATAGAGGAAGAAATGTGTGGTGTTGGTTAGGGCAGCTGGAATATGAGCCTGCTGTTTCCCTCCAAATTTATTGAATAAGCTTTGTTTTTACTAATCCCAGAAAGCTATCTTGTGCACTGGCTTTAAATATGGTTTTTTTAATTGACTTTATTAAACTTAAGTTTTAAAATGACACACATTACTTTTAAAGCAGGTTAGCACACACTTTTCAAGTTCACATTGGTACAGTGTGGGTCCCAGAGGAGAAGTGGGAAGAAGGTTGAGACTGTCGGACTAAATGATAATAAAATAGATAATGAAATTAATTAGAATTATTCATTAGAATTATTCAGTTATTTATTAGTGTTATCATATACAGTGCTCTCTGCCTGGAACCCTCTTTGCATGGTTTCCTTTCAACTGTCAGATTAAATGTTGCATCCTCAGCCCTTTCCTGAGCTGAAATTACTTTCCTCTTCCTACCTATATCATTCACCCTATTTATTTTCTTTATGGCATTTACCACGTTCTGGAAATACCTCATTTATTTGTTTGTTGTTTGCTAATATCCAATAAAATGTAAGACCCATCATTTTATCTTTATCAGTCAAACCTATCCATTTTTTAGGGTTTATTTAATCTCAAAGGCATGTACTTAGGTCTTTTTTTAGGTCTTTTTAACTTCTCTGAGCACCTTCATTTGCCACTTCTGTTGTGAGGACCTATGTCTTGTTTACCTTTGGACAAAACCTGGAACAGCAGTGCTGTAGACTAGGGTATAATTTTAGCAAATGTTTATGAAATGAATGGATGATTTACACTTATTGTTACTTTGTGCCAGGCATTGTAATGACAACCTATCAGCGTTTTCACTTGAGAGATATGGTTGAGGCTTAGACTAATGTGCTTTTAAAAGAGTGAGCATATGGCATAGTTACATTATTACTGGTTAATAATACCATTTTATATGGTATAGTACTTTGTATTTTTTTAAACAGAAGTTTTCAGTTATGGCATAGCCAACCTACCCAATTTGATGCCATAGAAAATATTTGAATCTTTTTTTTTTTAAGAGTAATTTTTTAAGAGAGTGATTCTTAAACTTATGCCTGTGAAGTACTTGGACATAGCAAGAAGACATGCAGGCCATTGTTTTGTTTGCTTTTTTTTATAGTCAGTGTTTTCTTTCTGGTTGTGTATTTGGCACAGAGGCTGCACTGGTACAGGAAGAAAACCAGGCAGTTAGCTGCCATGGCCCTGATTTAGTTTGCCTTGTTTGTCAAGTGAGGAACACATTGGGTGCTTGGATAAAATAAGGGAGAGAATGATTTAGTTAGAGATGGCAGGAATGATTGTAACTTCCATAACCTGGTCTATGGCAAGAATCTAGCTAGCCACTAATTATCTCTGTGCTTTATTCTGAGTTATTTTTGGAATAATTCATGTGATGGAGAAAAAGAATATAGAGGCTAGGAGAAATTGAGAAAAAATTTAAACTCCCCCTCAGTGCCTCACAATGTGTCCTAGGGAGAAGGAGTATAAATAACTAATTTAAATTTTACTCTGCACATTTTTAGAGTTCATCCCATCTCAAAGATATGTGAAAAGGTCTTGTTGAATTCTTCTGGATATTTTCCTATGCCAGCCACCAGATTCTCTGAATTTAGGGACTTCTCACAGTACTTTCTACTTGGTATCCTTTCTTTTCCTAAAATGATTTTTTAAAAAGCCCTTGACATATACAGAAAGCTGTGTGCCCATTAAATATAGCCCTTTCCTGCAATTCATTGAAAGGTAAAAGACTTCAAACGTGAGCATCCAGTATCCAGTTTTGTTTGTTTTTGTTGAAGTAATTGAACCTTCAAACTTCAATCACAATAAAAAGATGGGAGCATAAGGGAGGGACAAATTATATTCTGAATTTATGTAGGAAATAGAAATATGACAATTTAAAAAGAAAGGCCTATTTAATATATATATATATATTATTTATTTCAGAGCGGAAGGGAGAGGGAGGGAGGGAGAGATAGAAATATCAAAGATGAGAGAGAATCATTGATCGGCTGCCTCCTACATGCCCTCCCCACTGGGGATTGAGTCTGCAACCTGGGCATGTGTCCTGACTGGGAATGGTTCATAGCTTGACACTCAACCATTGAGCCACACCAGCCAGGCAAAAAAGGCCTGGTTTTGTGTTATTAAACAACTGTTAAAAACACAGAGGTGCTTTGCTGATTACATATTTTTGTGGAATATCATGGTTTAAGAATAACTCTGATCTGGTAGATAGGAAAAAATGAGGCACACAAAGTCAATCTAATTTATCTAAGGTTACATATAGAAAATTATAAAGAAGCATATAGATTTTCTGGTTCTACCTAATATTTTAGCCAATTAGTTGAAATATAAATAGAACCACAAGGAGGACAGGTCAGAGACTCAGTATGGTTTCCTAGCTGCATCTAGCAACTGTTCAATTAAATCTTTCTTTCTTTTTTTTTTTAAATCCTTACCCCAGGATATTTTTTCCATTGATTTTTAGAGAGAGTGGAAGCAAGAGGGGGAGTTAGAGAGAGAGAGAGAGAGAGAGAGAGAGAGAGAGAGAGAAACATCAATGTGAGACACATTGATTGGTTGCCTCCCACACACTCCCCAATCAGGGCCAGGATCGAACCTGCAACTGAGGTAGGTGTCCTTGATGGGAATAGAGTCTGAGACCCTTTAATTCGTCGGCCAACACTCTAACCACTGTGCCAAATGGAGCATCATGGTTTAAGAATAACTTGCTGTTATTAATTTTTCAGGGAGATGGTTTGTGTTGCTTACTGATAATGTCTATTTTGATGTTTGTTTGTTGGTTTTTTTTTGAGACAAAGCATATTTATATTAATGTTGGTGAGAGGAAAATTAAATTTCAGTACCAAACTTTTTTTATATATATATTTTTATTGTCTAAAGTTTTACATATGTCTCCTTTTCCCCAATTGACCCTCCCTCCCCCACAGCCATTCCCACCCAGAGAAGCCCTCACTGCCCCAGTGTCTGTGTCCATTGGTTATGTTAATATGCATGCATACAAGTCCTTTGGTTGCTCTCTAACACCCCTTAACCCCTGCCATTTGTTTCTGGGCCTACTCTTGTTCATCACATTATGTTGATCATTATATCCCACATATGAGTGAGATCATGTGATATTTATCTTTCTCTGACTGGCTTATTTCGCTTAGCATAATGCTCTCCAGTTCCATCCATGCTGTTGCAAATGGTAAAAGTTCCTTTTTTCTTTTTGTAGTGGCATAGTATTCCATTGTGTAGATGTACCACAGTTTTTTAATCCATTCACCTGCTGATGGGCACTTAGGTTGTTTCCAAATCTTAGCTATGGTAAATTGTGCTGCTATGAACATAGGGTTGCATATATCTTTTCTGATTGGTGTTTCTGGTTTCTAGGGATATAGTCCTAGAAGTGGGATTACTGGGTCAAATGGGAGTTCCATTTTTAACTTAAAAAAAAATTAAAAAAATATTTTATTGGTTTTTTACAGAGAGGAAGGGAGAGGGATAGAGAGTTAGAAACATTGATGAGAGAGAAACATCAATCAGCTGCCTCCTGCACACCCCCTACTGGGGATGTGCCTGCAACCAAGGTACATGCCCTTGACCGGAATCAAACCTGGGACCCTTCAGTCTGCAGGCCAACGCTCTATCCATTGAGCCAAAACGGTTAGGGCCATTTTTAACTTTTTGAGGAAACTCCATACTGTCTTCCACAGTGGCTGCACCAATCTGCATTCCCACCAGCAGTGCAGGAGGGTTCCTTTTTCTCCATATCCTCGCCAGCGCTTGTTTGTTGATGATAGCCATTCTGACAGGTGTGAGATGGTACCGCATTGTCGTTTTGATTTGCATCTCTTGGATGATTAGTGACTTTGAGCATGTTTTCATATGTCTGTATGTCTCTTTCGAAAAGTGTCTATTTAGATCCTTTGCCCAGTTTTTGATTGGATTGTTTATCCTTTAGTTAATTGTATGAGTTCTCTGTAAATTTTGGAGATTAAACCCTTATCTGAAATATCATTGGCAAATATGTTCTCCCACGCAGTGGGCTTTCTTGTTGTTTTGTTGATTTTTTTTTTTTTTTTTTTTGCTGTACAGAAGCTTTTTATTTTGATGTATTTCCATTTGTTTATTAGTCTCCATTGCCCTAGGACAGTGATGGCGAACCTATGACACGTGTGTCAGCGGTGACACGCGAACTCATTTTTTTGGTTGATTTTCCTTTGTTAAATGGCATTTAAATATATAAAATAAATATCAAAAATATAAATCTTTGTTTTACTTATGGTTGCACATATCAAAAAATTTCTATATGTGACACGGCACCAGAGTTAAGTTAGGGTTTTTCAAAATGCTGGCACGCTGAGCTCAAAAGGTTTGCCATCACTGCCCTAGGAGCTGTGTCTGTAAAGATATTGCTACGACATATGTCTGCTGTTTTGCTGCCTATGGAGTCTTGTAGGATTTTTAAGGTTTCCCGTCTTACATTTAAGTCCTTTAGCCATTTTGAGTTTGTTTTTGTGTATGGTGTAAGTTGGTGATCTGACCAAATTTCCCAGCACCATTTATTGAAGAGACTGTCTTAACTCCATTTTATGCTCTTGCCTCCTTTGTCAAACATTAATTGAGCATAATGGCTTGGGTCGATTTCTGGGTTCTCTGATCTGTTCCATTGGTCATTATATGTCTGTTCTTGTGCCAATACCAGGCAGTTTTGAGAACCGTGGCTTGGTAATATAGCTTGATATCTGGTATTGTGATCCCTCAAACTTTGTTCTTCTTTCTCAGGATTGCTGTGGCTATTCGGGGTCTTTTTTTTTATTCCAGATGAAGTTTTGGAGAGTTTGTTCTAGATCTTTGAAATATGCCTTTGGTATTTTAATGGGGATTGCATTGAATCTGTAGATTGCTTTGGGTAGTATGGACATTTTAATGATACTGATTCTACCAATCCATGAACATGGTATGTTCTTCCTTTATCTCTTTTTTTTTTTTAATGTCCTGTAGTTTTCCAAGTACAGGTCTTTTACCTCCTTAGCTAAGTTTATTCCTAGGTTATCTTAATTTTTTTGGTGTTCAGTACAAAACTTTCGCAAATATTTTGCAATATAGGCTTGGATTTCTACTTTCATGATTTTTACGCCACCCTGGGCATTAGCTGAGAGAAATTGAATCTGATTCTGTTTTCTTCAAGGGCCTGTATTTGCCTTTGTAGGCATTTTGCATAGCAAGTACAGGTTGTATTGTGCTGAATTGTATAGTGTCTGGTATTAGATGATTTGTATAAAGTAAAATGTTTTAATGTATTGTAGCAGTGAAGATATCTTTGACGGAATTTTGACATGAGTTAAATTCCTTAAATATTAAGGAGGGGAAATTTTTTAATCTTTATATGCCAGGAATTCTGGGATCTTCCTGTTCTCCCCTTCTTATATATTGCTGGTGGAGATGGAAGCCTATCTCAGTGTTAATAAATGCCATCACCCATTCCCTTCCCCCAGCCTTATGCTGAAGTCTAGTTTGCCTGCAGCTGCAATGGTAGGCATCTTTCAGGAAGTGACCTTGGCTTGTATTAATCAAATTCAGGACACACAAAAAAGCTTCTTGCTAACATGCTGACTTGATAAAAAATTTTATTGCATCCATTTTCTTTCAGAATGAGGCCATCTTGTAAAAAGAAGATATAGAGATGACTTCTCTAATTTAATGTATTATATTAAAAAAGCTTCTGCAAGCCATGCTTAAGAAACCTAGATTTTAAAAGTATAGACTTTTGTTAACACATATGCATAAACTTAAATCATGACAGTTTGGGAGGTTGGTTTTTTTTTTAAACCAGAAAATTGTTTTAATGCTGAATTAAAAAAACAATCACACACCTATGTCAGCATCAAGTTTTTTAATTTACTGTCTTAACAACTGACATTAAATTGCTATATAAACTTTATACACTATGAATTTATTTGGGGATCCTTTAGCAGTTGTTAAGTAAGGCAGTTTTGTTTAAAGGTTATCTTTGGGTGTTCAGAATAACTGTGGTGTCTTACTTTGCTGGTTTGGATAAGAAAATGAATTTCTTACATGAAGTAATTTTCTTAGGCAGTGGTAGTGCCTACAGCAGCTTCTAAATATAACCTTAAATTTAAATAAGCCTGCTAATTGTATTAATGAGAAATAGTGCTAACTACAAGTTCACATGTCTGCTTATTGAGGAGTTAACTGATTGTTTTGGGTAGTTAATACAGATATTTCACTTTATCATGTAAAGAAATTCAGTTTTTAAATGTAGTATAGTTAAGGTGTGTATAGATCTTCATTTTAACCTTGCTCAGTGTTAAGTATAGAATGTTGAAAAGAGTAATGGATTAGTTTACTGAGGTTTTCTGCATTTGGAAGAAATTTACATAAAAAAAATTAGAGAGCAGTTGTGTCTGTGTCCAAAGGTTCACTCTTGAGTTTAATGTATGGTGGCGGGGGTCATTCCTGGGTAATGGTGTTGGAGAGAATACAGGAAAAGAAAGCTTAAACCTTAGAAGCTGTATCTGCATTTTGGTAGACATGTTGCCTGTTTATATTAATGTTTTGGAAAGGAGATGGGGGGGATCTGTGCAAATTAAAAATTGGAGTGTAGATAAATACTTTAAGTGTCTTCATTTTTTGAGTTGTTTTTAAGTATTTACTAGAAACACAACCAGCCATTATCTTTCATTATATTTTAAATTGTTCTTAGAATCTCATGGAAATACATCTGCCACTTTAACCTACCTAAATTCACTGTCTTGATATTAGTATTAATGGTTGGTTTGTTAGCTACTACAGGATAAAGAAACTGATTTCAAAGAGAAAGATGATAACTACTCAATTATTTTTCCCCTCAAATGCCTGTTTAATATACATGGTCTTGTCACCTTGAACTTAAAATGTTTTTTGCCTTCCATCCCCACCTTCCCTGCCTCCCCAAATAAAAGAAAGAAAAAGGAAAAGCCTTCCCTGAAAAGGAATATATACAAACCTGGTAGCCAATGAGTTAATGTTCATTTGCAGCCTGAGGGGTCAGCGAGCAGGCTCTGTTTCCTGATTGGCTACTAAAAGGTGAAATTGAAACCACTGTAAACTTTTGACCCTGTAGCAATTCTTGTGGAACGCCTTCCACTGGTGGAGCCCAGAGCTTCGCTCACCTCCCCACCCAGGCTTCCTGTATTTATTTTGTGTGATCGTGCAGCACGGCATGCAGTTTTTCCAAGAGAGGGGGGAGAGGGAAATCAGAACAAGCACCAGCAAGCGGCTTGCTTGCATGCCTGTTTTAGTAACCATGTCATTACTAACTACAACTCAGCCAAAGATGTGGGGCCTGTTAATAAACTGGTCTGCCAACCGATTTTTTAGTTTTCTCCTTAATCTCAAGGTAATTTTAAAAATGCAGAATGGTTACACTTACTGCCATTGTTCATCAGTGGATAGTGTCGTTGTGTAAGCATATTTCCTGAATATGTTGAGTTAAAATAGCTCTCATTTCAGCAGATGTTCGTTATATATACCCCATTAATGTTTTCTATGTCTCATGTAATCTTTACACAATTGGCTAACATTTTTATAAGAATTACTTTCTTCTTTGCATTTCATTATAAAGAAATTCAAATGACATTTTGGTTATGATAACTATGGAAAATAATTACAGAAATTATCTGTACATTTAAATATTATCAATAATTCTCTCTTTTATGTTGAGGTAAATGGTTTTGGATTTGTCTTGCATTCACATTTAAATAGTTCTTTACAGTAAAGTTACACAGCAATCCAGTTCTCTCTTCCCTCCTTTAATATTATTATTGGACTCTGTCTTCAACTTCTGGTTCTTATATCCCTGGTGTCTGGTACAGTGTGTAGCATGTACATGCTCAGCAAATGCTTAATGAATGAACATAGTTTTCATTTCGGGAAGTATAGTGGCTATTTATACCTGCTTTCCTAATTAATGGCAAGAACCATATTTTGCTTATAACTCTGAGTGCCACTGCAGTATCTGGCATTTAATAGGTACACAGCAAACATTTAATTGAATTAAATGTCTCATGCAAGGTTACTTCAAGAAGCAGGACTTTTCTGAAACCAAAGTTTCTGTTTTACTGCGTCAGTTAAATTTTCAGGTGGACTCCAGATAGGACTAAATGTTTATTATAATTTATTACATGACTAGAGTAAATTATTATAAATCAGCTTGATCCTTTTAATATATACCATATGATAAGTGGTAATACATTTCAGTTTTTTTTGACCCTGTCCTTGCTTTATTAGACATGCATATGCTGTAATTTGAAATAATTCCTGCCCCCCTTGAGAAAAAGATTATGGCATTTAAGAAGGTTTGTCATCACACTGTCTTTAATGGAATTAAGTCATAAATATTAAAAAAAAGGAATCTTTTTACTGAGTTGAGTTTATTTAGTTTCAAAAAAGTGATACCTTTCCATATAATATCAAATTTTCATGTGATTATTAACTTAACATCTGTTTTTAGTATAGCTTCAAATTGGTTGTAGTTGTAAGTTAAAAATGTTATGGTTTTAACAAGGATATATTTACCGCTTGACGAATAATCTCAACTGCAAAAGAATGTTAAATTTAATTTACACCAATATTAGGTAACCTTTAACCTGAAATTTAATTGGTGCAGAAACTTATTCTGTAGTGCTTTGAAGATGAGTGGGCAACAGCTGGCTTTCCCCAAAGACGTGATTTCCCCATCTCTATGATTATAGGGGACTGCGAAGGGGGTCTCTAGGAGCATTGCCCGTAGCAGCATGGAAAGAACAATGAGTTTAATATGATTAATAGTAGAGTCCTTGCCTCCTTCCATGTTCAACAGCAAAAGAAAGACATGTTTATAATACTCAGTGGCTTCTTTTTGTCTATTTCTGTTTCCAAGCATTAGCACCTTATAGTTTGGATTTTCTTCTGTCAACTCCCCTCCCTCAGTTTAAGTCTTTGTTTTGGCCTCAAGGCACATTTTCTCAGACCAGCTGTTAACAACAAAGCTGTTTGACCCCCTCCTCCATTAGCTTTCTAGTGATGCATGTTTTGATGATGTGGATCTCATCAGTAACCTTTTTGCTAATTTTAGTAGGAAAATTAATGTCCACCCCTCACCTTCTCAGATACCTCTTTGGGATGTGACATTCAGTTTTCGTATCAATGTGATTTGATTTTTGTATGTGTGATTGACTAAAGTCTAAATTATAAAAAAGAGTAAGTAAGAGTAATTAAGCTTATTTTTGATAAAAGTAAGAAATACAGTTGCAAGAAATTTTTTTAGGCCTGTTGCCTTTGTAGAATCTTGGTTCTAGACAAGTTAAATGTAGTTTTCCTAATAGTTCCATACTTTACAAGATCCTAGAATATGTACTTTTTAGACCTAGCTCTTGCAGCCTTCTTTGGTGTAATGCTCTTGGGGCAAACCATAGATCCATAGATCTATGATTTGGGGACCTCTCTAGCCCCCACTGCACACTTCTGGGAGCGAAGAATTTTGTAGGTGGTGTTTCTTTGGATACATGAGGGTTATGGGGTACAAATTGGGTGGGTCAGCACTCCTTTAAATAGTTCTCACCAGCTGTACAATAATACTTTAGTGTTAATGTAGGCTCTGTTTGCCAACATTCCGCACTAGGCAGCAGTACTTGTTTCCTGGGTTGGTTATTACGGTACTAGGTATATACTGAATCAAATCCTTTTTCCTACCCACTACTCTTGTTTTGTAGGCCTTATGCTCACCCCAAAACTTTTCCCCTTCCCTCAATTAAAGGAGCATCAACAAAAGAACCATTTCTGAAGTGATACTTGATTTAAAACCAGGGCCAGAAATCTTGGATTTTCTTTATAGAAGTTTGGCTTGCCTTTTCCCCCCCTTTCATCTCCTTCTAATTAAATTGGATATCAGAAAAATTAGTCATAACACATTGATTTCATTTAAAAACTAAAATGAATGATTGTTTTCTCCTATTTTTCATTTCAGTGTGCTTGGAAAATCTTATATGTCAAGTAATCTTTTGTTTGGCTGATAGCTTTTATTAAGCATTTATGTATTAAGTACTAATAAGGAATTTTAAGCATTTCTACTTTATCTTTACAAGAGCCTTCTTTGGTGTAATTCCCATTTTAAGATAAATCTAAGTCTCTAAGAAGTCTTAAGTTGACTCAGAAGTACCTAGCTAATAAGTGAGAGTTGAGTCTAGATCTGGTGGACTCCGAAGTTCGAACCATTATGCCGGCAACTATTGTGGATAGGGAGATTTATCCCAAGAACCAGCTTGTTTTTGTCATTTCTCAATTATAACTTAGAGACTATACTGTGCTTATAAATAGATGTGTTAGTAGATATATCAGCTGTTTTTATTTGAATGGCACTGATATACTACCTGGATTCTCTTTTTCCTTTGTGTACCACATATGATGTGCTTCCCACTTCCATCCCCTAATTTTCTTACCTTTAATTTGGGTTTCAAAATTACAACAGACCCATCACATCATATAGCTATATTGTGGTTGGGAATTTGCCATGGCTTCAAATATCTCATTTTCTTCTTCTATCCCTTCCCAACAGATGTGCCAATTCCATCATGCATGCTGTTGACTTTAGGGCTAGTTATGGTTGTTGTCTTGATATAGCTACTACTAGAGTTAGTGATAGTCAGATTGTTGTTGCTTTATTGTTACATTTGGCCATTCATAAGATGGTGAATTTTGATTTTATTTAAATGTGTTTTAAATGTGTTTTGATTTTTTTAAAGGAAGGGAGAGAGACAGAGAGACAGACATTGATGAGAGAGAAACATCATTGATTGGCTGCCTCCTGTTTGCCCCACACTGGGGACCGAGCCCACAACCCGGGCATGTGCCCTGACCAGGAATAGAACCAGCGACCTCTTGGTTCATGGGTCAAAGCTCTACCACTGAGCCACACCGGCTGGACACTTGTTTGTGCACTAGAATCACCCCCACATTAGTGCAAAAGCCTGCCATTTAGATGTTCATGTTTTTTTATATTTTCCTGTCTTTCATTTAAAAATATTTCCTGTTGGTGACTCAAATGCAGCCTTTCCTAGTGGGGGGAAAAAATCCAGGTGTTTTTTTTTTCTTTCTTGCTTGCTTACCCCATCCATCTGTCCATCTGTCTATCCATCCCATTCGTCTGTCCATCCATCTTGTGGGTATTTAAGTATTAGTTTCTGCCAGGATATTAATAAGTGTCTTTAATTGTTATTTGTTAAATACTCTTTTTGGACAGGTGGGGATGTCCCAAGTTCAAATTAGCCATCTGGTTTGATCACATTTCAGGACTTGGAACTGGGTCTCCTCCATTCCACTTTGTGTTATCCATTTTTATAAACCGTGACAAAACATATTGTATATGCCATCCCTGAATTTTTAAGTAGAAGCAGTAATATATGGCAAAATAAGGCACCAGCTAAAATTCTTCAAAGAGGCCTCTTAATAGCCCTTTTTGTTTTGTTTCATATGTCTAGGGAAAAAGTTAATTTGTGTGTGACCAATAATACTAAGAAAGGGCAATGAAATTCAACATACTTTGTTTTTTAAATCTTCAGGATCAAAATATTTGCTGAACAGCGGAATCAGAGACCAATAAAAATAAACTTCTACTTGAACATCATTTGACTGGTTAGCCAGGTAATCCAGTATTTTTTTTTTTTTTTTTTTGGCTCGATCCTTTGTAATTTTCTGATTTCAACCTCTGAAGATACTACTCTCTTCTTTAATTTATGATTTAATCTTAAACTTGTTTTATATTTCATGGTTTTCTCTTTAATGATTAATTGAATGAATGCATGGTATTGAAATGAGTGGATATGTATGTGTATATATGTATACAGAAACATAACTTTTTGGGAGAGGAGGGGAACTGTGTTTTACAGTTTAATATGCGGCACTACCCGCCCACCCACCTTGTTCTTATGAGTGAACATTTTTTTCTTTCTTTTTAAATATATTCTTAATTGGTTTTAGGGAGGGAGACGGAGAGATAGAAACATCAATGATGAGAAAGAATCATTGATTGGCTGCCTCCTGCCCACCCCCTACTGTAGATCAAGCCCACAACCTGGGCTTATGTTCTGATTGGAAATCTAACTGTGACCTCCTGGTTCATAGGTTGACGTCAACCACTGAGGCACGCTGGCCAGGCGTGTGTGAATATTTTAATGGTATTTAGTCAAAATCTGAATCAGACCCATGTATTTTTACTATTTTTACATTGTGAAGACTATGATTGCTTGTATGGGCATATAACATTTTATGTAACTCCTAAATTTTATTAGTTCATCAGAATAGAAAAATGAGTATAGAAAAAGTTGCCTTTTCTTGAATTTTATATGAATGGTATTCCTCTTATGCATATATTTTACCTTTTGTAATCATGTCACAGTTCTTGGACATTTTTTTATTATTTTTTTTATTTTTTCTCTTAGTATTTCAGTTTTGGAAGTTCATATTGATATATCTTCAAACTCATTTTCTTTTTTTTCCCCCCCTCAGCTGTGTCTAGTCAGCTGATAAGCCCATCAAAAGCAGTCTTCATTTCTGTTAGTGTTTTTGATTTCTAATAGTCCTGTTTACTTCTTTCTTAGTTTCCATCTTTCTGCTAACATTACTTATCTGTCCTTGCATGTTGTCCACTTTTTCCACTAGAGCCCTCAGCATATTAGTCATAGTTAAAACTGCACATTTGGATGCCAGTTGTTTTTTTTTAAAGCTATTTTTAAGGAACCTGCTTCTTTCCTATTTACCAGCAAACTTTGGAGGCTTCTTTGCATATATTATCAAAATATGTTTTGATTATTTTAGTGCTCATGATTTCTCATTTAAGAATATACATGGTCATATAAAAACTTGTACATAAATGTTCATAGTAACATTCATAATAGCCCCCCAAAAATGGAAACAAACTAAATATCTATCAATGGCTGAACGGATAAATAAAATGTTATATCTATACAATGAAGTATTATTCAGAAATAAAAAGAAATGAAGTACTGATATATGCTACAATGTGGATGAACTAGAAAGGATTCGGCTAAGTGAAAGAAACTAGTCACAAAGTACTAGATGTTGTATGATCCCATTTGTATGAACTGTCCAGAATAGGTAAATTCATAGAGACAGAAAGTAGGTTAGTGGCTGCCTAAGGTAGGGATAGGGAAGAGATTGTGTGAGGTTGGGGGAGAATTGTGAGGATAAGGGGAGAGGCAGCTCAAGAGTACTGGGTTTCTTTTTTGGGATAATGAAAATGTTCTAAAATTGTGGTGACAGTTGTACAACTCTGAATATAAAACAGCCATTGACTCACATACTTTAAGTGTAAGGTAAGTTAATTAGATCTCAGTAAAGTTGTTAAAGAACATAGCTGATGTATTGAGGAATAGTAAGAGCTCTATGATGCCATAAAGGAATTTTATGGAAAAATATTGTTACCTTTCTCATGGCACTGACTTCAGAAGGTTTGCTGTCTCAAACATTCCTGGGTTTCAAAAATAACATGTTAATTGAACTCACCTCAATTTTTAAAAATCAGTCTTTGTTATAGTAGTCATCCTGTAATTATAGGGTTAATGTCAATTCTACAACAGTATCTTTTTCAAGTGTCAAGAAAGTTTATATTGAAAATAATTTCTTTTAAAAAAATATTTTATTGATTTTTTACAGAGAGGAAGGGAGAGGGATAGAGAGTTAGAAACATCCATGAGAGAGAAACATCGATCAGCTGCCTCCTGCACACCCCCTACTGGGGATGTGCCTGCAACCAAGGTACATGCCCTTGACCGGAATCGAACCTGGGGACTCTTCAAGTCCACAGGCCGACGCTCTAGCCACTGAGCCAAACTGGTCAGGGCTGAAAATAAATTAAAAAAAAATATTTTATTGATTTTTTACAGAGGAAGGGAGAGGGATAGAGAGCCAGAAACATCGATGAGAGAGAAACATTGACCAGCTGCCTCCTGCACACCCCTCACTGGGGATGTGCCCGCAACCAAGGTACATGCCCCCGACCAGAATCGAACCCGGGACCCTTCAGTCCGCAGGTCGACGCTCTATCTACTGAGCCAAACCGGTCAGGGCTGAAAATAATTTCTTAAAAAAAATTAATTCAGAGTCATACCCAGACCTATCTGCAGTGAAATACTTAATGGGTATCTTGCAGCAAAATTGTTTAGAAATCAATTTTTGTTCTCAAGCTTATGATAGTAATTACAAAAAATTATCAAAAAAGCCATAATTTTGGTGGATCTGCTATTTAGGGCTAATTTAAGTGCTGCGGTTTCAAGTGGAAAAGCCCAAGTTATTTTACTTGGGGTAATCAGACCACACTTAGTTTCTTGCCCCCCTTTTATTTTCTTCTTAGGCTTTAAACTTACCCCCCCCCCCACACACACACATTTTAAAAAATTGATTTCAGAGAGGAAGGGAGAGGGAAAGAGATAGAAACATCAATGATGAGAGAGAATCATTAATCTGCTTCCTGCACACACCCCACTGGGGACTGAGCCCACAATTTGGGTATGTGACCTGACCAGGAATCAAACCATGACCTGCTAGTTCATAGGTTGATACTCAGCCATTGAGCCACACCAGCCAGGCAGTTTGAAACTTTTAAGAGTCTCCTTCTATGTATGGAACGAAGACTGATGACTAATGATACATTTAAAATTGGAGGTAACTGGTTCTGTGATGATATATAGGAAAATATTAATGCATTAATAATTTTAAAGGCAAATATTTTGAATTTAATGTTGATCAAACAGTTATTTACTTTAAAAGGTAATTTTTTTGAGCAGAGGTCACATATCAAAAAGATTCTTTTAACAAAAGACTGAAGGTTAAGCTGGTTTGCTTTGATATTTCTCTTTCAAAATATGTAGAGAAAACTGTTAAAGTTGTAAGATTCATCTTTGACATGAACAACAAATATCTAAATTGCTGTACTAATCTACAATCACCATTTTTCTGCTCTTGGTGAAAATGAATGGCGATGAGATCTCAGTAAATAGTTCATAGTCAGGGTTCATAAAAAGGACAGTTTTATTACACTTGGAAAATATATACATAAAAATGGTCAGATTGGTAATAACGTAGCTCTTGTAGTACTTAATTTTGTAACTTAATTAAGAAATACAATTGGCCTAAATATCAGCACAACTATATAAAAGTGAACTGCTGTACAAATAGTTCAGTTTATTATAAATGGCCCTCTCTCTCATGTGCCAAACTTATAATTACTTTCTTATGATTCTGTCTTTGTTTCTGAAAACTGTTTTACTAAGACTATTGTTTTTGAACCTGTAAAATATTTAACATAAAGCCTGCATTATTATGAAGCTGATATTGAAAACCTCTAAACTTCTGACCTTGAATAGGATTTGTTATGTGTAACCATTACATGGTGCTGATGGATTCAAAATTACCTTTCCTGGGACTCTGCTTTGTGAAAAATAGTGTGTATTGGGCATGAGTGCATGAGCTGACATTTATCAAGGATAACAGGGGCCTTACTTATTTTAACATTTTAAAGTAACTTTGAACACTCTGCATGTGTGCACACGTGGTCAACATATGTTCCTAAGATATATTTTCCATCATGTATTAATGAAACTAAGTATTACTATTCTTTTTTTTTTTTTTTTTTTTATTGCTTAAAGTATTACAAAGGGTATTACATATGTATCCATTTTATCCCCCCGCCCTAGACAGTCCCCTAGCCTCCCCTATCACCCAGTGTCTTATGTCCATTGGTTATGCTTATATGCATGCATACAAGTCCTTTAGTTGATCTCTTACCCCCCTACCTCCTGCCCCCCAACCCTCCCCGGCCTTCCCGCTGCAGCTCGACAATCTGTTTGAGGCAGCTCTGCCTCTGTATCTATTATTGTTCAAAAGTTTATAATGGTCTCTATTGTCCACGAATGAGTGAGATCATGTGGTATTTTTCCTTTATTGACTGGCTTATTTCACTTAGCATAATGCTCTCCATTTCCATCCATGACGTTGCAAATGGTAAGAGTTCCTTCCTTTTTATAGCAGCATAGTATTCCATCGTGTAGATGTACCACAGTTTTCTAATCCATTCATCTACTGATGGGCACTTAGGCTGTTTCCAGATCTTAGCTATGGTGAATTGTGCTGCTATGAACATAGGGGTGCATATATCCTTTCTGATTGGTGTTTCTGGTTTCTTGGGATATATTCCTAGAAGTGGGATCACAGGGTCAAATGGGAGTTCCATTTTCAGTTTTTTAAGGAAACTCCATACTATCTTCCATAGTGGCTGCACCAGTCTGCATTCCCACCAGCAGTGCACAAGTGTTCCTTTTTCTCCACATCCTCTCCAGCACTTGTCGTTTGTTGATTAAGTATTACTATTCTTTAATGAGCTTCATTTATTAAACTCATACTATGTGAGTACACAAACATACTATGTCAATATACTTTGTGAGTTAACAAAGATCAGTTTAGGATAGTTAATTCACTTCTGTAGACTTTTATCTTTTATAGTTTTTAAATTATAACAACTAAAAATGTACTTAACATATTTCAGGCAGCACTCCTATTACACAGTGTGTGATTTGGCATTTCTTTCATTCCTCTACTATAACATTTGACCCTGAGTTATAAAAATTATTTTTTTTTTCTAAATCAACTACTGGTATATTGCTTTTCTGTTTAAAAGGATTTTTATAGAGCTAGTTATTTTACTGGAGGGTAACATAAAGAGAATTGGAATTACAAGACTTTTAGTCTTGGTCCTTAGCTTTTTAAAATTTTCTTTAAAATTCAATTGTGATAATTTAGAAAGAATTCTAGAATAAAACTGCAGAGTTCTTCATGTGTAGGCAAACTTGTTAATTAAAATAATGGTAACACCTTTTAATGGTTGGTATGGGTTTCAGATGCTGCAACCCTACAATATATTGATATGCAGATCACATGGACTTGGTGCAAGGTAACGGGAGACATGCTTTGACTTCAAAAGACAAATTGGCCATCCACAGCTATAATCCTCCTGTCTTTTCACTTTTAGAGATGATTCGGTACTATAAGGCCCCGGGAAGTAAGTTAATTTTTTGTGTGTATGAGAGTTTTTAATTGGGCTTTTGGTAAGCCTTTTTTGTGGAGTGAAGGTATCATGGAAATTGGGGCTATTTTCATTACTTAAATACCTCTCTCCCAATTTCATCCTATCTAATAAAAGAGAAACATGGCAATTTGCCGTACATCTGCTACCCTTCCCGTTGGCTAATCAGGGCGATATGCAAATTAACTGCCAGCCAAGATGGCGGCCGGCAGCCAGGCAGCTTGAAGCGAACATGAGGCTTGCTTGCTTCAGTGACGGAGGACTCCAACGTTCCCCGACTGCCGCTGCCTGCCTCTGAGCTTGCAGTTTGAAACATTGTTACAAATATAGAAGCTAAACAAAACCCCAGAAACCTGCTTTCAGCCAGCCGGGATCTCAGAGCTGGAGTTGAAACAGTGTTTCAATTATAGAACCCAAACAAACCAGATACCTGCTTTCAGCAGCCGAGGCCTAAGAGCTGGAGCCAAGCCTCAGAGCTAAAGCTGGCCCAGAATAAAAAAAAAGAAAAGAAAAAAAGGAGCGGTTGGGAGCTTCAGTCACCCGCCAGCCTGAAAACAGCCCTCAGCCCCTCACCCAGACTGGCCAGGCACCCCAGTGGGGACCCCCACCCTGAAGAGTGTGTGACCAGCTGCAAACAGCCATCATCCCCTCATCCAGGCTGGCCAGGCACCCCAGTGGGGACCCCCACCCTGATCCAGGACACCCTTTAGGGCAAACCAGCCGGCCCCCACCCGTGCACCAGGCCTCTATCCTATATAGTAAAAGGGTAATATGCCTCCCAGCACCGGGATCAGTGGAGCCGCGAGGCCTCCCGGCACCGGGATCAGCATGACAGGGGGCAGCGCCCAAACCCCCTGATCGCCCTGTGGCTCTGTGTGTGACAGGGGGCGGGGCCACAACCTCCCTATCGGCCCTGCTCTGTCCGTGACAGGGGAAGGCGCCCCAACCCCCTGATCAGCCCTGCTCTGTGCCTGATAGGGGGGAGCTCCCCAACCCCCTGATCACCCTGTGGCTCTGTGTGTGACAGGATGCGGCGCCCCAACCCCCTGATCGGCCCTGCTCTGTGTGTGACAGGGTGCGGCGCCCCAACCCCTCTCCCCCCCCACGGGCCCTGCTCTGTGTGTGACCGGGTAGAGCCATAACCTCCCCATCGGCCCTGCCCTGAGTGTGACAGTGGTGGCGCCCCAACCCCCCGATCGTCCCTGCTCTGTGGGTGATAGAGGGCGGCGCCCCAACCGCCCCCCACGGGCCCTGCTCTGTGTGTGACGTGGTAGAGCCATAACCTCCCCATCGGCCTTGCCCTGAGTGTGACAGGGTGCTGGGGTCCAACCCCAGCCGGTCCAGGGGTCCCCAAAGGTGTGGACGGAGTCGGCGAAGAAGGAATGACACGGAGACAGCGTTCAGTTGATCAGCAGCCTAGCCAGGATCTCTAGCCAGGATCTCCAGCCAAGTTCTGTTCAGGATCTCCAGCGAAGTTCTGTGTCCATGTTCTCTTGCTAGGTTCTCCAGCCAGGTTCTCTCTAGGTTCTCCTGCCAAGTTCTGTTGCCAGGTTCTGTCGCCATGTTCTCTCGCTAGGTTTTCCAGCCAAGTTCTGTCCAGGTTCTCCTACCAGGTTCTCTCGCTAGGTTCTGTCTCTAGGTTATGTGGCCAGTTTCTGTCCAGGATCATTTGCCATGTTCTCTCCAGCGAAGTTCTTCTGTCTCTAGGTTCTGTGTAGGTTCTGTGTCTAGGTTCTGTGTCCAGTTGTCTTGTTACATCTGTATTTATACCAGTTGATTCCAATCCTATCAATCTCTATTCCAAAGGTTAGGGCGTTTCTTATCTCCATTCCAGGGAGTAAAGATTATGTAGCTTAAGCATGATTGTTCGTAGTTAAAGTGATTAATTACCTGCCTGGCACTTAGTTAAGGGGTTTTATTCCCTCCCTAACTTCAGGGGAAAATCCCTACCTGGGGAAACAACCTTTCTCAGAGAGGTGACCTTGGTTAAAACACATAGTGCCAAGAAGGTGAGCAAACATATTAAGAACAGTATGCCGTATATGCCAGGTCCCTTGAAACAGCAAGGATGGACCGGCTCCCAGCAACAGGGTGCGGCGCCCCAACCCCCTGCTCTGCCCTGCTCTGTGTGTGACAGGGTGCGGTGCCCCAACTCCCCTATCGGCCCTACTCTGTGAGTGACGGGGGGAGCTCCTCAACCCCCTGATTGACCCTGCTCTGTTCGTGACAGGGTACGGAGCCCCAACCCCCCTGATGGGCCCTGCTCTGTGAGTGACAGGGGGCAGCGCCCCAACCCCCTGATTGGCCCTGCTCTGTGCATGACAGGGAGTGGCGCCACAACCTCCCCATCGACGCTGCCTTGAGTGTGACGGGGCGGTGCCCCAACCCCCCCAATCGGCCCTACCCTGAGCGTGACTGAGGGTGGCATCGCAACCTCCCGATCCTCCCTGCTCTGTGCATGACAGGGGTGGTGCCCCAACTCCCCAATTGGCCCTGCTCTGAGCCCGACCAGGGGCTGCACCTAGGGATTGGACCTGCCCTCTGCCACCCGGGAGCTGGCCTAAGCCAGCAGGTCGTTATCTCCCGAGGGGTCCCAGACTGCGAGAGGGCACAGGCCGGGCTGAGGGACCCCCCCCCCCCCCCCGCAAAGTGCACAAATTTTTGTGCACTGGGCCTCTAGTTTGAAATATAAGAAGCCTGAGTTCTATTCCTTTCCTTTTTTTTCTTTCTTTCTTTTTTTTAGCAGTTGAAAAGGGAATCATTTTCTTAAGAATGATGAAGAGTGAAAGAAATTTTAAATTTAGGTTAGTTAAATTTCCAATGTCTTTATATTTTAAAAAATTGCAGAGCAATTAAGCATGAATTTTAGCATGAATTTTCAAAGAAGAAATTGTCCTTAATTACTTGTGATCTAAGTGCCTTTCTAATAAAAGGCACTGTTTCAATAAATTCTTTTGACAGAGAAGTATACACTATCAGAAAGGTTTAAAAAAATATTTGAAATGTTTACATAACACCTTAAGACCATTACCAAAACTTTTTTGTAGATCTTAGCATTTTTGAGAATTTAGTACCTTCCAAAAGACATCTCCATCATTCCCTCTTAGGTACCAAGGTTTAGGTAATTTACTTAAGTTATTCAGCTAATATAGGAGTTAGAAAATGCAAATAACTACATTGTTTCCTGAATTTATCTGGATGGTAGGTGTAGTTACTTTATAATTAAAGAGGCAAATTTCATTAAAAAAAAATAACCTTGATTCTAGAGAAAAGCTTTTTTTTCAAGCCTGCCATTTGACTTTTCTTTTTTGGGGGGAGGTTATATGGTTTTTAATTCTTTAAGCAACTTTGTTAAGGTGATGGCATATCCATTTTAGAGAATGAGAAATTGAAGTTCAGAGATTAAAATTTGTTAATATTATGCTGGGGTTTATATAAACTATTTTTCCTTCATTGTGCTGCATTCTGTTTGGTTTCATCAGTTTTCTTATCCACTTTACTCTATGTGTGTGTGTTGTTATAGTCTAGGACAGCCGTGGGCAAACTACGGCCCGTGGGCCGGATCCGGCCCGTTTGAAATGAATAAAACTAAAAAAAAAAAAGACCGTACCCTTTTATGTAATGATGTTTACTTTGAATTTATATTAGTTCACACAAACACTCCATCCATGCTTTTGTTCCGGCCCTCCGGTCCAGTTTAAGAACCCATTGTGGCCCTCGAGTCAAAAAGCTTGCCCACCCCTGGTCTAGGAATGAATACTATTGAGTTTTGGTTCCGGATATGGGTTTAAGTATCTCATGCTAACCAAATCTATACAGAGTTAGGATATCTGTTGCTTAGCTAATGGGCAATACTATCTTTTTTAATACTTTATAATATCTGAAAGTTTATAATTCATTCTTTTCACAACCACTTATTTTGTTTCTTTTCATCTATTTTTTCACTCATCGATTCTTTATCTCATTAAGAATCAAACAGCCCTGACCGGTTTGGCTCCGTGGCTAGAGCGTTGGCCTGCGGACTGAAGGGTCCCAGGTTCGATTCTGGGCAAGGGCATGTACCTTGATTGTGGGTACATCCCCAGTAGTGGGTGTGCAGGAGGCAGCTGATAGATGTTTCTAACTCTCTATCTCTCTCCCTTCCTTTCTGTAAAAAATCAATAAAATATATTTTAAAAAAAGAATCAAACATTTATTTTAAACTTCTTTCCAGTTCATTTTATTGGGTGGTGAGTTTATCTTCAGATATGGATGAATTTCTTGGTCATCTTTCTTAGTTCTGTTTTCAAGTACACTTGAGAATTTTAGTTTACAATTTGCATCTTGAGTGGGAAATGTATTTTTCTTCTGTTGGTGCCCTTCATGTATGCCACTCTCCCTGCCCCTGGCACTCCTGGCTCTGTTTTTGAAAAAATATATTTTTATTGATTTCAGAGAGGAAGAGAGAGAGAGATAGAAACATCAGTGATGAGCTAGAATCCTTGATCGGCTGCCTCCTGCATGCCCCTTACTGGGAATCGAGTCTGCAACCCGGGCACGTGCTCTTCACCATAATCAAACCCAGGACCTTTCAGTTCGCAGGTCAACATTCTTTCCATTGAGCCAAACCAGCTAGGGTGTAACTTTTTAAAAAAAATACATTTTAGTTGATTTTTAGATACAGAAGAAGGGCGAGGGATAGAGAAATAGAAACATTGATGAGAGAGTCACATTGATTGGCTGTCTCCTGCACCGACCCCCCTACTGGAATTGAGCCTGAAACCAGTAATCAAACCCATGACCTCTTGGTTCCTGGGTCAGTGCTCAGCTGTTCAGCCCACACCGGCCAGGCCCTAACTATTTTTTGTTGATTTTACCCATATCTACCATACCTTCAGTCGAGGTTCAGGATTCCATGCTGAAGTATTAGTTGCAATATCAGAAATATGCATGACTCAGGTTTTGTGTATATTGCCCTTTCTTCAGCTGCAGTGACAGTTTGCTATAATCAGTAACTAGCTATTGATAATTGCTTTTTTCCCCACCTTCCTTTCAGAAATTTTTTGTTCGGTTTCTACCTATGAGCCTTGCTTTTGGTCCTGTTATCTTGTGCATGATTTGATTTCTTGATTGTCTTTGCTAATTTCTGGTCCTGGAGCTCCGTGGTTCCATGGAGTCATCAGTTCATTACCTTGTGTTTGCTCAGTTTTGGTCCAAAGATATATTTGTGATATTTGAGCATGGCTGTGTCTTTCTATATAATAAAAATATTTTGTCATTATTGTATATGGAGCAAGGGGGAAAAGTGTGTTTGGTTGAAAGCAATAATCCACTATGTAATTTTATCAGGAATTCCTTTGTTCTCTTAATCTCACAACATGGCATAGTTATACAGATGGTTCCCTACTTAAAATGGTTTGACTTAAGATTTTTGATGATGCGAAAGCAGTACACATTCAGTAGAAATATACTTTGAATTTTGAATTTTCTTTTTCCTGGACTAGTGATATGTGTGGTACAATACTCTCTTGTGATGCTGGCCAGCAGCAGTGAGCCTCAGCTCCCACAAGGGTACACAACCCATACTCTACAGTGTTTTGTTAGATGATTGTGTCCAACAGTAGACTAACTAATGTAGGTGTTCTGAGCATGTTTAAGGTAGGCCATGCTAAGCTATGATGTTCAGTAGGTTAGGTGTACTAAATGCATTTTTTACTTTAAATATGTTCAACTTTAATGGGGTTATTTCAGTTTATGATGGGTTTATTGGGATGTAACCCCACTGTAAGTTGATGAACTTCTGTATAGGCCTACAGATAGTGGATACTGAAATATTTATTAAATCAATGTGGAGGATCTTGGAGAAACCATAGCAGTTTCAAACCCTGAACCCCAACATTAATCTAGCTCAGTGGTTCTCAAAGTGTGGTTGATGGACCCTTGGGAGTCCTTGAGAACCTTTTATGGGGTCCACAGAGTTCAAACAGTTTTTATAGTATCTGTTATCTGTCATTCTCATCCTGCTGATGTTTGTACTGATGGTGCAACAACAGTGGTGCATAAAGCTGCTGGCACCTTAGCATGGATCACGGCAGTGTCACCACCAGACCGTTCTTCACTCATAAAGAAAAAACCCACCCATTTCCCACTCAGGATTGTCCTTGATAAAGCAGCAAAATTGCTCATTTCGTTAAATCTTCCCTTTTGAGCACTATATTTTAAATATGCTGTCTAGTGAGAATGGAAAACATGCAGAAAGCACTCTGCCTAGGTTGTCTTGGGGAGAAGCACTTGGGCTTTTGTCCTGAATTGGCCACTTCCTTCATGGAATGCCATTTTACTCGAAAGAACTATGGTTATTGAAACTTGGATTTTGCTGACAGTTTCTTAAAAATGAGCAAGGTGAACCTAGCTCATCAAGGAAAACATCTCACGTGTTGATAGTGGTAAAATTTGAGTTTTAAGTAAAAATTGTTGGTAAATTTGAATCTGCCACCATGAGTGTAACATCTTCTCAGGACACAAAACGTTTAGGGTAAGATGGGTGGTGACATTAATGTGGAGTTTTTGATATTGTATAATGAAAATATCAGTATTTGAAAATCTGCTTAATCAGTGAACCAGTATTATCCAGATGACAGTGATGTTATAAAATCATGCATGAGTTAAAGATTTGTTTAGAGTGCAAGGGAGGTCATTATATTTTACTGTTAGAGCATGAAAGCTCATTGATATGGTTGCAATTAACCTTTAAGAAAGTACCACCTGTTAGCCCTGGTTGGGTAGCTCGGTTGGTTAAAGCATCATCTCTCTACACCAAAGTTTCAGGTTCAATCCCCAGTTAGGGCACATAATGAAGCATCCAAGGAATGCATAAATAAGTAGAACAACAAAATATCACTGTTTTTCTCTCTCTGTCTTTCTCTCCCTTCCTCTATGTCTCTAGAGTTAATAAATAAATAACAATTAAAAAGCAAAGTACCACTGGCTGTAATGGCTCAGTGGTTGAGCATCGACCTATGAACCAGGAGGTCACGGTTCGATTCCTGGTCAGGCCACATGCCCAGGTTGCGGGCTCGATCCCCAGTGTGGGGTGGGCAGGAGGCAACCGATGAATGATTCTTTCTCATTGATGTTTCTATCTCTCCTTCAACTTTCCTCTTGGAAATCAATAAAAAATATTTTTTAAAAAAAGCAAAGTACCACTTTTCAAGTTTTAGCATAATATCAACGAAAGTTCTCTCTTAATTATTTGTAAATGACTATTGAAATAGTCCTTCCTTTTACAAGTACATGCTTCTTTTAGGCTGGATTTCCTTTTTAGTTTTAACCAAAATAACATATTGCAACAGATTGAGTGGAGAAATAGATAAGAGAATTCAACTATTCCTACGTCAGACAAAAGAGTTGTAAAAATGCAAAGCAGTGTCACCTCTTTCTTGGAATTGTTTTATTTCAAAGAAGTTATTTCTTCATAAAATTTTTAACATATAATGGGATTATTATAAAATGAATTAGTATTTCAAATGTTTCTAAGTTTTAATGTATAATATGGTAAATACTGATAGATATAACCCAAATAACAAAAGCTTTTTGGGTTCTAAATTTTTAACAGGTAAAGGAATCCTGATATCAAAAAGGTTGAGAAGCCTGAACTAGTAAATTTGGTTGGAACTCTAGAAGCATTTGACATAAACCTTTCACCTTGCTGTATGTATTTCTTAGCTGTAGCACATCTAGTTCCTGCTATACTGCAGTCGGTTCTGTCCTGCTTAAACATGAAGGGCGCCTGAGCACCCTTCAAAAAGCTTGGCCAGTTTCAAGGACATGTCATCGTCCTTAACCTGAATGTCTCTTTTAGTAGTAAGAACCACATTGACTGAAGAGGGTTAGGACTTTGAACAACTATCATGTATAACATTGTGTATTCTGTCAGTACTCAGTTCCTGCTTTTGAATTACAGATCAGGCATTAATTTTCAGTGGGGACCTTTTAGAGCACACAAACACATTTTGTGATTCTATACTTAACCAGATCAACAGTTTTCAACTAGTGTGTTGCAAAGTTTTTTTAAAAACTGTATTTAGTTAGGTGAACTGACCTCTTTTCCCTTAGATTTAAAAAAAAAAAAAAAAAAAAGGGACAACAGCCAATACAACAATGGCTGTCTGGTGTGAATGCCCTGTCTTGAACCATAAATATAAAAGTCATATAATAGAATTGCATGTTATTGGTCATGTTGCATAATAATGTTGCATCTGATTGGTTAATTCTTGGTACCAGAAATCCTTATATGCATGGTTTTTAAAAAAGTCACTTTGGAGTCAAAAGGGAAGGTAATTACTATTGTTCTTTTCTTTTTTTGTAAATAAATAAAAATTATACCTATTTTTTGTCAGATTGGCAAAAAATAGAAGATTTTTTGGTGTGCTGCAGAATTTTAATTAGTTTATGTGTGCATGAGATGAAAAGGTTGAAAATCACTGTACGAGATTATTGATCCTGACACTGGATCATCAGCTAATTGAAGGCAAAACACTTTGTCTGTTTTGATTAGCAGTTCATTCCAAGTACATGGCATAGGGAATTTGAACTCCTTTGTCTATGTAGACAACACTCAATACATTGAATAGTGACCACTCCTTTTTATTTTATTTTTTGTTAATCCTTACCTGAAGATACTTTTTCCATTGATTTTTTTAGAGAATGGAAGGGAGGAGGAGACACAGAAAGAGAGAAACAAATTTCACTTTGCCACTAACCTTTAAGATGGAGAGAGGGACACATTGACTGCTCGTGCCCTGGTTGGGCTGAGAATCAAGGCATGTGCCCTTGATAGGAATTGAATCCATTCTTCTGCCAGCAAGTGGACGCTATAACCATTAAGCAAAACTGGCTAGGGCTAACCACTCTTTTTTTTTTTTTTTTTAAATAAGTATGTTTTTATTGATTTCAGAGAAGACGGGAAAGGGATAGAGAGATAGAAACATCAATGATGAGAGAGATTGGCTGCCTCCTGCACACCCCACACTGGGGATTAAGTCTGTAACCTGGGCATGTACCCTGACCAGGAATCAAACCGTTACCTCCTGGGTTCATAGGTCAACGCTCAATCACTAAGCCATGCCAGCTGGCCTGACCACTCCTTTTTTTTTTTTTTTTTTTTCAAAAAAACAAAAACAACACACTTGTTTTATTGAAAAATAATTGACATATGCTACTGTGTAAGTTTAAGGCATGCAACATGATGGTTTGATTTACATACATTGTGAAATGATTACCACAGTAGATTCAGTTAACATCCATCATCTCATATGGAAAGGAAAAGGAGAAAAAAACCCACAATTTTTTTTTCCTTGTGATGAGAACTCTTAGGATTTACTTTCAATAGTTTTCCTATATATCATATAGAAGTGTTAACTGTAGTCATCATATTGTATATTACATTCCTGGTAATTAGTGACCGCTCTTAAGACACTTGCTGAAGTGGGTTTTGATTTTAGCCAGTTTAGTTGTATGAATGATTTTACAAGAGTTCCTAATTAAAGTTTTGCCTCAGATATTCTCTAGCAATAATGAGGTGCCCCCCCCCCCCGCATCATTTCCTATACATGCATAGGCAGGTTTTATGAAGTTTAGAAAGAAGCTCTTTAAAGTCATGAATCATGAAACTGTCTATAAACAGCAATAACAACAACAACAAAAAACCCCACAAAACCCCAAGCTAGGTTTTAAATTATTTGAGTGATGCTCTCTTTGTCCCATTTCTTCTATTTTATATTCTTGTTGAAAATTTCTTCCCTGGAACAATCTTGACTTAGAAGCACAGTTTTTTGTGTTTTTTTTGTTTTTTTTTTTAAGCTCCACGTGGTCTATAGTAGCTATATTTTGAAGGGGACTAGGAAGGCAGTTGAGGTTATTGTTCAGTTTAGACTTTGATACTTTTTAACATTTCTACCAGTGCTACCCCACCTTCCAACATGTAAGTGATGTTAAGAGTGTTTTAAAATTTTCTTTTTGGACTTTGACATATATGTTCTCATATTATTGTTATCCTGAAATCAATAATGACTTGGAGATTTATTTGAAGAGAGAAATTCTGTTTGTAGGCATGTAACTTCTAGGGATATAGAAACATTATTTTAAAAAAGGATTCTTTTGAATTTAAAGTAATTTAATCTAGGAATGGAACAAGATGTGAGGTCAGAAAAAGAACACACGCACACGCGCGCCGCCTCCCCCCCCACAGCAAAGACTGGGCCACAGCCTAACCTGCAGTAATGATGATGATCCATACAGGAAGTCTTATGAATTTGATTTGCCATGTTGTGTTGCTAGAGTTAGAAACCATCAGCTTTAACCCCTTTGCTTTTAGAGAAGGAACTCTGTTTTTCCTTTGATACATCTTACTCTTTTTCTTCAACCCTCAGTACCTTTTCTTTTTGAAAAATTAATTCAACGTGCTTTTATTGGCTTTGAATTTCCACATTGTTAGTTTTTGTAGTATTAGTGTCATAAGTAAACCTGTAGCTTCTTTATGTTTTTGATATTGGTGGACAGGGCTAATTTCAATAATGTAGGGGGGTAGTGTCTTGGTACTTTTAAGTTTCTTACTCTGCAAGTCCTCCAATATAGGAATAGCTGTTTTGCTATTAACGCATGGTGAGCATTCCCTGTGTCATTCATTGCTTTCTTAGTGCCACTTTCTTTAGCAGTTCTGCCGCTGTTTGCCATTTGGTTACCAGGTGGCTAATGTTGATAGCTCTTAAGTTTTAAAATTTCTTCTAATGTCTTCCTCTTCTGAGGCAGATAGAATGGATTAGGAGAGAATGGGTCACATGTTGTGGTCATCTCTTCTTTACATCCTTATAGCTTATTAATTACACATGTATCATATTTTATTTCTCCTCTGTGCACACACACCCCTAACTCCTCACTGCTTATCTTAATTTAGTACTTTATCACTTACCTCAAGGGGGCTAAAAGCTTCGTTTTCTCTTCTTCCTCTCCTGCTTATATTTTCATTATGTATCAAGGGACAACTTTATGTATAAACAGTACTTTTGAAATAAACTTATGTCTGTCAAGAAAAATTAAACCACAAATCTAGATGTAAAAGGAGATAAATAAAAAAGAACCACTGTGTACTTTGAAGGTGTTTGGATGTCCTCTTCAGAATCTTCTAAAAGGTGCTACTTATTCTTTATACCTTTTTATCTTAAGAACACGGATATCTATGACAGTACACTGGTATTTTCATAACATTATGTTAGCTACTGGCTACAGCTCACTACACTATTTCAGTGGGAAGTTGTTTTGAATTCCAGTCAGCTATTTGTATGTTGAGGTTAGCCTGCATAGTCCTGGCTAATTTATTTGTCTGAATCTTTTTAATTTGTTGCCATATGGGATATTCATAGCTATTTGTTTTTCAAATGAGAGCAAAATTAGTGTTGCTGAGTATACATCTTTGTTCTTGGTATTTTGTACCTCTGAGGGATCACCATTATTCCCTATGCTTGCTTTGCATTTTTATCCTTACAATATACATACGATATGTGAGATGTGATTAGCCCCAGTTTTTTTTACAGGTGATAAGCTTTTTACAGGTGACAAAAGTTTACCTTTTAGTGAAATTGAGATTCACCTCTCAAGTTTGATTCCAATAAATCCCCAATACAATCTTTTTATTGTATCATAGTACATTAACTGAAGGATTCCAAATCCTTGAGTTTTAGTTTTGATAGCTTGAAGCTACTATATTTTTTGGAATGGGAATACCCAAGTGAATATTACATGTTAGGAAGAAGGCAAATACGTTCTACAAAGGGTTTCCCTCTCTCTCCCCAATGAATCTTCTTTGTATTTTAGGAAGATTATAGAGTTAGTCAGAAGTACAGCTAATAAGATGGGAAGAAGTGGAAAGAGTTGGAGAAAGGAACAAGGGGGACTGGTGGTAGTTGTAAAAAAGAAAGAGGAAGGAGTTTGTAATAAAAGTCTCATACAAGTTTTTATAATGGTTCAGAGTTTATATGAGGAAAGGGGAGACAGGAAAATGAAGAGAAGGGCGGGGGTGTGATGTTATAAAAAGAAAGTATGAAAAGTGATTAGGACAAAGAAGGGAAAACTTCTAATTGGGAGAGTTGGGAATGCTTTAACCAGAGGTGACAGTTGAGCTTGATCTTGAAGGATGTGTTACAAGTATTCTAGATAGAAGAGAGATGAAGGGGGAGATATAAAGAGAAGTTAGACTTAAGGTTAAAAACAAAATAGGAAATATTTCAGTGATAATTCTTGGTCAACAATATTTCAGTGATAATAGCATAGGTCACTTGGGTGGCTGCTGGTAGTGGTGGTGATAAGGAGAAAGTATGACTGATAGTTTGTTGTTTAAAATGAAGCCAGAATCAGGTTTATGAAGTATAAGTTTAGCTATGTTCTTATGTATGAACTAGAGGCCTGATGCACGAAATTCGTGCAAGGGTAGGCCTTTGCGGCCCTGGCTATCTCGCGGCCCCACCCTGCCTGTACCCGCTTTGGCCTGGTGCTGCCCATGTCTGCTGTCACACACTCCCAGTTTTCCGGTTCTGCGGAGCCCCCCGATTGATCGCCCTGCAAAGGGTGGCCTGGGCCTCCCTCTTTGGGGCAATCATGGGGCAATGGTGTGCCCCCTGACCAATCTCATTGCACCCGCCTTGGCTGGCCTGGCGCCAGTGCATGTCATAGTGTGGTCGTTCAGACGGTTGTTCTACTGTTTGGTCGTTCAGTTGATTTGCATATTATGCTTTTATTATTATAGATAGATCCAGTGCATTAAATTGTAGGAGTCAGAGTAACCTTTAAAACAACTAAGGAATTACCCAACTATTTAGTATGCTGTCAGGAGAGGGTAATATGATTTAAATGGAATTTGGCTTGTTTAACTCCCTCTGCACAATGTATATTTGTGAACCTCAACTCTGTTGCTTATGTAGAGCTTGAAAAGTCTCTTGGCAACAAGCTTCCAGTTGCATCCAACACCTGCCTTGGCTAATTGGTATGCCCAGTTCTGGTACTAGAGCCTCTGAGGAGTTTGTGTTTGAGTTTGACTTCATCAAATTTAAAATGGAGCAAAAATGTGAAGGGCCTTTGGGATTGGCCTGTTGATTGAGAATGAAAAGGCAAACATAGAAAGAGAGAAGAGGGAATGAAACCTTGTGGATAAAATGACTATTAATTTACATTCGGATGCTTTTCAGCTCAACTTACATATTAAAAATAGTATATTTTATTTGGTTGCTCTCTGGTAGCTCCTTTCCATATTTGCTGGCATTATAAATAAAGATAGAGGAAAAGAATGACCAGGTCCTGAGATTATAGTGTTTTCTGGCACATGTCTGCACTAAGGTTGTTTATTGTAGACACCATTTATACAGTTTAAAAAAATGGTAAGCTGGTAGGTTTCCTATCATCTGTGTTCCCATGTACTTTATTATAGTGTGTTCATTTGAACACTTACAAAATTATTTTGTAATTGTTTAAATATTTTCCACTTCTGCTAGCCTGAGGTCTAGCAGTGTGTGGTGTCAATTCATTTCTATTTCCTGGACCTAAAATGGTTTTGGGCATGTGTTTGAGCTGAAATGGAATTAAATTGAAAAATGTATTGCATTAGTTAGTTTATACTTTATCCCACCAAACATAACAGGTTATCAGCAACAGAACAAAAAGATATTGCCAGTTAGTTTTTTATCTGGAACTTTCCCCCTCTTTTCCTTCCTCCTTGCTTCTTTTCAGCTCTTATTCTCTTTACCAGGGTGGAATTAAAGAGTAAAGGTAGGCGATAATCACTGGAAGAGGAAGCTTTCATAGTGGTTCCATGTGTGTGGACTTGTCTCTTCCCCTACTTCTCCTTGTCCGCCAGCAAATACATGGGTTATATGTTGTTCAGTTCTTTCCTCCATGGTACTGGTGCTCTTGGAGCTGCACAACTGATTGAAATAAAAAACCTTTGCTATTTTAGAAAATAAAATCTTGTAGGATTAAGCCTTTAGATGAACTAGTGGTGACTACATACTAAAGTGTCTTGAGTAAGCATGCCAATTTGTAACTTGAGTTTTGAGTAGTGCCTTTATATACGAATGTCTCATAAATTTTTTCCAAGAGCAATTTTTTCTTCTAATTGACTTGAGCAATATCTGTTTTTACATAGTGCTTCGAGATGTTTTCAAGAAGTCAACTCTACAGTTGTTTGAAAAATTTCCTTAAGTTACAGTGAGTCTCAGGAGACACCCAGAAACACTCCCTGAATTAGCATATTAATCATAACCTTGCATAACTCAGGTGAACAAGCCTTACTAATAAACTCAGTTATTGGTGGGGATAGTCAGAGAGTCCTCGGCCCCAGCATTTAATCTTATAAAATGCAAGAATAAAAATACTTACGACTATTTTAGGGTATAGTTTGTGATTTTCTGATTGCAAGTTTTTTTCTTGCTGTGGGAGCCACTGACTATTTGTCTCAAGTGGAAATAAGAGTCTTGGTTAATGTTAGACTACGTCAAAGGACAATTTATCTGGTGACTTGTAGAGTAATGATTAGTTTTTAGGGGCTGGAGGGGAGTAGCAACATTTAGTACCTGTTGAATTTGAGCAGTTCCTTGCCTCTTTCCCCAATACTGCATGCCCTTAACCCTGGATGTAATAATTTCTCAGTATTCTTACTTAATGGGCTGAGAAATTTTCTGGCTAACTGGTTGGAGATAGTGTGATTCAACAGTATAAAAGGTTTATTTTTTTGGTGGTGGTGATGGGGGTGAGATAAAATGCCCAAGAAACATTTGATACATATTTTGTTGCTTATAAAGTTTGAAGCAGTTACAGTCTCAGTTCTGCCATCCAGTATCTGTGTGTGATCTAGTGAAAAGTTATGCAGCTGTTCCCTTATCTATAAAATGGGATTGATAATACATACCTTGGAGAGTTGCTGTGAGAAATTATAAAAATATGTGATATGTTCAGCACTGTAGCAACGAAAGTTGTTCCCTTCCTTTTTCCTTATTAATTTAGAAAAAGTAAAATATTTTCGTTGGTCTGTATGCCAATTGAGATTTACTTGGTAACCTATCTCCTCCCCATTTTGGCATGGTATGGCTTTTCTTAGGCCCCCACAAAATAACTTTTTGCTTGCCTAGTGACATTAGCTTTGTTGATTAATATCTTTTCCTTTTGGACAGGGAATAAGTGCTTCCTGTATCCTTGTCCATTTGGCTAGTTTGTTGTACACAATCAAGATGTTCCCTCCTATCTTAACCTCAAATAACCAAAAAGGAAAGCTAGTTAATGCTGCTAAGCCATATATAACAATTTCATGGCTTTTGAGCTGAATGACAAGTGTAATTCTTTGCTGCTTTTTAGCCTGAATTAAAGTTTAGGAATGTTCATTTTCTAGCAGTTTGTTTTATTCTGTTCATGCCTAAGCTTAAACATGTTCCATAGTTTGATTACTATGTATGGAAGGACATACAGTATTTATATGAGAAATTCTGTTCAGTTTCTATAAGATTCTTGCTCATTTTAAATCTGATTTATCATGGATATACTTCTGACTTTTTCCAAATAATATAGACATAGGTAAAATTAAATTTTGATAGCATTGAAAGTTATTGTAAATGGCTACTATTCTCTACTTGAGGTAATTGCACAGAATATCTTGCCTAACTGTATAGTTGGCCCTCTATACCTGTGGGTTTTGCATCCAACATAATTTTTGTCTGTGGTTGGGAATCTGTGGACGCTGACTGACTGTATGCATTTTTCTATGCTATTTTCTATAAGGGACTTGAACATCCATGGATTCTGGTGTTCAAGGGGGTTCTGGAATCAATTCCTATGGATACTGAGGGATGACTGTAAACTTAAAGTGTGTATTGTCATATTCATATATTTAAATAGTGTAGATTAACTCTTTAGTAGAAACATTTCATATAAGAAAAATAATTGCAAAAAGGCTCAGATCTACACGGTTGAGTTCGTATTGAATACACTTTGGGCCTTTAGATTCTGATTCAATGAAAAGTCCACTGTAGTCATTTTCTGTACTGCACTGTCTGGGGCTGGAAAGGCTTCTGTGATTGGATTGTATTCTGAGTATGCTTTAAAATCATAGCATTAAGCAACTTTTAATCAAAGCTATTTTCAGTTCTTTTTTGTTCCTTTATTGTAACAATGTTGTGAGGGGAAAAAACCCACCAAGTTTTTAAAACATCTTAGCTTTTCAGCCTTTTTATTTTTCTACCAAAATTATAGGTAGAATGAATTTTGTTGATAGTTATTTCATACTTAGAGCATCTGTTAAGACAATGGTGTAATCTAGAACTCCTGATTAATGATCAAGTAATTTTGATTTTTAAAAAGCTACATATTTTAAGTCTGGTCAGTATCTTAAGAGAAATTTTACATTTACATTT
The DNA here is from genome assembly GCF_963259705.1 of Myotis daubentonii. Lineage (NCBI taxonomy): Eukaryota > Metazoa > Chordata > Mammalia > Chiroptera > Vespertilionidae > Myotis > Myotis daubentonii. Next base: position 68,819,401 of record NC_081847.1, on the reverse strand, counting down.
AATTTCCCTTCTTGGTAGTATTGTGCCACCTAGCGGAAATTTATGTCCTTTAAAATGTATGTCTCAGAATGTAGATAGACTACAAGATGCATTTTAACATGTTAAGAAAAAATAGTTTGGAATGTTTGGTTGACTTGGAATTCTTTAGAACAATGATTACTTTCCTAAACAAGAGTTTAGGACAAAAAATTCTTAGTAAGTTAAGGTTTAGTAGATGTCTTAAAATTATGTGCTCCCCAGTTAAAATCTGTTTGTTTTTTCCACAAGAAATGCCCTACATTTATTTTCTTTATTAGTGAAACTTTAATCAAAGCATATTATATTTCCATCAGTTAATATAAAAATAATTTTGCTTTGTAGATCTTATAAAAGTCTATCTCCCCTTCCCCCTTGAGTTTAATTATTGTGCACCTAAGCAGAATGAAGTAGAGTTTACATGTTACTAGTATTTATACAATCTAGGTTTATTTTGAAGTAACAGGAGTAAAACACATTGGATGATAAATATTAATGAAATAATCTAAAGAAAAAAATGTGCTACCTTGAAGACAGCTTGATATAATTTAGGCTTTTATCATTGGAACATTTCTTACCAAATGATACGCTCTTATTTGTGCTTACTTGGAAATAAATAAAATTCAGGATTTTATCAATTGAAGAATTGGAAGTCTCTTTGTCTTGTTATTAAGTATAAAGAAGATGCCTAATTCCTTGTGAGGTGTTCAGTGTACTCATTTTTGGTAGCACTGGAGAAGCATTTCTCTCTTGGGGCTGGGCGTACTGTGTAATCAGACTGGCATATGAATGCTGAGGTTGTCTTCAGCGTACTTGTTGATATGCTATAAGGAATCTCAAACCCTGGCCCATGTTGCTCAGTTGGTTGGACATCGTCCCATGCATCTAAAGGTTGCTAGTTTGATTCTTGGTCAGAGCACATACCTGGGTTGTGGGCTCAATCCCCAGTAGGGAGCATGCAGGAGGCAGCTGATTGATGTTGCACTCTCACATCAATGTTTCTTTCTCTCCCTCTCCTTTCCTCTCTCTCTATAAAAATCAATTTTAAAAAATCTTAAAAAAAGAATATTGAGAATTATCTAACTAGTTAGAGAAAATAGTTCTGAATTACATGATGTGCAGTCATTCAGGCATATAATACCTTTATAGAGTCATGGATATTTTATAACGTTTTTATCTTATTATTCTTTCTTAGTTGCTGATGTATATTCACAATGAGTGGATTAGGAGAAAACTCCTTGGATCCACTGGTCCCTGATTCACGAAAGCGCAAATTGCCATGTGATACCCCAGGACAAGGGTAGGCAATTTATTTTCTGATGCTTCACCAACATTTCCTCTCCTACTCTTATTTATTTATTTTTTTTAGTTTAAAGATAACATTTCAATTTTTTTAAAAAAATTGTTTTATTGCTTAAAGTATTACAAAGAGTATTACATATGTCTCCTTTATTTTCCCGCCAACTTTTTGTTGTTTGCATTCTCTGGTTAGATATTTTTGGTTTTTGTCTTTGCTAAAATATTGTTATTTTGCTTTATAGTAAGTGGAGTGGTACAGTGATGAGATGGACATCTTTATGATGTAATAGAGGCTTTATTGCTGATTCAGATAGAAGCGAGAATATTATACTAACAGGGTGATACTGTAAGAAGCATTTCTCAATGGAAGAGGTAGGAGTTAGGAACAGATAACTGAGATTATTATAAATAAGAATTTTAAATATTTTTAGGAACATGTTATTAGTTGATATTTTGGCATTTCTAAGGCTTCATCATTTGTTTCCTGAATGTAGTTAGAAGTTTAAAAAATAGAAATAAAATGCTGCATTTTATGCAGTGATACTCTGTAGCCTTTTAAGTATTTACCAAGGTCAGCATCATTTGAGTTTTAATATGATAGTTGCAAATAAAAACAATCTACAATTTATGAAACCTCATTATTAATACTTATCCCCAATCTCCAGATTGATGAAACTGAGATTAATTCTGCCCAAGGCTACTGGGCTAACAAAAAGGTAGATTTGAATTTAAGTTTACATGAATTTATGCTATATTGTACCACTTCTCAGCACAATGTTTTGATAGTTTTATTGTCTGGATTTAGTTTATTTACATATGAAGGTAATGGTGTTGTGTAGGGACTGATTCTGCTTATAGCTCTTTTGTGATAGGTATATTCATGTCTCCCCCTCCCCCCTCTTCTTAGTCTTACCTGCAGTGGTGAAAAGTGGAGACGGGAGCAGGAGAGTAAATACATTGAAGAATTGGCTGAACTGATATCTGCTAATCTTAGTGATATTGACAATTTCAACGTCAAACCAGATAAATGTGCAATTTTGAAGGAAACAGTAAGACAGATACGCCAAATAAAAGAGCAAGGTAATACAAAGTAAGAAAAACACTCAAGTCTTTTAGAAGGAACTTGTTAATTGTTTACATTTGTCTTTTTGTTTCCTTGTTGCTTAAGTGGGGGTTGCTAATAATTGTGGGAATGGATAAATTCGTTGACCAGTTTTACTCTTTAGGACTATTAACAGAGAATTGGAAGAAGGCCAGTGTTGCTCTCTCTGTCAAATGTTAGTTCTTTTTCAGGAAGCCATGGGATAGTAGTACATTTAGTAATGAAAGAAAATTTAGGGTATCTTTATCTTCTACCCTCCTGGGTAATTCTGAAGTTTAATTTTAACATGTAAAAATTATAGTGTCATTTTCATATCAGGAAATATTGTGTATGTGCATATGCACGTGTGTGTCTCTTTGTTCTGGGGACTATTTGAAGGTGGATTTAATCTATCACTAGTATATGTGCTTTTTGTAGTAATGTTTTCTGTCTTTTTAGGAAAAGCTATTTCTAATGATGATGATGTTCAGAAAGCTGATGTATCTTCTACAGGACAGGGGGTTATTGATAAAGACTCCTTAGGACCACTTTTACTTCAGGCAAGTATATGGCTTTAGCTATCCAGTAAGCTCTTTTTATTTTTAAAAAACTGTTGAAATTTTGGTTAGGGAATGAGAACAGAAAGACATTTCTTTTTATGAGACAGAACTTAGTATTTTGAATATGATGGAAAAATGCTCTTATATTTACAATATATAACTCAGAAGGCCTGCAGGGGAGGAGGAGCATCTCCTTATAAAAATGTAGTTGCAAACTGAGAAGGTAAACAAAAATATAAAAAAGCAAGAGAGGAAAGGTAATGCATAATTTCAAAGTTAATATTAGGGCATATTTTACCTCAGACTTTTTTGTGCATTTTTGCATGATTGATCATATGCCTCTAGTATGCATATAAGATCTTTGGTTAATCTCTTCCTGCCCTCCCCTCTCCTCCCTTCCCTCTGAGATTCATCAGTCTGTTCCATATTTCTATGCCTGTGAATTGAGCGTCTGCCTCCTGGTGGTCAGTGAGCGTCATAGCTACCGGTTGAATGGTCGAACGGTTGCTTAGGCTTTTATATATATATACTAGAGGCCCAGTGCACAAAAATTTGTGCACTCGGGGGGGAGGGGGGGGGTCCCTCAGCCCGGCCTGTGCCCTCTCGCAGTCTGGAACCCCTCGGGAGATAACGACCTGCTGGCTTAGGCCTGCTCCCGGGTGGCAGAGGGCAGGCCCAATCCCTAGGTGCAGCCCTTGGTCGGGCTCAGAGCAGGGCTGATTGGGGAGTTGGGGCACCGCCCCCTGTCATGCACAGAGCAGGGCGGATTGGGAGGTTGCGATGCCACGCTCAGGGTAGGGCCGATTGGGGGGTTGGGGCACTGCCCCCTGTCATACTCAAGGCAGGGTCGATGGGGAGGTTGTGGCACCACCCCCCGTCACACACAGAGCAGGGCCAATCGGGGTTGGGGCGCTGCCCCCTGTCACACACAGAGCAGGGCCCATCAGGGGGTTGGGGAGCTCCCCCCTGTCACACACAGAGCAGGGCGGATCAGGGGGTTGGGGCGCTGCCACTGTCACACTCAGGGCAGGGCCAATGGGGAGGGTATGGCTCTACCCCATCCCACACAGAGCAGGGCCCGTGTGGTGGGGGTTGGGGCGCCGCCCTCTATCACCCACAGAGCAGGGACGATCAGGGGGTTGGGGCGCCGCACCCTGTCACACACAGAGCCGCAGGGCGATCAGGGGTTTGGGGAGCTCCCCCTATCAGGCACAGAGCAGGGCTGATCAGGGGCTTGGGTGCCTTCCCCTGTCACGAACAGAGCAGGGCGGATAGGGAGGTTGTGGCCCCACCCCCTGTCACACACAGAGCCGCAGGGCCATCAGGGGGTTTGGGCGCTGCCCCCTGTCACGCTGATCCCGGTGTCGGGAGGCATATTACCCTTTTACTATATAGGGTAGAGGCCTGGTGCACGGGTGAGGCCTTCTGGTTTGCCCTGAAGGGTGTCCTTGATCAGGGTGGGGGTCCTCACTGGGGTGCCTGGCCAGTCCGGGTGAGGGGCTGAGGGCTGTTATCAGGCTGGCGGGTGACTGAAGCTCCCAACCGCTCCTTTTTTTTTTTTTTTTTATTATGGGCCAGCTTTAGCTTTGAGGCTTGGCTCCAGCTCTTAGGCCTCTGCTGCTGAAAGCAGGTTTCTGGCCTTTGTTTACCTTCTGTATTTGAAACAATGTTGCGATCCTGCTGGCTGAAGCCTGGCGGACTAAAGCAGGTTTCTGGGGTTTTGTTTAGCTTCTATATTTGTAACATAGTTGCTTAGAGTTGCAGCTCAGAGGCCGGCAACTCAGGCGGGGAACGTTGGAGTCCTCCGTCACTGAAGCAAGCAAGCCTCATGTTCGCTTTAAGCTGCCTGGCTGCCGGCCGCCATCTTGACTGGCAGTTAATTTGCATATTGCCCTGATTAGCCAATGGGAAGGGTAGCGGTCGTACGCTAATTACCAAGTTTCTCTTTTATTAGATAGGAGATTATATATATATATATCCCTGAACCTAATGTTAGTAGAAATGGTGGCTGATAGTAGTTGTTTGGTTTTTTTTTTCAAATTCTACTCAGCACCAAGGCCTGTGTCTTAATCTGCTAGGCTGCCATAATAAAATACTACAGATTGGGTGGATTAAACAGTAGAAATTTATTTCTTACAATTTTGGAGGCTGAAAATTCAAGATCAGGGTCAGTAGGCTTGGTTTCTTCTGAGACCTCTCTCCTTGGCTTGTGTAGATGGCTGCCTTCTAACTGTGCCCTCACATGGCCTTCTCTCTCTGTGTGTGCATCCCTGGTTTCTCTCTCTTTGTAAGGACACCAGTCATATTTGCTTAGAACCCTACCTTATAACTTTAGTTAACCTTATTACCTCCCAAAAGCCCTGTCTTCACTGAGGGTTAGGGGTTCAACATATGAACTTTAGTAGGGATATGGTACATTCCATAATGTCCAATATTAACATATCCCACTTTAGGCATTGGATGGTTTCCTGTTTGTGGTGAATCGTGATGGAAACATTGTATTTGTGTCAGAAAATGTTACACAATATCTGCAATATAAGCAAGAGGACCTGGTTAACACAAGTGTCTATAATATCTTGCATGAAGAAGATAGAAAGGATTTCCTTAAAAACTTACCAAAATCTACAGGTAGGCCTTTAATATGTATTTTCTAAATAAGCTGAAAAATTTTTTTTCTTGACCATTCTTAGAAAATTAAATGTACCCTTTGTGTAGAAAGGCAAGTGGTTAATAGTAAAATTTTCAAATATGATCTTGGTGAATTTAGAATATGGTATACATTTCATATGACCAAAATATACAGTGAAGTTTCTGTTTTAGTTAAAATTATTTTAGTGTTTTATGTACAATAGCTCCCCTTTATCCTCAGGGGATGTGATCCAAGACCCCCAGTGGATATCAAGCTATGGATAGTGTCAGTCATTATATATACTATGTTATTTTTTTCTATACATACGCAATAAATTTTTCACTTAAAGGAAGCATTTTATATCTTCTCTTTGGCATATCCAAATTACCAGTATCACTACTCTTGCACTTTGGGGCCATTACTAAGTAAAGTAAGGGTTACTTGAACACAAGTACTGCTGCTGAGACACTAGATCTGATAACGGAGATAGCTGTGAAGTGACTAACAGGTGGGTAGACTATACAGTGTGAATATGCAGGACAAAGGATGATTCGTGTCCCAGCAGGGTAGGGCGGGATGGAACGCAATTTAAAACTTACAAATTATTGATTTCTGGAATTTTTCACTTAAGAGTTTTGGACCATGGGTAACTGAAACTGGGTAAGGGGAAACTCTACTGTATTGCCACCTTGAAATGTTAGTTGTAGCCCTTACTGAGGAAAATGTGCGTAATGAGAAAATATAGCTTGAGTTCTTGATGATGGTCATAGACTGAGTTGCCAACTTTTAAAATTTATTTTCCAAAGTTAATGGAGTTACCTGGACAAATGAGACCCAGAGACAAAAAAGCCATACATTTAATTGCCGTATGTTGATGAAAACACCACATGATACTGTGGAAGACATGAACACTAGTCCTGAAATGCGCCAGAGATATGAAACCATGCAGTGCTTTGCCCTGTCTCAGCCACGAGCTATGATGGAGGAAGGGGAAGGTAAGAGTGATTACATATTTGTGATGTTTATGAAACACATAACAGCCAAACTTGTAGTTTTATCATTTCCATTGTTACGATTCTTCCTACTGAATTTCATGTTCTTACCTATTGAACAGCTATATTTAATGGTTATATAGATTTCTTACCTGGTTAAATTTTATTGTAGATTTGCAATCCTGTATGATCTGTGTGGCACGCCGCATTACTACAGGAGAAAGAGCATTTCCATCGAACCCTGAGAGCTTTATTACTAGACATGATCTTTCAGGTAAAAACTTGGTGTATTGCATAGATACATTTTGTTCATTTAGGAAATGTTTAGAAAAGTTCACTGTTTCTACTGCCTGTACTGTCAGGCTGTACCCAGTGTAATGAATGCTTTGCATGGATTATTTCCTATATTTCTTATACAGCCCTGAGAGAAATTCACTACAAATTTTGAAAAGGCGTAGCTAGTTTTTAAGGACTATCATGAAACCTACTTTAATTTTTTAACATATTTGAGTTGTATATATTTTATCTCTAGTGTATTTGATATTAAGCAAAAGTTGTCAAACTTTCAGATTTGAGTACTTGGTTAACCTTGTTTAGATTTTAAGTGTTCAAAAATGCAGTCACCTCTCAGATAGAAAGAATTGTCCCTACTAACTGTTTAGGCAGGTATTTTCTCTTGGATCATAGTTGCAGGGATAGTATCTTCAGATGTGAACAATTTTATTGGTAGGTGTTATTTTTTTTTCCTTTAAATGAAAATGAACCTGAGGTGACATGTAACTTTCTGTACATTCAGAAAGTAGAAAGAGATATGTGATACACTCTTATAGTCTACTAGTGGCCCAGTACACAAATTCCTGCACCCTCTCCAGTCTGGGACCCCTCTGGGGATGTCCACCTGCCAGCAGTCGGACATCGCTCTCGTGATCTGGGACTGCTGGCTCCGAACCGCTCACCTGCCTGCCTGCCTGATTGCCTCTAACCATTCTGCCAGCCAGCCTGCTCGCCCCCAGTTGTCCCCCCCCTTGCCAGCCTTATCACCCTTAACTGCCTCTGCCCCGCCACCATGGCTTTGTCCAGAAGGATGTCTGGAAGGTCTCCTGGTCTAATTAGCATATTACCCTTTTATTAGTATAGACTAGAGGCCCGGTGCACAAAAATTTGTGCACTCGGGGGGGAGGGGGGGTACCTCAGCCCGGCCTGTGCACTCGCGCAGTCTGGGACCCCTCGGGAGATAACGACCTGCTGGCTTAGGCCTGCTCCCGGGTGGCAGAGGGCAGGCCCAATCCCTAGGTGCAGCCCCTGGTCAGGCTCAGAGCAGGGCTGATTGGGGAGTTGGGGCACCGCCCCCTGTCATGCACAGAGCAGGGCGGATAGGGAGGTTGCGATGCCACCCTCACTCACACTCAGGGTAGGGCTGATTGGGGGGTTGGGGTACCGCCCCCGTCACACTCAAGGCAGGGTCGATGGGGAGGTTGTGGCGCCACCCCCTGTCACACACAGAGCAGGGCCAATCAGGAGGTTGGGGCGCTGCCCCCTGTCACGCACAGAGCAGGGCCGATCGGGGGTTGGGGAGTTCCCCCCTGTCATGCACAGAGCAGGGCCGATCAGGGGGTTGAGGAGCTCCCCCCTGTCACGCACAGAGCAGGGCCGATCAGGGGGTTGGGGCGCCGCCACTCTCACACTCAGGGCAGGGCCGATGGGGAGGTTATGGCTCTACCCTGTCACACACAGAGCAGGGCCCGTGGGTTGGGGGGGTTGGGGCGCCGCACCCTGTCACACACAGAGCCGCAGGGTGAACAGGGGGTTGAGGAGCTCCCCACTATCAGGCACAGAGCAGGGCTGATCAGGGGGTTGGGGCGCCTTCCCCTGTCACGAACAGAGCAGGGCCGATAGGGAGGTTGTGGCCCCTCCCCTGTCACACAGAGCCGCAGGGCGATCAGGGGGTTTGGTCGCTGCCCCCTGTCACGCTGATCCTGGTGCCGGGAGGCCTCTCAGCTCCGCTGATCCCAGTGCTGGGAGGCATATTACCCTTTTACTATATAGGATAGAGGCCTGGTGCATGGGTGGGAGCCAGCTGGTTTGCCCTGAAGGGTGTCCTGGATCAGGGTGGGGGTCCCCACTGGGATGCCTGGCCAGCCTGGATGAGGGGATGATGGCTGTTTGCAGCTGGTCACACACCCTTCAGGGTGGGGGTCCCCACTGGGGTGCCTGGCCAGTCTGGGTGAGGGGCTGAGGGCTGTTTTCAGGCTGGGACTGAAGCTCCCAACTGTTCCTTTTTTTCTTTTTTATTCTGGGCCAGCTTTAGCTCTGAGGCTTGTCTCCATATGTGAGGCCTCAGCTGCTGAAAACAGGTATCTGGTTTGTTTTGGTTCTATAATAGAAATATCAACTCCAGCTCTGAGATCCCAGCTCTCTGAAAGCTGGTTTCTGGGTTTTGTTTAGCTTCTATATTTGTTACAGTGATTTTTAAACTGCAAACTAAGAGGCCAGCAAGGCAGGCGGGGAATGTTGCAGTCCTCCGTCACTGAAGCAAGCAAGCCTTGTGTTAGTTTCAAGCTGCCTGGCTGCCGGCCGCCATCTTGGCATATCACCCTGATTAGCCAATGGGAAGGGTAGCGGTGATACGCCAATTACCATGTTTCTCTTTTATTAGATAGGGTATAGCAAAACATTTAATGTAAGAGTTTTCTGAAGGACTGTGTCTTTAACCCATTGTATGCCATAAGCATCTGTAGTCGCAAGTGGTGGACCTTCCTCACATGCCACGCACATCTATAAAAAAATGTTTTCCCTAAGTGGCAGCCCTGACCAACTTTAAAATCATTTTTTTGTGTGAGAATTTTCAGCTGAAAATATTCGAGAACACCCGAATTGTGAGTAATATATTTATTTTGTAATATTCATTGCAAATTGATTTTTTAAAATTAAATTCAAAATATCATGGCATGTGGGGATGGTTTCTATTTTGGACACGTGGCAGTTAACTGGTTAAACAGAAAAGGTTTGGATACAGCGGAAATTTGGATCAAAGATGGTGGAACAAAGATTTTTTTAGTGGGAAGCCATGTAATATGCAACCAATAAATACTTGCTGGTTGGATTTAAATTCTTATTTTCTGTTTAATAGGAAAACTTGTTAATATAGATACAAATTCACTGAGATCCTCTATGAGACCTGGCTTTGAAGATATAATTCGAAGGTGTATCCAGAGATTTTTTAGTCTTAATGATGGGCAGTCATGGTCTCAGAAACGTCACTATCAAGAAGGTAAAGAATTTTAAGGAAGATTCTTAATATTGTTGTCATTCTGTTTGGCATGCTATAAAGTAGAAGTACAAACATGACCGTAGTTGTTGTTTTGTGCCTGTGGGATAGGAAAATTATTCTTGAGCATTCTTATTTTAGCCTGCTCATAATTTTGGTGCAGATCCAGTCTTTCACTGGATTTTGAAAATGTTGCATTTGAAGTATATTTATTTTCTATATGTATCTGTTTGTAATTGTAGTTATTAGTAACAGGGTATTTTCCCCAACAGCTTATATTCATGGCCATGCAGAAACTCCAGTGTATCGATTCTCTTTGGCCGATGGAACTATAGTGACTGCGCAAACAAAAAGCAAACTCTTCCGAAATCCTGTAACAAATGATCGTCATGGTTTTGTCTCAACTCACTTTCTTCAGAGGTAATGATAGATAACTGTATATTCTCATATTAAATGCATCAGTGTTCTCAAGATGTTTTATTAATGTAAAGAGAGAAAATTTAACGAGTAAAAGCAAGAAGGATGTTGGATTTACCAGTAAGTTTAGATTCCTAGATTATATGTTTTCTTTAAGGTTGTATTTTAATGTGAAAATGGTATTTATTCATTAATAATAATTTCCGGGAAATCTCGGAACTGGGAAGGCTAGTGGATAAAAGAGCAAATAAAATCTGACTACCTCTGTTACCTTTCATTTTCAATGACATATTAAATTGCTCTAAGGTCGAATTTAAAATTTGAAGGTAGACTTTAAGAATAGTTACTATTGCTGTTGCTAATGGTAAATGAACAACACTTGGAGGAGTATCACTCATTATCGAGCAGTTTGCTGGCATCTCCAGGTTAACACCGAGGTGGACAGCAACTCAAGCAGAGCCTTGCTGAGGTTCCAGTTAACATAGCTATTGTCCCTTTGCTGTGCTGTGGTGGTGTCACTCATTTAGATTTTGTGGCTTATTAAAAAGTATATCATTAGGTTAATAAATGATCAATATCTAGATTGGAATTGTCCCTAGGTATCAGAATGATGCCTAAGAAGTTAAATTCCTGGGCACTTCATCCTTTTTAGAAAATCTGATTCAAGGCTTTAATGCATGCCTGTCAGTTTTTTCTTTTTTTTGCAGGGAACAGAATGGGTATAGACAGAACCCAAATCCTGTTGGACAAGGCATTAGACCTCCAGCGGCTGGATGTAATTCGGTAGGTGGCATGAGCATGTCACCAAACCAAGGCTTACAGATGCTGAACAGCAGGGCCTATGGCTTGGCTGACCCTGGCACCACAGGGCAAATGAGTGGAGCTAGGTATGGGGCTTCCAGTAACATAGCCACAATGAACCCTGGGCCAGCCATGCAGTCACCATCTTCCTACCAGAACAACAACTATGGTCTCAACATGAGTAGCCCCCCACATGGGAGTCCTGGTCTTGGCTCCAACCAGCAGAATATCATGATTTCTCCTCGTAACCGCGGGAGTCCGAAGATGGCCTCACATCAGTTTTCTCCTGTTGCAGGTATTCCTGTTGGCATTTCCTTTTCTTTTTTTCTTTTTCAGAAATCCCTTTCTTTCCAGACCACTGTAATTCTTATGAAGTTAATTTATTTTATAATAGAAACTCTGAAGAGTTAAGTGGTATTTTGTTTTATGGCATTTGATAGTCTACTTCTTTTCCTCATTTTCCTCCAAATCCAGGTGTGCACTCTCCTATTGGATCTTCTGGCAATACTGGGAGCCACAGCTTTTCCAGCAGCTCGCTCAGTGCCCTTCAAGCTATCAGTGAGGGTGTGGGGACGTCTCTTTTATCTACTTTGTCTTCACCAGGCCCTAAATTGGACAACTCTCCCAATATGAATATAACTCAACCAAGTAAAGTGAACAGTCAGGATTCAAAAAGTCCCTTAAGCTTGTATTGTGACCAGAATCCAGTGGAGAGTTCAATGTGTCAGTCAAATAGCAGGGATCACCTCAATGACAAAGACAGTAAGGAGAGCAGTGTTGAAGGATCAGAGAATCAGCGGGGTCCTCTGGAAAGCAAAGGTCATAAAAAATTACTGCAGTTACTTACCTGTTCTTCTGATGACCGGGGTCATTCCTCTTTGACCAACTCACCCCTGGATTCAAGTTGTAAAGACTCTTCCATTAGTGTCACCAGCCCCTCTGGGGTCTCCTCTTCAACGTCTGGAGGAGTGTCCTCCACATCCAATATGCATGGGTCACTGCTGCAAGAGAAGCACCGGATTTTGCACAAGTTGCTGCAGAATGGCAATTCACCAGCTGAAGTGGCCAAGATTACCGCAGAAGCCACTGGAAAAGACACTAGCAGTGCAACGTTCTGTGTGGAAGGAAACGTCAAGCAGGAGCAACTAAGTCCTAAGAAGAAGGAAAATAATGCCCTGCTCAGATACTTGCTAGACAGGGACGATCCTAGTGACACACTCTCTAAAGAAGTACAGCCCAAAGTGGAGGGAGTAGACAACAAAATGAGTCAGTGCAGCAGCTCCGCCGCGCCTAGCTCGAGCCAAGAGAAAGACGCTAAAATTAAGACAGAAGCAAATGAAGAGGTAATTCGTTTTCTATATATTCCAGCTTAGTCATTGTGTTTCAGCCTTGCATTTCTGTGTTAGAAAGACAATGTTTTATACACAAATTCTTATCCTGTATTTTATGTTTATTTAATGGAAGTTTATCTTGAGCTATCATTTCTTTGTAATTCTTTTGAGCATCAGTAAAGTGTAATATGATGCAATTTAGAAATATCAGATTATATATTTTAAAATGTGACTATAACTTGTTACCAGCCAATTTGAAATTTTTCATGGAGGTGTTTATTGTTAGAATGAGCAGATTGGGTCATTAGGGCATAGTAGAAAGAAACCAGGGGAGTGGGGATGTGGATTTATATTAAGCAACAGCATTTTGATTTTTACCTAAAATCACATTTTATGTACACGATCACATTCTATATAAGCACTTCCTAAACTTTACTTGAGGAACACTATTCTGGGAGACGTTAATATGTGCCTGAGAAAATTAAAGTCTTGGAAAAGTCCTACTATTATTTATTTAACCTAGTATTCTCCAAATTTATTGACCAAAAGCTCCTTTTAAAGCGTGCCTATGAATACTGTGTTGAATATCAGCTTGTTGCTTTTATTAATCATACTTGTTTTCAGAAGGTATGTGTAGATGCAGACCTCTGTGTCTGCTACTGATCCTGACTAAAGTTAGCTGGGAAACGTTCTACAGTTTGAGAATTAATTATCTACTGCAAATTAAGGAAATGCCCCTTTGAAAGCAGCTCCAAAACCAGGGATTTGTCTTAGTAGTTTATATTGTTCTTTCATGGAAGAAGACTAGGGGAGGTCATAAGTAGCCAGCCTTTAAGTTGAGAGTTACCGTTTCAGGTAACCATTGTACTTTACTTGTTCACCCATTTTATTTATTTTCTTCCAATGACTATGGTTATACCTATATATCTAGTAATGTACATAGGCTAATCTTTAAAATTTTATTTTCAGGGATCTGGAGATTTGGATAATCTAGATGCTATTCTTGGGGATCTGACTAGTTCTGACTTTTACAATAATTCCGTATCCACAAATGGTAGTAATCTGGGAACCAAGCAACAAATGTTTCAAGGAACTAATTCTCTGGGTAAGAAAGAATTTTATTCTTGCTGCCTTTTAAACTTTTTTGCATACTTGCATGTACTCTTACATTAAGACTAGCGTCCAGCTGGCATATGTAACTTCAAAATGCTTCTCAGTTTCTCATACTAATTTGTAATTACATGTTTTTAGAAACTTTTGGGACATTTTCCTATTTTAAAAAAATTTCCAATTTTTGAACTAATATGATGCCAGTAGTTGTGGCATTTTCAGGAAAATGTTCATCTTTGATTGGTCCAGATGAATAGTAGTTGCTAGGGCATGTATTTTTCTAGGCACAGAGAATCAGATTAAAAAGCAACCAAAATTGTAGCTCAAAACCTGTCCTTCGATACTTATGGAATCTTGTCATTAATTATAAGACTTTTCTTATTTGGTGTTTGCTGGTTCCAGCTTCTCTTCTATAGCCATGTCTTTTCCTTATTCATCAATTTAATACAGATATATTGTATGTATCAATTGAAAAAGAATAATTCACAGTTATCTGAATGGTGGTTATTCATTTTCACTAGCACTATTTCCTAAACTGAAATGGATAATCAGATTAATGAAATAGACTGGGGAAAAAAGAAAAAGGTTAGGAAATTTTATGTTTCATTCCTTGTTTGATTAGAAGGCAACTTACCTGGTTATACCTACTTGTAAAATTTTAAACAGAGAAGCCATTTAATATATAGACATAAGGGAAGAACCTTTAAACATTGGTAAAATTTTCAGTATTAAGTGAAGTGGAATAGGAATGGACCATATCAGGCTGTAGATCATTGCCCACTACTTCAGCCAGCATTGAGACTCTTGTTTCTACTTTGCTTGGAATACAAGTTTTTTTAATTTTTTTAAATTTAGTGTTTATATTGTAAAGGAGGACAGTGTTTGTTTTAGTAAGAAAGACATTCTTGGGTGGGTGGTATTGTATTTATGTCTTATTCTTGATTATTCATGTATTGAATCATCAGAGGATATTTATATGTATTGTGCTTCTGTGTTTACAACAGGTTTGAGGAGTCCACAGTCTGTTCAGTCCATTCGTCCTCCATACAACCGAGCAGTGTCTCTAGATAGCCCTGTTTCTGTTGGCTCAAGTCCTCCAGTAAAGAATATCACTGCTTTCCCCATGTTACCAAAGCAACCCGTGTTGGGTGGGAATCCAAGAATGATGGATAGTCAGGAAAATTATGGTTCAAATATGGGTATGTTATTTCTAATTAGTATTTGTGATTAAAATTTTCTTTTGGGAAAAGCAAATTTAACACTTAAAACCAGTTAAGTAACTGGGATTAAGTAATAGGTTTTTGAATAAAAGTAGTAGCATAATATTTCTTTCATGAGTATTTCCTTCATTTAATCTATGTCTTGGTTATTTAAACTCTTCAGGAGGCTTTTGGTCTAAGACATTTTCTAACCTGTAATTGAATACATAGTGACCCATGAAAAATGTCTTCATAACTATGTAGCCCTCTTCTTAGGATGACGAAGTACTGTTTTGTCCTGGCTGATGTTGTATATGATAACTGTACCTATCTGATATAAGAAGGGTTTCCTATAATACGGAAAAGACCTAATCATTTCTGCCTGTTGTAGGTGGGCCAAACCGAAACGTGACTATGAATCAGACGCCTTCCTCTGGAGACTGGGGCTTGTCAAACTCAAAGGCCAGTAGGATGGAATCCATGAGTTCAAATTCCATGGGAAGACCAGGAGCAGATTTTAATGCTTCTTTACCCAGACCTACAATGGGTGGCTCGATGCCCACCTTGCCTCTTCGGTCCAATAGCATTCCTGGTGCAAGACCAATGTTGCAGCAGCAACAGCAACAACAGCAGCAGCAGCAACAGCAACATCAGCAGCAACAGCAACATCAGCAGCAACAGCAACATCAGCAGCAACAGCAACAGCATCAGCAGATGCTTCAAATGCGTAAGCATCCCCTTCATAAAAAAGAAAATTAGATGTTTTAGAGGAATTTTTGCTATTGGCTAATTTGAAAATTTATTCTTTTTGTTCCCCCAGGGCCTGGTGAAATTCCCATGGGAATGGGGGTCAGTCCTTATGGCCCAGCAGCACCATCTAACCAATCAGGTTCCTGGCCAGACGGCATGTTGTCCATGGAACAAGGCCCTCATGGGACTCAAAATAGGTGGGGGCTTATTATGTAACTCTAGAGAAAGTTAGCCTCGGATTATCTAGAAAAGGATCAGAACATAGGAACAAACCTGAAAGAGAATGAGAAAAACTCTGTAATTAGGTACTCAGTTGCTATATGGTCGTTTCTCGGATAATTGTATGTAAAAACAAGGCGGAGGCAGCAAGCAGTGATGTTCATGGGAGAGGGAGGAGATGGAGCTATATTGTTCAGCTACCAGGACTCTTTGAATGGTCAAACCTGGGATTTCTGTGAGGTAGTTGTCTCTCATAATGTTATAATCCTCCTCCATGAGAAGGAGGGTAAATTAGCACCAGTTTTATAAGATAAATGGTGTTCAGAGGATAAATAAGCCTATTTTTTATGGGAAAATTAATTTTAAAGGATTGGATTAATTCTTTTAAAAAATTAAAACATTTCAGGGATTATTGTGACAGTGAACTATATACATAGCAAGCACTCTTAAAAAAGAAGGATTGTGGATTATGTTTATATTTCATTTTTATTTAGCTTGGTTGGTAGTAACTCATTTCCATGAAAGAGGCTACCTGTCAATGTCAATTCTAACTTGAATTCTATAATAAATCAAGCTAAGAAAAAATGAATTGATCTATTGAGTAGTTTGTGATGTAACCATATGAATTTGTTACAAATTTTTAAAAATATGTTTTTATGGATTTTAGAGAGAGGGAGAGGGAGAGGGAGAGGGAGGGGGAAGAGAGAAAAAAAGAGAGAGAGAGAGAGAGAGAGCGCGCGCAATAGAAACATCCATGGAGGAGAGAAACATCACACTCTGGTTGCCTTCCATACCCACCCCAACTGCAGATTGAACCCACAACCTGGGTATGTGCCCTCACTGGGAATCAAATCGGTGACCTTTCCGTGCATGGGACAGTGGTCATCCAACTGGCCACACTGGCTAGGGCACGACATGAATTTATTAACTTGAGTGTTTCTTTACCTAGTAGAGAACAAATAGTTTCATCACAGTTTTTCTGAGTCAGGAGAATTGTCTAGTTCCATGCCCATTTAATGTGCTTGAGAACTGGCACCTTGCTGTGGTGTATGGAGTTTGTATTATACCTGTCACTGCATGAGCTCTGTGGCCAAGTATAACAAAAAGTTATTTTGGCAGGATACTAGGCTCAGTTCATTGATAGTGCAATGTTTCTATCTTTTTTCCTGTTCTTTTGTTGATTTCTCAATTTACATGACTATTACCACCTTTATTCTTGTAGGGTCTTGAAAACTGCACCCTCCACCCCCACTCCAGTCTTTGCTATCCCCCAAATGTCTAGGGGTCTAGCAGTTACAGTTTAGTGATGGGAGGGGGAAGCCTAAGCTAGATATGATGGTCGAAGATGGCCTGGTGAATTTAAAATTGTGGGCCTTGCCTGGCCTGTGTGGGTCAGTGGTTGAGCATCGACTTATGAACCAGGAGGTCACAGTTCAATTCCCGGTCAGGGCATATACCTGGGTTGCTCAATCCCCAGTGTGGGGCGTGCAAGACGCAGCCAATCAATGATTATCTCACATCATTGATGTTTCTCTTTCTTCCTTCCTCTCTGAAATCAATAACTATATTAAACAAAAAATAAATAAAATAAAATTGTGGGCCTTAAATTTAAATTGATATCATTTCCTATTCTCTGCTACTCAGTTTATTATTAGGTGTACCAGTTAATAATGTGGATTTTTTCTTTTCTTTTTTTAAAAATATATTTTACTGATTTTTTACAGAGAGGAAGGGAGAGAGATAGAGAGTTAGAAACATTGATGAGAGAGAAACATCGATCAGCTGCCTCCTGCACATCTCCTACTGGGGATGTGCCCGCAACCCAGGTACACGCCCTTGACCGGAATCGAACCTGGGACCCTTCAGTCCGCAAGCTGACACTCTATCCACTGAGCCAAACCGATTTTGGCGGATTTTTTTCAATAGATGGAGTTACACATATGTTGATATATATGCTATTTGATGTGTATGCTATTTTGTTGTATTGACAGCAAGCTTCAAAACTTCATATGTCAAATTTGCTGAAAGTGTTAATGTCATAGTTATTTTTACTCTTAAAAATGTCGAATTTTGTTTCAAAAAAAGAGCACTTGCGGGAAGTTTTAATTCATTACTTTATTTTGAAGAAAAAGTTATCGTATACTTCGGGAAGCTTTATGGTGAACATGCTCCATCTCAAGATACTTGTGAACGTTGGTTTAAATGCTTTAAAAGTGATGATTTCGATGTGAAAGACAAAGAGTGTCCAGGTCAACCAAAAAAGTTTGAAGACCAATAATTACAAGCATTGTTGGATGAAGATGCGTGTCAAACTCAAAAACAACTTGCAGAAAGATTAAATGTTGCTCAGAAAGATTAAATGTTCCGATCGTTTACAAGCAATGGGAAAGATTTTAAAGGAAGGAAAATGGGTGCCACATCAACTGAACGAAAGACAAATGGAAAACTGAAAAGTCAGCAGTAAAATGTTGCTTCATCGGCATGAAATAGTCTTTTTTTGCATCGAATTGTGACTAGCGATGAAAAATAGATTTATTTTGAGAATCCCGAATGCAGGAAATCATGGGTTGATCCAGATCAACCATCAACATAGACTGCAAGGCCAAATCGCTTCGGAAAGAAGACAATACACTGCATTTGGTGGGATCAGGAAGGTGTGGTGTATTATGAGCTTCTAAAACCAGGTGAAACCATTAATACTGTTTGCTACCGACAACAAATAGTCAATTTGAACCATGCTTTGATCGTGAAACGACCAGAACGTGCCAGAAGACACGGCAAAGTAATTTTCTTCATGATGACGCACCATCACACACTTCAAAACCAGTTAAAGACCCGTTAAAAGATATTGCTTGGGAAGTATTAACCCATCCACTATATTCACCAGACCTTGCTCCTTCAGATTACCACTTGTTCCGATTGATGGCACGTGCACTTTCTGAGCAGGACTTCAAAATGTACGAAGAAGTAGAAAATTGGGTCTCTGAATGGTTTGTCTCAAAAGAAAAGTTCCATTGAGACGGTATCCACAAATTACCTGAAAGATGGGGGAAATGTGTAGCTAGCGATGGACATTACTTTGAATAAAGCACTTTTGGTGTTTTTCTTGAAATTATTGTGTTTTCTTTGATTACAGATTCCACCATTATTAACCAGTACACCTAGTATTTATACTTGGTGTTTGAGTATTTGTTGCATATTAAAAATATTGTGTGTAATTGTGATATTTCATTTTGAAGAGGAAAAGCATCATTGTAATTGCAAGTCTCTCTTTAGGCCACTCTTCAGGAATTCTCTGGATGATCTTCTTGGGCCGCCTTCTAACATAGAAGGACAGAATGATGAAAGAGCGTTGTTGGACCAACTGCACACTCTCTTAAGCAACACTGACGCCACAGGCTTAGAAGAAATTGACAGAGCTCTGGGCATCCCTGAACTTGTAAATCAAGTAGGTAGCGTTAACATGGAACTAGAAGAACATGTGTACACATCCCTGAAGCTATGCAGGTGCCTGTGTGTCTTTCAGGTTACTTGTGTTACAGCACTACCTTCATATATACTAGCATTTAATTGAAAAAATGTACTTTATAATTGTGATATTATTTTCAGCACCCTACTATTTTATAAAGATGTCAGATTTTAGGCAACTATGGAAATGATCCAATAAAGCTACTGTGCAGTATTAAAAATGTTGCTTTCTACTTACGTTAGGTAAGTAACATAACTTGTTTTGTTAATCCTCACCTGAGGATATTTTTTCCATTGACTTAGAGTGGAAGGGGAGGGAGGAGAGAAGGGGAAGTGAGAGAGGGAGAGAGAAGCATCGATGTGAAGGAGACACATCTATTGGTTGCCTCCACATGCTCTCTGACTGGGGCTGGGGATCGAACTTGGAACCCAGGTATGTACCTTTGACGGTAATTGAACCTTTGACCCTTGGGGTGACGCTCTACTCAAATAGCCACACCGGCCAGGGTGGTAACATAACTTTTTATTTTATTTTTTAATTTTTTCAATTACAGTCTACATAAGAGTCCTCATTTTTATTATTTTTTAATCCTCACCCGAGGATATGTTTTTATTGGTTTTAGAGGGGAGAGAAAGGGGGAAGGAGGGAAGGAGGGAGGGAGGGAGGGAAAGGGGGGGGGGAGAAAGAAACAGAAAGAAAGAAAGGAAGAAAGAAAGGAAAAGAGATTGTGGATCAATTCCGCAACCTGGGTATATGCCCTGACCAGGAATTGAACCCATGACCTTTCAGTGTATGGGACGACGACACTCCAATCAACTGAGCCACACCGTCCAGGGCAAGAGTCCTCATTTTTATAATTACCTCTCTTTATTACCTAGCCAAGCAATATATATACTCTGGGAAGGAAAGCTTTTTAAAAATGTTAAACAAAACCCATCTTTAATGGTAAATCTGTCATCACCCAGTACCATCATCTCCTAGTCACAGTTACCTATGCAGTCTTACAAAAATATGCCATTCATAAGTCTGTATTTTTTGAAACAGGTACATTTTGTAGTGTCTGATTTATTTAAAGGTTGTAGAGGACTGGGGGCTGGTTTGTGCATTCCAGTGATAAGCAGGAGAAATCGTTAAGGTGTTCTCAGTCTATATGGGACAAATGTGTACACAAAGTATATGGTGTGAATGAACAAGTTACAAAAGAAATACTGAACATGATTATTTAAAAAAAATTTTGCCACTCTGTTGGCAACAGAAATTTTTTTTTTTAAATATATTTTATTGATTTTTTACAGAGAGGAAGGGAGAGAGATAGAGAGAGTTAGAAACATCGATGAGAGAGAAACATCGATCAGCTGCCTCCTGCACATCTCCTATCGGGGATGTGCCCGCAACCCAGGTACATGCCCTTGACCGGAATCGAACCTGGGACCTTTCAGTCTGCAGGCCGACGCTCTATCCACTGAGCCAAACCGGTTTCACCAGAAATTCTTGTTTTAAATTGTATTTCTTTGATTTGGGAGATTGAACATACTTTGGATTCTTTTTACCATTTAATTGTGTTTTTTAATAATTTCCTGATGAGGTTTTTATTTTATCTGCAACAGTAATTTATGTTTAGTTATTGATTTGTTGTTTCTTTCACTTAACAAATATTTATCTTCTGTGTGCCAGTCTCTTATTAGATACAGAGAGGAGCAATAGTGAGCAAATTAATCGCTGCTCCCAGAGCTCACATCCCACTTGGAAGGCAGATATCAGGAGCCACACAGAAGTAGAGGTTATGAGAAAAGGCATTTGATACTATGAAACCTTTATCATAAAGGGGACCTTTCTTTAAAAACAATTTTTTAATTGATTCCAGAGAGGAAGGGAGAGGGAGAGATAGAAACATCGATGAGAGAAAATCATTGATTGGCTGCCCTTTGCACGCCCCCTACTGGGGTTTGAGCCTGAAACTCCAGGCACATGCATGTGCATATGCCCTGAGGGGGAATTGAACCTCTGACCTCCTGGTTTAGAGGTTGATGCTCAACTACTGAGTGATGCCTGCCAGGCATAAAGGGACCTTTTCTTAAGGTAGTGTGTGTAGTGTCAAATTTTTCTATAAAGAGTCATATTTGAGATGTGATTTGACGTATGACTATTATCTAATGCAAATAGTTTTACCAGTTTATAGTTTTGTTCTTTAGTTTAAAATATTTGTGTTTTCAAACTCAGGATGATGAGACTGTGATCAAACATGTTAATACTTTAACAGCAAGATACATAAATAGTCATGCTAACTGGGATATATAGAAATTATGTATTGCTTCATATAAATTCAGGTTTGGCTTTGCTGTTAAATACATTTGTTGCTAATGAAAAATTGTTAGGTGGTTGTGTTTTAGAGCTTTACTGGATTTTTGGAATTTCAGATAAGAAATTGTGGATTGGCTTTTTATCTCCTCTTCTTCCAGTGCACACTCACATACCCGTAGCCATTACATACACATGTGCACATGTGCTCTTTGTACCTCCAATATAATGATGTCTTCTGTTGTTAAGTAGGTAGTCAGTATTTACATTATTTTGATTCATGACTGATCCAGGTATAGTTTGTATAGGGTTTTGTTTTTTGTTTATTTGTTCTGAGTTACTTGCCTTCTTTTTATTTGCTTGTTTTTTACACATTGCTATGTCTCCCCAGATACTACAACAGAAGTACAAAATTTCTCTTATTTTTTCTTCACCTGTTCAGACATTTCAATTCCTTCTCTCTCTCCTGTAGTTCTCTCTCCCTGTATTTTACTCTGCACTTAGAGGCAGGTTTAATGATTATTAATTATCACTCTTCTCCTATGTTGGAGCCCCAGTTCCTGAATCTCAGGTCATTTTTTTTTATGTATACTCCTTTGTTTTTCTAAGTTACAATTTCTATTAACTTCTTCATCTGTGCTGCCTGAGATACAACATTTTGGGTCCACGTATGTCTGAAAATACTTCCCACATCCCCTCCCCCATGTGCATGTCTGGCTGTGTATTAAATTGTGGGTTGAAAACGATTTTCTCTTAGGATTTGGAAGAAAACTTCCATAATTTTGTAGGGTTGCCATTGAGTCATATTACAGTCTGATTCCCCTTTCTCTCTCTGTGTGTGGCCCATTTATTCTCTTTGGAATTACGCAGAAACCTTTTCTCTCTGAAATTTCATGATGCTCTATCTTGGTATGGCTCTTATTTCATTCATTCTGCTGTGTATTAGATGCACAAATATTCCCTTTGGTTTTAGGGCATTTTCTTATATAAATTCTTTAATAATTTTATCCCTTCTGTTTCTTCTGATTTTTCTTTTTGGGGGTGCCTGTTGACATGTTGGGTGTTATGTTGATGCTGGTTGTTGTTTTTTTAATCTTTGTTTTTAAGTTAGTTTTTATTTGTTTGAGGCACTAATGTTGGAAGCTTCAGCATCAAATATCTGGTGATTCTGGACTACCTTTTTATATTTACGAGTGATGCATTAAAAAGCAGGACCAGTCTTATTTCAGGACTCCTCAAATTACAACATGTGGATTTGTTGGCCCTCCATGCCCTCCACTCCCATTATATAGTTTTTCTAGAGAAGGTCCTCTATGTCTCGCCTGGAAATTGTTTTATTGTCTGGTTACATTTTGGGAGCTGGGCTAGAGAAATGAGTTGATGATCCCATAGTGTTAAGATATAAAATGATGAAATTCTAGAAATTATAAATATATACGATTTTTTGTTTTCAGCCTCTGCCCTGCTCCTACCCTCTCCTGTGCTTGGTATCCCTGAACCCAGTCACTTTGGGGAGAGTAGGTAGAAGGTACAGACACTTGGCTATGTGGAGTTGGGGAGCAGGCTGAGGGCAAAGGGTAGTTGGCCCCCCCTGCCCTATACTCAGACTCTGACCAACTGCCTTTGTGAGCACTGTGCCTGACTGCTCTCCCCAAGGAGCCTGATTGACTTCTTAGGAGACATTTGCTCAATTCTTGTGTGTTTTCCTCTCAGGCACATGGGTCTCGGTTTCTCTGCTCTGTTCATTTGCTCCTTTCACTTTCTGTCTTTCAGATACCTATTGAACTATTTGATATTGTTTGCCTTCTTTAGTTTCATTGTTTTGTGGATAAATAGTACCTTTTTAATTTTTTTGCTGTCATTTTAGTAGGGTTAGCAAGAGGAAGTTGGTAAATGTGCAGGATCAATTTGCTATGTTAAACCTATAGTAATTTTTACTGTAAAATTTTCTTTATAAAAAGATATCTCAGATTGCTGTCTTGAGAAGGGAATTGGATGATGGGACAAAGTAGAAATTCTACTTTGTAGTAACACAGATGCCAGTTACGATAAGATTTCGAGAGGTGTCTTGGAAAGGGCCACAGCAATGGAGTGGAAAGAAGGATATACCATGTGCATGGAAGCAAAACTGACAGGACTTGGCGGACTGTGTGTACATGCATGTGCATACCCACACTTGGGCAGGGAGAATGGAAGAGTCAAAATTGCTGACTTAGTTCCGAATGAATGGTGTTGCCATATTCTGTGTTGTGATACAGGAAAGACTGGAGGAGAATCAGGCTTTTGAGAGTGGGGCTGTCAGGAATCACAGCTTCGGTTTTCTGCATGTTAAATTTGAGATGCCTGAGACATTTAGGTAAAGATGTTATGTAGGCATTTGCATAAGCAAAATTAGAGTTCAAAGACGTTTGAACTCTAGAGACCAAAAAATTGGCAGGTGTTGCTAGTAGATGAAAACATCCAAGTAGAAAGAGAGAAAAGAAGAGGACTAACAGTCCTCCAGGAAGAGGCCCGAGAGGCGGGAGAAAAGCCAGTGTGTGTCACAGGACAGTGGGGTGAAGTATGCTTTAAGGCAAGGCTTGGTGAGGGTGTGGACTGCACACTTGGCATTCTGTGCCTGTGGATAAGAAGATGAAGGTGAATGCAGTAATGACAGGTTCTTCTTGACTTAGCATGGCAGGCTCTTCCTTCCTTCAGAATATTTATTGGTACATCCTTTTCTGTCACCCTCTTGGACATTATTTTGTACACATCCTTAGCAGAAGTGATGTTGGCACATAACAGGCACTTCATAAATAACTACTTGTTGAAGGAAGCCAACCTGCCCACTACTGACAAATAGTAGTGGATGGCCATCTTTAGGTGAATACGCTGCCGGGGCCATGAGCTTTTGTTGGTTTACCTAAATCACCTGTTGCAAACTTCAAAAATGTTCTTTTACAAATTAGGTTAGAATTTTGTAAATACAGTATAAGGATTTTAATTGATTTATTTTATATATTGATTTATTTCATATATACCATGTTGGTACAGAAATCTAGTCCAGAACCAATAGTATTTCTCCAGGTACTTAATACATTGTAGATATTTGGCACAGAAAATGTTTGAGTGTCTATTTGTGTGAAACTATAGCTGTGAAAGATGGGGCATGGTCTCTGTTCTCATGGGACTTCAGACATTAAACTTGATTTTGCTTTTGGAACTGTACAACATCATTGTTCACATATACTAACTTTATTTTTCACCTTCTTTAGAGCATTTGCTTTCAGTTGTTTTTCCAGATGTACTTCACTGTTCGTTTATGTGTTTGATGTTTAAGGGACAAGCTTTGGAGCCCAAACAGGATGTTTTCCAAGGCCAAGAAGCAACAGTAATGATGGATCAGAAGGCAGCATTATATGGGCAGATGTATCCAGCACAGGGGCCTCCAATGCAAGGAGGCTTTAATCTTCAGGGACAATCACCATCTTTTAACTCTATGATGAGTCAGATGAACCAGCAAGGCAATTTTCCTCTCCAGGGAATGCATCCTAGGGCCAACCTCATGAGACCTCGGACAAACACCCCTAAGCAACTTAGAATGCAGCTTCAGCAGAGGCTACAGGGCCAACAGGTAACCAGTCACATGCTCTGCCTTGACCAAAGCGGCTTTACCTTTGGCCTCCTCTTCTCCAGTTGTTTGTGTTCTTCAGGCCTTGTGTCACTGGCTCTCTAACTCTTGTTAACTAAAATTCCTTTTGTTTTCACTCCTGTGTAACATTTTGTTTGTATAGATGGTTTCTTGTTAGGGGCTGTGCGCTAGAATTGGGTAGTTTTTTATAAGAATAGTCTGATGTACATGTTAAAAAAGTCAGTTTCAGAGAGGATTGCTCTTGGGAGAGAAAAGTATTTCTAAGTGACTTTGTAGTCCTGGAGGTAGATAACTTCTGTTTTTAAAAGTTCGTA
Organism: Myotis daubentonii; assembly: GCF_963259705.1. Lineage (NCBI taxonomy): Eukaryota > Metazoa > Chordata > Mammalia > Chiroptera > Vespertilionidae > Myotis > Myotis daubentonii. The sequence continues at coordinate 68,794,018 of NC_081847.1, read as the reverse complement.
ATAGTAATAACCAAATATTTAAACCTGAGTGATTTCAGCATTCTTAAAGATTTATTTTTTTATTTATTTAGAAAGGAAAAGAGAGGGAGGGAAACATTGATGTGAGAGAGACATTGATTGGCTGCTTCCTGCCTGCCCCCTACTGAAGATTGAGCCTTGAAACCCTGGCATGTGCCCTGACTGGGAATCCAACTGGCAACCTTTTGGTGCACAGGATGATGTCCAGCCAACTGAGCCATACCGGCTAGGGCTCAGCATTCTTTTTATGGAATCTGCTTTCTAGATGTTTTATAAAACTTGAGCTCTCTTAATATGCTAAGATACGACATTTTTCTCATTGTTTCTTTAATCCCCAACAACTATTTTAAAACTTAAGTGTTTGTATTGTTTGCATTGCGGGTGCTGAGTTATCAGATGTGGCAGACTGAACCATATAAACAAGCGAGTGAATGAGTTTAGAATCTGGTGAGCCAGGCATGCTTCCAGTGTATGAGTATTCCTAAAAGTCAGTTTAGTGCTCAGGAAAGCTGTATTGTGCTCATGGTATCATTTTACTTTTTACAATTTCTTTCTAATAAAATTTACCTAGGAAAAGATAACAGAAGAGGTAGTTTATTCAGTGTTTTACTCTGACAAGTTAAAGCTGTTTCCCCAGTTGCCTAAACAATCCCAGAGAACATCTGACTTCACAAATCCTTTCCGTTCCTGTTGAAGACACTCTTTAAGCTGCAAAATTGCACTTACACTTTTCCTTCTGATGCCAAACAATAAAGTTTCATATGCTTGCTAGCCAAAAACTTTTCAGCATGAACTTTATCAAGTGTGGAAGTGTACTGGTTCAGCTTAGATTGACTTACCCAGGCTAGTGGGTTTGGAAATACCATGATATTGAACATTTGGAAATACCCTGGGTAGTGTTGAGGACTTGGAAAGGTATTAACATGTTCCATTTGCATCCTAACCAACCTGTCTCTCTCCAGTTTTTGAATCAGAGCCGGCAGGCACTGGAAATGAAAATGGAAAACCCCACTGCTGGTGGAGCGGCAATGATGAGGCCCATGATGCAGCCCCAGGTGAACTCCCAGGTAAGAATAAGTTTCTCGATGTTTCACTGTCCTATGTCCAGCACAGGGTCTGGTGTGGCCTGTGCTTGGCTCTCATAAATGTTTATTAAATAAAATAATTCCAAGTTTTTTTGTGTAAGAAACCATCCCGTGGTCTCATCACACTTTTTCTTTCGTTCTTTTCTCTTGCTTGTGACTGGGAAGAATCAGAAGAGGAAGGTTCTTTTATCAATACCACTGATTCGTGTTTTTTTAAATTAATTCCCATTTGCAGTCAATTGCTGTATTGTGAAAACAGCTGTCACTTCTTTTTAGGAATTTAAGATAATCTGTAAACTTTTCTCTGTTCTTGGATTATGAAACCATATGCTTTCCGGGCAACATTTGAAATTGTAAGAATAATAAAGAAGAAAATAAGTAAAACATAACCTTACTCTTACTAATAACCTCTGAGATGATCTATTCCCCATAGATGGAGGAATGATATTAAAGTTCTACCTCCAGTCCAAGGTGGAGACTGTATTAAGGTATTTTCTTAATATGCACAAGGCAGAGGATAACACAAAAACCCTTCACTGTGGCCTGAAATGCTGTTCATAATTATTAAAAAACAACAGCGAAATGCTCTGTTTTCACTGTCTCGTTGCACTTGGAAGTACTGATATCTGTGTTTCTTGATAATCAGACATCCTGTGTAAGCTAAGCTAGGGTGCCCTCCAAATCAATAATAAGCAAAGGAGATGGTGTCTCCCAGCTGGTAGAGCACAAACCAGCTTCCTTGCTCAGTGCTTTGATCCTGTCACCGCCAGATTTCCAGATAACTTCTCCTTACCTCTGCCTCCTCTTTCAGAGGTTTAAAGTGACTGGATTCCTGCTTTCCAAGTGTAACCCCGTTCATTTTTTTCTCCCCTTGTTTCAAATTCCCTTCTCCCCAATACACTCTCAATCCTGCCCCTTTTCATTTTATATATTTTTTTTCAATTTCTGAAAAGTTTGAATGTTATCTATTTAAAGCTTGACAACTGTCTACTTTCATCTCCTGACCCAAATAATTTCTAGGTCCCGCTTCTGCAAATCTTCACCCTCCTACCCATAGAAAGCCTTGATCATGATGAAAATTGTACATTTTTCCTTTTTTGTAATTACATAGAAAGGCATTGGGGTTTTTTTTCTCTCGATACCTGATGTTTTTTGTGGGGGTACTATATGTATGAAATAGGCTGGTTCTTGCTCTGTGTAACTGATTCTTTCTTGGGTATTAGCAGGGGTTTCTTAATGCCCAGATGGTTGCCCAGCGCAGCAGGGAGCTGCTAAGTCATCACTTCCGACAGCAGAGGGTGGCGGCGATGATGATGCAGCAGCAGCAGCAGCAGCAGCAGCAGCAGCAGCAGACCCAGGCCTTCAGCCCACCCCCTAACGTGACCGCCTCCCCCAGCATGGATGGGGTTTTGGCAGGGCCTGCCATGCCACAGGCTCCACCCCAACAGTTTCCATATCAACCAAATTATGGTAAATTTGACAATGAAAATGTCTATCCCAAAGTAATATTACTAAGGACTTAAGATTTACTAGATCTGATGCTTATTAAGAACAAAAATACTATTCACTCCCTCTCGTTATTTCACAAGAAAAAATGTAATTAAAAATAACAGAACAAAAATGTCTACTGCATTGTCATAGTTGAGTATGTTTTTCCAGGTCTTGTTTTTCCCCCCCCCACTCTCCATATCTTAATTTGGAAAACTACCAAGGTGTTACCATGTTCCCCCCAATATGTCTCTACAGTCTCTGAATGCTTGGTCAAGTCAGAGAGAGTGGTGTGTTGTGTGGGCTTTTGAGTTCCTTTTATCTGTGACTGAGACATCTATTCTATATACATATCCTATATAATAAAAGGCCAGCAACTAAAACGGCGTAACGACCGATCGACCAGTCGCTATGAGGTGCATTGACCACCTCTCGGACTCTCCCCCCAGCCTGCAGGCTCCAATCGCTGGATGGCCAATGGGGAACCACGGGGAACCAGGGTGGGTGGTGGCAGGGCGGGACTGGGGACTGGTGAGTGGGCAGAACCCTGACCTCTTGGTCCCTCCCCCAGCCCACAGGCTTAGCTTGATCACCCGGCCAACAGGAACGGGTGGGTGGAGGTGGTGGGGCAGGACTGGGGACTGGCATGGCGAGTGGGCGGAAGATGGCCCTGATTGCAGGCTAGGTCTAGGGGCCCTACCCGTGCATGATTTTGTGCGCTGGGCCTCTCGTATATATATAAAAGCCTAAACAACTGTTACGACTGGTCAGCCGGTTGCTATGATGCGCACTGACCACCAGTGGGCAGGCACGCTGCTCAGCTGACCAACGGGTGCCAGATGCAGGGCTCATGGCTGGCCACCACAGCTTGGAGACCACAGTGGAGTGGCAGCAAGCCTACTGAGAGGCGGCGGCGGTGGCGGCAGGGGCAGTGGTGCTGGGATGAGCAGGAGTGGCAGGCTGTGTTGGACTGCCCGTTTCTGCCCGATTCCCGCAGGCCACGTTGAGGGACCCCACCGGTGCATGAATCCATGCACTGGGCGTCTGTCATTACAATAATGCTTATACCTCTTGGGGATAGTGTTATCTACTGAGGAGATTACATTTCAGAATGCATCCCTGCCAGTTGGGGACAACAGCTCTTCTGCCCTCTATAGAGGGAGAGTAATGTGAGTAGTGTAATATGGAGTCCCTTTTATACAGAGAGCTTACTGAAGTAACTACCCTTTAAGTCAGTGGTTCTCAACCTTCCTAATGCCAAGACCCTTTAATACAGTTCCTCATGTTGTGGTGACCCCCAACCATAAAATTATTTTCGTTGCTACTTCGTAACTGTAATTTTGCTACTGTTATGAATCGTAATGTAAATATCTGATATGCAGGATGTATTTTCATTGTTACAAATTGAACATAAAGCATAGTGATTAATCACAAAAACAGTATGTAATTTTATATGTGTTTTCCGATGGTCTTAGGCGACCCCTGTGAAAGGGTCGTTCGACCCCCAGGTTGAGAACCGCTGCTGTAAGTGCTCTAGGCAGTGTGCTTTTCGGTAGTAAAGCCTGTGACTCTAGTTGGTGTCTTGGTGAGAAGCAAGAATAACTGGCAGGCAGCAGCCTGTAGCACTTGGTGTCTTTTTTTAAAATATATATTACTGATTTTTTTACAGAGAGGAAGGGAGAGGGATAGAGAGTTAGAAACATCGATGAGAGAGAAACATCAATCAGTTGCCTCCTGCACACCTCCTACTGGGGATGTGCCCGCAACCAAGGTACATGCCCTTGACTGGAATCGAACCTGGGACCCTTCAGTCCGCAGGCCGACGCTCTATCCACTGAGCCAAACCGGTTAGGGCAACACTAGGTGTCTTATACTTGTGACCTTCTCCTGCTTTTAAAAAAAAGAACATAAAATTACTATAGAAAGCTGATGTTCTAAGGAGTAGCATTTGAGCACTGTAATTTTTTCTTTCTTTTTTAAAGGGATGGGGCAACAACCAGATCCAGCCTTTGGTCGAGTGTCCAGTCCTCCTAATGCAATGATGTCATCAAGAATGGGTCCCTCCCAGAATCCTATGATGCAGCACCCTCACACCGCACCTATGTATCAGTCCTCGGAAATGAAAGGCTGGCCATCAGGAAACCTGGCCAGGAACAGGTGAAGAACAAGGACTTTAAAAGCCACTCGTGTTCTAGTGCCAAACGTTTAGATGATCTCTGCATTTTTGAGTTAAGTCTGTTTGAATGGAGAGATCAAAAGGCCTGGGTTCATATTGGAAAATGCTGCTTGGTGCATCCATTTGTGAGTCCTTCCTCCCATGCATGTATCTGTGACAGCACTGAATACAGATAGCTGTGAAATAGAGGGCAGGCTGTCCGGGAGTTTCCTCTCATGTCCTCTGCTTAAGTACAGTGACAGATGGCAAAATTTTGATAGTCTCTGTGTGTGTTCTGTGTTACTGAAATGATCAGGGTAATTTCACATTTCCTTTGCAGCTCCTTCCCCCAGCAGCAGTTTGCCCACCAGGGGAATCCTGCAGCATATAATATGGTGCACATGAATGGCAGCAGTGGTCCCATGGGACAGATGAACATGAACTCCATGCCCATGTCTGGCATGCCCATGGGCCCTGAGCAGGTATGGGATCTGTTTTTCACTTTCTCAAAATGTTTTTCTTGATCTCTGGAAGGAACCCAAGTCTCAACTGTAATCTAAATTCTTAGGTAGATTTTTAACTTCGATGTAAAACTTAAAAAAATATAGTCACTGAAAAAATTTTTGGCTTGAAGGCATTGGGCCACTAGATACTTTTGATAATTTGAGATCTAAGGAATCTGACTCAGTCAGCCAGAACCATGTTGCAAGCCATCAGTGTAGATAGAGGGGTTTATTTTTTCTGATGCAGTGTTTTCACTCATGTTTCTTTTGGTTGCTAACAGAAATACTGCTGACATCTCCACACCAGGACTTCTGAAGAAATCACTGTACAAATGACACTGTACTAGGATTATCGGGAGTAAAAAATCATTATTCTAGGCACCCAGCTTTGAAGAAAGGACCAGCTTCGATCTTCATCAAGGGTATTCCAAGTGATGTCATTTGAATAGGACTGGATTTTAAGCTGAAGTGCGATACTCTCCTCCCCTCCCCAATGTATCATGGTGTTCAAAACAAATAGTTTTGGCATTCTGCTTCTTAGGGAGATGGTTCTGGAGGTAACGGAGTGTTATTGATCACAAAACACTCCTTTGGCCCTTCTGTCTGCCTGGCTATTCAGTATAGGATGTTGGAGAAATCAGGAGACATGAGAACATCTGGTTTCTCTAGTTGCAGTATTGGAGGAAGAGCAAGTGCCAGCCTTCATTTGTTTTTGTCACTACCAGGTAGTTCTGTTCCGTAGGGTTGGCATTTCTGAATTCTCTTTTAATGATAGTATTGAGTTGCTCCAACCCTATTCTTGGTTGTCCTAGTCTTTAGTTAGGCTTTTTATTTGCTCCTAACGTTTTGTCATACTTCACCTCCAGGAATTCTCCTTGATGTCAAATGGCCTTGTAGAAGGGGAAATGAGATGACAGTATTTAATTGCAGCAGTAGCAACTTTTCACATGCTAACGTGCCGCCGAGTGCACTTTATTTAAAAAATAGTGGATAAATGCAATATTCTTGAGGTCTTGAGGAATGGTGAATCACATTCCTGGTTTTTGTCTAATCTGTTGGTTAAGAACTATGATTTTGTTGTTGTTGAAAGTACTGGTGTCACCGTTTGCCTATATGGTAGAGCAATAATGCTTTTTGAAAATAAACTGCAGAAAACCCAAGGCCAGGTACTGCATTCTGAATCAGAATTTCGCAGTCTTTCTGTGAATAGATTTTCTTTTGTAAATATGACCTTTAAGATATTATATCATGTAAAATATGTATATACTTTTTTTTGTAGGTCACAACAGCTCATTTTTACAGAGTTTGTGAAGCTAAATATTTAACATAGTTGATTTCAGTAAGCTCAGCGTGGTGAGGTTACAAATAGAAGAGACATCCCTGAATTTTTTGGCCTGGGGGACAGGACAGCGATCCAAAGCTTTTCCTGCCCTCCAGCCTTAGATGCCTCGCTCTTTTCAGTCTCTTAATCTAAAAGCTTTTTAAAGAGATCATTTGTTTAGATGTAGGCATTTACATTTTTTTTTTTTAAATTCTTCTACCAGAACTAAGCACTTTGTTAATTTTGGGGGAAAGAATAGACATGGGAAAATAAACGTTTTTAAAAAAGGTTATCAAGAATTTAAAAATATTAAGCAATTTGATTTAAAGTGGTCCATAAATAAAACAATAGCAATTCATTTTTTTTTTTAATTGGTGTCTTTTTGTCCACTTGAGGATTGCTCTAGGTTTTGGTTACTAGGACCTGAATCCCAATTGAGCTCTCAGGAGTGGAATCCTTGATGTGTGGTTTCCGATGTCTGCTCAGCTGTGCTGTCATTCACTAACATGATGCTTTCACCATCCCTGAGAATAAGAGTTGTGTCCTGGTAATTTTTGTAAGGACTCAGCCCCGGGAAGTCAGTTTTGCGTGATTCAGAGCTGCAGTCTGAGCACCGTTGCACTCCCTCCTTCTGCTACCCCTGCCCTTGTCTGCTGTCACCACTCCCTGACACTTGTCAGTTGGGAATAGAAAAAAAAAAAAAAATCAGATTTAATTCCCTGTATCTGGTTTACTTTATTAGGTTCATATAATTGAATGAAATTGGGTTTTTGGAATATCTATGAATTTCAAATGTCTCTGTTAGCTTTGGTGTCACATCCTAGCAATAATTGAGAGCCAGTTACTTTTTATTTCACACACATTGAGCTAATCTTTCTAGGTGCCTCTAAGGTAAGATCATTTAATTTCTTTATGAATAAATGAAATCTGTATTTCCAGAACCACCACTAGAATGGATTTGAGTCTGACACCCCATTCCCTCCTGCCCCGTTAAAAATAAATCTAAGATTGTAAATCCATCAACTTCCATCATAGTGGCCTGTACTTTTCAGATAACACATCCTCCTGTCCGGAGACAGAGACATAACTAAGTGTCTGTCTTTTTAGACACAGTTGTGTGAGGTATGTCTGAACCTTTCTTGTTTAAGTTGTGTGTGCGTGGGAGAAACAGAATGGTGCTCTTACCTTTCTTGACTTTTAAAAAAGAACAAAAAGTTTTGTGATTCTTTTCCTTAGTCCTGGCTCCAGGCTAACGAAGGCAGCACCCCTTTTTTATATAAAAAAACAAAAGTTATAAGTTTTTTTATATTTTCTACTTGTTCATTTTATTGGTGCAAACTTAAGATTCTGATTTTCTTTTAATAGATGCAATCTTTGAGATAATTTGTTGTTTTTAACCTTTATTGCCCTTTTACCTTTTTTGGATAATTCTTTGTACTCCTGCTGCCTACCTCTCCTCTCCCTACTTTTTTAAACCTTGGTATTTGTTGGGTGAACAGTATAAGTAATCTTTTCATCAGCTTTTAGAATGTGAGATATTTCCAGTATACCTTTTTTGCTGAATCCAAAGATATATATATAATATATTTTTAAAGATCAAAATGATATAAAGGAGGTACATGTTTCTTCCTTTAAAAAAACAAATAGAGATTGTTAATGTTCATATTATGATGTCACTTTTCTAAGTTGTACATCTTGATGGAAAGGTGTAAATATCAATCAATAAGACTGCTTAATCCTAGTCACTTCCCGAGGTGAGTTGGGGGTGTAGAGGGAGGTACTGTAGAACATTGGTTTGCTGTCCTAAAAGTTCTTTGATCCAGAGATAGATGCAGCTGGAAAGTAACAGAATGCATTGCCCGTTACCCATATGCCTGTCCAGTTCCCCTTTTATTTGCAGAAGCCATGAGTTTGTTCCCAAGTGGGAGACGCAGAGGAGCACGCAGGAGCTGCTGTTGAGCCCAAGGCCAACTGTTCAATGAGCAGGGTGTTCTTCTCCCTTCTCTCTCTCCCTCTCTTTCCGATGTATGGGGTTTTGAAGATGGAAATGTCATTCTGAGAGCAATATTTAAATTCTCAGGAATGGACTTAAAGTGTTGAGAATGAATTCAATCAAGTTTACATTAAATGTTGTTTCTTTAAAGAAATCTAAACCATCCTCTAAACTGCAAAGACTCAAGACCACGTGGGATAACTTATGAGATGGTTGTGTGGTAAGCTATGACTGTTTTGCTGATCATTTGGGTGTCATTGTAAATAAAGGTTTCTATTTAAAATTGAAGCCAAAGAGCTTGCTTTATTTATTTAAAGAAAAATCCTTATTGGATTAAGGGTGAAAAAGAAAGTTAAGGGCTCTTATTTCAAATAATAGTAGCTATTTCTGTGAGGTTAAAATACCCCCCCCCCCAAATGCTGCTTATTGTGTGCAGCAATAGAACAGCAAAACTGGAGATTATACTCTTCAAACTCGTTCCAAAAAGAAATCTTGAAAAGCATGGAACTGTTCTTACAAAAGGTGAGCTATAAGGGATCATCTTTGAATGAGAAAGGGGTTGGATCAGCTGGTGGCTGAGGTTCCTCCTGTTTCTAGCAGCTATCTTCACCAGGTTAGAAAGGGCTTAGCAACTGCTTTGCATTTGATTTAACACATTCTAAAAATGAGGTCCTAAAGCTGGTGTGATGTGAGATTTACCGGTGAGGTCCTTGAAATATGGTAAATTTTAGTCATTAATTTGTAACCTCTGTTCTCCCTTAAAAAACCACTCAAGCCCAAGGTGTCTCCTTTGAAAAAGTTGTTGACTGGTGGTGTCTTGAGTGATTTCAAGGGGGAAAAACCCCACAAAAAACAAAACTCCCAAGAATGGCCTTTTACGAAATGTCAAAGGTTACCTCATACTGACTTCTGGTCATTGGCTGAAGTTCTGAACATTGTATGACACTACTTAGACTACAAAATTTCTTTACAAATACAACTTCATTAAAATGTGGGATTGTACATCAACTTCATTTCTTTTTAGGACTTCAGAAAACACTGGTTCTGGGAGAGAGCACACAGGAATAGGGGCCATGGTACCTGGTTGGGAACAGAACTGTCCGCACTGCAGGGCTTTTCTCACACTGGCCACAGCGTTTATTGACACCACCACGCTTCAAAACTGGGTTTCTTCTTAGATCCCCTAAGTTCCACGCTGGTTACATGTAAATAGTCACATATTTACAGTGAAGTCCATTTCTTCAGAGGCAGCCAGGGCTCTAGTGCTAGGTAAGTGTCACTTCCTTGTGCTATTGACTTGCTATCCGACTGCACCGCCCAGCATCTGCACGTTGCCTCTGTCCTGCCTCTTAATTCGTTCTTCGTGACAAACCAAAAGATAAGAGGGTTTAAAATAGGGTTGGTCTTCCCCTGTGACTTAAAAAAAAATATTCCAGTGACTTTTCATCCTTTGGGGAAATTAAAAAAAAAAAATCTCTCTTTGTTCTTTTTCCCTTGTGAGCCTCGGAGAGGGTTAGTGGTGACTTTGATGTGAAAATGCATTCTGTGCAGCTGGTGAGGTACAGTCCAAAGCAAAAGCAAGGGCAAAAATGGACTTCCTGAAGTAGCACTACTCCTGGTAGTTCTCTTCCAGAATTTGCCATGTTGACTGAAAGTAAGGTCTGTGTCTCACAGGTCTCCTGGCTATCAGCATAGTCCGCCTGGAATCACACCGGGCTTTGCATTGTCTGGGTGGTCAGACGATGCCTGTTTGGGGGGTCCGTCCATGCTGCTTAGCCTTCCCAGCCTTCCCACAGTTGTCCCCTGTGGGGTAAAGCAGACTCGCCTCAGTATTTGATTGTCATGCTGCTATGATTACTCAGTCAGTCCTACAGCTGCGTCAGCTTTGCCTCAAGGATGTGGCTGCTGAGGAGGAGTATTTCTAGGCCCCTCAGACCAGGCCTGCTACCACCTCATATCTACATTGTCAGTTGTTGGCATTTAAAGATAGGGGTAGAATAGTGGCCAAGGAGAATGTGAGAGAGAAAGATTATGTGCCTTAATTCTGGGAGCACCAGAGACATGCTTAGTAGTTTCCTATTAAAGCTGCATAGGTTTCTCTGCACATAAGGAAAGAAATGAATAGGCCAGAGGTTGCAAATGGCAGCTCATCGAGGCGTTTTGTCTGTCTGCACAGTAACTTAATGTCAAATTAGTTGCCAATGTTAAAAAAATTCTCACACATATTTGAGTTTCTGGATTTCCGATGAATCAGAGGATTTTAAATTACATTGCATTTGTGCCTTTCTCTTTAGACTAGAGGTGACCTTTCGAGGTTGCCACAGTCTCTCAGCTCCCTGCCAGCCTCGATTAGCACTGGAGTGTGCAGCATGGACATTTTGGTAACGATTTAATGAAGCTGCCCAGCTGATGTTATGTAAGGACCAGGTAACACTTCTGCAGCCACAGCCTTCAAGGTGTCTGGCAGTTACAATATTTAAGTGCTTCTCATCTTCTAAGGAATGCCTTGAGTTTACCAGGCACAGATTATTTGTAGAGAATAACAGTGTATATAGACAGGATATTAACCTAAAACATGAAATGTACTCAAGGATGTTACTTCACAGGAAAGACATACAGTACTTTTTACCCCTCTCATTATAGGAACAAATGAGAGTAATATGTAAGCATTGGCATGCACACAGAATAGCCTTGGCAAAACGAAGCAAGCCAGAACCAGGTCTCTATTTGTAAACTGGTTCCTCAACTCACAGTGATTTGGAAGAAGGTCTCTTCATTTCTGGCCACTTTCGACGCTGAAACTGCCTAAGTTTTCAAGTGTCAAAAGGAGAATGAGTGTTAACCATCACCAAGAAAGAAAGAGTTACCCCCAAAGAACAATACAAAGATGGTCTCTTAGGTGACACCTATTACTGGCGGGCGACCCAGCCCCTGGCAGACCAGAGAAAGGGCAGTCACAGAGGTTAGACTAAAGGATGGGCCTCGACATGGGACCATTCTGAGGCTTTAGAAACAAAACCAAATACCTGTACTGTTCATAGCTTCCTCCATCTTTAAGTCCTAAGCAAGAGAAACGAACAAAATAGAAACAGTGAATTTAAAGTAAATACGGAACAAGCAATGACGAACTTTATAACTGCTTTTTTTTTTTTTTTTTAAACACAAGGTATTTCGTCACAAACCCATGGTGTTGACAGTGTTCCCTAGGCAGGCAGAGTGGGATGACTAGGAGGTGAGCTTTCCGGGTGCATTCCTTCAACACGACCTTGGTCATGGTGGGGGAGGCAGATACGGGCACGAACACCTATGCTACAGAAAGCCAAGGGCCCTGAGAAAGCCAGGTGGTGGGAGGTTCGTGTGCTGCTCTTGGCAAGTCCCCTAGAGGATATGGTAGTGTGACCAAGTGCGTGGGCTTTGGAGTCAGCCAACCAGTCACTCTACTTATCCATACAGTGAGGACAACCAGGTGTACCTCAGAGGGTTGTCATAGGGTCATCAGCACAGCGGCTGGCACGTATGATGAGGACAGCAGCACTTGGTGGATGTTGGGAAGGTGACTTTTAGCCATGGTGAGAATTCCTCAACTCCTGGTGATTCTAGGTGCACTTTTCGGGCCAGAGTGAACCCAAACTCCTTCCTGCCGGGTTACAGGCCCCACGATGGGCGTGGACTCACCCAGGTCCATGTTGCGCGTCCGGGGGTTACACTGCTTGTAACCCTTGCAACTCCTCAGCTCCATGAGCTGTACATGTAGCTGATTGAGGACATCCCTGTCCAGTGTATTCACTGCATTCATCAGCTGGTTGGAAGGAAGGTGGGTTATCAGCCAGGTGAGTGCTGGCCCCTCCACCCCCACCTCTGCTCCCAACCAGGGCACTGACTGCAGGCAGGTCGGGAGTAGCAGGTGCTATGGGATGGTAACCTTTGTTTCTGCAGGAGCCAGAGTTTGGAACAGTTAGGACTACTTTTTGCCTCTAGCCCCATCAGGCTCTCATTTCACGAGGATAAAAACTCATGAGTGTAAAACCACCTGTGTGCTTAACACTGAGCTCCTGGAGCCACTGGTTAGGAAACTGTGCCTTTAAGCAGCCTTCCATCACAGTCCCTGGGTCCCTGCCTAGTCTGGGAGCTACCGATGACTGAGTAACCTACGTGCTCTGCCAAGCCCTTTTGTAAACACAGGGATGACCCACCTAAGGAGAAAGACTGGCAGACCATAGAACGGCTGGCATTTAAAAGTCAGATTTCATGTAAAAAGTTGACTTCAGCCTTCTCTTGGAACACTGGACCAGCGGGTGCCAAGGCCACACTGCTGAGAAGCTGTAGTGCTGAGCTCAGCAGTGACTGTCCGTTGAGGTAAGACATGCTGGTTCCACGCACCAGACTCTGTGGCTCCTCTTTGTCTTACGGGTTTTGGGCCACAGGTGATTTAATATACGGAAGCACCTGACACATAGGAAGTGCTGCATGAGTGTTTGCTATGGTCCCTGCAGGCACCCAACAGGGTTTGGCCTGGCCCTGAGGACCCTACAGTCCAGGAGCCTTCACAAGTTCCCACACAGCCCGCGTTAACCTCGCTAGGGAAGAGGCTGCCATAGGGTCTAGACCGCAGATGCAGGAAGACGGAGCCCCGAAGTTCTCCGGGGCTTCCCAACTCGCTTCTGTCTTAGAGACTCTTATCGATAAGCGATAACTTCTCGCTTCTGCACGGGGGCCTCATGCCAGCACCTCTGAACCCCATGCATCGCTCTCTCCAGGGTGGGTGGTCTGTACCTGGTAGGGGTCTGTGTTGAGATCAAAGTACTCGAGGAAGCCGGTTGCAAATTCACAGAAGAGGAAGTTGTGGGTCTCGTTGATTGTCCTCATGCACCAGTACGTGTTGTTGTTGGCGCTGGTGCAGGCACAGAAGGGCCCCACTGCCAAGGGAAGAGAGCACGCCCTGAGTGTGCCTGCAGGAGGAAACCCAGTCTGCCAGCAGGGATTCCTGTCCGGGACGGCCCCCTGAGCCACGGCCTGTTGGGAGCACTTGTTGACCCCTGATGTTGTCAGGGAACCTGTTCCCGAAAGGCCTGTAGGGTCTGGCAGGGGGCAAGCTGAGGTCCTGGAGAAGCCCCCGTGGCCCAAGCTGCCCTGCCGGCCCCGGCTGGCTCACGTGTCCAGAGAGGCGCGGTCTGCCAGTGCTGGTTGTCGTGGGTGAAGCATGTGAGGCCCGGCATGCTGCACGTGTCGTTGTTCTGCAGGCGCTTGAGCAGCTTGCGAAGTTTCTTCTTGCGCTTCTGCTCCCGCAACAGCCACACCTTGTCTTTCTCCTGCAGCCCCTTCCTGTGGGCAAATAGGGCCACACCTCTCTTGGCCTCCCCACCTTGGAGCCTCCTAGGGGCCACTGACCCTGAACGTCTGCTCCTCTTGCCAGAGAGCTGTGAGCACAGCCCTAGAGGGACCCCCAAGTCCCACTACAGTTCCGAGGCAGCACCGAGGTGGAGAGAATAAGGAGGCAGCTGGGACTCCGGCTCACACCAGTTTCTTGGGCCTGTGTCCTACCGGCACGGTGGGATTGCAGTAACCACTCCAGCCCCCGGGGGCGGGGGGCGTTACTGGAGACCCCTGTTGATCTGCGAGTCAGTCCTGAGCTCCCAGGGAAAGGCCAGGACTACTTTTCCTTGTTTTAGCCTAAGGAAGGGCAGCCTCTGTCTCTCCCCCCGGGCCGTAAGCCACCCTTACCTGAAAGGATGCAGACTGGAGCCTTTGTGCTTGAGGCGGCCTTTGTGCTGGGTGTGGTAACTGGAACAGAACCCAAACCCCAGGTTTCAGAAGCTGCTTACAGAACAGTTCTCCTGGCTGGGTACAAAGTGCGGTTCCGGGACTGTCCCTCTTTCTGATGCAGTGACAGGAGGGTATCTCGCCAGTGCGGCAGCTCCCTGCCTGCCTGGCTCCTTCCTGCAGGTGTGAGCTGGGAAGCCCCTAGCTGGAGGCTCCGGCCACACAGAGAAGGTTGGGATAGGTGTACGTCAGCCTAGGCTAGAAGCTGTGCCTGACTTGTATGGCTTCAGCCTCCGCATCACCTGATGGTTGTCCCCACCTCAGGCTTGGTCAGGATAGGGCCGGCCCTGGGGGCACCCATGTTTTACAATCCCTTCTGGGACTGTAGCAGAGATGCTACAGTTGGGCTGTCTGGTACAGTAGCCAAATGTAGCTATTTCAGTTTAAACAAAACTATAAATTCAGTTCCTCAGTTACACTGTCACATTTTAAGTGCCTACGCGTGGTTGGTGGCCCCATACCGGCCAGCAGATACAACCATTTCCATCATCACAGACGTTCTCTTGGCCAGTGCTGCTCTGGTAACGGGACCTCCAGCCACATGGGCTGTTCCTGAGGGGCAATCCACAGAGGCCCTCCCCCTCCTGGGAGCCAGCTTCCCTGGCAGCAGCCTGCCTGTCAGCAGTGCATGAACCTGGGCGGCTGGCTGGCTGGCTAGGGCGGGCAGGGTGCCAGGTATGTGCCAGTGGCTGACAGTGGGGATGTGGATGACTGATCTGTTTGTACCCTGAGGGAGCAGACAGGAAGGGCAGCCTCTGTGTCTCTCCCCTGGGCCTTGAGGAGGTAAAAGTAGTGAAAGGAGTCACAGAGGGATGCTGTGTTCCCAGGAGTGGCCCTACATGACTGCTCGGACCTTCCTGGGGTCCCTTTGCTGCCTCCTCACCTGATTTTTTGACAATCACATTCTTCTGGCCGCTTTTTCTTCAGGTGACCTCGGACTTCCCTCAGGTTCTTAATTTTGTTTTGCAGGGTTTCGATCTGAGTGAGAGAGGAGGCTGTGAAACTCAGGGGGGGGGGGGTGAGAAGGGGTGGCCCCTGGCCATTGCCCACATTTGTGGGTGCAGAGGGGGCTCCCTGGCTTCACCTGAAATTACCAGACTCCCAGCAAAGAAACGAAGTAATTTTCCCATGTTCTGTGGGGACCTCTCTCCCCTGGGCCTGGCTTCCCCTCCTCCCTCCCACCCCCAGTGTGGCGAGAACTGCTCCCTGCCCAGACTAGGGTCACCTCATGGTCGATGTGCAGCTTGTGGTCTTTCCAGGCCTGCAGGGACTTGTACAGGTCCAGGTCACACTGCACCGTGTCGTTCTCTAGGATGTAGCACCTGCTCAAGAGAAGGGATCACGTGATGTGTGGCCCTGAGGGGGTGAGGAGGGCCCAGCCTGTCCCTTTTACCCCCAACCTCTGCCTGGACTCTCACCGATGTGTGACTTTAATGGGGTTTGGGACTGAAGAGTCCGGAAGGCCTCCAGTGCCACTGAAGTCCCCACCGTCCTTGTCTTCTTGGTCCTCTGGCCAGTGCCGCTTGGTAAGGTTGCGGGGCTGGGATGCCTCATCCAGACTTACATGGTGCACCTGGCCGTCCACCTCGATGGCCACTGAGCGGATGGAGCGATTACGGGCATAGCTGGCCTTGTACTCTGTGGGCATCAGAGGGTAGGTAGGTCAGGAGGGCCTGGAAGGCTGGCTGGGTGCCCTGGGCAGCAGACCCTTGATGTGGGTGGTGCCACAGTTCCCAATCAAGAGGCTCCGTGTTGCCTGAGACTTGCAGACTCAGGAAACCTGCCACCCAGGATGCAGGACTTGGCAAGTTAACTGGGGAAACGGAAGTCCTAGAGCTAAGAAGGAATTGGCATAAGGTAATCTCAAGAAAGAGCTATGACTGGGCAAACTGGTGCATCCATACCATGGAGTATTTGGCCATAAAGGGATGAAGCGATAAAACATGCAGATGGAATGTCCAAAACACTATGCTGTGTGGAAGGACCCAGACACAAACGATCACATACTGTATGAGTCTGTACGCAGAATAGGTGAAGCCTGAAACACAGCAGATCAGTGGTTGCCTTGGGATGGGGGAGAGGGTTAGGGTTTCCTTTGGGGGTAGTGGAAATGTGTCAGAACTAGAGGCGGTGGTTGCACTACATTGTGAGTGCATTAAAGGCTTCTGAATTGTATACTTCACGATTGTAAAAAATGATCAATTTTATGTTCTGTGAACTTTATCTCAATTTAAAAAAAAGTAAAGTAGATGTAAAAACATAAAGGCGATTGAACCAGTAATCAGAAACCTCCCAAGGAACAGAAGTCCAGGACCAGACAGCTTCACTGGTGAATTCCACCAAACATTCAAAAGAAGAAAGAACAAACTTGTCCAAAAAGTAGAAGAGGGAACACTACAGACTCTCTTTACGAGGCCAACATTATTTTGATGCTCAAACCAAAGGGCGCCACACACAAAGTTACAGGGCAGTATCCCTGATGAACACAATGCAAGAATCCTCAGCAAAATATTAGCAGACTGAATTCAACAATACATTAAGTAATCACACACTATGATCAAATGGGGTTTTTCTAGGGATGCAAGGATGGTTCAATACCAGCAAATCAATGTGATACACCACATTCACAAAATGAAAGCTAACAATCATGATCTCAGTAGATACAGAAAAAGCATTTGACAAAATCCAACATCCATTTATGAAAAAAACTACCTGGTAAGGGCTTAATATCAAAAAATGTATAAAGACTTATACAGCCCTGGCTGGTTTGGTTCAATGGATAGAGCGTCAGCCTGTGGACTCAAGGGTCCCGGGTTTGATTCCGGACAAGGGCACATGCCTGGGTTGCAGGCTCGATCCCCATTAGGGGGTGGGCAGGAGGCAGCTGATCAATAATTCTCATCATTGATGTTTCTATCTCTCCCTTCCTTGATGTTTCTCTCTCCCCCTCTCCCTCACTGAAGTCAATTAAAAAATGTATCTGTAATACACACACACACACACACACACACACACCTACATACACATGACTTATACAACTCAA
Source organism: Myotis daubentonii (assembly GCF_963259705.1). Classification (NCBI taxonomy): domain Eukaryota; kingdom Metazoa; phylum Chordata; class Mammalia; order Chiroptera; family Vespertilionidae; genus Myotis; species Myotis daubentonii. The sequence continues at coordinate 68,776,592 of NC_081847.1, read as the reverse complement.
GAGTAAAAGGACAATCTGATTTAAAAATAGGCAGAGGCCCTAGCCGGTTTGGCTCAGTGGATAGAGCGTCGGCCTGCAGACTGAAGGGTCCCGGGTTCGATTCCGGTCAAGGGCATGGACCTTGGTTGCAGTCACATCCCCAGTAGAGGGTGTGCAGAAGGTAGCTGATCGATGCTTCTCTCTCATCGATGTTTCTAACTCTCTATCCCTCTCCTTTCCTCTCTGTAAAAAATCAATGAAATATATTTTTAAAAAATAAATAAATAAAAATGGGCAGAGGACCTGAATAGACGTTTTTCTGAAGAAGGCGTACAGATGGCCAAACAGACACATGAAAATGTGCCCAGCAGCACGGCCCATCAGGGAAATGTAATCAAAACCACAATGAAACATCACCTCATGCCTGTTAGAATGGCTGTTATTAAACAGTCTAAGTGTTGGTGAGGATGTGGAGAAAAGGGAGCCCTCGTGCATGATTGGTGGCAATGTAAACTGGTGCGGCCACGAGGGAAAACAGGTTCCTCAAAAAATTAAATAGAGCTACCAGTTAACCCGGCAACTCCACGTCTCAATAGTTATCCCAAGAAAATGAGAACGCTAACTTGAAAAGGTACATGCACCGCATGTTCACTGCAACATCATTTCTAATAGCCCAAGTACGGAAGCAACCTAGGTGTCTATCGGTAGATCCATATGTACAGTGGGGAACGTAAAAAAGTAAGTCTTGCCATTTACAACAACATGATGGGCCTTGAGGGCATTATACTCAGTAAGTCAGATAAAGATATACCATATGCTCTTACTTATAGGTGAACTCTAAAGCCACCACAAAACCAAAAACTCAAGCTCATAGATAACAGAGAACAGACTGGTGGCTGTCAGAGGTTGGGGGGTGAAGGGGGTCCGTCAATAGGTACAAACTTCCAGCTATAAAGTCTTGGGGAGGTACTGTCTGGTGGCTAAAGTTAATAACACTGTGTTGCGTATTTGTGAATGGACTTGGTGGACATTTGCAATATATACAAATATCAAATCATTATGTTGTAAGCCTGAAACTAATGTTGTCTGTCAGTTATAGCGCAATGAAACACAAAAAACAAAACCCATGAATTTGAATTGGAAAAACAAAAGCCAGGCTGCACAGTCTCCCGGACGGAAAAGGGAGCAGCTTGGGGAGGGCACTTAGCGTCCCCGAGTCCCAGTTTTCCCAGCTGAGAGCCGGATGCTGCTCATACCGGGTGGGCCGTGAGCTGGGACTGGAAGGTGCTTTTTCTAAGCTCTAAGCTGCTGAACACCGAGGGCATTCAGGCTAAAGGCAGAGCTCAGATTTGTAGCGTCACATCGCTAACACGAAGGAAAAGGGGGTGGTGGCACGGAGGAGTGCAGATTCCCGGCTTCTGAAGAGAACCGGCTGGGCTTGCCTGCCTGGGTCCACAGCCCGCTCCTGGCAGGAGCTGACGTGCTGCCCCTGTAGACGTGGCAGTATGTTCTCAATTTGGCCCTGGCCCCCACCCTCCTTTCTGTTTTAAAACTGCACGTCACCAAGTCCGAAACCCCTGCTGCCCTAGATGGCCATTGTTTTTTTAAAAATATATTTTATTGATTTTTTACAGAGAGGAAGGGAGAGGAAGAGAGAGAGTTAGAAACATCGATTTAGCTGCCTCCTGCACAACCCCTACTGGGGATGTGCCCGCAACCAAGGTACATGCCCTTGACCGGAATGGAACCTGGGACCCTTCAATCCAGAGGCCCACGCTGTATCCACTGAGCCAAAGCAGGCAGGGCTGGCCATTGTTTTTGAGAGAAGGGCCTGGAGCCAGTCACAGCTCAGGTTTCTGTTTGGCTCCACATGACCACCAGGTGGCGCCCAAAGCCCGAGGACTGGGTGGAGGCTGGCGGAAGGGAGGAGGGGATTCCTGCTCCCAAGTGGCCCCAGGCTTCCGGATCTGGTCTTGCTGCCCCCTCCCTGGGGACAGATGTTGGCACCTTTCATTTTTCAAACTCCGTGAACCAAAGGCTCTAGGGCCCAAGTCCAGGAGGGGCACTGCCTCTTCAGGAAAGCCTTGGGCCTTGGCTGGGCCTGGGCAGTTTTCTCCTTGGCTTTCCCCTCCTGAGTTCAGTCTCCCTGAAGCCGCGGGCTGGGCCCCTGGTGCACACCGTACTGAGCGGACCTCCCTGTGGGAACAGGTCACCGGCCTGAGGCCATGCACTAGACCCCCGGGTCCTCTCTGCCTTTGTCTTGCTTGCCCAGAGCCAGCTGCCTTGTGTGTTCCCACCCTCCACCTCCAGCCACAAGCCCAGGGGTCCTCCAACTATCTGGCCTTCTGCCTGATGCTTAAATAAGCCGCTCATCTGGTCCAAGGGCGTTTGCTTGGACAGTGACAGAATTGGGTATTTGAGGCTGAGACCATTTAGCCTGCAAAGCCTCAAGTATTTACTCTCTGGCACTTCACAGAAGAGGTTGGCCAGCCCATGTCAACCTTTCCCTGGACTGAAGCCATGCCACTCACTCTCCCTGTCACCCTCCCGTCTGTTTCCAGGGCCCCTGAGATGCCCTCCCTTCGAGGCGTCCTGGGAACCCTTAGGCTCTGGAATCTAATGGCTTGGGTGAACCCTGAGCCGGGGGCGGCCACCACGGGCCATGAGCTGTGTTCTTGCGACGGAACCTGCTTTACAAGGCTCTCTGGAGGATGACACGCAACAGAACCGGCACATTCTTCAGCACCCGCTGCAGGCATGGAGCGGCTGGGCACTTTCAAAGCACAGGCACACTCGCATGTGGACGACAGGCAGACGTCACTCATCCCCTGGCAGCTGAGCTCGGAGGGGGGCCGTGACCAGCTCGGATGACAGCTGAGTCTTCCAGCCACGTCCAGAGGACGTCTGCCTCCCCCCCCCCCCCCCAACCCCCCGCGCTGGCTCTCTAACTGCCTGTCCTCCAGTCCCTGCTGGGTGAGGTGCCTTTCCCCACTCCAAAACAGCCCATTGTCATCTGCAGTAACTATGTTCTGTAAAGCCACCGAGAACACAGAACTAGCAGGCAGTAAACCCTGCTTCCAGCGGCAATGCGGGGCTGGATTCCTGGGAACCTCTGCTCACATAACATTACTATTTTAATCCTCACTTGAGGATATTTTTTCCATTGATTTTTTAGAGAGTGGAAGAGAGAGAGGAGAAGGGGAGAGACAGACAGACATCCATTGGTTGCCTTCCACTTGCACCCCAACCCGGGGTCAGGGATTGAACCTGCAACTGAGGTACAAGTCTTTGACTGGGAATCGAACCTGTGAACCTTCAGTCCATGGGCCGATGCTCTAACCACTGAGAAAAACCAGCCAGGGCTAATGACACCTTATTTAATAAAATACACTAGAGGCCCGGTGCACGACATTTGTGCAGTGGGGGTGGGGGAGCCCTCAGCCCGGCCTGCACCCTTTAGCAGTCTGGGAGCCCTTGGGGGCTATCCAACTGCGGGGAGTGGGCCCAAGCCGCAGTCGGACATCCTTAGTGCTGCCACGGAGGCTGGAGAGGCTCCCGCCACTACTGCTGCGCTCACCAGCCATCAGCCTGGCTTGTGGCTGAGCGGTGCTCCCCCTGTGGGAGCGCACTGACCACCAAGGAGCAGTTCCTGTGTTGTCTGACCCCTGATGGTCAGTGTGTGTCATAGCGACCAGTCGTTCCAACGTTAGGACTGTTTACATATTAGCCTTTTATTATATAGGATGTGCTGTTGATTCGTTAACATTGAGCTCATGGCCACCAGAGCTACAACTCACGCCTGCACAAGCTTGTCTGCCCCACACACTTTCTCCATAGGGAGTGTCACAGCCTCCCTGCACTCAGGAACACGCCAGCACCTCGGCACTGCTGGGGGCAGTGTTAAACAGTGAGATCACAGGGAAAATACCCAGGCGTGAAAAGCATAACATCAACGAGACGTTAAGAGGTCCTGTGTAGAGTATGAAGCTGAGACAGACAGCACCTCTTCGTTCGGCCTCCCCTGGGAGCGCGCACCCGGGAGACTCGGAGTTTTTGCGTCTGCACGTGCCCGCAAATGACTGTGACAGCATCTCAAGTAGCGACTTAGGGGCCACAAATAAGGCTTAGGGGTCGGCGAACTTGCAAACACGGACTCCATGAGCAGCGAGGACCGGCCCGTCAGCCTGCCCTAATGAGCTTCCAAGTCCCTTCCGGAGCCCACCCCCTCCTCCCCGTGGCCAGGCTCAGACAGGTCCCCTGCTGCCGCTGCCGCCCCTCCCAGCCCAGACGGTCCTTGAAAACACAAACCTGATCTTGGCTCCTTCTGTCTGAGAACCTGCACTATGATGTGATGGGCCCCTGGCATCCGCCGCCCCTCCCTCCTCTACATCCCATCTTCACAGCACTCAGCTCTCCCGTTCTCTCTCCTGCCCTTCCCCACGGGGCCAGAGGATCCTCGGGGGCTTGGCTGTGTCCCCAGCCCCCTGGCTCTTGTGAGTGCCCGTGGAGTTATTTCAATGAGCGAATCCCTCCCCTCGGTCCCGAGCGGCCCACACTCACTCTTCTTGAAGAACTTTTTCCGGCGCCCGGCCAGGCTGAGCTGGTTGTCCCCGCCGCTGTCGCAGGTGCAGGCCTCGCCGCCCTGCCCGTAGTACTTGGGCACCAGGTTGGACAGGGCGCTGCCACCGGGCCGTGCTGGCCCCTTACACTTGTGCAGCTTCAGCGTCCCCGTGGCGTCCTCCACACACTGCCACTTCTGCAAGTCACAGTGAGGCCTCAGGCTCCTCCCCCTAGCCCTCGCCCACCCCGAGAACTCCCCTCCCTGCCCTTGTAGGGACATGGGCTCACAAGGGCTTGCGTTCCTGGAACTAGTTACTCAAGGACAGACACGTGTTGACTGCAGAAGCACAGACATGGCACCGAGGGGGCACTGCATGGCTGTGGCTGAGTGTGAGCCCGTCGCAGGACGCACACGCAGGGAAGGGCGTTCCTAGAAGGCACAGCTGAGCTCGGCGAGGCCACAGCACTGAGGGGGCGGCTGGCCCAGCAGGATTAGGACTGCACTCCCAGTGGGTGGACATCTGGACAGGGATCCTGGAGGCCCTAGAACTACAGGCCCAGGGGCCGCAGACGGGGGCTTCCCCAGCTGGTCTGGGCCCACCCCCCACCTCGGGTTTCTTCTCTGTGCAGCTAAGCCGTGCTCTAATGATCTGTTCTGAATTGCAGACGCATGCCCCGCCCCTGCCCTGGGCTCGCCTGACCTTTAACCTGGGGCACAGGATTTGACAACAATCCCAGGGGGCAAAGGCTCCCTGGCCTCATTGGCTGTTCCTCGTAGCTCAGACCCACTTGTGGGCTCTTGGCATAAACCCAAGGCCTTGCTCTCCCCAGAACGCCAGCTGCAGGAGGGCGCCACTTTCTGAGGATGGCATTTGAGGTTGTTGCCACGGTGCCTAGAACAGTGCCTGAGGAGCAGGCCTGGGTCACGTTTAGAGGGGCAGCCATTGGGAGGGAAGGAAGGGTGGAGGGGCACCTGTCCCCAGCCCCAGGGCTGAGCCCCGCCTCCTCACCTGTCCCAGCTGCTCGCACGCGGTCTGGTACTCGGCCCGCTGGCACAGGTCTTTCACACGCTGGTACTTGGGCAGGAAGTTCTCCTGGGCGTCCGCCTTGTCACTGTCCCTCTTGTGGAGCAGCTTGCTGTGGGGCAGAGAACGGGACCCAGGGCTGGCCTCCCGGTGCCGGAGGAGCGCGTGGCCTGCCGACGAGTGTGGCACCAGCCTGGTCCAGCCTGGCCACTCTCCCGATTGTTAAGGGACTGAAGAAGTGGGGGTTTCTATAAGAAACCTCCCCAAGTGCATGCGCTGACAATTAACGGACACTGCGCAGGCAGCACCAAACATGTGGCCTCCAGATGCAAAAGCTGTGCCAACCACAGGAACAGCAGATGCGCTTTCGTGGCTGAGGCCGTGGACACGAGAGCCAGGCCAGGCACCGTGGGAAGGTATGATAACAACAGCCCCCCCCCCCCCCGCAACAGTGAGAACTTTCACATCGTGGGTGCAGGGGGGCTGCCAGAAGCGGCCTGGGATGTGGGGGGACCTGGGTGGTTCCTCAGGACCCAGCACTCACCCTCTCTCTACCAGGAAGGAGTCCCGCCAGACCCTCATCTTCTTTTTCAAGTGGAACCTGGGGAAAAGCACACTCCATCTTCTCATCAGTGTGGGGCCTCATATCCCCGCCCCTTCTCCCAGGAGCAGGATCGATGCCCAGAGCCGCCTTGGTTCCCAGCCAGCACAGACCCCGGGGTCCCAGGGGAAGACGGGGTGAGCAGGGACGGGAAAGGCTTTGATGCCCCACCCTCCCGGGCGGAAGTTACACTCAGTCACGTGTGTGTCCGAACTCTGTGCCTCCCAGGAAGTCCGACAGCTCCCTTAGGCGGCACCGGGTGGCGAGGCTGCCTGACTTGGGGGGACTCGCACTGTGTTTTGGAGGATGCCCTCCTGGACCCTCTGTAGCTGGATTTGGGTAATTTAACTGCCCTTGATGCTGGGTCACTCTCGTTTCCATTTCCCAGATGGGCTCAGGCTGCGGCAGCTTCCATCCTGCACTGACTCCCAGGTACCCCGCTCCTCCCACCTGCCCAGTCCACAGCCATGCAGCTTATAAGCCTCCCGTTCGGAGGGAAGGCTCAGCCGAGGGGGTCCCCTGCAGGGCGGTCAATGGGGACGGGCAGTGTCCGTCCAGCTCACAATAGGCGGCTCCCTGGGGCCATGAGCCCAGTGGACATTACAGTTTTGGCCACCAGGTGTCGCTGCTGCCACAGCAGTGGCTATGTCCTCCTGCTTTCCTGTCCCCACCAGGCTCAACTCACCTTCCCAGGTGCCTAAGTTTTGCTCCCCATCCCTGTTCCCTTTCCCGCCTCCGGACACCTAGGAACATTGCCCTCCGACATCTGCATCAACGGCACAGAGCATGGCGACTGGGAGTGCAGCCTCTAGTCTGGAGTCTGAAGCTGGAGCCGGAGCCAGGCCTGCCCAGAGACCTCCGACGAGTCACGTAACCTCTCTGGCATTCATTTCCAAATTGGTCACAGGGCATCAGCATAAAGCCCCCCTCACTGGGTCATAAAGATCTAAATGACGAAATGCCATGCCAAGTACTCAGCACACGGCCCGGCCACAGGAAGTGCTGCGTGAGAGTGTTAATTCCTGTTGTTTCAAGTTGAACACAAATTTAGGGTCTGCAACTGGTGGCCCTGGCCGTATTCCAGATGGGAGGCCGGAATCTTAGAGGGGGCATCCTTCTCTCCCAGGTGGGGAAGTGGTCGGGTGGGGAACCCTGGAACCCCAGCTCCGGGCGCGTGGAGAGGTCCCCCCACCAGACCCACACGGTCTGGCCACAAGTCTCCGCAGGGGTTTGGGGGGGGACCAGCGCCCCTTTCCCCTCCTCACCGATTCATGGGCCTCTCCGTGTCCAGCAGCTTCAGGATGGATTTCCCATCCATATCCGAGGGGATGTCCAGCCCTGCGATGTCCAGGATGGTGGGGGCCAGGTCGATGTTGAGGACGATGTGGGGGTTCCTTGGGGAGGCAGGGAGACCATCACTGGGGAGAGGGGCGGCTGGAGGGGTGGAGGTGGCCAGGGATTGGGGCCCTGCAGGTAGGAAGCTGGGACCGTGCCACTCCCTGAATCTCAGCCCTTAGCGATCCCCTCGGTGGCCAATTCACCTGAACCCTGCCCCCCGGCCCCCTTACCTCTGTGCCCCAGACACACACAGGGGCTGGATTCACAGGCCACACCTGGCTGTCTCTTCAGCCAGGAATGCCCTCTCTGTTCCCAATATCCGAACAAAAGGCACCCACCCTTAAGAGCTACCCCAAACCCAGGGCCTTCCCCTGGACCCTTCTCCGAACCTCTGAGGGCAACACCGGCCCCCGTGCTGCCCCTGACAGCCAGGCACAGTCTGGCCTCAGGGCCTTTGCTCTGGCCAGAATGTTCTTTCTCCAGACTCCAGCACAGCACTTTCCCTCTCTCCCTTTAGTTCCAGAAAAACCCCGTGACAGACTATGTGGTCCGGTGACCCCCAGCCCTGGTGTTCACACCTTTGTGGCCAAGGCAATAGAACACAGCCAGGGCGGCTGGTGTCACTCCATGCTCACGTTACGCGCTACGTGACTGTCTTGCTAGCGCGTCTCCCTTGTCTCTCACTGCAGGAGCAAGCTGCCATGGCGCTGCCCCCAGCAAGGACACTTGGGGAACAGTCCGGGGGGAAGGCTGTGTGAGTTCACGTCCGCCGCCGGCACTTGCACAACCCGGGAGCGAGGACGTGGGGCACGTGACAGGCCAGCGACTGCCATCCTCCGGCTTCTGTTCAGACCACTGTTGGGTTTTGTCAGCCAGATGGCTGACAGTCACGGTGACTCTGCCACCACAGAACGCACCCGAGAATGAAGCCAATTCACATAAAATAGGGCCGACAGATGGAAAATGAGAGCTGCCTGCGGGGACTGTGGGGCTGCTGGATCCAGCCGTGCCTGAAGCCAGAGCTGGCCTTGGACTTCCCGGTTACTTTAGTCACTGCATCCCTTTATCTTATTTAGTCTTGTCCGGTTTGATGGTCACTTCTGCTTGCAACCAAAGGAGCCCAGGCTGACAGATACTCTGTGTGTCTTCAGCCCCAAACCTGACATTGGCCCACTCTCTGTTTTGTCTGCGTGGGGTTGTGGTTTGGGGGTCCCGTGAACCGGATCAGACTCGGAGGCCAACCAAACCCGTAATGCCAGTGCCTACAGAGCCCTGGCAGGCCTCATTCTTCCTATTCACGGGGTGGCGCAGGGTTTCTGAGGGAGCATGGAGTGGCAGACAGGAGCACGTGACCCCGGGCAATGCAACCGCGGGCCCTCAGTTTCCTGAGGTATAAAAGGGATGAGAATAGCCTCTACCTCACAGGGTTGCTGTTATGCTCAAAGGAACACAGGGGTGAAAGTGCTTCGCCCTGGGCCCGAGGAATGAGCGCTACAGAAACAGCTACTATTATAGCTCCGATGACAGGTGGGGACCCTGAGACCAAGGACGGGGAGGGATGTGGTGCGGCCGGCCGAGGAAGAGGGATGAGGCCGGCCTGCCTCCGGAAACGGTCCCCAGGCGTCCACGGCGGCAGGACTTCTCAGCCCCTGCCGGGCAAGGCCGCACCTTCCAGGAGGATTCCGCAGCGAGCCCGGTTGGTGCCGTGGGTCCTGTCCGGGCTCCGGTGGAAGTCGGACCAAGTAAGTGACTTAATGGCAACTCATCTGCATCTCAAAGAGCCACTCAGTTGGTGCCCCTGAGGTCCCCGTGGATCCGGGGAGGCTGCCGCTGAGATTCCCGGCCTCCCACCTCTCCTGCCCCGACGTGGCGTTTCTGGCTGGCAGACGTGGCATCCCAAAGACTAACCCACGGAGAACGCTGGCCGAGGGCCACGTGGTCCCCAAGGAAAGACGGCAGGGGAGCCAGTTCACCTCTGCGCTGCGGCCTGAGCTGCTCGGCCGATCGTACGACACCCCCATCCCTTCACCCCGGCCGCAGGATCCCTCCCGACGTCCACCAGCCCCAGGGGCCCCCAGACAGACAGAAATCAGGCGGCATTCCCACCGCTGGCGGCACAGGGGCCAGCTCCGCGCTCCCCTGGCACGCTGCCCGCCACAAACATTCTGTTTTCACAGGTGCTCACGGCTCCCGGCCCCTCCTTCCCTAACAGGCGTCTACCATGCGTCAAAATCCACCCTAAGTGACACGGTCGTCGTTTCACTTGGCACCGAGGCTCCCCTGCCCGACGGGAGCCACCGGGGCGTGGGCGGGCTGCACGGCTGAATGCCGGCCTCTTGTCTGTCCGGGTGTCCTCGAGCCTCGAGGCCTCCCTGGGACTTTGGAGCCGCGGGGGCAGGGGTGGGGGCACTTACAGCGAGCCGGCCTCCACGTTGGGGCCTCGCACGTAGAAGGGGACCCTGATGTCAAACTCGTACGGCATGGACTTGCCCTTCACCAGGCCGAACTGGCCGATGTGGTAGCCGTGGTCGGCGGTGTACACGAGGTAGGTGTTGTCCAGCTCGCCCGTCTCCACCAGCATGTTGTAGATCTGAGACACAGGGAGCAGGTGAGGGGCCCGCCCGCCGTCCCCCGGGCTGCGGGTCTGAGGCCTCAGTCCCTTCCCTCCCCTGCTTCAGGGCCTCGCTCAGCCCTCACCGCCCAGCGGCCCGAGGCTGGGCCACTTGTAGCTGCAGCCTCCCCACTGCTGGCCACTCTCGGTCTCCTTACTTTTCTTCACAGGGCTCCTCGCCTTCTCTCTCTCCCCCTTATTTGTGGGTTGTGTGCCCCTGCGTGAGAATGTAAGCTCCATCAGAGCAGCGACTTCTGTTGCTCACAAATGCTGATAAATGAACGAATGAATGAATGAATGAATGGGTTGGATGTGGCCGAGGCAGGAGCCTGCGATCCGCCACGGTGTGTCCAGCTGAGCCCTCTGTGATGCCGCAATGTTAATTTCTGTCCCGTCCTCCAGCCACAGGTGGCTGTCGGGCACCTGACATGTGGCTGGTGTGACTGAGGGCCTGAATTTTAAATTGTGTGTGTTGTAGGTAAATTTAAATAGCCGTGGATAACTCGAGTATGTGCCCTATATCCACACCCTGGGATATTACTCAGCAGTAAAGAGGAGTGAAGCGCTGATAGCGCCCCCATGTGGCTGAACACTGCAACCTCATGCCAGTCACAGGAGAGCAAATCCTGTGTGAACCCATTCACGAGAAACGTCCGCAAATCCAGATACTGGGCGGACTGCTGGCTGCCAGGGATGAAGGGTGAGGGGGTGCTAGAGGGGGTGGCTAAGGGCGGCGGGGTTTCTTTCTGGGGCGATGAAAATGTCCTAAAGTTGACTGTGGTCCTGACCATACAAGTTTGCAAATATGTGAAAACCACCGACCTGCACGCTTTAACGGGGTGAGTCGTATGGTATGTGAACTGAACCTCAATAAAGCTGTTAAGCAAATGGCAACAGCCCCACCTGCCACATGCTGAACAGAACAGAGCCAGGGCAGAAAGGACGTTCTCAGCCGCTCTCCCCAGCCTGGGGCAGTGCCTGGGTTCTGCCTCGTTTCCCATTCCTCTCCAGCGGGTGACCCTCAGGACGGAGCAGGGCAGGGAGGGTCAGCAGGGAGGGGGTGCGGGGGGGGTGGCGGCCTACCGTCTCCATGGAGTCGTCCACGGACATGAGGGTCTGCAGGCGCTTCCGCTGGAGCATGTTGGTGAATTCCATGTGGATGGGCTTCATGGGCCCCGTGTAACGCATGATCCAGTGCTTGTCGGGGTTGGGCGCGTAGTTGTAGCTTGGCGTGCTGGCGGGCAGACACACACGCAGTGGTCAGGCGGGGACTGGAGGGGGGTGCTGGGCCGGCCCCCAACCCACCCAGCGCTGGCCCTGAGCGGTCTGCAGCCCAGCACGGACACCCCCGCATCTGGGGGAAGCGGACGCTGGTGTCAGGGACTCGGCTGAATGTTAGGTCGGCCTTCCTCCTCTGTGGGGCGCCACCGGGGAAGACCTCAGGAGGTCTAGCGTCAAACAGTGTGGAGCCACAGACGCAGAAAGCCCCTCCCATGCCGCTCGCTGTCAGCGCACCCGGACACCAGGGCCAAGGGTCTCTGGTGTCCATCTTCCTTGAACACCTGTCTGGAACCTGCCCCTCCCCTTTTAAAGCAGGAGAGAGGCTCCGTGCGGAGCCTCCAGCAGGCACAGCGCCCAATTCTAACCCACCAGGACGGCATTCACTCTCCAGTTGCCTTGGGTAGACGGCAAGCGACAGCTATCACGGTTAAGGCGCGACGACCGAGTCTCCCTTTGCAATAGATTTTGGTTCAAAAAAGGGAAGCTGATTACAAAATTAGGTTAGTAACAGCCATGCCCGCGCGGCCAGTGCTGTGAGGATGGTGCCTGACGTGTGCATTTGGGACAACCACACTCTGTGACTTGGTGTCACCGCTATTCCTCCCTCTGGTCGGCTCTCCCATTTACCAGAGGAGGAACGGAGGGTCAGAGGAGTCTGGGTCCTGCTGGTGGACGGGGTGGTAGGATCAGCTTCCCTTTTTTGAGGATGAGGAGGCCCAGGGAGTCCCGACCTGGCCAGAGGCAGAGCTCCGGGAGCGGGTCAGGTGGACCAACGAGCTGTTTGTTATCAGAAACCCTACCCGCCCCCCCCACTTCCCGCTGCCCCTGCCCCGGGCCTGACTGTGGACATTCACGTTTGAGCAAAACTTCAGCCAAGAAATTCCCATTGGGAGAACATGTTTGCCAACGATATCACCGATAAGGGTTTCATCTCCAACATTTACAGGGAACTCATACAAAGTAACAAAAGGAAGATAACCCAATCAAAAAATGGGCAACGGACCTAAATAGACACTTTTCGAAAGAGGACATTCAGAAAGCCGAGAGACATATGAACACATGCTCAAAGTCACTAATCATCCGAGAAATGCAAATCAAAACGACAATGAGGTGCCATCTCACACCTGTCAGAATGGCTATCATCAACAAATCAACAAACGACAAGTGCTGGAGAGGATGTGGAGAAAAAGGAACACTCGTGCACTGCTGGTGGGAATGCAGACTGGTGCAGCCACTATGGAAGACAGTATGGAGTTTCCTCAAAAAACTAAAAATGGAACTCCCATTTGACCCTGTGATCCCACTTCTAGGAATATATCCCAAGAAACCAGAAACGCCAATCAGAAAGGATATATGCACCCCTATGTTCATAGCAGCACAATTCACCATAGCTAAGATCTGGAAACAGCCTAAGTGCCCATCAGCAGATGAGTGGATTAGAAAACTGTGGTACATCTATACAATGGAATACTACGCTGCTATAAAAAAAGGGAATTCTTACCATTTGCAACAGCATGGATCGAACTGGAGAGCATTATGCTAAGTGAAATAAGCCAGTAGGAGAAAGATAAATATCACATGATCTCACTCATTTGTGGAATATAATGAACAACATAAACTGATGAACAAAAAACAGATCCAGAGACAGAGAAGCATCGATCAGACCATCAAACCTCAGAGGGAAGGTAGGGGAGGGTGGGGGTAAGAGGGGGAGATCAACAAAGGACTTATATGCAAGCATATAAGCCCAACCAATAGACACAGACACCAGGGGGGTGAGGGCATGAGTGGGGAGGGACAATGGGGGGATAAGGACACATGTAATAACTTAATCAATAAAGAAAAAACAAGGAAATATACACAATACTATTCAAACTTTAAAATATCATATATTTATCAAGCACATACTTAAGAGATAGATGATAGATGGCTTCTTTGAAACAAATTTACGTGCAAAGATTCAAAATAAAAAATGAGAAGCAACTCAAAATATTAAAAAAAGAGAAGAAATTCCCACTGGGGATTAGGCAGCACAGACACCCGGCCTCTTCAGTCCGGGGCCTCGGAAGTTTGATTCTAGTAACATATTATTCTGTCCCAGACCAAGAGACCCCCGCCCCCCCGCGATCTGTGCTACTGGAAACCCCACCCACACATGGGTGTCCCGGTGGGGGCCATGGAGAGAAGTGCTCTATTTAAACCCCACACAGTGGTGTCCCTAGAACTGCCGGCCCTCAGTCCTCCCGGACCATGCCCCTCCCCGACCATGCCCCGCCCCAGGCAAAGCTGCACACAAAGGCTGAGTTTCCAGGGCTCAAGACAAAGGCCTTTCAGAATGGCAATTAAGGGGCAAAGGGTTGCTGGGGGGTAGAGCGGGGAGGCACACAGGTCTGGTCAGAAACTGAGCTCCCTTCCCTGCAGACCAGCCCACCATCGATGGGTGGATGGATGGATGGATGGGTGGATGGATGGATGGATGGACAGCCTCCTCAACATCAGGATGAGCTGGGGCAGAAGGAGCAGTGCTGGGACCAGCAGCCTGACAGTTGTGGAGACGGTTGCTATGCAGAGCGGGTGAGTCACAGCCTCCAGATTCCCGCTGGACGTCGCTGTCAGCCCTGGCTGGTCTCCTGCCGCTAAATCCAACCCGGCCCAAGGCCCCTTTGATGAGGAGCTCGGCTGCGCTCCTGCGGGCTGGCCCGGGGCCTGACCTGCGTGTAGAACATTCCCAGCAACAAGCTCCCTCCACCCCTCCAAGGAGCTGGAGGGGGCGGCCGGCTGCACAGAGCCGCTCTCAGAGCTGCTGGGCGCGTGGGAAACCAATCCCGCAGGCCCCTGGGCGCATTCCAGGAGGCGATTCTGAGCACTCGCCCCCGCCCCCCCCACCCCCCTGCCCTGAATCTATTAGGCCGCTGTCTGTCCTGGAGACCAGGAGGGGCGTCTGTCAGGAGTCTGTGGAGGCTGAGCCCAAAGCCCTTTCTCTGAGCAGAGGCCAGGCTTCCTCAGAGCCCAGCAGCCTGCTGCGCGGAGCTGCCACCCTCACCTCCTGGAGAATCCCAGGAATGCCTGTGTGCACAGCAGGCCTCGGGGAGGAGCCCCCTCTGCTGGGTGGTGGGAGGGTGACTGCCCTGCAGCCCCGCACCCCAAGGCTGGGAGCCGGTCTGGCTCCCCTGGGTTAGACAAGGAGGCCCCTGAACCCACAACCAGAGGCCACGCTGGAAACACAGCTCGGGGGCTGGTGTCTGTGTGTGCATCCGTGTGCGTGTTTGCGTTTCTGCGTGTACATGCCTGTATGGTGGTGTGTCTGTCTGTGCGTGTTTGTGTGTATGTGTCCGTTGGGTGTCTGTCTTTGTGTGTCTGTGTGGATCTGTATCCCTGTGCAGATCTTTAAGTGTGTGTCTCTGTGTCTATCTCTGTACGCGTCTGTGTTTGTATCTGTGTTAGTGTGTACAGGTTTGTGCGTGCACTTGTGTAACTGTGTGTGTCTGATCTGAGTGTATCTTTGTGTATGTGTGTATCTATGTTTGTGTGTATCTGTGTATGTGTCTGATCTGTGTGTATCTGTGTTTGTGTGTCTGATCTGTGTGTATCTGTGTTTGTGTTGTGTCCGTGTGTGCATATGTTTGGACCTTTGCGTGTGTGCTTGGGAGGGAAGGGGGGCGACATGGCGGCAAGAGCGTTTCTCAGCCCCAGGCCTGGCCCAGGCCCGGGCTCAACGGGGAGTCTGCTGGGCCTCCGGTAGGAAGATCTGGAACTCCGACCCAGCCTGCAGGGCTCTGTCCCCCACCCCCCAGACTGGCTGCAGAACTTTCTGGTTTTGTTTTAGAAATGATTATACCCCAGAGATAAGCGAGCCTTCCAAACACACCCCTAATAAGGCGAGGGGGTTCTCTGGGTAAGTCATAGCAGGCGCTGCTCATGTTCAATTTCTGTGATTTTCATTTCAAAGGGAAGATAAATGAGCAGGCAAGTCAAACAATCTCCTGACAAACCAGGGCTGCTGGGGGGGGACGGGGGGGGGGTGGCTGCCAGCACCTTTTAAAGGAGAAGCCACAGAAGCAGTGGGCCCTCCCACCCCACAGCTTCTCCCTTAGGTGGGACTGAGCTGGCCACAGGCCCCTCCTGCCAAGGGGAGCGTGAGTGGGGTGGGTGGAGTGTGCTGGGGGGCAGTGCTGCCCTCTAGGGGGTGCGGGCAGCTCATCCCGACAAATCCTTCTCCCCAGAGCCCAGGGGACAGAGGTTCCCACACCCCTGACCCCACCTGGGTGCTGCCGGAAAGCAGTTAGAGAGGGGCCGAGGGGAGCCACGCATTCTGAGTTCAGGGAACATGAAACACCAACGTGCCCGTCCGTGCGCCCAATGTCACAGCGAGGGCTGCCGAGTGTCTCCGCTAAGCGGGAGGTGGCCGGAGGCGGAGAAGAGCAGAACCTCCGGGAGATCTGCTGTCCAGCTGGAGGGAGGAGGACGGGAGGGTGAGCGAGAGATGGGAGGTGGGAGTGGGGGCTGGATGCGAGTCCTGGCGCTGCCACTGACCAGCTGGGCCGCCGGAGGGAAGTGACCTCACCTCTCTGGGCCCCTGGCTCCTGGCCTGCCAGATGGGATCCCACCCGTGACTGAGACCCAGCCTCCAAGAGAGCCCTCCACGCCCCCTTCCTGGGAGTCACACGGCAGGAGCGTGTCTGTGTGACCGACAGCCCGTGGCAGAGCGACGGTGTCACAGCCCGAGACTGGGTTATAAGACACGACGGCGGCCACCTCAGCCTCCCGCCACCTCCCCATCCACCTCTCCCCATCGCGGTCGTGTCTCCGGAGGAAGCCCTGCTGCTCTGCCCTGAGAGGGGGGTCAAGGAGCCGCCACGGGGGTGACCAGGCAGCGGCAGGCGCTGCAGCCCCCGCATCAGAACCTCCCCCAAGGCCACTCCCCGTCACCCGACTCCAGACTCTGAGCTCACACACCGTCGCTAGAGCTGCTGGGCCTCAGGGGAATCTGTTAGCCAACATATCAAGGCTCCTTGTGAGTCTGCAGTGACGTGGTGCGTGTAACAGGCTCAGCATCGAGCCCGCCATGTGGCCGAGGCTCAGGAGGCGGCGGAGATGCTGGGGTCCGATGACGCCATGGACCCTTCCCAAGAGGAAGTTGTTGTGAAATGGACAGGATTACAAAGGAGACCCGTTCTCCTGAAGTGCAGGTCTAGCCACAGACCCGCCCGTGGGAGGATGTGGGGCCCAAGTTGACAACCTGCCTCTTTGGATGTGAGTCCCCTTGCCCCGCAGGGAGCGGTGTCCGGGCTCGTGAGCCCCGTCGGTCACTGCCGTCAGCGACGGCGGCCCTCCCACCGCCATCCCCGCCAGGGCCCCGCGGCAGGTGCTGCTCACATGTGCTGGGACGCGTTGGGGAAGAGGCGTGAGTACTGGGGGGCCGAGTCCTCGGGGCCGTGGGGGGCTGCGTGGCTGATGACCATCAGGACGGGCCTGTGCGGGTACGTCTTCTTGGACGTGCGGAAGAAGCTCACGCTGTCATTGGTGATGAGGTCTGTCAGGTAATCCTGGGGGGCGTGGGAGACACGGGAGCACGCGTGAGGAGCCCCCCATGCGTACTGAGCACCCGCCGTGTGCCAGGCTCCGCTGGGCATCGGGACGCAGCAGCGCCAAACTGGTCGGTCCCTCCCTGTGGGGCTGACCGTCTAGGGAGCAGACAGGTAACCCGTCAGCAAAAACCGGGCAAGTCAAGTGGTGCTGTGCTCAAAGGAGAGAAGGTTAGGGAGGACGGGCGAGGGACTGCCATTTGTCATTCACTCGGGACAGGCATTAAAACATAACAGCTTATTCCGCGGGCGCCGCTGTGCCAGGAGCTGCTAGTGTTTCCTTGGATCCGCTTGCTGAATTCTTATACAGCCACAGGAAGTGTGTGTGACGCGAGCCCTGTTTTCCAGAACAGGAAGTGAAAGCACAGAGAGGTTATGTGACGACGTCACACAACGGGGGAAATGCTGCCACCAGGCCTCCCTGGCCTGAGTCTTTCCCCAGCATTTCTGCAGGACCTGGGGGTAGGAGCAGATGAGCAAGTAAACAAAAAACCAAGACAGTGACAGGGTTATAGTGACAGATGTGCCAGTGAGTAACCGGGGGCTGGGCTGGAGGGGCACGCATTAGCTGGGGCAGTCCAGGAGGGCCTCTCTGAGGAGGTGACATCTGAGCTGAGACCTGAGTGATCAGAAGGAGCCAGGCCTGGGAAGATCTATGTCATCGGGGTTCACCTTCGCTGCTGGAATCCTTAGGGGAGCTTTACTGATGCCTGAGCCCACTCCCGGAGTTTCTGGTTCAATTGTTCAGCCCGGACATCGGACTTTTTAAAAGCTTCCCGGGGGGTTCCAATGTGCAGCCAGGATTGAGAACCTGATCTAGGGAAGAGTTCCAGGCAGAGGGAACAGCCAGTGCGAGGGCTCAGAAGCAGGAATGAGCCTGCCTCGTGTGTGAGAACAGAAAGAGGATGGGCAGGGGCAACGCAGGGATGCGCCAGGGAGCAGCTCCGAGGCATGCGCAGCGAGACCCGCTTAGACCCTGGGCGGCAGGAGAGCAGAGCTGGAGGCACAGTGACGGGCAAGCTCGGCCAAGGAGGCGAGATGCATCTGAACTCTTCCTGAACTCGGCCAATCCTTAGCTGCTGATCTCTCTGGCAGGTAATGAGTTCTTGAAATGTGCCCACTGCTTCCTGGGAAGCAGCTCTGTCCAAATGGGTCACTTTCAAAAAGGGGCACTATTTTAGAGGGAAGGAACCTGGCTAAACGGCATCAGCTGTGCCCTGAGCTGTACTGTGTGATACACGCACACCACGGCTGTCCGCAGGCACCCGCCCCAGGGACACACGCACACTGCGCCTGTGCACAAGGCCAGCCACTGAGGTGGTGTCGATAGACCAGTGGCGCACACTGTGGTCCTACTGTGCGGGCTGCGCAGACATTAAAGGGCAGCTGACCTGTAGTCGCTGAGGTGGAAAGTAGTCCAGACACACTGTTAGGAGAAAGTGTCAGACCCAGAGCGGTGGGAGAAGCCAAACCCCGACCTTCACAGGCACCAAGGAAGGACCCTGAAGGGCAGTCCTCCAAGCGCTAACGGGGACTGTGAGGAAGCGGGGGAGACACTGGCTACTTGAGGTGCTTTTCCTTGAATCCTTTTTATGATTAATCTTAGGAGCACAAAAGGGTTGTATAAGGGGACCTGCAGAAGCTATTACATCAAAACAACAT
This sequence comes from Myotis daubentonii, assembly GCF_963259705.1. NCBI lineage: Eukaryota > Metazoa > Chordata > Mammalia > Chiroptera > Vespertilionidae > Myotis > Myotis daubentonii. The sequence goes on along the minus strand of NC_081847.1, from coordinate 68,757,950 downwards.
TACGTCAATCAAAGAAGTGCTGGTCTAGTCGTGGAACATGACCTAAAGGTGTTAGAAAAGCTCTGGAATGACAAAGGTAACTAACAGTGGATCTAAAAATGGTGCAAAGCTCCTGAGTGAAAAGGAGAGTCGGACCCCAGCAGGAAACCAACAGTCGGTGCCCCGAGGATGGATCCAGAGACGCAGTGAGATCCCGGGGCCACCGGCTGGGCTTCTGCCTCCGGCCAGTGGGGTGGGTGGGAGAAGGGCTGAGGAGCTTCTTAATAAACCCACCATCACTGTTCGATTCTGGAGCTACATGCCTGAGCCAGAGCCAATGAGGTGCAATGAGATTCCTGGGAGTCCCGGGAGGGAGACTCCCACGCTTGCAGCTGGGCTGGAGGCCGAGAGGACGGCCCTATTGCTACTAGGAGGGGAGAGAGTCCATCTGTGAATGGGGTCGAAGGGAAGAAAAGAGCTTAGAGGGGAGAGAAACCACTGCCTGAAGATGTTTGAGCCCCTGGCCCCAGCTCCGTCCAATGCTATTACTGCTGGATCAGTTCAATATGTTTCCTCGTCAACTGAGCCAGTCCGAGTTACCTTTCTGGTCACAAACAACTGAAAGAGGACAGTCTGATTCAAGAAAGGGTAAATCCTGCAGTTTAGGGCAATCCAGGAAGACTTCCTGGAAGAGAAGGTAGGTAAGACTTGGATAAATTCAGGGCAGGAAAGCACTAGCAAAGATTTTCAGGTGGTTGTAATAACAGGCCAGCTACGTATGGTTGAAATGGCTCATACTGGGGATGACAAAATAGGAGACATGGCTATTGTGTTTGTGTTTGTGTATATGCACGTGCGCGCGCACACACACACACACACACACACACACATATGTGTTTCTAGACTGTGGTGTGGCTCACCCTTGGCTACCCAGCACCTGGCACAGAGCTTGGCACTGAGAAGGCTCTCAATAAATAGTTGTTGAGGTAACAAATGAATAATGTAATCAAATTCAACTAGTCCACTCACCTTCTATGATTGTTGTGAAGACTAGATACACAAAGCACCCCGCACAGCTCCTGGGCCATACAGGTACACACTGTTAGGATGCAAGGGCGTGCCCATTTCCCAGATCTGGGAACTGAGGCTCTTAGGAGCAGGCAGCATAACCAAGGGCACATGACACATGTCAAGAGTGGGCTCTGAACCCAAGTCCCCTGACTGCAGGGGTGACTCACTGCACAGTCCTGGAGGGCGGGCGGAACAGTGCAGGGGCTGCAGCGGCTGCAGGGCTTACCTTGGAGTAGTCAAAGCCGTGCTTCTCCTTCATCCCGTTCCGACAGAGCGTGTAGTTATAAAAGCGGGAGTTTTTAAGGAGGCCGACCCACTCCTTCCAGCCCGGTGGCACGTAGGAACCGTTGTACTCATTCAGGTACTTCCCGAAGAAAGCTGGAGGGGGGGAGGGACCAGGAGGCCAGGTGAGAGAGCAGTGAGCAAAGCCTCGCGAGGCACCGCCCACCCTCCCTGCGCCCAAGGCCTGAAAACAGCCCCATCCTCGGAGCCTGGGGCCCTGAGGGAGCGAGCGATGTCTGTGCCCCCATCTGAATGGTTTTATGTGCATAAAACAGAATATGTAGGATTACAGAGAAAGTCAATTATTCTGAAATATAGTTACCAACATATTAAAATATTTTACCATAGAATCAAAGGTGTCTTTAAAAATGATTTTTAATGAAGGCAGTAAAAGCAAGACACTGTCGAGAGTGATAATTTCAGAGTAGCGATGCATGGACATCATTAGCGTAGCGAAGGGTAAGAAATGGACAATACCAAGTGTTGGCGGGGATGCGGAGCAACGGGAACGTGCATGTACTGCTGGCGGGCGTGTAAACTGGTCCCACCGCTGAGAAAGACGGTTTGGCAGTGTTAGCTAGCCTTGGACCTATTTATACCTCATACAGTTCAAATCCTGGATATTTACTCAACAGAACTGCATTCATTCCCAATCACCGGAAGTTGCGAGGACAGGTGCCCGGCAGCAGCCGTCACCGTGGCCCTTAGAAAGAAGCCCGCGTCCTCCAGCCTCGCCTTGGTCAGAATCATCCAAGTGCCATTTGGGCTTCCGTTTGCTGACTCCTTAGTTTTATTCTCAACTGGTTCAGAGCTTCCACAAGGAAGAAGGTGAAATTTAATAAGACCCCTCACAGAGCCCTGTCACTGTCTAGTCACGGTGGTGATGTAAAAGTTTGCCTTTGAAATAAAGGAAGTAAAAAGAATAAAACAGCTGAGAGAAAAATATTTAAACAACAGAGTCTGTGTGCCCAGATCTGGTAAAAGTCAATAGATCCACTTAACAACGGTTTATTAAACACCCATGGTATGGCGGGAGCTGTCCTGGGCACCGGAGACAGCAGCGAGCCCGGCAGGAACCCTGCCCGCACAGCGCTGACGTCTGAGTAGAGGGCTGTGACAAATCTGGATGGTGCTGCTGGTGATAACAGCGATGAGACAACAGCCCGGCTGGTGTGGCTCAGTGGCTGAGCATCAACCTGTGATCCGGGAGGTCATGGTTCAAGTCCCCGTCAGGGCACATGCCCGGATTGCGGGCTCGATCTCCAGTGTGGGGCGTGCGGGAGGCAGCTGGTCCATGATTCTCTCTCATCACTGATGTTTCTATCTCTCGCTCCCTCTCCCTTCCTCTCCGAAGTCAATAATAACATGTCAAAAAGGAAATAAAGGATGATGACGTGACAAAGTGGCAGAGGCAGAGATGGCCCCCTGGGGGCACCACTGGGCCAGGTGGTCAGGGAGGCTCTGTGAGGGATGATGGGAGTGAGTCAGAGCGAATACAGGAATACAAGGAGAAATGCTTCTGGCAGCGGGAATAGCAAGTGCAAAGGTCTTGAGGCAGGACAGAGCTGGGGGCATGTGAAGAATCCCAGGAGGCCAGCAAGGGAGGGAGGAGATGAGGTTACAAGGTGGTGGGACCCGGGGGGGGGGGGGGCAGGGGCCTGGACTCCACAAGGAGGAGAAGCAACGGGAAGCATGGTGGGGATACTTAAGCAGAGCACACGTCCTCTGAAACATTACACGCCGGACTCTGCCTTCTGTGTCCATCTGCCTGGGAGCAGGGCCACAGCTTTTGACGTATTCCGAAAGGAACCCAGGGCACGAGAACTTAAGCAGCACAGAACCTCACTGTTCTGAACGCAGCCCTGGAGAAAGGGGCTGAGTTCTCCCCCCAGGACTCCCACGTCCCTGGCGTGGGATCGACTGGTTTGTTCCTGAAGATGTGGGCCAAGGTCTTCCCGATACGTGTGCAGTGTGGAATGCTAACAAGCTTAACTCCCTGGCCCGGCTGGCGAGATAGCGATTCCTTGGGGGTGGGAAGTGGGGTGCCTGCGGAGGCCCAGCCCTGCCTGTTATTGTCCAGTGCCATGGGTGTCAACGTGTCTGGAGCTGCTTCCTCTGCTAGAATCTCCTCTTTCACATCTCTCCCTCCTCTCCAGCCCTCAACCCTGAAAAAACCCAGAAAGTTTATTATCCAGGCTCCACACGGCCCTGGAAAACAGGGCTTCAGTCAAAAGCTTTTAGTGCCAAATTAGATTTTGTTCTCATTTGATTAGATTTCCCCAAGGCAGTTTTTAAAATGGTTATTCTGGCACCAGATGAGGTGGGACACGCAAATCAGTGTGGGCCCAGGGCTGCGGGCGGGGACACGGAGCCAGGAGGGTGAGCAGGAGTGAAAGTCAAGATGAAAAATACAGCCGTGTCGTGGCTGCTGTCACTGAGCTCTCCCGGCGAGGGTGGTGCCAGAGGAAGAGCAAACTGGGGGCTGGCGTGGGGGGCGGAGCAGCTTGGCAGGCAGATTACGAGGAATGAGATGAGGGAAAGGCCACTGACAATGTGCTGGCTGCCGGCTGCCCCCGGGAAGCAGGGCTGGCATCAAGGGAAAAGGCGGAGGGAGCAGGTACTGCCTCCGGGGTGCCAGGCGCCGGGGGAGCGGGGGCATTTACACCTGGCCGTGGAGATTTCTGTTTGGCCTGCCTGGTCCTGACTGTGACCCTCTGGGTGCCATCACTTCTTTACTTAAGTACACATGTGCTGATCTTTTTTTTTTTTTTTTTATTGCTTAAAGTATTACAAAGGGTATTACATATGTATCCATTTTATCCCCCCGCCCTAGACAGTCCCCTAGCCTCCCCTATCCCCCAGTGTCTTATGTCCATTGGTTATGCTTATATGCATGCATACAAGTCCTTTAGTTGATCTCTTACCCCCCTACCTCCTGCCCCCCAACCCTCCCCGGCCTTCCCGCTGCAGTTTGACAATCTGTTTGAGGCAGCTCTGCCTCTGTATCTATTATTGTTCAAAAGTTTATAATGGTCTCTATTGTCCATGAATGAGTGAGATCATGTGGTATTTTTCCTTTATTGACTGGCTTATTTCACTTAGCATAATGCTCTCCAGTTCCATCCATGACGTTGCAAATGGTAAGAGTTCCTTCCTTTTTACAGCAGTATAGTATTCCATCGTGTAGATGTACCACAGTTTTCTAATCCATTCATCTACTGATGGGCACTTAGGCTGTTTCCAGATCTTAGCTATGGTGAATTGTCACATGCGCTGATCTTAATTCAGCCCGACCACTCAGAGCACCACATTCCCCTGGCTACTGCCATTGGTTCACGCATAGGCATGTGACCCAAGTTGGGCCCTTGAGACTCAGCCCCGAACTTTTAAAGAACTGCTGGCAAAGAGACATTCTTCTTCCATAGGGCTTGCGGCTGCTTGGGGTCATCTTGCCACTAAGAGGGGAGAATCCATTTGAATTTGAAGCTACATGGAAGACAGCAGCAGAGGAGGGCTGGGGAGAGAGGAGGGGAGGGGAGGGGAGGGGAGGGGAGGGGAGGGGAGGGGAGGGGACTCTGAAGGGGGCCAGGGCAGCGGGGGCTCCGCCACGCGAAGGAATGGCGACAGGAAGAGGAGCAGCCCGTGCCAGGCCGTCCTCGCTTTGCATGGTCCTGACGTGCACACGGCAGGTTCCACGGTTCAGGTCAATGCCAGGTCCCCACCACACGGGTCCCACGCAGCCACAGGGTGCTCACTGTGATTACGTAAAGTTCCAGCTTCGCAGCCGGCTCTGCGGTCCACAGAGCGGTGTGTACACAACACGTGGGCACCGTGATCCGTGGCCAGTCGCGGCGCCGCCTGCAGAGCCAGCGGTGACCGGTCACGGCACCTGCCGTTCCGTCCACGCACAGGCAGCAAGGCCTCTTTGTCCCCAGGGATGCAGCGACAAGACACGCTGCAGAAGTGGACTTTCAGAGGAGAGAACCGGCGGCAGGGATCGAAGTGCAGCAAAAACCCCGGCAGCCAGGATGCTGACACGGAAACCCCAGTCGCACGTCCTGCAGTTGAGGAGAAACGGAGCCGCCCGTGGGAATGCGGGCTCGCTCGCGGGAACCGCTAGAGAAGCCGCCAGAGGAACGTCGTCGAAGGCGAAATTAATCGACATCAATGAGGATGAGCAGCCGTGATGTAAATGACGGGGAATCTGGAGGGAGTGACGCCGGCAAAAACACTTCCCATTTTAAAGGGGCCCTTGGAGAGATTTCACAGCGTGGCAAGCTGCGCGTCCGTGGGCGCGTCGTCTAATCTCTGGACACCTCCGTTTACCCCTTTTTAAAACGGGGGTTAACAACAGTACTTACCTCATGGGCTGGTTGTGAGAACAATGTTTGTAAACGGCTCAGATCAGCCCGTATCAGCGCCCACTCAGGGCGACAGATTCATTGTCACCAATGGGTCCCCTCTCTAGCCACCTTCTTGTTCCATTATATCTTGTTTAATGGCGTCATAGGGACAGATGTCAGAATCCTCCCTCCCCTCCTCCCCTTTCTGAGGGGATTATTAACCCCTAAATCCGTCCGCAAGCCTCCCTCCTGGTCCTACAGGCCCCTGCAGGAAGCTCTTGGTTGGAAAGCTGTGAGCTGCCTCCCTCCTGGCCACTGCTCTCCCATCTGTCTGAGTTAAGTGCTGCCGGGGAACCATTCGGAGTCTCATGGGAGGGCCAGGCCCTTCTGTTCTCTCTCCCAGCCCTGAACCTAACTGAAATCGCCTCGGAATAATCGCATTTGTGGTCTGTAAACGCTGTGTCTTGCTGCGGCCGGGGACGGAGAGGAGGCAGACAGTCAGAGGATCATTTTGGATCCGGGAGGAGGGGAGGGAGATGGAGGGTTTTGGCAACTGGACTCTAACAGGAATGCCAGGCTCATTTCTTGGTGCTGGTGAGCGGGTTGGGCCGGTGTGGGGGGCACTGTGTTTGGCACCTGCGGGCAGCCGTTCCCCTTCCCCTGGGTAGCAGAGGTGATGTGGAAGAGCGGCCGACAGCATGTCTGCAGCCAGACTGTCTGGGTTTGAACCCTGGTCCTCCACCTCCGACCCAGGGCACCCCAGGCAAGGGCCCTCCCACCTCTGAGCCTCCGTGGGCAATATGACAGCAAGCCACTGCCTGCTGTGACGTAAAGTGGAGGAACCACTGCGCGAAACAGTACCTGGCACATCCTACGTGCCCCGCGAGGGGCAGCCCATGGGCCCACAGCACCCAGCGCCTCGGGGAGCTGTCCCTCCCCCAGGGCCATCTGGGTGGATCTGTGAATGAGGCTGTTTTAAGAACACTGGCGTCTCTTAGCACACGCTCATCCCACGCCTTCTCCACCCACATCCTGCATAGAGATAATCGATACATAACAAAGAGTTGAAATATTCCAGAGCTGACTGGTTGAATCATGCTATATTTCATTATTTCTATTTAAATATACATATTTCATTAAATACTTATTCATTTTGATTTGGCAATTTCCCCCATATTTTGGAGCTAATATACCAACATATACACATCCTATATAATAAAGAGCTAATATGCTAATTAGACCGGATGGTGGAACAACCTTCCGGAACGACCAGTGGGCAGGGCTGTGAGGGCCTAGGTAGCCAGGGCTGCAAGGGCCAAACCCCCTGCACGAATTTCATGCATCAGGCCTCTAGAGCATGAACATACAGATACACAGACAGACACACAAACACTTTCTTTCAGGTAATTTCTAAAAAAATCACACCCACTGCACCCGTTTCCTCCCCAATACAAAGGACCTGACTGTCAATCAAAGTGCTCTTCTCCACCCATAGGGTGTGTGTGTGTGTGTGACTGAGCTCAGCCAATCGGACTCTACCCTGGGACTTTGAATCTTGAGCTAGGAAACTCACAGGTGGAAAAAAGGGGTTGGAGTTTTATAAGAGCCCCTGATGTGACAGTTGCTCAAAAGCTGGAACCCTCAGATCCAGTGACTGAAAATCTAAATGACAGAGGCAAGGCCATCAATGTGATGGAGTCTAAGGAGAAGAGAAAGGAATCCTGCTGCTTCATCCTCGTTTCCTTGCTCAAAATGGAAATGGACTCCACCTGGACTTTGCCTTCCACATGCCTTCCCTTTGCCTTTTCATAACCCAGTCACCCCCAAATGGCCAGAAGGATGCTTCTGGACCCAAGACCCTCCTGCCATTCCCATTCAGTGGGGTTTCCAGAGTCAGAGAGCCAGGTCGAGCCCTGCTGCTCGCTGGGCCTCAGTGACTTCATCTGTAAAATGGGAGCAGTGACGAATGAGATCACTTCTGGCACCGAGTAAGAATGCCAAGGGAGAAAAAGGGAAAGAACTGAGAGTTTCCAAATATAGCCGGCTTTCCTTTTCAGGGAGGGGGATGCAAACGCGGGTCTCTGGAGAAAGGAAAATGGTTGTTAGAAACCAGATGTGACGCCGGCTTAGAAATGACAGGCCCTCCGAGACGCAGTAATGAGCTCGGGAGGGATGTTTATGCTGCGCAAAGAAGTCGGCTGAGCGTGACACTCGGCCATTAGCAGAGGGGCCGGAGCGCAGAGCCGAGCCAACGACAATAAACAGTGTTTGCCTAAGCAACTCGGAAAGGTCAGCGGCGCGGAGCGGAGCGCCGAGCGCCCCGCTCTCCCGAGGTAACGGCTCGTTTCACAGGCCAGGAGTCCGGACAAACAGGAGCGGTCTCAGCCCTTCATGGCATCCTCTGAAGCCCAGCTGTCTGGGTGCCTCTTCCACAGGTTTGGCCATTTCCCTGTGTCGTTGGGACTGTTAGAAACGGAGTATTTTCCTTCAGATCCATTCATCTGAAGCCAAACAGGCATTTCAAACTGGACTCCCGATGGGTCCCCGTGAACCTACTTCTCCCCAGCCTTCCAGCGGATGCCACGGGCTCGGCTACACCTCCCTCTCCCCCCTCACGACCACTGATGACATGTCCTAGCAGCTCTACCCTCAGGACAGACTCAGGACTGAGCACTCAGCACGCCTCACCGTGACCAGCCTGGTCCAAGCCACCACCCGCTCTCGCCTGAACCTTGCAGGAGCTTCCTCTCTGGTCCTCCTGCCTTCAACCTCCCAGAAAGGTTCTGTTAGATCCCAGGCCACAGCGCTGCTCAAACCCTTTCAGTAGCTCCGCATCACACTTGGGAGCTTAAATCCAGAGCCCTCGTGGTGGCCTGCAAGGTCCCAGGTGACCCATCTTCTGCCCCTGACCTGGGCCCGCTCCCCTGCTCTGCCCTGGTCCGTTCCGCACCCGCTGTAGTGGCCTCCGTCCCAGCCCCGCAGCTCCTTGCTGCCCCAGGGCCGTAGCCCTTGCTGTCCCTCGGAAGGACCCATCTTCCTCAGTTACTGTCATGGACTGCTTCCTCACCTTTCCCAGGTATTTGCTCAAATGCTACCTTGTTGGGTTACATGCCTGCCCATCCCATTAAAATGGCCTCCCCGCCCGGCTCTCGCTCTTCTCCTGACTTTGTTTCTGTCCAGCGTTTAGCAGCACCTGACAAATGTGTCCGTCTTCCGGTTTTCAGCACCTGCCTGCCCAGCTAGGACCCCAGCTCCTGAGGGCGGAGGCTTCTGCGTGCCCTGTTCCCGCCTGGCCCTGTATCTAGAACAGGGCTCGGCAAGCAGCGCGTCCTCAACAGATGTTTGCGGGACAAAGGAGTCAATGACTGAACCAACGAACAGCCAGGTATGGGAGGCCCGCGGGAGTCACGTCCGGCTGGGGGACCAGCAGGCGCTGGCTGTTCAACACCCAGGCACACCGTCTTCGGTGAAGGAACGGGTAGAACTGTGACACCGTTGTCTTCCTGCCTGGCTTTGTGGTGCCTGGTAGGCGGCATCCGGATCTGTTTAATCCACAGGGGCTATGGCTTGGCTGTGGGCGCTTTGCAAAACTGAACCAGGGCCCGAGGCCGGGGCCAGTGAACAGCAGTGGCTCTCACACGTCTGGGGTCTGGGTCCCTTTAGACTCTCAACAAGTGCTCAGGACACCAAAGAGCTTTGTTTGTGTCGGGTGCACCTAGTAACAGCATCTCAGAAACGAAAACTGAGAAATTTAAGACACGTTAACACACTTACACAAAGGAATAACCTACTTGTTTAGTATACATTAAAAAAAAATTAAATATACTGAAAACCATGCCTGGCATATGAGCAGTGTGCTTCTAATGGTTACTGAATAATTGAACTAGTGAATTAATGAATCAATAAATACATACCATCGTGGTTCTAGAGTGGGGCAAAAGTAGGTTTATAGTTGTTTATATGGAGAATATAATAATTAAAGTAAAAATACAAGAATAAATTGTTTCATGTACTCATAAAGTATAAACCTACTTTTGCCCCACCATGTAGGTTCCCAAAATGAAATAAGATCAGTGAGAAGGGCTACCCTGGCTCACAGCTTTACACATCTCTTTTAAGTCCAGGTTAACAGAGGACAGCTGGATTCTCATATCTGCTTCTGCATTCAATCTGTTGCAGTGTTGTTTTGGTCACGTTTCATTAAAAACCCAGCCTCACAGACATGCATAAGGAAAGGGGAGGAGTGTTTCAAAACCCTTTTACGATAACTGTGGGTGTGTTACGTACGCTCTAGAAAACACTGTGCCCCTGAAAAAAAAAAAAAACAAGGGTGAAAAGGCAAAGACTGTCTTGGTATTGTCATGGAAACAGTGTGTGTGGGGTCCAGGGACCTTGGGTCCCACTTTGAGAACCACTGGGATAGTAGGGTAGGATGATGTCCCACAACAACCCAGTGAGGTAGATACTATTTTTGTCCCCATTTTATAGTCGAGAAAACCGAGGCACAGGGAGGCGAGGTCCCTTTTTGCCCAGTGTCCCATCACTGGTGAGTGGCTGAGGTGAGATTCAAACCCTGGGGTCCGTCTAGGCCCCACACTGAAGTTTCACCTGTGCCCAGCCTGCCAGGCTCATCGGGCCGTGGGCGGTGGAGGGACGGCTATGCCCAGAGCCCGAGCGCCTCGCCTTTCCCAAAGCCTCTGCATGGGACACGGAAGGGACCACAGACATCGCCAAGATCAGTCTTTTTGGAGGTGAGGGGTTCGAGGGGTGATTTTTATCCTGGAAGGCAGTCAGGTGTGACGGGGAGGGCTCTGGAGCTGACAGCCTGGGCTTAAATCAAGAACAGCCACGGGGGTGTGCAATGCAGCATGGGAATATAGACAATAATAGTATAACAACTATGTATGGTATCAGAGGGGGACTGGATTTATCGGGGTGATCACTGAATTCTATAATGTTCAATCACTGGGTTATACACCTGAAACAAAAAATAAATATATCACGCTATCTCTACCTAACTGTTCCGTTCTCCCAACTGTAAAGTGGGTGTAATAATATGCCCACCTGACAGAGTTGGTGGGGAGGATTCAATGAGGAAACGTAGGGAAACTGTGCCCCAAATGTGGATTTCTGTGTTTATTAGAATATTATTTATTGCGATGTTCTATGTCCATTCATTCACTAAATCTGTCATTCAGTAAGCTTGAGAGGCACACGGCTATGCACCAGGCACGGTTCTAGGTACTGAGAACATCACTGAACAAAACAGAGTAAGTGAGTTAACAGACAAAAACCGCACCCTCACAGAGCTTACATTCCAGGGCTGAGAGCCGCGGGAAGCAGGGGCTGAAGCCTGGAGGCTCCCACGGTGACCAGGAGAGACTGGGGTTCTAACCAGGTGGGGCGGGGGGCTCGGCTGGTTCCAGGCTATTTTTGAAGGTGGAACCAACAGGATTTGCTAACGCAGTAGATGTGGTGGGGGAAGAAGTGAGTCAAGGACAATTTGGAGGTTTTCAGCTGAGCAACAAGGACAGACCCACCATCATCTCAGCAAGGGGTCCCGTGGAGGGGGCAGGCTTGTGGGGAGGAGATAAAAGAGCTGGAGGAAAGACATGCTAACCTAGAGGTGCTGTTTAGACATCAAGGTGAAGACAGGGTGGAGATATGCGTCCAGGTTCAGGGGAGAGGTCTGGGCTGAGGGTAGAAATTTGGGATTTGTCAGCACTTAGCTGGCATTTAGTGCCATGGAGCTGAATGGAACCAACTAAGGAAGTGGTTCTTAATCTGTGGTCCATGAACTTGAATGGGAGACGACATCTTTGTTTTCGTTACCCTTTAGCTAGCATCTCCTTCAACAATGAAAGCAACAAGTCACAGAAACACTAGCATCTATGCCATTGTCACCAACAGAAGTCACAGATATCTTCCTATCACATCACAGTTAACCCAGACATCTTGAAATATCATTAAACCAGCACTCCTTCGAAATCGTGGAAGTTCTCAGCCTCATCGCTGACCAGCCAAATAACCATGTTAATTTAACGTGTAAAGAAGCACACAGATCCCATTTACAAAGCATTTCGATGAGTGTATCTGGATATAACTGGCCTCCTTTGTAATTCTGTGCATTTTCTTTTATGCATTTAATTTGAAAATATTTCTGAAAAGGATCCATAGCCTTCACCAGACGCTAAGGGGGTCCCATGGCACTGACGGGGACACAACCCCCCGTCAGGGAAGGAGTGGAGCTGGAGCAGAGGGCCTGGATCTGGGCTCCAGAGGAGGGGTCAGGAGGAAGGGACACCGGCCGAGACGACTGGGGAGGAGGTTGCGGGTGGGGTGGGAGGAGAACTGAGTGAAGGCAGATGTGGGAACGTTTCCAGGAATGATGGTGACCCCTCCCCCAGGATGAGCACGAACACTGACCACAACCCCACGGGGCATCTCAACCTCTGCTGCTCCCAGTGTTTTGAGCACTAGATCTGGGAGCCCATTCGGTCCAATCACTTCCCATCCGCCAGGTGATGTGACAAGGGACACATTCTGTAAGGTTCCTTGCCGGCAGCGTTCCTCTGTCCCCGGGGTTCATCAGTTCCCTTTCCTCCCTCTCCTCCACCCCCAGCGGGAGAAGATACATAATTTACAACTGCGCACATAAATGCAAACAAGATTCAGGTGATCCTACAAATGACTGACATGGACCAATAATAAGAGAAGGTGAGGTGTGTGGCGCATGGAGGTTTGGGCCTTGCCAGTTATCTTCTACGTCCTGCTGGCTGGACGTGAACTGGTCAGTTATTCTGGACGAGGGCAGGGCCCCAGGATCACAGAAGGAGCCCGGATGCCAACACTGTGGGTGCCTTACCCTCTCTGGGCTGTTAATGCTCAAGTTGTCAAATGAGACAGAAATAAGCACCTGTCATGTCTAAACCACTAATATTTGGGAACTGGAGAGCCCTCAGCTGTATGGATATTACGGAAAACCCTGGGGCAGCTGTGCCACCAGGCACTGCCCTCTAGTCGGGGTCAGCAGACCTTTTCTGCAAAGGGTCAGCTTGTGAATAGTGTCAGCTCTGCAGCCAAATGGTCTCTGCTGCAATTATTCAACTCTGCCACTGTAGAGCAAAAGCAGCCCGACCATAGAAAAAGGAACGGGCTTGCTACATTCCGATAAAATAAAAACAGGCGACAGATTCCTATGGGCTATAGTCAGCTGGCCCCTACCATTCAGGAATGTGGCCTATATTGGCAAGGTCATCATCATCATCTTTGTTTTTTTTTGTTAAGAAAAGCTTGGAATCTGTATTTTTTGGTGACATTTCCAGATTTTAAAAAACACCCTGTAACCCAAAGAGAATATTATTGGGCTGAGGGCTGGACTCAGGCTGTCGGCTGCCATTTTGCAAGACCCAAGTTCGGTCCCGGGCGGTACAGAGTAGCAGCTGAGCTGGTCCAGGCCCAGTTTCAATCCCACTCCTGCTGCCAGTAGAAGCGCCTGAGTGGTGAGACCTTCACCATCTGTCATGTGGCTTTTGGGGGCCCTGGCTTGGGCAGGAGAGAACAGTCCACTAACTTTCTGGGGGTGGAGCTGGGGTCTCCGGAGGAACAAGTGATAAATGAGAAGGCAGTGCTTTTGCAAACTCTAGAACACCATAAATATTAGATGTAAAATGCCACAGGGCTGAAGTCTTTGTTTTTGGCAGACAAATTGGCTGAGGAAGCAAGGCCGGGAAGAAATGCATTAAATAAACCCAGAGCCCCAAAGCTCCGAGGGCGGGGGCACTTGTGATATTCCGTAACTGGATCCTTTTAACTTTGGGCTGCTTGCAAGGTTACAACATGAATCTCTTTCTTCTGAAAAGACAGCAAATGCAAATTGCTGCACAACGTGATAAATCAATGCGGTGGAAAGTTCTGGATAACAGAGAAGGGATCTCACTGAACAGAGACCTGGGGGAAATCAAATGAGGAAGGTGGGGGCTGGGAGAAAGGCCCTCCTCGCACTTGTCCTTTGAGGAGGAAGCTGGGTTTGGGTTTCGGTAGCAGACATCTGTTTTCCTTTTTGGCCCAGCATCCATTCTCCTATCTTCTGGAAACTGCCGTCGGAGGGAACCAACTTTTCTTCTCTCTCAGTCTTACCTACTCAGGTGAGGTTGTTTCTATCTCCCAGATACTAGGTGAGGCATATGATCTGGGCCTGACCAATCAGGATGTTCCGTCTCCCCTGGCTTGTGTGAGTGGAGGGACACATGACCCCAGCTGAACCAATGAAAGCCTCCCCTGAGACTTCTGCTGGAGCCCTGGAAAGACGCCCTCTCTTTCAGCCAGGGTCAAGACACTGGTGAGATGGGACCTTGGGGACCGTCTTACATCACAAAGGAAAACCTTCCTCAGAATAAAGCCAACCCAAATGAAAGAACATTCAATACGCAGAAAGGCAGGTTTCTGATGAAAATGTTTGAGCACCGGGACTCAGCTAAGTTTGCCTGAACTAATTTCAATTGGATATTTTTAATGCTGGAAAAGTGAAATAGTAATCCAAATTCCATTTTGTTCTCCTTTTTTGCATACTGCAAGCCTAAGGCCTAAGAGTCATCCATTCATTCAAGTCTTTACTGAGTACCCAATCCCTGCCAGGCACTGTTCTTGGGGCTGGTGACACAGCAGTGAACAGAACAGGCAAGAAGTAAGTTCAAAACACTGAGATAATTTCAAGGGGGTAATAAGTCCTTCGAGGAACATAAAGCAGAATCATGGTAGAGAGTGACAGGGGTGGGGACAGCTAATTGATGCAGAAGGGATGCTAGAGATGGAAGGTCAATGGTCATGAGAAACAAGCTATGTGAGCAGTGCTTTAGGCAGAGGCAACCACAAGTGCAAAGGGCCCGGGCAGGCACGGCCTTGGAATGTTTAAGGAACAGCAAAGTGGTCAGGTGTTGTCAGAAAGGAATGGAGAGAGGCAGGAGATGTGGGCAGAGAGGTGCCAGGCGGAGGCCATGTCAGGCCTCGGCAGCCCTGGCAAGAATCTATGAGTTTATTCTAAGAGCAGTAGGCGGCAGTAGAGGGTTATAAGTAGGGAGGGACATGATTAGATTTCCATTTTTTTTCAAAACTTCTTCCGGCTGCTGGGAGGAGGGGAGGACTGGCTAATTGCCTGGGGGAGACACAGGGACCAGCAAATAACCAGAGGGAAGGCTGAGGGCTCCGCTTGCCACTGCCCTTCACAAGCACCTGTGCTTGACCCTCCTGTTTTTGTCAAGGTCATCGCTATGGAGAAAGGCTGGGCTGTAGATGATCTTGAGGCTGGGGCCTTGTAACCTGTGTGTCAGAGGTATGGAAGCAGGGCTGCTTGGGCCTCTAATTAAATGTGGCCTTAGCCAGCCACTCCATGCAGCTCCAGCAAATGAGGACCAGGCCCATCTATTTTCTGGAAACTCAATTAGTGGCAGAAGGGGGTGCGGGTGGGGAGGGGGGAGGCAGCATGGAGGGCTCCCAGCACTAGGACAGTTTTTTTCGCCTGTTCCTGAGTCAACATCAAGATGAGTTGTATCTGAAAACCTGTTTGCCCCTTTAAAGAGTGGTTTTGCCCAGAAGGATGGGACAGGGGAGGGGGAGAGAACCCTTAACAGACCCTCAGAACAGGGCCTGGGGAGACTGTCAATCAATGGCTACTTAATTATCGCCTTGGAGGAATCAGACACTAAGCCGATCCTTCAAAGAGCTGTTCTCAACGCCATTAGACGGATGTCCCATTTCTATGACAAATATTGTGTAACGCTCCCTTATTTTCCTGAAAGGAAATTTATAGGTGACAAACGCTACCTATGCACATCATTTCCAAAAAAAATCAATACAATGCCCTAACTGCGATCCCTAAGAAGAATAAAAGGAAGGCAATTTATAACAAAGACAAATTTCAGTGTGAACTCCCGAGCACATCCATCAAGGAGACGCAACGAAGCAGTAGCAGTCAGATGCCATCACCTAGACGCAGATTCACTGGGAGTGTGACAGCCACAGGCGCAGCCTGGGTGGGCCTGCGGCATTTGCAATTCAAATGCTTTGGGTGGCACTGCCATCAGCTACTCATTTTCAGCAACAGGGAGTAACTCTTGGAAGAGTTTTGTATTCAAATATAATATTTTCTCTGGTGCAGCCACTGTGGAAAACATTATGGCGTTTCCTCAAAAAATTAAAAACGGAACTGCCTTTTGACCCAGCAATTCCACTTTTGGGGATGAGAATCCCAAAGAATCCCAAAACACCAGTCAGAAAGAACGTATGCACCCCCATGTTCCTAGCAGCACAATAGCCGAGATGTAAAAACTGCCCATCAGTAGATGGTGCCTTTACACAATGGAATATTATGCGACTATAAAAAAGAAGGAAATCTTACCCTTTGATCAGCATGGATGGACCTGGAGATGATTATGCTGAGTGAAATAAGCCAGTCAGAGAAAGACAAGTACCATATGATCTCACTTACATGTGGAATCTAATGAACAAAATGATGAACAAAACAGAACCAGATGCATGGATACATGGAACAGACTGACAGAGGTCAGAGGGGAGGGGAATGGGGGCCCTGGATAAAAAGAGGTGAAGAGATTAGACAACGAACATATATGCAGAACCTGTGGACACAGACAGCAAAGTGGTGAAGGGCAGGGAGGGGATGCAGGGGGCTGGGTGGAGGTGGGAAAAAAGGGGGGGGGGAATGAGGGACATTTATAATAATGTCAACAATAAAAAAATGTTTTCTCCACTTACTTATCACTTACATTCCTGGAAAACTCAGGCCATATTAAAATTGCAAAAAACTTTTAGTGTTTATACATAAAACTAGAGGCCCAGTGCAGGGATTCGTGCAGTGGGAGTGGGGAGTGGGGGTGGGGGGGTGGGACCCTCAGCCTGTCCTACGCCCTCTCACAAACTGGGACCCCTCGGGGGATGTAGCAGTGTGCGAAGCGGCAGGCGGCCGCTGCGCTCGCCAGCCATGAGCCCGGCTTCTGGCTGAGCGGCACTCTGACTGTGGGAGTGCACTGACCACCAGGGGGCAGCTCCTGCATTGAGCATCTGCCCCCTGGTGGTCAGTACACGTCATAGCGACCGGTTGTTCTTGTCGTTCCGTCATACCGGTCGCTTAGGCTCTTATATATATAGAAGATGTACTTAGGGTCAAGGCTCAGACAACATTTCTACCGGATCAAATAATGATCCAATAGAAAACTCGGAAGCCATGTGGAATACTAGGCAGTATGGGGACCAGGTGGGCTCTCAGTGCAGAGCAGGGCATCGAAGGTCCCTGGTCCTTGCCCCGTCGAAGCCAGCAGCATCCCCAACCTTTATAACCACCAGAAATGCCTTCATAGATTTTAACCCCTAGGGGGCGGTGTGCTCCCTTGAGAACCAGCAGGTTAGAAAAAAGTTTGCAAACTGGTGGGTGGTTGTGGGCCACATCTATCCCACAGGTATGTTTACTTTGGGCCTGCCTGGTATTTTATTTATTTTTAAAAAGTAGAGCAAATAGTCCACATTTGGAAACCAGGCAATTTCACATAAAAAAGCTGCATATCGCACTTTTGACAAATCAGGAGGTCTGACAACTCTGGGCCCGTTCATCATCCAATGGCACATCTGGCTTTGCCCTCTGCCCCACCGGGACCCTCTACGCACTGGCTCCCGGACAGACAGGGTTCCCACAGGCATGGCAGAGAGCGACCCCTCCTTGGCCTTGGGAAGGCCGATGCACGGGGTGCCCCGCTTCCCTTCCTTTGCCGAAAGCCCGCTCACCCTCTGCTCTGACCTCTCCCTGGGCAGCACAGATGGGCCCTGAACGCGCTCAGAGCGTGTGCCTTGCTGGCCGAGGAGGGGTGTGCCGTACGCCAGAGAGCAGGACCTGTCTGTGGACAGGCGGCCCCCGCAGGCCTCAGGGTGCAGTGCTCCTGCGTGACAGCCTGACTCGGGAACCCTGACCCCCGACGGCCTGACGATGGACTGGGATGGCTTGGAGAAGTGGGGTGAAAGCACTAGATCCCGTGCTCGGGCCCGAGGGGGAGAACGCTGAGACAGGAAGGGGGTGCACCCACCTCCTGGGCTTGTGAGAGCGCCCGGCACAAGGTCTGAGAACGGTAAACTCTCGATAACAACCTGCATTTTTATTATTGTTTCTATTTCACTATCATATTCGCGAAGGTCTGTGTGCCCGCCTCTAGAAAAGGTTCTGTCCCAAGGCTGTCCAGTACAACTTGTGGGGATGACGGGAGTCGTCCCGTCTGCCCCAGTCAATCTGGCGCCCACACGTGCTTAGGGGCACCTGAAACACGGTTAGTGCGACTGAGAAATGGAATTTTAAATATGATGTGCATATTTTGTTTTCATGTATTCATTTTTTACTTCTATTTAAATTTTTTAATTTTTATTAACCCTCATCCGAGGACACGTGTAGAGAGAGGGAGATCGAGAGAGAGAGAGAGAGAGAGAGAGAGAGAGAGAGGTTGAAAGAAACATCGATGTGAGAGAGAAACATTGATCAGTTACCTGCCATATGTGTCCCAATTGGGGATTAAACCTGCAACCCAGGCATGTGACCAGGAATCACACTGGCGATCCTTTCGGTGCACAGGATGACACTCAGCCACCTGAGCCCCTCCTGCTGGGCAAATGTCAGAGATTTTTAATTAAAGTTAAAAAAAACTCCCAGTGGCTACCGTGTTGGCCCAGCAGCTCTAGTCTAAGTCCTTCCAGAATATTCAGGGGAGTCACAGCTGACAGCAGGGAGGGGACTGCAAAAGGCCACACGTACCCTAAAAACCCCCTCCAAGCCTCCCGCAGTCTGGCAGACAGGGTCCCCCACACAGAAGTCCTGCCTCTCACTTTTATTTTGACTTCCATGGTCATGTTAATGCCTACAGAAGTGAGAGTGAAACCAAAGCGCGGAGCCGACAGGCTGGGTGGCCGCGCTCCGCACGCAGGACCACGGCGGGCGGGGAAGCTGGGCCGGCTTCATCAGAGCTCCTGCTGCCTGCAGGGCTCCCTCCAGTTCAACCCCAAGACTGCAGCTTTCGAGGGGGTTAACACACCACTGTGAGCATTAAATAGGTGGTGTGTGCGAAAGGACCCAGCTGGTGTGGCCCCAACCGTGTCCCCGAAAATGTGTGTCCAAGTTTGAACCCCGGGGAATTGTAAATGCGACTTCAGGGAGAGGGTCTTTGTAGATTCCATCGCGTTAAGATGAGGTCGTCCTGGGCCAGAGAGCTCTCGTCCGCTGACTGGTGTCCTTCTAAGAAGAGGGGAATCCGGACACACACATGCAGAAGGGAGACCATGAGAAGGGAGACCACGCGAAGGGAGACCATGAGAAGGGAGGGCGCGTGGGAGAGAGCCACGCGAAGACGGAGGCAGCGAGCGGAGTGATGCAGCCGCGAGCCAAGGACTGCCTGCAGCCACCAGAAGCGAGAAGATGCCAGGAAGGATGCCCCCCAAGAGCCTGCAGAGCAGTGTGGCCCCGAAGTCACTTGACTTTGGGCTTCTGGCCTCCAGAACCGTGAGAGAACATGTTCCCATTGTTCCAAGCCACCCAGGTTGTGGCACCTTGTTATCATCACAGGAAATGAGTAGCCAGCTAAGGGGGGGGACAGAGAGAGGGCTCCAAAGTGCTGCAAAGGCCCAGGCACAGACAGAAATTCTGCCCTGTCGGCCGCACACCCAGTGTTTGAAAAGCTGAGATGCACGACCACCTCCTTCCTCTTTCCGGGTGACCCTGCCTCTCACAGCCCCAGGGAACCTCTCCTCCCGTGTGTGGCACTGGTCACGTGACCCGCAGGGTACAGTCATATGAAGGCACTGGGTCACTCACACACGCCTGTTGCAACTCTGCTGTGCAGATGGGGAAACGGGCCCAGATGGGGTCGGATCTCAGCTACGGTCACGAAGGAGCGAGAAGCAGAGACCCATTCCCACACCAAAGTTTTACCCGTTGTGAAAGGTGAAGGTCCTGGAGAAAGAGAGTGGCTATTGAATTGAAGTTTAAAGAAATTAGGCTTGAAGATGTATGTGGAAGTGACAAACGTGTGCCTCCCACGGATGCCTGGGCCAGCTTGGGCCAGCCTGGGCCATGGGAGGGGCGGCTGGGGAAGGTGGGGTCTTAGGTGCCAGGAGAGGGACCGAGAAGGTGCCCTGCTGCATGGGGTGGGCCCCCTTCATGGGGTGAATGAAGACACAGCCGTGACACCCACAGGCCGGAGAGGGGGCAGGCAGAGGGGCAGCTGCACGGGGGAAAGAAGGCGGCTGTGTGCGTGTGTGCACTCGAGGGGAGAGGAAGGGAGTGGGAGCAAAACCAGGAGAAAGGCCAAGCAGAGAGAAGGCTGCCATTGTGCAGGCAGGGCAGCTGCGCCGGCCCCCGCCGAGGCGTCCCAGGGGGAAGCGAAGCCCTTTCTTCTCTGTGTGTGCAGCAGGGCCAAGAAGAAAGAGGCCGAGGTGGTGGGAGTGGGGGTGGGAGAAGAAAAACAGGAGAGGAGAAAGGAGTCTAGAAGAGCAGGGGGAGGGCCGGGGGCTGCTGCTCGGGGCAGAATGCGCAGACTGACCCACGCATCCTGCAGAGACTCACTGAGCACCTCCTAGAGGCAGGCAGGCCCTCTTCCGGACACGCGGGTACTGTGACAGCCATCGGAACACTGGTCTGGGGTGTGCTGCGTGATGCTGTGCTACTCGTACTGTCAACATTTCTTAAGTATTTACTATGTATCACTGTTTTAACATATATATATATTTTTTTAAAATATATATTTATTGATTTCAGAGAGGAAGGGAGAGGGAGAGAGAGATAGAAACATCAATGATGAGAGAGAATCATTGATTGGCTGCCTCCTGCACGCCCCCAACTGGGGATCAAACCCGCAACCCAAGCATGCGCCCTTGACTGGAATCGAACCCGGGGCCCTCCAGTCTGCAGGCCAACGCTCTATCCACTGAGCCAAACCAGCTAGGGCTGTTTTAACATATTTAATCTGCACAAAAACCTATGAACTAAGTAATATTATTATCAAAGAAGTTAAGTAACTTGTCCAAATTCATGCAACTGTAAGTGGTTGAGCCTGTACCCCAACCCAGGCAGAACCCTTGTTTTCAACTGCTTTGCAAAGAGCTGGGAGGCATCGCATTCCAAGAACACTGTATGACTTTGCCTCGAGGGTATATGCGTGAGCACAGCCAGGGCCGCCTAAGTGTGCTAAAAGATGGCTACGTACATTTTGTAAAACCGGAGGATGCAACTTCTCCTTCAAAGGGTCTCTCTATTTGAGATCCAAGTCTCCGAAGTTTGAAGAAGCCACTACACGAAATATCCATTAACAACTGGATATTTATTCTGCTGAAGCTCAGCATCTCACTTCAGTCTTTGTCAGTCTCTACTACAAACACGGGGTAAGTAGCACAGCACAAAGCAAGATCACCGCAAGATAAAACTGCAAATCTTGTCCAAGATGCAAGGTTTGGGGAAATTAATTCAAGTGGTGCCGAAGGACAGCTTGAAGCACCAGCAAATCCACTGGCAAACAACAATCTCGACTATGAGACAATTAGAGGAGAGACCACTGAAATGACGGTAAGGGGATAGGCACCTCACAGATGTCAAAGGATTAAGGCCCTTGGGAATACTGATCAAATCCTACCACTGTGGTGAGAAATGAGAAAAGATGCTCGATATGATTTCATTTTTTTTGCAAAATGACCCCTTATAATTTTGCTGTGAAAACTGAAGGTGAAGTGAAGAATATCATATTGTGCTTATCATTTAAATTTGTTGAACAAATTATACTCCACCCCCAATTGACACTTCATCAATTTCTTTGTTTAAATAATCAACCCATTAGTCACAACTATAACCTAATCTTTGTTAAATTACAGTTAGATGTAACAAAAAATAAGGCTATTTAAAAATTTTTATAATTTCATTGTTTTCAAGATAAAAATAGCTAACTAAATACATTAAAAACTATTTTCATGAAATATTGGTCAACAGTTTGTCTACTTTAGGAACATTTTTCCTGGTCCAGTCTGCGACAGTTCAGGCTGACCTCCTGTATTCAAAAGGATATCACACACAAATAGTTGAAAACCGTTACTGTGGCTGTGACTTTAATCCTCCCTCAGTATTCATTTTCTCCTTCTCCCACAGTAAAATAATTGTTAGCTGGGCAAATTACCACCCAGAATGAAAACTACATTTCCCAGGCTCCTTTGTGCTCATGTGACTTATTTCTCTCATCAATGGGAAATAAGGAGAAATAGAAAGCAATTATCTGATCAATTTAGGAGCATCTAAATATATAAAGCAAATATTAATAGACCTAAAGGGAGAAATAGACAGCAATACAATAATAATAGGAGACTTTAATACCCCACCTTCATCAATGGATAGATCATCCAGGCAGAAAAATCAATAAGGAAACACCAGCCTTAAACAACACATTATAACAGATGGGACTTAATAGATATACACTGAACATTCTATCCAAAAGCAACAATTCTCCAGGATATATGTTAGGTCACAAAATAAGTCTTAATAAATTTAAGGAAACTGAAATAATATCAAGCATCTTTTCTGACCACAATGGTAGGAAACAAAAAATCAATTATAAGAAGAAAACTAGGGAATTCACAAATATGTGGAGACTAAACAACATACTACTGAACAACCAATTAGTCAAAGAAAAAAAATCAAGAAGAAAAAAAATGCCCTGAGACAAATGAAAATGGTAATATTTCAAAACTTATGGGATGCAGCAAACGCAGTTCTAAGAGGAAAGTTCATAGCATAATGCCTACACCAAGAAACAAGAAAAATCTCAAATAAACAAACTTTATACCTCAAGGAACTAGAAAAGAAAAAATCAAGTCCAAAGTTAGTAGAAGGAAGGAAGGAAGGAAATAACAAAGATAAGAGCAGAAATACATAAAATAGAGACTAAAAGGATGAAAGAAAAGATCAATGAAAGAGCTGATTCTTTGAATGAAAAGATAAAATAGACAAACCTTTAGCTAGAGTCACGAAGAAAAAATCAGAGAGGACTCAAATACAATCAGAAATGAAAGAGGAAACATTACAATTAATATCAAAGAAATACAAAGGAACATAAGAGAGCATTATGAACAATAATATGCCAATAAATTAGACAACCTAGCAGAAACGGATAAATTCATAGAAATGGATAAATTCATAAATTCAAGACTGAATTATGAAGACACAGAAAATCTGAACAAAACAATTACTAGCAAGGAGAACGCATCAATAATCTAAAAATTCCCAACAGATGTCTAGGACCACATGGCTTCACTGGTGAATTTGACCAAACATTCAAAGAAGAATGAATACTAATCCTCTCAAGCTTAAAAAGAAAAATAATGGAAGAGTAGGAAACACGTTTAAACTTATTTTATGAGGCCAGCATTACCTTGATACCAAAACCAGACAAGGATGCCACAAGAGAAGAAATTTATAGGTCAATATCCTTGATGAACATAGAATGCAAAAATCCTCAGTAAAATATTCCAAATTCAACAATACGTTAGAAGGATCATACACCATGATCAAGTAAGATTTATAACAGGGATGCCATGCCAGAATGGTTTATCATCTGCAAATCAATCAATGTGATATACCACATTAACAAAATGAAGAATAAAAATCATATAATCACTTCATTTGACAAAATTCAACATCCATTAATGATTAAAAACTCACAATACAGTTAGTATAAAGAGAACATACGTGTTTTTTTTTTAATCCTCACCTACAGATATTTCTCATTGATTTTTAGAAAGAGTTGAAGGGAGTGGGAGAGACAGAGAGAGAAACATCAATGTGAGAGAGACACATCAATTGGTTGCCTTCTGCACGCACCCTGCCCAGGGGATTGAGCCTGCAACTGAGGTACATGCCCCTTGACCGGGAATCGAACCTGGGACTCTTCAGTTCAAGGGAAAAGGCTCTATCCACTGAGCCAAACTGGCTAGGGTAAGGGAACATACCTTGACATAATAAAGGCCATATACGACAAGCCCATAGTTAACATTATATTCAACGTTGAAAGCTTTTCCTCTAAGATCAGTAACGAGACAGGGATGCCCATGCTTACCGCTTTTATTCAACATAGTATTGAAAGTCCTCACCAGAGTAATTAGGCAAGAAAAAGAAGAGTCATCCAAATGAAAAGGAAGAAGCAAACTGTCACTATTGGAAGATATGATTTTATATACAGAAAACCCTAAAGCAGCAGTTCTCAACCTGTGGGTCGCGACCCCGCTGGTGGTCGAACGACCCTTTCACAGGGGTCGTCTAAGACCATCCTGCATATCAGGTATTTACATTACGATTCATAACAGCAGCAACATCACAGTTATAAAGTAGCAACGAAAATAATTTTATGGTTGGGTCACAACATGAGGAACTGTATTTAAAGGGCCAGAAGGTTGAGAACCACTGCCCTAAAGAATGGCTATTCAAAGTCTACAAAAAAATTGTTAGAATAAACAAATTCAGTAAAGTTGCAGGATACAAAATCAACATGCAAAAACCCACTGTGTTTCTGTACACTAATAGCAAACTATCAGGAAGAGAAATTAAGAAAACCACGTATTGTGGTTAAGCAATGACCTATGAACAGATGATCACAGTTGATTCCTGGTCAGGGCACATGCCGGGTTTGCAGGCTTGACCCCCAGTGTAGGGCATGCAGAAGGCAGCCAATCAATGATTCTCTTTCATAATTGATGTTTCTCTCTCTCCCTTCCTCTCTGAAATCAATTAAAAAAATTAAGAAAACAATTCCATTTACTACTACACCAGAAAGAATAAAATACCCAGGAATGAATCTAACCAAGGAAGTAAAAGACCTCTACATTGAAAACTACTAGCATAAGACATTGATGAAAGAAACGGAAGAAGTCACAAATAAATGGAAAGGTATTATGTACGCAGGTACTGAAAGAATTAGTAATGTTAAAATGTGCATACTACCCAAAGTGATTCACAGATTCCATGCAATCCCTATCAACATTCCAACGACATTTTTCACAGAAATAGAACAAACAAGCCTAAAACTTGTTGCAACCACACAGACTTTGAAAGGCCAAAGCAATCTTGAGAAAAAAGACCAAAGCTGGAAGCATTCTGCCTCGATTCCAAATACAGGGTGGGGCCAAAGCAGGTTTACAGTTGCCCCACCTTGTATATTACGAAGGTACAATCATGAAAACAGTATGGAGTTGGCATAAAAACAGGGACATAGATCAGTGGAACAGAATACACAGCCCAGAAATAAACCCACACACATATGGTCAATTAATTTATGACAACGGAGCCAGGAATATACAATAGGGAAAGGACAGTCTCTTTAATAAATGATGTTAGGAAAACTTGACAGCCACATGCAAAGTAATGAAACCGGACCACTATCTTACACCATACATAACTCAAAATGGATTAAAGACTTGAACTCACACAACTCAATAGCAAAGAAATAAACATTCTCATTAAAAAATGGGCAGGGGATCTGAATAGACATTTTTTTTTCCCTGAAGAACATGTACAGATGGCCAACAGGTACATGAAAAGATGTTCAATCTCATTAATCATCAGGGAAATGTAGAACCACAGTGAGGGAGCACCTCACACCTGTTAGGGTGGCCATCAAAAAGACAGGAAATAACAAGCAAGAATGTGGAGCAAAAGGAACCCTTTTGCACTGTTTATGGGAATGTAAACTGGTGCAGCCACTACGGAAAAACAGAACCCCATGGCAGTTCTTCAAAAAATTAACAACAGAGCTACCATATGATCCAGCAATTCCACTTTTGAGCAGTTATCCAAAGAAAATGAAAACACAACCTCAAAAAGATATATGCACCCCTGTGTTCGTTGCAGCATTATTTACCCAAGACATGGAAACAACCTGTGTCCATCAATGGATGAATGGATAAAGACACATACACATACACACAATGGAATATTATTCAGCCATAAAGAGAAGAACATTTTGCCATTTGAGACAAGATGGATGGAACTTGAGTGCATTATGCTAAGTGAAATAAGTCAGACAGAGAAAGACTATTACCATGTGATATCACTTACATGTGGAATCTAAAAAATAATTGAGCTCATAGATACAGAGAACAGTTTGGTGGTTGCCAAAGGCAGGGGGTTAGGGAGTGGGCGAGATGGGTGAAAGGGGTCAAAGGTACAAGCCATGAGGATGTAATATGTAGCATGGTGACTACAGTTAATAATACTGTACTGAATATTTGAAAACTAAGAGAGCAGATATTAAAAGTTCTCATCACTCACAAAAAATCTTGTAACCACATATGGTGACAGATGCTAACTAGACGTATTGTGGTTATTATTTTGCAATATATATAAATATTGAATCATTATGTTGTACACCTGAAACTAATTACATCTTCTGTTAATTACATCTCAGTTATATGTCAATTTATATCTCAATAAAATATGGAAGTGGTTGAATCTCTGATCCATTCATGACTCTGAGTGGGGCAGGCTCACCGAAGCAGCATGGACTGTTAACTGAGAGAATAATAAACAGTTGCTATCTTGGATCTCTCTCACACAAAATTAAATCCAACTCGACCAACTGGCCCAGGCACCCATAGAAGGCAGGATTTAATGTGTCTCAAGACCCAGCAAGAACAATTGACCACTGGTTTTGGGAGGGGACTTATGGTATTTGGGTCATTTTTCTCAATCAAATAACAATGACCAACATAACTAATATTAGGTAGTAGTAGCTTTAAATGTTTTCATATGAAGCAGCAACTTAACATAAAACTCAACTCTGAGCTTCCTCGCAGCCAGGGCCAAGAGGGAAAGTATACGGGGGACACGGCCCTTGTTATGTAATGACGAGGAGCATACCCGTTCAAAGTAAAAACAATTTCAGGATCCTTAGTTCTGAAAGTCAGGTTGGAATGGGGTTCCTTGTATATAGGGGCGTTCTAAATATAACATAATATTTTCGGTGACAGTTTTTTAAAAAAACCACATAAATGTTCTGTGTACAGAAATTTACATTTGACATGCTTCCAGTCTTCACTGAGGATATGATAATTAAGCACAGTCTGATGAAATCCGTACTTTGGGGAAATAGCTTTTCGGTGATTTGTGTAAATTTGAGGATAAGTTTGGGAAATCAATTCTGAAGCATATTCTCAAGAGAGGGTTCCTTCCTATGCACCAGCTGGACGATTCTCCCACCACGGGCCCCGTATGGCAGGGTACGTGTTTCCTTTCAATTTGACGAATGCAAGTTCCATACTCTCTTCAAGTTCCCGTGGTCCTGTTTCCATTTTGATGAAGCCACAG
Source organism: Myotis daubentonii (assembly GCF_963259705.1). Classification (NCBI taxonomy): domain Eukaryota; kingdom Metazoa; phylum Chordata; class Mammalia; order Chiroptera; family Vespertilionidae; genus Myotis; species Myotis daubentonii. Next base: position 68,730,896 of record NC_081847.1, on the reverse strand, counting down.
CACCTCATTTATGAGTCCGGGCAAAACTCTTTTCTGGGTTGCCATTGTCCGGGCTGTCAAATGAGGGGAGTTGAGAATGCTTTTAGGGGCCTTCCTGTTCTTTCGGCATCCAGAGCTAACGGTTTCCACACAGGCCTTCTAGCCAGAGGTTGTAAAAAGGGGTCTGTGAGCCACACTCAGTCCTCAGACATGTTTGGCTTGGCCCACAGTTCACATGGAGTTTTGCCAACATTCTTTAAATCAGCAAATTTCAGCAAAAAAATTCAGAGTAGACATATCTGAAGTTGGCAATCCTTACCTTAACACAAATGGCTATAATTAGAGTAGTTCTCACTTAACGAACGTCATTGCTGGGTTCTGCAACTTGAAGGGAAATGATGTGTAATGCAACCAATTTTACCACAGGCTAATTGATACAAACAAAAGTTAAGCTCCTATGGTATCGCATCAAGGTTTTAATGAAATGACACAGAATGAGACCATGCTATTCGAGGACCCGCTGTTTCTGGACTTGAGGGGCAGGTGCCCCTTTCAGTTGGTGCCCCCTGTCCTGCTGCCTCCATCTACACCCAGGTCCCTACAACACCTGCGTGGTGGGCCTTGGTAAGCACACGTGGCTTCCTGCAGAGACCTAGGACCAACATGGTCATGTGTTCGGGATCGAGGCCTCCCTCGTGCTCTCAGCAGGACCGACATTCTGGGGGATTCCTGCTGTGGAATGAGTCTGCAAGAAGACACCTCTCCAGGTCGCTCCCCAGCCCAACGGGTCCTCGCAGCCACGCCCTGTAACCGACGGAAGCTGTGACCCTGACCCGAGCTGAGGGAGGCATCTGAGGGAGGCATCGTCTTCCCTCCTGTCACTCCCGCCCCACAATCGCCTGCTCACTGCAACAGGACTTCCTGAAGTTGCAACATGCACGCCACAACATCTGATTTCACAACTGCTGAGGAGCCCAGGGGGGAGTATTTATTATTAATTAAAGCAAACCAAATTAACTGAGTGGAGGATTTTGCAATGGTGTCGGAGGTGAGGGACTGTAATTGTGTCTTTGCCTCAGGCAACCGGCCGGGGAGGTGAGTCTTCAGAACGCACCAAAGTACCTCCGCTAAGGTCAACAGGAAGCCTTGCTCAGTCTCACCTGGGATGCAACACCGGGAGGCAGGCAGTCAAATGTGGACCAACGGTCCATCGCCATGCCAACTTCTGGGCCATTCTATAGCAGCCACACAATCCCCACATACCGTACACTTCTCTCCATTCTGCACACCAGCTTTATCCCCATTCCCTAGCCCAAGGTTCTTCTGGAACCTTCTTCCATGCTAATGGTCTAAAGCAGTGGATGGCAAACTCACTAGTCAACAGAGCCAAATATCAACAGTACTTCTTCAAAATAGACTTGCCCAGGCCGAAAACCGACTTCTGCGCATGGGCCACGAAGTTTCAACTGCACTGTTCGTGCGCCCGCACGTGGTATTTTGTGGAAGAGCCACACTCAAGGGGCCAAAGAGCCACATGTGGCTCTCGAGCCGCAGTTTGCCGACCATGGGTCTAAAGTCAATAAATCAGTCTCAGATGGCTTTAACAACATCCTTAACAGACGGAGACCACAAACTCATGCACAGGTGCTTCTGGCTTCTCTCTGTACTGTATTTCATATGTTAAGTGCAGTCCCGCCCCCCCCACCCCGGCTTTTTTTTAGTTCAAAATCCTTTGAAAAGGTCACTTTCTATCACTACTATGGGCAGACCAATCTAATACATATAGACATAAACGCACAACTTTTAAATGAAAAGAAAGTTGTCCACGCATTAGCCAAAGTCATCTAGGGTGGCCCCTGGGTACAGGGGCAACACAGGGAAAGACACTACTCCGAGGCCAGGCCCCCAGCGCCACTTCCCGAGGCCCCGCCCGCCCGCAGGCCCCCCTCACCTGTCCGGTAGCCAGTGCTGTTGAGGTACACGGCAAAGGTGCGGCTCTCGTGCTGCGCCTGCCAGGAGGGCGAGGAGCAGTTCTCGTTGTTGGTGTAGGTGTTATGGTTGTGCACGTACTTCCCGGTGAGGATGGAGGACCTCGACGGGCAGCACATGGGCGTGGTCACGAAGGCGTTGACGAAGTGCGCCCCGCCCTGCTCCATGATGCGCCGTGTCTTGTTCATCACCTGCATGGAACCTGCAACAGAGCGGGAGGTGAGATGCCGCCGGCGGGTTCTAACTCACGCCCCCGGGGGGGGCATGGAACAATGGGGGGCCGGCGCTGAGTGGCTCTCAGCCGGATGGCACCCCATTCCCGGGGAGGGGAACACATTTTGGAAATCTCCCGGGGCCGATGGATACGACTGGCATTTGTGGGCAGCGGCCAGCAAGGCGCTGTGGGACCGACCTTCGCCAAGAAAAGGCCTCCTGGTCCCCAGTCCTCCCGGGCGTTTATGGGGTGTAGGTAACAACCTGTTTATAAGTTACCTGAGCCTCGCGTGGAACTCTGTTTTACACAGAAACAGAAGATTTTCTTTGCAGGGTATTAATATACACTGATTTTCTTTTCTTCCTTTGGAAGCAACTGCTATGTAAACCGAGGGAAGACTACACTTTTGTTTTGTTTGGAACCTTCCCAAGAATTGTTTGCTCTTATTGAAATCTGGTCACGCCAACCCCCTGGCTCACCTCTGAATGCGTCTCGACATCAGCCACCTCCCCCCAGACCTCGCCCATCTGCGGAGCCTCTCCCAGTGCCCTCTGGAGTCACTCTGGTTCCTAATTCCCTTGAGCTCTTATTACACGAGCAGCATGTGTTATTAGGGCTTAATTACACACCACCAGGTACAGTGGTTCCATTCATGCCTATTCTTGTTTCTCAATGAAGCGTTCAGCAGACTACGGCACGCAGGAAGAGAGGGAACTAACGCGTGCGGGCACCTTACTGGGGGCAGGTGCTTTCGCAGTCTTTGCTATGCCCTTGCTCAGTGCTCAATCCTCAACGCCCCCATGGGGTGTGACAACACAGTAGGCGCTCAATAAATGTGTGAAGAGTGGATGCCTAATTGTACACTATGGCTGGGACCCAAGCTCTTAGCAGCTTTAATGGAAATAGCGGAATTTCTCTTCCTTCTATGGCCATCGCATTCTTTTCTGTTTGCCTGCAGCCTGCAGGGTCTGTAGGACTGAATGATGGCACACTCTCTAAGATGCATCCACATCCTAAGCCCGGAATCTGTGAATGTGACCTAATTTGGAAAAAGGGTCTTTGCAGATACACTTAGGACCGTGAGGTGAAATCGTCCTGGACTACCCGGGTGGGCCCTCAATCCAACGGCAAGTGTCCTTACAAGAGACAGAAGCAGGAAGACACAGACACAGGGCGAACGGCGGCGTGAAGATGGAGGCAGAGAGCAGAGGGACGCGGCTACAAGCCACGGATGTCTCGAGCCCCCAGAAGCCGAAAGAGCCGTGAAGGATTCTCCCTGGAGCCTTCGGAGGAACACAGCCCTGCTGGCAGCCTCGTTTTTAACTTCTGTCTCCAGAACTGTGAGAGTGCATTTTTGTTGTTTTAAGCCACCCAGTTTGTGAAAATTTGTTAGGACAGCAGCAGGGAAGCAATGTAGCATCTACGGGACATTTGCGGTTCTTGCAGGGGAGCTGCTGGTCCCAAGCACCAAGAATCCCTAGAGGCCTGAAAACAACCAGTCAGACCCCCTCCGCACTCTGTCCCTAAAGGCTATGAATGAAAAGGAGATTTACCCACCTTTCTGCCAAATACAGAAAGAAACAGAGCCAGAGCTTCCCTGAGGCAAACACAGATCATATGTCTTCATGCTTAAAACCATCCGATAGCTTCCCATTGCACTCGCTCACACACAAAAAAAGCCAATTTCTTCCTGTGGCCTAAGACTCTTCGAGACCTCTCTAAGTCCGAGTCCCCGCTCCACCCTCCTCCCCCCTCCTCCCCGGTCAACCCACTTCCAGTGCTTGTCTGACCTCATCTTCTCCCTTCTCCTTGCTCAGCTTGCTGCACTGGCCTCCTCACTGTTTCTCAAATGCTCCAAGCTCATCCCTTCCCCAGGACCTTTGCACTTGCTATTGCTCTGCCTGAGACATTTTCTGAGATTTCACTTTGGTTGGTTTGCCCCATTATTTAGATCTCAACTTAGAGGTCACCCCTGCATCAAAGTCACCTCTTCCCCATCTGAAGGAGCCCCACCCTGCTTACTTCCTCCTGCCACACCAGTGTGCATTTCTTCTTAGCATTTCTCTCCTGCTGAAATGGTGTTTTCCTGGTTTGCTTGGTTATGATCTGCCTCTCCCCCTGGACTGGGAGTTCTAGGGGATCCAGGTGCTATCCCCTCCCCCCCATTCCTTACAGAGCAGGAATATATCATTGGTGCTCTGTAAAACTCCCCGAATGACAGGAAAACAACAAAGCCTGCCCTTTCAAGCCCAGTGCAGAGGCGGTTTTATAAGAGACACCCTCCCAGAGCCAGGTGTGTTTCCTGAGCCTCTTGGCCAAGGTTGCTCCCGGAGGGTGGAGGAAAGGACCTGCTTTGTGTTCAAACAGGAATTGTCAAGCCTGGGACTGTGTGAGCATCTGCATCAAGGTCACATGCCCTTGTGAGAAGTCCCCAGGGGTCGCAGCTGTAACTGGTGGGCAATAATAGGCTTTCCACCAGGTGTGATGTTTTCCTTTGAAGGGGATGGAGGAGGTGAGCTGAGGCCCCCTCAACCAGCTGGTGCTAACTTGCTGAAACCTGATGGAGCGTGGGGGATCTCACCAGCCGCAGGCCGCCTTCTGCTGGCCAATCCATTCCTTCCACCTTGAATTTTTACCACCAACTAAGATATCAAGGCCACGCCCTAGAAGCCCAAGCTTGAATATCAGCCACTTTCCCACCTCATGGCTTTTGCCCGAGAAGTGTCCTCCCCCTGGGATGCTCCCTCCTGGCCTCCTTCAGGTTACTGACCAAACATCAGACATCCAGAGAGACCGTCCCTGACCCAGTACTGAACTTGCCCTCCCCCTCCAGGCCTCCCCACTCTCTCCCCTGCCTCACTTCCCTCAGGCCGAAAGCCGTTTCTAGTTCACTTGTTTGCACGCTGCCTGTGGCTACCACGGGAACAGCTCCCTGGGGGCAGGGATTTAGGCCTGTCCTGGACGGTGTGGCTCAGCTGGTTGAGCATAGTCCCAAGCCGGTTCAATTCCCACTCAGGGCACATGCCTGGGTTGTGGGCTTGATCCCCAGTAGAGGATGCAGGAGCCAGCTGATCTATGTTTCTTTCTCTCAACAATCATTCTCTCCCTCTCCCTTTCTCCCTCTCTAAAATCAATTAGAAAACACACACACAACTAAACAAAAAGGGCCTGCTTTGTTCACTGTCATATTCCCAAGCCTAGAACAGTGCCTGGCACATGCTCAGTAGATATCTGCTAAAATAACCGAAAAAATCATCTTACTCTTTGGGTTTCCACATAACTCAGGAGCCCAAGCTACTTTGTGTCCATGGATGTACTGTGTATGTGGGTGTTGTGCAGGGGATTTAAAAATTTAACTTTCAATAGTACTAAACAGATCATATGCTCTCTAGTTGGCTGCACTCCCCAGCACTCCCTATAGTCTCACACACATTATCTGCCTGGTCCCTGAAGGCCTTGGTTTTGCAATTCCTAATGTAACTTAGCTGTTGATCAGCTCCAACCTGTTTGTGGGGTAGAGGGCCGTTTCTATGTCAAGAGAATTCATCCTTATTATTAACGTGGTGACTGTCATTGGCTGAAAGTTGATTGTGTACATTGTGCTGGGCACATGACATACACCGTTTAACTTAATCCTCCCAACAGCTCATTTACCAGAAGAAGGAACGGGGTGCAGGGAGTGAAATGACTGGTTGAGGCCGCAGAGCCAGCTGGGGAAGTGGGATGTGAGGACTCAGACCCAGGCTTGTCTGATGGGAGAGATGGGTGCTGGGTGTCACTTTAGGAAACATTCAGTTTATGCCACGTGGGAGGTGGTGACACTGAACAAGGAAGTGCACATGTACTTGATCAACTCTTGGCTAGAGCAAGGCTCAGAACAGTCCCTGGACTCTAGGCATGTCGGTCCCCTAGCCATCCCAGAGGTGACCTTGGCTGGCACAGCAGCAGTGAGAGTGGCACAGGGTCACAGCACCAACCACCGGGATGCCAGTGCGGGGAGAGTGGCTCCTTTCACTCCTGGTAAAGTCCAGGAGAGTCTCCGTAACACTGCACACCGTCTACTTTGACACGGAGGGAACCGGCCACCTGCTTGGAGCCCCAGGAAGGCAGCAGAATTAGCTTATATTTGATCACATGTTCTACTTTCCTTCCATTTGGGGCAAGGAATGCGAGCTTCTCTCACTCAGGGTAGTGGGATCCTGTTCTATTTTTTTTAAAAAAATTAAAAATAAGTAAATAAGAGAACAGGTGGCACAGAGACATGGTGGAAACTGGAAGGCCAGGGGCCGGCGGTGCCCGGGACGCACTGGCTTGGTGCAGCCCAGAACTGCCCACCCAGTGGTGCCACTTGGAAGAGGTGCTAATAGACACCTTGGGTGCCACGCACCCAAAGCTGAGCTCCCGCTGTCACCTGTCCCCTCGTGGCTCCTCCTGCAGCTCCTCCCTTTGCCTCCAGTTACTCGGGAAATCATCCTGGCTACTCCAGGGCCCCGTATTTCCATTCCCACATCTAATCCATCAGCAACGCCTGCTGTTCTTCAAAGCATATCCACAGCAGAGCCCCGTGGCCTCCTCTCTGGGATGCAGCTCACCCTCTTTCCTCTGAATTAAGTCAACTGCTTCCTAACCGGACTCTGTTTATTCCCTATGGAGCAGTCAGAGTGCCCCTCTCCTCAGCATCCTCCATAGCTCCCACTTACTCAGAACAAAGTCCCCACGGTCACCACAGGCCCTGCAGGACCTGGCCTTGGCCCCGGCCCCGGCCCCGGCCCCGGCCCCAGCCCCAGCCCCAGCCCCAGCCCCGGCCCCGGCCCCAGCCCCGGCCCCAGCCCCAGCCCTGGCCCCGGCCCCGGCCCCAGCCCCGGCCCCAGCCCCAGCCCTGGCCCCGGCCCCAGCCCCAGCCCCAGCCCCAGCCCTGGCCCCGGCCCCGGCCCCAGCCCCCTCCCAGCCTATTCTGCAGCCAGGCTCACACGCACCTCAGAGCCTCTGCCATGCTATTCCTCCTGCCTGGTCCCCCCACGGCCTGTGCCCTCACCCCCTTCTGGTCTCCACTCAGAAGTTCTCTTCCCAGTGAGGCCTTCCCTGCCCCCCACATCCACAATTTTACTCGCTGCCGGATATTTCATATCCTCTTCCTTGTTTCACATTTTCAACTCTGACACATTATCTTTTTTACATTTTTACACACTTATCTTGCTTGTCATCCCCCTACTGCCCCAGATGTCAGTGCTATGAGGGCTGCAAATACTGACTGTGCCTCACAGCCCCAGCCTAGAACAGTGCCTGGCATACAGTAAGTGCTCAATAAATATTTCTTGAAGAAATGAATCTAGGGCAGTCCAGGCAGAATCAACCCCTTGCCTGCTCTTCACAAACAATGAAGGGGGAAGCCGCTAGGAATGAAATTTCCAGCCTCTCTTGGTCTCCAGAGGCGGCAGACAGGACAAAGCCGCCCACTGACCCATCAGACCCTTCTCCTGGAGCAGGGAGGCCGTCACCTGGTGGATAATTCACCTGCCGTCAGCAGCCCCGAATGCTGCGCTGGCGAAAAGCAAACAGCCTGCAGAACCGTTTCTTATTTTTAATGGGCTCAAAACCAGGGTCTCTAAGCGCTTACATCTCCATCCCACTAATTTCAGAGAGGTGAGCGACTGGCTGCTCTGGACCGTCGCTCCCTGTGCCTGCCTGTGCGGTGGGCTCACCCCTGCCCCGAGAAGGGGGCTGAAGGAGAGCTGTGTCGGCCCGCTGGTACAGCAAAATTTAACCACACTGTGAAACGCAGTGGCATCTGTGCATAAGCAGCGCTACACGTTAAGCCTCCCCTTGGGGACAGTAACCTGCTTTATTAAAACCGCCAGAGCGACGAGGCTCTGTCAGGCCACATCTGGAACACGAAAACATCTGACCGAATCTCCTAGCCCGGCACAGCCCTAATGAGGACGGATGGCTCCGGTGGGAGGGAACAACTGGGAAGACAGGGCCACACAGAAATAAAAAGGCCGGTTTTCAATATTTTAAACAAAGCCGAGCCAGCCAACCAAAACTTACTTTGTCCAACATCAACCTGGGGACACGCAGACAAAAACAGACTCGGTTTCTTTCCGTGATCAAACCTTCCTGCCTCGCTGGCCAGGGTGAAGTCACCTCACACCTCTCGGGGAAGCCCCACCCCTACCGTGAAGATGGCACTTACATTTTGCTGCCCAAACCACTCGCCTGCCAGGAACATGGCTTTTCTCCCATGACACCCCTTTGCCCACCCACATTGTGAGGGCTTTTCTTTGGTTCTCTCCATGCACCGCCTGCGCTATTATTTATTTGATATTTTGCTTTAAAGTGACTTTAAAAAAATAAACTTGACTCTCAATCCAAGTAACTGTGAAATTCTGGGTTTGATGTGCTAATGACATATTTTTTGATGTCTATCAAAATAAGTTCCTAAGCAGTAAAATCAGTATTTGTTGACCTGCCACCTGAGATGACCTTGTGAGTTCCCTGGGCACTTTAGGAGCCACTGAGTTAATTTGCTTTTCTACAGGTCTGGGTTAGAGTAATGGCTACCTATGGGGACTTAGCAGGTGCGGGGGGGCGGCTTTCAAGATTCAAAACATGACCCGATGTTGGCCCTTCCTGGGGCTTAGGGGGCTCATGTCCATGTTCTGCCCTTAGAGGCCTGTGTCAGCTGGGAGCAGACGCGCCCTGCACCCCTCCCAGGCAACCTCCTATAGCCCCAATCCTGATGGCACGGGAGCACTGGTTTTGATGGGTAACTAAGGAGATGACACCTTCCCACGCTTGTTTTCTTAAAATCCTACGTAAGTCGTCAGAGCCTGGGACGTGAGGCCCGCCCCGGGAAAGCAGTGAGGGTGGGGCCTGAGGAAAATGAAGCCGGTGCCTGAAGAGAACCATCTCTCACCGGGACTGCTGCAGAACCCTAGCTGAGAAAGAGGAGGGAAGGTCTGTGGTTCAATGCTTGGCACACAGGAAGCACCTCATGCATGTTAGCTTTGGACCATTTTAATTATCGTGGCTCCCAATTACAGCGTAACCCAGTTCCCAAACGGAGGGCCTCTGGACAGAACCTTGTCTGCACGTGCGTCTGATTTTTCAGTCCGTTCGAAAGTGTTTAAAAGTTTGAATTAATTGCTAACCTTGTATTTTTAATTGGGAGATTTCACATCGATCCAGCTTTCAGGCTTTGCTTGAAAAATACAAAGATCTGGCCTTGATGGGCCAACAGGTGCATTTACGCAAAGCTGGCTGCAGAAGGGCCCGGTCCGGTTCTCCCTGGTCCCCACCATGCCCACTTCCCTCGTTTGCAATACCTGCCTGGCCCTGTGGGCGTTTAGTTTGCAACTTTTGGCTGATTCTATTCCAGCTGAAGGGACCAGCTAAGTAAACCAACAAAGTAACACTTACTGCGGCCCAGAGACCCACAAAGGACAGCGTGAAGAGGGAGGAGCGAGGCTGAGGGTCTGGGTAAAGGCTGGAACAGAGCCTTGCCCTGCACAGGCAGGGGGTGCAGGTCCCTGAGCTCAGGCCGTAGGTGAGAAAGACTCTGTCCTGCACCTTCCTCCAGCCACTATGCACCTGTCAGGTTGGAACCCAGGTGGCAGCCCTCATCCGGTCCTCCAGTGCCCCTGGAATGCCCACAATGTCACTGGGTCGGTTTGTGAGCTGCCTGCTCAAGGGATACCTCTTTAGGAGCCATCAGACCCCAACCAAACAGCTCTGTCCCTAGCAGGAGGGTGAGAGAAAGGCGGGGGGTGGGGGTGGCGGCTGGGAGAGAAACCGCAGCAACCCGAGCCCACATCTGGAGCTGAGGACTCCATTGTTTCCCGGGCTGGAATGGGCTCACTGTTGTCTGTTGGCAACAATTCAGAATAACGACACTGGGTTCCTGGGACCTGCTTCTCAAAACCCGAGATTTCCTCACCACATGGTGGCCAAGGGGAAACCATTCCTGGTTCTTGGATATTACAAAATGAAGTCGAATGCAATTTCTGTCTTTAGCTATGAAAAGCTAAGGCTCGAAATTGGTTCCTAATGAATTAAGCAGATGTCGAAGAGGCAGTATTGGAATTTCATTAATGAACACTGGGCTGTCAGAGAGATCAGGAAGTTAATTTTTCCTCCTCTGCCTTCTGCTGGCTCTGGCTGCAGGAGGTTCAGGGAGGAAATTCTGATCAGGTCGTTCTCCATGGAGAGGAGGTGGCAGGGGACCCTGGGAAAGGGCAGGCCACCCTGGTAATAAATGGCAATCACTGGTCCCTTCCTCTCTGTGAAGCTCCACCCAGAAACGTTCTGTTCACTTGTAATCCTCCAACGCCCCCCCCGCCCCCCCCCCCCCCCCCCGCAGGGATCTCCAGCCTGCTCTGCCCTTTGCCCGTTTTTCAGGGCGGGCTGCACAGAGCCAGTCCCCTAGCCCCTGGCCTGGTGGGTGATGGTGGCACCGCAGGCCGACGTCAGTCGTAAGCTTGGAAACCCGTTCCTCCTCCCCCAGTCTCCCATCTCTGTAAATGGCACCACCATCTGCCCAACAGCTCAGCCAAAAACCTAGGAGTCATCCTTGATTCTCCTTCACCCCCCTCCCGCTTGCGATCCATCAACAAGTTCTGCTGCCAGACCTTCAGAACAGGACACGCTCCATCCACCCCTCTCCCTCTGCGAGCCCCCATCCTCTCCCACATGGACAACTGGTCTCCCTGATTCTGCTCTTGTCCCAGGGTCACCCCCTTTCTACCCTTGGCCAGATGGACCGCTGAAAACGTGAGTCATGCATGTGGCCGGCTCAGAACATTTCAGTGACTCTCTATTGACCTCCCCTGTCGCCCCTCTGCCCTCACCCCCAGCATTCTCCTGCTCACTCCCAGGTCCCGCTGGCTGTCCTTCCTGCCACACACCTCCTGCACTTTTCCTTCTGCCTGAGATGCTCCCTCACCCCCGTTTCCACACGAATGACTCCTCCTCATGTGCAGCACCCATCCCACGACCACACCGCCGCTGCCAGAGGTGCTGTCCCTCCCTGGGACCCTTGCTCTTGATCTCGGCTGGGCCACGACCCTGGGCAACCCACCAAAATCTGTTTCCCTTTCTTCTCAACAGGTCCTGGTTTAATCTTCGATGCACTCAGCCAGGAAACTAGCTTCCGAGCCTCTCTTGTAGCCACATGTGAGAGTGGTCCTCACTGGCCTTCCGGAGACTCCCTCTGCCCAGCTCTCCAGTTGGGGGGTGGGGGTGGGGGGCAGGGAGCTGACCCGGAGCTGTACCCACAGGTGACTTCGCTCTCTGACTGTGGGCTGGGTGTGGCCAATGCGGGGCTTGGTAGATCAGGGAAAGATGAACTGAGGTTGCGGTATGGATCCTGTGGTGTCGACGGAGGGTGACAGCTCCTGGTAGGTGGTCTTGGTGTCTCCAGTTTCCAGTAACCATTTGCTCCTCTCATCCCCTTAATCTTGGGTGGGGATGACCCCATTGCTACTAACTAACCTTGGGTGCTGCATTACCACTTGAACAAACCAAATGTCTTGTGTGCCCCACATTTTTTTTTTTTTTTTTTTTGCTGAGACGACGGGGCTCAAAAGCTCTGTGGTGTGTGATGTCTAGGCTGAGGTCCTTCAAAGGAGCTGACACAATTGGAAGGTCCATCCTTTTGCTCTTCTGCATCTTTCTTCTTACTGCCTGGAATATGGCTGTGATGGATGGAGCTCAAGCAGCCATTCTGCACCACGAGGATGCCTTGAAAATGGAAGCCAGGCGATACGCATGGTGCAACAGAAAGGCAGAGAAGGAGCTGGGGTCCCAGCTAATCTTGAAGCCACCGTGCCAGCCTGGAACTGCCAACTTCCAGATATTTTTATGTGAGTGAGATGCAAACTCCTATCTTGTTTAAGCCATTGCTATTTTATATTTTCTTTTACATGCAGCCGAATTTAATCCCGATATACTTAGCTTCCAGAATTTAAGCGATTTCCCAAGTGTTGCTGAATTGAGAGGGGGAAAAAAAAAAGTCTTGCAGGAATGTGCTTGGCAAGTTGAACACCAGGGTGGGTCCAAATGAGCCTCTTCTTCCCGAGATAACCTGCCTCGACATGCTTTTCCCTCCCTAGCGAGCAGCACGTCAGGAGCTGGAACCTCAGAGGCCGAGCCGGAAGTCACCCCCGACCTGGTGTCCGGAATCTGGGCACCTCCTGGGCGTCCAGCCACATGGCCGCTGCAGAGCGCCCAAGCCTGCCATGTCGAACTGGCTCCGGGATATCAGTCTGCAGCTCAGGGTGTGGTTTCCTTGTGTTCACAGATGGAAATGGAAAACAAGTGCCTGGCCAGAAACCCTCCCAGGCCTTTCTCCCAAAGGCCAGCCTCTCCTACAAGCAGCCCTTTAGGCTGGAGGCCTGCAATATTTAGGATCCCAGACCTCTGAGAACCTTGTGAGGGTCTTGGACCCAGGAAAGCCCGAACAGGCAAGCCATCTGCATGCAATCCCCACGCTTCCCTGGTCCAGGCCCACCCAGGCCTGGGACTCTCTCCTGAACTCTGACTCTGAAGGCTGGCTCCTTGGATGGCTCCTCTTGGCAGTTCCCAGGCATCTGCAACTGACCAGGTCCCCACCACAGCTTTCCCCAGCTCCGCAAACAGAAAATCCCTCCTTGCAGATGTCTGGGCCAACATCTTGGAATTATTCTTGACTCGTCGCTCCCGCTCCACATCAGATTCATCAGCACAACTTATCAGCCCCACCTTCCACGTGCAGCATCTAACCCCACTTCCCCACTCGGGTCTGAGCCTCCATCACCGCCTGCCTGGACCACTGCTGTCGTCTCTTCACTGCAGTCCCTGCTCTATGACATCCCGTTAGTCTGTTCTTCACATAATAGCCAGAGGGGTCGTATGAAGACATATGTCTGAGGGTGTTCTTCCTCTGTTCAATGTTCTCTACTGGTACCCAACTCAGTAGAAAGCCAAAGTCCTCTCCCTGGTTCAGAGGCCCTGCGTGACCCACCCTCCCACCCTCCAGTTACCGCTCAGACCTCACTTCCTCCTGGTCCCCATGCTCCCACTGCTCTGCCAATCAGGCCTCTTGGCTGCTCTGTGAGCCTGCTTCCACCTCAGGGCCTTCACACCCACTGTTCCCTCTGCCTGGAATGCCCTTCCCCACGGGAAACCCCTCGACTGGCTCCCTTCCTTCCCTTGCCTTCTCAGTGAGGCTACCCCACATCAAATCACACGCTCCCTTTCCCCACCCCTTTCCTAGCTGGCTTCCCTTCCTTGCTTCATTCTTCTCATCACTTTCCACTACCTCATGCACTATATACTTTACACGCATTTTAAATAACTCTTGCACTAGAATGTAAGCTCCGTAACAGAGAGATGTTTGCCTGTTTTGTTTGCTGCCAGGTTGTAGGTGCTCACTAAATACCTGCTAAACCCTCCTGTGAGTGAATGAATCTGGTCCACCCTCCCAGCACCTAACTCAGAGAGAGCCTGTAAGGGTGCTGTGGGCATCTCCTGGACTTGACCGGGGCACACCAGGCATTCCGCCTTCTTTGGGTACCAGCTCTTGAATTTTTGCTTTAGAGAGTCACCCCGACTCCCCGCTCCTTGTCCTCATGCCAGCCCCGTGGGAGGCAGCATCTTGCCGAAATGTCAAAACACTGCTGTTCCCGTTGTACTGGGTTTGGCAGTGACCTTTTCCCGAAGGCAATGGATACTGGGCTTTTGTTTACAGTAGTAATTTAGAGCTTCCTTTCAAAAGAATATTTAAGTCTAAAAAAGTAAGTCTCGTTAAAGAAAATTTCAAAGAATAGAACAGACGGCCTTGGGATGCTGCAAGTATTCCCCTGCTCCAGTGGGGCCTGTGTCTACCTCACCTGAGTCTCAGAGCCCGCCCCAGCCCCCGAGGCTCACCCAAGGATCGTCGGGACTGAATGAGACCAGTAAGCCCTGGCAGGGTCCACCGGTCCATGGGCCCGCTGACCAAAGGACACGTGCGAGCAAGACTTGGCTTCCGTGTGCTTCCTCAGAGCCCTCCTACCTGCTGGCGAAGGCCAGCGAAGACCCTGCTGGGCTCCGAAGGCCACCCAAACCCAGGGCTTTTCCCAATGGCTTTGAACATGTATTGAGAACTGAGGCCATGTCTGACTCATATGCCCTGGGACCAGGTCCCCTGGGCATTTGACATTTCTGAGTGACAGCTCAAGGAGGTGTGTCAGAGGCATGTAGGGAAAGGAAACATGCACAGGCAGCCCTCCCCTTGCGGCCCTGCAATGAGAAAACAGGACAAGCAGTCCCTCTTCTGTGCCGCGTCCCACACCGATTCCCTGAAGCAGACCCTCATTAGGATGGACGGCTGTTTTCCACCCTGGGACTGGAAGAAAGCCTGGAAATTATCTTAGTCGCGAAGTCTCCAGCCCCGAGAACCATCAGAACTGCCGCACGGATGAACAGAAAATAGCAGATGATAAATTTTTTAGGACCGCCCTCTGTGTGCCAGTTGTCGCGGACTGTGAGATAATGTGCTGGCCTTTTTGGGAACATGCATTATTGATCTGGGTCTGTCTAGCGGTTTATAAAAAGCCCCCTTCCCCCGCACTGCCACCTTCCCATCCCTCACCTCCTGGGGGAAGGCAGCCTCCTTCAAAAGCCAGTCCTGCCATTGGAAGGGCTGGCTCATTAGCGGAAGGGAGGACAAGCAGGCACCGATCTATGCAAGTTAGTGCTTCGAGGTGGGAGCTGACAGGTGCCATGGAAAACCAGGGCTCTAAACCTACCATCCACCCATGTATCCACTTCCTGAAATTTATCTTTGGGTGTGCAAAACTGTGTGTATAAAGACACTTCTGGCAATGGTATTTGTACTGGTGAAAACTAACAAACACACACACTAACTTAATAATAAAAGCGTAATATGCTAAGTAGACCAGACGTCTTTCGGGACGAAGCCGGGGTTGCGAGGGCTGAGGCAAGCCGCAGCGGCTGGGAGGGCCGATTCCCTTGCAGGAATTTCATGCATCGGGCCTTTAGTCTAGAAATAACAGCCATCCCAGGAGACTGGTTAAGCAGAGCTGGGCCGGGTTCAAATCCTGTTTCACCATGTTCTAGTTGTGTGACCTTGGACAGGAAACTTCATTTCTCTGGGCCTCGGTCTCTCTATCTATAAAACAATAGAATGAATCTGTGTATTTAAGCCATGGATTTCTTTGCTCTCCTCTCTCGCATGTCCTCATCAGACGCTCTTTTCCTACATTTGCACAGCCTACTGGCTTTGAGAGTCACAGATGCAGACTTACACTCAGATTCGGGCACGAGGCTTAGTTAGATGACGTTGCTGCAGCAAAAATGTGTTGTTTCTACAAATGGGTATTAATCACTCACCCTGGTTCAGGCCAAAAGTTTAGGAGTCATCTCGAAGCCCTCTTTTCCTGAACCCCCGACCTCTAACCCATCCATCACGGTCCCACCCCTTCCACCGCTCGGCTCCGGTCCCAGCGTCCATCAGCACCTGCCCAGTCACTGCACCGGCCTCCAAATGGGTGTCCCTGTCTCTGCTCTTGTTCTCTGCGGGCTAATTTCAACATAAAGTCAGAGGGATCCTATTGAAACCTAAGGTAGATCACGGCCCTCCCCTGCTTAGGGTCCCCAATCCATGTCTGTTTCACTAAGAATAAAACTCCAAATCTCACCATGCCCACAAGGTGCCCTGCGACCTGGTCCCGTCGGCTCCTGGCCTCAGGTCTCTCCATTTATATGTACCCCAGCTAGCTCCACGACCGCTCACAACATTCCTTCTGTCCCTACCCACCCAGCTCATTTCTAACTCCGTATCCTTGCCTGGAATGAGCCTCCCCTAGTCCTGAGGCTCCCAGGACAGTGCACTGCACAGCAGATGCTTAATACTATCTGTTGAGTGCATGAAAGAACGTCAGGGTGTCTTGAATTCCCACACATAACTATGACCAAGTCACTCAAGGGGGCCCATGAGGCAGGACCAAGGTGCTCTGAAGCCCAGGTGCTACCTGCACGTGCTCTCTGCAAAATTCCGCTGGAAACAACCCTCACTTCCCTGTGGCTGAGGCCTGCAGATGCCCCGTGGTTATCAACCATGACTCATGCTAAACGGTGCCGGGGAGATAGGGATCGTGTCTGTCAACTTGTCAATAAAAGCTCTGGGCTCCGATTACTTCCTGGCTGCATATTCCTGTTGCACTGATAAGCTGCCTGTGAAAAATCTATACTTGTGATCATTAATACAAATCATTACAAGGAGCGACTTGGATTTATATAAATCACCCTCTCTTGGCAGTTAAAAGACTGATTCATGTTTTTAATAACGGACCCAAAAAGGGTGTGGATTTGCAGTTGGATCTCCATCACAATCTTACATTTGGTGGCACAGGCTTGTCCAGTAGCCCTTTAATTGGATTGCCACCAGTGATATTTGGTTGTCCTTTGAGAGTGGGCAGAGGCTAAAGGCCAAACCCTCACCTGGTCAACTACTGGCCCTCCTCACCACAACCCCGGAGAGCCTCCGGGGTCTGGCTCTATCCTCGCTCTCCAATCTCATTACCTTCATCCCTTTCCCAGGCTCCAGCCACATCTGTCTCCTTGGCCCTGCCTCAGGGCCTTTGCACATGTTGTTTCCTCTGCTTAGAAGGTTCCCCCCTGCCCCCGCCAGATATTTACAATACACAGTAGTATTGATGATGAGAAGGGAAATCTAATTCACAGGAGAAGGAAAATGGGAAAGGCTCGTGTGCTGTCCTGAACGGCGGCCACCAGCCACAAATGGCTAGTGGGCACCTGAAAGGTGACTAGTCCTAATTGAGATATGTTCTAAATGTAAAATTACACGCCAGATTTTGGAAACAATATGAAACATGTAAAATACCCCATTAATAATTTTTTCTATTGATTACACGTTGAGATGATACTACAGGTACAGTGGGTTAAATTAAATGTCATTAAAATTAATTTCACCAGTTTCTTTTTTAGTTTCTAAAAAATGTACTGATTAGAAAATTTTAAATTACTTATGTTACCTGCATTTATGGCTGGCATTATCATTTCACAGGGCAGCGCTGGTGTAGGATTTAATGTAGAGAAATGGAACCAAGAAAATCAGTAAATTCAATAGGGAGAAGACACAAGATAAGAAGAACAGTTTACACTTGGGAGAACCTCAAAGGTGAGCTGGAAACAGACATGCAGATTGAGCCAGGGGACTAGGAAGTCCAAGTGAGACTTTCTGGAGGCCTCACTCTCAGTGGCCTCATTTATGGGGTCTCTTTCCCATGCAAATGAAGCCACCCACAGCTTGGGTGGAGGAGCCCATGTCTTATTTAGGAAGGCAGGGGGGATGGTTTATACCAGTGGTCGGCAAACTGCGGCTCGGCAAACCGCGGCTCGAGAGCCACATGCGGCTCTTTGGCCCCTTGAGTGTGGCTCTTCCACAAAATACCAACTTCTGCACATGGGCCACGAAGTTTCAATCGCACTGTATGTGCGCGCCTGCACGTGGTATTTTGTGGAAGAGCCACACTCAAGGGGCCAAAGAGCCGCATGTGGCTCTCGAGCCGTGGTTTGCCGACCACGGGTTTATACAATAAACCAAAGGTGTGACCCAGGAGTGGCTTGTGTGAGGAATAAAGGGAAGGTGTGGAGGCTTGAGCTGGGGAAGCCCTTGGGCACAGCCCTTGCCGGGCCTGCCTGCCATCCGGGTAAATGGTCTAAACTGGGCAAGGGCCCCTGTCTCACCCGCTCTACCTGGCGCCCACAGTGCTGCGTGGGGAGGAAGCTCAGGGCCAGAGACGGCCAAGCTCGTCCTCCAGAGGCAACATCTCTGAGAACTGGGTCAGGTCACTGCCAACAGGGACGGCTTCCTGCCCCTGGATGCCACCCGGGAGGCTGAGCCCACCCACAGCTGCTGAGGTGGGTGGAGCAGGGGCTCACACATGTATGTGTGTATTCGTATGCACGGGAGGGTGGTTCCTTCTGTTCAGCGTCAGCACAAACACTACCACCTCCGACAGCCCTCCCTGATGACCAACCCAAAGCAGCTCCAACCACCGTCCCAGACAGCACAGCGCCCCCTTCAGGCTCACAGGAGCACTGCTCCTTCTTGAAGTTATTGTAATTAATGAATAATTGATTAATTTTCTAAGCCCTGACTTTGACCCTGGCCTGACCCCTGGGCACAGAAGCTCAGGCAGGAGAGCAGGTGTGACAGGGCAGGACAAAGCCTCGCCTCTGCCAGGAAGGCCCAGAATGACACGGAGTCCGATGGGTTTCCGTCCCTCTTTCCAGCTGTGGGACCCCCTTCAATCGCTTCATTTTAAAATAATACAAAACGGCTATTATGATACACACACAGGCTTATCTAATGAGATCGTGCATGTGACACTGCTTTACAAAACATCCAGCGCCCTCAAACCTAAGGAACCAGGGCATCACTTTATTTTACATGTGAACGGCAGTCGCATGGATGACCTGTCTCCCTCCCTCCGTGAGCACAGGCCTGTGCCTTCCTCATCATTCCTGAGGCTCCAGGCCCTGGAACCATGCCTGGCACATGGCAGGCAGGTACTCAACAGAAATCAGAGGAACCTATGAACTGGTCTTCACGTGTCTTCTTCAGAAGAGTTTGGAGAAATCCAGGAAGGGTTTTGCATTAGGAAAAGGCTGGAGACCCCTCACCTTGCGAGTCCACAGCTGTGGGCCGCCCCTGTGACTTGGTTAAATCCACTAGAAGTGACTCTACAGCTCGACATGAGCACCTGCGCCGGGAGCCTTCGCCCCAGCAGGTGGCCCTGGGGGCCCGGGTGGGTGCCACCTGCCGGCCGGGCGCTTACCGAGCTCGACGTCCTGGTCATCTGTGAGCACCAGGATGATGTTGGGGCGGATGTTTCTGCGGTCCCTCTGGAACCTGCCTTTCAGGCGGTGGTGCGACAGGAAGGAGGAGCTCCCGCCCAGCAGAGGGAGGACAGAGAGCAGGCACAGCAGGAGGCCGGGGCGGGCCATTTTATGTTTCTGTTGATCTGTCGCTTCTTGCAGGAGGCAGGAGTCTGGAGCTGCGCCTGGTGGACTTGTTCCTTCACCCTCTTCCCCCTCTGCTCACGGATCTAAAGGAGCAGGAAGAGAATCAGGTCAACTTTTCTGTACGGCTGTGACCGCTCAGACTTGCATAATGAGGCGTACGACGGCCTCTGGCACTGACAAGGACAGTTTATCTGATCAGGGCGGCTCTAGCCGAGCAAACATCTAACACGGCTCAAGTGACGAGAAAAGTTATTTGCAATCTGCTCAGCAACAGGCCGGGGGAAGCCTCCAGTGACCGCTTCTGCAGCCAGAACTTCCTTGGACCCGCGGGCGGCTGGATGTGCTGGTGGCAGCTCAAGCCCCAAATCAGATGGTCAGCCGGTCACTGAACCACACAACCACTTCCACAGACAAAGCACCCCCAGAGAAAGGAAGGGAAGCAGCCCACTTTGGGGGAGCAGCCTTTTCTGGCCATCTCTTCTCAGTGGGCAGATGGGAGGGGGCTGCAGCCGGCTCCCAGGCAGCCTGTGGCTCAGGGCGGGGCCGGGAGAGCAGGGCGGGAACGGCGCCCATCCACTCTGGGTGGACGACTCCCCATGCTTCAGCCCCGATCCATTGCTCACCAGCTCCGTTTCCCCGTCAGTAAGCCAGTGGGGAACACGGGGAGACACGGCTGTTATTAGAACCTGATGCGGTCAGGACGTGTGTGAAGGCTCCCTGCCAACACCCAGAGCTGGGCACGTTATTCCTATTAGTTTTAGGTCGAATAAACAAAACGACAGAAGAGCTGTCACATTCCACTGTGACCTCAGTCACCCCCCCATCCCACCACATCCCAGATCAGGTCACACGCAAAGCTGGGGGACGGGCGGCGGGGGGTGGGGGGGGGGTGTAGTGAGCTTGGCGCAGGCAGGTCTCTGCGGTCATTTTTCTATTTCTTGAGGAAATGAGCCTTCAAGTCCTGTCCAGATAGAGACTTTTGGTCTCATTTATTTAAGGCACGCACGAGAGAGAGAGAGAGAGAGAGAGAGAGAGGTGTTGAGAGGAAACCAAGCTTGGTGGAGTCAGGCTGAGTCACCGTCCTTGTGACCTTGAAGGACCACGGGGAACCCCACCCCAAAGCTCCGGGAGCTCGGCAAGGGCCCCAGTTTCTGCAGAGCGGAATGCTGCCTTCATTTCTCCTTGGGGCTACAAAAGCCTCTTGCGGGGTCTCCTCCCAGGCCCCACCCTTGGCCCCCATCCTTTATCCCCAGGGTGGCCAGTGTGAATTTCCGAAAACTGAAATCAGGTCATACCACTCAGTGAGGCACTCACTCCAGGTTGTACAAGCGCAAGGCACTCATCTCACCCTTGACCTCGTCACTCACTTGCTTAGACCCTCCCCTGGCTTCTCAGGGCTCAGGCAATAAAATGCAAACCCCCACCAGGGCCACCAGGGCCATGTGATCCAGCCCCTGCCCACCTTTCCCCCTTCATCTCAGTTGCTCTCCTGCCCCACTGGCTTCTTTCTGCTGCTTGGACCAGTCACGCTTGTTCCTGCCCCAGGGCCTTTGCACTTGCTCCTCCTTAAACCTGGGAGAGTCTTTCCCCAGATTTTGTATGATGGGCTCATTCCCCTCTGACGAGTCTTGGCACAAATGTCACCTTCTCGGAGAGGCTGCACTGACCACCTATCTAAAGTGGTGCCTGCCCCCACCCGAGGCATTCTCTGTATTGTATAACCTGTTTTATTTCCCTAAATCCCTCCTACAACCGGCAATTGTCGTATTTATTGCCCAGTCCCCGCCCGCCTCCACTGAAGGGTCAGCTCCACGAGGACAGGAAGTGGGCCCGTGTTAATCACAGCTTTGTCCCCAGCACCTGGGACTGTGCTTGGCACATAGCAGGTGCCAAATACATATTCAAATAAATAAAGGAGTGGAGGTTTTGTTACGGTCCTCTGAGCTCTGCTGGGCTCGGCAGGGCTGCACAATAACCTGGGTCCCGAGGCTCAGTGGCTCGGAGACCTCTGTCAGCAATGCCTTCCCCATCACCCTTCCTGGCCACCAAGGAGGAGTTGGCTACTCTGTGGTTGAAAAGACCCCAGGAAGGGTCGCGGGGTGGCTGATTTTTGTCCC
This sequence comes from Myotis daubentonii, assembly GCF_963259705.1. Taxonomy (NCBI): domain Eukaryota; kingdom Metazoa; phylum Chordata; class Mammalia; order Chiroptera; family Vespertilionidae; genus Myotis; species Myotis daubentonii. Next base: position 68,709,566 of record NC_081847.1, on the reverse strand, counting down.
CTGATCCATTCTCCATCCTGCTCGGTGCCCCAGGAAGCAGAACGCTGCAGACTGCATCTCTGGCTTCCTGCTGGTTCCGCCAGTGGAAGCCCTGCTGGGAGGCTGCAGGGCGGGAGGAGTGGGCAATCAGCATCCCTACTCTCCTCTGCTCCCTCTGCAGCAGCAAGTGGCTCCCAGCCCTGTGGCTTCCCAGCTCCAGCCGGGGCCCCTCCCAGCTCCAGCTTTCCCCCAGTTCTGGGGTCTGTCCCCGCTCTTGCTCTCCAAGCCTGGGGCGGTCATGGCTCCCCTCTCTTGCTAGTTCCCGAGAGCTGCACCATTCCTTGTCTGCTCCCTATCCCTGGCTCCTTAGCCTGCCTCCGAGAGCAGTGCCTTCAATCCCCTCTTCCTAGGGGAGCAGGGGCAGGCTCCACTCAGGGCTCCCCGCCTCAGGGGCCTCCGACAGGACATCACATTATCAGGGCAGCTGACTGAGAACCGTGAGTTTCATGGGACTGGAGGACAAGCACCGACTTCCATCTTCATCCCTAGAACCTGCAAAACACACACCTCTCGGCAGCCAGAGCCCTTGCATCCGCCGTGCACTGGGCACCTGCTTGGTGCCACGTCGGGTGCCGGCTAAGATGTGGACTTTGGAGTTACTTGCTGGGTGACCCTGGGCAAGTAACTTAAAAACACCTGTGTCTCAGTTTCCTCATCTATAAATTGGGTGAAAGGGATTAACGAGTTAATAGAGTGCTGAGACCAGCAGTGCCTGGCACATGGTATTAACCGGAACACGTCGCTGACAGTGTGACCTGTTATTAGGTTATTACTATCACTGCAGCTGGGTCTTGCGTCAGGCACTCTGTTCACGGCATCTTGGTCAACCCCCACACCTACTGCCTCACACAGGCACTGGGCTAGTATTATCCCCATTTTACAGCTGAGAACCGGTGAGGCCTAACGGCCCTATGACGATCCCGAGAGAAAGTGACAGAGACAGGGTCCGGCCTCTGCTCTCCCTGCTCGGCGTGGGCCCTTCACCATTAACCTCACGTATCCCAGCTTCTTCCACTCCAATGCCACAACCCCGAGGTCTGCCCCTCCCGCACAGTCCTTCCATTATTTGCTTCATGCGCTTCTTTAAAGGACCGCATTTGAAAATAAAAACGTAAGCACATGATTCTGAAAAAGAAAACGTTGTATCCAAGGATAAACGGGAAAATCAGCAAACCTTCTCTGTAGCAGGGAACCACGAAAAGTCAAAGAAAACAGACTCAGTGTTAACTCGGCCTCACAGCATCGAGCTCATGTTGAAGGCTCCAAGGCCAGCCCTGTCTCGCCCGTTCTTGACCCTGCCCCCTCTCTTTAAGGGAGATTAGCCGGTGTTAAAGGCGTCAAAGCATATTAGCACCATCTCTCCTGGAGGTAACGGGAGGCTTGGGAGGGGTGGAAAGGAGGCAAGCTCTAGCCATCTAACGAGTCCCTGAATTATCCCAGACCCGGGGTCCTCAAATCATGCTGTCTATGAGTCCATGTGCCCCTTGGAAAACACACCAGGATGCTTTGTGCTTTGCACACCCATTAAAATGCACATTCATGCTCCTTCAGGTTGACTTCGAGGGATCAAGTATCGAGAGAATTGCCACGGGATGCCCTACAGACAGCAACTCTCCTATACCAGAAGCAGTAACAGCAGATGCTTATTGGCAGTTGGCAATGCTTCAGCTCGTTTCATCTGCACATCCACCCACTGATCTCACACCCATGTTAATGTTATGAACGAGGAAGCTGAGGCCCAGAGAGTAACACACTTGCCCAGGATCACACGCTCAGTAGGTGGCGGGAATCAGCCTGCTCAACCAGAACCTCCTTGAAGTAGATCTCTGGGCAAGTTCCTCAGTCTCCTAGCCTCCGTTTTCATATTTGCTCAATGGCGGGGTAGGTGGCCACCAGGTGCCCCCGAGGGCCTTTTTGGCCCTGGGCCTGTGATGTGAGGTCCCGGGGGGCTGGGAGCTGCGGCCTGTATTGGGAGCCCTGGGCCAGACGGTGGGTGGAGCTGGGAATGTGTGCAGGGCACCTGTGTGGTCTCCTTAGCAACCCCTGCCCCCCCTTTCTGGGCAGCGACAGCCCACCCATCAGGATGCTCCGCTCTGGATGGAAGTCAAAGCTCTGCAACCAGAGAACAGGAGCTAATTATTTCATCAGAGCAAGTCATCAATGGGCCAATTTTGATGAATTCCCCGGCTCCGGCTTCCCCTGGCCCTGTGCCCGTCTCTCTCCAGATGCCGAAGGAATCAATGAGAAATGACACAAGGGGTTCTGCCTCCATTTTTCTACCTCTTGGTAAAAGATTTGAAGTCGCTGAACCGAGCGAGAGAGGATCTGGAGAATCCTGTACAGATGACCATGTTCTGTCCGTCTCACGGACACCCCCCTCTCATCCCACCAGCTTGCGGCAGGCAGGGTCCCTCCAGCCCCTTCCCTTCACCTGGTGTTTTCTCACAGACCTTCCCAGACCAGGATGACATCTCCGGAAACGCCTAACGTCCCAAGCGTTCGGAAACATCACCCCGTGTCTGGGCCTATCTGCCCATCTGCAGAGAGGAGCAGGTCTGAGGGTGACCGACAACCCCCAGCCCTGCATACCACAACTTTGGGGAACCTCTGGGACCTCCCCAGGCCTGTCCAGGAAGACTTAGATAGCTGTTTTCCTCTGAGGATCCTGAATCCAACCAGAGAAGTCAAGAGGAGGTTGGAAATGACCAGGCAGCTGAGGGGGGTGGGAGAGGAAGTGGCCAGAGGCAGGACAAGGCATTGACCAGACAGGAGAACTCACAGGGAGGTGGGAAGAAAGGAAAGTGTGGGGTGTGCAGAGATGCCCTGTGTGCCGGAGCCTCGGCTGCAGACTGGGAGACCCTCCTAGGTGTTCCAGAGCCTGGGCACTTATGTCTTTCTTCATTTACTTTAAAAATGTTTGTTTAGGGCCAAATATGTGTGAGGCACAGTGTTAGGTGGTAGGATAATCCTGCCTGGATTATAACAGCCTCCTAACTGGTTTCCCTGCTTCCACTCTCACCTCCTTCCATCAAGCAGCCAGAAGGAACCTGTTAAAGAGGCCATTTTCCTCCCCGGCAAACCCTTCAAGGGCTCCATTTCGTGCAGAATAAACCCCTCAAACCCTCCAAAAGGCTTACAAGATTAGACACAGTTGGCTCCATCCCCTCTCTGACATAATCACCTTTTACTTCCCCCCTTGCCCACTCAGCACTAGCCACACATGGCCTCCATGACATTCCTCAAAACAGGCCACCCCAGGGCCTTTGCACATGCTACTCCCGGCACTGCCTAGAGCCGTCACCCAGATGTCTTCACAGCCCCTTCCTCACCTCCTTGAGGCGAAAATTTAAATCTCTTCCCTCCCTAGGAGCATTAACAACTTCTGACTAGATATTTTATTTCTTTGTGGGTTTCCTGGACTAAAACATTAGCTTCCTAAGGGCACAGATTTTTGTCAGCTTTGTTCACAGCTGCTTCCTGAATCACCAACACCTAAAACAGTGCTTAAGACAGCAGATACTCAAGGTATTTACTGACTCAGCAAACATTTTCTCCCTCCTGGGTTTAGTACTCCAGTTGTGATTGGGGGCACTGCCGCTCCCTTATTCTGATAATGTACAGTTTGAATGTAGGGTGGAACATGTGACCCAGGTGGAGCCAATCAGCACATCCCACCTCTCTCGCTCCAGTGATTGACCCAGAGACAGACATTGACTGAGGCCTGGCCAACCAAAGGGAGGGAAGAAATTATATAGAGTGGGCTGCTGGGTGCTGGCAAGGGGGTGAGCCCAGCCTGGGTACCAACTGGAGCCTGAGAGGGGATGCTGGTGACACTAGGCTGAACCAAGTAGTCAGTCACAGGCTGAAACAAGTGCCCCTTGTTGCTTAAGCTTGTCTGAGTTGGGGCTGTCATCTGCAAAAGGAAGCATCCAGACTTACACAATAAACTCCCCAATATAATAATGATGAAGAAAAACTAAAATTTATGGTGTGTTTATCTTGGGCTCTGCCCCATTTTCAGCACTTTTCCTGTGCTCACTCATGTCGCCCTTACAACAACATTATGAGTAGCAGATGCGCCAGCTGAGCATGGAGAGGTCCAAGAACTGGCCAAGGTCACACTGTGCTAGGCAGTTAGACAGACACAGGCAGAGTGAGGACGATGGGCCAGACACAGACGGTCACCAGCCGGAAAGCCCTGGGTGTCTAGCGATGGACAATCAGCTGTAGGGTGGAAATGTGCCCCCAGGGTGACCTCTCCTCCCCTAGTATATGATATGATTGGTCCTGAGGTTTGGATCCCCTGACCTTCCTCCCTAGAGATAATTTAGGCCTCAGCTGTATTTCAGCTGCAGGCCCAGATAAGCAACAAAACCAGACAGTGACCCCATGGCTGACCTCAGGACCAGCTGCATTGCATAATGACCCCCTGCCCTGGCGCCAACCAATCCATCAGTGGAGACCTAAACCGTAAGAGGACACACCTGGAAAGCTGCTGGATATGCTACTGAGATCTTCCCCTGGGACCTCCCGTAAAATCTCCGCCCTTAAAACCCTTAGAAGGGAAGACCCAGCTCGCCCTCCCTCCTGGGATAGCGGACAACCTTCTCTTCCCTCTCGCCCTCTCTGCCCCTCCCACCCCCCAAGCGTGTCACCTGGGTCTTCCTCACTTCTAAGCTCCAAGGGCCCTTCTTTAGCCTCTATAACTTATTTTTTCTCCGAATTACTTCTTCCACCTCTGTGATTTTATAAATAAACTAGAGGCCTGGTGCACAAATTCGTGCACGGGTGGGGTCCCTTGGCCTGGCTGGCGATCGGGGCTGATCGGGGCAGGCGGCTGAGGGGGAGGGACCTCGGGAGGTTGGCCAGCTGCAGGAGGTTGGCTGTGGGAGTGCACTGACCACCAGGGGACAGCTCCTGCATTGAGCATCTGCCCCCTGGTGGTCAGTGCACATCACAGCTACCAGCCAGTCATCCGGTCATAACGGTCGCTTAGGCTTTTATATATATACTAGAGGCCCGGTGCACAAAAATGTGTGCACTTGGGGGGAAAAGGGGGATCCCTCAGCCTGGCCTGTGCCCTCTTGCAGTCTGGGACCCCTCGGGAGATAACGTCCTGCTGGCTTAGGCCTGCTCCCAGGTGGCAGAGGGCAGGCCCAATCCGTAGGTGCAGCCCCTGGTCGGGCTCAGAGCAGGGCCGATTGGGAGGTTGTGATGCCACCCTCAGTCATGCTCAGGGTTGGGCCGATTGGGGGGTTGGGGCACTGCCCCCTGTCACACTCAAGGCAGGGTCGATGGGGAGGTTGCGGCGCCACCCCCTGTCACGCACAGAGCAGGGTCGATCAGGGGGTTGGGGAGCTCCCCCCTGTCACGCACAGAGCAGGGCCCATCAGGGGGTTGAGGAGCTCCCCCCTGTCACTCACAGAGTAGGGCCGATAGGGGAGTTGGGGCACCGCCCCGTCACACACAGAGCAGGGTGGATCAGGGGGTTGGGGCGCCGCACTCTATCACCCACAGAGCAGGGCCGATCAGGGGGTTGGGGCACCGCCACTCTCACACTCAGGGCAGGGCTGATGGGGAGGTTATGGCTCTGCCCTATCACACACAGAGCAGGGCCCGTGGGGGGGTTGGGGCGCCGCACCCTGTCACACACAGAGCCACAGGGTGATCAGGGGGGTGGGGAGCTCCCCTGTATCAGGCACAGAGCAGGGCTGATTAGGAGGTTGGGGTGCCTTCCCATGTCACGAACAGAGCAGGGCGGATAGGGAGGTTGTGGCCCTGCCCCCTGTCACACACAGAGCCGGAGGGTGATCAGGGGGTTTGGGCGCTGCCCCCCGTCACGCTGATCCCGGTGCCGGGAGGCCTCTCGGCTCCGCTGATCCCGGTGCTGAGAGGCACATTACCCTTTTACTATATAGGATAGAGGCCTGGTGCATGGGTGAGGCTGGCTGGTTTGCCCTGAAGGGTGTCCTGGATCAGGGTGGGGGTCCCCACTGGGGTGCCTGGCCAGCCTAGGTGAGGGGATGATGGCTGTTTGCACCTGGTCACACACCCTTCAGGGTGGGGGTCCCCACTGGGGTGCCTGGCCAGTCTGGATGAGGGGCTGTTTTCAGGCTGGCGGGTGACTGAAGCTCCCAACTGCTCCTTTTTTTCTTTTTTTTTTTATTCTGGGCCAGCTTTAGCTCTGGCTCCAGCTCTGAGGCCTCTGCTGCTGAAAGCAGGTATCTGGTTTGTTTCGGTTCTATAATCGAAACACTGTATCAACTCCAGCTCTGAGATCCCAACCGGCTGAAAGCTGGTTTCTGGGGCTTTGTTTAGCGTCTATAATTGTTACAATGTTTGAAACTGCAGGCTCAGAGGCAGGCAGCGGCAGGCGGGGAACATTGGAGTCCTCCGTCATTGAAGCAAGCAAGCATCATGTTAGTTTCAAGCTGCCTGGCTGCTGGCCGCCATCTTGGCTGGCAGTTAATTTGCATATTGCCCTGATTAGCCAATGGGAAGGGTAGCGGTTGTACGCTAATTACCATGTTTCTCTTTTATTAGATAGGATATATATATATATATGTATATATATATATATATATATATATATAGAGAGAGAGAGAGAGAGAGAGAGAGAGAGAGAGAGATGATGTTCTCTTCTAGTTTGAGTCTTGGCTCTGAATTCTTTCCTAGCCAGAAATCAAGAATCTAGGTGGCTGAAGCCATGGGTCTAGCACCTGGTGCTGTGGTTCCTGCCACCACAGCACCACCACTTGATGCTGAATACCATCCCTTGACCCACCCTCACCGTCCTCTCTCCTCCCTTCCTTGTGCCTTGGGAGGTTCACTTGGATGGACCACATTAATGGGCTCCGTATTCTCTGGCTCCTGGTAGGGAGAAAGGGAAGAGAGAGGGCTGGGTACTTCCCAGATGCCCTCCTTGGCCCCTTCCTGGGAAATGACCACATGCTGCCATTGCTTTACCGAGGGCCGCAGCTCCAGTGGGCAGCCCTCTCCAGGTTCCAGCACATACCCGCTGCCGTCCCAGCCCCAGAGGTCTGTGTGACTCATTTTCTTACACTCTGCTCACACTTTAGGTGGAGGGCACCACCTGTTTCCTGCAGCACTGACACAGCAAGCAGACAGCACAGCTGAGATCTGCACCCAGACCTTCTGACCCCAGAACCGTCTCTTGACTCCTGTGTTCACTTGAAAAGTGATGAGTGATACAAGAGGCTGAGGTTAAGTGTGCTGCACAAACAGGAAGAAGAAGGGGGAAACTGCTGACCTGGGGGAAGTCAGGGAGGGCTGCCAGGAGAAGTCTTTACAGAGTCAAGTTTGAGAAGTCTAAGAGGAACAGAGGTCTGAGGAACCTACAGGATTTGGGTAGACCCTGAAGAAGTGGGTGGAGTACAGGGTGCCTCAGGGAGGGGAAACAGCTCCAGTAAATAGCAGGCAGTGGGAGGGGTGGAAATGTGTGGTCCTGAATCTCCAGCCCAGAAGTTGTCTAGACAGGGGATGACACACACACATCTGTTAAACCTTACACTCCCTGGTGTCTCCCCTTCTTCCTGGCCATAGGTTTTCTCAGCCTTCTCTCCTCCTCTCCAGGGCTGTCACAGGAAGGACGGGAGCTCCTGTAACCCACAGGCCACCAACTCCCCGTCTCCCTTGCCCAGGTCCCGGGCATCTGGTGGCTCTTCGTGCCTGCTCTTGGGATTCCAGCTGGAGCAGAGAACCAAGCCAGCTCTCAAGAGCAAGACAGGGGGGCAAGAAAAGGGTCCTTCAGAGGGAGGAGAATAAGATCAGATTTTAAGACAAGGGCTCAGGATCTGGAAAGGAAACTAGGGCATAAAGAGAGGAGCTTAAGAACCCATTAGTCCACATAACTATTCCTGCAACAAGAAAGTCTCAAACGCCTACTGTGTGCCAGGCACAGTTCTTGGTGCTTCAAACAGCCAGGGGGGTGGGGGTAGGGGAGGTCCCTGCCCTCATGGAGGTGAGATTCTAAGGAGTCCATATATCAAAACCTGGGGCCAACAGACTCCAGCTAAAGGTGAGGAGGGTCAGAAAACAGGACTGAAGTAACGGCAAACCACAGGTGAACAGCCAGGCCGGGGCCATGGATTTTCTATATGTAATACAGTCAGGGCTCAAAGAAAGTTTAGAAACAAGATATTCAAAGTCTTGGGAAGTTGAGCATCACAAGGTTTTGCATGTCAAGTGAGTGGGTGTTTGAGAGGCCATATAATTCACATGCTCAAATGTCTGAGCATCTGCTATGGGCTATGCACTGTTTCATGACCAGTGGGAAAAAACAGACACAACCCTTCTCATAGAGCTGACAGGCGCAGAGAAGGGGTGGGGGTGGGGGGGCAGCTGGAGCCAGGCTGCCTGGGTTTGAATTGTTACTCCACTGCTTACTAGATGTCGGGCAGGTAATTTAACCTCTTGTGGCCTCAGTATCTCCACCTGTAAAGTGGCCCCAATAACAGCACTGGTAGAGCTGTGAGGATGAAATTGCTTAATACTCTGAAGCCTTCGCAACAGAGCTGTATACAGTAAGCACTCCATAAATGCTGGCTTTGGGCCACCTAGCATTTTCCCACTCTACTTTCTGTAACAGTGCCCAGTTTTTATTTGGGATTTTTTTCTGTCTAGGATCCATGGTCCCTAAGGTTTAAATTAGGTCCCAGCTACAAAGCTCTAAGACTAGACCATGGGACCCATGAGCCAATCAGGGCCTTCCAATCTCTCTACCTCAGTGATTGGCCAATCTGATTAATCTAAGCACTTTGCCCTACTCTTTCCAACTGGCTAATTTATTCTACGTCTTTTCAATATCAGGTGAGGGAAGACTCTGACTCCATCATAACTCACGTGGAGTCCGAGAGAAGCCCCCACACAGGAAATACGGAGCTGTGGAATGGAATGTACTTGGGTCTTGAAAACACTAGATCCAGCTAAGCCCGAGGAGGATTTACCTCTGGGTTCTTTGTTCGTGTGTTTGCACCAATAGATTCTTCTATGTCCAACTAGTTTTCTTTGTTTATAGGTCAACTTTCTCAACACTATGACTCTTTAGGGACATGAGTCAAATTCTCTTTCCTTAGGTCACTCCAAGTAGCTCTCTCTGTCACTTGCAACCAAATGAGCCCAGATGGCAGAGCGAGCTGGAGGCAGAGTGTTGACTCAGGTGGCGTCCCAGCCACCTTCTGCCTCTGTACAGAGACATCTGACAACACGGCGTTTGAGCCGAAGGCCTGTGCCCAATTCTAGGGCTTATCACAGGCAAACTTCCCTCATTCTTATTTGTTAACTGATAAAAGCAGCGCAGAGAAGTGGAAGGAACGTGGGCGTGGGAGTCATGACTTCTGGTCCTGATCCAGCCTCAGTTTCCTCATCAAGAAAAACAGGCTATTCCCTGGGCGTGGCCTGCACGTTTGGGATGGGTGAGTCGGACAGGTGGAGAGAGCGCCTTCCCTGGGCCCCCTTCTGGAAGCAGGCCTCCCTCCGTCACTCCCAGCCTCGACCCAGGTTTATTCTCTTGAGAGCACTCATCACAGCTCGCAATTCCTCGATGCACCTTCTGTTCAGGTTTCTATTTTGTGGGGGGAAGGCTGCAATTTTATATGGGGGTAGGGGGATGGGGACCAGCAAAGGCCTCTCAAAGACTACATTGTGCAGAGTCCTGAAGGAGGTGAAGGAATGTGCCTTGCAGACATTGAGGGAAACAGCGTTCCAGGCACAGGGAAAAGCAGGTGCAAATGTCCTGAGAGAGGAATGCGCCTGGGTGTCTGAGGAACATGCAATGGGCACTGAAAGTGAGGAGGTGGGGTATCCTATGGCCATCGTGGAAAACACAGCAGACGCGTGGCCAAGTCACAGAGGCCTGGGCGCGGCAGGGGGTGAGAGCCTGTGGGCCACTCCCCTGCACCTCACCCCTGCTAGGAAGTGAAACTCCACATGCATCAGGTTCAGTCTGTCTGCATCTGCCAAGCTCCTGTGGCTGGGGTGACCGGAAGGCTGTCCCGACCCCGCACCTCCTCATACGACCCGAAGAGGTTACATCCATGGTGGTTGGCAGGAGGTTCTGAAGGGACCAGAGAGGCAAACAGAAAGGCTTGCCCTGGACGTGGAAAGCCACAGCAACCATCTCCCCTCTTTACTTCAAAGCACGGAATTCCCTCATCATATCTGCACTGAGAACATTTCTCTCTTCGCACTTAAAAAACAAACCCCCAACTTCCCTCTGCCTTGTTCTTCGGTAGAAAGGAAGCCACTGAAAGCCAAACCGAAGTGGGAACCGATTTGGGGGAAGTGGCCCTCACTTCCCCAGGCCTTCCCCGCCGATGTGAGAAATGACGCTCTCGGGCTCTGCCCTTTGTCCCTGTGAGCTCAGGGCCACCCCGGACAGGGAAGCCACCCAGGAGGAGAAGCTGACGTCCCCAGTCTCATGGGGTGGCCGCTGGCTTGTCTGTGGTGGGAGACTTACACTGGTGGGGTGCCAGGCCAGGGCTCCGGGTTGGGAGGGACAGTAACAGGCTGGCTGGGCGGGAGAGGTGCAAACAGCTCCCAACCTGCTAGAGCTCGGCCTAGGCCAGTGATGGCGAACCTATGACACGCGTGTCAGAGGTGACACGCGAACTCATTTTTTTGGTTGATTTTTCTTTGTTAAATAGCATTTAAGTATATAAAATAAATATCAAATATATAAGTCTTTGTTTTACTATGGTTGCAAATATCAAAAAATTTCTATATGTGACATGGCACCAGAATTAAATTAGGGTTTTTCAAAATGCTGACACGCCGAGCTCAAAAGGTTCACCATCACTGGCCTAGGCAATGCGGCGTCTCCCACTTCACAGGCAGCTCCCAGGACGTGCCCAGCGGCAGAGGCTTCTGCTGTGGGAGCCAGTGGTCTGCCTGAGAGGGGGGGCAGGACAGAACCTTGCCTGGGCACTCCATCGTATGTCAGGAGCTCGGAAGCTCGGCTTGTCATCTGCTTCTCATTGGTGCCAGGTTTAGCTTTCATTCACTGCCTTTCTTCTTTCAGTAAATTTATCGACAAGAGATGGGGAATGAGCATCACGTGCCCTAAACCAGGGTCTCTCCACTTGGCACTAGTGACATTGGGGCCAGGTCACTGCTTTCTGTGTGGGTTACCCTGGGCATTGTAGGGTGTTTAGCGGTATCCCTGGTCTCTACCTGCTACAGGCAATGACCTTGTGGTTCAATTCTTGCTTGCCAAGAGCACTGAGCTTTTTCTTACAAGGGGAGCAGGCCTCTTGAAGACCAGGCAGGAAGGGCTGAAGGGACTCCCTCCTTGATGTTAGAGGGCTTGGAAGAGAAGAAAAGGGAATGGCCTGCTCACTGAGATTCATAGTCACTTACGGCCCAGACAAGGACCCCCTGAAAGAGGGCCGCCCTTTGATCCAGACCATGGACTGGGTCCCTGGAGCCCAGAGGGCCGGCCCAAGGCCTGGGTTCACAAGAAGCCTGATGTTGGTTACCTCTGGAGGGAGACACCTGTCTGCAGTGGCCTTTGTCTAAAGTGAGTAGACAAACTCAAATGCATGCAGGTCCAGGCAGGAGAATTAAACGGGTGATGTGGCTGGATTTAGGGGAACAGGGGAGGGTGGGGACTGGACCTCACTGGAGACACGGTTTCCAAAGTGAAACATTAAGACATTTTAAATACTGAGCAGGAGTTGGGCTGGGAGACTATTTGTAACCCTTCAAAGCCACCTGATCTTCTCCGAGCACCTACTCTGTGCCAGGTGCTGGGAGGGATGCTGGTTAACAGCAGTGGACATAGGCAGACCAGGCCTCTGTCCTCAAGGAGCTGACATTCTGGTGGGGAAGACAGGTAATGAATAAATGAAGATGGATTTCAGATTTTCTTATGAGCTTTGAGAGAAATTATCAAGTCACAGGAGAGAGTAAATTGGGGGAGGCCTCTAGGAGGAGGTGATGTTTGAGCTGGCAACGAAAGGGGGGTGAGAAGTCAGTTGTGGGTGAAATGCTTTCTAAGCAAAGGAAAAAGCAGTGCAAAGGCCCTGTGGTGGGAGTGAGCTTGGTCTGCTTGAAGGACAGTATAGAGATCAGTATGGCAGGAGGAAGGAGCGGAGTGGCAGCCTGGCATAGGTGAGGCTGGACCGCCTTCCCCCAGCTCACGCCTGCCAGGTAGGCCACACCTGCTGTCCTTCCTCGGTGTTTAGGGGAAATGGGAATCAGATACAGACATTCCCACTTCTGTTCTTTGTTCTTTTGTCTTCGCTGAGGACAAAAGCTTCCCTGGCAGCAAGTTACAAAGTTATTTCTGCAAAAGGCCTTTGGCCAAAAGCAATAAAGTCGGACCTGAACAGAGTCATTATTCACGCCTAACTGTGGGCTGGCTCCCAGTGCAGACTGCCTGTGCCAGGACTGACAATTCCAGTCACACCCCCTCCCCCTTTTAACCCCACACTCTCTCAGTTCTGTTTCTCCCCACAGAACACGTATTTGTGTTTCCAGAGATTGTAGCTTCCTTCGAGAAGAACATAAAAGGGATAAAAGGCTATTTTGACTGGCCGGTATGAATAATCCAATTATTTCTTCCTTTCCACCCAATCCACCGCCGTGTGCTCCATCCTCGCCCATCATGCCCCTGCTATTAGCAGATAGCTTCTCATTAGCTCACCTTGGAAACAGTCCGACGCTTACAATTATTTGAGATGCTTGTACTCATAGGCAGGGAGGGAGTCTGAAGCTACTCTGACCAAATAACCCGCTAAATTTAGAGATGCGAGTCGAGGGAATTTGGAATGACGGGTCCATTTCCAACCCTGGCAGGCTGTGCAATCTAATTAGCAGCTGGAAATAGACCGTCAAGTGGGAGCACAGCCGTGGGTCAGAGGTGCTCTTCAAGCTCAGATCAGTGTCTGCAACTGGTGGTCTTACCGCTGCTGGGGGCCTCACTGGGTGTCTCCAGGTGTACTGTGTACACAGGTGTACAGCGACTGCAAGAGAGGGCGTGAGAACTGGGTTGTCAGTGTCCATGGTGGGGTGCGGTCTGGGGGAGGTGGGAGCACACCCATCATGCCAGCTTCTCCCCCATTACCATGTCTGCTCTCTCTTCCAGCTGACAACTCCAACCATCTCCATCCTTGGGGTGGGGATGCTGAGGTGTGGCAGGGATTCTGGGAGCTGGCTTTGCCCCATACGGTGAATAGGGTTCCCAGACCCCCAGCAGTGCCTGAACTATGGGGCCTTTGTCCTTGAAGAGCTGCCATACAGTTCTGGGCATTCTACTTACACTAGACTTAAAAAAAAATTCACTCATTCATTCAGCCCATCTGAATGAAAAGCACCTCTAACCCATCCATCTGTCATTCATTCATTCATTCATTCATGCATTCCTTTAAAAATGTTCAGGGCTCGTCCCGCGGCAGAGCCGCTCATTTGGGGGGTATGCAGAGCTTTCTAACTGTCTGTCCAGCATCTGGCCCCCTTCTTTTGACAACAGCATCCCAATTTCCTTTTGAGGACGCGCTCCCCTTGCCAGGAGGCCCTACCTTCTCTTGCCATGTAACCAAGGGGCGATCCTGTGACCAAAGTTGGCGAATCAGACTCTCACTGGGGCCCTGACTCTCACATGGAATGTCAAGGGCAGAAGGAAAAAGCAGGGGTGTGTCTGTCCCGTTGGAACCTTGGGGGCTGCCACCAACTCCTGCTCTGAGCTCCCTGGAGCTTCCCACGCTAAAGCCTTAGGAAGGCCTGGCAGCTTTCCTCTTCTGCAGGCTTAGCAGTCAGGCTGCCCTGAGAGCCCCACACTGTGAGGAAGCACAAGCAGCCGTGAGAAAAGGCCACGTGGAGGAGACTAGAGCCATTCAGCCGACGGCCCCACGGAGCTCCTGTCGTGTGACCGGCACCAGTGGCCAGGCATCTGAGTGGAGCCATTTCGGATCTTGCAGCTGATACCACATGAAGCAGAAGAACACCCTGGCCCATCGACAGGATCATTAGAGATAAAGTGTTGCTGCTTTAAACAATGGCGTTGGGGGTGATCTGCTGCACAGCAGACACCCCCCCCCCCCCGCAAAGAACCCCGAATGACACTAACTACAACCCACGCCTCCACCTGGACTGCCACCGAGGACCTATGAGGAGTCAGCATGCTTGGTCTCCTGGGGCTAGTGGCTTTCATCAGATGAATGCTTAGAAGAGCACATCATTCATTCATTCTTTCGAGTCATTGATTCAAATCATCACCAAGCCAAGCATAGATGGTCCAGCGATAAACAAGCTCAAGGAGCTCCTGTTCTAGCAGGGCTATTCCACACAGTGCCTCAGTCTCCTCCATTATGAAAGTAAGGGCCGTGGTGATGATGAAATGCTTGGCAACAAATAAAGTCAATGATACTAGACTCCACTGTTATCGTAAACAGAGTTGCAACGCATTGTCCCTAGAAGTGTGGCCGTTTGGTATGAACACAGTGTTGGAGATAGTGTGTTTGGGAGGTGATTAGGCCATGAGGGTGGAGCCCTCAGGAATGGGATTAGTGCCCTTATAAAAGGACTCCAGAGAGTTCCCTCAACCCTCTGCCATGTGAGGACATATCTTGTGAGAAGGTAGCATCAGTGAACCAGAAATTGGGCTCCCCCCAGACACTGGATCTGCTGCCACCTTCGTCTTGGACTTCCCTGCCCCTAGGGGTGTGAGAAATAAGTGTCTGTTGTTGATAAGCCACCCTGTGTCTGGTATTCCGTTACGGTAGCCTGAATGGACTAAGTTATTACACGGTCACCTGAGCCGGCACTCAGAACGCTGCCAGGCACGTAGAAAGTGCTCAGTAAATGTTAGGAGTCTTGATTGGGGAGAGGAGATGAGAGAGGCTGGTCTCCTGCACCGTGGTAGTGCCTTTCAGGAGTGGCCCACTGAAGGCGGGAGAGTTGTATTTCTGAGGGTACATTCAGAAATCTTTGCCCTGAAAGCTCTCATTAGAATGTCACCACACTGATCTCACAGATCAGCTCTCACATCCCAAGTGGCCTGAGACTGGTCAGAACTGGAGCGTCTACCAGCCTTCTGCAGGGCACAATGTTCCTGCTGTGGCCGGAGGGGGATGACGTTAGCACAAAACCCGGTTCCAGCACTGGCCGGGTGCCGGGAGGGTACATGACTTCCTGGGAATGACAAACAGGTTTTGACTCCTTTGCCCTGAGCAGTCACCTTTGAGCAAGGATCCCTGAATACTAGATTCAGACCCACCAGTAATCTCCAAGCCTCCTTTCTTGATCCCTTCACCCAACACGTATTTCCTGAGCATTCAGAGTGCCAGGCCTTATTCTAGGTGCTGGATACAGAGGTGAATGAGCAGACGAGCGCCCTGCAGTCACAGGGTTTATTATTTTAATGAGAGGAGAGGGGACAAAGGATAAGTAAATTGAGATAATTCCAGAGAGTGGTGAAGTGCTATAAACACAAAACAGATCACTCTAGGCATTCTACGGATGTGACAGTTGAGCTGAGATCTGAAGGATCAGAAGGAGCTAGACTTGTGACACTACCAAGGAAGAGCAGTCCAGGAAGGCGGAACAGCAAGTGCAAAGGCCCTGGGATTGGAACAACTGTGATGCAGCCAAGGAACAGAGAGGAGGCCAGTGTGCCTGGTGCAATAAGGTCAGAGGACAGTGGAGGGAGTAGACCAGGTGGTGCAGGATAACATTTAGCAAAGAGTCGGACTTTATTATGGGTGCAAAGAGCCCCCGGAGCGGGTGGTTCACTCAAGGTGCTGCCGCCACCTAGCTCTTTCAGGACTTTGTAGAAATGCCCGGCAGAAGGCACTCCATCCAGCACCTCTCCTTGCTTCAGGGGTTCTCAACTTCAGCTGCATGCTGGAATGGCTTGGGAGCTAAAAAAATACCCTGATGCCCAGGCCCCTGCCCTGCAGTTGCCGATTTAACTGGTCTGGGTGAGGCCGGGGGCTGGGATTGTTCAGAGCTCCCCTGGAGATGGTTAGGAACCTCTGCTCTACTCACAAGCGTCTCCTGTGCAATGGCAACTAGCCTCGCCTTGGGCTCCTAGGATAGGCCACGGCCGCGTCCTGCAGGCCGGTCCCTGAGGAGAGCTCTTTCCCGAGTTGGCCTCACTGAGGCCTAAGGGAGGTGGGTGGGGTAGGATGGGGAGCAGGACATGGTATAGTTCATTGGCTCAGGAAGCCACAGAATTGAGCTCTAAGCCCAGTTACGCCTTTGGTTTGCTGTCACCTCTCTGAGCTGGACTGTCCTCATCTGTGGGAGGGAGACCAATGGCCTTTCCTTTGGGCAGAGCGGCTGAGAAGACCTACAGAAGCCAGCTGCAAAAGCGCTTCAAAAGCTAAAAAGAACTGGTGCAGCCACTATGGAAAACAATATGGAGGTCGTCCCCCATGAAACACAGAACTACCATATCATCCAGCAATCCCACTTTTGGGTATTTATCTCCCCCCCCGCCCCCCCAAAAAGAAAACAACAACCCACAAAAACATTAACTTGAAGAGATATTTTCTCCCCCATGTTCATTGCAGCATCATTCATAATAGTCAAGACATGAAGACCAAGAGTCCATTGGGTCCATGACTGATGAGTGGATGAAGATGATGCGGTATATATGCATGTCACTAAGAATACTGGCAGGCTTTCCTGTTCTCCAAAATGTTCTCTGAAGTGGCCTGCATCCAGAAGGCTGTGAAAGGTGTCTCTAGAGCAGGCCAGAAGCAGTTTCGGATGATTTGACTTTCATCAGAGCATCAACATCTCCTCAACTTCTGTGGACTAATAGTTGTTTCAATCTCTTATCAAAAAATTCTCCTTTTCTGGCCACTGAGGTGGGTCGCGTCACTCGCTGACCTGTAGCCAGTAAGGAAGACCGCTGGCAATATTCTTCCCCTAACACATCTGGCATCCACCTGGTCAAACACAGCTTGGGTCCCCCTTGTGGTCCCCGGGGATGGCCCTGCCCATCAACTCTCACACACAGAACCTGTGCATAATGACTCTGAGTTTGGGAGAGAACTAATTTCAGTTTCAAGCAGAGCCCAGGTGGGCCAGGCCTTTAATAAGATGAAGCTACACGTCAGAGATCAGGGCTGCTGGACAATGTGTATTTTGGAATCATATTAAGAGACTGTGGCGAATTCCAAACAGGGGTGGTCTCCTGTGAGAAAGAATCCCATGAAGTCTGGGTCTGGACTGGGGGAGGAGGTGTGAAGGCCGTGCCAACAGGAGGCATCCTGCAGCCCGCAAGGCTCAAGATCCTGCATGACCTGAAGCTCTTTCCCAAGAGCATCTGTTGCAGAGTTGTGCATATTTAATTTCTGTCTGGTAATCGCTGAGGAGATGGACAAGGGGAGGCTTGGGCCTGAGCCTTTGGGAATTTCTACGAAGTGTTTGTGGCCTTGTTTGCTTGTGTGTTAACTGCTTCTCCACTGTGGAATGTAAGTTCCATGAAAGCAGGAACTCTCTCGTTCATCCCAATGCCTAACACAGGGCCTGGCACACAGCAGCTGCTCAATAAACACGCGTGCACTGACATAGGAGAATGCCTCTTATTCCGTACAGCAGTTTTTCCAACACCTTTCTATCTCTGATCTCATTTGGAGCCTCTCCCCTGCCTTCTGGCATTCCCTGAATCAGGTAGGAAAACAAAATATGCACACTCCAGGGCCCTTTCCCACACCTCCCAGCGGGTGTGGCTACACTATGGGATTCTGGCTCCTTCCCCAGCATCCAGGGCCCTCCCTGGGGGTGTGACTCAGCAGGGTCGGGACTTCGCATTTTTTAAGACAAATACCTCCAGATGATTCTCACAGCGGAAGGCTGGGCAAACACTGCCCCTGGCTACCAGAAAGCACAGGATCAAGGCCAGGCTGCCTATTTCAGACACGGAGGCAGAAAAGTCATGCCTCCAATGCCTGTTGAGCCCAGTGGAGAAGGAGAGGAAGCTGCCCACCCAGCAGCTGTCTCCATGGTTCCCACTTGGACCAAAATGGAGACAGGTCCATTGACCATCATCTCTCACATTAGTGTCCCTCCTCATCGTAGATACTAGCTATCTGCCTCCCTAGCAACCAGGCTCCCTTTCACTGGGCTCCCCCACATGCCTTCTCCAGGGCTTTGGGGTCCAGTGCTTCCACCTCCAGCTCCAGAGTAGGGCTTTGGCAGCCTGGCCCAAGCCCATTGTTGGGGGGGGGGGGGCGGCTCATTTTCTTGGCCAGTGATTGGTTTGCAGTGAGCACATAACATAAGACAGTCCAATCAGAGAGCAGCTCAGGGCTTGAGTGGGCAGTACCTGAAAAGAAGCTTGTTCTTTCTTGTTGGGCTTAAACCAGAGAGGACAGCTCTTCAACAGCCAGCTCCACACCTCAATTATTGTAACCAACGTTTACTGAGGGCTTGCCTTTGTCAGTGCAGTGCTAAGCACTTGACACTGATGATCTCATTTCATCCTTTACCACGAACCAGGAGACAGGTGCTATGATCATCATCATTTGCTGATGGGAACACTGGGGCCCAGAAAGGTTAAGTAACACTCTCTGGAGCCCACTGCTGGGCAGGTAGCCAGGCCGTGTGGTTCTCCTCACCACGGTGCCGGAGCCTGCCCACCGCTTGCAGCTGGAGAGAGAAACCAGCCCCTGGAAGGAAGAGCAGAGGAGGGACAGATTCTCATGACAATCTCTGAGACCTGACTCCAGCTGCGCCTGAAGCTGTACCTTAGCAGTTTTTAGTTATGAAAGCCAACAATTCCCCTTCTTTTTCTTTATGCTCGTTCAGACACCCCCCTCCCCCCCCTTTCTGTTGCTTACAAGGGAAAGGATCCTGATTCCTTTATAGTCTTTCTAGGAAAATGCCCCTAACTATAGTCCATTTGCAACCTGCACACAGCAGCTGCTCAGGAAAGACCAGCAGATGTGGATGAAGACTACTCTCCCTTCCCATGAACCGCTGGGTCTAAACCCTACTGCCCAACTGTGGCCAGCCCAAGCAAGGCCTCTTCCGCTTTTGGCTCCAAGTGAGGCCTAGTTCCCTAGCAACCACCCCAATTAGGCCATCATGCCATTTATCAGGATGCCAATTAATTATAATGATCTTAATGATCTTCCAATTAGATAGCGCCTTGAATCCGGATCAGGGGCATGGCAGATTTCCCACCAGGCCCCATCACAAGGGGGATCACGGAAGGCAGTCCCCGGTGAGGCCTCCCTCGCCTACAGGTCAGCATGGGCACATGGGCCAGACCTGCCACACTTTGGACCACCCCACCCCGTCCAAGGACAGGCTCATGTGACTCCATCGCCCACCACAAGAGGGCTGCACCTCTAAGAGAATTTTAACCCTGCTGCCATTGTTTTCAGGAGTCACGATCCTTTACCTCAGACCTCATGGCTTTTTTTCTGACAGCCACATTTGAAATTTTCCTTTGCATCTTGACTAGGGAGAGTGTGTGTGTACTCACCAGACAAGCCCATCTTTTCCTCAGCCCTCCCCCCACTTCAAACAAAATGCGAACTCGAGATGTCCCCAAACTGTGGAGGTTTGGGAGAGAAGTGGGATCACTAAAGGGCTTGTGCCTTTCAGAGTTCTGTTGTCTAAATGTGTTTTCTTCTCCTGCATGTGTTTCTTCTACATTTGGGAACAAGGCCAAGGTCATGAAGGAGGAGAGAGTGGTGGGTCAGAGTGAACTCCGGAGGCCCTGGGGCCTCTTGAATTCCAGCTTTACCAACGAGCAGCTGTCTTTGAGCCACGACCCCTGCTGGGCCTCAATTTCCTCATTTTTGACAACAATCAAAGGCCCTCTTAGGGTTTTGTGGGGGTTAAATACGTTTTTATGTATAAGGCCTTAGAACACACTACATCAGTGTTATCTATCACCTTAAGTCCACACTAAGTCCTTTCTTTTAACTACAAGCTAATCAGACATGCTGGTGTTCTTCTGCAGGACCAGGCTTCTGGTCTCTAAAGGGGGCGAAATCTAAGAACAGACTTGATGGAGTTGGGTGACATTCCCAGTCTGGCTAAGTCAGACCAGAAGCTGCCCCCTTGAGGCAGGTCCAAACAGATAAATTGAACATATCCAGAGAAAGGAAGGGGGAAATGCTATCCCCAAATCAAAAGGTGCACTTCAAGCGTTAGGGTGTGCAACCACACATGAGCTAGGCCCTCGGGATGGCAGCTGAATGGAGCTGTTGAGTGTATGTGTGTGTGTGTGGGGGGGGCACACATGCATGTGTGTATGTGACTGTGCACACACTCACAGAGTCTCACACACAGCCACACTGTCTTCCTCCAAACCCAGCATTTTTATAATCAACTCATCGTTAAACCCTTAAGTTTGAAAACCTAACATGTTATTAGGGTTTTAGAAGTTCAAATTAAGCCATAAGTTCAAACTAAAAACCCCCAATAAATACACACCAAGCCCAAAGCCCAAACCCACACTGACCCTCAGCTATTCAGTTAGACTAACATCATGCATTTATGTACATAAATTTGACCCAGGCCCCGAGTGTGGTGGGGGATTGAGCTTGCAACCCAAGTAGGTGCTCTTGACTGGAAATGATCCCAGGACCCTTCAGTCCACAAGCCGACGCTCTATCCACTGAGCCAAACTGGCTAGGGCTGGACAGGCTGTTTTGATGAGCCTTTTCTCCTTCATGATGTGGGACAAGCAAAGCTGGAAAACCTCTCTTCGGCCTGCTCTCCCCACCCCCTTTCTATCTGTAATGAATGACTTTAATTTAATTAAAACCCTCCGATGGTTCCGTAATGGGGAGCGGAGATGCAGTAAGAAATCTCTTCACTATTAACTACCAGATGAGAGTAAGTCTTCCTGCTCCAGGGAAAGACCATCCTACGCTTCTCTGTCCCCCAGAGAACCTGCTCAAGAGCAGCCTCCCTTCTCTGCCCCGAAGGAGGGGGACCCCACTGTGGGAGAGAGGCAGAGACAGATGGAGGGGCAAGAGAACGGGTGTCCTGACATGCACAGATGTGCAAATACCCAGATTCAAATGTAAGCTGAATGCAATTCCTTGGTTAATTAAATATTGACTTTTAACTCAAAAAGTGATTAAAACAAGCTGCAGGAACGACTGGCCAGAGAGGAGAAGGGGCAGAGAATGAGTCAGAACTTTCACAAAGGGGGAAGAGGAGGATGAGGCTTGTCAGAATGCCGGCCTGCACTGTCCTACTGTGTGCAGGCACTTACTGTGTGTGTGCAAGGGTGAGTGGCCTTTGGGTCTCCAGGTAGATGGGAATTTCAGAAGGATGTCATGTGACAAACTAAGATTTGTGGGTGTCTCCTTACTTTTTTCCACCTAAGTCTCATCTTTTTTTCCAGGCTGCCCTCAAAATGGCCAGAGCTTCTGCTGCTCTGTTCATCTTGTTTCCTTGGAATATAACTCGGGGCCTGGTACCACGAGGTGCACCCGTTAATGCTTGTAGAACAGAACGAATGAATGAATCACTACAAAGAATGTTTGTTTTTAAAGTGCTGTCCTAAAAATCGCAGCCAAACTTCTGAAACCCCCGGGAGGGGAGCAACCCTCTATAAGGCTTTGAGAACTGGTTCTGACCCAGCCTGGGAGGAACTTTGCCCTTTCGGTATTGTGAGTTCCCAGTCACTGCCCAGCTCCGGTCCCCCGCTTTCCCGAGTCCTGCCCGGACAAGCCCCACGTGGTCTTAGCTTCTTGCCAGTCTATTGGGTCTAAACTCCAAGGGGTCAAGGAGGCCAGCCCCCCAGCGGCCGGCGGGCTCGGACTCGCTTTCCCCGTGGCCTCCAGGGCTCCGAGTGGCGCGTCCGCAGGTCAGGGGCGCGGTGGGAGGTGCCCAGCCCGCCGGCGAGGTCAAACGGGTCACCCCCCCGCGGCCCGCTGGCGCCGGAGCCTCTCTCCCGCCCACCGGGTCCCACCTCCGCGCGCAACGCTGGGGCCGGAGCCGGGCGGTCGGGGCCGGCCCCCGCTCACCTGGGCGGCGCTCGCGGCCACGCTCACCCGGGGCGGGCTCCGGCCGCGGGGAGCCCCCGTCCCGCCCACCCGGCCCCGGCACCCCACTCACCAGGACGCACGGCCTCGGCGGCCTCACCCGGCGCGGGGCGCCGCCACCTCTGCCGCAGCCCGCCCCGGCTGCGGGACGCAGGGGACTCCACGCCGCTGCTGCCGCCGCCGCCGCCGCTGCTGCATCCTCAGCTAGTGCGGCTGCTGCTCCTCCTCCCTCCCCGCTCTCCGCCTCCTCCCGTCCCTCCGCTTCGCCGCTCCGTCGCCGCCCCCGCCCCGGCGCGCCGCCCTCGCCAAAGTCCGGGTCCGCGCCCCGCCCCGCCCCGCCCGGGCCGGTCTTACACCTCCCCAGCCGGCCGGCCGCGCGGCCCGAGCCAGCCCCTGGGCACGGCCCCCGCCGGCGGCCAGCCTGCGCGCCTGGGGAGGCGAGCGCGCGCCGGGGCGGGGAGCGCCGGACCGGGAGCCGCGGGCGGCGGGAGCTGGGGAACCGGGACCCCGCCGCGGCGCCCTCCCCGCGCTCCCGGCGCGGGAGCCCTTTACCTCTGGCAGGAGGGACGCGCGTCCCGGCCAGTCCGGCCCTGCTGCCCCCGGTGCACGGCCCCGGTCCCGAAGTCTGGCCCCGGACGGGGCAGCGGCGGAGAGCTGAGGTCCGGGCAGCTCCCGGCCTCCCGAAGTCGCGGGACCCGGCTGGCCGCGCTCCCGGCCTGGAGCGCGCACCCTCGCCGGGACACGGACGCACACTCACCCGACACACGCTCCCGCTCGCTTTCCGCGGGAGTTGAAACAGCTGTGAGATTCGCCCCGGAGCTGAAATGAGGGGGGACGCGAGCCAGAGCCGTGCGTGCGAGTGTGTGTGCGTGCAACCCACAAGCGAGGATGAGGGCTTCGCTAATAAATCAGTGATCGCAATAAAGTCGGGAGGGCCATCGATCAGGTCCACTTCGCCGCATACGAAGAGTCCTTGTCTCCTTTCCTTCTCCTGAGCTGGAGGGAGCCAAATGTCCCGCGGGGCTCGACACAGCCCCGCCGGGGGCTCCCCCCGTAACGACACGTTAATAAATGTTTTCTTTTATCTGCTTCCACGAGGGCTCGCCTGGGTTTGAAAACACCCACCGCCTTTGCTGAAAGCCCCGAGCTCCCCTCTGACTACATACTTTTGCCTTTGGAGACGCGGGCTCGAGCCGGGCCTGCAGCTAGAGCGCAGGGTGAATGGCCCACGCGCCCGGGACCTTCCCACGCGCCGGGAAGCTCCCCGAGACATTAACTTGAGCTCAAGTGAAAATAGCTGCGTTGCCCAGAAATGGTCCCGGAATAGGAAAGAATGGAGAAACGGGTTTCCTCCGAAAGGGGAGGAATTAGACTCAAGGTGGTGCTGTCTACCGCGGGTTCCACTGTCTCCAGAACACAGAAGAGGCCAGAGCAGGACCGGGCTGACCCGCGGGCAAAGAGCCGGCAGAGAACCAATTAGCAGCTGCAGAAAACACAGCTGAGCAGCTCAGGGGACACAGACCCTGTGCTATGTGTGCTGGTAGGCAGTAGTAACTTACTTAAATCTAATAATAACCCGACAAGGTAAATTGCAGAATTACACCCATGTTACAGATGTGAAGACAAAGTCACAGAGAGATTAAGTGGCTGACTCAACTCACACAATTGTAAATGGCAGACCTAGGATTTGAACCCAAGACACTTATCTCCAGAGTTGTGTTCTTAAATCCCAGGTTATTGCTACTTTTCCAGCCCAGCAACTCCGTTCTCTGGCGTAGTCTCTTTTTTTGTTGGTTATGGTTGTCCTGCTTGGTAAGTAAGAATGGACAGTGGTCTATGAGGATATACTTATATAAAAGATACTTGGTTATTTATCTGGAATTCAGATTGGGTGTCCAGACCTGGTGGGGGCTCTACATTCCCCCAGCTTAATCTCCCTTAGCCACCCTGATCAATTTACAGTCTAAATAAGTCAGAAAAACCTGGAATTTGCTTTTCCAAACCTGGTGCTCACTTTTGGCGCCTCTGAAGTTGCTGATCTACCTTTCTGGAACAAAATGTCAGGCTTCCATCTTCACCATCACCGACCAAGAACGAATGGGGACCCCTCCCCTCTGGCCTCACCTCTGTGGAAGGAAGGACACATTTGCTGTAATGCCTCAGTACAGTGCTGTTCGGTAGAAGGTTAAGACAGGCCATGCATGTAATAGAACATGTCCTAGAAGCGGCTTTCAAAAGTAAAAAGAAGCAGGTGAAATTAATGTTAATCATGTAGTTCATTTAACCTAGTATATCCAAAATACCTTGTCAACATGCAATCAATATATAAAAATTATTAGTGAGATATTCTTTTTACGACATATTTGGAATCTGGTGTGTATTTTACACTTAAAACACCTCTCAATTTGGGCCAACCACACCGTACTACATGTTTCCATCAGGGCAGCTCTAGCAGGTTCTGTGGTCCACTGCTGAGTGTTTCTATGAGGTTATCTTATGTAATCCTATTAAGAGTCATTCTTTCAAGAAAACTGAGAAAGTAAAGGGACTGATCAAAGACACAAAGTGAGATTTGAACTTGTGTAAGGCTGTGCCTGGCTTTGGATCATGTACCCCCTGTGGCCTCAATTTTCGAACTGGGTCCTCAAAGCCCCATGGGAGTGTCTCAGGGGTCTGGGGGATAGGAGGTTAGGTGAGATCTGACTTTTGCTTGCTTTCTATGTTGGGTTCTGGAGAATATTTCAGAGGAGGTGGGATTTGCACCACAAAAAAGTTTAAAAACGCACCACCTTGCCCTAGCTGGTTTAGCTCAGTGGATAGAGTGTTGGCCTGTGGACTGAAGAGTCCAGGTTGTATTCTGGTCAAGGGCACATGCCTGGGTTGTGAGCTCGATCCCCAGTAGGGGGCATACAGGAGGCAGCCAATCAATGATTCTCTCTCATCATTGATGTTTCTCTCTCTCCCTCTCCGTTCCTCTCTGAAATCAATAAAAATATATTTTTTAAAAAAACAAAACACACTGCTTTCCTTCAGGCCTCAAGTTTATGAACATGGTCTTCCCTTCCCTAAATGCGCCCTGCCTACAATTTTCCCTCCATTCTTCTCTCCTCATCAGGGCACCCCAGTAAAGGAGGGCCTGGGCACAATCCCCTACGTGGGGCTGTAGGTGGGGTTGAGATGATGTCATCTGAGTATCTTTTTGGATATTTATTCTTTCTACTGTTGCTGTTCAAAGATCAAACATGGTGATGTCTGTGTTTTGCTCCTTATCCTTTGTTAGGGGGAGGTGACATGTCTTGGTGTGAGTGTTTCTTTGTGTGTGTACCCATGTGCATGTTTGAGCACATGTGTGTGCTCACTGTGGACAGGGGCTGTGGATTGGGTTTCAGGTCAAGACTTAACTCACTAGCTCAGACACTCATTGGGTTGGAGGGTCTGCAAAGCACTCTCTGGCCACATTTCTTTCTCATAAATCACAGCAAACTCCGTGGTCCTCTGGGTCCCAGCCCCGGGCCTACGTTTTCCAGGTAGGTGGAGCCTTCTGGCCCCATTTGGGAGCTCAGTGACTGCCTGGGAGATGAGAGGGCCCTCAGGGGCTCAGATGTCCCTCAGCCTGGGACCTCACTCAGCTATGGGTGGGGCCTCAGCAGAATTCTCATGACCTTCCTGGCCTCCTAATTCTCCAGCCCCTGTCCATCTCCAACCACATCATCTGGGACAACCTTTCTCCTCTCTTGTCACCCTGTTGGCATCTCTCACCGGGCTCATCTTGCCCAGATCTTTCAGGCTCCTCGTGCCACTCCCAACTCCTCACCCCTTTGTTGGATTAACCTTGAGGGGACCTTTCTCTTGACACCTCCACACCTTGTTTCCTTCTTTTGCAAGTTCCTTGGCCCTCTGTGCAGAACACCGCCTGGTTCTGTCTACCTTGCAAAGCCAGAATGCTGTTCTATTTCCTGAACTCCTATGCAACAACTAAACAAACACAAAGTCATTCCTGCTTCATGTTTCTTTCTCTCCACCAAGAGGCTGAAGCTCAACCTGACTGTCCCAGCACTTCTGGCTGCATGAGGGTGTGATGTTATGAGGGTTGTAAGAATTAAGCTTTTAACATCTAAAAAAAATTGTCCAAGAAACGGTAAAGCAGAAACACGGCTGCAGACAGGAGGCTTGGGAATGCGAGCCACGGAACTGGGGCACAGGTGGCTTTAATAACCCACACGAGTTTGGCTGTAACTTGCTTCTTTCTACAAACTCAGAAGAGGCTGCAGAGTCACCCCCAGGGGTATGGGGTCAAACTTCTCCGTTCCTGAGTGGGGACAGTTTTGCACGGATTTTAAAATACAAATCTCAGAATCATCCATAACATTATACATTTGCGGTTAATTCTGCTGAGTTTTCACTTAGGCCCAGCTGTCTTGTTGGTAGAAATACAGTTGCATTAGGGAAAAACTGTTTATATTTCTTGAGATATTGTGATAATGAAAAATAGCACCATAAACCCCCATTAAGTCAAAAGAACATTAATTGTGCTTCCTGCTGCCTCCCCTGGCCTGCACGCGGACACTGACAGGCTTTACTTCAGCAAAACAGGGCAGCTTGTCTTTGCAGCACAGTACCTGTTTCCCCCCTTAATTACACGTAATTGTGGAGTCTAATTTATTTTAACGCCCGACGCCTAAAAGTGCACATTCATGAATCAAGGCTTAGATTGGGAGGTAGGATAATTAAACACGGGTATAATTGCAGTCTCCTGGGGGCTGCTTAGGAGTAATCTCTAAGAGTCATGATATTTATTCTGAATTCTTACAAATGAAAGACAGTCGGGCTGCCTACAGTTACGAAAACAGAGGAACAGTGACAATTTGTCTAGTTGCTTAACCATTCACCAATAGTGCTCTTTTGGATAAGTGGGCAAGAAATATTAAACACACGGATTTCACATGTGATGAAACACACAAGCAGAATGAGTGCCCGTGCCACTGAATATTAAAATGAGCAAGGCAGCCCTGGCAGCAAGCGGTTGTTCTCTACGGACAAAGCAGAACTCCTGGCTCCTTGGTGGAAAAGCAGGGACCATTTGACCATGCATGCAATTCAGTTTCATCTCTCTCTCTCTGTGTCAACACACCTATTTTACCACTAGAGGCCCAGTGCACAAAATTCATGCACAGGGTGGGGGATCCCTCAGCCCGGCCTGCACCCTGTCACAATCGGGGACCTTTCAGACATCCCTCTCATAATCTAGGACTGCTGGCTCCTATCTGCTTGTCTGCCTACCTGCCTGATTTTGCCCCTACAACTCAAGCTTCTTCTTTTTTTTTACTTTTAATACTTATATCGTCTTGATTTTTTTTATTTTAAAAAAGTCAAGCTTCTTGAGAACATGAGGCATTTAACATTATTCCATATTCCTTACAGAGAGCTAAGCATGGTAAACACAGCAAATACTTAGTACTTACGGGCTTCTATACAAACACTTTCCAACCAGGAATGTTCTATTTTTTATTTTTGAATTAAGAAACATTTCCAATTTTAAAAATATATATATATTATATTGATTTTTTACAGAGAGGAAGGGAGAGGGATAGAGAGTTAGAAACATCGATGAGAGAGAAACATCAATCAGCTGCCTCCTGCACACTCCCTACTGCAGTGATGGCGAACCTATGACACGCATGTCAGAGGTGACACACGAACTCATTTTTTTGGTTGATTTTTCTTTGTTAAATGGCATTTAAATATATAAAATAAATATCAAAAATATAAATCTTTGTTTTACTATGGTTGCAAATATAAAAAAATTTCTATACGTGACACGTCACCATCTTTGTTGGCAGTTAATTTGCATATCTCGATGACTGGCCAATGGGAAGCATAGCGGAGGTATGGTTAATTTCAATCTTTTTCTATTATTAGATAGGATAGAAGATTGTCTTCCAACGAAATCACTTTTGAGCTTTGATTATAATTAATCAATTATGACTAATGTTGGTGGTGATTTAGTAAAAGTGGAATGATGAATTCGTGTTGCCCCAGGGCCAAAGTTCTAACTAACCAGGACTCTGTCGCCGCTGGCTGATGACTCCTTAGCTATCTGCTTGGGGGTAAGTTTCCCCATCTTAAGAACGGGAATAGTATGGCGGGCATTGCAGGTTGTCGTGTGGGTTAAGTGAGATCAGTGAAGGTAAAAGGCAGGCATGGTGCCTGGGTGGAAGGTGCACAATGAGTGTTTATTGAATCAGAAATAGAAACGTGCTTGCATGAGCCTCTAGAGACTCTCCTCCATCGCCTGCAAAACCTGACTGAAATCCAGGGCGGTTGCTGCGATGATGGCAAAGCAAACCAGATCTTGCTGCTTCCAGGCTTAAAACCACACTCGGGAGCAGGACCATGAGATCTACATGGTCCTGACACTGCCCACCTCTCCAACATCTTTGCTCTCTTCTATTTTGATTATGAACATTTCAAAAGAAAAATGTAAAAAGCAGTACAGTGGGTATACTGTGCTCTCCACCTGGAATCAACAGCTGTTAATGTTTTGTCACGTGTGTCTTTACATGCCGCTGAACCATTTGAAAGGAAGTCATGGACATCGTGGCACATTCCCCTCAAGGACTTGAGGAGTGAGCATCTCCTAAGAATAAGCTGTTCTTTCCGGTGGCTTCCACATCGTTAATGAGCATTAATTCTATAATCACGCCCCAGCTTGCTCCTATTAACAGAGCCACAAGGGTGTCTTTTTCTTTGTTCCTTAATTAAGCCTTTTCCTGCCTCAGGGCCTTTGCACTTGCGGTGCTCGCTCCCTGGAATACTCTCGCTGGATTTTGCTCTACCAGCTCCTTGTAGAGATCAGCGTAAAGGTTACCTCCCTGAGAGTTCTCCCTGTCTATTTCAGCTGAAGATGTTCCCTGATTTCCCTCAATCTCTATCCTCTCCATTTTATTGTCTTCCTACACACCTGCCACTGTATGACATTCGTTTTCTGTGTCTGTGACCATGGTCTGTTTCCCCCTCCCGACCCCTCCCCCCACTAGCTGCAGGAGAGCAGGGGCTGTCTGGCTTGTTCACTGTTTGAGCCCAGTGCCTAGAACAGCGTCTAGCATACAGTTGGTGTT
Source organism: Myotis daubentonii (assembly GCF_963259705.1). Lineage (NCBI taxonomy): Eukaryota > Metazoa > Chordata > Mammalia > Chiroptera > Vespertilionidae > Myotis > Myotis daubentonii. Next base: position 68,680,426 of record NC_081847.1, on the reverse strand, counting down.
CAGTGGGCATTTGTTAAATGAATAACTGAGCCCTGACTAGTTTGGCTCAGTGGATAGAACCTGAAGGGTCCCAGGTTCGATTCCGGTCAAGGGCATGTACCTGGGTTGCGGGCACATCCCCAGTAGGGAGTGTGCAGGAGGCAGCTAGCTGATCAATGTTTCTCTCTCATCGATGTTTCTAACTCTCTATCCCTCTCCCTTCCTCTCTGTAAAAAATCAATAAAATAAAAGTTTAAATGAATAACTGAATATCCCTGTGTGCAATGTTTTCCAACAGAAGATGTGGTAAAATGAAATGATTAGGACCCGTGTTTAGAGACAAATCGCAAGGGTTAATCCCAGCACTGCCACTCACCAGCTGTGTGTCACATGGCCCCGTTCCTTCAACTTCTCTGCCAAATGGGGACAATGACAACCGTCTCTACTTCCTAGGGTTGTTGTGAGTTATTAATGAGGTTCTATACAAAGTGCTTAGGACAGAGCCTGGCACATAACCATCGACCTTCCTTGTGCACTTGTAATTAATGTAGGTCAGCTGGCCAGAGGCCCGTGATTTTAAGCACTATTGGCCACTCACAGGCTCACACAGAAACGGTCTCCAAGCACAACCCGTGGAACACTTCTTGGAAGCACTGACATGACCGCACCGTTGGCCACATGCTGCCCTGTGAGAGGTCAGCCAGGTCAACACTGGCCTGGAAAAGGCTCTGGTTGTTTACAGCGGGCATCTGGGCTGATGTGTCAGGGTGCGAGGCCAAATATTTAGACTCTCATCCCTGAGACCAGCCGTAGGAGGCTCACACAGAAGCTGAGGCATGGGGACCTGGAGAGGAGGGGACAAAAGTAGACCCCAGCCTCCTGGAGGAAAGTGAACCCAGTGGCATGGACTCTGACTCAGCAGGTCCCCTCCCACGCCCTGTTAGGTTGGTTGACTGTTTTGACGAACTATAGAAATGATCCCTGAAAGTATAGTCTTGGTTGACTGTTTGAATTTTTACCTTATTACTGGCCTGGTATGTAGGGGCATGTAGGGAAATACATGTGTTTGTTTTTTTTTCCAGCTGAAGCTGTAATAAAAAATGAGGTAAGAAATCAAGAAAATTGTTGGAAATTTGGATAAAATCACATCTAACTGGAGATAAAATAAGGCAGCCTGTCCAGGAGAGTGTGAATGGAATATAGATATTTGCTTTTTCAGGGAGGAGTGAGGGGTGTTTCTGTTTGTGCAGTTTGTATAACGGGAATGCTCCTTTCCTTGGGTGGAATGATCCCTACCCTATTTTCAATCCCCGAGCCTCTGGTGGGATGGCTTTGACCTCTTGCTCCAGATTTGGGCATCTGACTCAGAACTGGCCAATCAGTGGATTCCATGCTCTGACCAGCAGTTGGTTCAAACATGGGCACATGATCCATTTGAGCCAGTGGGAATCAGGCCTGGGATTTCATTTGCTCTGTTGAGTGACAAGAGCTTTCTTTCCTCTGGACTTGAACGGGGTAATAATTAAAAAGCCTCAGGCGCTCTCCCGTGGCCCTGGAAATAAAGCAGAAACAGAGCTGTGAGGTAGGTAAGTGGTGGTGTGATTCCAAGCTGGCCCTGAGGACTCCCGCCCTGCTGGTACACAGGCCTATAAAATTTCCCCCCCTCGAGGGTCAGTAAGGCTGTGGCTATGATGGATTTCACTTCCCTGGTTAGGTTAAGGGGAAGGGGTTTCACAGATGTACTGGTAATTAAGGCTCCAAATCAGTGGAGTTTGAATGCATCAAAAGGGAGAATATTCTGGATGGGTCTGACTCAACCAGATGAAGGGACCTGGGTGATTTCAGGCATCAGAGATGTTTTAACTGACCTGTGAGGGAGGAACTGGCACCTTGTGGAGAAGGCCACTTGGCAGGAAGCGGCCTCTGCCTGACAGACCGCAAAAAAAGTGGGTGTCATTCTCCTAAAACCATAAGGAACTGAATTCCTCTATAGCCAGGGAGTATGGAAGAGCCTGAGACAAGAGCACAGCTGCAGCCACCTTCAGCCAAGGACACTGAAATCACCCTTCGTTTTAGTCTGCCGTGTGTGACCCTGATATCCTAATGTCAAACCATTCTCTTTCCCCGACCTGTGATTTGAAACCAACCGAGAAACAGACCCGAGGGCCTGGCAGCTGTAGACCACGTTGGCAGGGTTTTTTCTGGTCGGGCTGGATTATATGACACAACTTGGCCCGAGAGCTTTCCTGATCCCATCTCCCCAGGTCTAGGGTGACCCCCACCTCGCTGGCATCCCCAGAGCTGCCACTTACCTAGATACCACCACACACACCTGCACAGTCCCCATGGTGGCACCTGGGGGGAGATGAGCCTCAGAACTGCTGCTCGGAGGCAGCCTGGAGCCCTGATGGAGGCGCGGTTACTGCAGGAAGTGGAGAAGGGGCCAGCCTGCCGCTGGGTCGTCTGGTCCTCACCAGGTGGACTGCTCTCTTTTTTGATGTACTGGGTTGAATAGTCCCCCTGAAATTCATGTCCACCCAGAGCCTCAGAATGTGATCTTATTTGGAAAAGGGGTCTTTGCAGATGTAAATAGTTAAGATGTGGCCGTGCTGGATTAGGGAGGGCCTAATTCAGCCACTGGTGTCCTCAGAAGAAAACCGGAACATAGACACACAAGGAAGAGGGCCATGGGAAGATGGAGGCGGAGATGAGAGGGATGCCGTTACAAGCCCAGGGACTTCAAGGATGGCCGGTAACCACCAGAAGCTGGAAGAGGCAAGGAAGGATCCTCCTGGGAACTTTTGGGGCAGGTGTAGCCCTGCAGGCGCCTGGTTGAAGCCACCCAATTTGTGGTTTTGTTACGACGGCCGCAGGACACTCATTGGGGTACTCCTCCCTCGGTGTGAGTGTAGGTGTGAGTGTATGCCTGATGGTGGTGGTTGAAAGAAATGTCCAAATGCTGATGACAGAGGAGGGGCCTCATCAGAGACTCTGATTTAATGGGCTAGCCAAGGGCCTAAACCTGGGTATTTGTAAAAAACAACTTGATGGCGGTATAATTTGCACATCATAAAATTCACTCAAGTTAGGCACACCATTGAATGAGTTTTAAATTTCCTGAATTGGGCAGCCATCACCATAATCCAGTTCTAGAACTTTCTCAACACCCTTCATAATACGAGCCCTCATGGCCATGGATTGCTTTTGAAGCTCCCAGGTGATTCTAACCTAGAGCCCTGCTCAGGGGCGGGGCCTGGGAAACAGGAGAGTGACATAAGGTGGCCCAGGGGTGCTGAGGAACATAGTTGGCACTGGAACAGATGTGTGAGGGCTTTAAAAGAATGTAAATAAGTATTCACAGAGGCAGTTTTGGTTGTAGGGAGAGAGGGAAGGAGCGGGGGGGGGGGGGGGGGGCGGGGGGAGATGGTGGAGGCTGGCTGTTGAGATGAGCTGTGGAAGCCCAGGTCATGGTCTAGAAAGGTTCATCTGGGCTGTGGATAGTGCTGGGGTGTGTGTGGGGGGAGGGTTTAAAGAAATAGGGGGGCACACCACATTTCCACCTGGAAAGAGAACCCTGGGCCTCCTCCCCAGTCCACACTTCCTACCTCCGCTGGTTTTAGGAGGGGAGGCCTGGGGTGGGTGTGGGGACCTTACAAGACCCCCTGCATGGTCCAGACTCAGGTACATGGAAGTCACTGTTGCCAGAGGGGTGAGATACCACCCCTGAGGACACACATGGGGGCAGAAACAGAGGCGAGTGAAGGAGCCAGGGGTTCTGCTCTTTCGGCCTCGGCCCGGTCTCCTGAGCCTGATCTGTGCTGCTCTGTGTCCAGGGCTGGCCCTGCCTGGACCCTGCAGCATTCCTTTGCCTTCTTTCCAGCAGGACCTTGTCTCGCCCTGTGGCAGACTCTCCACCACTTGGCACCCAGGCTTACTGTCATCCTATGCTTGCTCCTGGTGACTCAGCGTTTGTGCTTATATCCGGTTGTGTGGCTCTGGCAGGCACTGGTGTCCTCAGGGCTGGGCTGCCGACCAAGCCTGCAGCAGAGGCCTCTGTGATGTGCCCAGTTTATCCTGGCCTGTCCCCTTCACCTTGGAGAGAGTGACTTAGGAGTACAACTGCCACTGGGAGTGACACTTACTGTACGTGTCAGAGACTCAGTTGCAAACAACAGACCCACCTTGGCTATTGAATGGTGGGATTTGTTAAAAGATATTAAGTGTTCCCAAATCCGTGGGAGGGTGCTGCAGGCTCTGGAGCTAGGCAGCAGAAAAAGACCACACTACGGGGGCTGCTTTGGTAACACCATGGCTGCTGGTCTGTTCTGATGAAGTTGTGCCTGGACTGAAGGCTCAGCAGCCTTACACCGAGTTTTCTAGAAGCTCAGACCCACTGGGCACAGCAGTCATTGCACAAGCGCCATTGTGAATCCCTCTCGCACAGGCGTATCTGACTGATGGAACCTGGGTCATGTGACTGCATCCCAGCTGCAGAGAAGTGTGGGAGCTGATTTTCTGCAATTGACCTGGGAAGGCAGCACTCATTATGTGGGATGTTAGTAAAATGTAGAGAAGGAATTGTGTGGCCACAAAAGACAGACACCTGCCCCACCTACAGTGCCAGCGGGTGGCTGAGCACTCAGTGCCTCTCATTTAATCCCATCCTTATAGTTAGGAAAACAAGGATTTAGAGAGGGGAAATAATTTGTCCAAGATTGCATGGAGCTCAGACTCCAGAACCTCCACCAAACTTCCAAAGGCTGGACTGAATAGAAAACAGCACAGAGCTCCCTGCACCCCAGCCATCTGGATGCCCTAATGCTGGCCTGGGGTCTCAACCCCAAATTAACCCACTTTGTGTGGCCAAAGCAGTCACAGGATGCCCTTGCCCATTGAATCCTCAGATGGAAGCAGAAAACCACTTACATTTTGTCCATTTATAAACGGCCAGATCATGTAAAATTCACTGGTATGCCCACCGTCAGAAGACTTGAGTTCTGGGTCCAGCTTCCTATTGCATGACCTTGGAACTCATTCATTCTCTGAGTCTCTATTTTTTCATCTGTAAAGTGGGTACCGAAGTCTCTTCCCATTTTGCTCCCTCCAGGGCTGTCATTAGGATCAAATGTGAATGTGAGTGCAGAACAAAGGATGAACTCTATGCAGGACAGCTCTCCTCTGCATTGATCTTATTCCCCACCAGCCACCTGGGAATAAAGGCTTCTGTGGGCCCATTTGCAGCTGCATTCACTCCCTTCAGGAGGAATCATAAGCTGGGCTTAGAGGAGCTCTCAGGATGGTCTGTTTAGACAATAAGTGAAAAGACGGCTTGTTTCTTTGCCTTGAATAGGGACCACACCCCTGTGGACCATGAACAGAAGCTATTTGGGACTGATGGCCTGGCCACAGGCTGCCTCAGCCTGGATGTAGGCAGCAGCAGAGACACCCACACACGCCTTGTTCTGGGCTTACCCATGGGGAGTTCTGATCTTGCAGCGCCTTTCAGAGCAGGAAGCCAGGCCTCCCCTGGGTGAGATGTTGAGAGGGAAGCCATGCAAATTCTTGGGCCCCTCCGCAGCCTCTCCAGCCTCGCTGAATCAGAAGCTCTGGGGGTGGAGCCAGCAATCTCTGCTTTACCACCCCCCTTCCCTGGGGCACTAGCCACATGCAAGGGCACATGAGATGTAAGGAAATATGTGCTGGGGGCTTTGGAGAAATAGTTTTCTTCCCATTAAAAAATTCGTTCAGGAGGAGGTGATGCCACTGACCGGCTGAGGATGGCAGAGCAGAAAAGAGCCCGAACTGCCCAACCACTCGGGGACCTTGTGAAGAGATTAACCAAAGAACTTATACGCATACGTGTATATATATAACCCATGGGCACAGACTGCAGTGCAGTGAAGGCCTGGGGAGGGGCATGCGAGGTGGAAGGGGTCTATGGTGGGGGGTAAGGGAGGCATCTGTAACACTTTCAACAATAAGATAAATTTAAAAAAAGAAAAATAAATGTAAAAGGAAAAAAAAAGAAAACAGTAAATGCCCTTAGAGCAAGCATGTCAAACTCGTGGCCCCTGGGCTGCATGCCTCGTTTATTTGGCCCGTGTTAGCCTTTGAGTTTGACATGCTGGCCTTACAGCATTGCTGCTTGTAGCTGAGAGACCCAGGTTCACAAGGCTGATGATGGTCTAAGCACTGTCACCTAGAGTCCCTGCCTTATTATGATGGTGCCATCCTTTTCCTCCTCTGCACATGCTCACATCTGTCATTGAAAACCTCCCATGCATTAGAACGGCTACTATCAAGAAACCCAGAAATTAACAAGGGTTGGTGAGGATGTGGAGAGATCAGAACCCTTGTGTCCTCTTGGTGGGATCAGGTAAAGTGGTGCAGCTGCCATGGAAAATAGTATGACAGTGCCTCCAGAAATTAAAGCTAGAATTCTGATATGATCCAGCAATTCTACTTCTGTGTATAGGGCCAAAAGGATTGAAAACAGGGTCTCAAAGAGAATTTATGTATACCCATATTCATAGGCAGCATTATTCACAATAACCAAAAGGTGGAAGCAAGGCAAGATTTATTGATGGGTGGTTAAGATGGTGAATTTTATGTTATGTATATTTGAGCACAATGAAACAACAACAAGAAACACACACACACACACACACACACACACACACACACACACGTGAGCTCGAGCCCGTCCCTTCCTTCACATCACTTATGCCTTGTCTGTATTGCTCTTGTCTTTCCTCTGAGTTCTAGTTCCACATATCAAGGCATTTTTTTAAATATACTTTTATTGATTTTAGAGAGGAAGGGGGAGGTAGAGAGAGAAACATCAATGATGAGAGAATTATTGATTGGCTGACTTTTGCATGCCCCCTACTGGGGATCGAGCCCGCAACCCAGGCATGTGCCCTTGACCAGAATCAACCCTGGGACCCTTCAGTCTGTAGGCCGATGCTCTATCCCAGCCTTGGGCAAACTACGGCCTGCGGGCCGGATCCAGCCCGTTTGAAATGAATAAAACTATTGAAAAAAAAGATCGTACCCTTTTATGTAATGATGTTTACTTTGAATTTATATTAGTTCACACAAACACTCCATCCATGCTTTTGTTCCGGCCCTCCGGTCCAGTTTAAGAACCCATTGTGGCCCTCGAGTCAAAAAGTTTGCCCACCCCTGCTCTATCCACTGAGCCAAACCAGCTAGGGCCATCCAGGCTTCTTGATATCTTCCCCTGGACATTTGAAAGGCAGCTCATGTTCAATATGTTTGAGTCTGAACTCATGACCTTCCTTCCCAAACCTGCTTTTCTTCAGGGTGACTGACACTTCCATCCATTACAAGTCAGAAATCACCCTCTTCCTCCCTCCACCCCTCCACCCCCAGGCTAATCCATTGCAAACTCCTGGTGATTGCCCTCTGAAATACCCGCCAAGGGCAGCTACCCCTTCCAGTCTCCTCCAGTATCGCCTCTGATGACAGCAGTGGGGCCACTGGGCTCCCTGTGCATGCCCTGGCACCACCCGAATCCATGCTTCAGGGCAGAGCTGGAGGGAGATTTTCCAACTGCACATCTGACTGATTGCATTCTAGTCTCACTCTCGATAATCAGTGCCACATGGAAATATTTCACGGAAAACTCCAGCTCCTCCCAGCGTAAATTGCCATGCAGGCTTCTCCTGAGTTGATTTTACATCTAGTTATAAGAGCCAAGCAGTCTTTGGGGTCTGTTTGGACTGAGCCTCTCAGAGATGGAGTCTGACATCAGGGGGCCAGGGCGGGACAAATGTCACTCATGACTAGTGCCTTCGTTTGGGTTGTGCCGGGTGTAGAGTCTGAGACAAGAATTCAAGAGCAAGTAGTTTATTTAGGAGGTGATTCAGGAAACACTGGGAGCAGGAGGTGAGAGAGGGAATCGAGATAACAATTTGGGGCGTGTTGTCAAGCCTATAGGTACAGAGGACACTGAGAGTTCAACATTGTGGGGACGGTCTGGGAGATGGAGCCAGTTCCAGGTGGTCGGTTATCCCAGGGGTGAGGGAGCACCACTCCTACAGCTCAGTCCTTGTGGGGTTGTGGAGGGGCTGTTCATTCTCGGGCACTTTCTGCCCGCCCTGTGTGGGCGCGCGGTCTGCTGAGGCTGTGGACAGAGACCTTAAGGCAAAAGCCAGCAGAGGCTGGCAGTGGGAAGTGGGTCTGAGACCCCTGGAGGGTTCAGGGCTATGTGCCAGGCATGGACAGTGCCCGCTCCCCGTGGAGATGATGATGATAAATGATGCCCACTGAGTAACTCAGACCCTCATGACAGAACACGGTTAGAAAATTGGTCCTTTCCTGTTCTCCTTTCCCTCACGGAGGAAGTTCTCAGCTTCTGCTCATGTGTCTTAACTCTGTTATAACACTTGGTTGTCTCCCTTTCGAACTGAGAGAGCCAGCCTAGGGTTTGGAGACTTCCTGGGCACTCAGACCTAGCTGCAATTTATCACGTTGCTTCGGTTTCGAATTTACTTTTCCAATTAAGTCCAGAATGTAAGGTTCACTCTGAAATTACATTTACATAATTAAGATGTCTGATTTAAAAGAATGTTAAGTAAACCACAGGTTGTGCTGCATCAGAACAGGTGACAGGTGGTGGCTGGAGCCCGGGGAAGCTGGCCCGAAGGATCAAGTCCCCGCTCCACAGCGTGCGTCTGAGCCCTCTCCCTGCTGGTTTCCAGCCACATCTCTGGATCTGATTCTCATTTCTCACTGACTCCGCTGCCCACTGGAAATCCCTTCTCCCTCCCACCAAGTATGTTCCTGTCTCTGTTGTCCCAGCTGTTCCCACATCTCCCTCCTTCTTTTTAAAAAATATATTTTTATTGATTTCAGAGAATAAGGGAGAGGGAGAGAGAGATAGAAACATCAGTGATGAGAGAGAATCATTGATTGGCTACCTCCTACACGCCCCCTACTGGGGATCAAGCCCTGACCGGGAATGGAACCGGTGACCTCTTGGTGTCTGGGTTGACACTCACCCGATGAGCCACGCCAGGCCGGGCCCTTCTTTCAATATCCCGATCAAGCTGAAGGCCCAGCTCCATGCTCCCTAGACCCCCTCACCCCCAGGCCCTTACCTTCCCCCTGTTGGAGCTGAGTGCTTCCTGCTGGGGCACCCCGCCCCCCTCCCCCCCAGGATTATTTCAGCCTTCTGCACATATGGCTGTTGAAAGGTGGGTCCCCCATTAGCCCAGGAGCTGTGACAACAAGGTCCTGCCCCTCACTGCAGCCCGCGCGGGGAGTCGGCTGGTAGACAGTGAAAGAGGAAAGGAGTGACCACGGCTCCCTCCTCAGTGTCCCCTTGACTCTTCAGGTGACTCTGGACAAGCAAGGCGCTCAGCCTGGGGGTGGGGGTGGAGGGTTCATTAGGAAGTGTGACCATGGCCCTGCCAGCTCAGCATTGACCTCCCTCTTAGCTGTTCCTGTCCCTGGCTAAGTGGGGCCTGAGGAGTTCCTGTTCCCCAGCTCCGAGTGAGACCAGAGACCAGCCCGCACTGATGGACACCTACCCGATGCTTGTTCTGAGGCTGAGAGCACTGCCTGGGGTCTCCAGATTGGGTTTGGGGAACCAGCAGAGCCTGAAGCCTGAGCAGGAGGCTCCAGGCAGGTCATGTCGCTGTGAAGAGAACAGAGCTGGGAATCAGTGGGAGAGAGACGCATGGACACCATCCAGCCCCTTTTGTCCTGTTAGCAGAGGAGCGAGTCCCAGCAGAGTCCTGGCAGGCGCGGGCTGCTCCGAAGCTAAGCGCGTGGGCAGGTGGGAGGCCCCGAGGGGGCCAGGGCAGGGTGACTCCCTGGCTCTTGTCTTATTTTGTCAGAAAGGTTAGAGCAGCCAAAATTCACTGAGTGCACACAGGCAGCAAACACTGGTCTGAGCACTTTTCATGCATTTTTTACATTTTTATATAACAAATATTTTGCGCTTGCTCTGTGGAGGCACTGCTCTACTTTATATATTTTTTTAATTGATTTTTTACAGAGAGGAAGGGAGAGGGATAGAGAGTTAGAAACATCGATGAGAGAGAAACATCGATCAGCTGCCTCCTGCACACCTCCTACTGGGAACGTGCCCGCAACCCGAGGTACATGCCCTTGACCGGAATCGAACCAGGGATCCTTTAGTCCGCAGGCCGATGCTCTAGCCACTGAGCCAAATTGGCTAGGGCTGCTCTACTTGTTTTACAAAACAAAACAACCAACATTTTAAACCATTTTATCATGAAACCACTTACTCCTCACAAAAGCCTCTGGCGTTGGTGCTATTGTCTCCACTTGCAGGGGCAGCTTAGCCTGAGCAAGTGGAGGGAGCGGAGCCAGTGGAGTGAATGCTGTCTGGCTCCAGAATCTGGTTTCTCCACAGGATGATGCCTGGTTTTCATCATGCTCATAAAAGGCCATGGGTCAATTACGCTTATTACTCATTTCACAGAAGGGAAAATCGAGGCACACGGTGATTAATAATTTCTCTGCTTGAAAGTGACCGAGCCAGGACCCAGCCCAGACTGCAGGCTTAGGCCCACATTGTAACCACCAGGCAAACGGCCCCACAGTAATGAGCCCTTTGAAGAAAGGTGAGTCACTTACTTTGGCTGTGCCTCAGTTTCCTCATTTGCCAAGTTGGGCTCTACTAATTCCTGCCCCACTGACTCACAGGAGTGCTGAGAGAAGGATTCCGGGCCAGAAACTTCCACTGGGAGGAAGCTGGTCTGAGTGCCTTGGCCATCACGCCCCCTTGTCTGCCTGCAGTTCCTGCACCAGGAGTGTGGGTGGCCTGAGATGAGATTTCAGGTTCATCAAGCTCTGCACATGGCCCTGATTGTCCAGCTGTGTCCCAATGGACAGCGGAGCTGCCTGTGCGACTAACCAGGATTGGACCCGCCAATGTGAGACTTCTTCTAGGAAAGTGCATTCAGGGGGCCAAGCGGCTCTGGCTTCCGTGACGATCTGCAGGGCCAGATAATTGCAGAGGGATCCCCTGTGCTGAGAAGAGACCTTAGACAAGGGGTCCAGCCCTGGGGTTCAGGCCAGCCTCTGTCAGTCTCCCCCGAGTTCTCCTTTGAGGCAGAACTCTCACAAGTATGAGTCATTCACTCAATCAATTCGTTCATTCAATAACTCTCCACAGAGCAGCTCCTATGTGCCAGGCCCTGTTCTCGGCACCCGGCATACAGCTGTGAATGAAACAGACCAAGGCCCACTTCTCATGGAGCTGACGTTCCAGTGGAGGGAGGAAGAAGGCAGTGAACATGAAGGCACACCCATCTAACAAGCATGATCATATAGACATACATATGTGTATGTATGCACATGCATCTAAGTGTATGTACACATACATATATATGTAAGTGTGTATTATTCTAGATAGTAATAGATGCTATAAAATCAAGCAATCAAGTAGGGTATTGGGATAGGGAGTTCTGGGGGTTACTTTATATTGGAGGGCATGGAAGTCCTCTCTGAGATGAGCCATTTGAGCAAGAGGTCTGAGAGAATGAAAGGAATTTTCCATGTGCATATCTGAGGGATGAAAGTTCCAGACAGAGGAAGAGCACGTGCAAAGGCCCTGTGGTGGGAGCATGCTTGGTGTGTTCTAGGAAGAACAAGAACCAGTGTGACCACCATAGTAGAGTGAGCCAGGGGTGTGTGAGCGTTGTTACATTGTGAGAGAGATGAGATGTGATTTGAGAGTTTTGCACAGAGGACTTGAATTTTGACTTGATATTTGAAAGGATTCCTCTGGCTGCCTGTGGAGGATGAACTGCAGGGTCGATGCAGAGAGAGCAGGTACAGGGAGTCCAGTGAGGAGGCAACTGTTATAGTTTAGTGAGTGAGAGATGATGGATGCTTGGCCCATTCATGCTGGAGGTGGGGGGCTGATCTAATTCTTGCCATAGTTGAAAGGTAAAGCGAACAGGATGGGTTGATGGACTGGAAGTGATGAAACAGGAGGAAGAAAATTGTCAAAGCTGACTCCAAGTTTGGCCTCATCACCTGGAGGAGGGGGTTGACCTTTACTGTGGGGAATGGCTGGCGTGAGTAGAAGACAGGAGCATCGGGAACCTGCAGGACTGTACATGCAACCCTGTGTAAGGGTGGCCTCACCCTTGGTCCCTGGGGCCTCTGCTCATGTGTAGAAGGCCTTGGAACATGGGCCTCTGGTTTAACGCAAAACCTATATTTCCTTCCTGAAATCTCATCTCTAAAGTTTCGGGGACACTTTTGACTTTCTCCTTTAAAGACTCACCTGCATTCTATCTAACAGCTGGGGTTCATCCCCTAAAGGATGGGCAGCCTGATAGTTAAAGCATGAATGGGTGACATTCCAGCAGCGCCTGAGGGCCCCAGGCCCACGGAGGAGATGTAGTGTGGCTGCCACCTGTCCAGGCGGTTTGTAGGAAAGTGCCACATTTGTTAAAGAGAGTTTGAATGTTAAAAAGGGATATCAGTTGCTGGAAGGAAGTTACGACTGAGTCTTCAAATACCATCAACTGGGAAAAAGATGGACGAGGCTTTCATGGACGTGTCTTTTGTCCCAATAAAATAAAACATCTTAAAACCTGTCTTTACTGGCATCGAAGTGTTGCAATGTTGTCTAACAGCAGTATACGCGCCAATGATGAGTTTCTTAAAAAGAAAGCACAAAACAGTGCTTTCACCACTCTATCCAGCTTTCTAAAGCAACTGCAATACAAATACACATGTAGTTGTCCAATGAAATTTACAAAGCACCTATTAAGCACAGGCCCTGGGCTAAGGAAGAGAGACATGAATCTGATCTTCTCAGTGGCCCCTGGCTGGTGGGGATGAAACGTGGACATAAATTAGCACCCAGGTTGCTGTGGGTTGATGCAGTGAGAAAGGTCTTGCGGACAGAGAAGGGAGGAATTGCTGTGTGTGCTGGGGGTTCAGACAGGTTTTTCTGAAGGAATGGTGTGTTCATTAGCTTGCTTTTGCCAGCATGTAACTGAAACCCCTCATGAATCCGACTTATACTATAACGAAATTTATCTCCCACAACAGAGTCCACCTCTTTGCCAGGTTTCCTGCATTGAGAAGGTGGCCGTCTACAAGTCGGGAAGCAGGTCTCAGCAGGAACTGAATTGGCTAAACCTTGATCTTGGACTTCCCAGCCTCCAGAACTGTCGGAAATAAATGTTTATCGTCCAAGTGCCCAGGTCTATGGGAATCTGTTATAACAGCCTGAGCCGACCAGACGCCATGATTCCCCCCTCCTCCCCAGCTGGACATCTTGGGCACATCTCAAAGCTTCTCAGATTCACTCAGCTCTTAAAACAGGTGCATCCTTCAGAAACGGAAGAGTCCAGTCCAGGACAGGCCAACATTCAATTTCACAACCAATCTGAGTGTCTCCTGTGGAGAGCGGCTATAGCATTTGGACAGGCTCAAGCCTCGGACGAATGAGAGGACACAGTCCTCTCGTGGCAAAGCCATGTGCAGGTCCCAGCTTGGAGGGCAAAGCCCTGCCAGCACAATTACAGCCAAAGGCTAGGGTTGTAACCTTGACCTTATGGTCCGAACCTGTGGTCCCAGGTGGCTGTGATGTGGGCTGCGGGAGGTGCAGCCAGTGCTGCCAAAACAAAGCTTGACAGAGTTCTCCGGTGCATGTAATTAAGCAGATTGGAAACTCGCGAGAACATTGTAAACCTCTTGACCAGCCCTTCCTTTGGCTCGTGGGATCCGACTATAAAATAAAGACTCAGCTTTCAGGCTTGGGCACTGTCTATCTGAGAGCAGTGTCCCACCATGGCCCCAACTGTATTCTCTTGTCTGTCTTTCATCCTTCGCCGCCCCTCCTCAGGCTCACCCCTGGCCGTGCTGGACGGGGCTCAGTCTCCTGTTGAGAATTTCCTCCTAGGCCTCTCCTTCCACTGTCCCTCTTCTCCCACGGGGAGGCGGTGTCCCGGCTCGCCTGCATGCTTCCAGCACTCTCTTTGGAAAGAGTGAGTCCCAACACGCTGGCTTTGAGACTTCTGCCCAAAGCCCGAGTCCCCCAGAAAAGGCTTGGTCAATGTCCTGTCGCACTGGTTCACTGTTTCAGAAAGTAGGACTTTTTCCCAGACAGAGGCATCTGGAGCCATGTCTGGGGTTGTCGCCGAGGCCCCCTTCCACCAGCGAGGGCACAGTCAGTGCCCGGTCAGTGCTCAGTGGTCAGGGGTGTGGGCCTGGGCCTGCCTCTGTGGCCCTGCAGCGTCGGCCCCAGGGAGTGTGGGTCCTGCCCAGTCTGACTCGGCTCATCTGTGACACGTGGCCCCTGACAGGACCCTGTGACCGCGTGTGGGTGAGGATGAAGGGAGGTAATGCCGGAGCACTCAGAACCCCAGCCCCGCACCCCGGGAGGACCGTGTGAGTGTCAGCCCACTGTCCTCAGCGAGTCCCCAACTGGGGTCACAGATGGATCAGGGGGAGAGGCCGCCCTGGAATCGGGGCTTTGGGTTTAGCAAGAGCGGTTCCTGTAGGGGAGCTTTGAGATGTAGCCTGTAGTTGGCAGCTTTGCTCCCAACAGCTCTCGAGAGACAGCAGAAAAGGCTGATTATCCTTAAACGGGGAGCGGAAAGGGCTGTGGGGGTAAATGGGGGCCTCGCTCCCAGAGCTGCGCCCACTCTGCCAGCTGCCCTCCGGTGGCCAGACGCAGACGGACCTGCCAAAGCTCCTGGCCCAGGGCCTGCTCCCTTGTCTCCTTCTGCTCCTTACTTTAAAGAAATGGTTAAAATTTAATTATATTACTTGGGATATTTAAAAACGATCCCAGACTCCATTCCTACAGATTCCTGGACACCTGACTGTGAGCTAGTCTTTAGAATAAAGCATAGACTTTTTTGAGTGTTCTCCTCCTCTGGGTATCCTCTTTGATCTTGAGACCAGGAAGAAACCTGTGTCTTGCTGATTGCCCGGAAATGCGTCCTTTGTTCATTCTTAATGCTCTCCTTCCTCCCCCTCTTTCTGGCTAAGTGTTTACATCTTTCCCTTTCAAGAGTGATGGATGCTCAATTCCCTGAAGGCTGTAAAGCAGGTTGTAAATATGATGGTGATGCACCTAAGATGACTAACCCAGCCACTCTGAACAATTACAGAAGTCAGCACAGAATCACCGTGGCTGGATGAAGGACGTTAGTGGTTAAGCACAGGAGAAAGTTCTGGAGAGAAAGAAGCATCACTAAGGCCTGGGAGCCTGTATCCGCTGGTGCCTCGAATCCTCCTTTGATCAAGTCATTCAATAAATATGTCAAGGAATTTCCGTGCACCGGACTCCATGCTAGGCCCTGGGTAGAAGGGCACACATCTAGGTGCAGAGACAGGAAATGAATAATTAAACCAATAATGATGTACTTTCAGATCCTGCCAAGTGGTGTCAAATCATGTATTTTTTTTTAACTTTTAAAATTATTTATTTACAATATACAAACTAAACCTATAACCAGATTGTAGATACAAAATAATTAGCCATTTACATGAAATAAACATTAATATTTCAAGAAAAATGATTTTAAATATGTTACTAAAACTGTACTAACATAGTATAAGATCACAAAAGTTGTAGGAAATATTAAAAATCTGCAAATAACAGGATTACTTCTATTATAGTCTAAAAATGTTTTTCCTCTGGCTCTATTTTAGGCAGAGAGGTGCCTGATTCAGGAGTTGAAAGGGGCCCATGTGTGGAAGGGGAGGGAGAAAGGCCAGGAGCAGGCTGGGGCAGCCTCCAGGATCGGCTGATGCTGGGAAGGTGAATGAGAAGGCACCTGCTCTGCATCTGTGCCTCCATCTCAGGGGCCATGGGCTAGCACAGCCGTGGGCAAACTACGGCCCGCAGGACGGATCCGGCCCATTTGACATGAATAAAACTAAAAAAAAAAAGACCGTACCCTTTTATGTAATGATGTTTACTCTGAATTTATATTAGTTCACACAAACACTCCTTCCATGCTTTTGTTCCGGCCCTCCGGTCCAGTTTAAGAACCCATTGTGGCCCTCGAGTCAAAAAGTTTGCCCACCCCTGGGCTAGCACCTGCCATGACTCAGTGACACCTGAGGCTGTTGATGGTGATGATGACGAGGAGGATGACCTCAGAACATCCTTCTCAGCCTGTGTTTCTGCAGGGAAAGATCTGACCCAGGAGACAGAATTGATCCCAGCAGAAAAGGACACGGAGCTGATGGTCCTATGGCCAATGGTCCTGTGCAGCAGGCACTGCCATCGTCCTTGTTTTTCAGACGAGAAAACGGAGGCACAGAGAGGGTAAATCACTTGTTCAAGGGCACACAGCTAGTAAGTAGTGGGCTGGGATTTGAACCCAGAGACTCTGCCTCCAGGGGTTGGGCGCTGTCTCACTCTGAGGTCCACCCTCCTAACTTAGCTCTCAGAAAGCTAAGCGTTGAAGTCCCGATACCTGTACAGACAGCCCCTCATGAACGGTTGTACTCTGTGACCTTCTTAGGTGACATTTCTCAGCCTTCTAATACCTGGCTTCCAGAGGGGCAAAATGCAAAAACACTTCACCCAGGTGTTCCCTCTTTTCCAGGCTCCATCCTTCCCTCTGAGTGTGCAATCTCTGCTCCAGACTCCGACCCACCGTCCCTGAGAAGAACATGCAATACCTGAGTTCCCAAGAGCCTGCGGGGCAGCGCTGGGGTCCGGCAGGTGGGACTGGGCCTCCACTCCGGGCGAGAATGAGCGGGATCTGTGTCTTCACGGTGGACCGAGATGGACTGTGCTCAAGTTCACGCTGGGAGCCACCTGCAGCGGCAAAGTGAGGGGCTTTGAGCCAAATTCCTGGATTGAGAGGTTCTCTTCTCTCACAAACCAGCGCTGACAGTAAAGATGGCCCTTCCCAGGGGGCCCGATGGGAAGTGGCTGACCGTGAGCCGGACACTGTGCGCCGTGGAGACGGACCTGCCTCCCGCTGGGCGGGAACAGCCACTGAGGCTTGTCCCTGACCCCCCAGCAGACACGCGTGCCAGGGACCCGAGGAGCTCGGCAGGGATTCAGCCGCAGGTAAGAAAGGCGGAAACAGTTCCCAGGGAGCGGTGATCAGGGTTCACCAGGTGAACGCTGCCTCGTGGTGCTCTTTGCTGAGCAGAGCCCTGCCCTTTGGACACGAGGCTGCTGGTGCCGTGTCTCCTCGCTGGCTCCGCAGCAGGACAGACCTGCCGGCCACACGGAGCCCAGCAGCGGCTCCCACGACTGAGCTCGCGGGAGAGCTGGGTCCTCCTTGATGTTCTGAGGAATTGATAACTGTGGGGCCCTCCTGCTCCTGCAAGTTCCTGTGCAGACAGACCCTGGTCCCGAGCGTCTAGGAGTCAGTCCTCCCTGCTTGCACCGGCGCTAAAAACAGCGTCATTTCCCCAACTCAGCTGCACCTGTGGGAGGAGAGCACAACAGCCTATTCTTAGCGGCTGACAGACGGGCATGGGGGGTGGTGGGTTATAATTAGCATCTGTTCAAAAGGGGGAATTCCCACCCTGTGCAGAGAGGGACTGCCCTGGGGGTCTCCTCCCCTCTGCCTCTGTCTGGTGTCTGGTGTGGGAAGGAGCCAGCTGCATCAGGGAAGACCCCGGGGCTCCCTGGGAGTCCCAGGAGGGGGCAAAGGCCTACAGGTGTGTTCCTCACCATCACTCCCTGTCTGTCTCCTTCTGGCCTCGGAGGCCAGCATGTCTAACCTGTGCCTGTTGTTTTCACAGCAAATTTGTTAGGGACACAAACAATTCTGGCGCGAAAGGACCACAGAATCTCATTGTAACCCAGCTGTTGGCTGGCAGACAGGCTTGAATCCCACATCCACGGGAAGTGCAAAGTCCTCCCCTACATTTCTGTGATTCCCCAGGCATTTCTCCTGCTCCTCCGCTCTCATTTCCCCCCTCTGCTGAGCTCGGACTCTCCACTCTGTGCCTGGTGGATGCTCTTCTCACTTCTGCAGGGATCCATTGTCCACACACCGCATGGCCCTTCTCCTGTCCCTCACTCGGCTGGCAGCTGTGACGGACACATTTTACTGGCGACTCTGGAGCCGCACAGGTGACTTTATGTCCTGCTCCCCTTGCATTTCTGTCAACGCCAGCATTACGATGTGTTGCTTAGCAACCCCGCAGTCTCTTCTGAGGCTTCCTTCGGACCCTGTCCCTTCACAATCCCCTCCTAGTCAGGGCCCTTGGAGCTTATCTCATTCTGCACAAGGGTCCCATGAGATGGGGCCTGTTTTCCCATTTTACCGATGCGGAAGCTGGGGAGGGGTCAGAGAAGGGAATTGATGGTAAATGGAGGGGTTGGGCGCTGTCTCACTCTGAGGTCCAACCTCCTAACTATTGGCTCTTTGTTTTCTCTCTTTCATTTTTATGGAGATATAATTGATGTATTACATTGCGTTAGGTTCAGTGTGCAGCATAATGGATTGATATTTGCATCTATTGTGAAATGATCACCACAATAAGTTTTGTTAACATCCATCACCACATGTAGGATGAAAAAACAAAACGTTGTTTCTTGCGATGAGAACTTTTAAGATCTACTCTCTCAGCAACTTCCAAATCAATATCGTCTTGTTAAATATAGTCGCCACGCTGTACCTGACATCCCCAGGACTTAATTATCTCATATCTGGAAGTTTGTACCTTTTGATCGCTGTCACCCATTTCACCCGCCCCCGAGACAGTTTAGCCAATTTTATTCATTTGTAGGCCATATCCACACACCACCAGGATGATCCTTTATGTATTATTTTTCTTTAAATAAACCTATTTTTTTGTTTTCACTAAGCAACTTCTATGAAAGGAAAACTGTGTCAGCAGAGTAAGTGGAAAACCAGCACGTTTTGCTGCAGAAGGGCGGTAACCATAGCAATAGAAACAGGGGACCTGCACAGAGGTGCTGCGTTCTGCACTGAACCCGGGCCTGCTCCTTCCCTGTTCCAAAGGTGAGGCTTAGAGAGGAGCTGAAGGCGTATTAGCATCAAATCAAGATGTTGCCTTTGAGGGAATTGGAAGCATCAGTCTAGGAGTCAGAGCTCCGAGTGGCACTGCCTTTTGCTGTCAGATCATCCCACATTTGCCATTTGGCAGGTCCTGAGCTGGGGGGAGGGAGTCAGGGCTGGAAGGGGAACAGCATCGCCCAGGCCTGAGAAGAGAGGAGAGGAGGCCCTGGGCCCAAATGAGGAGCAGAGAGAAGCTGGAGGAGGCTGGAGAGGTGGGCAGGGAGGGTCCTGGAGACCACAGTCAGCAGTTCCTTGGGTGGTAATGGGAAGGCATGCGAGAGCAGCAAAGCCAGGGCATGAGGGGGTCAGATGAGCACTCAAGTCCAGGTGGCTCTGGGAGAGGAGATGGGACAGCATCTGACCCATGTGCCACTCCCTGTTTGTCACCTGCCCCTTCCTCCCAGCTCTCAGACACCCCTCCCCAGCAGGTGTCCACTGTATTCCTCAGAGGCTGAGCTTGAGGGGCAAGTGAAGACTTTGTGTCTCCATCTGCTGAACCCCCATGCCAGTGCCTCGGCGGGGACCCCTTGGCCAGCTCAGGGAAAGCAGTGCAAAGGCAGGTAGCAGCAGCCCCTCTGTCCCCTGTGAAGTGCCCTGGATTGGGTTTCTGAGGCTTTGACAACCCTGAGGATCACACTGATGCCCTGGGCCAGGGACCTCTCTTCACCTGCCTGCTGAATCGAATCCATCGACTCCCCATCCATCAACACCTTCCCTGAAACATGAAAGCTCTGATGGTTTCAATCATTTACTTCTTTCAAGCCACTGGGTCATGGCAGAGAAGTCAATAGACTCCGTGTGAGAATGATTTCCCTTAATTATTCAGGCTCGCTAAAGAACAATGGAAATACCTTAACATGAATTGAGCTGCTGGAGAGATGAGGCCTGAGGTAGAGGATCGGTGGCTCTAAACCACCTGCCCACCCACGTGGGCTCCCCAGGGCACGGGCAACATGTACTTAATTCAACGCCAGGCTTGGAGTATTGACGGATCATCTTCACCACACTGAGTCCAATTGTCGCCCCAGGGATGCAGCAGCCCAGAACACGGAGGTGGCCCAGACTTCCAAGGAGCTCCGGTCTAGCGAGGGGGCTGGGCTGCGCTCAGAAAGGCCTCAAGACGCTGCAGCATGGGCACAGCGGAGTTTTCAGATGACTGGACCGTGTTAGGGGCAGAGTGAAGGTGAGCTGGGAAATGGACGCCAGGGAGAGAATATTTGGTGTTTAAATATTTTTTTTACAAATCACAACTCTGTTTGTTGTAGTTTCTTTGGGCAAACAGTACCGGCTTTTACAGGCTGTGCTCTGATTATTATCAAGTGACAGTAAAGCAAATAACAAAAATATGTCCATCCTGGAAATGTTCTGTGTATGATTGTGTCGCTGTTTACCCTGCTGACACATTTGTCAAAACATCTAACTGGACACTTAAAATGAGTGCATTTTATCAGGAGGAACTCTCTCCCAAATAACTCCTGGACCAAAGCAGAAATCAAAAGAAAAACATTTCTAGAAAACTATGAAAAGGAGAACAGTTCACAGCCAAACCTGGGGACACGGCTGAGCTGGGCTCGGAAGAAAATTTATGGTCTGAACTGCTTGCATTATTCCAGAGGAGAGAGCCATGGGAAAGGCACTTGGTTCTTAAAACACAGGATTTTTTAAAAAAGCAAAACAAACCAAGATAAACCAAGGAGAGGGAATGAATAAAAACAAGAGCCCAAATCAAATATGCACAATGGTCAGCGTCCAGAAGATGAGGGTTTTAGAGGAGCCAATAATGTGAGAATGCATCATAGGAAACGCACTTTTTCATTTCAGGAGCTGAAGGTTTTATGCGCGAGTGCTGTGGGGGAGCAGGGTTGAGGAGGATGGTGGCTCCCCCTGTAGCGGGGAAGCAGCCTGAGGCAGGGCAAGCTAGAAGCTGGAATAGTCAATGCACGGCCCTCCCTCGCCCTTCTCCTGGGCTCTAAGTCTTTCTTTTCTTTTTCTCAACCTTTTTTTACACAGGGTTTGGATGCTAGCTCTGCCCTGCCTTGGGGTTACACAGACCAGAAATGAGATTTTGAGAGAGTGGATTCATCTGCCCAAAGTCCCATCATAATCAAAGGCCTCTGAGATCTGGTGGGGGTCTGCGATGAACTTGTATGATGTCTGGGGGAGGCAGAGTGGAGTGTCAGGATGGACCTGCCTGGGTTCTCTGTGATGGAAAAGGGTTTCTCTGAGCGAGAACAGGGAGGACCAATGGGAACTCTGGATGGGAGGGGCCAGCCCAGCCAGGTCCTTAGAGAATGTCCACGGTCCAACTGCCCTGAATGGGACATGACAAAGCAGAAAGGCAGAAAGTGAGCCAAGAGTGGGAGTTTGGAGCGGCAGACGCAGAACAAATCCCCTTGGGAAAGGGCCCAGCGTGGTTTCAGAGTGATTGACTCAAACACCCTTGGGGGTTGGTGGCTCACCTTAAAAAATGTCTTTGGTTTCTTCCATTAAAATGCCACTGGGAGTAAAATATATTGCTGTATAACCTACATGAGAAAAATGGCCAGATCACAAATGCAATAAGAAGTCATTACCAGGCAAGGTGTGCAAACCTGTACACAGCCCCTGGGTCAGCAAACAGTGTCACCAGAATACAAGAGGCTGCTGGGCGGACACACGCTGGAGGGGCTCATCGGCACCTTCCCTGTAAGGGAGATTGGACCCCAAAAGACCTCCGTCTCTCTCATGTTTCATGTGATTATACACCAATTTGTATGTGGACTTTTGAAAATGGGTCCTACCTGTGTTTTTAGATTTTAATTCCATCTTGATTCAACCCTGCAGCGCAACGGACACGCCAAATCACCGAATGTGAGGCTGAAAATCTGGAAAAGGTTGACATTTTCTTGAACCAACAGAAGAAAAGCCACCTAGAGAGGTGGCCAATGGAGTCAGGAGCTGAGCTCTCAGGAGTCCGGGACACTTGGCCCAGAGCAAGAATGAAGGACTCTGGGTCCCAGGACAGCAACTGTGGCCTCAGCCGCTTCCTGCAAGCCCTGAAGGGGCTGGGGCATGTGGAGGGGCCGGCAAGGGCTCGAGGGGCAGGTCTGAGCTGGTTTTAAAGTTTATACTCCCACCACGACATCAAAAAACAAATAAGCTCCATGTGCCTCATCCTGGCTTCTTTCCCCCTCCTTTCCTCTTTCTGTCTATTTTGCCTCGGTGAGAAAATGTATGACAATGTGTCAAGGCAACCACTTTCTTGTCCTCCCTGTGAACAGCCGAGCGATGGATTAATTTAGGTGTTTGCATTGTTGGGGCCTCTCTCATTAAATTACTCCCACGGTTTCTTGGAAGCCCTGGTAACTCAGTTTAATGATCGCTCACTCCTTCTGTCCTTAAAAAATGCTCCCTGTGCCTCCCAGCATGGGCCAGCTTAAATCTGTAGGCAACTGTAGGTTTCCTGTCATGAGCTCCCATGCCAAGACCTCTTCCCCACCCCGTTCACCCTCTGCTCTGAGCTTCCCGTTGTCCCGCCTGTTTTGCCTTAGTCCCCCATTCTGTCTGCACTTCTTTGCTCACAGAGATTACCATGTTGTCTCCTATTAAAAGCTCCATTGCACCCAGCCATGCTCTTTCTTAAAAACCACACAAAACACCAATTGAAATATGATGATGATGACCATTATGCCCTTCCTTACAAAAAATCATTGCTGGGTGGTTTACATTTGTTGGGATGGGACAGGCAGCAGCAAGGAAAGGTGGGCACTCCCCTGGCCTCTGTAGGTTGGATAATAGATAACGTAACCAATTTATTCACCAAACAAACGTGTAGGAAAGGGACCTTCCACCTTTTCCATGGGCCTCTGATCACATGTGGTGCAGGTGAGAATTACACATCGTCCCGTTAGCCATCTGGAAAATCCTTATGAAGGAGTTTAAGTCTGTTCACATCAAACTTAAAAAAAAATCCAAATAAAAAATCCACATGATCACATTGCATC
Organism: Myotis daubentonii; assembly: GCF_963259705.1. NCBI lineage: Eukaryota > Metazoa > Chordata > Mammalia > Chiroptera > Vespertilionidae > Myotis > Myotis daubentonii. The sequence goes on along the minus strand of NC_081847.1, from coordinate 68,657,430 downwards.
TCAAATCTCTACCGACTGTCATGTAAATGTCTGTTTTGTTTCCCCAAGTCTTTGGCTCCCAAGTAGAAAGGTTAACCAGCAATAGCGTTGAAACTGGGGAAGGTGACCTTGGGACCAATGTCAGAAAAGCCCTACATCAGGCAGACCTGGTGCAAAGACTGGGAGAGAAGACAGAGTCCATCTTGAAAGGCTTGTCGGAGAAATTTCTATATTGTGGCAGGAAGTGCTTGGCCACAGGCTCAGTGTGCTTAGTGCAAGGGCTACATTCTGAGACATGGGAGTGTTCACTAAGTTAGGGTTGTGTATCAGGTACCTATTGCTGTGTAACAAACATTTCCTCTCCAATTTAGTGGCTTAACACACATTTATTATCTTACAGTTTTTGAGGGTCAGAATTCTGGGGGCAGCTTGGCTGATGTTTCTGGTGCAGGATCTCTCCTGAGGTTGCAGGGAAGCTATGCACAGGGCTGCAGTCTTTGAAGTCTTGCAAGGGCAGAAGAAGCTGCTTCAAGGTCACTCACATGGCTGTTGCCAGAGAGAGATATGGAAATTCCAGCCTTTTCTAACCCAATATTGGAAGTGACGTGCCCCTTCTGCCATTACATGGAAGGGGCAGTAGAGTTCCAGAAGGGGGATCATTGGAGGTCAGCTACCACAGGCTGGCTGTCTCTTTTATTCAGAAAGTATTAATGAGCCCCTGCCAGGAGCCAAGCAGTGCTGTGGTTTTCGGGAATTCAACAGGTAGCAAAACAGCCTTCGGGAGTTTGCATTTTAGCGGAGGGACAGACAAGATACAAACAAGTGTGTACTATACTGGTATTTTACTGATTTTAAGGTGAGTGTTTTTCACACATTTGACATTCCTAAAATTGGCATGTGTCTTATAAGTGGATGCTACGTCCTAGTATACTTGACAACGTTTTTATTTTCCTCTCTTCAGGGAAGGACACAAAGGCCTTGTTAAAAAGATGAATGGGAGAGAGTTTAATGAAGAGACCGTTCAATGACCATTAACAGTGGGGCTGGGTTATGAGAGCCAAGGGAGGGTGGTACTGTCACAGGGCTTGAAGGAGCAAGAGGAGGGGCAGCATATTGGAACCTGGTTGAACTCTAGCCAGGGGACAGGGGCTGTGGGTGTTGATATTTGTAGCCACTCCTGGCACCGCAGCCCAGCATGGAGAGCATGAAGGAGGAGGGAGAAATTCATCTCCTACTCTCCCTAAATTCTGACCTCGATCTCCTGTTTCCACAGAAGCCAAGGGCAGTGGGCCTGATGAGGCAGTCCCAGATGTCGGCCTCCTGGTGCACAGAACAGCTGGAGAAGGATGGAGAACAGGTATGGAGAAGCAAGGAGCAAGTAGCCAGCATGTAGGGTGAGGGGATAGTAACTGAGGAGGGAGGACATCCCAGAAGGCAGTAGGGAAGGCCACTCTGCAAAGTCACAGCGGAACTAAGATTGGGGTCATGGGACATCTGGGGAGAGTGTCCTGGTGAAGGCAGGATCTGAGTGAGTACAAGTGTGGGGAGGGGGAGAGTCACAAAGGAGCCAGTGTGCCTGGGTAGAGTGAGCCAGTACTCACATGGGAAACAGGTTGGGATACAGTCAGTTAGTTAGGATGATTCTGGATAGGTGCTTCTGAACCTTGTGGGACACAGTGAGGACTTGGGTTTGTTTCAGGTATGCCTGGAGCCACTAGGGCAGTGGTTCTCAACCTTCTGGCCCTTTAAATACAGTTCCTCATGTTGTGACCCAACCATGAAATTATTTTCGTTGCTACTTCATAACTGTAATGTTGCTACTGTTATGAATCGTAATGTTAATATCTTATATGCAGGATGGTCTTAGGCGACCCCTGTGAAAGGGTCGTTCCACCACCAAAGGGGTCTCAACCCACAGGTTGAGAACCACTGCACTAGGGGTTTTGAGAAAAGGAGGGACATGATTGATCCAGGGAAGGTGTTAACATCCCTGTGGCTGCCATGTGCAGAATGGCCTGTAGGGGGCGAGATGGAGACGGGACCAGTGAGGAGGTGCAGCAGTTATCCAGGGAGAGATGATGGCACCTCGTCCAAGGTAGAAATGGGAGAAGTGGTCAGATTCAGGACATATTTTAAAAGTAGAAAGCAAGATTTGCTGATCAATTGTGAATGCTGTGAGAGGGAGAGAAGAGTCAAGAACAAATCCAAGGTCATTCTATGTAGTTCCTATGAAGATGTGCTCAGGACATCAGAATGTATTAACTGTGATCAGTTTGCAATGAGGAGTATATCGGCAGATAGCTGAAGCTTCGAGGCATTCTTTACGATGTTCTAATGGTGAAAAGCAAAGCTTAGAGTGTGACCCACACCCATCTGATGCTCACCCTTCAACCTATAAAATGTGTGCTTTAATATCCAACACGAATCATTAAAGTCATCCCACAGCTATTAATGTGCCAGGAAATGGACCAAGGTAACTGCTACAAACCCAAACACTGTCCATGCCAGCGGGGGAACAGGATGTTGACTCAGGAAGACGGAGTGAGGACCATCAGGCTGTCTAGCTCCCTGTCAATAGAGGGAGGAGTCTGTATCCCACTAGCTGGGTGTGGTCACTGCTGCTGTGGTCGGTCAGTTCTGTGGGGAAGCAGGGCCACACTGGCAGAGTTGCTCAAGTGTGCCTGTCCAGGTGACCAGGAGCCATGCAGCCCAGAGAAGAGAGGAAGGGAGGTCTGGTGAGAGGAGCCAACCTGTGAGCTGGGCTGGACAGGGAAGGTGGGAGGGTGGCAGAGGGGGTCCCAGGTGGAGAAAGATTTGGCCAAAAAGGCCAGGGAAACTTGACCTGGACAAAGGCCCAGGAAGATGTGAGAGTCAGCAAGTTATATCCATTAGGGCCCTTTGGCTGCAAGTGACAGAGGCATAAGTCAACAAAACAGGGATTTAGGAGATACCTCTGTGGGGTGTTTTCAGGCACAGGGAAGGCTTGGACCATGCATAGAAAGGACACTTCCAGAGCCACACCAGGAGGTCTCAGCAACAGGAATGTGGGGCATCCTGGTCCAGGCACCGGCTCTAGAACTCATGACCCAACCCCCTCAGTTGTTGAACATGAAGGAGAAGGAACCACAGAGCCATTGAAGCCTCTTCATCTTACACATGAGCAGCTGGAGGCCCAGGAGACCATTCCAAGTGACCAAAGCCACATGGCCAGCAAGTGGCAGAACAAAGGTGTGTATTCAGAGTTAGGATTTTTCTATTGCAACATTTTCCCAAACTCCAGCATCTTGAACTACCTGCACGATTGTTACCATTTGCATGATGCTATCTCTTCTATTGTACATTGCTGCTTTTAATCTATTCACTCAAACTTTTCATGCCTAGGTACCACGGTTGGTTTTATTTTGGTCTAATGCATATAAAAGCAAATAACCTGAGTTCAGAGTTGCTGGACCAGGTGAGTGTGTGTGTGTGTGTGTGTGTGTGTGTGTGTGTGTGTGTGTGTGTGTTTGGGAGGGGGTGGGGAGAGTTTAGGGGATGAGGTCAAAGGGTTGTGGGGGCTAGATGGCCAGGGCTTTCCTCTGAGGGAATTGGCAGCCACAAAGAGAGTTTTGATGGGAGCAGCAGCAAGACAATAGATGTAGGGTGTGAAGGCTGGAGAAGGCCTGCGGGCCAGGTAGTGGTTTGCAGGTTGAGAGACAGGTTGGGTTAGGGCATGTTTTGAAGGCTGAGATTTTTACCTTGTCCTGTGTAGTAGGCACCGGAGCAGTTCTCAGAGCCTGGCAGATGGGAGTGCTCTTGCTGGAGTTGGTGTTGTCCCATTTTCCCACTTTCAGGGGGACCCAACACCCTCCTTTCTTCTCACAAGTGAGTGAGCACGTTTTGGGGTCAGGGTGTTAGCGACTCCCCCTCCTCCTCAGGGAAGACCTGGGGGGCGGGGTGTCCACTGGGCATGGTGCCCGGGGATGAGCGGGCCGCTGGAGCAGGGAGATCCCAGGACACAAATCGCTCCGCCGAGGAGGCAGGACTTTCTCTCGCTGCCCGGTGCGAACTTGCCTCAGCGGACTCCTTGTTTCAGTCCCTGGAAGATGGATGATTTCATTATTTGTGGCGCTCGGCAGTAAATCTGGAGTTTCAGCTAAAGCGAGCACTTTCCCTGCATGGCGCCTTGCGCTCACTGTTATTCATCACGTTTAATCATTCATCCACCTGGGCTGAGCCTGGGGCTGGGGGGAGGGCTTGCTGCTGAGGACCTGTTTACTCTGAGGGGCTGCGGGGGGCGCTGTGCACAGGAAGGGACAGGCCTGGGGGCCACTGCAGCTTCAACAAAGGCAAGAGAAGGGCCGGCCATGGAGGGGAATGACAGGAGAAACCCTCGTGGGGCCTCACAGCCTGGCCCCACTGCCAAGAACCTCCTCCCACCCCTGGCGGGGAGGGGACGGAACAGGGAAAAGAAAAGAAACAGCCAGAGCTCTCTAACGAGGGAGTGCTGAAGATTTTAATTCAAGATGAAATGTGTGCTTGTTTGTGTACAACTCATTTTCCTCCCCAGTGGAGGGCTTTGTCCTCCACCGGCTGCCTCCACAGCGCGGCGCGGCCCGCGGTAATTAAGGCAGCCTGTGCCTCTGCAGTGTGCGGGGCGGCTGTTCGCGTTCACATGTTGGGAAGCAAACATGGCTTGGATGGGTTCCTGGGTCTAAAAAGGGGGAAAAACAACAAAGAATGGAAGAAAACACCTCCAAATAGAGGCTTGGCTCCTGCAGGGATGATGTCATCTGGCAAATGCGAGCAGGCCTGTTGGTGCTCTGGTTAGGGGCTGTGAGGAGGAGAACTTAGGCCGTGTCCAGGGAGTCCCACGTGCCTCCAGGGGTCGGGAGGGAGGTGCATGTGAAGGCAGGGGGTGGACTGTATTTTCCCCACACAATTGCATTTTGTTTGCATAGTAAGTACACGAGTGAGTAAATTCCACAAAAAATATGCACTCACATGTTTCTTGAAACATATGGACCTCATAATTTAACTTCTTTTTGCTTTTAATAGAGATAGTATATCCTTTGCTGCATAGCAAGTTACCACTAAACTGGATGGCTTAAAACAATACCCGGGTAGTATCTCAGTTTGATAGGTCAGAAGTGCAGCATGATATGGCTGGGTTCTCCATGTGGGTCTCACCAGCTCAAACCCAGATGTTAACGGGAGCTGTGGTTCTCCCCTGAACTCGGGGACCTCTTTCAGGTTCATTGGTTGTAGGCAGAACTCATTTCTTTTTCATGCTTTCCTTGTGGTCTTTTCGATCTTCAAGCTGCAGTGGTGGGTTAAGCCCTCATGCTTCCAATCTCTATGCCTTCCTCTCTGCTTTTGAGGACTATGTGATTGATTATATTGGGTCCACCTGGATAATACAAGACAATCACATTGAGATCAGCTGATTGGTAATCTTTTTTTTTTAATTTTATTGATTTTTTACAGAGAGGAAGGGAGAGGGATAGATAGTTAGAAACATCCAGGAGAGAGAAACATCCATCAGCTGCCTCCTGCACACCCCCTACTGGGGATGTGCCCGCAACCAAGGTACATGCGCTTGACCGGAATCAAACCTGGGACCTTTCAGTCCGCAGGCCGACGCTCTATCCACTGAGCCAAACTGGTCAGGGCTGATTGGTAATCTTAATGATATCTGCAAAGTCCCTTTTACCACACAATATGACCTAATGGAAGCCACATCAGGTGGTGGAGATTATAGGGCCAATTCAATATGGAGATGGCTTAATAAAAAAAGGGCAAAAGATCTGAACAGACATTTCACTAAAGAAGGTATATGAGGGACAACTAGGTACGAAAAGATGCTTCACGTTTGTTGATGCAAAGCAAAATTATCATGTGATACTACTGCCTACCCCATGGTATTGCTAAAATGGAAGAAAGATTGACAAAGTCAAGTGTTGGCAGATATTTGGAGAAAGTGAAGCACTCCTACATTATTGGTGGTAATTCGAAAGGTACTGTCTCTTTATAAAAATAGTTCCAGTTTCTTTTTCTTTTTTGTTAATCCTCATCCAAGAATATTTTCCCATTGATTTCTAGAGAGAGTGGAAGGGTGGGGGTAATACAGAGAGAGAGAAACATCAATGTGAGAGATACATGTCAATTGGTTGCCTCTCACACGTGCCAACTGAGGTACATGCCCTGGACTGGAACCCGGGACCCTTCAGTCTGAGGGCTGGCACTTTATCCACTGACCCAAATTGGCTAGGGAAGTTCCAGTTTCTTATAAAACTAGACACAGCTATCATTTGACCCAATGATCTCATTCCTCAATATTTATTCAAAAGAAATGAAAACATATGCCCACAGAATAACTGGTAGCACCTTCATTCATAATAGCTCCAAATTGAGACAACACAAATGCCCTTCAACAGCGAAGAAGCCAGGTGCACAAAGCTATGTACTGTATGGTTCCATTTACATGCAATTCTAATACAATTCAAAACTAAAGTGATAAAGGTTAACAGTTGTCATGGGCTGGTAGTGGGGAGAATAGTTGCAGTTATGGTGGGACACTGGGCAGATGACTACCATGGGACCTTGGGCTCAGTCCTGCTGGGTTCTGTGGGAGACTGTGAAACAGGCCTCAGAGGGGACACACTGAGGGCGAGTTGCCGGGCGTTTGTTCCACCTCCTTCCTTCAGGCCTTTGTGGAGACTGCCTCCCAGGTTTTTGCAGCCAAGGCCTCAGAGGGGCAGCCCCAGGGGCAGTAAGAAGCCACCACTGGGAAAAATGATGAGAAATGAGGGGACAGCGGCACCAGCTGTGTGCTGCACTGTCGCTAGTGGTTGTCTGTCTCCCTCTGTGGGTCATGAGCTCCTGGAACTGGGTCTTCCCCTCTTCTAGTCTTTGCTGCATCCCTACGGACCTCAGCTGTGCCTGGCCCCCTGGACTAAATGCGGAATGAGTGAATGAGGCCTTAGAGAGCCACCTCAGAGGCTGAACTGGATAGTTAGAACCTTAAAGAACCCAAACTCTAGACCAAACGATCTGCGTTGGCCTTTGCAGACCTGACTCCCCATTGCTTTCCCGCTGATTCTGAAGCTGCTGCGGCCCTTTGTGGCCGAGTGGGCTTTCTCAGTAGCAGCCGCGCGGCTGGGCTCAGACACGAAGATGAAAGCTCCTGGTCCGGCGGGCGCTTGGCTGACGCTTCCAGAAAGATGCTCTGTGATGTTGTTGCAGCCACGGGTCCTGAGGCAGCTGTGATGGTAACAGTCCCAATTACCTGGGCCGTTTTGCTTGATGGGGCGACCAAGAGCCACAGATGGCTCCTGAGTGCACCTCGCCAATGACAGACTTTTGTGAAACCAGACCACCTGGTTTAAGCAAAAGAAGAAAACAACAATATATATATTCTCTTTTTTTCCTTTATCTCTGTGGTGGAGAAATTGCAGTCATTTGGAAATCATTTGGAGATGGTTCTTGAGCATCATCTCCAACCTTGAAGGCCAAGGTTCCATCTCCGCATCTTTGGTGCCAGCACAGGGCCTGGTATGAGGCAGAGCTCAGAGCAAGGAGTGTCTGTTGACCACCCAGGTGAGGTCAGACAGGAGCTGGACCCGCCGGCCTGTAGGACGTCCCACAATCTGGATGAATGTGTCTGTTTCCTGTCAAACATTGTTGCCAGGATTGCTGCTGAGGGAGACTCATAATGCCTGCTCATCCATCATTAGGGTGTCAGCTTTGAGCCCTGGGTTAAGATGGTATTCGCCAGATTCTCTGTTGTAAAGTAACTCAATTGCTAAGTAACGTGGGGTGATACATGGGACCATGTGGGTAGCCAAAGATTCTCCCAATTCTTTCCTTTTTGGTGTTCACTGATGGTCTGTGTCTGAGCAGTTATGACATTGATGGTGGCCAGTGGTGATTGTCTACCTCTATCAACCTTTGCACAGGTGTTAGCTGGCCTCTTTCCAGGAAGAGGAGCAGTCTCTTCTCCTAGCCACTATTTTCAGTATCATTAGCGGCTCATGGATTGTTTTTTATTCCACGTAGTCACATCCATTACCATAATAGTTTTATGTGCAAATATCTCAAAATTTGACCAGTTGGAGCCCCTTTATTCCAGCTTCTGTTTTCTTGACTTGTTCCCACCAATCTTTGAGTATTTCGTAGCTTTCTAATATAAGACAGAATCTTAAAAAAATAAAAAGTCAAAATCATGAAAGACAAAAAGGGAAGGTGTAATGTTCTGGGAGATGAGTAAGGCAATGCATGATTATTTATAAGATTCTAGAACAGTGGTCGGCAAACTGCGGCTCACGAGCCACATGCGGCTCTTTGGCCCCTTGAGTGTGGCTCTTCCACCGACTTCTGCGCATGGGCCAGGAAGTTTCAATCACACTGTACGTGTGTGCCCGCACATGGTATTTTGTGGAAGAGCCACACTCAAGGGGCCAAAGAGCCGCATGTGGCTCGCGAACCGCAGTTTGCCGACCACTGTTCTAAAATTAAGAAAAAAGCTCTAAACTTGGACTGTATGTTAATGTTTCTGCATCAATATAAAATAGTATGAGGGTAGAAGTGGTTTAGACACTTTGTAGAAGATCATTTAAAATATTTTTATTGATTTCAGAGGGAAAGGGAGAGGGAGAGAGAGAGAGAGAGAAACATCAATGATGAGAGAAAAATCACTGATCAGCTGACTCCTGCATGCCCCCTGCTAGGGATTGAGCCCGAAACCCAGGCATGTGCCCTGACCAGGAATTGAACCGTGACCTCCTGGTTCATAGGTCAATACTCAACCACTGAGCCAGGCTAGGAGATAATTTTTTTAAATTCTTACCCGAGGATATGTTTATTGATTTTTAAAGAGAGGAAGCGGGGAGGGAGAGAACCACTGATGTGAGAGATAAATATCAATTGGTTGCCTCCTGCACGTGCCCGGACTGGGGATGGAACTCACAACCTACGTATGTGCCCTAACCAGGAATCGAACCTGCAACTTTTTGGTATGCAGGATGATGTTCCAATCAACTGAGCCACCCGGCCAGAGCTGTAGGAGGTATTTTTCCATGACATACATGCTGAAGTGTTTAGGCATGAAATACCATGTTATTTTTACCATAGTCTCAATGGTTTAGGCCAGTGGTCGGCAAACTGCGGCTCGCGAGCCATATGCGGCTCTTTGGCCCCTTTGAGTGTGGCTCTTCCTAAGCCTTGGGAGTACCCTAATTAAGTTAATAACAATGTACCTACCTATATAGTTTAAGTTTAAAAAATTTGGCTCTCAAAAGAAATTTCAGTCGTCGTACTGTTGATTTTTGGCTCTGTTGACTAATGAGTTTGCCGACCACTGGTTTAGGCTAAAGAAGAAAAAAAATCCAGGCATATATTATAAACAGTATACACAGAGGCTGAAGCAAGCATGGCACAGTGTTGGCAGCTGGTGACTGAGATGAAGGGTCTATGGTGTTTGGGTGTTCACCATGCTACTCTTTATACTTTCCTATAGCTTTGACATTTTTAAAAATAATAAGTTGGGGAAAATAAAAATAAACTAAAGTACATCAGACAGAAAATAGGACTTGTGGTCAGGGGCAAGTCTTTGGCCCTTTGCCTGCCCTGTACACACAGCTCCTGTCACACTGCTGCCTCTGTGACGTGAGGACTCGTACGCCGTTTGATCTTACCAGTGAAAGGATAAATCTAGGCAGATTTGAAGAGCAATTGTCTCTCGTCATTCAGGAGAAGGGCAATAAGGCAAAGAGGGGGGAGGGAGGGCAAGAAAAAAAGAAGGATAGCATGAAGGAGGGATGCAGGGAAGGAGGGAGGGAGAGCAGGAACTTCTTGATCAACAGTCTGAGTCAGGCACTGCGTTAGGTACTCTCTTCTACAGCATTCATCTATTTCTAACAACAAGCTTGAAAAGACATGAACATTGAGGCATAAAGAAGTAAAAAAAAAATCCTGTCCCTTGACCACAGAATAAAAAGTGGTTATTTCAGATAATGATATCCAGTAAAGAAATACAATTAAACCAATTAGTCATAGGCGAGAGGGCCAGAAGCCACCTGAACATGGAGTGTTTTAAAAAACCTGACTAGTTTATCTGTTTCTCAAAGCTTTGCAGCAGGAAGGGTTGTGTCCTTGAGGCTGAAACATTATTAGAGACACCTGGAACTCTAAGCTGAACCTTGGCCAAGGGGGCAGTCTGGGAAAGCAGGTAATGCCGTGGCTGCCCCCCCCCCACTCCCCTTTCATACACAGTTCACAGGACTGCCCGGGATTCCCCATCAGGAGCTCCACCCCTTTGCCTCACAGCAGGAAAGAGGCCCCCAGGGACATGGCCTGTGGGAGTGAGCCCTGGCATGGGCGGTGGGCATGGTCTGGGTGCAGCCTGGACTCCTGGCCATCGCTTCATGGGATTCAAAGCTCCCTGGGCAGAAACAACGGGGCTTCCTCCTGGATTTGAAAAGCTCCCAAGGCTCTTATAAAGCATGCAGGAGCCTGCCTTCCATATTGCAGTGTGGTGGCTGGCATGTGAAAATGGAGATATTTTCTTCAGGGTGAGTGGGTGGGGATATAGTCCACCCTCCTCCAGCCCTGCTCCTCCCCCGTCCCTCCTACAGCTGTGGGAGGAAAGGTCACTGTCACTAGCTTAAATGACATTCTATAGAGAGATTTTTTGATTGCACTCCAGTAGAGGTATAAGCAAACTAGCCGTTAATTAGGGCAGCTCCACTATGTTCCACATCCATGCAACTCACTATTTTCTTCCCGTATGGGCAAAGAGAGTTAAAAAGGAACCAACTTGACAACTCAGAAAGAAAAAACATCTTTGATGAATGAATGAAAATTAAAGATTTCTTGATTATTTAGCATCTGAAATGAGTTTTCACTCCAAGGGCGAAAGTCAGCAGCCCCTTCCCAAACCAAAGTCTCCATCATTCCTTCAGGAAAATATTTATTCAAGGCCTACAACATGTCAGGGGTGACACAAAACAATCAGGAGGACATGGGACAAGGATGCTGCGAATCAGCAGTCAGACAGACGTAGCAGAGCTGAGCCCTCTGTTCACATCTGCTGGCCTGGCATCTCCGAAGTCTAGGTAACAGCAGGCTGGGAAGGTGGCGGACATGAGGTGTTCAAAGCAGCCGGAGTAGGCAGCGTGGGTTTGCTGTCAGCTGAAGCCTCACATGGTTGTGGTTCTGACTCTGCTTTCCTTCCTGAGATCACATTGCCCTGAGGGCTCCTGTCCTCCCTCCCCGCCTCGGCCTTCCCCTCCCCCAGCCATGGACAGTTCTGCACTCTCATCTTTTTGTATGTGCTTGGCCCAGAAAGGACAGGCCTATTTATCACAGACTGCCACACCCCCTTCCTTGTCTGATAGGAGCATTCAGCTAGAGTCATATGTCTGAGATCACTGAACCGCTCAGCATCTGATTGCTCCCAAGCAAACCATTTCAGCACCCGGGACAGCTCCCGCACAGAGTGAGCGCTCAATAGCTATCCAAGTAGAGACGGAATAGATGTCCAAGGACAAACCAAGGAGGCTCCTGGTTTGCTAGTGGATGGTGCTGAGGAGCAGAGTGGTCTCAGCACCGTGGTTTCAGGGCTCATGATCCCCTTTTAGTGAAAGCTAGGTTTTGGATATGGGAGCCACTGGGGGCCCCCAAATTCGATAACAGGAGTTTCCACCAAATATCAGGGTTGTGCATGAGGTGTGACTGCAGCGGCATGTTGGAAACCTGGTGCTTTAGGGATAAAAAGGCCCTGATTTGTAGCAATTGCTGATTCCAGGTACCAGTTAGAAAAATTTCTGAATGTTTCTCAATCGGCCCTCAGGGCTGTCTGTCCTCTGCACCCCACTGGGTGTGAGTGACCAGGTGAGTCATCACTAGGGGGGCCAGCAGATGTGGGGGTGGGGGTACCATGGGGCTGAGGATGAGCTTGTACACTCTAACCACATAACAGGGAATCTCACCAATCTCAGGCATTCCTCACCACAGCCTGTTGGCATAGATAAAATCCTGGGTGGGATGGCAGACTTCTGTTTTCCGGCCTTGGTGAAATCTCAGGAGAAAATCAGAGCAGACGGCCAGGAAATATTCAGGAAGAAACTCTAGCCTGGGCAGCCGGGGTCTGAGAGGCGGTCAGCCGTGGCGTCTTGCTCTGGCTGTCTTCTCCCAGGAGAAGCCTCAGGACGGGTCCAGAGTCACACGGGTCGTGGAAGGACTGGTGAAGGGGTCACGATGGAAGGGCCTGCTTTGGGGCGTCGGCCGGCAAGGACCAGCTGGCCGGGCAGTTCGGGTCCTGCCAGGGCTACAGGGTTGCGTGGGGGACTGGGAGACACCGCTGCATCTCCATGCAAATAACTTGAGTGCCCATGGTTTATGTCCCTGCGAAGTGTTAACATTTGCAAAATGCCTTGAGCGGGAAACCCAAGCCTCTCTGTCTCATCTGTGTTTACTGTGGGATGAGTTAACTTTTTCATTAAGCAACACAAATGGCTGTTGGAGTAAAAAAAATGGAGAATTAACTAAAAATAGGTGAAGCAGTGAAATTCAGCCACAAGGACGTTTATGAATAATGAAGGGGCCGACTCTTGGCTGTATTTCAATTTCAAGGGGACTCTGGTCTCCGCCTGTCGCTTTCCCTGCACGGCACAGGCAGGACTGTTTTTCCAGCATGAAGAGTCTCTTAATTAAATCTAATTTGTCAAACAGGTGAGATGCATTTGGGTTTCCTCCGACTCCCATTGTTATAAACTTGCAAAGTCTTCTCTGAAAAAAATGCTCCTTTCCTGCTCCAAAGAGCTGGACTGCTGCTTTCCCCTTCCGTTGTGAGGAGGGAATGGTACAGGTTCTGTGGCAGGTAATCAGTTATCCTCCTGAAAGGATCCTGAAGTCACCAGGGAAATTCTAGCCTCTGAGAAATACTAAATGCCCACTTGAACACATTGTCTCCTGTCAGAGCTAGTCCCCCCCGCCCTCAGAGTCATAGCGACTCCACTTGCCTGTGTTAATGACCTCTGGTTCCAAATGCGGTCACTTCCTGTCGCTTCTGGGGTTTCAGTGTTGACACCATGTCTCTTCTAGCTTCTGGAAGCCCTGTAATGATGCCTAATTAGGAATGCATCTTTCCCTTTCTTCCAACTCAGTCTAATTTATGTCCCTGGATAATACTCCCGGCAGGCCAGTCATCTGTGCCTCTATACCTCTGCATGAAGTAGAAAGTTCTCAAGTTCAAGGTCCCTGGTGGGTAAACAACACAGTTTCAAGTTCAGGGACATCCTCCTCAATCAGCATCAACCCAGTAAGAACCCACGACCTTGGTGTTGTTGGGGAGTAGCAGGCCATTTCGGAGCGTGTCAGCGTAATCAGGGTCCCTGATCTGTATCAGTGTGAAATAAGAAACCATGTAGGAGGCGGCAGGAAAACATGGCATGGCCCCTCGTCTTCCTCCTCCCATTTGACTTTGACTTATTCGTGTATGAAATTGAGTGCTTGTGATGGGGAAGTATTAGAGATCCTGTGTAGTCAAATTAGTATCATGGAGCCAGAGTGTGGGAACAGGTTATTAAATGTCCCCTGGTTCACCCTCCTTCCAACAGGCAGAGAAAGCAGACAGAAGCCTTCGACACACGTGAATTCATGTCCAAAAATTCATGACACCCAGCGTCGACTGAGAAAGGAGAGCTGGTAGAGGTCCCAGATAATCTGGGTTAAAATGACTGTTATTAGAAGCATCATAGCCATTCAGGCACAGCTTGTAGATTCGGCCATACTCATCCATCTTTCTTCTTGTGAATGAACCTCAAGGCTCATGCCAACATTTAGTGGACATGTCGAAGCATCATCGAACTTCCCTGGGTCAAAGGCAGGTTCAGGTCCCTGTCTTGCCATCACCTGGGCAGATCATCTTCCCTCTCAGGGCCTCAGTTTCCTCATCTGTAAACTACACACCCCTTTGACATTCCTTGGTGTTGCCAGTGCAAGATAAAGGAGACTGGGAAGCAGTTATCAAGCAGGCAACAGCCTCAGAAAGAGACCTGGCCAGTCACTTTGTCATATGGACCATCTCCAGACCAACTGCGGGAAGAGGCCATTGACTGCTGGTCCCTCTTGTCTTGTGCCCCTTGGTTGTCAGAAGTCAGTGTTCAGGGACTCATTCCCCCTTCACCACAGGCCCATCCCCTGGATCCCCCCACAGTGTTTGGGGAAGCCATACAACTTGTTTTTCCTCCACACTTGTTTTTGTGGCACCACCTGAGTCCAGAATTGGTGGGAGAAACCAGAAACTTGGGGTGTTGGTCTCAGGCAAGGATGGTGTAAGGCTGAGAATGAAGATGTGATATTAAGTACTGCCTTGACCCCCTTGAGCCTCATGGGCCCAAAGTTCTCCAGCTCAACCACAAGTTCTGCTCTCACCAGACATGCCCCCACCCGACCGGAAGGCTCCCCTTGGGGAGAGGCGTCCAGGGCCTTTGATCCAACTCAGCAGCACATTCCATTTCTTCCGTCAATCCCAGGCCACTGTTTTGGCGTAGAAATGAGTACACAGAGCCTTAATTTTTTTGGTATTTTATCCTTTGCATAACGCATCTCCCCGCTCTTCAACAAGCTTCGGGAGTCATTTTATAAAGAAGTGGAGACGGACTGCTGACCACACCTCCTGAGATCACAGCAAAGTGTCCTGAGGGGGGGTCAGGGCAGCACATCTCCCTGCCCTCCCCCCACTTCCCCCCCGGGACAGGAGGTTCACAGGGGTGAGGGTTTGGGGGTGGGGGCTTGGGGTTGAGGCTGCCACCAAGGCTTGACCTCTGGCCATCTGCATAAGTGAACAAACCCAACCCTCCTGGAATCAGTTTTAAATCTATGAAATGGAAAGAACACTGAATCTTACTGATTCTAAGATGTACTTCTTTCTCATTTTAATGTCTCTGCAATCTTGTGTCATGTAATTTATGGAGTCATCATTGCATCATACATTTTTAAAAATTTATCTTTCAATTATAGTTGAAAAACGTTATTTTAATAGTTTTAGGTGTACAACATAGTGCTTACATTATATGCCTTATGAAGTGATCACCCAGTAGCTAAACCTAGCTTTCTAATGGTCAATGTTTTCTTTCTTCGTGGCACTTAAACAAATTCTGCCTTAGATGTGTGGAATGCAGGATCATCTGCCATTGGCCAGCTATGATGAAGGTCAAATGTGACCACATGGGGCTGAGAGGCTTTTGCACATTATGAAACGTCACAGGGTGGTTGGCCCCCTCTCCCTGGCGTGTGCCCCTGGCCAATGTGCCTCCCTCTAGGCCTCAAGCTCCTCATCCTTTCATGAAGGATGGTGGACTGGGCCCGAGATGTTGAGATTTGCTCTGCTGGGCGGTTTCAAGAAAGCCAAGGCCAGGGAGCACGCTGGGCTTTGAGCAAAGTTCTCCCAGATGCAATGGAGATGAACCCCCGAATGCGACGTCTCCGGGGTACCTCCTTTCACATCTGACTTTCTGGGATTGAAGAGGTGGCAGCTGGTAGAGGCTGGCAGTGCACATGTCCAGGGCACCTCTCACAGGGAACATGCCCCCTGGAGGTGTGCAGTGAACAATCTGCATGATCGCATCTGCCGCTTCAGCTCTGCTCTTCAAGGGGTGGGGTGCAAGGCCCTGAAAAGGTGCTGCTCGCATCTAGCCTGATGGGCCTGGAGGAAAGAGGCCACTGCAGAGAAAATGGAAATCTGACAAATGACACCATTTCCCAAGAAAGGTTGGTAGTGAGACGTGTGTGTTGGCTGTGTGTACACAAGGCAGATACAGCGAGTAATTTGTTTCTGATCTAATCGTGTTATGGGCAATTTAAGGGACAATCTGCAGTGAAATGGACAGTCCAGCTGGGCACCTGGGGTGGGAGTGAAACCCACTGTTCTGACATCTTCTGGGCACCGACCACAGTGCAGGAGCCACAATGGGACCAAAGTGTGCAGATGACTTGATTAAAGGCATTTGTACCCATTAGTCTCAACTTCTGGTTTGTGTCTCTCAGAACCTGTGGACTTTTTATTTTCTACCTGAAAAACCATTTTTATTATAAAAGTGATAGTCAGTGTAAACATGAACAATCCTGGGAGCACAGCCTTGCAACATTTCTAGAGCTGGAGCCTAGAGTCCCGAGAGCCACCTTTTCTATACAGAGGTCTGTCGTGTGACCCTTGCCCTGCCCTGCCTCTTGAGGGAAGCTAAGAATCATTAGTTCGGTATTCAGTGCTCACTATTGTCCCATCCCAAGTGACATAGAGGGACAGGGGTCATTTCTGACTGCCGACGATCCACTTCAGCTTTCTGAAGCTGCCCGACTTCATTTGGGAATTGGCCCTCCCCTGTGTGGGAGTGTTTCATTGTAATAATTCCTGGTGACACCTATGGTGAGACCTGAGGGGTGAGTCCCCCGCCCCTTCCTGCCTTGCCTTCCTGAGGATTGGGCACTGGTCTAAATCTGGCCCCTCACAAGCTCTTTCTTGGGACTTGAACAGTGATGGAGGAAGGGGGAATGGAGAGAGGTCACCTCTCCCAGGTCAGCATCTTGATCAGTTATTTCCAGATGTGAGGTGCTGTCTCTTGGCCCCACAGATTCCTGAGGTTCCCACCTCTGTGGGGCTTGAGACCCTTCAGGGAAAGCCCACTGTGCCCACGTCACCCAGCTGGGTTTCTCTTGTACATGTCCCCTCCGGCTGTCCAGGTGAGGACACCCCTCAACACCCCACCCTCCTTCCAGGAAAAATGATAACCCACTGATGCCAACTCTTAGCAGGATCCTTTCTTTGAAACTCGAGATCTTGTCTCTGGAAAAAGCAAGGAGTCTCAGTGAGGTAACTTCTGGTTGTGCAGGGCAGACACCCAGTGGGACCAGCTGGATTACCAGGACACAAGACACCTGCAGGAAGTGGGAGGTGGGCCCAGGCTCTGGAGGGCAGGACCGAGACCTGGAGGCTGTCATATTCCAGGTGGCCACTCTGCCCCTTCCCATGGAGCCTCATGTCCTCACTGGCCATTTATTTCATTCCTCTCTTCTTCCTGCCTCTCCAAGATCATGGCTTGAAATGACGGCCCAGTTGTATATCTTCTTAATTCAGTGACCTTAAAGAGATTCTGATCGGTCTGGATCAGGTCAGGTGCTCTGTGCTCATCCAATCAGCCCTGCAGGGGAATTGGGACTGTTGAGGCCTCCCCTGTGAGTGTGTGGAGGTCCGTCTTCACAGTGGTCCACCTCCGAGCCCTAGGGATTGTACTAATCTTGGGGATGACGCGTGGGTCCTGGACACACAAATCTCCTTCGCTGAATGGATTAACCTGCCCCCCTATCAGGGGAATCTACAAATTGCTTTTTAATAAATGGCCTCTTTGGAAAGTGTTCCAGAGAGAAAGATGATCTCTGGCTCCAACAGCAAAAGTCGGTTTCCCTTTGAGATAAGGACTGATTGGTAACACTCATCATCAACCATTAATTTTACTTTTGTGGGATGAACTCCAGGAGAATTTCTCTTTCATGGGCCTTTCAAATTATAGGTGCTTTTGAGCAAGAGTTTCCATAAGCCGTTTGTCTAGCTAACCCTCACTAATGGGAGAAGTTTAGAAAATAATTTGATTCCCTCCCCCATGTCTCCCCTCCCCAGTGAGCTGTAGAGCCTGTGAAAATGTGAGGCGGGTGGTTTCAGAGCGTAAGGCTCCACATTCATACAGAAACAGCACACACAGCCCCGGCTCTTCCCAAGCAGCACTTGGAATGAAATCAGGAGCTTTGATTTTCTTAGTCTTTTTAAAAGTCAGGACTCTTTTTTTGTTTCACTTTAATATATGGAGATATAATTTACATACCATCAAATTTGCCCTTTTAAAGTGTACAATTCAATGGTTTTTAGTATTCCCAAGGTGTGAGACCATCACTACTAATTCCAGAACATTTTCTTCACTTCTAAAAGAAAACCAACCACCCCAGATAATCACCAATTCCCCCAACCACCCTAGACAATCACTAACCTATGTTCTGTTTCCATGGGTTCTCCTGCTCTGGACATTTCCTATAAATGCAGTTCTATATGTGGTCTTTTGTGTCTGGTTTCTTTCACTTAACCTAACCTGTTCAAGGTTCATCCATGTTGTAGCATGTATCAATACTCCTTTCTTTTTTGTGACTGAATAATAGTTCATTTCATGAATCACTCTTTTGGGTTTAAATGCAGAACAATTCACATTACCTTAAATAAACAAATGGATGTAAGGGCTCATCTATAATAATAAATGCGTAATATGCTAATTAGACCAGACGTCCTTCTGGATGTCCTTCCCGACGACCTTCTGGACAAAGCTGGGGCTGTGAAGGAAGCCCGGTCCCAGGTGCCAGAGGGAGGCCGGTGCCGGCAGCCAGGGGAAGGAAGGCCTACTCTTGCATGAATTTCGTGCATTGGGCCTCTAGTATTACAGAAGAGACCAGGGGTGTGGTATGCAGAATTCTAAGATGACCCCCAGTGACCTTCACCCTCGTATAATCTTTTGCCCTGGAGGGAGGCATAACCTGTAAATATGATGAGATATTACTCCTGTCATTATGTGATGATGTATGTGACAAAAGGGATGGTGAAGATCTAATTCAGATTATTAGTTGACTTTGAGTTAATCAAAAGAGAGAGAAACCAGACGGGGCTGGTCTAATCACACTAGCCCTTTAAAATGGAGTCTAGGGTTCAGAGGCAGAGGAAGTCATACATTCAAAGCATGAGAGGTATTCAACAGACCCTTGTTGTCTTGAAGATGAAGGGGCCCACATGACAAAGAATGTGGGAGGCCTCTAGGACAGTGATGGCGAACCTATGACTCGCGAACTCATTTTTTTGGTTGATTTTTCTTTGTTAAATGGCATTTAAATATATAAAATAAACATCAAAAATATAAGTCTTTGTTTTACTATGGTTGCAAATATCAAAAAATTTCTCTATGTGACACGGCACCAGAGTCAAGCTAGGGTTTTTCAAAATGCTGACACACCGAGCTCAAAAGTTTCACCATCACTGGCCTAGGAGCTGCTGGTGGTCCCTGGTGGACACCCAGCAAGAACATGGGCATCTTGGTCTTATAGCCACATGGAGCTGTTGGTGCCAATCACATGAACTGGCCTGGAGGCATATTTTCCCCCCAGAGCCTCCATCATTCCATGAACACAGAATATTTCTTCATGCATTTAGTCCCTCTTTGGTTTCTTTTACTGGAGTTTTATAGTTTTCTTAATATAAATATCATACATATATTGAAAACTACAAAACTCCAGTAAAAGAAATCAAACAGGGCTTGATTTGCACTTGCATATTTCAACATTTTGTGTGCTCGTAAAATGAAACTGAACTTTTAATTTTAAGTTCCATTTGTTCATTGCTGATAAATAATAGGAAAGTAATTAGCTTTTTGCACATTAATCTTATATCCTGAAACTTTGCAATAATTGCTTATGAGTTCCAGCAATTCTTTCAAATTACCTACATAGATGATCATGTTATTTGCAAACAAAGACAGTTTTATTTCTACTTTCCAATCTGTGTCCTATTATTTCATTTTCTTCTCTGATTGCTTTGGCTAGGACTTCTGGATGGGGAACTCTGCAAAGCACACAGGTGCCAAGGCTCAGAAGTGCGTTGAGTCTGTCTGAGAACTGTGATAAGGTGGATAGGCAGGAACCTGTCAGCAGAGAGGAGAAGGTGGGGCCAGGTCGCCCTGAACATAGTAGGCTGCTGGAGAGTTGGGATGCCCTGTGGCAATGGGAAGGTATTAAAGGGTTTTAGGGAGAGGAGAAACATTTGGGGTTACTGCATGATCTGGGAATCTCAGTAAAGTAAATTCATAGTTTAATTGTTAGGACAATTGTGTGTGCAGAGACAAATGAGACTATTTCTATAACTGTGTGATGAAATCATATAAAAAGTACTCAACACTTTTTTTTTACGTTTGTTCAAAATAATAGGTTTATTTTTCAAATTCATGATAGTTATGTATTTCAAGGTTGACAGGGAGCAGACAAGTTTACCGAATGGCATAAAGGTGTTAAAGATATCAATTTAAAACCAGACCACCAATTCGGTACTTTTCAAAGTAATTTGACTGCTGTGTTTCTTTCTCAAACATCAATAGAGAATGTTAATAAATGCTTTGAACCTTTCTTTCTTCAAATTATTTTATAAGCTTTGATGTCAGAATTTAAATTGAAAATAAAATATCAATTATTAAAAGACCTTATATTTTATGAAAGGTCCTATATTTTGCAGTAACTACCAGGGAATATTATGGTAGCTGCTGGCAACTTTAATTTTCCTTCTGATTTTAAAAATGTGCTCATTCCAGAAAATGTGAAACTATATTAACAACTCTGAAGAAGAAAGTGAAAACCAACTATAATTATACTGCCCATACGTTACCACTGTTGGCATCTTGGTTTATCACTTACTCAAGTATATTTTCTGAATATGGGGGCGTGTGTGACGAGAGCATAGTCTACACAGTGTTATATCCTGCCTTTTTCACGTTCACATGATATCATGAACATTTGTATGCTATTAAAAACTTCTTTAAAATGTATTATAAAATTATCCCTCAACATTCCCGTCTGGACGATTCATGCACTTTTCTCCATTTCTATACTGTTGAGCATTTGTATTGTTTCCAATTCTTGCTGTTATAATGGATATTGTAACAGACATCTTACTGAATGATGTTGGTTCACATTTATGAATAGCTCCGTAAGATAAAGTCTTATGCATTACAATGACTGACCGGATCGAGCGTTAGTGCTTTTTAAAGCTGTTGATATGGTTACCAAGTTGCTTCTGGAGACACAGACTGAGAGTCCCGCTGGCGGGCAGGCGGGCCATGTCACTGCGCCCGCACAGGCACAGAGTAGCACGCGTTGAGGGATGTTTGTGAAAATCGGCTGTGATGTGCTTCCGCCGTTCCTTTAATTTGCAGAGAGTTCACTGCTGGGACCAGCTCGCTCTAGGTTTCCCCTTCTCGGTGAACTGGAGGCCCATCCCAGAATCTGTTTCAGGGCTCATTCAAAAGGAAGACAAGGAGGACTTTTCATTTCATTTATTAAATAATTTAACGCATGCCCTGCCTGGCCTTCCCGGGGGTCCCCGCACGTTTCCATGGTGGTTCTCCCGTATGGGGCTCCCCCTGAAGCTCTTGATGCTCTGAGGACTTTGAGGGTCCGTGGTTCCTTGGAGACGCTCTGTCACCCACAATGCGCCAGGAAGGGCCCGCCTGGGACTGGGGGCTCAGGGGAGCCTGTTCTGGGTGAAGGTGGTGGCTGCATCCCTCGGGTCTGAGGTGCAGGCAACAGAATCCACACCGAGTTCTGAGGGGCAGACAAGAGGAACCGACCAGAAGGAATGGGGAGCAGGGCACCAGGCCTTGGAGGGCAGGAGCCTGGGTGCCCTTGGGTTCCAGGCAGCAGTGGGGGGAATGGGGAGAGTGTGCTGTCGGGGTGCACTGGTGGGAATCGGGGTGAGCTGACTCCTCCAGGGAGAACTGACCAGCCCTTCTCCTTAGGAGACAGGGCCAGAGCACAATATCCACTCCAGGAGCCTGTCCCCAGCAGGATTCCTCGTCCCCAACCCTGTCAGGGACCCACAGGAGTAAAGGTCGAACCTCAGGGGCCGCTTCATCACAGTCCCCATCGCACAGGTGGTGGCACCGAGAGCTCCAGGCTGGGCTGTGACGGGGCAGGAGCAGGAGCAGGAGCAGAAGGGGGACTAGGTCTTGGCCACGGGACCCGACTCCTGGGTGCCAACCTTGGAGAACCGCCCCCCCCCACCCCCCCCACCCCCCGCAGTCCTCCCGAGGCGGAGGAGAGGCGCAGACACGGAACTAGTTTCTCAGAGATCGTGTTGCTGCTGAAGGGGAAGAGGAAAAAGCCAACGATTGCTACATTCTGCCTTACGGAGAGCTTCACTGAACACAGACTCCCGAGAAAGAAATGCAACATTTTTATTGAGCTACAGCAAAGCCCGAGGGGTTTGGGAAGCTAATTGCTCACCCTCCTGTCTTCATGACCATTTCCACGGCAGACAGCAGCTAACCCACCTGCCATGACAGCCGTGGTAGTTGCAAGAAATGAAAATGTCCAATATGACGAGTCCCCACAGTGGTACACAACTGGGTTCCTCCCGCCATTCATCCCACAGATTCTGTTGAGCACCTACTGTGTGTGGGACCGAGGTAAGCCCAGGGGTTCGGTAGAGGACAAGGCAGGCGAGGTCCCCCTTCTCACGGAGCTGGGTCCTCCCTGGCGCTGGCAGAGAACAAGCAAGGAGATGAGAGTGAAGCAGAGAATTTCAGAGCGAGGCGAGTGCATGGAGGAAAATACAGCTCGGAGGGGTGACCGAGGGGAGGGGTCCCGTTAGATCCGGGTCAGGGCGGGCGCACTGGGGAGGGGCACTGAGGGGAGACCCTGGTGATGGGTGGAGCCGCCCTGGGACCCGTGGGGAGAGGACTCCAGGCAGCAGGACGAGGACCCGCAGATGCTCCCGTGAACTCGGAGGGAACAGCAGCTGCTCTGGGGGAGCAGCTCCTCAGAGGTTCCCCCTTCCCTGCTCAGGCCTCGCCCCTTCCCAAGGGCCGGCTGTGAGGGCCTGTTTGCTGTCAGTCGGGCCCTGGCCTGTGCTGTCCCCGTGGCAATTTGTATTTCTGAGTCTTCCCTTCAGCACATGGAGGGGTGTGGGCACTAGGACTGCACACCTCTCATACAAGTTCTCCCAGGGGTTTGTCCTTCAGGTGTGATTTCCTTCATTCTTTCCCTCCCCCCTCCCCCCCCCCCCCCACAATATGTATGAAGTGTCTGCTGTGTGTCTGACGGTGTCCCAGGCACCGGGAACAACGCAGTGAGCAGAGCAGAAAGCGCCCTAGGGGTGCACATCCTCATGCTGAGAGGGGAGACTGACGTGTGAGTCAGTATGTCAGTCCCGGTCAGTGCTTCGGTGGGAAATGAAGCCGGAGGTGGACAGTGCGTGTGGAGGATGCGGTGGTGGGGGTGTTTATAAAGTGGGAGCAGGGAATTCCCTCTGAGAAAGCAGCACAGAGGGAGCAACTCGGAGACTAGCTGGAGAGGAGCTTTCCCAGCAGAGGGAACGGTTGTGCACAGGCCCTGAGGTGGGTTGGCCTGGCTTTTGCAGGCACATCCAGGAGGCCATGAAGTCATTATAGCTGGAGAGGAGAGGGCGGGGGAGAGGGGCTGGGGACCAGAGCAGTGAGGGGCCAAGGCAGGCAGACCCTCGGCCACTGTAAGGACTTGGTTTTCACTCTGAGCAGGTGGAGGCAGAGGCTTTGGCAGAGGACTGACAGGCTCACTTGTTCGTTTCTGCCGCTGTTGGCTCAGTCGAACTCCCTTCTCCCACAGGACGTGGACTCGACTGTCCCGGAATTGGTGGCCGAGGTCTGGGCTCTGGCGTGGCTGCTGCTACATGCGCTCCTGGCTCCCCTGTGGCTGGGTGGCCCAGGGGCAGCTCTGCCCGGGCCTCCCATTCGTGGCATTTCTCACATGCCCCCTCCCATGTCTGGCCCTTTAAGAGCCTCATTACACTTTGGCACGGAGAATGAGGCTCAGCAAATGGCTCATAAAGCATCTTTTTAAAGGTTAATGGTCACTGGCGAGGGAAGAAAGGGCCACTGAGCACGAAGCTGTCTTTGATGATGTGGATTTTTCAATTAAGTGAAATGAGAGTCACGCCTCCTTACAGGTACCTGGCCAGATTGGCAAGCAGCCAGGGAGGCCTCGGGGTGTCTTGGAGGCTGGGACCTCAGCCCCACGTGAGCTGCAAGTGCTGTTACAGCAGCCACTCCCAGGTGAGGGGATTGGGTCAGGCGGTCCCAGCTCTGCTGCCTGCTGGGCCCCTGTGAGCTGTGTGTGTGGGAGGCGGTTCTGGAGGATTCCATGCTCTGGCCAGTGAGCTCTGGGAGGGCAGGGACAAAGTTGGGTTTCAGATTTCTGTGCATGGTACCTGGGACCTGATCCATCCATGATAGGTGTACAGGTGGGCCGGAGTTGGGTTGATCTCAGGTCACTGTGTCCTGCTCAGTGGACCTGGGACAAGGAGGGTAATCAACCTGGGTACTTTCCTGGTCACACCTCATCAAACTCAGTGTTTACAGGTCAGAGTGTGATAAACGGTGTCTGTGCATTAGTTGGGATGAGTGTTAGCAGCTGCTATGACATCAACCCCCAAACCTCTGAAGTGTTGTCTGTCTGAGTGGGGCAGCTCTCCTGGCAGGATCTCCTCCAAGTGGTGGCTCAGGGATTCAGGCTCCTTCAATCTTATAGTGTCACCATCTTCAACTTGTGTGCTCAAGGTCACTGCCTGGCATCACCTTACATCCCTTGTACAATTCATCACCTTACATCCCTTGTACAATTGTTCTCTTGGTCAGAACTCAAGCACGTGTCCCCAGATCCACTGCAACTTTGCTGGGAAATATCATTATCTTAAGTATTCAAGAAGAGGAAATGGGATCCGTGAGAGGGTGGCTGGTCTGGATCATAGCTGGTGAGTTGGTAGCTGTAGGCACTGGGCACATGGGGTTTATTCACTCAACATACACTATGTTTACTGAGCTGACCCAGTTCCAGGCACTGAGGACACAGCTGTGAACAAGACAGACAAGGGCCTGGCCTTATGGAAACTCCTTTCTCATGGGGGAGTGACAATAAGCTAATACATGAAATGAATATTTACTATAATGCTGGTTAGTGATTAGCTATAAATGCAAGCACAGTACAGGAAAGCAGGGGCTGCAGAGGGGTGAGATGTGCTACTTGACATAAGTGGTCAGAATGGCTGCTCTGACCTGGTGATGTTGAGCATGGACAGGAGGTGAGGAAAATCATCAGGGAGAAGAGGTGTCCGGGCAGAGGGAAGCGGTGCTGAGGCACAGAGGCCGGGGTGTGCTGCGCCTTTTGAGGACAGTGGGAAGGTTGATAGGGGCGAGCATGGGATGACGGGGTGGCCAGGGAGGTTGTGGAGGTGAAGATGTCAGGAGATGCAGAGAATGTTGGCCTCCTGGGGAGAGTTTCAGTTCATTCTTAGGTCAGTTGGAAGGTCTTGGGTGGCTGAGAGCCAGCAGCACCCCAACTAGGTCCTGAATGAGAGCCCTTCTGGCCTCCGGGAGGGGAAAAGCAAGCCCAGAGGATGGAGAAGGCAACAGCTGTGAAGTTATGAACAAACAAGGGAGGCAGTGGGGGAGAGGAGATGAGCAGCAGGCAAGGAAATGGTCTTGTCACCTCCCCAGGACCTGTGGTTTAGAAATGTCTCACTTGGCATCAAAGGCATTGATTATAAGGACTACCCCCTCCCACAACACAGCTGAGGCTCATGTGAACATCTTGCTTTACGAAAAGTATTTAATGATTGAATGAATGAATGAAGGGAGGAATATCTGGGCCTGATTCTCAGTAGATATAGAAGCAAAGTATGTCCACCTGACCATGGAGAATGTTCAAG
Source organism: Myotis daubentonii (assembly GCF_963259705.1). Classification (NCBI taxonomy): domain Eukaryota; kingdom Metazoa; phylum Chordata; class Mammalia; order Chiroptera; family Vespertilionidae; genus Myotis; species Myotis daubentonii. Next base: position 68,631,935 of record NC_081847.1, on the reverse strand, counting down.
GAGCCTGGGCTTCCCCTGAGGACATGGCAGGTCCTTCCCTCTCTGGGCCTGTTTCCCTGTGGATAAACTGAAGGGGTGGGTCTAAAAAACTTCAAAGGACTCTGTAGGAGATAAGCACCTGTGACTACGCTGAGAGTCTTGCAAAGTCCTAATGGGAAAGTGGGAACATCCTGTTACTCCACATGGGGGGAAGGGCGCCCATGACAGGCTCTTCGTCAGGAGTAAGTGGGGACTTTCGATTCTTTCATCATCGTTTCTTCCCTCACCTTGGCCTGTAGGCCAGGTGTGAGTGGCCCCTGTCTGCCTCTCCAACCCCATCCTTCTTCCAGGTGGGTTATAGCCTCAGAAAACCCAAGCTTGTAGGGTGATTCTTCTCTGTGTAGTTTTCAGGGTCTCAGGCTCTTTTCTGTCTTGCTGCTCCGTCATCCTTATAGTGAGGCTTCTCCCACATGGTCCATCAGGTCCCCATGCCAGTCAGCAGGGAGAAGGAGGAGGGGGCAGGGAGGGTACAAAGCTTCCCTTTTCTTTAAGGGGGTGGGGGAGGACCCAACAGCTGTGCACACAGATCTCTTCCCCACTGGCCATAGCCTGGCACATGACTACCCCTGGCTGCAAGGGAGGCTGGGAAATGTAGTCTTTATTTTGCCCAGATAAAAGTCTGTTGCTGTGAGGGGAGAGTGGATATCAGGAGACGAGACAACTCTGCCTAATCTTGCTCACATTGCTCCAGCCCCGGGTGACCTGTCGTGGTGTGTTCAGGACTGAGGGCTTGCCTGGCACGCAGGATTTGGAGAGCTAAACTGGGAATGTTCTGGGCAGACTGGGATGAATTTTTCTTCTCTCTTTCAGCCACACTGGCCTCTTTTCTTCTTCCCAAAGGGGCCGAGCACGTTCCTGCCTCCGGGCCTTTGCCTTAGCTGTCAGCTCTGCCTGGAACATGCTTTGCACTGCTCTTCCCATTCGGAAAGGATTCCTGGGCGCCCGCCTTGTGCATGGACTGCTGCACTACACACTGCATGCCAGGAGCAGAGTGAAAATTCCAACCATGCTCGTCACAAAACGAGATTAATTCTGTCTCCTCCTCCCCGTCCACTTCAGTTTCAAAATCCGCACGGATTAGTCATTCTTATTCTCCGCAGCCCTGAAAGGCACGTCTCTTTCCCTACCGCCCTGGCAGGGCTCTCACAGGGTCTGATAGATCTGACATTAATAATAACCTGAAAGAAGAACATGTACTGAATTCCAAGATTATGATCTAGGAAACGAGGGTTTGGAAGAGATGTGTGAGCCTAATAAAGGCAAAGGGTGGATTGAAAGGAAGTGTTTGATGGAGAAACTTTTCATTAAAAAAAAGCCAGACCTCATGGGTGAGTTCACCAGTGCAATCTTTCTGGAGTGCAATTTGGCAGCCCTGAAAGTGTATAACTTTAGGCCCCAGATTCCATTCACAAGAATTTATCCCAAGGAAATAATAAGAAAAATATGCAAAGACAGATCTCTTAGACTTTTTAGAAGAGGAAATAAGTATAAAAACCTAAACGCCAGTTGGTGGGGCAGCAGAGACTACTATCTTCTGGCCAGTATGTTCCTCAGATGGGGAAACCGAGGCACAGAGAGCTCAAGAAACTTGCCCGAAGTCACCCAGCAGGAAGTGGCAGAGCTGGATTTGAACCAGGGAGGTGACTCCAGAGCTTGAGCTGTTCCCCGGTCGGTTCTGACTCCTCCTAGGCCTCAAAAGGGAATGAGAATGTCTGTGTGGGAATAATGGCCTCCTGAAACCACGAGACACCCCACCCCAGGTGAGACTGGAAAGAAAAACCACCTGTGCCGGTAAAATCTGGTTGTAAATAAGTCTACCAGAAACCAAAGGGCCCTGTCACAAGCATGTCCAGGAAGACTCACTGTCAGGGGCGTGGAAGTGGTGGAGGCGAGAGGGACAGCAATGAGCAAGACGAGGGACCGGCAGGATGATGGAAGGTGGACGGGTCCTTCCCAGCAGCAGAAACATCATCCCACAGAGAACTGGCCCATGAGGAGGGAACTGTCCCCCCACTTGGACCAAATGGAGCCCCTGGCCCTGGGCACGCGGTGGGCACTCTGGAATGTCAGCTGCTGTCCCCACCAGGGGAGAAGGAGGAGGTTCGCCTCTGGGGGAACCCAGCCCCTCACTGTGGGGTAGATGGCACTTGGTTGAACATCCACAACCGCTGTTTCCCAGTGCAGAGTCGATCAGATCACAGCTCGAGATGCATTAGTGGGTTTGAAATCAATGCAGAGGCTGCAGCCGGCATTTAAAATCTGCAGAAGACCAGATAGACTAGATTAGGAAATGTCAGAGTGCGAAGCGTGGGGTGAGGGAAAGCAGGGTTTGGGGAAATCATTATATAAGTGTGTGTGTGTGTGTGTGTGTGTGTGTGTGTGTGTGTGTGTGTGTTTGCGCGCGCACAAATGAAATGTGTTTCTTACTGTGGCTTGCATTTTAAAATGTTTGAGAAGCTCTGGCAAGTGGCCTTAGTGTCATAGGACAGGGAAGTCACCCTGGGGGTCCAGTGGGCATGGGCTTTGTTTAATTTAGGGAGGAGATTGTAGAGCCTGGAGAGAGAGAGAGAGAGAGAGAGAGAGAGAGAGAGAGAGAGAGAGAGAGAGAGAAGGACGGGGCCACAGGGAGATGGTACGTGGCTGGTACAGTGACGAGTCCCTGGACCTTTCCCTCGATTTCCACCCTGGTTAAGCCACTCTGGCTCCTTGTTGTCACCACTCTGTACCTCACGCCCCTGCTTTCCCCTCCTCACGTGCCTGGCACGGTGCTGGGAAATTAACTGAGGTGCTGGGAAAGTAGTGCACCTGGTCCCCAGCCGGTCTTGGAGTTGGGGGGACACCCGCTCTGTTGGTGCTTGGATGGGCTAACCCTGCAGGATGCATCGGTTCCCCAGTGGGGTTGGGCTTTATTTCCCTCGTTGGTCACTTGCGAGGTGGCATAGCCGCCCTTCCCAGAACCTCAGGCCCATCTTCAGACCTCGGTTGCCCTTGTCTGTTTCCCAGAGAAGCAGGCAGGATGCTTATTGGCTGCATCCCTCCCCGTCTCCCTGCTCCACCCGACTGGTGTTGTTTGGGGTCCAAATAAAATACTTGAACTTGAAACCTTGCTTCAGGGTCTGCTTCCGGGGAAAGCAAGGCTAAGGCATCGGGCAGAGGGCTTGCTTCTGGTCTGTGTTTACATTCTGTGTATGTGATGTAAGAAAGGACGTGTGCACGTATATAGACGTGTATGCATATATGTATGCTTGTGTGTAATGCACAGATGTGTGTGTGTGTGCATGTGTGTATACACGGGTGGGAAAAAGTAGGTTTACAGTTGTGAGTATACAAAATACAGACTTTATTCTTGTATTATTATTTATTGCTTATTGTGTTATTTTCCATACAAACAACTGTAAACCTTCTTTTGTCCACCCCTGTATGTATTTTTTCTGAGTTGGGATGGATTTGTCAGACAAAACCTGGGCACAAACCTGTGTCAGGGGTTCTGTATGACAAGGCGGCAGGATGTGGTCCTCTCCTCTCCTGATCCATAGTGAGGGGAGGGGGATTGCGGGGCAAGGAAGGAAATGGCTAGAGAATATGAGAGGGGGAAGCTGGAGGCCAGAAAGGGGAATGGAGGGGAAGAGGCAGGAGAGGAGGGAGGGCCTGATGACTGAGGAGAGGGGAAGGGAGCAGGGGGGCATCTATGGAGCAGGCAGCTTTCCTGGGGGCTGAGTCAGTAGCCGCCCTGACTCAGCAGGAATTGTCCATTCAGTGATCCCTTGGAGCTTAAGCCTCAGAACAGAAAGTGTGTCCAGCAGATCTTTGGGGCCAGCTTTCAACCTGTACATGTGGGCTCTGGACACATGTGCAAACTTACACACACACATTGGTACGCTCACACAACCAGTCAGGCATCATTGAAATGCCAGGCCATGCCTCTGCCTCCTCCCAGAGCCCCGTGTGACCCTCTAATCAGACGAGGCCATAGTCCGGAGGGTGGGCCCTGGCACCGGTCCACCTGCTCTCCATGGCAACCCAGCCTGCTACCTGTTTGTAAGTTGAAAAGCTTCGGGCTGCCACCACCTCTCATTAATTCATGCCGATCAGCGGTTCACTATTCAGCACTCCACTGCTCTGTGAGGCGGCGAGGCACACAATTGGCATCTGCTGTGTGTGTGTGTGTGTGTGTGTGTGTGTGTGCGTGTGTGTTGTGAGTTTGGCACACGGTTAGGATGAGGTTGGGGTGAAGTAGCGTGAGAAATACAGCCAATAGTAATTGGATTACAATTGTGGATTGCTTTCAAAGGACTTAACATGGCCTGTTTACCCAATGTTATACTACATCTGGTGAGTTCTGAAGTGTCTCACTGTTGGCAGGTGGAAGAAGAGAGAACACTTGCAAATTCGATTACATCCCCCCCGTGCAGCCCCGAAATCACTGGGGAAGTGAGGGGTTAACATCCAGGGACAAGGTATAGGAGAGTGGAAAGTGACATCCATCTTGGAGTGGAGAGTGGCATCCATTTTCCTGGGGCTGCCATGGCACCCACTGGCTGGAGACAGGGCTCATCCTGAAGGCCAGACCTCTCCCTCCTGGGCCTTTGCCCCTGCATGAGCCCCCCTGACCCCTAAGTCTGAAGTATTTGCATCTAGTGTGCCCCCTCCCCCCATGCAAAGCCCCCAGGCCCCAGCGGGCCAGGTCAGCAGCAGGTTCAGGACATTGTCCTCCTCCTGCAACCCCACCCCCACCCCAGGGGTAGAGCTGAGCTGACCCTGCAGAGGCAGGATAGAAGCCCCACAATGACCGTCTCCCTCCCAGTGGCCATCTCTCCTTAAAGGGTCGCTGCTGAAAAACGCCAGGTGGCAGGCCCAGATTTGGGCATCTGACCTACTCCCATATGCTCCCTGGGACCAAAGCAACGGTCTTTTGTAAGCTCTGATGGGCAACAACTGGCCGCTGTCCTTTAATTAGGAGCGTCATGCTAAGCTGTGGCCGTCTGCAGGGCTCCATAAATGTCCATTAAATCGGCCTGTGCACTCTGTGGCTCCCTGCAGTCTGCGAGGGTCCCCTGAGGCCAAGGCGGAGCCCCCATCCCCAATCTGGCTCCAGAGCCTGAGAACAGCCGCTAAGAGAAAACGTCAATCAGCCAGGACGTCTGGCAACTGCTCAATCCAGCAAATTACTTCTTAAAACTGAAATCCGGGCAGGACTCTGCAAGTTCATGGCGTCGATCTTCTGCTGGTTTTCAGCCGCCTGGGCACATCTAGGGCAGGTTGCTCACCTGCAGGTGGGAGTAGATTGGGAAAGCATGGCCGCCCTGATCAGCCGGGTGCCTTCCCCTCTGCTTCTCGTCCTTATGAAAAATGGTTAAGTTCCCTCCTTGCATCGCCAGGAGCCCCGGTGTCAGAGTGATGGGAGAGATTCAAGCGCCATTTCTTCTGTGCCCTCTGGAGGGGCACCGGTGGTGTCCTGGGCCCTTCCCATCCCGGGAGGCATCATGGAGGCTGTGCCCGGGCCTGAGGCAGGGCCAGGTGTGGGGGACACAAGGCAGGGCCAGGTGTGGGGGACATGAGGCAGGGCCAGGTGTGGGGGACAGGAGGCTGGGCCAGGTGTGGGGGACACAAATGATGTTGGATGGTAGCACACAGGCTTTCGGTGCTGGGGCTGGGAGCACAGATGGAGACAAGTCACAAAAACTGGAGAGAAGAGGCCGGGAGACCTCCTGGGAGGGGCTGGGCCATGGGGTCCCCGGGCAGCTGTGAAGTGGCTGCCTGGAGCCATCCTGTTGGCTTCTCTTTCCCCAGACCCACTGTCTATGGAGACCTCCTGGGAGGGGCCCACTGCCCACGGACCTGCTGGTCTCTGTCACTTTCTCTCCCTTTGTCACTGCAAAGGCAGGTGCTCGCAGCCCGTGGTGTTCCCTGCTCACTGCCCTCCCCGTGCCCTGCCTCCTGCTGTGCCTCTGCCCCTGGTGCCTGGTGTCTGTGCAGCAGTGCCAGCCAGGCCGGCTCCCGGGACTGATGTCCAGCTCCTGCACGAAGCACCACAGGCGTCCTGGGCAGAGCCGGGATGGGTGGGGGTGGGGCTGATGAATTTCCATCTCTGCTTCTTCCCCTTTCCCATCCACTCCTCTCTTGGAGCCTCTGCCCTGAATCCTGAGGACTCTGAAGCTCCTGGTGACATCTCAGCCTGGACACATGTCACTTCAGCCAGCCACCACGGCCAGGGCACCGCCCCCAGCTCTGCTGAACCCCCACACTCAGCCGTTCTCTCCCGCCTCCCCACAGCCTATGGGAACGCAGGGCTTGTCCCAGGGGAAGCCAGCTGTCCAACCACAGGATGCACCAACCCCCACCCCAACTCTGCAGAGACCCCACCAGCCTATTTCCTGCTTCTGTCCCGTGTGCAGAGAACACCCCCTCCAGCTCTTTGGATGACACATTAGCGTCTCTTCATGGGGCTGCTGTGTGCAGTTGGGCCAGGAAGCCACTCACTCAGTGCTGGGAAGGGGCTGGTGCCAAATGTGTAATGGACACCTCGGGGGCCCCTCTAGGGGTGGGTGGGAGAAGGGAGAGTCCAGGTTAAACACAGAGCACAGGGAGGGGCAGGCAGCAGGGGTAATTAATTTTTTTCAAGAGTTGCCAGGCTGCCGTTAAATTCCTTGTCGTATAAAAATGTCGGCACAGGCTCCAGGAAGACTCATGTTCCGGTGCCAATTGTGCTTGTCTTTCAATTACACCCTTTGCATGTCAATCTGCCCCTCTCGGTCTGCTCGCATGCGTTTTTTGGCACCCTGTGCAATATGCTGGGCTCTTCTACGCAAACAGTAACGGTGGACTACTCCTATCACATGCCAGGCATAATACTCTGGTTTCTCTTCAGATCGCATAAATCTTTCGCCTTTTACATGCCAGGCACGGTGCTAAGTACAGAAGTCTTTTAAGCCTTCCTACAGCTCTGTAGAACCCTTGTCTGTTCTACGAATGAGGAGACAGGCACAGAGAGGTTAACTAACTGGCCCAGGGTCGCTCAGCTAGTAAGTGGTAGAGTTGGGGTTTGAACCCGGGGGGCCTGGCACCAGAGTTGATGTTCTTACCCACTTTTTGAAGGGGTTCTTAATGGATGCCCTCCCCCACCCCCAGGTGCAATTACAGGGACTCTGTCTGGGGCAGGTAGAAGGTGCTTTCTGTGGGCCCCACAGGGCCTGCTGGGGAGGGTGGGGTTGGCTGTGACTCAGGTTCCACCCTCCTGCTGTCTCCACAGGGAGCCCCCGCCCTGACCCCTCACATGATCTGTTCCTTCTCCTTCTTCAGGACCCAGGTCAAATGTCCCCTCTGAGCTCCCTGAGTCCCCATCCAAGCCCACCCATGCCTGTCACTCCACTACCTCAGCCTGGTTAAAGTCTTCCCTGCACTCCATTCTCTGAATTTGTCTGGAGCGTTGCTTTGATTTCTTGCTCATTGTCTGTCTCCTGCCGCAGTGCAAGGTCGTGGGGGCAGGACTGGGATCAGGGCCCCGGCTGCATCCCCAGAGCCTGGAGCTGGGCCTGGCAGACAGCGTGGGCTCCCCAGGGCCGGTGGGTGGGTTCCTCGCTCGGCTGCTGGAGGTGCTGGGAGAAGCTCCAAGGTCTCCCGATCCCACCGCTCACTTGACAGGAAATGGGGGTAGTGGGGGCTCCAGAAGCTGTGCCCCTGACCACCCGGCTACACTGCCATACGGGCACACGTCATGAACACATATGACACGGGTCATCACGGAGCCGATGACCTTCCAGCAAGAGCGAAGCTTGTGTCCAAGACTGAGCTCAGCTTCCAGAACCTACTCTGTGTGGACACCCAGTCAACAAACCACGGCCCAGCGCCCTCAGACGGACACGGAGGGGCAGTGTCAGTGTGGGAGGACCCCCTCCACCCGCCCCTGCATGTGGGACACTGAACGTAATGGGGGCGGGGACGGCTCCCCCAGCCCAGCCAGGACAGTGCTCCAGTTCATCCGGCTTCTCTCTTCCAGGGGAAGTCCTGATGCTTCTATTCCTGCTCTGCTTTTCTTTTCTTTTCCTTTTTGGCTCTTTAGTCGGAGGAGTGACGGGCCACAGGCTGTGGTGGAATGAGAACTGGAAGCTTTGCTTCCCTTGTCACTTCCTGAGCTCAAACCAGGCGGCTTCCTTAGGAGTTGACAGTCGACAGCGTTAGTGTCACAGTCGCTGGAGGAAGATGTTCTCCCAGGAGAGGCATGTGGGGACTTTGTCCCCGGAAACCTGGGTGGGCATGACTGTGTTCTAAAACCTAATGGAGTCTCTCAGCCTGCCGGTCCCGGCAGAGGCGGCTGAGACGGCAGTGGAGGCTCTGGGTGGCGTGGGTGACGCTCTGTCCCTGGTGGCAGCTGGTGCGCAGGACCCTCCAGGGTCGGAGTCTGGGGCTGCAGGGCCTGGTGCTCTGGCCGCTCGGCTGGGTAACATCCGAGCGTCTGGCTGATTGTGTTGTCTTTGCAGCAAACGACCCTGTCCTGCGCCTCCCAGGGCTGTTGGGGAAGCAGGGACTGAGCAGCTCATTATCCAAAACCTGAGGCTGAGTTTTCAGTTCACGACTCGTTTTCACGTCTGTTTCTGGTCCATATTGCAAGTGTAGTCTCCTGTGTAGCCAACACGGTTATGTTATCATTTACTAAACTCTGCACTTCACTGAGTTCAGTGGTTTTCCCTAATGGCCTTTTCTGTCCTGCAATTCCATGCAGGATCCCAAATTATATGCACTCTGTTTTTCAAGCTTTTTTGAACATGACTCAAAATTAGAAATACATTTTCTATCACAGGACAACATACATGTTTAAATAATTGGGGAAACAAAATATTAAGAACACAATACTTGCTTTTACCAACTGGGATACACTCTGGTGTTTTCTATTCTGTTCTTCCCCATCCCATCCCACCCCAACATAAAAATACCCTTCAGGTGTGATTAGCTGAATAACACATAAATAGGTCCGCATCTGCAGGATAAAATCTCATTTTTCACGAGGATCCTCTCTCCCATTGCTTTTCCACGGCGGCTGATAATTCTGTTCTCTCCTGGGCCCACAGTCAGCCCCTTGCACTGCGGGATGGTGTCTTCATTCGCCCCCGGCCCCCGCACTGGGCACTGGGCCTGACATGCGTGCTCTGCCAATACCTACTGCCTGGTGGCTCCATGCATGGGTCCTTTTCTCTCGGTTCTCACACTTGACCTGCTTAGCAGGCTTGAATGCTTAGGGAGCAGCATCCCCTTCCTTCGGAGCGGTGGCTGGTTAGTAATGGAATATTTGCAGGCACCAGAGCTGGACATGCCTGTCACAAGCCTCACCCAGGCAATGGTGCCATGGGGCCTGAGCTGGGCCCACCACTGAGGTTCTAGGCATTTTCAGTGACTTTTACATGCAAACCCTGTGACTGGAAATGCATGCGTGTTTTCAATCGCCACAAGGATTTGGGTAACGATAAATGCCCCTCAATGCCTGGAACGGTCCCTTACCATGACTTGCCCTGAACTAAATGCCAATCGCATCCCCTGTCGAGAGACTCTGACCAAGACCGAACTGCGATTAGACATTACAGAGAGGATGACGGGAGTGTCTGCTTCCTCCCGTGTAAGCTCTCCTTTTCTCCAAATGTCAGTCCGTGAGGGCTCTACCCCGGGAAGCTGGCCGTGGGACCGCTGGTAGGCACGTTTTAGAAAACCACCTGACCCTGGACAGCCAGGCTAGGCTGTAGGAGTCTAACAGATCTGCCCTAACAGCTCCGAGCTCCCGGTTGTGGGTGGAAGGAATGTGCCGGGGGCTGTAATTACCGTGGGAGAGGGAGCCATGCTGTGCTCCTTTTGGGTAAATCTCTGTGGTCACACCCCAGTGTGTCTTTCTAATCGCTGCCCGGCCACAAAGCATGCATCCCTCCCTCCCCTTTGCATCAGAGATGGAGAGAGCCTTCCCGCTCCTCCACCTCGGGAAGAGCCCCAGCCCTCTCCTGGCTGTGACTCATTCTGTTTTATCAGAGGCTATTGCAGACTCATTAAAATATATCAGCCGGGCCCCTAAGTAGATTAAGGAGTTGCAGAGAGGGTTGAATCGAGTGGAATGGCTGATCATCATTACCTTAGGATACACATTCTTTCTCTTGTTAAGGAATTAAGGCACCATACTTTAATCTTTAACCACAGGTAAGGAAAACTAATCTCTCTGTGGAAACAGAACCCTGAGGGAAATACATGTTTTACAGCTTCAGCATCTGGGGCCACATTAACACATTTCATTTTGTTTGTATAATATGCTGTACTTTGTAAAAATATTTTCTCATGCACAAGTTTATTGAATGCGTGGAAGGTGTTTGCATGTCATGCATATCTATAATTCTTTTCCCAATTAAATTAGAAAAAGAAAAGGAAAAAAGAATGCCCGCAAACCCTCAGGTGTACACTTCCTGATAAGCACAAGGAACTCACATTTGCATTCTTTGCTCCTCTCATATTCCATCCTTTCTTTCTCCATAGTGTGTGTTTAATACTATAAACCAGATGTTCCCCCTACCCCTTTCATTCATAAATATGTGATTACTAGAGGCCCGGTGCACGGGATCCGTGCACTGGTGGGGGACGTGGCCTGCGGGGATTGGCCTGCTGTGGGAGCACCGCTCATAGCTCATCCGGGTCTGCTGTCTGCCAAGTGGCTGTGGACCCGCCCTCTGAGTGGCTGCTCCCTGGTCCAGCATCTTCCATGAAGCCGGAGCATTTGCCTCTCCAGGGGACCTGGTCGGGGCCGGGCCCAAGGACAATAGCACTGAGAGGTGGTGGAGTAGGCCTCAGTCCCGCAGTGGCCACGAGCCCGCCTCCCAACTTCTGGGGTCAGCTCTGCGAGCCTGGTGGTACTGTGCAGCCTGCAGGCGTCCGGAGAAGGTAGCAGGGAGCAAGGAGGAGGAGGCTGGGGCGAGGAGGTGATGATTCCAGCCTGTGTTCCTGTCCATCGGCCCAGGGTTCACAGTGGGAGCAGCCACTCATCCCAGTCAGCCGAGCGGCGCTCCCACTGTGGTAGCACACTGACCATCAGGGGGTAGCTCCTGCATTGAGTGTCTGCCCCCTGGTGGTCAGTGCGTGTCATAGCCACTGGTCGACCCGTCATTCTGGTCGTTCCACCATTCGGTCACTGGACTTTTATTATATAGGGTAGGTGACTATTGCTTTTGTCTGTTCAGCAGCAATTCCTCCTCCTTCTGGTATCACTGCCCTGATTTTATTTTGGGCAAGTAGTCCCTCCCCTCTTCAATCCATGTGGGACAATTGACTCTGTTAGCCTCCAGCTCTAGATTCGGACTTGGTGGCAGTGTATTCTTCCTCTTTACCTCCAACCCCACCTCCTCAGGTCAAAGAGATTCCTGGGTGGCCATGAAAATCATCACCAGACTTGCTTTGATTTACTGGAAAGAACAGCTCTCTTTTCTCAGGACTTGTTTCTGTGAGGATGTGAGCAGGCCCACAGAGCAGAGAGATTCTGTTTGTGTGTGTGAGGTCAGTGTGGAAGAAAACAGCCAAGAATGGGAGAGAAATGGAGCCTTGTAGACATGATTGGAGCTCCTGGATTCAGCCATGCCTGAAGCCAGACCCTTGAGCAGGTTCTCTCAGAGTTAGATAATTGTTGTGGGGCCTGTCCTGCACACTGTAGGATGAATAACAACATCCCTGGCCTCTACCCACTAGATGCCAGTAGCATGCTGCCTCCCAACCCCCTGACAACCAAAAATGACTATAGACATTGCCAAGTGTCCTGAGGCAGTGGGGAGGCAAAATTACCGCCATTGAGAATGACTGCCTTAGACTGCCCGGAAGTTATGTGGGTCAATACTTGTCTTTTGCTTATTCCTGTTTGAGTTGGGTTTCTGTTCCTATCTCCAAGAGGCTTTCTGCCCAAAACAAAGCTGTTCCTTTAAGATTCAGGGTGACACCTCAAGAAAAAGGCTGGATGGCTGCAAGAAATGATGGGACGCCCTGCTGCCAAGAAGCCAATTCTAGACTGCAGCTGAGTGGTTTTATGGTCTGCAGCTATATTCTGAGGGGTGAGACCGAGCGCCTCCTACCTCGCCTGGCTGGTGATGAGAAACTCTCCTGGCAGCCTCCAGGGGAAGAGGGCCGTGGGTGGGCGATGGCCCGGGACAGCTCCTCACAGCTCCCTTCCTCTCATCCTCTCCTGCATCCGAGGGCTGTGACAGTGCACCGGGCCCCCCAGGGTGCCAGTGATAATGAAAAGAAGGGTAGTGTCTTCTGGGTGATTGTTGAAAAGAACATGTTGCCACTGTAATAATCAGTTCCAAACAGGTATAGGGCTTCAGTCATCTGCCCACAGTGGGGGGCGGGGGGCAGGGGGTGGAGGCGGGGATCACTGATCCAAGTAGATATTTCCAAATAACTAATTGTTGGTATTTTGAAGGCTGACTATACAAGATTTTTGGTCCACGAGTTGTGTCATAGAACAGACACTGAAGAGCACTGAGAGCGCTTGCTTAGGCAGCACATACACTGAAGTTGGAACGATACCGAGAAGATTAGCATGGCCTGCGGAAGGATGACATGCACATTTGTGAAGCGTTCCACATTTTTATGCAAACTGTAATCAAAAATTAAAATTTTAAAAAGGAAAAAAGAACACAGGGAATTACAAAGTCGACTTTTACATTGGGCTCCGAGCAGGGTTGGGAAAGGCTGCCGGGATTACAGCTGAATCTGAAATTCTTGCCTGGAAACTCTCCCCTTCCTCCCCAGGCCTCCTGAGGACCCAGGGTGTACACAGCGATGATACTGGGGTCCTGGTGTTGTGAGGCTCTACCTGAGAGGACCTCACCCAAGGAACATTCTGGCGCTCAGTTGTTCTAATGTGGGGTGATGCTGGAGGGGGGATGCTGGCCCCATCTCAGGACAAGAGAACATAAAGAGAGAGAGGAAGGAAGGAGAGGGCAAGACAGGCAGGAGGTTGGGAGCCAATGACACCCTGACAGCCCCTAATTTGGAGATTTAATTCCCGGTGTTTAGGGCACAGAAAAGCTGAGAGTCTGGGGCCAGCTTCAGACTCTTAAATCTTCCTTTCCTAGAGGAAAGACCCAACTTCACCATCTGAGATGAGGGACCCCAGGCTCACCACTTCCTTGGGGTTGAAGTGAATTCAGGGCAGGAACTGAGGTGGGGCAGGTGGGCACTTGCCTTGGGCACAATAATGTTAGGATGCTCCCAAACTCAGTCAGTAATCAAGATAGAGTTTTGATGCAATACTTTAAAAATCAGAATCAATGCCAGAAAAGTCCACAATGAACAAAATATCAAATTTTCAAATAAACACAGGATCAGTTGGTTTACCAGGAATTAAAATTTCACCTGTATGCCTCCTGCCTGCTCAACATATTCTGTTTTGAAAAGGACCACAATGAGAACTATGGCTTATTAAAAACCCTCAACCCCCAACCAGGCAATTTATATCAGAAACAAACCCATGATTACTTTTCTGAAACAACTGAGCCAAATTTTAAGAATATTTTATGATCTGATTAGATATTATGCCTGAGTCATTCACTGATGGAAATGCCCATCTGAGTTATTTGATAACAGGAACGATCAAAAACAATCAAACCCTAATCCCTAATACTTTTGGGGGTTTTCTAAATCCAGCCTCTAAAAGTCATGCAGCCAGCTCAAGATCCTCCCTTCCTGTGTCCCAAAGGACCCGCCCTGTGTCTTGCACACATTTCTCAGTCTGTGGAATCCAGAGAAGAAAACTCGCTTTATGATCAGAAGGGAGATGAAAAGCATATCTTAACAGGGCATTTCAAAAGCATTCCTTGCTCATCACAGAAGCATCCAAAGTACCTACATTATTTAGAAAATGGCAGGAGAGGGAATAATGAATGCAGAATTGGCTTTTAAAAAAATGTAACTGAGGAGGGAGGAAGCTTCACTAAAGATCTAGACAAAATAAAAGCTCTGTTGTTTGCAAAGTCAAAGCAGTAAAGAGATGATTAAGTAAAAATAAACCTGAGATTTAACCTTAAAGGAAGTGAGCATTTTAATTTTTGCAAAGGTGGAGAAAATGCCATAAGAGGGTGTCTGAAGGTTAAGGAAACTGCTATGAAAATGAGAATCACGTGCTCTGAGCTGTTCACAGCTCTGTCCCTAGAGTGTGAAATTAGCGACCAAAGGCTGATTTCACAGGCACTTCGAGAAGGGTGCTGGTGCCTCCACGGATTGGCGAAGGGGCCTCTCTGCCAAGTCCTGCCCACTTGCAAGCTGCTGTCATTATTCATGCAAAGCACAGGCAATCCTGCGTGTCTGGAGCATTTTGCATTTATATTGAACGCAGCCTCTCTCCTTCCATCGGAGTGAGTCTAGGGCTGAGTGCACGCGGAGTGCATGGGTGGGGGCTGCGGTGTTGGGGGTGGGGTGGGGGAGAGGGATCAAACAGACCAACATTCTCTTAAGGGCCCTGCCAAAGTCCTGTTTTCTTTTTAAGAAAAAACCCCATCCATCTGGATTACATTCAGTGGAAAGGTTGGAATAATGTTTAGGAAATAGGGATATGGTAAAAAATGTTCAATCTGAAAACATCTCCAAGGGCAACAAGGAATTCTCTGAGTCTGGGTTTCAGGTCTGAGACAGTAGACAGTGTCCACCTTCCCTGTCACACTGTGATTCTGGGGAAGGGGGTTAAAGAAATTCCACAGAAGAGAGAAAACTCAGGAAATGGTGATTTGAGAGAGGTGGTTCTGTGCCTGGTTCTGTCCCTGTCTGTCCTGGTCCCGCCCATGTCATTCCACACAGCAACCAAACGGAAGTGTAATGATCCCTTCCCACACCTTGACCTTGTCGTAGTCATGTGGGCAGAACTGGCTCAGCCCCAGGCCGAGGCGGCCTTGTCAAGGCCGCTAACAGGCCCCAGAATACGGTCAACCCAATAGCTGGAGAAAACCACTGAATCTCGAAAATCCGGAGCCACTGGAGCACCTTTGGGAGCACCCTGGACTGTTTCATTGATTAACTTTGGGGAGCACTATGCTTCTAAACCAGCCGTGGGCAAACTGCGGCCCGCGGGCCGGATCCGGCCCGTTTGAAATGAATAAAACTAAAAAAAAAAAAAAGACCGTACCCTTTTATGTAATGATGTTTACTTTGAATTTATATTAGTTCACACAAACACTCCATCCATGCTTTTGTTCCGGCCCTCCGGTCCAGTTTAAGAACCCATTGTGGCCCTCGAGTCAAAAAGTTTGCCCACCCCTGTAACACAGCCCAATATTAACCATTAACAAACCACTTCCCTTTCAAGTGGAATATTTTCCCTTCTATAGCCTCCTTGGTGATGGTAGGTGTTCGCCACCCCCCAAACATGGTTTGAACGTTGAACAGCCTTGCGGAAAACTTGAGATAAAATTAGAATTGGCTCACACACTGTAAATAAACGGTGGATTCGGAAACCCATACTCAGATTGGCTTAACCAGTTATAAAATATGTCGGTCCCCTTAGTCAAAAGGGAAGTCAGCGATCTGAAGATGTCTTCATGGGTCGAATGCCTTTCCTCGATGCCCTGGTTTTTGGGTTGTCAGCCCCAGGCGGGAGACCCTGTGGTGTTGGAGGTCACCTGTGTTCAGAAGAAGAAATCGGGTCCTCGAAAGCTTTGGAAGTTTCTCAGAAGAGCGCTCTGGCTGAGCTGGGCGGGGTGGGGACATCTCTGAGTCCCGTGGGAGGTGGAGAGGAACAGGAAATTCCTGAGAAGTGATGATGGGTCATGGACACTGGAGGGCAGTCACCCACGTCCACTACCATCTAGGAAACATCACTGTTTCCTCTCTCCTGCCCTCACTGAAGAAAAACTTTCCTTCCCACTGAGTGCTAAACCCTCCATATATCAAGGCAGCCGGCCAGCAACCAGAGTCTAGAGCTGACAAAACCAGGTCGTGGAGCACAAAGACCAACCACTTCAAGAAACTCTTGGGCAGTTTTACAGAATTAATGTGCCTCTGTTCTCCTGTTAGCAGAGAAAAGCGTGGGCGGTCTTTCTCCATTGCTAGTGGAAGTGGGGTTCTTGGGGTATCACTGCAATAAGCATTTTTGGAGGCCCCCCACCAAGGAGGATGAGATGAGATAGAAAGCTTTATTTTTGTGGAGTCACATCCACGGGTTTCCAAAGTCCCATTTCTCTTGGTCCAGTCATAGCAGTGTAGCTGGGGTTTCAGTAGAGCTAGAAGCAGAGCTAGTGTCCAGAGTCTCCTTTCCATGTTGGAGCCTGGTCCAGTTCAGCATCAGGCTAGTTGCAGTCCATTAGTGCATTGAGTGTGGGGTGTGCATGGCCTGGGGCCATGTGGGCAAACGCAAGGGGAACCCCACAAACCAGAGTCACACAAGTCCCAAGAATCCCAAGATCAGTAAGAGCACAAGAGCAGCAGGAGAGCCAGTTTGTTTGTTCAGGAAATGAAGAATCCCAAATATCTGATACTATACACATCGTGAGTCACTCTATATGCACACATGCACGTGCGCATAGAAATTACAAACCTAAGGAGACCTGACCCATTTTCTCCTAGGTCTTACCTTGTGGCTCTATGGTGCAATAGCTGACTGACAGCTATATCTCTCCTGTTCACAACTGTTCTGCTTTTGTTGGTTCCTTGAGGTCACACTTTATTCTTAGCCATTTTTATTTAACCCAAATCCTCAGCTTTTGAACTCGTGTACAAGGAAAATCACAACTTCAGAAATGACCTACCACCACCCTTTGACGTGTATGTGAAAGGGAATTACATCCTGTGTAATTCCAATCTTCTCAGCCATAGTTGTTTCTTTGGTGTCGTGGGGTATTTTTAAGCATCAAAAGGAAAAAGGAGAAAATCCAAAGAGACCACCCCCAAGTCTGAAATCCTGTTAAACCTCAGACAAAACCAAACCCACTGGGGCTTGACGGGAATAAGCTCAGAAAGAGAAAAGACCACGGTCTTAGCTGTGAGATGCTGTGGGTTCCTTTGTAAGCTGCGTTCCTTCCATCTGGACAGCAGGCGACAGGGAAGGGTTCCTAGTTTCCAGGTTTTCTGGTTGGGCCACTTGGAATGGGAGGGACCATCCCTTGATGTTTCAGTTTCGTGCTCATTTTCATAGCCCTGCTCCTATTAAGGGGCAGAAATCGTCACCAAAGGCATTCGGCCGACATAGAAAGGGGCTTGGGCATGTTAGTGCTCTGCTGTCATTGTTAGCATCCTGACAAATTGGGTCCTGCCAATAGATCGGGACGTCGGGTGGGGAGGTGAGATCTCCTTTCTATAATCCTTGTCCCTGAATCAATGTAGAGCATATTTCCAATACAGAGAAGAGTGCCTGTCTAAAGCACTTTTCTGAATGGTTTCACTGTACCAGAACAGTAATAATTATTGTCAAACACTCAAATACTAAAAAGCACCCAAAGTGAAATTTGAGTGCATGGGTGTATAACTAATGCATTAGTTAGTTCCCATATGTGTGTGGGCACCTCTCTCTGCTCCTCGCACACATCTCAGCCTCCTTCACTCCACTTAACCACGTAGCACCTCTCCTCCAACCCCCACTTCCCCCCAATTCACTCAGGTCTCTTCTACCATCTTCTCCCTTGTGAGATCATCTCAGACCACCCATCTTTCCTATATAATAAAAGGGTAATATGCAAATTGACCAAACAGTGGAATGAACGGTCGCTATGATGCACACTGACCATTAAGGGGCAGACGCTCAATGCAAGAGCTACCCCCTGGTGGTCAGTACGCTTCCACAGGGGGAGTGCCACTCAGCCAGAAGTTGGGCTTACCGCTGGTGAGCACAGTGGCAGTGGCAGGAGCCTCTCCCACCTCCATGGCAGCGCTAAGGATGTCTGACTGCTGGCTTAGGCAAGGAGCAGGCCTAAGCCATCAGCCGGACATCCTCCGAGGGCTCCTGGACTGCGAAAGGGCATAGGCCGGGCTGAGGAACCCCCCCTCCCCCAGTGCACAAATGTCGTGCACCAGGCCTCTAGTATATATATAAAAGTGTAATGTGCTAATTAGACCGGACAACCTTCTGGACGAAGCTGGGGCTGCGAGGGAAGCCTGGGTCCCGGGTGCCAGAGGGAAGCTGGTGCTGGCAGCTGGGGGAAGGAAGGTCTACTCTTGTACGGATTTCATGCATCAGGCCTCTAGTCTAAAATAGCATCCCCATCTTCTTATTCTGCTATACTTCCTCTGTAACACTTTTCACTTCTTAACATTATATTGCATTTCGATTTTTATTGGTTATTGTCTTTCTTCCCATTGAAAGGTCAGGTCTGAGAGGGTAGGAATTTTGTCTTATTCACTGTCATAGCCCAGTGCCTATGACAGACCTTGGCACACAGTAGGTCCTCAGCCAGTATTTGTTGATTGAACAGGAATACACCATTCTTTATAGCACAAGTCTAGACGCACCTCCTCCCTGAGGTTTTGGGGATGCCCATCAGAGCCAGTCCCTAGCTCCTCAATGGCTCATTGTAGCCTTACAACTGACACATTTTTTTGAACCTCTGGGTGTGAGCTTCTACACAAGGCCATGGGGCTAAATCAGGAAAGACAACAGAATCCTTGCCTCATGGAGGCACCATTCTCGCCAGGAAAATGGGGGATTAAACACGTTATTTGTATCTCTGTTTAGTTCTGTCTCATCTTATAGTTACTTTGATAATTTGTTCAAATAACAATTTTTGTGGGAGAGAGACTTACTATTTGACAGAGACTGAGTTAGGCACTAAGGAATCTAAAACAAATGATAATCAAAATTAATTTTAAAGGATTCACAGTGTACTGGGTAGTAAAATAGTAGAGGCAGACATGAGAATAAAAATAGTAGTAAAGTGGGGTATGTGCTGTAGTAGAGATGAAGGGATCAACCGTGGGGCCAAGGATGGAAGTGGAGTAATGAGGGAGAAATCAGAGAAGGCTTCACAGAAGAAGCGACAGTCAGAGGGATGAGTCAGAGTTCACCAGGAGAAGTGGAACTAAAGGGGCAAAGAGAATGGTCTAGTCTATACCAGTGATGGCGAACTTATGACATGCGTATCAGAAGTGACACGTGAACTCATTTTTTTGGTTGATTTTTCTTTGTTAAATGGCATTTAAATATATAAAATAAATATCAAAAATATAAGTTGTTGTTTTACTATGGTTGCAAATATCAAAAAATTTCTATATGTGACACAGCACCAGAGTTAAGTTAGGGTTTTTCAAAATGCTGACACGCCGAGCTCAAAAGGTTCACCATCACTGGTCTATATCAAGGTCTAGACTAGAGGCATAAGAGCTGCCACAGATGAAAGAATGTGACATTTGAAATATCTTGAAAGTGATCAGACTTCCCAGATGATGACTTGGCTTGACTGATGACTCTAGAGCAATGGTTCTCAACCTTCCTAATGCCGCGACCCTTTAATACAGTTCCTCATGTTGTAGTGACCCTCAACCATAAAATCGTTTTCATTGCTACTTCTTAACTGTAATTTTGCTACTGTTATGAATCATAATGTAAATATCTGATATACAGGATGTATTTTCATGGTTACAAATTGAACATAATTAAAGCATAGTGATTAATCACAAAAACAATATGTAATTATATATGTGTTTTCCGATGGTCTTAGGGCGACCCCTGTGAAAGGGTCGTTCGACCCCCAAAGGGGTCGCGACCCATAGGTTGAGAACCACTGCTCTAGATGATGAAGCAACAACATTTGCTCATTGTTCACCAAGTCTCCCCTGTGTGCCTAGCTCCAATCCAATCCAGTCCAATCCTGAGGAACCTTTGTGGAATTAACCGAGTGCAAGTCATTGTGGGAGATGCAGAGAAGCACAAAGCACATCATTTCCCCTCAAGGAGCTCTGAGTTTAGCCAGGCTGGCAGGCATGTAAAAGGAAACAAGAATAAATGATTAACCAAAGATCTTATATGCATATATGCATTACCTATGGACACAGACAATAGGGGGGTGAAGGCCTGGGGCACGGTGGGAACCCGGTGAAGGAGGGCAATGGAGGGAAAATGGGGGACATCTGAACACTCTCAACAATAAAGATTAAAAATAAAGAAAGAGCCCTAACCGGTTTGGCTCAGTGGATAGAGTGTCGGCCTGCGGACTGAGGGGTCCCAGGTTCGATCCCGGTCAAGGGCGTGTACCTTGGTTGCGGGCACATCCCCAGTGGGGGGTGTGCAGGAGGCAGCTGATCGATGTTTCTCTCTCATTGATGTTTCTGGCTCTCTGTCCCTCTCCCTTCCTCTCTGTGAAAATCAATAAAATATATTTAAAAAATAAATAAATAAAAATAAAGAAAGAAAAAGAATAAAAGATCTGATTCATGTTCAAGGCATCACTAGATGACCACTGACACACATAATGTGGATTTGCGCCCAATTCACTTGGTAAGGAAAGAGTTGCAAACCTCATTAGATAGTAAGCAAGTCATTCATTCATTCATTCATTCATTCATGGATGCATTCATTTACCTAAAAGGATTTATTGAGCACCTGCATTCTGCCAGCACATTCTAGGTGTTTGGGAGAGAGATAAACAGAAAAGATGAGATCCTTGCTCTCGCGGTGCTCACACGGAAAACACACCTAGAATATTTTAAATAGTGACAGAGCTATGAAGAAAACAATAGGGTGGTGGACTAGCAGAGGGGGTGGGAACTGCAGGGTGGGCCCCCTTAAACACAGCATCCTGGAAGAAAGCCCTCTGGTCCCCTGTTGTGGCCAAGACCTGGTCTTGGAGGAAGAGGCAGGCGTGTGAAGATCAGGGTGGAGGGAACAGCAAGTGCAAAGGCTGGGAGGTGCGGACAGTCATGTGGGTGTGATTCAGGGACCAGCAGACCCATGTGGTTGCTGCTTGAGGGGAGAGTACAGAGTGGAGGTAGGAGAGGTGGGCAGGGATAGTGTCAGGGCCTTGCAGGTCCTAGTGAGGAGACGGGTCTGTTCCTCCTGTGAAAGCAATGAACTGAATCCTTCATTTTCAACTCACTGCTTGGAGGTGCCCATTCTTTCTCTTACTGGAAACTTACGACAAGGAAGACGCACTCCTGACATTTAATTTAACTCGGACTGTCGAAGGCTCTCAAATTATTCTCTCCCCATCCCCAAAGGTCCTTCTCTTTCCTGCCCTTGAATCTTCTCCTTCCGCCTGGTCTGTCCACACGGTGACAACTTGCTCTCTGGCTGAGTCCCCAGGCCACCCAATTTCCTGTGCATTATTAAAATTATTAAAACACAAGATCCAGGTGCAGCTGTCATCTTTTTTGTTGATCTGTACAGAAAAGGAACAGGCAAAGAAAAGAATAAAATCCTGTGATGTTGGATCATATCAGCCCAGCTCAGTGAGACAAAGGCCAGCGTGTGTCTGGTTGACGTGTGGCCGCTCATCTGGGTGCCTGGAGTGACGGTGCTTTGAAACAGTGATACCAGTGTGGCTCTTGATCATGGAGGTCACAGGGACTGTCTGGCGCTGGGGAGTCAGGGAGCAGACTGCTTATTCATGGGGCAATACTGATATGAGCCAGCATTTATTGAGCACTAACTGTGTGCCAGGCATGGCTCTAAGCACTCACAGGTGTCATCGCACTTAATCCTCATGATAGCCCTGGGGGAGGGGGGTGTTATTAGCCCCGTTTCACAGATTTGGAAACTGAGGTCCAGAATGGTGAAGTATTTTGCTGTGTGTCACAGAGCGCATAAGAGATGGAACCTGGGTTTAATTGTAGTCAGTTTATTGAACACAGTGCAGCTGAAAAGCCCAGCACTGGCAGACTAAAGCAGAAGGCGTGCTGGGATCACGGGAATCAGGATTCCACACTCCCCTAGCCTTTCTTATGTACAACCATGTACCAAGTAGCTGTGACTCAGGCACTCACATTCATGGAAAACAGCCTCACAGAGGCGACTCCTCCTGTTCTATGTGGGGTAACACTCTTCTTCTAAATATCGTTGCTTCTGACGCATGAGCACACATGTGCACATGAGTAAACAGCAGTTGTGAGCAGGGGCTCTGGAGTCAGATGGCCTGGATTCGAATCCCAGCTTGGTCCCTCCCCATCCCACAACCTTGGGAAAATTAAACTCTGGGTGCCTCAGTTTCCTTCTGTCACATGGTGACCTCGTAGGGCTGATGTGACGATTAGATGAATTAGTCCATGTGAAGCTTTTGGAAGGGGGCCTGGCATAGGGTCGGTGCTGGACAAATGTCACTGTCATTACTTTGCCAGGCACCGAGGTTAGTGCCACAGGAACTCTCTCCCCTGCAAGTAGTTCTGGTCGTGAAAGGAGGGAACATGCTGGTCCCACCAGTCACCAGCTGCGGGTGCTTGGGCCAGGTGCCTCACTTCCTTGTGTCTCAGTTTCCACTTCTGGAAAATGGGGCAATAGTCTCACTTACCTCATGGGGTTGTTGGGAGGATTAAATGAGTGCCAGGAGCACATAATGGCTGTTAAGTTGTCATTCCTATCGTTACCTCTCTTGCCTCTATTCCTTCTCCAGCCTGGTTCCTCCAACTTACTGCGTGTGTTCTAACCTCGTGGCCTTTGCCCTGGCAGTTCCTTCCCTCAGCTTGGAAAGCCTCCCCTGGGTCTTCATTCAGTGACTTCTCATCCACACATTGTGTCCTTATTGGGGTCTCCCTGACCATATTGTTGATGGAACCTTTTGTCCACCACTGGCCGCTCTCCCAGCAGCCAGTAAAGCATGGCCGGCGGGTGGGTGGGGGGAAAATTCAGCCTGCTGCCCATTTTATAAATAAAGTTTTATTGACACAGCCACACTGATGGGCTTACCTGTTGTCCATCCATGTCTGCCTCCCCTGCCAGAGTGGAGCCTCATCACTGTGGACCTACAGGAGAGATGGACACAAGAAAGTTGGCGAGAGCATTGGGGTGCTCATCTTCCTGGGGTCTCTGCCATCCTGATCTTGGATGCCATGATTACACCTTTCCTTTTGTTAATTTCTGACAAGACGTGGTCTTGGCATATGGCATATGGCATATGCATGGGGTAGCAGAAGGGGCCATGAACATGAACAAGAAACTTGGACATCAAGATCTGGCTCCAGATTTGCCCATTCTTGGCTGTGCAACCTTGGGCAGACCTGTGAGATCTTTATTTTATTTTAATCCTCACCTGAGGACATGTTCTTATTGATGAGAGAGAGAGAGAGAGAGAGAGAGAGAGAGAGAGAGAGAGAAAGAGAGAGAGACATTGGTGTGAGAAAGAAACATTGATCGGTTGCTTCTGGTATATGCCCTGACTGGGGATTGAACCCACAACCTTTTATTGTATGGGACGATGCTCCAATCAGCTGAGCCACCCAGCGGGCAGAAGTGTGAGATCTTTAGAGTAGAGGGGAGGGATCTTATCAGTCATAGTCCCATTTCTTAGACAAGGAGGTTGGGGTCCAGAAATGTGACCTATCTCAAACCATGTGGCTACACAGGAAATGCACGCAGGCACCCACTGGGGCCCATTTGGCCTCCAGGTTTTAGTTTGTCTCCCCATAATCTGTCCCCTGGCCGTCTCAATGTCCTCTACGCTGTGGGAGGACAGGAGAGCCCACCCACCACCTCCCTCACCACCCAGCACCCAGCATCCACCCAGTCTCCTCATCGCAGCAGAGGTGCACGGAATGCACCAAACCCACATGCCACCCTGCTGACTAAACGCTTCTATGACTTCATCTGGTCCTAAACACAGACAAAAGCTCCCCGAGGTGCTGTGTCAGTGGTGTTGGGTTTGACTGTGAGAAGCAGAGACTCAAGATAACAGTGGCCGAAATAAAGTAGAATAAAAAGGTCAATGTGGCTGTGCCCAGGAAGTTCAGGCAGAAGTCAGGGGGCTGGTCAGAGAGGCAGCCAGGGCCGTACCCTGTGGGGCCGGGACGGTGGGTTTTACTCTGAGTTCTCGGCTATGTAGCCTCTGAGTGTGGGAAGAATCAGAGGAGTCAGAGCAGGTGCACAGCAGGATGGTACTGACTTTGGAAGGGCATGCTTGTCTGAGTCCACAGGCTGCTTTGGTTTCAATGACTGTTTGGTTAATAGCTGCCCTCCTTAACCTACACCCTCAATGAACAGTCCATGATGTCAGGGCCCAGGCCTACTTTTTCTCAGCAGCATATGTCCAGCTTCTAGGGCATTGCTTGGCATATGGCAGATGCTCCATAATTACTCATTAATAAGGAAAGAAAGAAGGGCTAGAAGGTTTAGTGTAGAACCTAGGGCAGCCCTTTCCCCCCTCAGATGTGTAAATCTGGGTGGACCTCATGGTCTCCCATGTGTCTACATCTATTGTTTAGCATATACAGCTCTTTCAGACACCACTACATTGATCCCGAGGTTGACTTCACGCTGATCGGAGAGTAAATGCTGATCAGAGCTCCACCGACACCAATTCAACCAACTCCTTGTTGCTAAAGGAAAGAAGCTAAAAAGACAGAGGCTTCAGGGGAAGTGGTTACGGCGCAGACTGTCACCCGGGAGGAGAGAGATAACTAGAGGATGATTTATTGCAACCTTCTGGTGTGGGAATGCCAGGGGCTTAAAGGGGAAAATAGCTCTTCCATGACCACCTGCCTAAAGAGTTTCGTGAGCACTTGTACTTTGGTTAGCCGTACAGAAACGTTACACCTGATAAATGGCTGTCTCCTACTGAGTAACCCCGATTACTCAGGTAGGGCTGGGGCAGGCGCCTCGGGCTGCACTCATTATCTGTACCCATACACATACATTTTGAATTGGAATTTTGTCACTTTAAGAAATCAAGCAGTTATGAAATCAATTCTGGGGATAGCCCATCATGGGAGGACCCACAGGCCAGTGCTTTTGAGTGGTGAGTCAGTGCTGAAAGTGTTTGTACTCAGAGGTCTCTTCATGTGAACCGCTCTGGGATAATTTTTGGACCAAGTTCTCAGCTACGTAGCCTCTATGTCTGATTATCCGGCCCTCTGGGAAATCTGTTACCTACCCACTGTTTTTTAGTAAATCCTTTTTCTGCTTAAATCTACTGGCATGAGTTCTGTTGTTTTCAACTGTCCACAGAACACGGTAGGGGAAGAAAGCTGAGCAGGGAGGAGAGGAACACCACCCTGATCCCATGGAGAGTGCTGGAGCGCAAATTGTATCCCAGAGTTGATTCCAAGTTAAGGCAAGGGGGCTGGCATTGGCCGCCATGTCCCTCCGTGGGGGGCTCTGGGCTGCCCGAGGATGTGCATGGAGGTTACAACCTCCTGGCTAAAGAAGCTGCCTCTGGTCTAAGGCAGTGCTCTGGGGAGGGGCTCCACTCAAGGTAGCGGTGCAGGGGGTCAGGAAAGGGGATCCAGGCAGGGTAACAGCATCCCCGCCCCTCCCAGCAGTACTAACAGATGGCGGTCAAGGTGGTCCTCTTCTTCAGGGTCAGGGAAAAGTCAGAGATGGACTCGGTCCATCTTGTGCTGGGCATGCAAAGTGGGCTGAGCTGCTGCAGTGTCTGCCAAGAGGTGTGACAAACAAGAGGAAATCACACTGGAGGGATTTGCAGACCTCCCTTCCAACCAGTAGCATTCCCATTTAAGCACCACCATTGCTGCTGATTCTGGATCACCTTCTGCAGCCCCCATTCTGACTCGTTATTTGGGCATTGGCACTAGTTTTGAATGGCCCACTGGATGTTCACGTAGACGAAAAGGCTGCTTAAAGTAATCTGAGTTTAGAATCAAGTTCCACTTTACATGGCCACAAAAATATTTTTTTTTCTGTTTTAAAATATCCCGAGTTCCTCAGGAGAAAAACCAGGGTGTACACTCAGAAGACTGTGCTTCCTTCTGTCTAGGACTTCATGGAGGGCTGTGCACCAGTTTGAAAAGCCTCATTACCAACAGCAAAGCCTCTGGTGCCAGTTGAGTTGCCCCAAACAGCACAGCTTCATCCACTGGGATTCTGCATCCAAGCTTGAGCCTCTGATGACTTCATTACATCTCCTAGTTAAGTCGTATCAGAGCATTTACGTGTTGACATGTGTTTTATTATACACTAGAGGCCCAGCGCACGAAATCCTGTGCATGTAGGGTCCCTAGGCCTTGCCTGCGATCAGGGCCATGTCCGCCGCCCCGTAATGCTCCACGACACTGCTCACCACTGCCCCGCGATGCTCTGTGATGCTGTTGCTGCCCCGTGAGTCCAGTCCCCAGTCCTGCTCCGCTGCCACCCGGCCCAGTTCCCGTGGGTCCCCGTTGGCCATCCAGCAATGGGAGCCTGCGGGCTCGGGGGAGGGACCGAGAGGTGGCCAATGTACCTCATAGTGACTGGTTGATTGGTTGTTCTGGTCATGACGCCTGGCCTTTTATGCTTATAGATAGATTCCTTTCATCTCTCCTCTATAGTTGGGCTATCATCTTGGTTAAAAACTATTCATGTAGGTAGGCTATGTTATCTATGCATTTCATTTCAGTAAAGTGGAAATTACGAAACATTTGTTTTAAGAACCAGCGGCTGGCTCTGATAGACTCGGAAACCAGGAGCAACGTCTTGTCTCTCCCCAGAGACCCCAAAGCCTCATCAGGCACAGCTTTGAGCTATGTGTTCATTTGAGCAGAATGTTCTGACGACAGAAGATCTTCTCTGTTTTTCTCTCCCATCTCGCCCTCCTTTGCTGGGACAAACAGCCCCTCTTAAGGAGCCTGCGGGGGCCAAGATAATGCTTATCCCACATTCCTGGGCCGCATATACTCTTCCGGAATTGTCCCCACCAGCGCGAGCCTGGCAGTCTGGCTCCCTTTGCCAGAGGGGCCGGCCTGGGCTCCTGCCAGATTTAGGTCCCTGCCTAGTGAGCAAGTAATTAGTTCCCTCCACAGGAGACACAGCAACAAGCAAGAAACAAACAAACACATTTTTCAAAAAGGCAGAAAAGCTTAGTCATGCAAATCAGGGTGGAGGAGAGAGGGTAAAGAAAGGCCCTCATTCACATTCTGCAACTTCAGCAGGGCCCTGGCCCATCGGCCCATTTCTGTTAAAGCCCTCGTCCCAGAACAGCAACCGCCCTGGCACATTAATGCACATTAATAACGGATTGTCCCAGCCGGATAAACACCACCCGTTCCCAGGACACCGAAGAAGCAGGAAATTAACCAGGGGTTAACTGTGTCATTAGCTGCGGCACAATATGGGTCCTTCTGGATGTAATTCAGTCCCTTCAGCTGGAGGCTCCTGATACAGCCACTGTTCCCACAGCGGGGGCAGTGACTGAGCTGCAAGCGGAGGTCTCCTGGATACCAGGACAGAGCATGGTGCCTCTGACATCATTGGGTGTTTTGTGATGCAAAATTACATGTTGTCCAAACACACACAAGGGGACTGGTGACTGCGTGTGTCATTGTTACGGACATACCCATAAAATGGGGCACGCACACGCAGAGACTTTGTGTCTTAACCAAAGCCGAGGTTTGTGGTAGGCAGGCACAGTAAGACACGGAGACACAGAAACAGCTGTCATGGAGGAAGCTTATTGTACTCACAGACCTGCAGGCCGCAGGGCCACCTGAAGAAGCGCCAGGGTCGGCCAGGAGGCAGAGGGCACATTGTGGCAAGGGCCTTTGTTGTGGTTTCGGCAGGAGGAATGGGTGGGGCAGGGGGACTGACTGGTTTGAATGATTTCAGTGGCTCTGGGCAGAGGGGCTGTCCCTGCTTGTCCGGTACCCAGCCCAGGGCCGACCACAACAGGTGCAGAGTGGCCCAGAGTGTGGGAGCCTGGGGGCGTGGGCTCTGGATTGGTGGGTTGGTATTTGAAAAGCAGCTCCAGAGTGAGCTGTGTACTGCCTCTTGAAATGGGCTAACTCTGGGAGGGGCAGTCCCTCCAGAGTCAGCAGGGCTCCAAGATGTCAAAGCATCATCATGTAGAAAATCAAACACATGGTTAATTCACATATAGAAACACAACATGACACTCCCATGTATGTGTGCGCACAACACACGCAAGTGAATAGCGGACTTAAACACGCCTTCCATTCCTGTAGGTTGTAGTTAGATCACTTCCCCAAAGCATGTCTTACTATCCAATGGTGTTCTTGAATTGCAAGAACCCTTGAGAAATTGCAGGGATAAAGTTAAACAAATCCAAGTGTCATAATTATGTGTATGTTCTGCCTTTACGGCTTAGTTGGAAAGTATTAAAACCAAACAGAGAACCCACATGGGCAGAACTGGAAGGAAATTAAAAGGGAGGGAGTCCCCTTATCCGTGTCACCCCCTTTGGCACCGGGAAAGCCTGTCACAGGATGTCACCTGGGTCCGGAAATTTGGCAGCAGGTCTTCCCTGTGACAGTCACACCTCTTATTCCTCATCCTGCGGTGCCCCAACCAGAAGGCAGAGGCCTGATGAGGAAAGAACTGGCCCTGGCTGAGGCCACCAGCTTAGCCAGCCCTCGATTTCCAACAGGGACATAGGGTCACCTCCCATGTCCCCACCTTCCTGGCCACCCACAAGCAAGCCCTTCCCGCCCAGGGTGGGGGCTCCCCTGTCCTGAAAAGATGCTTGAGGACTCAGACATGCTTCCAGATGGGCAGACCCCAGGGTTGAGTCCTTCCCCTGGACTCCCTGACCTGCCTTCTGTGCCACGAATGTGCCAGGTTCACCCAGGCCCGGGCTGTGCGCCCTCCTGGGATGCTGCCCCTTTTCACCTTCCAGGGCTCTACCAAATGCCACCTCCCTGGGAGCCCCTTCTGACCACCCTGACCACAGGAGCCACATTCTCTTGGGCCCTTCCTAGCATGTCACCCTGCTTTCTCTTCTGGGTACCACTCACCACCATCTGAAATGACCTTGAGGACATGTTTCCTTGGTGTCATCTCTCTCTCCCTCCCCAGCTGAGTGTGGGCAGCAGGGACCTGCCTGTCCTGCTAAGTCCCGGGTGTCCAGCACCTCCAGCGGCACCAGGCACAGAGGCACTGCCCATTGTGTGACTGGGGACGACTCAGGGGTGAGCCTGGCGTCTGAAGCTCGGGGCTCACAGCCCGGCATGGCCCTTTATGGCCCCCGGACTGTGGGATGGGGACATCTCTCTGGGTCAAGGTTTCCTCCTCTGTGAAACAGGGCTGATACCAGGACAGTCATCTCTCACGATTGTTCTACGCATCCTCTTCATGCACTTTTGGACCACTCTCTGAATCCACATAATGCATGAATTCCTTTTAGGTTTTCCCCCCAATTATAAAACGAACATACAAATAAATGACTATTAAAAAACCACACAGCAAAGCACAGTGATAAATGAGAAGTGAAGTTCCTCCCCTTGTAACCTCTGCTATTTCGGGGCTCGCTGGAGGTCATAACCAATTTTCCAGATGCTACATATAGCCAGGTCTAGGTTTGTCATCTCCTGGTAATCGATATTGGCTCTCCTGCCTGAAAAATGACAAGTTTAGTTCCTTCACGGCAGCTCAGTTTTCTGTCACCATCCTGAGATGTAATAAGTGCATTTTAAAAAATTCTAAATTCTTCTGTTGGCCAACTTTATGCCTTAATAAACGGACCACCGCCCCCCCCCCCCCAATTCCCATTCCATTACGTCCACCACATGCCCTCCCGCCCTCTGGTGTCGGCTGTGCTTTGCCCCTGGGGGATCCTAGGAAGGAGAAACCAGAAAGTGCACTGACAGCCTAGGCCTAGGATCCCCTGGATGTGGGTGCTGTTGCCTCCCTCCCTGGACGCTGAGCCCTGTGAGGTCAGGGGCCGTGTCCATCCGGTCACCCCCTCCCCCTCGCCCTCCATCTCAGGGGCCAGCACTGGCCTGGCACTTGGTAGCTGCTCAGTAAACATCTGCTGGATGAGAGGAGACGGGGTGGTTTAGAGAGTGAGGGAGGTGACATTAGGGAACCATACAAGGTGCTCACTCACATGTGACCATTCTGACCTACAAAATCGATTTGATGTACGTGAAGCCCGGAGCACAGACCGTGGCCCTTGGGAGGCCCTGATGAATGTTAACACTCCTGCCTCTCACTTCAGTCTTCGGCTGAGAATGGACAGGGGCCTCCCCATTGGCCTTGACATAAACAGGCTCGCCTCCTGAGAGCTGTTAAGATCTGATGTCTTTCTCCCAACAAAGTGGTGAGAACGACACGTGAACTGTTTGCAGAAGCAGCTTTGGGTTGTAAACCCCCGCCCTGCATGCTCTGTGATCAGGAGGATGACAACAGTTGTACGGGGGGAGGCAGGGGGAAGCGGGGAGGGCAGGGAGGAGGGATATTTACGGAGCACCTGCTCTTCCCAGACTCTTCTTACAGCTGCCGCAGACCATCTAATTCAATCGCTAAAGCAGCCGGGGGCGGAGACGTGGTCTATGGGAGGGGTCAGCGTGGGGCCAACTAACCAACGCCCAGAGAGCCTCCCAGGGAGGCCAGGCCGTCCTCTGCTGGTGCTGGCTAGGGCAGGAGGTCACTCAGGACAGAGTCACAGAGATTCCGGCTGTAACTTCCCCTCCTCCCTGTGGAGGGGGATTTTCCCAGAGTTGGAAGCTCAGAGGAAAGTGCAGAGAGAGCAACGAGACCATGCCTTTCTCATCTGCACTGAGAAGGGGAGAGAAGAGAGCAGAGAACGCGGCTCTTCTGTGGGCCCTGAAGCTGGTTGTCCCCTCGGGCAGCAGGGAGGCGGCGCTGCAATAGAATCGATGTAGGAGATCATTTGTCCTGCTAACCAGTACCCACACCAGCAGAGCTGGTCACTCCTGCAGATACTGAAAAAGATGTCCCCCTGAGGAGCTGCGCCCTGCCTTCCCTGTGAGCTCCGTCCTGGGGTGGCCTTCATCTGCTCCTGCCTCCTGCACCCACCCACCCCAATATCCATGCCAACCTGGTCCACCACATGTCCAGGAGTCCCCTGCAGACCCCGGGGCTCCTCCCACCCCTGGCTCTGGCTGGAGCTGGTCAGTGGGAGGTGAGGGGCAGCCTAACCCCCTCCCCTCATCCGCCCTGGGACAGTGACAGCTTCCTGCTGGTGCTGATCTCTGTGCCTCGACATGCCCGTGTGCTCGGTAACCCTGCCCACCCCCTGTACAGAACCCCCGAGTTAACGTCTTGTGAAGCCGTGCGGGGGAACCCTGCTTCCTATGTGGGCCCTGAACCTGACATCTGGTGCGGGCATTTGGAGGCCCCTGCTGGGAACCCAGCCGCGTGCCAAAGACGTGAAGTCAGTGGGGAAGCTTGAGGTTAGAGTTGTAATTATTTGGACATGAAAGCACATTTACATATGTTGTTTCTTTTGTTCTTGCAACATCAGCTCTAAGAAGCATGCAGGGCAGGTGACATCATGCCTGTGGTGAAATGAGGAACCTGGGCAGGTGTGGGGCTGAGACCAGAGCCCCTGGAAGGGAAATGCCCTTTAGGGGGAAGGGCAGTGGTTAGGGCCTTTGGGGGGAATGGCAGTGGTCAGGGCCTTTGGGGGGAAGTGCAGTGGTCAGGGCCTTTAGGGGGAGGTGCAGTGGTCAGGGCCTTTGGCGGAAGGGCAGTGGTCAGGGCCTTTGGGGGGAATGGCAGTGGTCAGGGCCTTTGGGGGGAAGTCCAGTGGTCAGGGCCTTTAGGGGGAGGTGCAGTGGTCAGGGCCTTTGGCGGAAGGGCAGTGGTCAGGGCCTTTGGGGGGAAGTCCAGTGGTCAGGGCCTTTAGGGGGAGGTGCAGTGGTCAGGGCCTTTGGCGGAAGGGCATTGGTCAGGGCCTTTGGGGGGAAGTCCAGTGGTCAGGACCTTTGGGGGGAAGTCCAGTGGTCAGGGCCTTTGGGGGAAGCACAGTGGCCTCTGGGAAAGGGACAGAGCCCCACAGGGGGACCTGGATGCTGGGATGCAGGAAAGAGCCTTGGAGCAGCTGTAACAATGGAGCTTGCCCTCCTGGCAAGGAACCAAGGCAGGTTTGTTTTCTTTGAACAAAACCTCAAACGAAGGTGCTGCGAGTCCCCCGCAGTAAGAACGTCCCACTGCTGCACGCACAGGGTGTAATCATGTCATTTCGGTTTTAACAGAGACCAGCGTGTTCTCCTGGCAGGAAGTGAGCACAGCTGACTCCATAAGGGTTCCCTGACAGGTCACTGAATTCAGCCAAAGAAAACAACCCCCATGGCGGCGGGCGAGGCCCACGCAGGACGACCACGAGGGAACATCTCAGCAGGTGTGAATGTTCTCTTGGTTTCTGGGCAGGTTGAGGTTTCCCAAGGGAACTTTCTGCCCCAAACTAAACCTTCTCATGAGGGATTCTCTCAGTGACCAGGGACAGAGACCTGACTCAGGAGGCTCAGGCCAAGGGCAATAATGGGCCTGTGCGTTGGTGCCTGGTCCTCAGCAGAGCTGGGTCTGAGTGTTTCTGTGCAGAGGACACATGGAGCTATTTTCAGTCAAAAAGATATAATTCACATCTTCACAAACCAATTCCTGCTCTGTAATGAAGCAACCAAACCACATGATCCTGCAAATATTCCTCCTGGACGCTGAGTTACTCCAGTGAACCGTCATGTGGTCCAAATCCAACAGAAACTTTCCAAATACCCACCTCCTTGGGGTGCACAGGTCCCCCTAACACCAGTCACCTCCGCAGGCGAGGCCTCCGCTGTCCTCCATCTGCACATAAGCCGCCGAGGTATTAAAATCTCACTGGCCAGGACGCCTGGGATGGTCTCCAACAGCTCCAGCCTGGACGTGGTCCCAGAGATAAATCAGAGCTCTTTAAAAAGCCACGGTGGCCCATTATTTCTGCTTGAAAATACCCCTGGATCTTCACTAGAGAGCAGGTGACAGGTACAGGCTGTGTGTTCAGCTCTGCATAAAATTGCCATCAGTGGGTCCACTTCTGCAAAGGGCAAGCTGGTAGCTTCAGTTGTCGTGAAATAAAATTCCTTGCCCGGCATCCAGACCCTGGCTAAAGGCTTCAGAGAGTCCCGTCAGCAGACTGTGACTGCAGCTGTTTAGTCTTCCTCTTTCCTCCCACCAGAAGTGGGAATGGCTACAGTTGAGGGCTTGTGCCCATGTGAAGTGCCCTGTTCATGCCCAATTAACATGGGGATGAGCCAGAATGACGGATTGGTGATTTGCAATATTCTGCAGTACTTCTCAAGTAAACAGCACCCTGAAACAATAAACTGAGCACAACTGGACAATTATTATGGAGTAGAGGCCCGGTGCATGAATTTGTGTATAGGTGAGGTCCTTTGGCCTGGCAGGTGATCAGGGCTGATAGGGGCGGGGTGGGAGGTGGGCAGCTGGCTGGAGGGAGGTCGGCTGTGGGAGCTCACTGACCACCAGGGGGCAGCTCCTGTGTTGAGCATTTGGCCCCTGGTGGTCAGTGCATGTCATAGCACCCGGTTGACTGGTCATTCGGTTGTTCAGGCTTTTATATATATAGATGTGCAACCACCTATATTAAAAAATGTCTGTGGCCATGAAGCTGTAACGCCGTCATGACTAAAGAGCAGCGGCTCTCACAGCAGGCGGGGCGGGGCACGAGCTACTAGAGGCAGAGAGCTATGAGCAGTGGAGGGTGGGGTGCGAGCTACAAGTGGCAATGGGCGGGGTGGCCAGCTGAGGCAAGCGGAAGCGAGCTACTCGTGCATGATTTCGTGCGTGCTGAGCCTCTAGTAGAATATAATGAACCACTATAAACCCATCACTCAGATTCAATAACTATGAGGATTTGCCCCACTCCCTGCAGCTCGCCTCTCTTATTGCCAACGTGTTTTAAAGCAAATGGATGTTGGCTAGCAGAGCCGCAATACCCTCACCACTCGAATGGTCAGATGGCCCCGTTGTCTCACAGTGACTTTTGCTCATTGCTTTTCCAGAATTAGATGCAAACAGGGGCCACTGGCCTTCCGTGGGTCAGCCTCTAGAGCAGGGGTCCTCAAACTACGGCCCGCGGGCCACACGCAAATACAAATATTGCATTTGTTCCCGTTTTGTTTTTTTACTTCAAAATAAGATATGTGCAGTGTGCATAGGAATTTGTTCATAGTTTTTTTTTTTAAAACTATAGTCCGGCCCTCCAACGGTCTGAGGGATAGTGAACTGGCCCCCTGTTTAAAAAGTTTGAGGACCCCTGCTCTAGAGTCTCTTGTGGAGTGCGATCCACTCCCTTCATCGTCCTTTTCATGTCATTGCTGTTGAATTTCCTGGTCAGTGGCCCTGCGGGCGCCCCACCCCCTGGATGTGTCAGTCTGGGCCTTGTGGTGTCCCATGTTCATCCCCTCCACCTGGAAGGTGAAGCCCTGAGCCACCTGGGAAGGGGCGGAGGTTCAGTTCAGTGCAGCCTGGAGGTTGGGACTCTGGGGAACCAGCTGAAAGCAATTGCTTTAGAAAGTGACTGCGTGTGTGAGAACCTTTCCTGGATCGCTATGGAACCGGCACAGCCAGCGTTTGCTCCTGAGCACCACTGTCTCGCTCCACATCAGCTCTGCTCCAGGGGAGTCGCTTAACTAGCTGCCCTGCCTTTCCCAGGTGAGATGTATGTTAGAACTCACAGTCCCCAAACCCTGACCAGGAGCCCCCACGCGGAAGAATTGCTAACTTTCATGACAGAATGATGGACTGGTAAAAGAGCCTGTGTTATACCGCATATGTACTTGGCACTTATTCTGGCCACAGTTACT
Source organism: Myotis daubentonii (assembly GCF_963259705.1). NCBI lineage: Eukaryota > Metazoa > Chordata > Mammalia > Chiroptera > Vespertilionidae > Myotis > Myotis daubentonii. Next base: position 68,597,264 of record NC_081847.1, on the reverse strand, counting down.
CTCTGGGTAATTGGCGTGGATTTGGGAAGGTCAAGATTTAATTGTTACAGGTACAGAAAGACCCTGATGCTGTGCGCTGGGCTCCACCCCAGGCATCATCTTATTGAATCTTTGATTGTGATTCCCTCATTCCATGGATGAGGACCCTGAGGCTCAGGGAAGGTAAATTTACTCACCGTCATGCGTCTTTGAGTCCTGGGTTCAGTCTGGATCCCTGGCTTCTACTCTTGTTTCTTCATTGATTCCACCCAGTAGCCAATCAGTGGCTACTCAGAAGTGAGATCAACCATGATGGTCTGCCCCTCCCTCTAAGGTCCTCCACTCCCTTCCCACCCTCCTCACTTGAACCCTACAGTCTTGCCCTAACCCTGGAGGCTTGTCCCTGCTTCCCACCTCCCTAGAACCCACTCTTCCCCACTGTCCCAGTCCACAGCTGCCTCTCTGTTCCGTGCGTGTGTCCAGCCCAGGCCTGCCTCCAGGCCTTTGCACGTGCTTGCCCTTTGCCTGGCATGTTCTCCTGACGGCTTCTCTGTGGCTGGAATCTTCTTGGTTTTCCTCTTAGCTCAAATATCACCCCTTTGAAGTAGTCTTAGCCTCTTTATCAATCTTGTCTTTTATTTGCTTGTTTATTGTGTCTCTTTTACTAAAAAATTCCTCCTCTGAGGCCTTCGATCAGGTGTGCCCATTCATAGCTCAGGGAAGGTGATCAATAAACATCGTTCAGAAAATAGTGAATAAATAAATGAAACAGGGCTGAATAAAATTCAAGGTAAATGATCTTTCCCAAGGTCATATTATTATGGACAAAGAAAAAAAAAGAGCAAATAAGTTGTCTTTTGAAAGCTGGGCTGTGACCATTTACTTCCATTCTACATGAAGAAATAGAAATAAAGATGCTGAGGCTTTTAACTGGCAAGTGCAAGCCCAGACAGTCTCTATTTCTGACCCAGTCCCTGCAGCCGTGGTTCCACATTATAAATGACAGGACCTAGCCCGCCCAGCCACTTCCTGTCCCTCCAGGGGCGTCTGGACCCTTGGCTGTTTGCTGTGTTCTTTATTGTTACATTCCATAGGGCCTTGGAGAAATGCTTTATTTCCCCCTTTATCTCAGGACCTTCCTGGTCCCCTGCCCACCCCAGGGCATGTTCTCAGGACTAATTAAGTCACAGGGACACTGATAAGGGCTCTGGGCAGCCCTGGACCTGCAGGAGGCCCCTTTGTTCCCAGTCGCAGGGGCACCTGGGCCTGGAGGCATTTTCTTTTCCTCCCCGCCCGCCCCCCCCTTTTTTAAAATCAAGTCTGATAAAAAGGCCTTTCTTCCCGCTGCACTTCAGATCTCCCTTCTCCTAAGAAGCGGATTCACCTCCTGCTCCGGCTCAGTGACCTTGCGCTGCTTTCATCCCAGAACCAGCCCGACACCTGCGAGAAAGGGGAACTGCTATAAAAAGGAAACACTTCTCTTAATTACTCCTAAACTCCAGAGTGACTTGCTCAAGGTCAGGGCTCCGAGGCAGAGGGGTGTCTATGAAAGCAAGGGCCATAAATCACACCGGCCCGGCTGCGCTCTGAGCTGCCTGCCCCAGCCCACGTCGCTGGCATCCCTGCTCCTGGTGCCATTGAATCATGGCTGTTCTGGGGGCTCTGAGTGATGCCCTCTCGTGTGGGATGAGAACCCCCCTGCAGCTGTCCCCCTGGGGGGTGGGGGTGAGGTCCTGGGAGATGCTTTGGCCTCGCTGCAAGCTCAGCGTTCCTCCGACTCCACAGAGGCCGCAGCAGCACAGGGCTGTGGTTCTCAACCTTCTGGCTCTTTAATACGGCTCCTCATGTTGTGACATTATTTTCGTTGCTACTTTGTAACTGTAATGTTGCTACTGTTACGAATCGTCATGTAAATATCGGATATGCAGGATGGTCTTAGGCGACCCCTGTGAAAGGGTCGTTCGACCGCCAAAGGGGTCGCGACCTACAGGTTGAGAACCGCTGATCACAGAGCATTCTGTGCTCCCGACTTCCTCCCGGTGGGCAGAAGGGAAGGGACCGCTGACAAGACTCCAGTTCCCTCCTGTCCCCTCACAGCCGCTGCTCTGCCAACACCTCTCTGGAGACCAGCAGGCTGCATCCTGTTCAGGTCAATGCAAAAAGGAGATCCAGGACCCCAGTCCTCCTGATTCCCAGCTCTAACCCCCGACAGCTCTGACTCTCAGCAGCTCTGGGAGAGGGAGCAGCCTCTTCCCCACCCCTATATATGAGCCAGGCCCAGCTCTGCACGGCCTTGTCCTTGCTGACCAGGGGTGGGAAGGGTGAGGGCACACTAAGGTCAGGGCCTGCAGTGCTGCCTGCCCCTTGCTTCCTGACCGGCTGTAGGATAGGCCAAGTGGGGCCGAGCATACAAGGACGTCACCCAGCACCAGGTCTCCTGCAATCTGCTTGCTCATTAATGCAAAATGGTATCAGCTTCGGCGATCAGTGTGGGAAAAGGGCTGTGAGCTCCTGAAGGTGACTGTGACTGCAGCTGTTCAGGTCTTCAGAGCAGGGAAGCTTTCTCGCCCAGGGGTCTACAACTGCAGGCATTTGCCACGTCATGTTGGCCGTGCAGACGGAAACGTTGCATTGATAGATGAAGCCCTGGTTGTCTTGTCACAGGTGGTCTCTTGCCCTGTGTTAACCTAGAAACCTGAGCGGCCAGTGGTAGCTGGCCCGCCCCGGCCATCCCCTCCCCTGGGATCCGGCAGGTCCCTTCCTCCCGCCTCACTTTGCACACGGCCTGGCCTCGAATCCAAAGCTCAGATTTCAGGAACTGGGCTGGTTTTGAGAAGGTGCACATTACACACACACAGTCAGCACGGCAAGGCTGGGTTTAATCATCTACCACTTTCTATTGTGTGATTCTGTGCAAATAGGCAGATGACTTGTGCCTGAAGGGACAGAGAACTTAGTGCAAACAAGCTTGAACAATACGGAGATTTATGGACTCAAGCCTTAAACCATGCCAGAGATAAAAGGCTTTGGGAGTGATTTGATCAGGCTCAGTTTCCCTTAAGTTCTCTCGATTCCTGCCTCTCTCAAGGTTTGTGCTGACTTCAGAGTGCTTTCCCTCGTGGTAGCAAGGAGAGGCTGCAGAGGCTCTGAGAGCCCCACTCATATTCACCTTGTCCAGAGAGAGCCTCAGAAGAGCCAGGGAACACAGGCAAGCATCTCCTTACATCTCACTGCCCACCCGGGCAGGTGCCCATCCTTGAACCAATCAAGGCAGGGGGGTGGGATGAGCTGACTGATTAGGCCAATCATGGCTCACCTGCTCCTGGAGCTGGGGATAGGGTCAGGCCCACCAGGCTACTGGGCTGGGAGAGTCAGTGTTACATACAGAAGGGGATGACCAATAGTTTGCCCATAATCCCTCAGTAGGTGCCATGGCACAGAGAAAGTCACTGAATCTTCTTCTTTGGAAAAACAGGAAGCATGATCATGATAACAATCATAACCTTCTCCTACCAACCATGCAATGTTGTCATAAGAATCCAGTGAGGTCATGGGAGGCAAACACTTTGGAATTAGCGAAGCCCTGTGAAACTGTTAGCAGGCGGAGCGGATGTCATGGTTATTACTGTTATTATTATTAATGCACCAACATTTGTTTGCTACTGTGAAATTGGTTCTTTCAGGATGATGGAGTGCTTGGTGTCAGATATCTCAATCAAAAGAGCTGAAAATTTTCTTTATTGTAAAATCATTATTGCATGAAATTGATTTTTTAATTAAAATTAATTTTTATTACACAAGTAATACATAAGTTTGTTTCCCCTGGAGGAGAATCAAAACATTAGAGACAAGCCCAAATCCCTACCACCCTCCCCTGGCTTCCACCCGCCCACATATAACCACTGTTATCAGCGAGGTGTTTATATACAGGTGCTTTTTCTAAGCAGTTGTTTATATGGTTACTCATATAAAATAAGCAAAATCTTCATTCCTTCAACAAATGCATATTGAGTACACTGTGTACCCAGCAGCCCCCCCATGAAGCAAGCATCCTGTTGAATGGGGCAGAAAATGAACACATAAAAGACAGAGCAGGTTAAAGCAACAGCGGGTGGAAGGCCAGGGAAGGCCTCCGGGAGGAGGTGGAGTTTGAGCGGAGGGAGAGGGTGGTGAGGCCACCTGCAGGAGGACTGCTAACAATTTTTATTATAGTTTTAACCACTGATGGGCCAAGAGAGAACCACAGTGATTAGATCACTGTCATGCCAACATGTTTCTTTAAAAGACACGATTAAAAAGGTGCCACTTTGGAGAATTTTCTCAGAACAATCCTGCCCAGGACTGCTTCTGCTATTGGGCTTGAGGGGCCTGACCTAGGAGGGTCTGCACTGGCCCACGGGTGCCCCCATAACCATTTAATAGTGAATAACAAACACCATGAGGGGCCACGAGAGAGACCACGGGAGAAAAGGAAAAGCTTTCTTAGCGCTATTATTGGCATTTTCTTCCTGCTTTTGAGCACTTTTCTTTTTGTACAGACCCCACGGATAATGAAGCTGGGCCTGCCTGGAGAACTGTAATAAACCTCATTACTGTCCCCTCCCCACGGTGTTTCTCACCGTCAGTCAGAGGAACCCTATGAAAGCACAGATCCCCTCCGTCTTCCCATCTCCATACATGGCAGCCCAGCCAGCACCTGGGTGCTGTATTCAGCTCCTCCTGTCCTTTCACACTCACTTAGCCAGCAGTGCAGCCTGTGAAATCTACCTGGAAGAGACCCTCTACCTGTGACCACCTGGCTCAGGCCATCATCACCTCCTCCTGGCTGCCCTCTTGTCTCGTTGATCCAGCCCTTGCCCCACACCCCCAACCTGTTTGTAGCAGATAATCCTGTTACCATATAAACCAGATCATGTCCCAGTGGCTCTCACTTCCTTCAGAGTAAAAGCTGATGTCTTCACAGTGGTTTATAGGCCTGAGGTGATCCATCTCCTTGTCCTGAATACCACCTGTCACCTCTCTGGCCGTACCCTTCTCCACACTCCCCTTTGCCCGCTTGGCTCCATCCACATTGGTCACCTGCTCTGCTCATGGCCGAGTCCCCAGTGCCTAGAGTCTGTACCTGGTGCATATTTGCTGCATATTTGAGTGAATAAAGGAATGAATGAATGAATGAATGAATGAATGAAACATATATTCTCAACAAGGCCATACTGCTCCCCAAAGGGTGAAAGTTGGTTCTTGAGGATAAAAAGATTTCACCCTCTTTATGTGAAAACACAGATGTACGTACAGTACATAACCCAGGGTACCGTATTTCCGCGGTATTAAAATTTCATGAGGGGCGATGAAGAAAAAAATGTCTAATATGGCTCCTTAGGGAGTGATAATGAAATAAAGGCTGAGAAACTGAATTAGAGGAAACGCAGCTGAAACTACAGTGGTTCCTCCCACACGCTGCAAAGGCGTTGGTAGGAAAATGGAAGACAAATCAAGACACGTGAAAGTATGTAAAACAGTCCAGGCATTTCACGGGGAAGAATAGAAGGAAGGCCCCATTGCTTTGGGGAAACATTTTTTTTCCTGCCAAGTAGGACTCACAAAAGATGATATTTACATTTTCCCAAGCCTCTAATTGTCTCATTTATCATTTGTCAGAGCCCGAGGCCCTTCCACAGCCTGGAATGTTTGCACACATCTAATGATCCCCTTTCCCAAACACGTCACAGCCTCCACGCGGAAAGGCGTTAGTGTTGCTGAGGCTGCTAATTCCATCCATTAATGTCACACGTGCCATCGCAGGGGGTCTCGGGGCAGCTCCTGGTGCTTGAGCTGCTGGAAGACAAGGGGAGCCATGGCCACCGCCGCAGCGCAGGGTCAGGAGAGGAGGAGCCTGAGACTGGACACAGCTGCGCTGAAGGGGCTGTGGACGAGGCTCCAGCAGTGAGGGCTGGGGCTGCAGGACTCCACGCTCACCGGGCCTGGGGCCAGACCGGGGCTGCTGGACTCCCTGGGTGGGACTTTAAGGAGGGGCTTTAGCCAGCCCCAGGGAAAGGCAGGGCTGCTGGTGCCTCTGCCCCTAGGACAGGTCTCAGGCGCCAGGGAGGGCTTCCCAGGGCCCTGCAAACCCACTTTCCTTCCCTCCCACAGGCAGCTCACCCCACACGCTGAGAACACCAGCCTCTTTAGATAAATTCAGTTTGGGCCCCAGGGCCGTGGTTCCCAGGTTCCAGCTGACCCTGCAGGGGGCATTGGGGTCCTGCTGGGCCCCAGGGGTCTTGTGACAAAGGGACACATGAACAGCAAAGACTCTCTGGACCTGTCCTCGTAAGTCAGCGTCGGCCCCATCACGCTGGAAAGCCGCCTGGTTTAACCAACAGATTCTAAGAAAATGACAGAAATTCAGTTGTTGGAGAGTCAGGAGTCCCGGGCCCTTTGAGAGACTGAAACCACCTCCAGGTTGGGTGTCCGCACGACGGGACACGGGGTGGGGCCTTCCCTTCTCACAGTAGAAGCTCTGACTGTCCACAGAGAAGCCTGAGGTTCCTCCTCACTCACTGAAAAGCTATGTTTATTTTGCACAAACCGGAAGCCGGGTCCTGCCAATCACAACGGGGCTCCTGATGTCCTGGCCTCACGGAGGTCCCGCTCAGGGCCTCTGACCACAGTCACATTCCTGGACCTTCCAGACCCCGCTGCAGGCGTCTGTTCACTGTTTTAAGCAAACTGGCCACTCAGGGGGTCAGTGCGTGTGAGGGGGCTGCCTTGGTGGTGGTTTGGCCACTCAGCAGGTTGGCTTTGGGGAGTGTCCTGTGGGGGCCAAGAACAGGGGGTGAGGCAGGCAGCAGGGTGACTGTGTGCCTGTTCTTGGTAGAGCACATGAGCGCCTTCATGCCCGTGTCCTCACCTAGGGAGCCTTTGGGTGGGTTCTGCGAGGCCTGGGCTTCCTGTTGGCAAACTGGTGTCACACAGGAACCCGGGATTGCTCGGGCCCCCCACTCCAGATGCAGTGGATGCTCGGGGTGACCCCTGACCCAAGGCAGGCGAGGGAGGGGTGTTTGCGGAAACAGAAGGCCAGGGCGCATCTGAGTCAGATGCCAGGGAACAATGAAACCTTCTGTGCGAATGCTCCCGGGGGAGGCAGTGGGGAGGCAGGGGGAAGACCGGGGCCTAATTGCAGGGTCTGGGACACAGGCCCTAGTGAGCAAATTCGAAAGCGACCCTCAGAGGTCACGGTCAGGCCACCGTACAGCAGAGCGGCTCTGAGATAGGAACTACTTAATGCAGCAGATAAAGTGCCCGCTGTGGGGGCAGGTTCAGTCTGTGTCAGAGACATGCGTGGAGGAGCTCAGGTTGGGCGTCGGGGGCTTTGTGCTGAGTCTCCATGCATCAGGGGTGGTGCCGGCGCTGTGAGGCCTCAGTTTCCTGGACTGTGCTTGGTTCCAAGTGCGCTGTCCTGAGAGGAAGTCTGGGTCTCTGACCGCTGACCCCAGTTGCTTCATTGCTCCAACGTCCCCATGTCACCTTTCCACGTGGATGTGGATTTGAAGGACAGGCTGTCCGCCTCTGGCTGGGAGCTCTGCTCTAAGGGTTTGGACCACCTGTGCCTGCAGGTCCGCGCGGCCCCAGGCCTGTTGTAAATGCATGAGATGAAGCTTGAATTGGTCGATTGCATCCTCAAGTAGCCGCACTGGGTGTAATCAGCTGACATGTGTAACTTACCGTCTTGGTTATGTGGGGATAAACATGGACTCAGGGCCCGTTTCAGGTCAATTCCTCACTGACTCAGTGCTACTCTGAGGATGGCTCTTTGCCTCCTCTGAGTTGTTAAAAACTAAAATCAGTGATGGCCCAGAATTGACTCGGCCTCTCTTTAATGGTCTCACCAGCAAATTGCAATAAACATCATGTGGGGCTCATGAAGCTGCTATTAAAAGGGGCCACATGCTGTCACTTGGGGACGTGTCATTGTCTGTGTTTCAGCGTTGATACCTGAGATGATGTCCATGGGAAACGGTGACCACAGATTCCACTGAGACAACTAATTGGCCAAGGTGTGTCCATCACTATGTTGAAACCAAAGTCACAACATGGGTCTGAAGTTCACCTAGGAATTCCTTCCAAAACGGCAGAGAGATTTACAACCAAGTGTGACTGTCACTGGGCTTCAGAACAGCGCCTCCCTGCCAGCTGCAGGCTGACGGGTCGGAGAGCAGCCCGGGGCCGTCTCTGCCCCGGCCAAGGTGCCGCATCTGCGCCTGGAACCCCAGCCAGAGAGGCCAGCCCTTGGCTCTAGTGCCTGGAATGTCAAAACCATAAACCAGCAGGAGCTGGTGGAGACCAGCAAAAGTGACAAAAAAGATCCACAGCTATTTGTTTATTTCTCCTGCTGACGCCACCTGTTAGCCCACCCGACCAGCGTTCCCACACTTCCGTTGTGAGCCCGCACAGGTTCCCGTGGAGCCACTGACCTGGGCTGGAATCCACCTTTGAGACCCGCCATGTGCTACAGCCCTGCTCACCCTTGTGGGTAAATCCTGACTCTTTCCCAGGCCGGGAAACGCTCCTGGGACCCTGAAACAGTGCACAGGAAGAGCTCCGAGCAAAGATGAACTCTGTGACGCTCCACCTCCTTATCATGAAATTAGTTGTCATTCTGCCTCAGCAATTTCATTTTCACAGAGCGATTCAACAGCCCTTTAGCACTTGGGTCACCTCCGTGCCGTCTGTCCTGGAGAGGCTTTGATGTCGTCTGCAGTGCGGTTCTTTTCGTTCAATTCATTTGCTCCTGCAGTGGGTGCGGGTCCCATCCCTACTTCCCCGGCAATCCCTGTGCCAGAGCAGGAGTTCCAGGTCTGAGTCAGACGCTCCCCTTCAGCAGCTGTTCCACACGTGGGTTCCTCACTCACGGGGACACATGTGGCTTCCAGTCATCGTGCTCACACTTACCCGTTAGTGCCTTGTGTGCTGGGAGACGGATTTCACACGTATGTGCTGGTGGGAGGGTGAGCAGTGAGCTGGCTGGGAGAATGAAAGGCCTGATTTCATTTTGTTCTCCACTCAAAGATTTGAGGGTGGGAGATGGTAACGTTCCTTTCCACAGTTGAACAGAGCTCAAAGCCAGGCCCAGGGACTCACCAGTTAACTCTGAAATCCCCCTCTGTCGGGTTTTGCAGAGAGAATTCTGTCCAGGGAGGTCACATGTGGCCCAAGGTCAAGTCACCATCTCCAAACCAGCCGCAGGCTAACAGAGCTGAGGTTTCCTGTCCCTCCTTTCTATTTCTCAGGGTTCTGAACCAGGAGCAGCGGAGGCACATCATTCATTATCGTCCACAGATCCCAACACGTGTTTTGTTTATAATTGAAAAAAATTTAAATATATCTTTATTGATTTCATAGAGGAAGGAAGAGGGAGAGAGAGCTAGAAACATTAATGAGAATCATTGATTGACTGCCTCCTGCACACCCCCTACTGGGGATGGAGCCAGCAATCTGGGCATGTGCCCTGACCAGGAATTGAACTCTGATCTCCTGGGTTATAGGTCGACATTCAACTGTGCCACACTGGCCAGCAGCCTCACATGTTTTTAAAGATTAAACATGATGTCACAATTTCTTCCTGTAAGTATCACTTACGTGATCAGTGTAAGTGAGGTTTGCTGAGTGTCTGTGCTTTTTAAAACTCGGGATGGTAGGATCTGGGGACAGAAGGTACTTTAGGGAAATAATCTTTGCTGGGGAGATAGAGACCTGGGGCGGGGAAGGGGGGGGGCATCAGGTGGAAGGCAGAGCCTTTAAGGCCGGGCTGAGTAGAGCTTCAGGTCCAGCTTGATCACTTCTCCCTTGGATGTGTGGTGTGTGGGGGAATGTCACTCAGGGGAGGTCTGCCCCAGGCCAGGCAAGAGCAAGAGCAAATAGCGGCTGCCCCAGAGCTAAACCAAAGTCTCCTATTTGTTCTCTGAGTGGCCCCTGCAGGCGGGAGATGTCTCAACAACCGCCTGCAGGCTGAGAGGGGGGAAGTTCTCTGTGAAAGAAGAAAACCCTTGGAAATCTTGTCAGTGAAACTCAAGCCTTTGTTGCAGAAATGCATCCTCAGACCTCCTAGCTGGACTAAACACAGCAGCCTCTGGGCTTTGTGGGAGCCTGGCCCAGGCTCAGCGTCTGTCCTTCACTGAACAGGAACTATGGTGAGATCATGGAACAGGAGGACGCTAGAGAGCGGCAGGGATGTCCTCAGCCTGACTGGTCCAGCTGCCTCCTGTGCACAGGGGGCAGAAGAGGCTCAGGGAGGCAAAGGAACTTTCCCCCAGGTACTAGGAAGCCTCGCAGAGGCCAGAGGTCCCGGCTCCCGACTCCTAGGTCAGTGCTCTCTCCATCAGCTCGTCATTGGTCATCATGTGCCAGGCCTGTAAACTGACCCAGAACATCCTGGGAGCGAGATTGCACCCATTCTACAGGTGAGAGATTGGGGCTCAGAGAGACCACTTGACTTCCTTAAGATCTTAGGGCTTTAGGGTGGCAGGGTGGGGCTCAAACCCAGGAGTGTGTGACTCCAACGTGCCCTAACCTCTTTTATACACGCCTCCGAGAGACAGTTTTTTCTCTCATTAAAAGAAAATGTAAATTGTCAGGAGAATGATTCTCTAATCCAGCGGTTCTCAACCTGTGGGTCGCGACCCCTTTGGGGGTCGAACGACCCTTTCACAGGGGTCGCCTAAGACCATCGGAAAACACATATATAATTACATATTGTTTTTGTGATTAACCACTATGCTTTAATTATGTTCAATTTGTTACAATGAAATTGGGGGTCACCACAATATGAGGAACTGTATTAAAGGGTCGCGGCATTAGGAAGGTTGAGAATCACTGCTCTAATCAGATACTCAAGAGACTTTCTTCCATCATTAGCAGTAACGCTAATAGCTAATACTGTATTAGTCTTTGCCTCCTGTGCTGGGCATGCTCTAAGCACTTTTCTGGCATTCATGTGTTGCACTTTATCACAAACTTATATGACATGATTTGATGTGACATCATTACTCCTGTTGCACAGATGTGGGAACTTCCGCCGGGAGAAGAGAAATGACTCGCTCCAAACCCTGTGTCCAGGATTCTGTTTCATTGAAAATATGACCAGGAGGGGACTTTCACATCGATGGGAGGTTGTACTGTTGAACATCGTTGTTTCTAATTCTTCATCTTTCCTTCCCTAGTGCCATTGCCCTGTCTCAGGTGACTTTGTAGTTTTTCCTCTAGAAGTAGAATCTCTCTCTCTGTTTCACTGGCATTGAATTTGGTTGTGTGATTTGCTGTGGCCGATGGGATGTGGGCAGAGGGTTGACATGTGTTTGCCCAGCCGGTCCTGACTTCAGGCAACAGAAGGCTCCCGCCTCTGTTGTAAGAAGGATATGCCTTTGGTCATCACTGGTCCAAGGAGGATGAGAGAAATGGGGGCAGCAGACCTGGACTCAACCCTCAGTTTGGAGCAAAAAAGAGCCAGGCCTGGACTAGGTCCGATGCACCTAGACCTGTAGGTATAAGAATGAGAAATAACTGCTTCTGTTCTTTGTAACTGAGCTTTGGGGTGGTTTGTTATGCAGCTTCATTGTGACAATAGTGAACTGACACAAACCCTTGGGATGGACACTCTGCAGCCCTCAATAGCGTCCACATCTCCTTGCTCTCAGCTCCGGGGAAGCAGCCCATCTTGTCCTTCATACTGGATGGTGGGTCCCTGCCCACCATGTCACGTTGGCACATGTTCCCAGGGGCAGCACCAGGATCCTCCGGTCCACGCTCAGTGAAGCTCCAACTCCGTGCACGTGCCCAGTTTTTATTTGTTTGTTTCCTTTTTCTCTAATCAGATCGTCAAGGCTCATCAAGTCCCACTAATGCTGAGAACGTCTGTGTGGACATCATGTCAGTTCATTCTCTCCTTTCCAGTCCTTTTCACTCTGCATTTGTCAGACCTGGCGTTGGCCTCTCCCAGGGACAAGGAAACAGCAGGGAGGTCTGTCCCCTCTGGGCCACACATCCCTCTGCTTCCCGGTTCACCCTGACACCTTCGCTGGAGAGGCTCCAACTGTGTCCCCGCCCGATGAGGGTTCTTATTGCGGAGTTTGCTATTAAATCACCACCAGCGTCACTGCCGTGGCTCCTCTGTGGGAGCAGAGGTGGGGGGTGGAGGAGAAAAGCTCTCTTCCTGCCTCTTAGGAGTCAAGTTAGGAGTCAAGAGAGAAGCGACAGGAACTGTTTTTCCAGAGATGAGACATGCTGGTCTGGTTGGCTGCTCCCTGTCATCTCACGGTTTAGGCTGACAGCTCCATAGGACATCCCTGTCATTCATCATTCCCACTGGACAAGAGTAGGAAGTGAAGCTCAGAGAGCTTATGTAACTAGTTTGAGGTCACACAGCTCCTGCCAAGAGGAAAGCCACTGGTGAAAATCATTCAGGGATAACGCTATAAAAGGGACAATTCAGTATTAGCTATCAGGCTGGAAGCTGGAGCCTTTATATTAAATCAAAATGAGCTTAAGAATTTCTGAGCTGATTTCTTAGAGCAAAGAGCCCAATGGACATGCCAGTTTCAAACAGGAGCTGTCCATCAATTTCCCACCATCCTCCTGTCTGCTAAGAGAGAGGGGGCAAGAGACAGGTCCCTGTGAGGCAGGATCCCCTCCCAGCAGCCCTGAGAGCCCGCGTCTCCTCCATCCACTCTCCACGGAGACAGAGCAACCAGAGCTTCTGTTCTCGGATGGAGCTCAGAGCCCCGTGCACCTGCTCCAGAGCAGACACTTTTTATATTGAGCGAAAACATAAGAGAAGAAAACATTTAAAAAAATGAAATTACAGCAAACCATCTAGTGTTTCCAGTGACGCAGGGGTTCCTAGAGCTGAAAGTGCAGATCCAGCAGATGCCCCGCCCTGCCCTTGAGAAGGGGGTGCTGGGTGATGACACTGGGCAGGGGTGGGAGCCCTCTCCAGGGGCGCCTGGGTGCACAGGGGTGGCACCTGGATGGTTCTTGGGTTCCACACACGTCCTCCTGCTCACCTCCACCTCTGCAGACAGAACCCTGGGAACACTTAGGATTTACTCCCAACTCAGGCTCAGGTTTTCCTTCTTCCCCCTGGGAACCTCAGGGATCACTGGAGTGACTGAAGGTCCCTAAGGGTGTTCACCGCAGTGCTGTTTATGCTAAGAACAAGCACAACAGCAGCAGCAGCAACAACAAATAGAGAGAAAAGAGAGACAACACCCTCCGTCCAGCAGTCGACGACTCCTCGTACCACCACAGGATGGAATATTTCACAGCTGTTGACAGTGATGTTTCTGAGGACTCTTCAGAGAAATGCATACGATACAGTGTGAGGTCAAAACCGAGGCAGGATCTGAAGGGCACATTTGTTAGCGAAATCCTAGTTTTATATCAGGTAGACTTTTTATATGTGCAGTAATGCACTGGATTTCAATTTGATTTTTTCTCTAGGCCCAGGAGTATTTTATAAACTTTTTATTGCTTTTTAAATTAGAAAATAAATGGGCATCATTAAAAATATAACAAAAGGTATAGAGAAGCCTTTAGCCATGACATATCACTGTCTTTTCAGCTGGGACCTTGTTTCAGCCCCAAAGATGCTCCCTTCCTCCCTGGGAAGCCCCCGGGCAGGGACCCTGTCCCCCTTCTGTCTTGGTGGCACCAGGGATACAATCAGGGCTGGGATAAATAACCCATCAGCACAAAGACCCCAACAGCAGCCCATTCACTTCAGCCAGAGGCCTGCCAACTCCCGAAGGCATTCTCCTAAGTGCACTTTATTTGTTTTTAATGTTTCTTTAAGTTAAACGTATTAAAATGCAAGCCAGGAGAGCGCTGTGGGTTTGCCGAGAGCTGGAAAGAGAGGAATACATGAATGAGAGCAGGCCCTGCAGGGCACTGCGTGGACCCTGAACCCCAGGCGTCTGAGGTGACTCAGGTCCCCTCTCTCCTGAGAGGGAACTTCACATGAGGTGACGTCACCTTCCAGTTTCCTTTTTGCCCAGCTGAGCTCCGAGGCTTTACTACCTCAGAACCAATGGAGAACGTGGGCGGTGTATGCAGCCATTCAATATCAACGTAGGAAGATGGACCTGTGAGTTTGGAGGGAAGGGGCTCTGCTTCCGAGTCATTCACAAACAGGTAATTGCAGAGCACTAGTCCCGGCCCGGCTCTGGGGACAAAATAAGTCACTGTTCTCCTAGAGCAGTGATGGCGAACCTACCGCACGTGTGTCAGAGGTGACACGCGAACTCATTTTTTTGGTTGGTTTTTCTTTGTTAAATGGCATTTAAATATATAAAATAAATATCAAAAATATAAGTCTTTGTTTTACTATGATTGCAAATATCAAAAAATTTCTATATGTGACACGGCACCAGAGTTAAGTTAGGGCTTTTCAAAATGCTGACACGCCGAGCTCAAAAGGTTCGCCATCGCTGTCCTGGAGATTATTTTGTGGTCTGAGGACAAGCAGCAGCCATTGAACCATCCACTACATGATGCGTAGGGAGGTGATGATGGATGGAAAGGACAACAGAGCTGATGGACGCAGCCACATAAATGGTCAAGGAGGGCCGCTCGGAGGGCCCTGGGAAGGGCCCACCAAGAGAGGGAGCAGCCGGTGCACAGGCGCCCAGGTGGGAGAGACCGTGGTGATCTTTGTTGCTCTCCCCCCACCTGGAAGGCTCCCCTCTCCTGTCTGCTCCCTTGACTTTCATCTCTTTCCAGACCCAGTTCAAACCGCTCTCCTCAGTCATCCCTGCTCCCTCACCTCAGGCCTTCTCACCCCAGCAACACTGGCATTTTGAGCTGGACAATCTGCTGCCGGGGCTCTCCTGTGCAGTGCAGGATTTTAGCAGCATCCCTGGTCTCTACCCAGCAGCATCTCCTCCAGTTGTGACAACCAAAAATGTCTGGAGACATTGCCCCGTGTCTCCTTTTTAGGGGCAGGTGGACTGTCCTTGCTTGAGAGCTCTGCCTTTTCTGAGCCTGACTCACTAGGATTTCCTGCCACAGCGTTCACTTGTGTTTTAACATTTCTTTCACTTTTCGTATCTGTTTGTCGCCTTCACACACAGACGGTGACAGCCAGAAGGGCCACCCCTTGGCCCGACTCTGCATCTGGAGTCGCCACACACTGTGCGGCGAGGGCACAGGGAGGACAGGCACTGCAGCCACACGTTTGGGCTGTTGGCTTTGAAGCCGCTGCCAGACCAGGAGGCTCACAGCTCGGTACCACGTCTGCAGGCAATGCCACGTCCCTGACGAGGACGGTCCTTATCTACTCAGGACAGCTCGCTGGCTGCAGCGCCCGACAGTTACCAACGGGTCCAGGGCAAACCCACACCCCCGAGACCCTGCAGCACTGACAGCCTCCACCTGCCCCACCCTCTGAGCTCCACACACAGCTCTTAACAGCTGTTTACACGCACTGTCTCATTCACACGAATGAGGCACGAGTGCTCGGTCATCAGAGATGGGGAAACTGAGGCACAGAGCGTGTCAATGGCCTGCGCACATTCGGAGTGAGCGGGTCTGACACCAGGGCAGGGCCCATCGCCACGGTTCTCACAGGCAGCGCGGCCCTCAGTGTCCTTGAGCAGCAGCGTTCTCCGCCCGCCAGTAACCTGCAGGAAATGAAGGCGTTTCCCACCGTTGCCTGTGTCCAGCGCTAACTCATCTCCTAGGCAGCACAAACCTTGACTAAATTAGATGGCAGCACTGACTTGGCGGGCGCACTGCTTCACTCAGTCACCCCTGCAGTGACCTGATCTGCGTTTTGCTCGGCCCTGAGTCTCAGAGTCTAGCAGAATCCTCAGTGCATGAAAGGAACTCGTCTTCATTTGCCTCGTAGCACATTCCTTTGTACACGTTATCACACCTCTCGGTGTTTTGCACAGAGTGGTTGTTCAAAAAATACTTGTCAAATGGTTAAAGGGTTGACCAATCAATAGGTTTCAACGGAGTGTCCCTGTAAGTGAGTATTATAACGTGACTATAAAAGTGCGCTGATTACTGTATGTTGACAACTGCAATTGAATGCTTTTCTAAGCACTGGAGGGTATGACACACTTCTTCCGGTTTTGTGCAAATGAGGCAAATGAAGACGCGTTCCTTTAAGCTCAGGTGTTTTCAGTTTTGATACATGCAGCTTTGGCAATCTGTGAAATTTATAATATGGAAGCTGTGAAACCATAATGCTGGTGGCCAATTAAAAAATTCTTATGGAAATTTACATTCACTAGGAATGATGGCAAGTTCTGGAATGGAATTCTGCAGTCATTTTTTTTTTTTTTTTGTATTTCAAAGTTCACCAAATCCGTATATCATGGTTAAATATTAACGTCTCATGCTAGGCCACAGCTGCTCCTGGACGTCCCACTTTTATTTGCCTTCACCGATGTCACTGTCGCTGTCGCTGTCGCTGTCGCTGTCACTGTCACAGGCCAATGCATTAGGTTCCCAGCATTTCCTTTCGTTCCTGGCTGATTGCAAAGTCAGCCATTACTCTCTGGGCGAGGCCCTCACAGATACGTAAGCTGAAGGCACCAGCCAGCTTCTCTATCTCAGACTCAATTTAAAAATATTTGTCTCAGGGAGATAGCTGAAGAGCAGCAAGCTGAGGAGCTAACTTGGCGGTGATGTCCCCAGAGACAGACTCGCCTTGACGGATGGTGCCGGCCGAGCTTGGCAAGTGCCGAGTTCCCATCCCAAAGGGGCCGCCCATTTTCTGACAACTGTCAACTCTGTCCATTAGCTGCAAATGTGTGTGGGACCAGGAGGAAAACTGTCTTTAGCCGTCAGAGGATAAGACGGTTGTCCTCTTGACTTCCACACAACTCTGCCTCTAGGCAACTCTTTGGAATTCACCGTGGTGCGATCTTTGGGTATTTAACCAGATACCCCCAGGGATGCGTCCCATCTACCTGGGAGGCTGGGGAGAAGGGAAGCTGGGAACTTCTTTGACCCTGGGCACATTCTCCCAAAAGGATACCTTGGCAACAGCAACCTCTTTGAAGGATTATGTGGACATGAGTGCTATTAAGACAACAATCAGAAGATTTCAAGAAAGCATTCTAAAACATGCGATTGCACCTGGAGTGGTCAGGCTGAGAGACTCTGCGAGTGAACGTGCTCAGTCATCTCCCTCCCCAGTGGCACAGGCCTCATCCAGATCCCAGGGGGAGAAGCAGCTTCTGGCCCTGAGACCGGCAAGGCGGAAATGCTGGCGGAATCGCTCCTTTCCTAAGGAGGGAGGTTTAGGGCGGCGAGAGCTGCAGGCACGTGCTCCTCCGGTGCTCCGGACGCTGGTCCTAGGACAGCGAGCTTGGGACTGCTTAATTCCTGCAGCTGAGGCTTCCTTGCAAGGGGTTACCTCCCCTGTTGGGAGTGCAAACACATCTATATCACCTTCCGGGCAGGGAGTGAGGGGACTCAGAACCCTGCCGGCAAATCATTTTACCCAGGTGACAAAACCACGGAAGAGTTCCTTGAAAGTGGGACCCACGGTCATACCCAACCCGGGGAAACTCCCTTTCTGGCCGTCTAACCTCTGTACCAGCGAAATCACTCGGCAGGGACAAATGTTTGTCCCTGTCGTATTCTGCACCGGGTGTCAGCCATGCTTTAAAACCGTCCTCAAGTTCAAGTGCAAGGGAGAGCCGAGCTGGAGTTTGAAAAGCTGTTTTCATTGCAAGCGATTGGAATCTAGCTCTTAAGGCAAGCGGGGAATTTGTTGGTCCGTGTAATTTAAAGGCCCAAGAGTAATGACTTCAGACCCAGGTGCTGGCACGGTGTTATTAGACTCAGATGTCTCTCTTCGTCTCATGGTTCTACTTTCTGCTGTGCTGGCTTCATCAGCAGGAAGGTGCTTTCCTTCTGCAAGTACCGGTCGTGGCCATGTTTATCTTCCGAAGATGGCCACAACAATATCCCCACCTCTCTGCTCAGCTGCAGTGGGGCCTTGACATTCCTCCCATGGACAGGCGGCTCTCCGTCCTCTCTCCTTGAATCAGGAGGCTTGTGACTGACTAGAAATCAATAGGCAGAGGTGAGAATGATGCAGAGACCAGGTCAGAAAAGGCCATATGGCTTGTGCTTTGTTCTTAGGGACACTTGCCTTTGGAGCCCTGAGCTGGTAAGATTTCCTGCTGTCCGGTGGCCGCCATGCTGATGGTGGCTACCATGCTGTCCAGTGGCCGCCATGCTGTCCGGTGGCCGCCATGCTGTCAGGAAGCCCGGCTATAGAAGAGGCCACATGTAGGTGCCAAGGACAGCAGCCTCAGCTGCGCTCTCAGCTGATAGGCAACAGCCAGCACCAGATGGAAGGAAGGTACTTCTGGATGATTCCAGCCCTGGCTATTACAACATCCAAGCTGTTGATTCTTCCTAGCAGAGGTAGCAGACCTTGGAGTGTAGGAATAAATGGTCCTGCTCTGTTCAGTCTGAATTCCTGACCCACAGAACCCATGAGATAATAAAATGGTTATTTTAGCCCTAACCGGTTTGGCTCAGTGGACAGAGCGTCGGCCTGCGGACTAAAGGATCCCAGGTTTGATTCTGGTCAAGGGCATGTACCTTGGTTGCGGGCACATCCCCAGTAAGGGGTGTGCAGGAGGCAGCTGATCGATGCTTCTCTCTCATCGATGTTTCTAACTCTCTATCTCTCTCCCTTCCTTTCTGTAAAAAATCAATAAAATATATATTAAAAAATGGTTATTTTAAACTCTTACAATTTGGAGTAATTTGTTTATGCATCAATAGTAGGTGGAACTGCAGTGTTATCTTCTACCAGCCTCACAGCCCTACCAGAAGAGGGTCTTCTTTTCATTGTTCTGAAGGCGGATGGTCATTGACCAGGCCGGGTGGTCATTGGACTAGGCTGGTCACATTCCACCCCAAGCCAATCGCTATGATAGGAAAATGGCGTCCTTGATGGGCCAGACCTGCGCCACTTGCCTTCTACGAATGGGTCAGCTCTGGGAATTGCCATAAGGTTTAGGAATGCGGAGAGAGGTTCTCCAAGGAAAACTTGAAACAATGTGGGGGAAAAATGGTGGCTGGAAGCTGGGAAGGCAGAAACAACAGCTGTTCCTTCAGCAATTTACTATGATAAATGAGCTTAATTTTAGAATGAATAAAAGCAATCTTACCACGTGGCCCTACAGATTGCAGCTGGGGCTGTGGGCTCCACACTTTGCATCTTCACCACCATCCTCCACCGTGGATCCCACTGCTGGGATCGCACATTTCCATCCACTGATCTCTGAGATAATCCAGGGGATGGATGTCAATCTACCCATTTGGCCAATGGGGAGACTAAGCAATAGAAAGGAGAGGGCCTGAGCAGACCCCACGCAGAGGGGATGGTGAGTGGGGGCTGAGCTCTAGAAGCTGACCCAGGAGTCCCTACTTGAGGCCAGGCAGATCCACAGACCAGCCACACCGTGCACTGCAGGCGGCTCGCGTTCATCCCCACTGGAGGGAGGGCTCCGAGTCCCAGGTCGGCTGGAGGAGAAATCAATACCCATTGCCTCTGAGACTTAAGTGCCTGATAGTCCTTTGAACAGGCCGTGGGCTCGGCTGACTTGGGGGCCTCTCCCTGCTCCTCTCGGCTGCACAGACAATCATCTCCCAATAATCCAATCAAGGCCGAGGAGAGGGAGAGGCGCCGGCACTGTCCTCTCTGAGGGGGCTGCCCCTCATGACCTGCTTCAGGACGACAGAAGCCCCCTCCTGGAGGGTTAACATGGGAGAAACACCCCCAGACTGTGACATTGGCCTGGACACCCCAGCTCGTTAAATCACCTCTAATTTCTACAGGAGCCGATGTGACATGGGCTGTGTCTGCCCCTGAGCGCCCCTCCTGCATTTCTCCCTCCGCTGTGCCCCATCCAGCGGCCAGGAGTGCAGAGGAGAGCGTCCCTTCCCCTCCACGCGCCCAGGCTGTGGGACCCTCACGGGAGAGGGTGCCAGCAGGGACATGGGGCACGCTTTGGGGAGTCTGAGAAAGCAGCTGGGCTCTCAGAGGGGGGTGATTTAAGGTGAGATGGAGGTTCATGAGCAGGGAAGTGAGCAAAGCAGTGATGTGGGAACAGTGAGCTGGCACCATGCTCAGCACAAATGAAACATGGTTCTTCTAATATTTTGTTTCATTTATTCATTTTTTTTGTTAACTCACACACTCTTGTTGCCAGGTGTATACAACTCAGGGAGGAAGCTGATAGTATTTGCATCCTGTGGGTACACTGCTTAATCGATACGCTGGCCCACAGAAGAACTGGGGCTTAGCATTTCTGCCCAGATGACTTAGTTTTCAAGATATGATATAATATGATATAAATGCTTTTTTTGTGGTGGGAGTTGGAGGAGGGTTTTTTTTTAAATATTAGTATAAAAAGGTTGCTTACTTTTCTTACTCTTAGAAATTATAAATCATTTGGAACTCTTTGGGGACAATGCATTTTACAGAAGCTCTATCTGACCAGGTACAAATTGCACAATTAAGTTCAAGTTCCAAGGTCTCTCATCCTTGACTTTGATGTAAAACCCTCTCATAATTCACTCAAGGGCTGCCTGCATGTATATGATGTCAGCTTTCAGAGAACAGAGCCTCAGTTTAAGGCAACGTAGCGACTGCGTTAGTTTGCTAGGGCTGCCACAACGAAGTTCCGTGGTCTGGGTGGCTTAAGCTACAGAAAAGTATTTCCTCATAGTTCTGGAGGCTGGAAGTCCAAGGTCAAGGCGTCAGCAGAACTGTTTCACCAGAGGCTTCTCTCCTTGGCTTGTGGATGGCTGTCTTCTCTCTGTGTCTTCACATGGTTTTTCCTCTGGGCATGTCTTAATCTCTTAGAGGGACACACCAATCGTATTGATTAGGGCCCACCCGAATAACCTCATCTAACCTTAATTACCTCTTTAGAGTCTCTGACTCCAATTATAATCATATTCTGAGGAAATGAAGATTAGGATGTCAACATGAATTTTGGGGGAACACAATCCAGCCCATAATAGTTGTTCTTCATGAAATTGAGGCTTTTCTTTTCTTTTCTTTTTTTTCAGTGATCCCAGTCCACACCAAGACCTGTCATTTCCTGATTCTTAGAGTCATTAATCAAGCTGTCAACAAGAATTTACTGAGGACTTCTTGTTCTCGGGTTCAAGGAATAATGGATGGTGCTAAGATCCTAAGAACCAGACATTGAATTCATAGCACATTTGGTCTACCTGGAGAGACAAAAATATTTAATTTAAAAAATCCCTCACTCCCTTTCCTTATTGCCAGGAAAAAAACTATAAGAGAATGATCATTCTTGGGGAGCACCCGCGAGTCTTGGTCATCAGCATGTATCATTTCTACGGGTGTAAGGAATATGCTGAATGTCGCCTGCATACTAGTTCCAGACACCCCATTTTCCCCCACCTATAATTGAAAATTTGGCCATTTCTATTCTTGTGACTCAGCACTAAAGGGGTCATCAATCTCAGGTTTTAAATGAACTGCAAAATGTGACAGAGACAATTCTGCATGGGGGAAGGTAAGCAGTAAACTCAGTTTTGCAACCTTAAAAGCATCTTGGAATAAAGAAATCACATTTGGAAAGTTGGAAACTGGAGGAAAATTCTGCCAAGTTTGTTGTTTAAAAAAAAAAAAATCTATCCCACCTCGTTATGTATCTTGAAACTGTTTAGGAATATTTTATCAAATGATCCATTCCCAGCAATGTTATTTTAGGGATCCATGTGATGCCAAATGAAATGCTTCTAAATTAGATGGCAACACTGGCTTTGAAAATCACAGCACCCAAATTATAGTCTCTAATGAAAGAAGGTGGCAGGCCTGCTGGTGGATCCTGATTAGTATATTCGTTTCTGTACCTGTTTCATTCTTGCCTGAGATGATAGGTGAAAGTATTGCATGAGTTATTTATTTATTTTGGAGGAAAAATAAAGGGAAGTTGGGATGCAGCGGCTCCCAGGTGAGGAAACACTTCATTTATGTCTTCCTCCTGGTCATCCGCATAGAAGCAGGTCACTGGATACTGGCCTGGCTTGTGGAGGTGGCTTGTGAACTTGGCTGGCCTGCTTTAGATGAAAGGGGTCCTGTGGTCCCTCTCACAGATGGCAAGAGCAAGCTTCCACCTGGTGAGCCCATCCTGAGATACTTTTGTGAAAGCTGATGTCTACTCATGATGTGATGGGTGCGATGGGCTTCTTTGGAGTTGTTCCTACTCAGAGTAAATAAAGAAGGGCTCATTTTTTAAGAAGGAGATTCACCTACATGGTGTATGTTTAGGCATGGACTTCTTTCCCAAAAAGCTCCACAGTGGACCCAAGTCAGGAATCCCTAATGGTTCTCTTTGGGCTGAGACAATGCTTCTCCTAGCAACGTCCATGACAACCACTTCTGAAGCACCATTCAAGGAGCACCTGACCCGGTAACATGACCTCGATGTTGGGTTGGCAGGACCCATCTGGGTTCAGGTGTTTCTGACTGGTTAAGGTCTTCAAATTAGGTTCTTAAGTGATTACCTATGAATACTTTAATAAGGTTAAAATTGTAAGCTGATGCACTACGGAATTAAAATATGAAAAGAATATTTTGTATTAGTAAACCATCCACAGCTAATATCTCCTATCTTCAGTCAATGTTTCCCGAAGTGTGGGGAACTGCCACCACCACGATTAAATATCACCCATCATATTCATCATCACAATCCCCACCATCAATAGCATCACCTTTGTCATCAGCATCACCACCACCACTATCATCAACATCACCATCATTTTCATCATCATCATCCCCACTATCAACAGCGTCACCATCACCTTCACCACCCCCACTACACCACCACCATCAACATCACCATCATAGTCATCATTACCAGCCCCACTACCAACACCATCACCACCACCTTTGTCGTGAGCATCACCATCACCATCATCATAACCTTTGTCATCACTGTTTCAGCTACAATCTGAATTAACAACTATTACTCTAGTTGGAGGAGATAAGAAAACTAGGGGCCCAGTGCACGAATTCATGCACCTTGAAAGGAACTGTGGGCCGCAAGGCTGCGGTGGGCACAGGGGCGGGTCTCGGCCCATCCTCCGTGGCCCCTGGTCCCCTGTCTGCCGGCAGCCCCGCCTCCGCTGCCTCCGCTCCCATGCACTGACGGCGCCAGCCCTGCTCTCACCCGCTGATGGCGCAGAGCAATTGGGGCCAGCGCCAGCAGCAGGTGCGAGCGGTGGCTGCTGTCCTGATCGCCCCTCAGGAGCAGGGGGAGGTGGAGAAGCCCTCAGAGATCATTGATGGTGCCAAGTGATTGGAACTGGTGCTGAGCAATCAGGACTGGTGCCAGGTGCTGGCAGTGGGTGCTAGTGGTGGTTCTGGCGCCAGCTATGGGTGCAAGCGGGTCCGGCACTGGCAGTGGGTGCGAGCGGCAGCTCCAGCACCAGTTGCGAGTGGCAGCTCCGGCACTGGCAGCGGGTGCGAGAGGCGGCTGCTGGCCCCGATTGCCCCTCAGGAGCAGGGGGAGGTGGAGAAGGTCATTTGGTTGTTCAGTTGTTCCACTGTTTGGTCTATTTGCATATTAGGGTTTTATATAGATAGATGATTTTGTAAAGCAGACTTCAAATGAAAAAAAAACCACACCCCATACTGGTAACAAATCAACTAGTGGATTTCTTGGAAATAATTTCTAAATCAGTGAAGATTTAAAGCATGCTAACTACTCTTTATTATGAAAATGCTGCAAGCTAGTTATAAGAGAGGGCACTTGGAAGCCTGGAAAGGGCCCTCATTAATGGTGAACACTTTGAAATGAGTTGGTGCTATGTTTGATGTATGTTGAATTTTATATGTTCAAAGTGGATGAGGAAAAAACGAATCACCTGCAGAGAAAAAAAAAAATTCGTAGAGAACTGTTTAAAAAAAGTGGGGGGGTCCACTTGGATGTGGTGTAGCCGGAGTCAATGCAGATCCCGCCATGTTGTCGCAGGGTCTCTGAAGCCAGAACAAAAGAGGGGGCATCTTTCGTCTCTGTTAAGGCTCACGCACCCACCATTGTTCTTTCTCGCCATAGAATGGAGAATGTCAAGGTTGTTATAAAGCTCCCCTGTGTATTGTGCTGCCCAGGGGAAGCAGACAGCCGCTAAGTGGAAGAGAAATAAAACTGGAAGAGCCAAGTAGTCCGAGGAAAGAAAGCGGAGTGTGTGATGATGTCAGAATATATCCTCAGGTGAGTGTCCTGGTTCCCAGCGACCATCACAAATCTCAGGTGAAGTGGGTTCACCCCCACTGCATCTTATACTCCCAGAGGGTCCCCAATATTTTTGCGATCGATGCTATGAACAGTGTCTCCACTTGGGTTCCCCCAGAGCAGAGCCAGAGATAGAGCACTGCTCTCTCCTTCCTGCTTTATTGACCTCCAGGGCACCTAATGCCCTCCAGCAATTTCCATTGGGGCTACTCCTTTCTTCCACGAAATAAAACAGAAACTCCACAAGTGCCGCGTGCTGCAGTGTTTGTTGGTTTGCTTGATGCTTTATCTCTGGCTTCTAGAAAAGTGCCTGGAATATCGTTAGGCAGTCCGTAAAATGTGTTGAATGAAAAAAAAATCATGAAGTGAGATGGAGAATATGGGGGGGGCATACTTTGGACAGGGTATACTTCATCAGGGAAGGTCTATTAGAAGAAGTGACAATTAAGTTGGGCCCCTAAAGATGAAGGGGCTAGTTGGCTGAAGGTGTGGAAGACAAGATATTTACGATGGAAGGAACGGCCTGTGCAAAGGCCCTGAGGTAGAACAGAACTGGTCACATTGAAGAACTTAAAAATGACCGAAGTGTCTGGAGTTCTCAGAAGGGTGGGCAAGAAGGGGTTGTCACATAGAATGAGACCAGAAAGATGGCAGGGGCCTCATTGTGCAAAGTTTTGGGTCTATCTAAGATCTAATAGAAATCCACACTCATCTTTATCACTTAAGTATTCAAATAACACTTTCTGATTAGTTTTTCATCACCCATCGAATTGTAACTCTCAGGTGATAGATCTGTTTTCCCCACTATCCTGTGATATCCTTGGGGACAGGAGACCATACCCAAAGCCTCTGCACATCGCCAACACTGAGCACATACAGGTCCACTCATCACCCAGTTGCTCGATCCAGACTTTCTTTTCTGTCCCCACACTTTTCTTTTTGGTTAGGAACTCAGGACATTCGCTCTAGTTTAACTTTTCATTCCTTCTTAAATACTGCTTTAATCCCTGGGTGGCCCATTGAATACTAAAGACATTGGAACACCATCTGTTCAAGGTTGCCGATGATGCTACAAATATTTTCTTAAAAATTGTTTTGGTTTTGGCACAACTCAGAATCCATAAACACATTCTGTTATGCATTCTCTCACTTACTGTGTACATATTTCTTTAAGAACACAGTGGTTTTCTTTCTGTCTTAGAGTTATGTTCATGCCCTCCCTTGTTTGCCTCCTAGGATGCTGTCACAACACAAACATTTGTTTAGAAGGAAAGAATAATTCCTATCTGCTTCCCCAATGGCCCTAATAAGTAATTCCCGTCGGTTGATATATCTGCTGTTAGTGGATGAAATCTGCTTGTCTCCAAGTATCACAACGCTGTATCTCAGGGGAAAAAGACCTTCGCACGCTCCTGTCTTTCCAACCAGTGCTTCCATGCGCCGACGCCACGAGGACGAGGGTTGCCTCTGAGAGAAAGATAAGGCAGGGTCTTGGCAAAACCATTTTTTTCACTGACGCTGAAGCTTCGCTTAACGCGGATACTGCTTCGTGTCAAGGGATACATGTAACAATGAAAGAAGCTCCAGATCATCAGAACACGATGCCCTTGTTTTCCGGTTTCAATGATTTGTTGCCAGGGAAGAGGCACAATGACCCACAGCGAGGAGGTCTCAGGTTCTCACACACGGGCCGGCGTTCGCGTCTCGATGTTGGCGGGCTGCCTCTTGAGGACCTGCTGCCTGTGGCTGTCCGTTCTCTGCTCTGACTGTGGGGTGTGCCGGGCGGTGGTTGGCTGGGGCAGGTGGGCGAGGAGCCAGCAGGATCAGCACAGGGTCTTGCCTGGGAGACAAGGGGAGCTTCGAGGTGCCAGGTCCCCACTCCGGCTCCATCCAGAAGTGGACTCATCCAGGAAAGCCAGGCCCACCCTCCTTGAGAACCCTCCCTCTATGTACGTCCAGGTTGGGCTCCCCAAAGGCCAACGACAACTGGGAACGAATCATCTATTTGCCCAGAATATGAAACGGCTGACTCCTTCAGGGTGTCTCTTTGGAGAAAGAGGGGCTGGTGGATGGGGATGCACTGGGCTCTCATCCCACCTCCCAGGGCAGGTCTGACTGAGAAAGCTCTCCGGTCCCTGGGAGTGGGCCTGAGAGCAGCGCTGCCTTCAGAGGTCCTGGGAGGGCTGCGATGGCCTGATATGCGCTGAGACATTCACACTGGCACACAGTAGGGCTGCTAATTCTGAGGGGTCTTTTTGATGCCGATGCCGAGGTGAGAAAGTTACCAACGTCCCATAAGGGATAACGCAGACAAAACTCGGTTCTTATGTGCATGTTTCTCTGCCCAACATCTGACATCGAGCCCCCAACATCTCCAGAGTTTAAACGGCAAAACTGGCTGAATGTGTGTGTTCTGTCAGTGCAACCTCTGGACTGAGATCTGAGAGCCTATCCTTCTCATATGGATGTTGAAAGTCCTCTTTCTCCTGCTCACTTTTCTCTCCCCCCTTTTTCCTCTTTCTTCTTTCTCTAAATTGCACTAAAAAAAAGTCTTAGTGTAAAAACTGAACGCCTTGAGTCTTCTGAGAAGTGCGGGAGCTGGACCAATGAAAAATGGGCCCTTGATTAAACCCAGCATCAAAATCTTGACTTTTTTTTTGCAGTTAAATTTATTTCCCAGTCTTTCGCACGGGCTCATGGAGGAGGCTGGGGCTGAGAGCGCAGCCTTACTCAAGTCCAAATGGCAGCCCCGCAGGGCCCTGTGAGAATGCAGCCTCCTCCTGTGGTTTGGGGTTGCGGGGGATGGTGATGGGTGAGGTGCTCTTTGAAGGATCGCCGGCGCCTCAGCTTCCTCCATGAATCTTGGGCTTGGCTCTGCCCAGACCACTGGCAGAGGCTGGGCTTCCTGTGCCTCCACATCTGGATGGGGTCAGTCCCCAGTTGAGGCCTGGGGCGCCGTGACCTAAGGAGGGTCCCTGCGTGCTCAGGGCGCTGAGGGAGGCCCCGCAGCTGCTCAGGCTTTCAGATCTGGCAAGTTTTCAACAAAACTACCGAAGACCCAGTGCTCCCATTCTCAGTAAGTGGTCTAGCCGCTCAGGCCTGTGACCAGCATCTGTCATCCTCAGGCCCTCTCTCCATCACATGCACTGAATTCAAAATCCACTTCCAAGCTGTCCGCTGCCCTCCATCCCTGTGCTTTCACCTGAGTTGGCACCTGCTCTCTACAGCGGTTCTCAACCTGTGGGTCGCTGCCCCTTTGGCGGTCGAACGACCCTTTCACAGGGGTCGCCTAAGACCACCCTGCATATCAGATATTTACATTACGATTCGTAACAGTAGCAACATTACAGTTATGAAGTAGCAACGAAAATAATTTTATGGTTGGGTCACAACATGAGGAACTGTATTTAAAGGGCCAGAAGGTTGAGAACTGCTGATCTACAGGCACCCAGAGGGAGAGTGAGCTCTGTAAAATACTAGTGAGACCCTGTCACCCCCGAGTAGATGTTTCAGCAGCTTCCATAGCACCTGGAAGGTAGCAGACCACCTCCACCATGTCCTAGAAGGCCTGGCACAGTCACTGCAGGTTTCCCCAAATCCTTTCCCCCCACTGTCCCCCTCACTCCCTCCATTCCAGTCACACTGTCCTTCCTCCAAAAGTCCAAGTCTTCCTGCCTCAGGGCCTTTGCACATGCTACCCCCTCCGCCTCCCTGCCCCAATGCTCCTTCTCTAGCTCTCTCCAAGACCTGCTTCCTCATGCCCTTCTATTCTCTTCTCAGCTGTCAACTACCGAGACTGCCCACCTGTGTGAAGAAGCCCTCTGCACCCCCATGTCATGTCCCCCTGTCCTGCATAGAACTTGTCACCGTCTGAACGTGATTTACTCATATGATACCATTTTACTGTCATTTGTGCCCACGGGAATGGCAAGCGCATGAGAGAAGGAAGGCTGTCTGTTTGCTGTTGCATTTCTGTTCTAAGAACAGAGCCAACCACAGAATGAGTTATTGATTTGTATTTGTTGAGTAATTAAAAGAGCAAGAAGAATAGAATGGAATCTTAAGAATTCTAACATATGGAAGTCATAGGACATTCCAGTCAGAGGAGCCCTTGGAAATCAGCTAAAACCCACTCGTTTTGCGATTGGTAACCTGAGTCTCAGGTGGAAGGTGGTTTTCCCCACATCTGAGACTGAGTGGTGCTGCTCTGTCAGGAGGGCGCCCGCTTAGTGTGTTGTGTGTGGCTGTGAGGGCTGCTTCTCCCCTGACACGTTGCCTAGGAAATTAGTGACAAGAGGCACGGATATGTCAAAGGGTTAAGCGTGGAGAGCGGCTACAGCGTTCAGACAGGTTCAAGCCTGGGACTCATGAGAGGGCACGATCCTCTCGGGGCAAAGCGACGTGTAAGTCCCAGCACAATTATAGTCGAAGGCAATAGCTGTAAGCTTGACCTTATGGTCCGAACCCGTGGCCCCATGTGGCTGAGTGATATGGGCTGTGGGAGGCGCAGCAAGTAAACAAAGCTTGATCAGGTGCATGTAATTGAGTAGATCTGAAACCCGTGCGAACATTGTAAACATCTTGACCACGCCCTTACTTTGCCTCATGGAATCTGCCTGTAAAATAAAGACTCGGCTTGCAGGCCGTGGCTCTGTCTCTCCATCAGAGAAGCAGCATCTCACCCAGACCCAGCTTTTCCCCATCCTTCACCGCCCCCAACAGGGTCACCCAAGGCTGTGCCGGCTCGGCAGAGGTAAGTGACTAAAAGCAACACAGTTCAGCTGGGGACATGGAAAAGCTCCCCTGAAGACGAGGCGGTCTGAATGGCTAGAGAGCAGGTGAGCCCCGAATCTGATGGTCAGCTGGTCAGAGGGACTTGGGCAAGAACAAGCTGAGGCGAATCCCTTAAGAATGTAACTCATGGAAAAAGAGGACCGGCGGCAATGTGCCCTGAGAAGTACGGGTTATTGTACGTCACTGGGCTTGGAGCATTACCATGTTAAAGAGCACTATTGCAACTGGCTGAGTAATGACGAATTAACCAGTTTCTGCATCTGTGAAATGGGGCTAGTCACACTCCCTACCTCTCAGGCTGTTGTGAGGATTAAATGAGATGATATATGTGAAGGGGCACATGGTAAATTTCAATGAACATTAGCTGCTATTGTTATCATGAGGCCCAGCAGGACCCCCACCATCTCATATTGTCCCCCTCGGTCACTGTGGCTGAAGGCAAAGGCCTCTTCCCCCCCACTTTTTTTTTTTTTTTAGGAAAAGCTAACCCTTTGCACTCCTCACCCAATCTTCAAATGGGTGGATTGCTCTCATTCTTAGAGCTCAGCTCAGAGGGCCTGTTTGTGGACGTGCGTTCCCCCAGCTCTGTCTGCAGCTGATGCTGGTCAGCTGCCTGCTTGCTTGAGTAGTGTCCACGTGGAGGTCAGGTCATCCCACGAGGGCAGGGCCTCTTTCTCTTTTCTTCTCTAGAGCAGCGGCTGCCAACCGGTGGTCTGTGAGGTCCGAAAGGTTGGTGACCGCTGCTCTAGTGTGTTCCAGGACCTTGAACCAGCCTGACACGTAGTAGGTACTCCATTAGTACTTATTCTAAAAGGCATGTCCAACTTTGCTCTGATGTATGTCTTCACCCGGCAAACCGCATTGCACTCCTTCTGGGCACTAAGCTCTCTTCGAGGAAGCAGAAAAGAAAAGCAAACAAGGTCCCGGATCCCTCACATGTTAGCCAGCAAGAGAGACCACGAACGTGAGAAGGATCAGTGATCGGGGATATAATGGGCCAGTGGTGATGACGGCCAGGAGCAGTGCAGCAGGATAGCGAGGGAGTAATAGGAGTAGTTAAGTGGACCCCCCAGGGAGGGACTCACTGAGATGGTGACAAGTGTCCTGAGGAAACGAGGCAGGGACACATGGATCCTGGGGGGAAGATGGTTCAAGGCAGAGGGCACAGCCAGTGCGAAGCCTGCTGGTGAGGAGCAGGGAGGGCCAGAGTGGCTGTAGGGACGTGGGAGGCGGACTGTGTGCAGCTGGGGTCAGGTGACATAGCCGGATCCATGAAAGACCTTGTAGAACACTGCAAGGATGTTAACGCTCACTGTGCGTGACCGGAGCCATGGGACAGGACTGAGCAGAGGGGTGATGTACTCTGAGTTTTATATGGACTCTCAGACCCTGTGTACAGATAGACTGAGGATGAGGACAGAAGCAGCTGGACCCATGAGAAGGCCACCATGGGGTGGGAAGGGTAACTAGGGTTGCCAGTGCCAGCTTTGGGATTTATCTGTGAAGACCAGGCTGATGGATGGAATGGAGGAAGGAAGAGGAAAGCAAACTAATCCCAGGATGAGGCCTGAGCAGCTGGAGAAGGGAGGTGCTATGAGCCAGGTATGGGAGGTCTCAGGAGGAGCAGGTGGGGGACAGTGAGGGGCTGAGACACTGAGAAACGAGGGAGGGGCTGAGGCTTGGAGCTTGGAGAGGAACCTGGAAAGGACTGGCTGGGTGGAGCAAGGGTGGGGGAGGTTTGGGGGTTGAGCTGACTTGCCCCCTGGCTCAAGGTCTTCCTTCGTTTGAGCTTCAAGGACGGCCACCTGGGTTGTCTCTGAGCAGGTGAAGTCAGCCAGACTCTGCACTTGTGTCTCCCTCTGAGGGACAAAGGTCAATGTCACAGCAGTCTGCTCTGATGCTGGCGTCACGCCAAGACCCTTAACATTCAATGAGAAATCTGCATTGATGAAATTTTCATTAAAGAAACATTATCCCTTTCACTCCCCTTGTTATTCTGAGGCTTTGAGTATCAGGCTAATTTGGGTTTGATTACCCCGATGATCTGAGGATCGGAGCATTATTAAAAATTTAGATGAGCAATGATATGTCTGGGCCTCCCTCTCCTCTCTCAGCCGGAGCACAGGGGGCTCTGCTAATGATCACGATGAATTCGGGGCAGGCCAGGCAATTAGAGAAGTATCTATAGTTTGAGGGAGCTTTGACCTCTCTGTCTTCAATGGAAATGAGCTGCTTGGCTTCCAGGGCACACGGATTTAATGGCTGAAATGCATCCAAAGGAAATTCCAGTCCTAGACCTTTCTAGGACCAAGGAGCTGTCTGCATGCCCGAGCAGGTGCCCTCCTCTTTCTGGGCCCCAAACGAGCCCCCGTCTGTAGAGTAAGGAGGTTGGACCAGGGCAGATGCTTAGTGGTGGCCACGGGCCGAAATCAGCTAAAGAGGGAACCTGTGCTGCAAACTGTTTTTATTTGTTTAACGAACATTTCCTTAGGCTCATGAACTTAGTTCCCCGTGTTTCCTGCATGTTCACTTGTCCAATTCTCCCAGCCACTCCGTGAGGCACATGCTCATCATTCCCACCTTACAGCTGGGGAGACTCTGACCAAGAGGGGTGGAATGACTTACTCTGGGTCACCTGCTAGGCAGAATTTGAACTCGGGTAGTCTGGCTCCAGAGCCCATGCTCTATATGGTGTGAGCAGGGCTGATATGAGAACTAAATCCTCATAATTTTCTTTTACAAAAGGAAAACAGGAGGTAACGACCCAGAAAAAATGAACAAGTAGCAATATAAACATATTACTGAAAAAATACAAAGGTAGATACTCATAGAAATGCTAAAATTGCTAAAAATGGTTATTTCTGGAAAACAGAAATCAGTGGTGCATGGTGGGGCAGGGACCTGCAGTTTTTTATTTATTTTTTCCTTTTTTTTCTTTATTGATTAAGGTATATGTAATATATGTGTCCTTATCCTCCCCATTGCCCCCCCCCCCACTCATGCCCTTCCCCCCTGTTGTTGGTGTCCATTGGTTGGGCTTATATGCATGCATACAAGTCCTTTGGCTGATCTCTCCCCCTTGCCCCCACCCTCCCCAACCTTACCTCTGAGGTTTGATGGTCTGATTGATGCTTCTGTCTCTGGATCTGTTTTTGTTTATCCGTTTATGTTGTTCATTATATTCCACAAATGAGTGAGATCATGTGATATTTACCTTTCTCTGACTGACTTATTTCGCTTAGCATAATGCGAAATATGCAGTTCCATCCATGCAGTTGCAAATGGTAAGAATTCCTTCTTTTTTACCGCAGTGTAGTATTCGTTGTGTAGATGTACCACAGGTTTTTAATCCACTCATCTGCTGATGGGCACTTAGGCTGTTTCCAATCTTAGCTATGGTGAATTGTGTTGCTATGAACATAGGGGTGCATATATCCTTTCTGATTGGCGTTTCTGGTTTCTTGGGATATATTCCTATAAGTGGGATCACTGGGTCAAATGGGAGTTCCATATTTAGTTTTTTGAGGAAACTCCATACTGTTCTCCACAGTGGCTGCACTAGCCTGCATTCCCACCAGCAGTGAACGAGGGTTACTTTTTCTCCACATCCTCTCCAGCACTTGTCGTTTGTTGATTTGTTGATGATAGCCATTCAGACAGGTGTGAGATGGTACCGCATTGTCATTTTGATTTGCATCTCTCAGATGATTAGTGACTTTGAGCATGTTTTCATATGTCTCTTGGCCTTCCTCATGTCTTCTTTTGAAAAGTATCTATTTAGGTCCATTGCCAATTTTTTGATTGGGTTGTTTATCTTCCTTTGGTTAAGTTGTATGAGTTCCCTGTAAATGTTGGAGATTAAACCCTTATAGGTGGATAACATTGGCAAGTATGTTCTCCCATGCAGTGGGCTTTCTTGTTGTTTTGTTGATGGTTTCTTTTTCTGTGACCTGCAGTTTTTTAGTTATCAGACCTATCATCCTATAATCCACTATGACTTTGATAAAAATTATAATTAAATAAAAACAACAGGTATCTTTTTGGTGTAGATGTTACATGTAAATGGAAACATGCTATATCATTTTCCTAATTGCTTTTCTCACCCAACAGTATGTTTTTGAGATTCATGTTGATACATATGGTTCTGAACTTTTCTTTTGTTCACTGTATAGTATTCCTTTGTAATATCAGTGCCATAATTGTTTATTCATTTGCTTGATAATACTAGTAGACATCTGGGTTCTTCCCAGGTTTTGCCTCTTCTGGACAAGCCTGCAGTGAGCATCTTTGTGTGTGCGCACCTGTGTGTCTTCCCCAAGTTAGATTCCTAAGACCAATCAGCGGGATTCACGTCCTAGTTCTAATGGATATGCCAAGTCGCCAAGCACTTGTTCGAAACAGCCAGAACAATAACAAAACATGGTTTTTAAAAAAAATCTGACTCAAGCTAGATTTTTTCCCTTTCCTATTTTCTTACTTTTTGCTGAGAATTTTATGGTTGGTTGCTTCCACCATATGTCTGCTCAGCCTCTCTGTACCTGCTTTTTATTTCTTTCACAAACTGAGGGCTCTGTTTTCCAGGCCCTGATTGTGACACCAGCCCCAGGGAGACGGAGGGCACAGGCCTTTCTGCCCTTGAGAACCCATGGCTGGGAGAGACATGCGAAGAGATGATTATAGTGCAGGACAAGAAAGTCCTGGCAGAAGAACGGACAGCTGTGGGGTCACAGGTCTGAGTGACTGTCTGGCCTCCTTCTCAGGACATCTCTGTCTCAGAGCTCCCTCCTTAGAGCAGCTGTGCCCAGGAGCCCTGTGCCACGGTCATCCCTCATTCCTCTCTGTTTCCCCTCAACCTCAACCTGGCAACAAATCCGTGGTCTCCACCTTCAGAGCAGACCCGGAATCTGTCTGCTTCTCCACATTTCCACCTCCACCACCATGGCCCTGACCTCCATCGTGGGCTCTTGCAGGTGCCTCCCCACCGGTCTCCTGTTCCTCTCCAGGTGCCTGTAGACTGTCTACTCCCATAGGCCCCACCCCCACCCCAGGGGCCTGCCAACAGTTGAGTCATCTCCTGCCACTTAGCTCAAGGCAGCCAATGGCTTTTCATCTCCCTCAGAGTAAAAGCCAATGACATTACAAGAAGTGATGGATTGAATGTTTGTGTCCCCACTTCATATGTGGAACCCCTCCCCTCCCCCAACATGATGGTATTAGGAGGTGGGGCCTTTGGGAGGTGACTGGGATTAGATGAGGTCATGAGGGTGGAGTGTGAAGAGCGGCTACAGCGTTCAGACAGGTTCAAGCCTGGGACTAATGAGAGGGCACGATCCTCTCGGGGCAAAGCCATGTGCAAGTCCCAGCACAATTATAGCCAAAGGCGATAGCTGTAAACTTGACCTTATGGTCCGAACCCGTGGTCCCACGTGGCTGAGTGATATGGGCTACAGGAGGTGCAGCAAGTAAACAAAGCTTGATCAGGTGCATGTAATTGAGTAGATTCGAAACCTGCGAGAACGTTGTAACCATGCCCTTACCTTGCCTCGTGGAATCTGCCTATAAAATACTCGGTTTGCAGGCCGTGGCTCTGTTTTTCCATCAGAGAGGGCACCATCCCACCTAGTGCCCAGCTTTCTTCTCTTGTCTGTCTTTTCTCCATCCATCACCGCCCTCTCTCAGGCTCACCCGTGGCCATGCCGGCTCCGCACAGTGGAGTCCTCGTGAGTGGGATTTCTGCCCTTAAAGAGTCACAGAACCTGACCAGAACCTGACCAAGATGATACCCTGATCTCGAACTTCCAGCCTCCAGAACTGCGAGAAATAGAAGTTGCTTACAAGCCGCCAGGTCTATGTACTCTGTTACAGCAGCCGAGCTGACCAAGGCCCTGCAGGATCTCCCATCTCCCCCGACATTTTCTGTCTGTCCTGGAGTGTGATGCCAGGTCGGTGCCAAGGAGAGACAGAGAGGCACTGTTGACCAGGACACGAGGAGAGTTTGTTCTCAGAGCAGCCAAGACTCAGAGCAAGACATTCTTCTCCTCAAATAGTGAGCAAGTACATGAAGAGGCGCCTGCTACTGTAGTCGCTGCAAACCTTGTTATTCTAGAAAGTGGGCATGTTGAGACTATTCTAGAACAGTGAGCATGTTGGCTAGTTTGGTGCTTTTTAAAAATATATATTTTTATTGATTTCAGAGAGGAAGGGAGAAGGATAGAGAGATAGAAACATCAATGATGAGACAGAACCATTGATCGGCTGCCTCCTGCATGCCCCTTACTGGGGATTGAGCCTGCAATCCCAGCATGTGCCCTGGCTAGAAATCGAATCGTGGCCTCCTGGTTCATAGGTCAATGCTCAACCACTGAGCCACGTTGGCCAGGCTAGTTTGGTGCATTGTACTGAATTATTATACTGTCTTGAGTGACAGCTTTATGTATAAGGAGCAAATTAATCTAACTTCTTATTTCCCAGGTGTGACGGAGGCTCATTGAAGGAGGTGCACCTGATCCCTTTAAAGACGGGAGTTAGTCCAGGCTGGGTGGGGCTGGCACGAGGCCCAGAAGGTCTCAACAAAAAGGCTATGTCCAGCTTGGGGCTTAGAGACCCACTCTAAGGTGCTGGGACTTGCTGGCAGGGAGCAGAAGCGGGTCCCGCCTGTGTAGGACCAGGCTAGGCTGAGGACAAGGTGCCCCTGGATGGGCTGGCTGGAGACTGAGGACAGAGGGACAGGCAGCCAAGCAGAACTTGCCAGCTTCAGTGCTGCACGTCCAAGTGCCCAATCTGCCTTTTGCCTTTCAGTTTTCTTTCTTTGTTAGGGAATGGTTTATATTAAGTAGAACCCACTTAGAACAACACAGACATTTAAATTTTTTTTTGGGGGGGGGGAGCATTTAATTTTAATTTCATAAGTAATATAAACATATATTCTTATTAAAATTGAAATTGTTTGGAAGCGTATAGGGTAAAAATACTCTCTCACAAATGTATTCAACTTCTCATACTAAGCACTATTACTATTTCAATATGAATTCTTCTAGACTATTTTTATGTGCATACCTCTATAAAATGGGCATGAAAATACACATATGTATAAGATATGAATATCTTCCTATCTAAAAAAAGAGTACTATTCAAATTGACCATCACTCCAACACACAAGATGGCGGGCAGGGGAGGGCAGTTGGGAGGGACCAGGCCTGAAAGGGAGAACAGCTGAGGGGGACCCAGGCCTGCAGGGGAGGGCAGTTGGGGGGGGACCAGGCCTGCAGGGGAGGGCAGTTGGGGGTGACCAGGCCTGCAGGGGAGGGCAGTTGGGGGGGGGACCAGGCCTGCAGGGCAGGGCAGTTGGGGTGATCAGGTCTTCAGGGGAGGGCAGTTGGGGGTGACCAGGACTGCAGGGGAGGGCAGTTGGGGGCAACCAGGCTGGCAAGGGAGGGCAGTTAGGGGTGACCGGGCTGACAGGCAGGCAAGCGGTTGGGAGCCAGCAGTCCTGGATTGTGAGAGGGATCCCAGATTGGAGAGGGTGCAGGCTGGGCTGAGGGACACACACCCACTCCCCCCATGCATGAATTTCGTGCACTGGGCCTCTAGTCTATAATAATAAAAGCATAATATGCTAATTAGACTGGACGTCCTTCTGGACATCCTTCCAGACAACCTTCCAGATGAAGCCAGGGCTGTGAGGGAAGGCCCGGGTTCCGGGTGCTGGAGGGAAGCTGGTGCCAGCAGCTGGGAGAAGGAAGGCCTATTCCTGCACGAATTTCGTGCATCTAGTGCAGCTGTGGGCAAACTACGGCCCGCGGGCCGGATCCGGCCCATTTGAAATGAATAAAACTATTGAAAAAAAAGATCGTACCCTTTTATGTAATGATGTTTACTTTGAATTTATATTACTTCACACAAACACTCCATCCATGCTTTTGTTCCGGCCCTCCGGTCCAGTTTAAGAACCCATTGTGGCCCTCAAGTCAAAAAGTTTGCCCACCCCTGATCTAGTGTCTATATAAATATTATTCTTTATTCACACTATAGATGTTTTGGATATAATCCTCTGTGACTACATGTTGGCCTACCTTATTCCTTTACATGATGCTATTGTAGTACATAGTATAAGTAGTATGAGGTTTATAGTATAAATGGGCTATATTTGACTTAACCATTCTTTTGTAGATATATATTTTCTTTTTGTGTATTCATCCTTTTATTCATTTAATTTTGCCACTATAAATAATACTGTAGAGAATATCTTTGGGCATATATCTTTACATTTTAAATGGCCTGTTACTATGTAGAAGTTTTAAATTTTTTTTAAAAATATATTTTATTGATTTTTTACAGAGAGGAAGGGAGAGGGATAGAGAGTTAGAAACATCGATGAGAGAGAAACATCGATCAGCTGCCTCCTGCACATCCCCCACTGGGGATATGCCCGCAACCCAGGTACATGCCCTCGACCGGAATCGAACCTGGGACCCCTCAGTCCGCAGGCTGACACTCTATCCACTGAGCCAAACCGGTTTCGGTTAAATTTTTAGGTAGTAAATTGTAAGAGGAACTCAACCCTAATTTAAGAAAAAGTAAAAAGCATCGATTCATGTACCTGAGAATTTCAGAGGCAAGGCTTTAGGTATCGGTGGATTCAGGAGCTCAAACAATGCCATCAGGATTCTGTTTATGTCAGCTCTGCTTATGATAGTGTCATTCCTGGGCTCTCTGGGGTGGTTAAATGGCTTGGGGTAGCTCCCAAACCATCCATATTTTTATTTTACTTAAAATAATTTGACCGGAATAATAAAAACTCAATCTAGAAAGTAGCTTAAATATGAGTTTCCTTCTCCCCACACCCATCCCACCTCACACATTTAACCCGAAGACTATGGTAATTCTGAGAGTGATTCAGGAACTCAAAATGTAAGGTTCTGAGTAGATTTCTGTTAGTCTTTCTAGTATATTCACAAATTGCTCCATCTCTAAGCATGTTGTGTTCACAGGTGGCATCCAGTGAAAGTAGAAAAGGAAACCTCTTGTCAAGCACATGTCTCTTTTTCCATTTTAGGCAACTCTTTCCCATGATCCTGGTCATCCCATCCCCCCAACCCCATAGGAGCTCCCGCAGATGCAACTGGCTGGACTGGGTCATGTGACCAGGACTCACTGCAAAGGATGATGGGAGAGCAAGTAATGCACTGTCCTCCTCTAGACTGGGGGCGGGGCTCTGCTGGGGGGTGGAGTGGGGAGGGGTGGGGACACCCAGCCGCCTGCCCCAGGGACCATCTTTTCCAGTCCCTCTGCTTCAGACAGTGGATTCACTCTGCTTGGATCCGCTCTTGTGTGCTCATCCTGAATCACTGCCGGGTCTGGGGGACTGGCCATCTGATTGACCAGTCCAAGTTACATGTCCCACCCTTAGACCCAGACCTGAAGTTCAGGCTGAACCCTAGAAATGGAGAGTGACTACTGGGGTATAGTTTCTAGAGGATGGGGGGTTGTGTGCTTGAAACTCAAAATGGGAGGTTTAGTATGAACATGTAATAGTCACTGCTCAGAATAAATGTCAGCTTCTGAGAATGAATTTCTGATGAACCCTGGGCTTTCGCTAACTTTCCATTCTTTCATCCTTTTGGAGTGAATGGTGAAAAGGACTCCTTAATGAGCTCTTTCCTTTCCCTCTGCACTCCTCTTATTCTCACTCCACCCCCCTGTGCCAACTGCCCACTTAAAAATGATTGTCTTTGAAGTGGGAATTCAGGGAGCCCTAGCGTAGACCAGTGTCAGTGTTTGCCAAGTCGAGTGCCCATTAAATTCAGAGATATCTTTAAAGATGGCATTTCCAGCCCGTGTCTCCACAGGCCCCTGTAGAGGTAGGTGTCATTGTGAAGGTTAATGACAGCTCTCCATCTATTTCTATCAGATGTTCTATTTCTGCGTCCCTAAATGGAAGACATCTAATCATGACTTCCTGTCCCCACATCCCTATTAGCAGGCTATGAAGAATCAGAGCAGCTCAAAGGCTTGAAATTGGTATGTTTCAGCATGGGCTCAGCTACAAAAGCCACTTGAATGTTCACAGCTTTAAAATGACTTGGCAGTCTGTCTATAAAATGTCCTGGAGTCTGAACAGGGTGAAAACTTGTCTGCATGCATTAGTGATCCACCGATTGTTTCTGGAGCTAGGTAACCTTTCTGACCAAATGGAGAGAATGGCTCAGACCTGATCAATCAAAGCAGCCATTAGGAATCCTGCCGAGTGCACGGCCTGCTCCAGCCCCGGGTTCCTGGGGAGAGAGATGAAAAGGGAAGGGGTTTAGCCATAAATGCAGGCAGTGTGCAGGCGGGCTGGACAAAGGTTGGCAAGGCTGAGGACTGTTCATTGTGCTGGTGGTTTGTGACTTTCTCTACCCTCCTCCTGGGTTAAAAACAGGGGAGCAAAAGGCAAAGTGACATCAGGGCTCTGAGACCTGGAGCCACCCTGCAAGGTGACTGTCATGCCATTTCCTGCAGCTGCAGATCTCACGGCGGCAGGAGTGCACGTTTATGGTCGGGGCAAATCGGGGTGGGGGGGGGGGAGTTCACCTCTTCTCAGTATAAGGGTCCCATCTCTGTGAGTTCCTTTAGGCAGGTCTGAGAGCTCTCATCCCCAGCCAACCACTAACTGTGCCTGGGCCCAATTCAACAAAATGGTCACAGGGAGGATGGACGGCAAGTACTCGGAGCTTTATATTAAACTGGGAGTGAAGGATGAATGAGTGATACTGTGTCTTTAACCTCGGGCATTTCAGAAGTTTTGAATGAAATTTTCTTCAAATCAGAAAGCAGAATTTTCATTTTTCAGAAACTTCATTTTCACTCTTAAAAAAGAAAACAACACAATTTTGACCTAACTGGTTTGGCTCAGTGGATAGAGCATAGGTCTGTGGACTGAAGGGTCGGTCCCAGGTTCGATTCTGGTCAAGGGCATGTACTTTGGTTGCAGGCACATCCCCAGTAGGGGGTGTGCAGGAGGCAGCTGATCAATGTTTCTAATTCTCTATCCCTCTCCCTTCCTCTGTGTAAAAAATCAATAAAATATATTTAAAAAAAGAAAGAAAACAATTTTATAGGATACATTCTTTGTTTAAAAATCAAAATTTGAGAAACACCCAGGTATATCAAAGAAATGGACAAAAAACCCCTGACATTTTGTTTGTTTGTTTGTTTTTTACAAAAAACACCAGGAGACATCAGTTTCAAATTCCTTCTGGAACAAATGACCACAAACGTGGTGTCCTAAACCACAAGTCTATGCTCTTGCAGTTGTGGAGGTCAGAAGTCTAAAATGGGTCAACAGGGCCACTCTAGGGAGAACCCATGTTCTTGCCTTTTCTGGCTTCCAGAAGCCACTTGCTTTCCTTGGCTCATGGTGCATCCCCCATCCTCACCCCAGAGGTGCAGCATCTTCCCATCTCTCTCTCTCTCTACCTCTTTGTTCACTTCACCTTTTCTGATTCTGATCCACCTTCCTCCCTCTTTTTTTTTTTTTTTAAATATATTTTTCATTGATTTCAGAGAGGAAGGGAGAGGGAGAGACAGAAACATTAATGATGAAATGATGAGAGAGAATCATTGATCGCCTGCCTCCTGCATGCTCCTTCTGGAGATTGAGCCCACAATCTGGGCATGTGGGGAATTGAACCGTGATCTCCTAGTTAATAGGTCAACGTTCAACCACTGAGCCACACTGGCATCCCTCTTTTAAGGACTCTTGAGATCACACTGGGACCATCTGAATAATCCAGCTAATCTCCCTATCCTAAGACCCTTTGCCGTGTAAGACAGTATGTTCACAAGCTCTGGGGATTGGGATGTGGACAGCTTTGCAGGGGCTGTTATTCTGGTGACCACGGGAGAATCTGTGTCCATCAGGACAGACAAGACAAGCACCCCCCCCCCCCCAAACCTCAGGGGCTTAAACAGGCAGCAAGGCTTCTCTTCATTGGAGTCCCATGTTTACAAACTGGGAGGGATCAGCAAGGGACCTCGCCAAGGGCCACACAGCTGGAGAGTGGGCAACTGGACTTCCCCGGAATCCTCAACCCTACTCCACTGCCGTGACTTTCTGCAAACACGTCTTCCCGCTCCCCCATGTTGCTCCGTCACTCTAAGAAAATAAGTAAATGACAGTCAGGCTGAGCTAGTTGGACGCCCTCTGCTCTGTTTATTTTCCAGCATCTGCTTCATAAGCCGTTGGACGTCCATGTTAATTTCCTCATTGCTGTTAACCTCGCCTTCCAATTAAGCAAAATGTTCCAGCACAGCAGCCCCTTATTACACGGCCCGTCTTTGGCTGACATTTGGTGCTGTGTATCTTGGCCTTGACCGACAGAGGCAGCGCCTTCTCACATCGGCCTCGCTTTCTCCAAAGTGCAAATGACTCCACGACCAGATGGGTGTCCGGGGGACCGGGAGCTCCAGTGACTGCTGAGCAGGCAAAGAAAAGCTCATTTTAAAAAGACTCGAGACTGATGAAACTGTGTTTATTTTGTTTCTTCAAAAAGCATGAAGATTGGGAGCTTAAAAAAAAAAAGATTGCATGGAACTCTGTAATTTTGGCCACTAAATTTCATGTGGTCTATTTCAGTTAGCATTGGGGCTTTCATGACTGCTCTGTTTTGCCCAGTTTCCCAATTAAACACTGATTCATTCATCATTCATTCATTCATGACTTAGTCAGCATCTATTATGTTCCAGGCACCATTCTGGACTCTAGGAGTGATGAAGGATCTGACACCATGGAGCTCACCTTCTTGTTAGCGATAATCAGTAAAAAGATAAAATGTACGTAGAATAAGTCAGGAGGTGACTGGTGCTAAGAAGGAAAGTGAGGAAGGGAATGGTGGGATTGGTGTTCCTCAGAGGATACTAACATGGAGCAGAGACCTGAAGGTGAAGAGGGAGGGGAAAAGTTTAATATTTGGGGGGGAGAAAGTAAGTATTTCAGGCAGAGGGAACAGTGAGTGCAAAGGCCCTGAGGCAGGAACATGTCTGGCATTTCTGAGCAGCAGGGAGTAACTTGTGTGACCACAGCAGAGTGAAGGAGAGAGTCAGGTGTGTAGAAAAGGCCAGAGAAGTGGGGAGACCAGATCAGACTGGGCTCGTAGGCCCCTGGAAGGATCCGGGTTTTATCTGAGTGAGGTGGAAGGACTAGGAGGATTTTGAACAGAGGAGAGCGTATTAGTTTTCTATTACTATGTAACAAATGACCACAGACTCACGATCTCACAATTCCTGTGGGCTGGGAGTCAGGCATGTTTTAGCTGGGTCCTCTGCTCAGGGTCTTAGAGGCTAAAATAGAAACGTGGGCTGGCTGTGCCTCACTGGGAGGCTGCGCTGTGAAAAGATCCACTTCTAAATGCCCCTGGATTGTTGACATAATTAATGTTCTTGTCGCTGAATGACAGGTCCCCGTTGTCTTGCTAGCTGTTGGCTGGACACCACTCTCAGCTCCCACATGGCCCTCTCCATAGCTCCTTCAAGAAGATCCAAGTGCCTTAAAGGGTTCAAGGTGATTAGGTCTGTCCCACCTCCATACTCTACCAGTAGATGAACTCAAAGTCAACTCACTAGTCACCGACTCACCAGGGTGATATCGTATTTCCAGTTCCTGCCCACATTGTAGGATAAGGAATTATAGACCAGTGAATAGAAATCCTGGGACTATCTTAGAATCCTGCCTGTGATAGAGTGATTGGACTTGCAGTTAAAAGGATCACTCTGACCATCGTGTTAAGAAAAGAGGGCCCTGCCATAACCGGTTTGGCTCAATGAACAGAGCATCGGCCTGTGGACTCAAGGGTCCCAGGTTCGATTCTGGTCAAGGACATGTACCTTGGTCACAGGCACATACCCAGTAGGGAGGTGTGCAGGAAGCAGCTGATCGATGTTTCTCTCATCGATGTTTCTAACTCTCTATTCCTCTCCCTTCCTCTCTGTAAGAAATCAATAAAATATATTAAAAAAAATAGAGGGCCCTATCCCTTCCCCCAGTCTATTCTTTAAAACAAGTGCAGATGCTGGGAGATCAATGAGGAGACAGTTTTACTAGTGGCTTTGACCAAAGTAGCAGCAATGAGGGTGATAGAAGTGTTTGAATTTTGGTTGGTGTGGCTGTAAATGGATTAGATGTCTTGTAAAATGAAGCAAATAAGAATAAAATATTTTTAAATAGATTTTTAAATTAATTTCAGAGAGGAAGGGAGAGGGGGAGAGAGAGAAACATCAATGATGAGAGAGAATCATTGATTGTCTGCCTCCTGCATGCGCCTTACTGTGGATCAAGCCCGCAACCTGTGCATGTGCACTTGACCAGAATTGAATCCTGGACCCTTCAGTCCACAGGCCAACACTCTATCCACTGAGCCAAACTGGCTAGGGCAAGAACAATAGAATCTGACACAGGTCTCCAGGATGTCTCTAAGCTGGCTGGTCTGAGCAACTTGGATTTTGAACTGTGACAGCTTATCAGCTTTATCAAGAAGTGTGGCAATTTCCAAAGAATTTCTTTGTGTTTGTGAAATTAAAAAAAAAAATACATTCTGCTTTGTGGTTTCTTTATAAAGATAGCAATGCATGGCCTATGCAGATGAAATTCATTGTCCCATTAGGATCTCAATTGCCATTTTTATCTTTTAAGAAAACAATACAGAAAAGAAAATGAGATCTCCTTTAACTCTATCAGTATATTTTTCCCCAGCTATTGGTTCCTGAAAAAACTGTAGCACAAGAGAATTGGGGACAATAATTCATGGCAGAGTTACAAATAGGCCAGACATTGGCTCGCTTTACTGGTTTTGACTTGAATTAGATGTAAGACAGATGCATCGAATCAGGCTGTTAGGCAGCAGAAAAAAAATTGCAATGTCACATGGAGCAATAAAGGTGTAAGAACTGAGCAGAAACATATGTTCTCCAGATATTAGCTGTTAGGTGTGCGCCTTTCTCTTGTTGATGTTATCAGTATGAAATCCAATATTATCCCAGGGAAAGGAAACAAGGCCACTTAGCTGTTGGATGACAAGCTGTCTTACACTTCATCAAATCCACTCGTTAACTTGACACATGGTGTGTACTGCTCAGGAAGACAAGAGAAATTATGTCTCTGCCTTTCCCCATGGCGTGTGATGGGGGAGATGCCAGCTTGGCGGGCTGACCGCAGGGTGTGTGGCCATTTGCTGCGGGCAGGACCTCAGCACAAGGTTCTGTGTTTTTCCAAATACAAAGGACGAACCGATAAAGCCACACCACCCTGGTGGACCTCAGTGCCCAGGGTTCGCTCCCAGGACCACGCGATGTCCCCTGGCAAAGAAATCGTGCCTTTGCGACCCCATGTCTTTCTCCTCCTCGCAAAATAATGTTTCTGCTTTAAATTCAGGGTGAAAGTTGCTGAGAATGCCCCCCGGCGAGCCACTCCACATCAAGAACAGGCCTTATCCGGAGTGGACGTTGCCAGTGTCCACTCCCCCTCGGAAGCCTTCGGTGGGAAGGCATCCTGCTGTCGTATTTGACCCGAAGATGAGGGGGTTTCCATCTTTAAGGCCCCTGGGCTGGAATTCTAACAGTAGAGGG
Source organism: Myotis daubentonii (assembly GCF_963259705.1). Taxonomy (NCBI): domain Eukaryota; kingdom Metazoa; phylum Chordata; class Mammalia; order Chiroptera; family Vespertilionidae; genus Myotis; species Myotis daubentonii. The sequence continues at coordinate 68,552,589 of NC_081847.1, read as the reverse complement.
ACAGGAAGTAACTCAAATATCAAATCACAGATACCTGCCAGTTTTATGTGAAGTGCTGGAATTTTCCAGCAAATGCCGGAAGAAAGGGGGAGGCCAGGTCAGTTGTTGTGCTCAGCAAATGGCCATCGCTAGGCTTTACTGACCAAATGCAAACTCTGGAAATGCGATCACAATTCCAAGGGGAGGCTGAGCAGGTGGGCTTCACCTGTGGGTCCCCCCTCAAGCTTCCAGTGCTGCAATTGTGATTTTAGGTATTTCTGTCTCTTCCTAAGACAGTGAGCACCTTATTCATCCCACAATCCTCCTTGCTCAGTGTGGTGCCAGGCACCTAGGACACAATACTTAGGGTGAGCACGTGTCCTGCTCTGTGTGGGAAAGTCCCAGTGTGGGCCTGCTTGCCTACCAATTGCACCTACCACCATGCCTGAGAACTGCCCTCTATCTAACTGAAGCAGAAGGAACTTATTGCAAGGATGTTATCAAGAGGTGATTTCTGGCCCCACGTGATGAAAAAATCATTCACGAGTAGGGGGCACTGTAAGTCCTGTTTGTCCAGGATGGTTCTTGTTTGTGACTGTTGTTCTGGCATAATTGTGAACAATGTCTCAGACACTTTCACATGTGTCCTGGGTTTCACAGTAAGTTGTATGATCATCTGAGACATGAGTCAGGCACAGCTAAATTCAGAAAGCAAATTCAGGAGTCATCAGGACATATAGGAGTTGGCTTAACTTTCTGGGGACCAGATAGGGGTAAAATGGCCCCAGCGGTCATTTTATTGAGTTTTTCAAACAATGTAGCTTTCACAAAAGCTGGAGATAAACTCTGATTGGATCCACTTAGGTCATGTGATCACCTAGTAATGAATTCCTGTTGTCAGGGCAACGCTTGTGCTGTTGACTTTAACCTGGATTATAGGACCCACCTCCTGGTCTGGGGCACCTTTCCCTGCACCCTTTATCGACTGGGTGTTGACTGGAGGATGAAGTTTTCTAAACGAAAATTAAGTTGTTGCCAGAACTCTCCCAGCACAGAATATGTGCCTTTTTGAAATGGAGACTTTTCAATGCTATATTTCAATGCTATATTTTGAGCATCTACTGGTAGAACAGCGCCTGCTCATAGAAGCTCCTTGACTTTGAATGAGTAAATACTGAGAAGTCACATAGCAAGTTTGCTAGGCACAGTCTCTTGTACAAAATATGATACACTTCATTGATGCAAATGCTCTGTGAAGCAACCCCACAGTAAAGGGAAGTGCAATGATCCAAGATAATCCCCCTTTGCTGTTGGAAAAACATATCTGGAATCACGGGCCTATGTGGGCCTCTGATACGCTGCTGATACGAACCCTCCCAATGCCTCAGTGCCAGATTGGGTTGAGCCATGTTTACAAGAGTTCTAATGCTTCCTTAGAAGACGATGTTCCTTTTTCCAGTGAAACTGGGTTCTGGGCATGAGAGAGCCAGAGGTTCTCCCACAAACCTTCACAAGACCAAGTCAGTTCCCACAGGCATTCCTCCTTCCTGTGTGAAATGCACACGATAAGATTTTTCAGTTGTGATAATGTTGATGAGCTTGGATCTGCTTACTGCAGACCCACCCACCTGCCATTCTTGGCCTTCCATGGGTGACTGTATCCATCAGCCAAGATCCTTTGGTTGCAAGCAACAGGAAGCTGGCTTCGATCAGCCTTATCAAAACAGGAATCTATGGAACCAGGTGGGGCGAGTCTGGGGACAAAAGGAAGGATTGGGGGACAAGGCTCTGGAAGAACAAGACCGGGGTCAGCTCTAAGGTTCAGGAAGCAGAAACCCCTGGGAAATATCTTTAGGGTTTACGTTTTAGGGAGATGAACCAATCACACTTGTTCCTTGTGTCACTCATCTCAAGATAAAATTTCCCAGGTGACAAATCTGAGTTTGAGTCTCATGTCCACCCTCTGGCCAGAGCACCTTAATTGCCTGATCCATCACGGTAGAAATAGAGTGGACATGTGATTTTTAAAGTAAGATTGAGCAAAATTGTGGGGAAATGGATGCTGGCCAGCCCACAGTACCAAAAGCCCACCCCAGCCCAATTTCTACATTCCTATCTTGGGATCTTTACAGCCTGGAATGCACCTGGCACTTATAGGTCTTCAGGAAATGTTGAACTTGCCCAACTTACTTCTACCTCTGCACCGCACACTTGAGGCACAATTGCTTCCTCCCTGACCCTCATCCCCCAGCACTTTGTTGTTACTTCTATCAACCCAATACATATGTCTTGTTAGAGTTGATTTAATGGTTTTGCCTCTTTGAGCTGGAATTGTGTTTAATTTACTTGTCCCCTCCATGTCCAACTGAGTTCTTGACTCAGAATGGAAGCCTAATAAATGGTTGTTGAATAGATGAATGATTGGATACATATGTTAAAGGTGGAAAGCCCCCATCGAACCAACAGCCATATTTATCTCTAAGGTATGGGAGAAAATTTCATATATGTTAAGAAAAAACATTCAAAACTTGAAAATGAGGCATAAAGACAATGTGAGACCTTTAGGGTAGAGGACAGTGTAACAGGCCCATGTGGGGGACACGGACTCTCTAAGGAAATGAGACTTTGTTTGATTTCCTACAACTGTTGGTTAGTGCCTGGACATTTTATATCTCCGGAAAGGTAGAGGTTAACATAGAAAAATTGTAAAGTGCAACACTTTTCTTTTCTGATGGTACTAAAGGTAATCCAATAGTTCTAGTTTTATTGCCCAGGGAAATATGAAGAGGTTGTATCTAACTTAGCAATTGTATTGTAACATTCCTTCTTTTTCATGGACTATAGAGAATCTTTGTTCTCATATCATATATTTAATCATTTTGATCATTCTATAAATTACATCACTAATTAGTTATTTGACAAATGTTCACCATCTAGTTTATAAGAATAATGTTTTTTAACATTTTGATAATTATAATTTGATATGTCTACACACACACACACACACACACACACACACACACACACATAACCAGAATCTTTCTCTTCTAAAACTAAATGGTATTCATTACATTAAAATAGCAAGTTTCTGCCAAAAACACCTTTTCCTGGAATAACATCTGGAATCTGTATTGTGACTTTTCTTTACCAAGCGTTAGCTCCCTTCTCCTCATTTCTCCACCTGGGAGTTGGGAATTTAATACTTCATTTTTTCATGTCTCTTTGCCAATTTAAAAAGTGATATCACTGTGGTCAAGAGCAGAGCTAGATAGCTATGCTGGGAGAATAACTAGGTAGTGGACATGTGTCATGATTTATGGTTTTCCAGAACCTTCTGAAACGCTTCTACATTCTGGAGAATTTCTCTCCTTACGTGTATGCGCATCCTCAAAGGAGAAGCAGAAATACACCTTCCCTGTCGCCCTCATAGCTGGAGAGCAGACACAAGGTGTAGACTCCACTGGTCAGATGGAGACAGACATCAACTCAGAAGACAGAGCAGTGTGAAAGGGCAGCACGCAGAGTGCATTGTGGGACTTTCAGAAGCTACTGGGGAGGCGGAAGGCTGTCACCTTGTCCCCTGTCCTCAGTGTCAGTGGTGTGAGCTGCGGGGTCTGTGCCCAGCACCAGTAGCGATGAACGTGACTTATTCTTGGTTATAACCTCCAACTCTGATTCTCTGGCCTTATGGAGACTCTAGAAGCCACTAAATAAATTCATTTTTCGGCCTAAGTAAGTAAAGGGGTTCAGGATATGTCATCTCAAAATATGTCACTTTGTCATATTGATTAAATAATGCCAAAGGCACTGAGAAACTGCAGGTGCAGGAAGTGCTATATGATCTCCCATTTCTACTTAAAAGAAGGTCATAAAATTTCCCAGGAGAAAGGCCTCCCCATACCAGAAAGAGAAGGACATTCTTATCACAGGACTGGGAGTTGACGTCCAAATGGATCTGTACAAACAAATCTACTAAAATAACTCTTATCTTCCATGAGTTTCCCATAGATTTCCTAGTCACCATCCCACAATTTATTGCCTGTAGCCCAAGCCACTTTTCTTCTCACATTCTCACGATTTATATACCATTTGGGCCTAAAGGTTTCTTCGGGTCTTAATTTTCTTTAGAAGACACTCATAGGCACGTAAAAATATTAAATAAAATGTGTATGCATTTCTCTTGTTAATCTGTCCTAGGCCAGCTTAATTCTCAGGCCCAGCCACAGAATCTAAGGGCAGAAGGAAGTTTGCCTCCACTACACTAGCTAGAGTGGATTCTGTTGTCTGTAATGCAGAACCCTGCATCATCCAAACTTGGGGACCTCAGAGATGCTTGGATCAGATATAGCTGGGTGAGGGACAGGAAGCTGAAACTCTCCTGGTCATGTTCTAGAATTCTGTAATTTTTCAAAGGACTGGGCAAGGTTTCACGGTGCCAGCAGATCACTTTGCTGACAACATCTGTGAACTCTTACCCTATGACATAAGCAATATCTCAACTCTAATTGTTCTTGAGGCTGCATCCAGCTCTTTGATTTCCTGATTCTGTGATGCATCTTAACAAATGCATTCAATCGAAGGTTATCTGGAGTCGGACTTGTCTCAATCTTAGAAAAAAAACACACACACACAAAACAGTGAAAACTCCAGGGATTAACCTACCCACCAACTGGCATGTCAGCAGGGGGAGCAAATTAAAAATATATATTCATAATTTGATGATCAGTAAGTGACTCCTGGGGTGAACTTCCTTGATATTGACTTCAAAGGAGGATTTGTGAGTATAATGAAATAAAAAAGATACATTATAATTTGACGTTTTCCATGCAAATGGAAAAGTGGCAGAAATATCGCTCATTTCGGTTCAAGGAAAGGCCCGCCTGGAAAGAGCATGTCAGAAGCTGGTGTTTATGGATGGTTGAAAAATAGGGATAAAGATTACTTTGGCTACAAGTTACAGAGACTCCCTAAACCCTCCTCCAATAATTTAGAGATTTTATTTCCCCCTCATGTTAAACAAGTCTATAAACAGGTAGTCTAGGGTGAGAATGGTGGCTCCACGATAACACAGGGACCCAGGCTCTTTCTGGCTTTCCACACCTCTATTCCTCTATTTTTATTGCAGGCCCTGTCCTCATGCTCTCCAGAGGGCTGCCAGAGCTCCAGCCAACACCACAGACATGGCCAAGGGCCCTTCCCTGGGGAGTCAGCTCCTTATAAAGAGCTTTCCCTGGAAGTTCCACCCGGTACCTTATGCTTAGTAACCACTGACTAGATTTGTGTCACATGAACATTAAATGCAAAAGAGCCTGGATTTTTTTTTTTTTTTTTAAGCTGAGAATCCAACCTATTCAAATACCATCAGGGTTCAGTGAAAAAGGAAGAAGGATAGGCAATCAGGAGTTTCTGACACAAACCTAATGGTGTTTCTTTACATAGAGTTTCTCAAAGAAATGACTTTTCTTGAAAATGCTCCCTGATCGTCCTCATTAAAAATATAAAATCTCTCAACGTTCATTAAAAAATCTGCAGAATCTATTCCTGTCCTCCTGCACTACTCCTTCCTTCCATCCTTGAACGTTTATATAAAATAGGATCTGGGTTGCACAGACCCCATGATCTCTCCTCTAAGACACCACAGCAGAACTTCAAATTCCTGAGAACTCCATGATAAAAGACCAACCTTATAAATCAAGCATCTCCATTTTAAAGAATTGCATTTGCATATTTTCTGAAATGTGGCTGCTTTATATACATATTTAGTTAAATATTTTAAATCATGTGAATTGAACTAAACACTTGAATGAACTAAGCTAATTGGCTGGAATGCCATCAAAATCAACACTAAATGTTAAATTTTATTCCCTGATCTCCCTCCCACAAATAATCAGCTCACTCGAGAATTGAATATTTATATTTTCTTTAAAGATTCAACTTGAACAAAATAGGACCATCCAGTTATTTTCCAAAGAACTTTGGTTCCAGAAGATTGAGTTCAGAGTTCAAAAGCCCAATTTAAATCAAGTATTTTAAAAAATAATTTTATTTTTGAGCTGACTGTATAGTAAAACAGATTTCTCATGGCTGTACAGGTCTATGGATTGTAATACATGTATAGATATGTGTATTCACGCCACAGTCAGGATACAAAACAGTTCCGTGGCCCTCGAAATTTCTGTGGCCCATTGTAGCCAGCCTCTCTTCTCTCCTCCAACTGCTGGTGACCACTGGCCTGACCCCCAGATTCTACAGTTTTTATCTCAAGAGCATCATACAAAAGGCATCATACAGTTTATGACTTTTTAAGCCTGGAGTCTCTTGCTTAACATAGTGTCTGTGAGATTCATCCAGGTCATCAGCACCCGGTGTGTGGCACTCATTTGTTCCTTTTTGCTGCTGAATAGTATTCCATCGTATGGACCCCGCACAGTTTTGTCTTGTTTCTTCCACTCATCCTCCATTTGAAGGGTACTTGGATTGTTTCCACTTCTTGGCTATTAGGAATAATGCTGCTGTGAGCATGCATATGCACATCTTTGTGTGGACATATGTTTTCATTTTTCTTGGCTTGCAACTGCGGGGCAGGAGGTGGTCTTCTAGAAAATGTATGGGGAATAGTTTGTTACTAAAAATAATGTGAGTGAATATGTGTGATGGGAGCCAAACGAATACTTGTCTGCTACACTGAGCCAGGTTTTTTATCTTTTTAATAAAATAAAGTTAGTTTTGGTGTTTTATACTTGCAGGTGACCAAACTTCTCACTTCTTTTTTTTAGCTCATTCTTTTTCTTTTTTCCCCCTAAAATATATTTTTATGGATTTCAGAGAGATAGGGAGAGATAGATAGAAACATCAATGATGAGAGAGAATCATTGATCGGCTGCCTCCTGCACACCCCCTACTGGGGATGGAGCCCACAACCCAGGCATGTGCTCTGGACTGGAATCGAACCTGAGTCCCTTCAGTCCGCAGGCCAATGCTCCATCCACTGAGCCAAGCCAGCTAGGGCTAGCTCATTCTTTATGGGAACAAAAGATGTTCTTTTGATTTCTGTAGTCATGGTTAAGCCATGTTGACCAATGCATGAAGAACATATTTTCTCCTTGTTTTTTTCCTCCCATTTCTTAATAGATTGAGGATGAAATATACTCACAAAGTGGATGACAGCAATTATGTAGCTCAAATAATCCCCAAATGGCACCATGTGCCCAAGTCCCACTGGTTCCTTCCTACCTGTCACTACACTATTTCTAAATTTAGATCTCCTTTGACAAGGCCATTACAGTGTCCACCCCTGATGTCAGCACTTTTCAATGCTTTTCTCCCTTTTATCATATTCGATATTGGAGCAACAGTTCCTGATTTGCTGAACTCAGCAGCTATCTCATCTATAACACTTCTGAATTTTTTTGGCCTGGAGGAACTTCAGAACCAGTAACATTTTGAGAGTAAATTTTGAGGAAGTTATGGGCTTTTTATATGTCCATTTATAGGATATTGTGGTGGAAGATATTGGGTATGTTAATCAGGAGGGAAAAGGTTATGTTGCAGTAACAAGTAAGACCCAAATCTTACTTGACTTCACAACAACTGAAGTTTGTCTTCCACTTTATGTCTGATGTGGGTCATATCGGGCAGGTCTCTGTTCATCATAGTCATTCAGTGATCCAGTCTGAAGGAGGCTGTGTCATCTGATATCTGCCCTTGGGACCACTGAGGCAGGGAAGGGAGCACAGAAAACCACATTCCAGCTCTTCATGCTTCTTCTTGCACAGAGCACCTGCCACTTTCTTTTGGATTTTATTGGCCAAGAGTGGTCACATGTTTGTGTCTGACTATAAGGAGTGGAAAGTCTGATCCTTCTGTGGACCTGGAAGGAGTGGGGAGCTAGGGACATTGGTGAGCTCTAGCAATGTTTATCAAGAGGCCCATGGGGCATGAAGAAAAAATGGACTTAATGAACAACTTTATTCATGTGATAGTTTCTCTTTGACACTTTGGATCTCAGCAAATTATTGGGTTTCTGAGTGGCTGGATTAAGGAGAAGTATTATTTGAGGTTGGGCATTTTTTGCGCTCAATATCTCTATAATCTTATTTTTGTCTGCATGAAGGCATTAGCATACATTTTCTGGGCTCTGAGCCAAGATGAGTCATTTGTCTGTTTTTGCATCTCCATGGTGCACTGGTCTGTGGAACTGCTCCAGGGATCCTGCATCCCCCAAGCCTGGAGCCCAGACACCCCTCCTACTAGCTCGACGGAGCCCACCCTCAACAAGAGCCACCAGCACGGCAAAGCGCCAGGGACAATGCCACTTGGAATCTGATAAGTAACACTTGGTACTGTGCCCAGATCAACATTTCATCACTTTAGAAATAGAAGGGCTTGTGACATTTCAATCTCCACTGAAACCCGCAGGGTGCCTATGTGATCACTGGGTGGGACTATTGTCTCCTGCTCTGCGGGATGGGCCCACCCCCACCCCCACCCCAGGCCATGTGAAGATTGAGAGGGTGAAAAAGCAGAATGGAAATGGAAGATTTTTATTGGGGATTAGGAGGCACTCAACTCCAGCCAAGTTTTGTATGTTTTTTTTTAAAGGAAGAGAAAAAAAGGTGCAACACAAATTCTCCCACTCAACATACCGTAAAGGCATGAATTAGAAGGAAGAGAAGCCCCAAACATAAAGCAACTATTTGGTCAACCAGTCGAGATTTCTTTGCTCGAAATATTTTAGTTTTCTATGATTTGGAGGTCAGCACACAGAAGTTTCTAAGACCCATCTCTGGTGGGAATGAGGGCTGAATCAGGGGACAGAGATCCCTTCAAAGTGGGAAATAGAAGAAAATGCAATCTGCCAGCCAGCCATAATTTATTCTATTAGCTATCAAAAGTTTGACTAGAATATTTTCTGAGTAAAATAATCACATTGACTGATTCTTCTCATCCTGAAAAGCAGTTTGAACTCACATAACTCCAGCTTAGACTCAAGGAGGCATTCTCAACTCTTTCTAGGTGTTAACATTTTCTTCAAAGAAAAAAACTTCATGTGTAAAATAGACCAATACCAACCATCCTCTCTGAATCTTGTGGACCCAGTTCATCCAAGAATTGTTGGTGTCCACTGGGGACAGTCCCACTCCTTAGAGAACCTTTGGAAACATCTAGGGGTGTTTTGAGTTGTCACAATAACTGATGGCTGATGTCGTCTCTAACATTTAGTGTGTGGGATCAGGGATCTACTCTGAGACTTGCAATGAGTGACACAGCCCTCACAACAAAGAATTGTCCTACGCAAATGTCCAATGGCTGCCGTGAAGAAACACCCGACTAAAGGATTTAACTGCCTTTCAGAGGCAGGAGGTAAGAGTCACCTACCCAGCACCAGCCTTGGCCCCTGTTTCCCTGTCAGAGGAAGCATGGCCCTCCTCCCACTACAGAGCAAGAATATGCCAGAAACACTTCTCCCAGCCTTCCCTGTAGCCATCCCACCCAGGAGAAGGAAATGGTAGGAAGCCAAAAAGGGAGGAAGCTCTGATGATAGGATTCCAGGCCCTGGGCAGGCTATGGGCTGATGGGCAGCCTCCTGGCCCCATCAGCCTGGGTGAAGAGGACTCAGGTTTCTGCCTGAAATGGAGACCAGGCAGGGGGGGCTGGGTCCCCAGCTGTGCCTTTGTGCACACCAGAGCCCCCACGTCCTCCTGCACAGACCTGGAGGCCCATGCCATGCTCATACAATCAGACCTGACAATTGATCTGCTTCTGTGCGCTGGACGATGTCCAGGTCCCCGAGCAGAGATGGCTGTGCCTGCAGCTCATCCTGAATCCTGACTGATGATCAATAGACAAATTACAATGCGGCCAAGTGCTGCAGGGAGCAGGGCGTCCTTACTTCCCAACAACAGAGCAAAAGTGTCTTGAAGGTGAGCAGGGATGAGCGCTGCTAAATGGATCTGCGAGAGAGCTCACAGTTCTGAGGTTATCTAAGGAAGACGTGCAGACTCATCAGGGCAGGAAACATTTCAGGGCAAAGCAGAGATGCCCTGGGCAGGGGTTGCACACTTGCAGCTTGATTATTTAAAAAGAAGCATTTTATACGTGCAGAAAAGTGTTAGGTAGCCAGCACCTGGGTACTCCCCACTTGACCATAAGAAATATCCAACTTTCAAAGTGCATTTGACCTTCCTGTGTGCCCTCTCCCTATAGCCGCCCTCTCCCCAAGAAGTAACCATCCTCCTAGCTTTGTTTTCTTACTGTGCTTACGCTTATTATACTTTCCATGAGTTCGTTTATTCCCCCAAATAGTGTGTGTGTATATGTGTACATATACTACTTGGCATATTTTAACACTTTCTATTAATGACACTTTACTGTATATATCCTTCATTATAATTTCTTAGTTTTTATTGAACATAATGTCTCCCAGTTTGATTTTTGTCGATGTCCGCTATCCTAGTTCATTTTAATTCTATAACCCTGCCGTGGCTCCCAGCCAGCGGCTAATCAAGTTGCCTCCGTGTGTTCACTCTCACAGACAAAATTGCAATGAACATTTTTGGGGTGCAGGGGTGCCAGGTACTTACCTGGGAGAGGAAGGGGTTCGCTTTTCTAGATTACATCTGGGCAAATCAAAGGAAGACATGCAGAAGAGGTGGGGATCCGAGCACAGGAAGGCGACTGTGTTTGACCTCGCAGATGCTCTGCAGGCTGGCTGTGGGGCTTCCCCTCTTGTGCCAAAATATCTGGGTTTCTTCTTTGAGAATTATCCTTCCCCGTTAGGTGCGTCCTTTCTGGGACTATTTGATCAAGATGGCCTTCCTATCCCCTAGCTGGGCCAGTCACTCTTTCTAGGGAATCGGATTCTGGGGAGGAAGAAAAACAGCTTGAGAATGACTGAAACCCTCTATGGTGTCCTGACATTTTTTCCTTTATTTTTCTCTTTGTGGAATCTCAGAAGCAACTCAGTTCTTGCCCTTTGTAAGGCCAGTTCTTCAGCCATACCTTGCTTTTTTGAGCTACTCATTTCTTGGCTTAAGTTGGCTGGACCCAGTGTTTGTGGGACACAACCAAAGATCACCAACTGATATATCCACCAGGGCATCTGGTCAGGATGGCAAGTGGGAGAGTTTTTAGTGTCCTTCCTGTTCTCTGCCCATGTGTTCACACCCTGCTCAGACCATCCAACCCTGTAGAGGGGCCGGGGTGTGGCTCTTTTGTGAGGTAGTCAATCCCAAAGTAGGAAAATTCATTGGCAGCCATCAGTCACATTTATCTAGCACCACTGTTGAGCTAGCACTGTGTTGACATGAAAGACAAATTCTTTACCCTTGGAGAGGCCCCGGTAAAAGCTTGAAGTGAATTCTCATGAGGGACCACAGGTCATTATTTTACGCAGGAAAGAAATGTCCACCTAGGTCACTGTCTCACTTCCTTCCTCCTCAGAGGTCCCGTGGAAGACTCAGTGTCCACGAAAGGATTGTTTTGTGCTTGGTTGATCCAGAAACTGGGGAGAAGGCATAGTCTTTTCTTCTAAGGCAGACAAGATGTTTCATCAACACATGGCTTGGCCTTGCTAACATGTGAACTCACTAGCAGTGACTGGTGAGCTCATAGGTCCAATAAATCAAGAGACCCCGTAAACAAGGTCAGAGATTTCAAATCCATTTTCCAAGCACAAACAGATGAGTCTGAAAGGTACAGATGACACACTCTGCAAGAGGTTGCTATGAGTTGCATGCATTGTGATTGCTTCTAAGTGAAATAAGAAAAGAGAGGAACTTTTCTCACATAGGAGCCTGGGTATTGTGCACAGTTGCTCTTAATCTCCTGCATCTCTATCACTTTATTTTAGGAACAGGACACTCTCACCTTCCTCATCCCCCCAACCCCCCATTTTTATTTGGAAAATCTTCCCTCCCCAGCTTGAATCATAAGCTCTGCGAGTCAGGGGTTGGCCCAAGACCAGAGCTACCCGGCAACAGTGAATCATCAGGGGTGAGCACATGACTGAAGCTAACCCAATCAGAATGAGTCTCAGGACTTCCCTGGAAGCGCCTGGCTCTTTTCCGCTGGGTTCAGCCTGGAGGATGAGGCTGGAGGTGTCGAAGACCCCTTGTGACCAGGAGCCTAAGAAGGAAGCGGTCACAGCTGAAGATAGTGCTAAGGCACCAGACAAACTGAGTGTCATTGAATTGGGTCCAGAATCCAGCCATGCTTGAAACTAGCATAAGACGCCAGTGTTTGGTTTTGAGAGCCAATACATTCTCTTCTTGTTGAAAAAAGTTTGGTTTGCATTTTCTGTCACTCACTACCAAAGGGGAAAAGTCCTTAGTAACACGCTGGAGTGGCAGAGCAGCCAAAGTATCGAGGCCTCAGTTTCCCCACCTGTCACTCAGAGGGCATTGATCTAATGAGGTTCACCATTGTCTTACAGCAACACCGTCCAAGTTCTCTGATTCTGGGTGATTCTTCACCATCTTTTATGAGTGACTGAACTTTGGAATGGTCTGCCTAGTTTCAAATCTCAGTGTCACCACCACTAGCTGTAACTTTGGAGAGTTACTTAAGCCCTCTGTGTCTCAGTTGTCTTACTTGTAAAGTGGAAAAAGAGATAATATGACCTTCATATTATCTGCTTTAGTTTATAAATATTTTTAATGAATATAATTTTTGTAACGTACTTAATATTTTTGGCTACCCAGAATCAACTGTTTGGTAACCAAACCCCAAATTCCCTGGGAAACCATCTCCCTAATTTTCATCAAAATGACTTGACCAGTGCTTTGTCAGGTGGGCTAAGACCATCAGGGCTTTCCTCTCCTGGCAACTGTGATTGGTTCAGGGCTGGGCATGTGACACACTCAGGACCAATGAGATGTAACCAGACTGTCGTGACTTCTGTGATTGTGGCAGAGACTCTTTTCTACTGGACTTAGTCTGTCCTGCAGCCATGACAGGAGACTGTCTCTAAGAATGGAGACTAGAGGGAAAAGAGGAGCCGAGGAGCAGGAGACATGAGTCAGGATCTGAGGACATCATTTGAGCCTCTGAATCCAGCACTGCTTAGTTACTTGGTGTTCTAAGTTCCTTTAATTTAAAGCTACTTAACTCATATTTCCTGTTGCATGCAACCAAGGGTCCTAATTGATAAAATCTTTCAGTTGTGTGATATTTGCATTTAAAAAGGAATGTGCGCCCTGACTGGTGGGGCTTGGTTGGAGGGTCATCCTGTATACCACAAGGTTGCAGGTTCAATCCCCGATCAGGGTGCATCTGGGAGGCAACCCATTGAAGTTTCTCTCTTCCTTTCTCTCTCAAATCAATTAAAAATCTATAATAATAAAAGCATAATATGCTAATTAGACTGGACATCCTCCTGGATGACCTTCCAGACAAAGCTGGGGCTGCGAGGGAAGACCGGGTCCCGGGTGCCAGAGGGAAACTGGTGTCGGCAGCTGGGGGAAGGAAGGCCTACTCTTGCATGAATTTCGTGCATTGGGCCTCTAGTAAATAAATAAAGAGGTATTTAGTCTCAGAAGGATTAATGATAATAGGATTGCAGACACATGGCAGTCCAAGGAGGAAGGTGATGGCTGGTAGGGGGGTTCTGACATCGCACCAGACAGCTGATTGCTACTATAGGTTCAGCGGGTTCTGTAGGAAGAGTCCTCAAGTTATCAATTATCTCTCTTCATTCCTCCAGAAGCTGTCCTGTTCTCTTAAGACAGCACACAAGTAGCTTAGGATAGCTTTAATTATTCCAACAGGGGACACATTGAGGAAAAATTAAAGCCTGAACCTTTGGAATGTGGTGATATGGAGCTTAAGGATTGCCCAGGTGGGGCTGACCTCATCCAGGACTTTGATGTTGAATTGAATACTCTGGTTTTCATCAGCGTTTAGGAATGTTGGATCCCTGCTCTGCCAAGGCCTCAGACAGATGGGGAATCATTTATATGCACAGAGTGAAAAAACCCATCACAAAGTGAGAATTTCAGCTGCCTTACCACCGTTGATCCAGAATACCAGGGTCTAAGATGAAGGTTTCAAAAAGTGTATAAATGAGCTGCTTGGTTGAATGGAGCAAAGGTTCCGACCAGCCTTCAAGGCCGGCCATTCAGCAAGTACACTGGCACATGCAAGACAGTGTCTGAGCCTGGATATGCATTAGTGGAACAGCAGGTCATGTCCTTCTGACTCACGCATCAGTTTTCCTGAGTTTTCTGGGCAAATTAATCACTTTCTCTGGTCTTCATTAGCTGTACATGGTGTTTCTGTTGCAAAGACCTTCATGGTTACGCTCTAATTTGATAGTAAATGTTGATGGACACCAGTCCTGCTTATTGCCGAGAGTCTCTGGCCCTGGGTCAGAGCAGGAAATGGAATTTATGAGAAATGTCACAAGGGTCATAGGGGCAGGAGTAAATAAGTAATCATGGAAACACTGCTCAAAGATCTGTGGAAAGTTGCAAAACCCAACTGAGTGTAGTATTAGTCAGGGCTCTTCCGAGAAACAAAACCAATAGGAGGTGTGTGTGTGTGTGTGTGTGTAAAATTGTAAAGAATTGGTTCACATGATAATAGAGGCTGGGAAGCCCCACTGTGAGCCATCTGCAAGCTGGAGACCCAGGGAAGGCAGTTCCCATCTGAGTCCAAAGCCTGAGAAGCAGGGGAAGGAATGGTTTAAGTCCCAATCCAAGGCCAGGAGAAGACGGAGGTCCCAGCTCAACCAATCGGCCCAAAGGATAAATTTTCAGAGTAAAATTTCCCTTCCTCTGCCTTTTTGTTCTATTCAGGCCTCAACAGATCAGATGATGCCCATTTACATGAGGGAAGCAATCTGCTTTCCTCAGTCCACCAATTCACATGCTAATTTCATCTAGTACACCCTCACAGCTATATCCAGAAATAACCTTCAATTATCTGGGCACTCCATGACCCAGTCAAGCTTTACACATAAAATTAATGACCACAATGGGCCCTTTCTGAAGACAAATCAGAGGAGAGAATGCAAATGTGTCAGTTTGTGAAAATTTATCTAAAAACATAGGAGGTTTCAGCTCTTTGTAGATGGCTTTTGGTACCATTCAGGATGAGTGAGGTAATGCTGCAGTAACAAGCAAGACTCAAACCTCAGTGGCTTCAAATAAGAAACGATTCATTCTCATGAAGGCTGCATACCCATTTCAGGGTCAGCTGGCACTTCTGCATGTTGGTACTCAGACTCCCAGGGGCTCCACCTAGGCATATCCTTCTGTACCAACTGTGGCAAGAGGAATGGAGACTGGCTTGTAAAATATGTGCCCAAGAGGGACACTACCACTTCCTCTCACATATCATGGGCAAAGACAGTCACATGACTTCCAAGACAAGGAGTCTGTAAGGAGACTGGAAATGTTGGTGAACAGTACTCGAAACCACCACACCCTATGACGTGCAGCAATGTGTAGCTCTGTGAGGCCTGGATTCCTGCAGCACAGTGTTGGCCTCTTAGCTGCTGAGGGAGGCCAGCCCACTCACTGCTCAGGACCCAGATGTCAGAAGGACCCGGGGTCTCTCTCGCCCGCTTTGTATAACTCTCATGAATTGATGCAGAGGCCGATTCTTTGTGACAAGTTAGTCCTGAAGCGAAAGCCAGGAGTAAAGAGCAAGAGAAGAGCTTTAAAGGCGCTCTAGTAAACAGCTCTTCTGGAAAAATATTAGACACAAAAGCAAAGGACAAAAATGACAAAGTCGTGTAAATGACAGTAATGTAAGTGTTGATATTTTGCAATAAAGCTGTTGTGTCATCCTTTAAGTGCGTCCAGTTAAAGCTAGATCTCACAGCTGTTTAATATCCACTATCTTTTAAAAAATACGTTTTCCTTAATTATTAAACGTGTATCATCCTCTTTTCTCCTTCAAAGATCTCTCTCACTTTCCCCTGGTAATTTTACCTTATTTTAATACATTCTATCCTGTCAATTATTTGGGTTATAAAACAAACATCGGATATATTTAGGTAAGTAATTATTAAAGATCAAAACAACATTTTATTGGAAATGCATGTTGTTAGGAGGTGGATGGAGGGGCTCAGGGAGTCTTAATTAGAGGACGCTTGCCCCAGACCCCAACATTACAAGCTGCCCGCTTGTTGAATGTGTGGCGGCCTTACCTACCTTGAAGCAAGGCACTATGGGAAGCTTCCGGATGGGTGAAAATTGTCCCTTTTTTCTAAAATGGAAAGAAGGGCCATTGCGAAAGGGGAGACGGGAAAGAAGGATGGTGAGGGTTTTCTCAGGTAAATCAACACAGGAACGTCCACATCCAGGAGAGTGTGGGGTCTGTGCCCACATCCTCTTGGTAAGTGTGTGCCTCCAGGAGTAAGTCGGCCTCAGTTTGAAAACCCCTCCTGTGTCCCCCCACCCCCTGCTCCCACGGGAACAGCGAGTATTGTGGAGGGAGCATTGGGCCCTTTGCCCAGGACTTCTCACCCATGTCTCGTTTGTGCCCTTGCAACAAAGCTAGGAGATGCTCAGAGCAGGAGCTGGTCTTCACTACCACCTGCCATCTGTGGGGAGGAGGTGTGTGTGTTTGTCTGTTTGGGTGTCCACACTGCTCCTTCCACACCTCTCTTCAGTTCTCTCCTCTCCCCCTCTCCCTCTTCCCCCCTATTTTTCTATGTTCTATTCTCTCCTCTAGTCTTCTTTCTCCTTGAAAGCATAACCACAGAACTAAGGCTTGGATGTTATTTGCATAAAACCACTACAAAGGGGGCAAGGCTGACATTTCTTTATGGGCCTGGGTCCAAGCCTTTGACAAATGGAGCTGATATCAGAGGAAACGGATTGTTGATGTTACATTGCAATTTCACTGCGGGCACTAGGTATTTGCATGGGGGAAGCAAACAGACGAGGGCTGAAGCAGATAAATTTCATTCCAAAACCACTAAAATGAAAAGCCAACTGCAAATTAGGTTTGAAATGGACCTGCCTGTCCTTAGAGATTTCACAGTGACAGATGAGTTAGTCCCCACGAGGAGCACAAACCTACTTTGCTTTCAGAGAATGGAGACGGCTAATGAAGACCGCGCCTCTAAGCAGCTCTGAGTCGGCCAGGGCTCCGTCAACCTCTGTTAATAGCCTGCCGCGCCTCAGCCGGCTTCTTAATTACGTCGCAGTAAGAATTGGCCTTTAAGAAATCCCCAAACATCTGAGTCCTTGAGTTTATTTATTAATTAATATTCAATTTTTTCTTATTTAAAATTAATTGCTTAATTATTATTTTAAAAATGAATAGTAGTTGGAAGGAATGGCTTGGAGAGGGAGGCTTTAGTGCCCTCCTGGCGTCTCTTGCCTGGAATAGAGAGCTAAGAGAAACACATGAAGTCAACTAAGATAATCTGTAGGAAAGCGTTTTATTCCATTCTATCTGGTTCATCCATTCTGCCTCAAGCCAGTATCCCAACCTCCCTTCTCGCCCCCAACCCCTTATCAGTCCAGAAGGACTGGGCTAGGCTGCAGTAACAAATAAACCCCAAATCTCAGTCATTTAACACATCAAGATTTATTTTTCTTTCTCACACCAACATGACTGCTGGCCCAGAAGACCCTTGAGGACAGGGTCCCCTGTGGACTCAGCCATCTACGGGGCTTCATCTTGAGGTGTCAACCTGGCCACACCAGATTCCACCCCCATAGGGCAGGGGTGAGCCCTGGGCTCCTGTACTTGCCATGCAGTGCTTCAGTGAAGTGACACACGACGCCTCTTCCATCCACACCAATTGTCTAGAATGTGTCTCACTGACACCCCCTCCCCAGCTTCAAGGGAACAGGAAGTGGCAGCCCCTGTGTGTCCTGAAGGATGGGAGAACCAGCTGTGTATAAACACTCAGAATTTCTATCATTTCTCCTTCCAAAAATTTAACACCTCGAAGACCCTCCTGCAAACAAAATTTTGGAGCCACGAACGCATTTCCCAATATGGAGTACATGTATTTTCCAAAAGAAATAAGCAGTAATTTTCCCCTTTTCTTTTTCAGAGGGCAGGACCCATTCCTCTTACCCAGAGTAGTGTCTGGCACATAGCGGGCATCAGAAATATTTGTTGAGTGAGGTCACAAGTAAATGGTGGAGTGAATGAGTAGGGGCCGTGCAATGCCCCTCCCACGGCACCAGGACTCCTCCTGCAATACTGACAGCCTTGCAGGGTGCAGCCCTGGAAAGATGGGAGATCGAGGTTCCGGCCTGTCCTGCTGACAGCTCTGTGAGCTGGAACAAGACGCTAAGACCCACACACTGGGCATGAAGGAACATGTGTGCTGTGCAGAAAGTGGCCTGGCATTCTGGAGCCACTGGCTGCTTCATGAGGGATACCAGGCAGGGGTAGTGCCAGTATGGAGGGCAGGGCCTGGGTAGGACTGAGCAGAGCAGAGAGAAGCACCACAATATGATCTGGGGTTAGGGACTCAAGAAAAGATTGAACTTGAGGCAAGTAGAGAGGAGGAAGGGTCTGGCTTGATAGTTGTTGGGGAAATCTGAAGTATTAGTATTATGTACCAATACAAGAGACAGGAAACCAGCTGGGGGAAAATGACCTGGCTTTGCCAATAATAAGGATTGTCTTATCTGTATAAGCTCAGACCACCTTCTAAAACCAACAACACACCCTGCACAGGACTCTCCAGTTTGCAAAGCATTTTAAAACAGAGAATCAACTCTATTAACATTACATCGCACAGGCACCCCAGACACCGTCAAAATACCTTACAGGCAGCTACTTCAATCCTCAGAGCAAGACTGTTTTCATTGGACAGTAAGGTGGAAGGTTGGTTATTTTGGCTGAGGTTATACCGTCAGTGGCAGAGTCAGCATCTGCATGTTGAAGCCAGGCATAAGGCCTCTGAGAACGCTCCCTGAACTCTGCACCCTGCAACCCCTGAAGAAGAGGAAATAAAACTCTGGTGATTATGCCGGTGGTTGGGATCCATCGCTTACGCAGAATGACGGGCTACAGCTGCTCAGAGGGAACGACCTCGGTTTGGAGGTCGTTGAGGGGCACATACCTAAATGTTGTCTTGGTCTGGTCTTATCCTGTGGTACAAAGACCGTCTGTACTATATTTCCCATCTTTTATTTACTCTCTGAGGAGCAAACATTTATCGAGCGCTTATTATGTGCTGGGTGCTGTGGGAAGATTTGTATGTGTCACCTCACACACCTTGCCTTAGTCTGTCCAGGCTGCTGCAACCACCACCACAGACCGGATGGCTTAGAAACAACAGACATGTATTTCTCGCGGTTCTGGGGAGAGGGGGCTCCCAGGGTTATGCCGCCAGCAGATTCGGTGTCTGGTGAGGAGCTGTTTTCTAGACGGCTCTTCCCGATGAGTCCTCACACGGCAGAGGAGGAGGGATCGCTCTGGAGTCCCTTTGTAAGGGTGCTACTCCCACTCATGAGGGCTCCACCCTCACGACCTAGTCTCCTCCTAAAGTCTCCACCTTCTGATGACGCGAGCTTGGGGTTAGGATCTCAACACAAGGATGTGGGGGGACGCGAACATCCAGTTCGTAGCACAGCGTTCACAGTAACCTTCCTGCTCCGTGGGCACCAGGATGAGAACCTCCCCAGTTTACAGGCGAGGCACAGAGGAAACGGCAGCCCGGAGAGGTGGACTCACTGGCGACACATCTGGGTCCCTGGGGGGATAGAGGCCTCCTCGCTTCAGAGCCCACACTCTCAGCATCACCCTCCACCCCAGGCCTAATGTCCCGACCTCCCTGCAGACGCCCTTGACCCTCTCAGGCAGAATTCAGGACTCCCTCTGGGGCTCCCTCAAGCTCTCTCATGGCTCTCGAAGGGCATGGTCATACGGTTCTGTGATTTCATTTGCACAGGTACCTTCCCTATCGGTTGTGGGCTTCTTGGGCTTTTATTCCGGGCCCTTCACCCATGTCTGCGCCTGAGCGAATGGAATGGCTGCCTGACTTCAGCCATGTCTGTGAGTGTCTCGGGCACTCCTGAGGCCTAACCTGTGCTCATGTATATGTGCCGCTGAGCGAGACAGAGGGCAGGATAGACAGAGACGGAGGAAGAGAATCAGAGACAGACCAAGCACGTGATAGAGAGAGAGCCACAAGATAGGAGAGGCAAGGGAGCACAAGGAAACCCCAAAAGAGGGAGAAAAGGGGAAAAAGGAAGGTGGGGAAGGAGCCTCCAGCTCCGATTGAGCCCTCCAGGGTAGGGGTGCCCACAGAAAGGGTCCTCTCCACACCACTGGCTTCTCTGCCCTCCTCCACTCTGCCCCAGCCGCACCCACACCTTGCCAGTCATTGCAGGTGCAAAGCTCCCTGCTGCCTCAGAGCCTCTGTGCCCATCTGACCATGCAGCAGTCTCCACGGCCAGTCGTCATGTGGTCGATTCTGATGACCAAAATAGCTAATCGAATCCCTAAAATTTGTTTACTCTGAATGCATCAAGGTGCTACTTATCAAATCAGAACTGTATTACCTCTTAAATTACTTTTGGGGGAAAAAATCAATATAGTTTATTTAACCACAGTCGAGGAAAGAAAAAGTAGGAGAAAAATGGCCCAGAGGAATCTGTGTTACACGTTTTCCTTGACAGGAAGCGTGGGCAGAAGTGGAGGGTACACGAGAGATGGTAACTTGGAGGAATAAACTGACCCCCAGTCCTTGACTGGTCATTTCTTGGCTCCTCCTTACAAAGAGCTCCTCAGGCCATTGCCCAGGCTGAGCTTCTTTCTGCCCAAGTGGTTAGAATAGAAGTGCTGTTTACCCAATAGGTGGGTAGTGTGGATACCGATGCTATTTCCTTTTTAAAATAAATTTATTCAGGTGACATTGGTGAATAACATGATAAACGTTTCAGGTGCACAATTCCATGATACATCATGTGTGTACTGCATCCTGTGCTCAACATACTATCTAGTCTCCCTCTGTCACCATAGATCTGACTCCCTTTACCCCTTTACCTCTCTGGCTAAGGCAGCGGTTCTCAACCTGTGGGTCGCGACCCCTTTGGCGGTCGAACGACCCTTTCACAGGGGTCGCCTAAGACCATCCTGCATATCAGATATTTACATTACGATTCATAACAGTAGCAACATGACAGTGATGAAGTAGCAACGAAAATAATGTTATGGTTGGGTCACAACATGAGGAACTGTATTTAAAGGGCCAGAAGGTTGAGAACCACTGGTCTAATGCTATTTCTTTTTAAAAAAATTCTCTCTCTCTCTCTCTCTCTCTCTATCAATCGGTTGCCCCCCATACGCACCCAGACTGGGGATCGAACCAGCAACTTAGTCATTAATACATTGAGCCTCCATTTGGACTCCATATCGGCGCCACTATTTCGATTCCAGGAGCAAAGTGGGAGCTCGTTCAGGTACCACCACCACCTGAACTGCTTTTCTTTTAAAAAGTCTTTTCTTCAGATTTGAAAATTCTCAGGTTGTTTGCCCCGAGTCCTGGCTCTTCTGTCTTTGGTGGGATTGGCAGTTCCCATGGGATGGCACACACAGCATTTCTCCCAGCTGCATAGACTCCAAGAAGCTCGGTCAGCTGATGCTTCCAGAGAGTGTGAGCTCCCAATGCCCTTTACTAAATTCCTTTTCTGCTTAAACAGCTAGATCGGATTCCATTGCCAGCAACCCTGGCAGATGTGCTGGTTAAGACTTTCTACCTTACACGCTCATCATTTCTGGGTCAGAACAGCTGGCGGCTGCCGGGCTAGCCACCACCCCAGTGTCTGACATGCAGGAGTCATTCCTGCTCGCTTCCCCGTGAGAGCCAAGTGGAAGAATTTACTTATTACTTGTTTTTAAACAGCTTTGTTGAGGAGTCATAGGTGCAGGAAAAAATGCACATATTTAATGCACACAGTTGGATGAGTTTGAACATATGCACATGCTGTGAGACCATCACCACAATCAAGGTAACAGGTGTATCCATCACCTCTCAAAGTTTCCTTGAGTCTTCGCTTTTTTGTGATAAGAACACTTAACATGTGATAAGAACATCTACCCTCTGAATAAAATGTTAAGGGTATCATGCAGTATTGTTGACTACAGGCAGAAACATTTAATTTTTGATTCAAAATAGGAGAGTTGGATGGTACATCAATGGGAAGCCCATCTATGAACATGTATATACAAAGACTAAGTGTAATAAGTCAGAGAATAAGAAGTCCATGGGAAACACTATACCAATAAAAGGGTGATATGCTAATTAGACCGGGAGACCTTCCACTCATCCTTCTGGACAAAGCCATGGTGGTGGGGCTGAGGCAGAGGAGGTTAAGGGTGATCAGGCTGGCAGGGGAGAACAGTTGGGGGTGAGCAGGCTGGTGCGGGGGGGGGCAGTTGGGGGCGATCAGGCTTGGGGGGGGGCAGTTGGGGCCAATCAGGCCGGCAGGCAGAGTGGTTAGGGGCAATCAGGCAGGCAAGCAGGTGAGTGGTTAGGAGCCAGTAGTCCTGGATGGTGAGAGGGATGTCCGACTGCTGGTTTAGGCCCAATCCCTGCAGGGGTCCCAGATTGGAGAGGGTGCAGGCTGGGCACCCCCTGTGCACGAATTTTGTGCACCAGACCACTAGTAGATATTAGTAAACACTAAAGATTTTCCATGGCAGTGGTGAGGAAGGTAGGATGGTCACACACAGGGGGATGCTGTACGCTGCTTCTTAAGACCATAAGGCTAGGCCTAACCTCAAAACTAACATTGTGCCCTAAACCTAAACACTAACCTTAGTGCTAACACTAAACCTAACTTTGTGCCCAAAACAAAGCCATAACCTTAATCACAACCCAAGCCCTAACCCTACCCCTAAATCTAACCCTAGCAGTAAACATAGCTTTAGTCCTAACCATAACCCTGAACTTGAGCAACCACCCCAGCTCTAACCCTAAGCCTAAGCCTCACCCTACCCTAAGCTTAATCCTAGCCCTAAACCTAACCCTAGCCGTAAACCTGACCCTAAATCTAGCCCTAACCATATCGCTAAGCCTAACCCCAAACCCTAACCCTAGCCCTAGTCCCAAACCTAACCCTAACCCAAACCTAAATCTAGCAGTAATCCTAACCCTAAACTTAGCCCTAACACTTGCCTTAGCCCTAACACTGCCACTAACCCTAATCCTAACCACAAACATAAACCTAACCCCAGCTCTAAACCTACACTTAACCCTAACTCTAGCCCTAATCATAGTCCTAGCACTAACCCTAACCCTAACCTCTAACGCTAACTCTAACCCTAAACATAATGCTAACCCTAACACTAAACGGTAACCCTAACCCTAAACCAAACCCTTACCCTAAACCT
Organism: Myotis daubentonii; assembly: GCF_963259705.1. NCBI lineage: Eukaryota > Metazoa > Chordata > Mammalia > Chiroptera > Vespertilionidae > Myotis > Myotis daubentonii. The sequence continues at coordinate 68,529,291 of NC_081847.1, read as the reverse complement.
AAAACCCCGCCCTAAACTTTAACCAAACCCTAAAACCTAATGCTAACCCCAAACACTAACCATAACCCTAACCCTGAGTTTAGGGGTAGGGTTAGGGTTAGGATTAGGTTTTAGGGTTAGGGTTTAGTGTTGGAGTTTAGGGTTGGAGTTAGGTTTAGGGTTAGGGTTTAGTTTTAGGGTTAGGGTTTAGGGTTAGAGTTTATGGTTAGGGTTTATGGTTGGGGTTAAGTTTAGGGTTAAGGTTATGGTTATGGTTTAGGTTTTGGTTTAGGGTTTAGAGTTAGGGTTAGGGTTTAGGGTTAGGGTGAGGGTTAGGTTTTAGTGTTAAGGTTAGGATTAGGGTTAGGGCTTAGTGTTATAGCTTAGGGTTTGGGTTCAGGGTTCAGGTTAGGTTTTAGGGTTAGGGTTAGGGGTTAGGGTTAGAGTTAGAATTAGGTTTTAGGATTAGGGTTAGGGTTTAGTGTCACAGCTTAAGGTTAGGGTTAGGGTTAGGTTTTAGTGTTATAGCTTAGGGATAGAGTTAGGGTTAGGGTTTAGTGTTACAGCTTAGGGTAAAGGTTAAGGTTAGGGTTATATTTTAGGGTTAGGGTTAGGGGTAGGGATAGGGTTAGGTTTTGGGGTTGGGGTTAGGGTTTAGTGTTACAGCTTATGGTCAGGGTTAGGGTTAGGGTTTAGGATTAGGGTTAGGTTTTAGGGTTGGGTTAGGTTTTAGGGTTAGTGTTAGGGTTAGGGTTAGGGTTGGGGTTTAGGGTTAGGGTTAAGGTTTAGTGTTACAGCTTAGGATCAGGGTTAGGGTTAGAGTTAGGATTTAGTGTTACAGCTTAGGGTTAGAGTTAGGGTTACTGCTTAGGGTGAGGTTTAGGGTTAGGTGTTAGTGTTTGTGGTATGGTTAGGGTTTGGTAGGGTTTAGGGTTATAGTTAGGGATTAGAGCTAAAGATTGAGATTAGGGTTTAGTGTTAGAATTCAGGGTTAGGTTTAGGGTTATGTTTAGGATTATGGTTTGGGCTAAAATTTTACTGGAACTGTAAACCCTAATGCTAACATCTAAATCAATGCCTAAACAGTAACCTGACCATAAACACTAAACCTCACACTAAAACATAACCCTAACTCTAACATGAAAACCTAACCCTAAGAAGTAACCCTAACCTTAACACTAACCCTAATCCTAACACTAACCCTAACTCCTAACACCCTAAACCCTAAACCCTAACCTTAACCCGAAGTAGTAACCCTAACCATAACACTTAACCCTAAACCCTAACCCTAAAACTTAACTATAACCCGAACCCCAAACCCTAACCCTAAGCTATAACACTAAACCCCAACCCTATCCCTAACCCTAACCATAACTCTAATCCTAACCCTAAATTGGAACACTAACACTAAGCAGTAACCCTAACCCTAAACCCTAACCCTAAGACTAAGCTGTAACCCTAACCCTAACCCTAAGCTATAACCCTAACACTAACCCTAAACCCTAACCCTAACCCTAATCCTAACCCTAAACCCTAACCCTAAGCAGTAACCGTAAACCTAACCCTAACTGTAAACCCTAAACCCTAACACTAACCCTAAACCTAAACTGTAACCCTAAGCCTAACTCTAACCCTAACACTAACCCTAAACCCTAGCCCTAACCCTAATCCTAACCCTAAACCCTAACCCTAAGCAGTAACCCTAAACCTAACCCTAACCGTAAACCCTAAACCCTAACACTAACCATAAACCTAAACTGTAACCCTAAGCCTAAGCCTAACCCTAACCCTAACACTAACCCTAAACCCTAGCCCTAACCCTAACCCTAACCCTAACCCTAGTTCTAGCCCTAGCTCTGAGATAAGTGGACATTCAAAGCACCTGCCAGGACAAGTTGGAAATGGGAGCTGGGTGAGACTGCAGCATGAGGGAGAGGGAGCATGAGAGAACATGGTTCTCTTCCAAGGCTTGGAAAAGGGGAGTCAAACCACAGCATGGTTAGATACTGCAAGGAAATCAACTCAGATGAGAACTCATCAACAGGTCTGCCATCTTGACAAATCCACCTAGAGTCCTTAGAACATAGACAGCTTACAACTGTTATTTGCTGAATGAAGTGAAGAACACCCAGAGAAACAAATGAGTAATGTGGAACAGTGGCTCAGAATGGCTGCTGGGATCCTAGAATCTATCTATCATAATCTATAATAATAAAAGCATAATATGCTAATTAGCCCGGATAGCCAGATGACCTTCCAGACAAAGCCGGGGCTGCAAGGGCCGAGCCCCTTGCACGAATTCCGTGCATTGGGCCTCTAGTATCTATATATTTATCTATATCAGAACAATGCCTCAAAAGAGTATTCAACAAATATAGACTAATAATATTATTACTATCATTGTTGTTATGGTTGAGAGTAACTGAGTGTCAGTAGGTTGCTCTGATTATAAATGAGAGGATTCCAGGGTCTAAACTTCCCTGGCAACTTTCCCTCCACATGGTCAGATGCAGTCCAATTCTCCTTCCAATCCTAGGTTAATTCCCTCGTCCTCTAGGGCATCTATTGTGATCACCTTGGTTCACAGCATCTTACCTTCCTCTGACAGCACGTTATTACCTTGTCACTGGGCACCGGATGCAGCTGTCCTGTGACATCCTGTATGGATTTTACCTCACCTCATTCCTTGTTTGCCCAGCATACAAGGCCCTTCAAATAGCTGACCCCTGCTTAATTCTGTACATCACCTTGCATCTCCTCCAACTTTAAAAATCATGCCCATACACTCACATTTTAAAAAAATACGTATTTTTATTGATTTCAGAGAGGAAGGGAGAAGGAGGGAGAGAGAGAAACATCAATGATGAGAAAGAATCATTGGTTGGCTGCCTCCTGCACACACTCTACTGAGGATCGGCTCACAACCCAAGCATGTGCCCTGACCACAAACAGAACTGTGACCTTCTGGCTCATAGGTCAATGCTCAACCACTGAGCCACACTGGCCGGGCCATATATTCACATTTTTAAGCTGTCATCTAAATTTTTGATCATAGATTTAAATATATATATTTGGATATAATTATATAAATGCTATGTTGTGTTAATATATGTTATAAGTTATCTATAATAACAAAAGCATAATATGCAAATTGACTGAACGATTGAACAGCAGAACAACCACCCGGATGACCTTCCAGACGACCACGCCTGCAGCTTGGGGAAGGAAAGCCCTGATAGGCCCTGATCGTGGGCCAGGCCTAGGGACCCTACTCAAGGGATCCCGAATTGTGAGAGGGTGCAGGCCAGGCTGAGGGACACCCCACCCCATGCACGAATTTCGTGCACTGGGCCTCTAGTATATTATAAGTTAAGCTTTAATATTTGTTTATACATACATAAATAAAATATATATAAATGGATGTAATTTTTGTCATGTAAGTATGGATATTTGAAAAGAAAATTGTAGTAAAACATTCAAAATGTGTCAAAATGAAGTCCAATATCATTGTAGTTTGATACCCACCATCATGGATTTATATATATATATATATTTCACTTTGTTAGGAATTCTGCATTGTTCTTTTTTCTGGGTGAACTTGTATTCCCTGGCAGAAATTCCATCTTAATGTATTATATATTTGTTCTTGGAAGTCTTTTATTAATCACTCTATCACATATCACTGACTGCAACAAAAATAGGCTCATAAATTTAAATTTAAATTTTAAAGTTTTAATTGACTACAAGTCTTTAGATTTTAAAATAAATTATTTTTAATTCAATTATTATTATGCTTGTTAGAACACCATTGATCAAAACAACATAAATATGCCACAGCTGGTGATAAAGAGTGATTAATCCTTTAAAAAGTAAAGTACTTTGGGACATACTTCTCTTAATATGACAGGGGGGACCGTTTATTCCTCAATTAATGTATTCATGAATGAGTATGGGTATTTCAGACAGACAGGTTTCAGCCTCAACTGTGCTTCCATTGGTGTCTGCACTGAGAGCCTGTTCACATAAGCCAGCGGATGGGAAGGCAGGGCCCCGTTGCATGCTGCTCACGTGTTGGGGCTCCTTTCAGGTTATATGCCAAAAAGTAATAGTGATTTTTAATCATCTCTGAGCTGACATCAGTACGAGGATCTTCAATTTCAATGACAGTGGAGAACTGAACATAATCGGACTCTACAGGGTGGCGATTCCCAGGGATCAGAAATGTTAGTGTTCTGCACATCGAGGTGAATATTTCAAAATGTGCCTTTCCTCGGTGCCTGAAGGACTTTTCACAGAAGGGGGAGGCACTCTGCAGGGTGGGTGACGCCTTCTCAGTGGGGATGGCCTCCATTCTCCACCTTCTCCACCCTCCCTTCGCTGGGGGAGGCCGACTGCGTGGATCTGTCAGTGGGCTCCCTTCCCCGGTGGCTGCCGGTTGGGTTTGGCCAGGGAGAAAGCTGGGCTGTGGGTAGAAGCTAGGAGGGGAGGAGAGTAAGGTCGGGCATTTATTCCCAGGTCTCACCTGCAGGGACTCAGGCTGCATCTTCAGAAGGCCCAGCTCCTTCACATGTTGCACAGCCTCCCTTGTCTCCAGGTTCTAGAAACCTCTCCCTCCCCTCACCCAACTCAGGGCCCACCACCCGAGGGGGCTGCACTATCACCGCAGCCACACTTTTATAAACATTTCCTCCATTAAACACTCATCCAGTTTCCCAGTTTGAGTGCACTTTCTGTTTTATGTTGGTGCCCTGACTGACAAACCTGTTTTTTATTTAGTGGGCATTTGAAGGACATTTGTGAAGGAGGGTGTGGCAAATGGACTCATGTCAGTGGAGGGTCTGTAAATGGATCTCTTCAAACTGTTCGTGCCTGTGAACCTCTAGAAAATCTTCATGACCCCCAGGGGCCTGGGGACTCCAACTGGATGACGGCTCTTCTGGCACCTGCCCATCCATCTCTGCACCCTCCACTGCACAGTTATAAGGACTCAGTTGGGAGCCAAACAGGCATTAAAGGAAGGGGTGCGTGCTTTTTCATGGGTGCCAATGACACAGGCGAGTCCTACCACGCCACGCTGTGTGTCCAGCACCTGCCATCCTTTCCTGCTTTCCAGCCACACCCACCACTGGCCTCACACGCAGGGGAGGCACGCGTCCTCCTGAGCTGATGGCTGAGCGGATGGGGGCTGGTTTCATGAAGTGAGGACCCCATGATCGCCGGCTGGAGTCTGGCATCCATCACCCCGGACAGGGAGCTGCCTGGCTTCTCCTCCAGGCTCCCTGCGGTGCTGATTTAGAAATTCCAGACAGCAACCCATCGAGAGTTCTTTATGGCAGCAGCGGGCACCTGATCTACCATAACATGTAAAAAGATAGGGGTCCCCAGGCAACAGCAGCAGCTGCAGTTTAAGTTGAAATTGGGGTTAAATGTGTGCTGTGTTGAATTCACCTGCTCGAGGAGAGCGATGATCTCGAATCTTCCATCCTGGAATTGGCTAGAAGCCCCTGGGGCCAATTGCCACTATTCTTGGTGCCACTGAGACGTGGGGCTGCTGGCACATGGCTGTGGGGTGTTTGCATTAGCTGCCACTGTGATTTTTTTAGCTTCAGGAGGGTATTTAAGATTCTAGCATTTGTTTACTTACTGTTTGTTTGCCAGTTCACAGCCGTGGCTTATGTGATAGTTTGGATGATTGTTCAGCAAATGTTCCCTTCCTTCCCTTCACAGTATGAGGGGAGAACACTTCACAGCCCTTGGATGTGGGATTGGCTCTGTGAGTTGCTTTGACCAGTTGAATGTCAGTGGAAGGAAAAAGAATGAAGAAATGTGTCCCTGCTTTTGTTTGTTCTGCTCTTGCTCTAGGGACCAGACACTAGGGATTGGCTAGGAAGAAGGAGCAGGGCGTAGACCTGAGCCCCAGCCTGCACCAACCCTGGGAGCCCAGCTGCCATCAGAGCCATGGTGGCCCCAGGGCCTGTGAGTGTGGGAATTGGTGCTCCTTGTAAATTGATAAGATAGGTTGGCAACAACTGACAAACGACTGAATTTGCAAATTCTGTTCTGCTGAACCCAAGGGAAGTCGTTTTCAAAAGATTTCTCTGCTCAAAATCAGCTTTCATCCATTCAGGCATTTATTTCTTAATGTACTTGTTTATTCTGCAAATGCTTTTTGATCACCCGAGGTATCAAGCACTGTTCTAGAGAGACTCATCCATCTCGGTGTATCTGGGTTGTCTCTTGATCTTCGTGAGAGAAATGAAGTTATGCAGGTGCACATTCTTAAAGTGCTTTAAAAGGCAGGGCATAAATCAGCCTGCTTCCCAGCTCATGCCTCCTGCTCTGCTGGGCTGCATGGCATTCACTGAGGCCGGCCTGTGTGGGGTGAGTGGAAAGGAATGCCCCCCCCCCCCCGCCCCCGCCTCCTCCCCTGCCTGAAATCTGAGGCTTTGGGGAGATGGGGTGGGGAGAGATGATGCTCACCGCCTGCCCTGGAAAATCATTCTTCCTATCTCCCCAGACACATTTTGGGTAGACTGATGCTCACCGCCTGCCCTGGGGGGCACAGATGTTTGAACCTCTTGCCTGGGTTAACTGGCTCAGCCACTTGTGATTGGCCTTGATTCTGTTTTCAGATAAAGAAACTGAGGCTCAGAGAAAGACAATAACTCACCCAATTATTGGCACAGAGGAGGAGCAGTAAGTGTTAAGTATTATTATGTCACATCCCATCATTAGAGAAGTAAAAGATTGAACTCTTGAACATCTGTGCACAAGAGAGTGGCCGTAGCAGGCCTGACTGCTGTCCTCTGAAAGGCCTGTTTGCAGGATTGGTCCGTGGCTGGTGTCCGAGAACTTGGATTCCTGGAGATTCCCACACCCTGACTGATAAGAGTGATCACTGTGCATTACCTGTTTACACAAAACAATACAGTTTATGCGGAAAGCAGGCTTTCCTTCTGGGAGTCCAGAGTTGGTACATGCCAGGCAGCAGCTGCCACATGACCAGTCTCCACTAAAAACCTCTAATGAGCTTCCTGCTGGGCGACATTCCACACTCACTGTCACACTTGTTGGTGGAGGAATTAGGGAGTCTTGTGTGACTCCAATGGGGGGGACTCCTGGAAGCTTTCTCCTGGTTTCCTCTGGACTTTTCCCTTTGCAGACTTGTTTTGTATCCGTTTACTGTAATAAACTCATCTGAGTACTTGATCTATGAGCATGACTCTGCTGAGTCCTCCCAGTGAATCGGCAAACCTGAGAGTGGTCTTGGGGACCCCCAACACAACACCCCTCCCCTTTCCTTGACTCCAAGCCTTTGCTTTAGGCCCTTCATCCTATCTGCAACACTGCCCTTGACTTGTAGGATCATTTCACTGATCCACAGGACCTTGTTCAAATCTCATCTTGACTATGAGTTTTGAAAGGCTTTCACCTTCTTGAGATTCTATAGCATTTACTTCCAGAATCATCCATCAGGAGCTGTGTCTCAAATAATGATCAGGTCCTTTCCTAAGGACTGTCTGAGTTTTGAGTCTTGTGACATGTGTCAATTTATCACAGCCCTTAGCCTAGATGCCAAGATAAAATGATATAAAATAAATGTTTTGACATTGGTTTGCCTGTCCTTAATACCCTGTGTTCGCTGAAAAAACATTTTTTTTGAAGATAGAATCTTAATAGACCAAATTATTACCTAACTTCAAAATATTTTGACAGTTCTTTGCAGATACAGCTACAGCAAAATATGTCTCTCAGTTATAGTGACTACAACTGGAACTGGCCCTAGGACTGTGAATCCTATTTTAAAATGTGATTAGGACTTTACTTCCAATAGCCTGATGGTTTTAACTCATTAAGCCAGTCATCAAAAATTGACTGAGTGCTTGCAAAGTGTCTTTCATTGTGAATGTTGTGGAAACTCAAAACAGAGAAGATATTCTCTGCTTTGGAAAGACTCAGTTCTGTTTGATACCTTTTGTAGGTATTTTTTTGTGCCCACCTCCAGCCCAGGTCCCTTTCATGGAATACCTTCAGGGGATGCTCACCCCACTCCCAGGTAGCACTTGCTGGCAGGAAAACTGACCCCATGTCTAATTACAGCAGTGGGACCTGAATGCTCCAAGATAACTTGCATAATCCCACCCTCTTTGCCACATGATTGGTTCATCAAAACAAGGCATACGCCAATTAGCATATAATATTTTTCTTAGGCACAGAGTGGCCCAATCAGTGCAGAGTTCATATTTTCCTTGGAAACCTCCTTCTGGATAGGCAAGAAATGGTGATTTGAATCCTGGAAATGCTGGGTCATTTTGGGAAGCCAGGTTGAGGAGAAGGGCAGAAAGGCACCCTACAGAAAACCAAATACAACACAGAGAATGATATTAATCAAGGCACTCCCGATGGTTCAACCTTTGGACTTACTGTTTACATGAACCAACAAATCATTTAAAAGAATTAAGTAAAAATGTGTTGGCACTTTTGATGTTCGCATTCAAAATTAATCTAATTGATTTAGTTCCATGGTATCTATTGATCTATCTACCCTTTCTCTTATTGTCTCTACCCTGATTTTCCTTTGGGAAAATCATTCTTCCTATCTCCCCAGACACATTTTGGGTAGACTGATCCAATGCACAGACACATAGGGGAGCTCATATGAGCTTACAGCAAGCAGCACTCTCCACCACAATGACTTAGATGACTTCGTTAGGAGTAGACTCATGACCCAGTTTGGGAGAGCAAACATATATAAGACTATGAGACCCCCTATCTGCCCCTAGTTTGTGCTGTCAGGACCTGTGTTCTAGATACCCAGGAGCAATTCTGCCACCAGATGAGAACCCAGAACTGCCAGAAGATGGAATCCAAAGATGAAGCCAACATTAGAAAAAGCAGAGAGGAACGAGAGGAACTGGTTCAAACGATCCCAGATCACACCTGCCTTAAAACTCACAGCCTCTGAACTCTGTTAGGGGTACCAAACCGAACCAAAACAAACCATTTATTGATTAGACTCGTTTGAGCTGGGTTTTTCTGACATGTGCTACATACTAATGTTAGGTACCACTTTAAATGTCTACTCTATGTCCTGTCCTGTGTTTAGTCCTGGGGCAGCCTCAGGGATGAATGGATCCAGGCACTGGAACAGGAGAAGCTCCCATCCCAGTGGTGCAGGTGGAAAATGTACATGGGGCTGTGACACAGGGAAAATTGTAATACACATGTTGAATGAATGAATGAGTCCTCTTTTAAAAAGAAAAGGAGTTATCCCTTTCCGGTTCCAGGTAAGATGAAGTAAACACCCACCTGTTTCTCCCACCAAATAAAGCTATAGAATCTGAAAAGATTTCATGGAGCTCTGAATTGAGGACTCTGAAAAGAAAATTATTGTTGGTAGGTCAGAAAGGACTATCAGAATTTGAAGTCCCACCAAACTGGTGGTGAGTTTGCCATGTTTTGCCCTCTGGTATCACATGACCTGATCCAAAAAGCCAGAAGTGGGCACTAGGGTGGAGATGGAGAGAGTTGGGGGAGAAGCCCAGAGGATCCCCTAGTCTTGTCAGGAAACCAGTTCTGATAAAGGAACTCCTAACATTCAAAGAGAGTGTGGGCATCCCCATTTATTTTTCCTTCTTTTCTCCACTCATTCAGGCCCAAATTATTTTTTAAAATATATTTTTATTGATCTCAGAAAGGAAGGGAGAGGGAGAAAGATATAGAAACATCAGTGATGAGAATCATTGATCAGCTGCCTCCTGCATGCCTCCTATCATGGATAAAGCCCACAACCCGGGCATGTGCCCTGATCATAGAATCAAACCATGACCTCTTGGCTCATAAGTCGATGCTCAACCACTGGGCAAACAGGCTGGGCTCATGCCCAAATTCTTAAGCAATCTTGTGGTATTGGTGCACAGGACTTGAACAAGATTCTGAGTCTCACAACAAAATATACAAAATGTCCAGGATCAAATCTAAAATTACTTGATATATAAAGAGCCAAGAAAATCACAACACTCTTCGGGAAAGACGATTAGTAGACATGAACCATGAAATCAACAGATATTGACATTTTCAGACAAAGACTTTCAAGCACCGGTGGTAAAAATCCTTCAAAACACAAGTATGGATATGGGTGGAACAAGTGGAGAAATGGAATCTAAGCAAAGAATAGGAAAAACTTTTGTGACCTGCAGTTAGGAAAAGGTTTGCAGATATGATACCAAAAGCATAATCCATAAAAGAAAAAATTAATAAAATTGACTTTAATTTTAATAAAATTAAAAATATTTATCCTGTGAAAGATACTGCTAAAACAGGACACTGTTAACAGGCTGTGAAAAGAAGTCAAGTTTGCTACTGGGGAAAAAGTATTTGCAAATCACATATCCAGGATACGTAAAACAATCCTCAAAACTGAACAGTAAAAAAAAAACCCAATTTAAGAATTGACTTGAACAGATGATTCATGAAAGAGAATATACAGATGGCAAATATACACATGATAAAATTTTCTATATTGTTAGCCATTAGGGAAGTGCAAATTAGTCACAGTGACATACCACCGCCCCTCTATTAGAATGACTACGGTAAAAACCTCACACTACAAGTGCTAGAGCTAATGGAGCAACTGAAACTCACAGGCTGCTTTTAGGACTACAAGGTGGTACAGTCACCCTGGAAAACAGTTGTTCAGTTTCTAATAAAATGAGACACACACCAGATGACCCAGAAACCCCGTTCCTGGATATTTTCCTTAAAGGAAAGGAAACTTATGTTCACATGAAAACCATCCACACATGTTTCTAGAAGCTCTCTTTATAATTGCTAAAACATGGAAACGACCCAAATGACCTTCAGCAGGAACAGTCTGTGGCACATCCACACGATGGGATTCCACTCGGCAGGAAAAGGCATGAACTACTGATACACACAGTGCCTTCTTTGAATCTGGAAGGCATTATGTTGAATGAAAGAAAACAGCCTCAAAGATTACATATTATACATTTCCATTTATATGACTTCCTAAAAAAGAAAGAAAAACCATAGTGATAGGGAACAGTGCGGGGGCTGCCAGGGGTTATATGAAGGGGGGATTGCAACTATAAGGAAATAGCAGGGGGTTAGATTTGGGGGGCAGGCGATAGAACTGTCCTGTATCCTCTTAATGAGAGGGTTACACAACACAGACACATGCACATTTCATAGAAACATACACCACAAAAGGTCAATTTTATTGAATAATATTTATTAAATGACATTTTAAAGTCACACACACAAAACTGATATCTCTAAATGATTAGTTTCATTTTCTTTAAAAAAACAAACAAACAAAAACCTCTTGCCCTGGCCAGATGGCTCAGTTGGTTGGAGTATCATCTCATACACCTGGGTTGCAGATCCAGTCCCCAGTCCGTGCACATATGGGAGGCAACCAATTTATGTCTCACATTGACATTTTCTTTCTCTTTCCCTCTCTCTCTCTCTCTCTCTCTCTCTCTCTCTCTCTCTCTCTCTCTCTCTCTCTCTCTCTCTCTCCTTCCCTCCCCCCCCCCTTCAAACCAATAGAAACACATCCTTGGGTGAGAATTTAAAAAAACACACAAAAATAAAATAGAAACACAATCTCTCCCATAGACCTGCTCTCGTCTGGGTAGGGCCTGATTTTCCAGAATCAAATCACAGCAGGAGGACGGTGCTGGGAGCCCTTCCTTCAAAGGCATCAAACACTGTGTCTGCCCATAAACACAGCACATTCAGAGCCCTGGTCTTCACGCCCAGTTTCTTCCTCCTCCTCCTCCCAGCTCTGACAGGCGTATGGAAATTATGTTAGAAATGTAAACTTTGAGCATGAATGGGAATTTTATTTTCAGGGATGGATGTGTGTGATGTTTTGCTCTTGGGTTGAAACCCTTATTCATATCCAAATAAATTATTTGAGAGTGTTGATAAAGGAATAAATCTTAGAGGATTTTCACAAAGGTCTGTATTCAGAAAACCTGCCCTTCTCTGGGCTGCACTTTAAACAGGGAGTTGGTGGGGGTGGGGTGGTGAGCTGTACGGCAATCAATCTGAATGTGCTGTGCTTTCTTTTCCTTTTTATACGTTCACAAAACTCTAGCTATCGGGCAACCACAAGTTCAAGGTGGGAAGAAAGATAGGCTCTTCCAGAGACAATCGCCTTTCAAAGCACACACAATGATTCAACTTATTCCTGGAGCTCTGCCAAGGGAGACAGCAACAGACCTAGCCTTTGTTTGCAGTTTCTAAGCCAGCCACGGGGAAGTATCAGTAATAAGATAGGGACACCTGTTGTCTATGCTGAGCTTTGTGTTTAGGTAGCCAGGGACTGTTTAAATGGCTGATGAGTGAGGATGGTAGGAAGGGGCGTGTCGAAGGAACTGTAGTGGTAAGGTTTTTATACGAGAACTATGGTTTTTATTTTTCTACATTTCTCCCAATCTTTTTACAGCAGGTATGTGTATTAAGTTAGCAGGCTTTGGCTGAAAGTGGTAGGGATCTAAATTAAATTTAATTTGAAGATAAGGGGAAATGGGTCAGGATGACTGTTTAACTGAAAAGTCTGGGGGAGGGCTACAGGCCTGGTTGGATCTGGGAGTGTTGATTGGTTAGTAGTTACAAACAGGAGAAATCAATCTCGCTTGTTTAAGGGTAAAAGGGCTTATTGAAGGTTAATACGTGGTTCACAGAAATTCTGGGGAGAAAGGAGAAGCCAACTTCGTGGCTCTGAAACCAGGAGCAACATCCAAATTGTCGTGAAGAGCTGCACCGGAGCCAACACGCCGTCCCTGCTCCCGGGGACATGCAGCTGAGCCCAGGCGCCAGCACCGAGCGCCCTACATTGATGCGGTTGGAGAGCTGTGTCCTGTGGACCCGCACCGAGGAGCTGCTGGAGCCTCCTCTAGGTTACAAATAACCTGCCCAGATCTAGAGTGACTATCCATCCTGGCTTGCCTGAGGCAGCCCCAAAGTAATGGTGACCAGCACCCCCATGTACTCTCAAAGTGATCTGATCTGGCCAGGACTTCTACGGGTATGCTACCACGGTCACACAGCTGGGAAGAGGAGAAGCGTGGATGACAAATAGCCACGAGGGGATCAGCTGACATCACAGACTCAGTTTCCCTTTTTCTCCACCTCTCAGCAGTGCCTTCTCTGTTGGGGTTCGACCTTCTACCCCACAGTGGTCCAGGCTGAGATCCTCTCACTTCCAAGGCCAACGAAAAGACACACCATCTCCACACCCTCCCCGCCCCCCGCAAGTTTTAAAACAGAAACCAAAGAATTTCAACTCATTGGCCCAGTGTGGGTTTAGAACTCCCTCCCGGCACCTGGGCTGATGCACCCAGGAAACTCAAGTGCGAAGAGTAGGGAGTGTCGCCAAATGAAAACGGTGGTGCTGTGGCCCAAAGAAGTAGAAAGGATGGGTGAGGGGACAGAGAGCAGATGTCCTGCTTGACTGTCAGAACCGACCATCCACTGTGACTTTTGTGTATGAAAACCCGACGCAAACTCGGTTCTCCTAAGGTGCTCTCTGAAGCATGGCGTTTGCTGGTACTCACGGAGGCCTGATCGCATCACGAAGCAATCAGATGCTGTCCTTGGAACCCATCCAGTTGGAGATGCAGAGATGCAGGGAACAGAAGGCCCTACCTAAATGGCTAATAACTGGCAAACTTGCTCTGTGAAAAGCCAGAGAAGGAATAGTTTAGGCTTAGCAGGCCAAATGTGGTTTTTTGTTGTACATTCCTGTGTGTGTGTGTGCATAAAATGTAAAAAACTGCTGTTCAGTGGTTGGACAAAAGGAGGCTGTATGGGATGGATTTGGCCCAGGGCACGTGTTTGCTAACCTCTGATCCATCAAAGAAGGCAAGACATACTACGTGAATAGAGGGCATGAATGGGCTTATATTACCCACACTGACCCCACATGTGTGTCTGCAGAGACCATGTGGAGGGGTGGGCATCGGGAATGTCCCTGGAGGTGACATTTGGGAGTGGATGTGAGGGCTGCTGGAGTGGACCGTGTTATTTCAGCCTCTGTAATCCATTCATCTTCTTCCTGCTGGCAGCACTGCAGACCCACTCTGCCCCCTGCTCAGCTCAGACCTCAGCTCACCAGGGTCTCACATCCTCAGTCGCAGTAAAGAGGCAGGAATGAGCATGTGGTCCCAGGAGTCCTTGAGACTTACGGCTGCCAGCGGTCCTTTGGGTGCAGATAAGAGCTTCTCACCCCCGCTCTCCACCTTCCACTGGCTGCTCTCTCACGTTCAGGGTAAAACACAAGCCCCTCCTACAACCTGATCAGGCTCCTGCTCACCTCTCCAAACTCTTTCTGCCCTCCCTTTTACCCCTTATCTCCAGCCACCCTCATCTCCTGGGTTTCCACTAACTCACCCAGCTTGGTCGCTCCACTGTGCCTCTGCACTCGCTGGTCCCTCCGCCTGGAATGGTCTTCTGTCCAATACTCACAGAGCTTGCCTCATGTAAATCTTTTCTAAAAATTGACCTCCTCAAGAAGCCTCTCCTGACCGCTCTAGCATCGTCCTTTCTGTCCCTCTTTATCTCTTTGCCTTGCCCTATTTTCCTTCATTACGTTTGTCCCCATCTGATATTATGAACATATTTATTTGATAATGTATTTATTATCAGCCACTTGGCTGGACTGTGAGTTCCAAAAGGGCAGAGATTCATGTCTGTTTTGTCTCAGGTATCCTTGGCACTTAGAAAAATTTTGGAACGAAGTGGTGCCCCTTTAATATTTGCTGAATGACTAAATTAATGTTGGCACAAATTTGCTCACTCTTTCCTGGAAGCCTTGAGTCTGAGAAGAGGTGAAATATACTACAGTCACAAAGGGTAAATGTCTCTGAGAACAGAGCCAAGAGATAGAGAAACCAGATCCTGATGACAGCCTTTAAACAGCTTGATCAAACTGGACCTGCAGCCAGTGCCACTGCTCTGCTGTTTTCAGTACATTCTCTTTATGCATAAACCATACTGGATTAGAAATCTTGTTGCTTGAAATAAAGGAGAGCTTAGAGCAGCGGTTTTCAACCTGTGGGTCGCGACCCCTTTGGGAGTCGAATGACCCTTTCACAGGGGTTGCCTAAATACATCCTGCATATCAGATATTTACATTACGACTCATAACAGTAGCAAAATTACAGTTATGAAGTAGCAACAAAAATAATTTTATGGTTGGGGGTCACCACAACATGAGGAACTGCATTAAAGGGTTGCAGCATTAGGAAGGTTGAGAACCACTGCCTTAGAGTATCAGTTGGCTAACCAGAGAGGAGAAGACAGTGAGAAAAGGAGGGGAGAGAAGAGAGCACATCGGGAGATGCAACAACTCTGGCCTCTAATACAGTGAAGGTCTCTGTGAGCCTCAGGGAAAACCCCTTTACAAATGCAGCAAAGCAGGAGTTAAAAATGAACTTACAGGAAGTGTGATTAAAACTTAGGATAATCCAGCCGGGCCTATCTGGAACACATTTTCTACAAAAGCAGGAGGAAAGTGGGTCATAGAGAGGACAGGGATGCTGGGTCAAGCGAGCTCTGAGTGGCTTCAACCTGCTGGAGCCTCTTCCCCCCGCCTGTGATCTTGGGCAAGTGCCTGAACCTCAAGTTCCTATCCAAAAAAGAATAGAAATTTTAACAGCATTATAATGAGGATCAGGTAAGGACGTATATGTTAAAGCGCCTGGCATAGGAGGAGGCCCATGGCGGGCACTCGGTAAATGGCAGCTGTGATTATGAAGATGGGGTCTGGATTGCACATTTCCAATTAGTGCTGGAGTTTGGAGAGTTGCTGAAACTCTGCTAGCACCAGAATTGAGTCAGAAACAGAATTGCTCCACAGAAAAAGCAAAGGGTATGGCTTACCCAGAGTTTGTGCCCCAGTCAGCTCCATCAAGCAGCAATAATGGTCATAGAAAACATATAGCCAAGGCGTCTTTTAACACTTTTTGCATGTTCATCTGTCAGATTAGTTAAGCTCTGAAAACAGAGTTTTCATTGATGAGATAAGGTAAAGTGGAGAAGTTCTGATGGAAAGAAATGCAGGAAACTTCCACATGGGGGTGGGAAGCCCAGGTGGAGTGCCAAAGGCTCCTCCACACCTCCCACCCCACCCCCGCCCACCCCCAGGAAATTGGGGGTAGAAGGAGTAAGGCTGTTAGCAGACCATAGGAATCCTGGGAGGTGGCCATCAAGAGAAGACATGCCAAAGCCACAGCCATTTCCCCTCCCATTTTCACAGAGGGAATTACAGAGTGAGGTCCAGACCCTTCTAGATGCTTCTGTTCCAGTAGAAAGGTGCACTGTGGGGACTCAGGCGACCCCATCTGCCATTCTGAACACCTCCAAGTCTTCTGCAGTTGGCAGAGTCAGCTCGGATCACCATCCATCACAAGCTGGTGATGGATCCAATCCCCGGGCCTGTGTGCTCAGAGCTAACAGAGCCCATCTGTAAGGCCTGCTTGGCACTGGGACACAGGCCTGAGCAGACTGTTGATGGAGGAAGGGCCGAGGCTGGCAGTCACTCATGTTTTCCCTCTGCCTCGAGTTTTCCCATCCAGGAGCCCCAGACAGCCTGGAATGCACCCCTCCAGAGAGCTGGGAGAGCTGGCGGCCTCTGAGGCCTGTCCCCTCACTGGACACATGGCAATGAGCCTCAAGGAGAAGCCAGAGAAGAAGGTGGGCATTTATCAGGGTCCTGTTCACCTCCTCTTAAGGGTGCAAGACAACTTGTTTAGCCACTGTTGAGACACCTTCCCATTCCTGTGGGAGAAGCTTCCAGAAGCAGTGTTTTAGCCAGCTGTCTATAACTCAAGGTCAATGCTCTTTTGTTCACATTCCTTCCTTTTGCTTCCTCCCAAGGCATCAACAAACCCTGTGGCTCTGCCTCCATAATAGACCCTGCATTGCCCACTTCTCTCCATCTCCACCAAGACCACATTGGTCCAAACCACCGTCATCTGTAACTTGGACCACTCAGCATCCCTCAAACTTGTCTTCCATTTTCACACTCCAACCCATCTTCCATACAATGGTAAGAGAGGTCATTTAAGAGGATATAGCAGACCAAGTCACTCACTGACTAATGTCCTCTGAGGAGTTATTACATCTAGAATAAAATCTCACCTCCGTCTCTGGCTTTACTCTCTGTGTTCCTGGCCCCCTTATCATGCTTACAACTCTCCAGCTAGACTAGGATGCTTTCTGTTCCCTGAACACACCAAGCTCATTCCTGTCTCAGGACCTCTGCACACGTGATCCTCTCTGTCTAGCAAGATCTTTCCCAAGATCTTTAAAGGGTTCCCTCTGTCATTTTCCTTTCTAAGTACCCTGTTCACTGAACACTAGAACTTCAGAAACTTCTCTCCCAACATCAACTCTCCTCTCCAGCTGCCACCTTATCATCTTCTTGCCCAGGGCCTGTGCCTGTTCTGTTCCCGGTGGCTCCTAATGGTCTGGTCTAGTGGAGACAACCCAGGACCAGGAGAAACCTAAATCAACTTGCCTTTGACCTGGGTCACACTACTGGTAAATAGTGGATCCAGACTCTGAACTCTTCTCTTTGCTCCCCCTTTCCACTCCCACTTTACTGCCAAACCTTAAATCTTGCAGTGGGCTGACATACATCAGAGCTAATGAGGACAGGGCTTTCCTATGCTTCTCCCCCACCTCTCCTCCCTAGGCTGGCTTACTGGGGAGGCGTAATAAAATATCATTGTGTGAACACAGGGAGTGTTGCTCATTCTTTCAAGAACTTTCTTGCCTAAAAGGAGGGCTGGGAATACAGAATAACTTTTTCTCGTTGCTTATTTCTCTAATGGAAGCGATCTCCTTGAAAGTCTAGCTCCAGCAGACACGGTCATTCCATGATCAACAGTCACCGAGTACCCGAGGTGGGTCTTATGCCAAGATCCTTGGATTAAAAGGGAAAACAAACCACAGACTTCAGCCCCCCCAGGATCTTGATGCCCATCCCTGCCAAGCCTCTGGGGCTGTTATTTCCTTAAAAGGCAATATCTGAACCGAAGAACAATAAAGGAATACTGGCTAAGGAGCACATTTCTGCCGCAAGTGGAACCATAAAGTCCCTCTGCACACTTCCCTCCCTGAGACTCAGCCACCAGAATGGTTTGCATCCTCCCCAACAGTAGTACTGTTTTTGCACGCGTAGGATTATAATGCTCTCAAAGGTTGGGGAATCCTTTGGTTCCATTCGTGTGCTCCTGACAGTTTTAACTCCCGGTTATCAAGTCCTGCTGATTCTAACTCCCAAATATGTCCCAGGCCCACCCCCTTCTCTGCATTTTGGCCACTAATGTGGGTGTTCAGTTCACTGTTATTCCCCATTGCTCTCCCTCATTTCCAGCCTTGTCCTTAAAAATCTCAACTCTCAGCTCCTGCTGGAGAAATCTAACTACAATGCAAATTGGTCCATGGAAAGGACATCCGAGAATGTTTGCGGCTGCCTCCCACCTTCTGAATCCTTGTGTTTCCTACAGTTCCTGCCTCCCCAGAGGCATTCTCCCAGTCTCCCTTGCTGCTAGAGACAGTCATGTGACTTTGGCTTCTCCAATCAGATCCTTTCATTTGAGACTCTGCTTTGGAAGGGAAAATGCAGGGAGGAACAGAATTGAGGTTTTGGTAAGCAAGGCTGTGGATGCCCCTGGTCCTCCCAGGGGACTGGTGTGCACTTTCAGTGTCCAGTGCAGCTCCTGGCTGTGTATGTACTGATCTTGGCCTTCTGCCTCTGCAATATTCTCCATGCTGCCTGCTATCGTTCAATGATTTTCAGTTTTGCTTAAACCAGTCCAGGTGGAATCTACTGTTTAAGAAGCCTGCTCGATACAGGCCACATCACTCTCCCACTTAAATAGTTGTCATTGGTTTTCCTGCCCACCTGGCCCTGCTCACTCCTTCAGCTGCATTCCCCAGTGCCCCATCTCACACTTTGTACTCCACGTTTATAGCGAGTATGGACTCCTTACTTCTCACTCTTGTACACTACCCTGTGCATGGACGTTTTATCTTACTACAGGCTGTGATGGTCCATTTCATAGAAGAGAAAGCTGAGTCTCAGCGATGTGGTCACGTGTTTATCAGAGCCAGACCCAGAACTCAGATCTCATTAAACACAGGATGTGACCCTGTTTCAGAGAAACCATCCACATCTCTCAACCACGTCCAGGCTGAAGTCTCCTTTTAGCCTGAATTGAAGGCCTTCCTAGCCCCCGCCACCCCCCCCAATACCCCTTATGTCCCTTCACTTACAGCCTGCACTCTCCCCAGGCCGTGCACCCTGACTCATTCCCTACCCAGGCACAGGTACCATCCTATGCCCCCTCCTTTGCCCAGGCAGCCTCCTCTCCCTGGACCATCTCCCTATCTTTTGGTCTAGTGGTGAGGTCACAGCTCTGAGGCCATCTAGTCCTTGTTTGGAGAACTTCTCATGCCTCTTCTGAGTGCTCGTGGCAGCAGGTGGTTAAGGGGCTGGACTCTGGAACCAGATAGCCTGGGTTCATACTTGGCTCAAGG
This sequence comes from Myotis daubentonii, assembly GCF_963259705.1. NCBI lineage: Eukaryota > Metazoa > Chordata > Mammalia > Chiroptera > Vespertilionidae > Myotis > Myotis daubentonii. The sequence continues at coordinate 68,509,734 of NC_081847.1, read as the reverse complement.
TTAGGGCAAATGACCTAACCTCTCTGTGTATGCCTCAGTTTCCTGGGGAAGCGATGACAACGGGACTACTTCACCAAGTAGGCATGGAGACCAAGTGTATTCACACTGAAAACAGTGTCTGGCACATGGAGAGTGGTCAATAGTGGCTCTCTTATTAGTTGTTTACTGTCTGTCCTACTCTCTAAACCATGAGCATCTTAAGGGCATGAACCAGGCAGTATTCATCGTTGTGTTCTTGGCACCTTGTGCAGTGCCTGGACTGGTAGATGCCACATTAGTGCCCTGTGCTCGCAGTCTGGTCTCATGACAGTTATTTTATTCATACCTTCTGCCTGCAGGGCACTGTTCCAGCCTGAAAAAGAAACAGTGCTTCCATCCAAGCTCGTGCTTAGGGGGCTGTTGGCCCAGGAAGCCCAAGAACACCCAGGGCACGGGGAGCCTGTCAGCTGTGAGGACCAGCAGACCTCAGCAAGGCTTTGGGGACCACCCTCCCTCGGTGGGGGGGCATTTAGGATCTCATTTGGAGGCACTAGGAGGGTCGCTTCATGCAGAGGGCCAGAGCATATGCTGTGTCTCAGGCGGTGCCAGATGGTGGGGATTTGGCTGGGTTCCCTCTGTATCTGCGAGCCTGCTGACCCATTCAGTGGCTCCAAAATGCAGAAGAGAATTTATAATGGTTTTTTGAAATGCCTGGAGCTGGGAAGCTGCGAGGAGCTTGGCAGAGAAGGGCCCCGGCCTTGTCTCTGGTAACTTGACTATATTCACGCACCAGCAAAGCAGGCTGGATTCCAGCCCGCTTCATGACCACCCTGGTTAGCTTTATGGCTCATTCAACTTGACCATCATGCAAAGGATCTATAATAGAATGGTGGTTAAGCGATCAGGCCCTGGGCTATACACTGCCTGGGTTCAAATCCCAGTTGTACAAACCTTTGGCAAATAACCTACATTTTCTGTGCCTCGATTTCCTTACCTATAAAATGGGAATATTATTGCCATAACAGCAGAAAAACGTTTGGGATCAACAATGCTGTTTGCCTGTATATCAATATGACAGAAGCTAACTTTTCTTCAGCACTTCACACATGTCAGGAACTTACTCTTTCTTCTTTGTAGATGCTATTATTAAATATATTTAAAAAATATTTTTATTGATTTCAGAGAGGACGGGAGAGGGAGAGAAAGGTAGGAACATCAATGATAAGAGAGAATAACTGATTGGCTGCCTCCTGCACACCCCACACTGGGGACTGACCCCAAAACCTGGGCATGTGCCCTGATTGGGAACCAAACCCCTGACCTCCTGTTTCATAAGTCGACACTCTGGACACTCAACCATTGAGCCACGCCGAGAAAGGCAACCTAGTTTTTAAGTAAACAACATCCATAGAGTTTAAAAAACTCACTTAAGGTCTTAAAGGTAGAAATTTGCAGAACTATGATTTAAACTTAGGCTGTCTGACCCATAGTCGATGCTGTGCTCTCTGGCATGTGACATAGAATTAGTCAAAGACAGAAATAGTCCTCCCCTGGAGCAAATGTTTACGATCTACTCTGGAATATTAAAGGAAGTCATGTATGCAATAATTGAAAGCAGCAACAGAGTATCAGCTTAGTTAATTGAAGATTACTGAGCAATCTTTTTTCTCATTAAATACAAGGCATCAATTAGGATGATTTTGGCTGCAAGTAACCCAACTCCAAGCCATCGCAATGTCTTCAATGATTACTATTATTACCATAGGAGTTCAGGCAGCTACAGTCTGGATCATCCAATGGCTCAAGGACGTCATTAAGGAAACTGGGTCTTTCCTACTTTCTATCCAGAGATGTTTGGGCCCAACTCCCCTCTTGACAGCAAGGTGGCTGCCACAGTTTCAGGCTGTTCCACATGTGAAGAATGTCTGAGAAAGAGGACCAGGGAGGGGTCCATTCATGGGTATTTTTTTAGGAGTCTGAAAACATTCTCTAGAATCTTCTGAAAGACTTTCCATCATGTTCACTTGGCCAGTAGTGGGTCCCGGGCCTCTTCCTCCACCAATCACTGGCAGGGGTGAGGGTGCCGAGACTGATCATCTGGAGTTGACTGGGTGGTAGAAAAGCCACTGCACAGACTTTGTGCTTCTCTACTTCACCTGTCTCCTGCAGGGACGCCTGTCCCATTCCTCAATGTCATCATGGCAAACCATTTAGGAATTCCTTTAGTTGCAAATAATAGGAAACCCAACTAAGGGAAGATAGGTTTGTCTTTCTCATATCACAAGGAGCCCAGAGGCAGGCAGTGCAGAGCCAGCTCTGCATCATCATTGAGGATCCAGGGACCAGGCTTTCTGTCTTTCTGCTCTTCATCCTCAGCACACTCCTTTTCATCCACAGGCTCATCCCCTTCTGGTTCTAAAGTAGCAGCTTCATTTCCAGACAGGAAGGAGAGAGAGGAAGTAGAGGTGGTTCATAGAATGCCCTGCAGACACCCATTTATGTTTCATTGGCTGGAACAGGGTCATGTGGCCACCATTCGCTGCAAGGGAATCTGCAAAAATGAGTATCTTAGCTGGACCCCATGCCACCTTGAACAAAGTCAAGGTCCTGATGGTTAGGGGGAAGAAGTGGCTACTGAGAAAGCAACTAGCAGTGTCTGGCACACCCTTTTTTACAGTTCAGTTCACACTGTAAATCCTTCCATTTTTTTTATCCCAAATGAATGGGCTCCCCTCCCCTTTGGAGAAACTAAAGTGAAAAAGGAGGGGAAAGAATTGCATGAAAATTTTATGGATGTCATTTCGGTAATGCCTCAACACTCTCACAGGTGGTGTGGATGTCCCATCTCTGTTGGCCAGGGAAACTGAGGCTTAGAGGGTAGTAATGATTTGCTCAAGGTCATAGCTAAGTATAGAGCTTAGTGGGAATGTGAACCTGGATCTAGCTCACAAGTTCACACGGGACTCTAGTTAGCCTAAGTGGTGACTGCTCACTAGCAGCTTTCCTGTCCATTATTCCATCTCTCTCAATTGTATGACATATTCCTTAAGATCAGGACCAATGTCTGTGGGGTTCCTTGTGTTCCTGCACAAGGGTGAGAGCACACCTCCATCAACACCGACTTCCTGGCTACGGAGAGGAGCAGCCATGTGGGCTGGAGCTGGCACAGGAGCACAACTGGCAGCCTCTCTGACTCCAGAAACATCACTTTTAACCATGGGGAGATCTTTAAGATTTCAAGTGGGCACTGTGCTTCAATAGATGCAAACATAGAACATTTTTCCACTGCCTTTCCCTCCCGAGCTCTGTTGAGGGCAGGTTCACGGGAAGTTGGTTAATTGGAACTGTCCCTGCTGCCCCAGTGAGAAATGGGATGTGTACACCATGTCCCCTGGAGAAAGTCTCCCATCTGTGCGCTCTATGAGCGCAATTATGTGTATAAATGAGCCGCCTTCTCCTCCCTCCCCGGCCTGGGTGGGAGAGGGGGTGTGCTCATGATGAAGGCTTCCCAGTGACTTTTGAGATGGTGGAGTATGCCTCAATCAGCTCGGGGACCAGCCATCTGCCCCGAGCACGACTGCAGTATCAACTTCCTATTCTAGGGGTGGAAGATGCACATTTATTTTGAAATATTTTCTGCAATGAATCTGTGATTTGGGAAGAGTGCATCTACAATTATTATTGCTGACCTCGATGTGACTTCCAGCAACAGAGAAAGTAACTGATTGTCACTGGGTTTCCTTTTACCCCTTATTACCAAGAGGAAAGACCCCAGGCTGAGCAGCTCGGGAAAATGTGCTAGGTGCTTCCCACTGCAGCAATGCAGTAAATCTCTCTCTGAATGCTCCAGCTGCAAAATACATCACGTGGAACTTTCTCTACCTGGAAAAGTCTTGCGAGTGAGGGTTTATGGGTGGAGTCTGCTCCCTGCCACTGACCAGCCATAGCACCTTGAGCAGCTCACTTCTTCAAGGGCCTCAGTGTTCCTACCTGCGAAATGGGAGAAGATCTGCTTTCAATTACCCCTGTGGTAAGCAGAATAATGGTCCCCCAAGATGGCTATACCCTAATCCTTGGAAACTGAATATGCTAAATTACATGGCAAAGGGGAATTAAAAGTTGCAGATGGAATTAAGATGCTAATTTGCCAACCGAAAATAAGGAGATTCACCTGGATTATCTGGGTTATTCTGGATTGTCAGGGTCCTGATTAATGGACGAGGGAGGACAAAGAGGGAGACCCAGAGAAATGGCAGCCTAGGAAGAACTCAGCCTGACATTGCTGACTTTGAAGATGGAGGAAAGGGACCATGAGCCAAGGAGTGTGGGTGGCCTCTAAAAGGGTGGCAAAAGCAAGGAAACAGATTCTTCCTGAGAGCAGCCCTGCCAACACTTTAGTGTAGATGTTTGAGGTCCATTTTGAGCCCATAATAATGAGAACTAATTCTTCTTAAGCAATACCGGTAGTAGGAGGAGCTTTCTATGTGTCATCTCACTTCACCTTTAGAGAAACCCTGAAAGGAAGGGTTATTATTGCCCCACCAGGGTGTATAACTTGTCAGGGGTCACAAGAGCTGGGACTGGAGGAGCCTGGATTTCAACCCTTTTGGGTCATCAGCTTGTCCCCATTCTCCATGCAGGGAAGGGGCATTTTCGTGGTCCTGTGTAATGGCATCCGGGTAGAGTGACCACAAGTCCCATTGTGCCCGGACAGTCCCTAAGCCCTGGAATAATTAATGGTGGCCCCATTCATGCTCAGTGAATTTTGGGATATAAGTCATGTAGTCATCTCATGTGGAGCCCCGTCTCCTAGTGTGACTAAAGCCTCAGGGAAGAGTGTATAGGAAGATAAGGGCTCAGGAGCAGGTAAGAAAGCCCTGGAATTAGGTGACTTGTGTTTGAGTCTTGGTTCTAGGACCATTTTGTTCTGTGACCCTGGGGAAATAAGAGCTCACATGATCAGCCAGCCCTCACCCCCCAGGCTACCGAACATTTGCTCTGTCTTCACTTTCGCTACTTCTCCCTACTTACTGGCTTCCTTAAGGATCCCCAAACATCAGGCAACATCTGGCTCAGGGTCTTTGCTTCTTATCCACATGAATCACCTGCTTTCCTCCTAGAATTCTTTGCTCAAATGTCAGCTTCTCAGAGAAGCCTTCCTGACCACTTTGTTTAAAATTACAAATTACTCCTTTCTCCAAACACATCTCCTTCCCTTCCTTTGTTGTTCTTCACAAATCTAAACACAATCTGACATATTATATATGTTACTACTTATCCTGTTTATACTCTCTCTGCCCCACTAGAATCCAAACTCTAGAGGGTATTTTTCCCCCCAATCTCCTTTTTTAACTACTGTATCCCTGGTACCAGCAACAGCATCTGTCAGAGAGTAGACAGTGAATGGATGAATGAATGAATTCAGTCAAGGAATGATATCTTAGCATAACTGAGGAATGAATGAGTTTGATAGATATGGAAAAAAAGTTTTTCATTTGTGTTTCACATCCAGCCAACTCTCCCCCCTGTGCTCTTTGCATTTAATGTCTTATTTATATGTTCCCCAATATTCTATAAGCATTCATTTATTTTCTTCCAGGACTTTTGATGTTTTTTACATTTGACTTACCAATGCCTCCGGAATTTATTTTGATGTACATAATGAGATATGGATTGGATTTAATATTTTTGTCAAGATCATTAGGCACTTTCAAAATGGTCTGCATATCATTATTGAATAATCTATCTTCCTCCAAATAAAAGAAATGCAAGCTTTATTACACTGTAAAGTCATATCTATGCAAGTCTTTTCCTGAACTTTCTATTGAGTTTTGTTGTTCTGTTCCGATCAGCCCCATACTTCAGTTATTATAATTCTATATGTGAGAATACCTGGTAGAGATAGCTCCATAGTTCCCTTTTTTTCCCCAAAAAATATTTTTAAGGCTTCATTTTCTAAGTGTATTTAGACCATTTTTCTCATGATAACTTTATGGAACTTCACATTTTATAGATTTAAATCTAGTCAATATTAACTCTCTATCCAGGAATATGCTATTATCTTATTGTTTTTTTCTTTCCCTAACTTATTCATATGGATCACAAAGGCTTATTATAATAATATTTAATTATTGTATATTATTTCTACTGAAAACTGGATTTGTTTCTGTTTTAGGTTTAACTGCTTGTTCTTAATGCATAGGATACATTAATTTCTGCATCTGGATTTTCCTCTATTAAACTTTGTCTTTATTTCTGGATCAACAACAAGTTTGGTAGAAGAAGTTTCCCCTGTTTATACCTTCCCCAATATTCTATAAACATTCATTTCTTTTCTTCCAGGGCTTTTGATGTTTTTTACGTTTACCTTACCAATGCCTCTGGAATTTATTTTGATGTACATAATAAGATATGGACTGGATGTGGTCAGCCTTCCTGACCACTTTGTTTAAAATGTTCATTTTTTTTCAACAAACTTGTAGGTGCTTTCTCTATGGAAATGTTATAATTGACTTGCATAGCTCCCTAAATATATGCTGATTCTATAGTTCATTGCACTTCTGGACACAATTATAAGCTCTGAAAGTTCTACTTGACTCTCGTGGGTTTTCCAAGTAGATGATGGGCTAATCCTCTGTTCAAATTCCTGCACCTCTCCCAGCCTGTCCAAGGGTCTGGTCATTAATCATGTGCTGCCCTTTAACACTTCCCCTGTCACTATCCTGCATGTCACTCGCACCTCTTTCTGTTCAACAAGTCACATGTTTGTGTCTTGGCTCCACGTCTTGATTGCAAGGTCTGTGCTTTCAGCCCAGAGCCGCCCACACCACAGACCCCCAGTCAGTAACTATAGGCTTAATCTGATTAAAGACTGAGAATAGAGTTAAGACACGCATGAGCTGAATTCTTCCTCTCACGTACCAAGAGTTCTGAGTCCAGATGTGTCCCAGGTGACTTTTCAAATAGTAGGATGGAACTTGGCTTAGGGGTCTGTCCTTATGAATAGCAAGCCTCATAGAGGACTCAAGGTGCCCCAGGCATTGTTCTAGGAACCTTCCACATGTTAGCTCATGTACATCTTGGAACAATCCCATGAAATGGGTACCATAATTACATGTACTTTTTATCTGGAGCCTCAAAACACACAGAGGTTTAAGTCATGTGTCCAGGGTAACACAGAAAAATGACAGAGCAAGGACCTATACCAAGGAAGTGTGCCACCGGAATTCGTGCTCCTAACCAGTACACCCACCACCTCTGGGAGGGTGCATGCACAGGTCTCCTTGTTGGTCTCCTCAGCACATGTTTGGGCAACTTGCCAACTTTGACCTTTTGGATGCCAGGCAGTTTTCAGTCCATTCCAATGAACCTATCCAATCTACTCCAGTCCCCATTTCATTCTGCGCTCTCTGAAATAGCCTGCATGACCTGGAAACAAAGGTTTCCCCATTGTCCAGGGCCCCATCTCCGAGGCACCAGGGGAAGACATTGTCTAACTAGGGCAGATGTTGACCCCACCCCTCCAGCGCCCACTCACCCTCTAATGTAATGTAAGGATGGTGGTGCCCTTGTTGATGGGGAAGAGCATGCCCAGCAGGAGGACTCGGGGTGCATCTGTAGCCCTCTATTTTCCTGCTAGTGGAGAAACCGTTGCAAACAATCTCCCAGTGATGTGATCACAGAGGTTCTTACCCCACCGGCCTGAACCAATGTGGAATCTGTGGAGGTGGGAGTCTAGGTATTTTGGAAGGCAGGACCAGCTGGATTCACTGCCACATTGGATGGAGCATGAGAGAAAGAGGAGAAGCAAAGTTGTGCCATTGCCCCTCTCTCTGCCATGATTGCGTATTCTGATGAACATGGTGGCCAACCAATGGCATTTGTACGGATGGGATGAAGGTTTCACAAAAGTGCCGTAGAAGCAGTTATTGCCTGTGGGCGGGTGATGCCAATCAGGGAGGGAACAAATGATAGTGGGACCTGGTTTATTTTGGAAGAACATCATGCCTGTCACCAAAGCTCCTGGTGGGAAGGGATCACCAGGTGTGCACAGTTGCTGGAAGCAGCGTAGCCCAGAAGCACTTCATGACCTCAGGGAATTTGAAGAGGGCACCTATTGTCAACCTGACTTGTTAGACCTGTATCGCCCTGGGAACTGTGGCCTCAGGATACCTTCACCACCACCACCCACAACACAAACGTTCTCACTTCAAGCTAAACAAGGCTTCTTTTTTGTTGGAGCTCATTATCCATTGGTTGAATTGAATACTCTATCTTGTGTTCTTAAAATGTCAAGTTCCTAAAATAAGGGATCAAACACTTAATTTAAGGGAAAATATTGTCAATAACCAACTCATTTATTTCAAGAGATACCACACCTAGATTTGCAAAAAAGTGATGTGCATGTATGTGTACTACGCAAATGCTTTCTTTCCATCGCTCTGTTATGGTTTCTGACATGCGTAGCTTATCTTCTCCTCCCCCACTAGCTAGTGTTTCCCAGGCCTGCCCTTCTATAGGCAATCTCTCCTTTAAGCCCAAATTTCCATGGACCAGAGGAGTTCTTAGCGTCTAGGCCTCCAGGAAGGCATCTTGGTGACCTGCTTATAATCAGGCATGCATTTTGAGCTAAGTTTCTTTGCAGGAAAGCTGCCTGCAGCTTTAAATGGGTTCCCCAACCTCAGGTTCTGGGAGCCTGCAGCCAGCTGCACCTGAAGTGAGTTATGATTCAGTATTCCAGAATGCCTAATGAAGTCTCCTGAGCAAAAAATGCTCTTACTCTACCTCCTCTAAATCACATTTCGGGTTGATTCATGAGCGAAAGCACAGAAAAACCTATGGCTTTAGGGGACCAAGGAAGAGTGAAATAATTTCTGCTTTAAGAAATCACCTGGCCCTTGCCCTAGCCAGTTTGTTCAGCGGTTAGAGTGTCGGACCCAAGGACTAAAGGGTCTCAGGTTCCATTCCAGTCAAGGGCACATAACTGGGTTGCTAGCTCAACCCCCAGTTCTGGTTGGGGCGTGTGTGGGAGGCAACCAATTGATGTGTCTCTCTCACATTTATGTTTATCTGTCTTTCCCCCTTCCCTACCACTCTCTCTAAAAATCAATGGAAAAAATAAAAAAATTAATCTGGTCCCAATTATTTTATTTAATAAAAGGCTATTTCATTTTCCATTCATTCCCTGCTCTAAGTATAGACTCAAAGCTCCCCCCGCCCCCGAAAAAAAAAAAAAGATTTGGATCTATACTCCCCCTTTCCACTTTCATCCCTGCCTATCTGCCCAAGATAGAAAATGCAGGCATGCCGTTTAGGGGCCAGCTGTCTTAGCTCTTTGGAAGGTGTTTTAAATCCCATTTAGTTAACATAAAATTAATTGCAACCGTCTTATGGAAGTCATTGTCTCCTGGCTCAAAGAGGCAGCCCAAGTGGAAACTGGGGGTGGCTGAGTCCAGTCTGACACCCCCCTTTCCCCATGGTTCTTCCCAGGATGGGCACAGCTGGGGCATCGTGGACAGCTGACTCTTGGGGGGAAGTCACTTGGCACAATTCACTGCTTGATATTGGTGTCCTTTGTGGAGTTGCCTAGGCTAATTAAAAGTCATGCTGTGTGTGATTTTAATTAGGATTCACATCAGGCTGGGCAAGGCTTTCAGAGAGAGAGGAAGCCACACACGGAGCATTCAGCGGGTGAGGGGCATCAGGAAGGTGGGGAGGACACTTAATTATAACCCTTCCTGCCACGTGTACACTGTGGAGGCCAACAAATTTGTGTTCCCATCCCAAAGGGCAGAGGAGCTGGAACTTGAGAGTCCAATTTGGCCTGCTTGGTTCAAGTCTTCATAAGCTGGAGTTTCTGGAATTTTCTAGAATTTTGTCTCACTGCAGCTAAGGACTGCACGCTTCATTTTATTAAAGACAAGAAAGAGTCAGGGTTTGGGATTCCAGCTCACCATTGACCCTCAGAGTTCTTATACCCTTGAAATTCAGCCTCTAGACCAGTGGTTCTCAACCTTCCTAATGCCACGACCCTTTAATACAGTTCATGTTGTGGTGACCCCCAACCATAAAATTATTTTGTTGCTACTTCATAACTGTAATTTTGCTACTGTTATGAATTGTAATGTAAATATCTGATATGCAGGATGTATTTTCATTGTTACAAATTGAACATAATTAAAGCATAGTGATTAATCACAAAAACAATATGTAATTATATATGTGTTTTCCGATGGTCTTAGGTGACTCCTGTGAAAGGGTCGTTCGACCCCCAGGTTGGCGACCCACAGGTTGAGAACTGCTGCTCTAGACTAACCTTGGATGAGGGGTTGGTGTGGACAGGAAGCAGAGCCATTACCGGTCCTGTATCAAGCAGCTGTGATCAGCCATGGTCAAATGAGTTATCTTACATCAAGTGTTTAGCACAGTGCCTGATGCGTAGTACTAGTAACTATTATGAATACCACCATTTTGCCTTATTTCCTTATGCTTCCAGTTTCCATGAGATCAGGGATTGGCTTCCATTCATCTCTGTATTCTGAGAGCCTAGAAAATTGCTGGTCCATCCTTGTGGCTGGATGAAATCTTTGTTGATTTATTCATGATTTATTTATCAACCAGGAAGATACTTGCATCAGTGGGGAAGCCCTTGGCTGAGGTTACAGAGTACCCAAGTAACTCTGTCTTAGGCTTTAAAGACACCTTGTTTCATAGGAACATGATATATGGCACCAAGAGATCCCAGGCGGGTGTGGCAGCAGAGTAACATCACCGCGAATGCAGAGTTTTTCCACACTTCTGCTCTGCCTTCCTCAGCTCGTGTCCTCATGCCTGTATCCTCATGGTCACAATGTTGCTGCCAAGATTCTGCTCTTCCATCTTTAAAAGGGAGAAAGAGTCAGGGGCAAAGGTTTGTTATGAAGCTTTGTGTATCAATTTCAGGGCGGGCAGTCCTTCTCCTTACATCTCATTGCCAACTCCTGAACCAATGGCTGGCAAAAAGGGAAAAGGATGTACCATGATGGTTATAGCGCAGATTCATCTTCTGGGATTGAAGATGGGTTAGCTTCCCTGAGAGCTTGAGATCACTAGCTCCTATCTCAACACAAAATCAGGGATCTGTTTGCAGGGAAGAAAGGTGAGGTGATGCCTGTTGGGTAGACAACCAAGTCTGCTATTGCTATTACTGTTGTAATTGTTACTAGAAGGTTTTTCTAAGTCTATGTAACCTTGACCCTTATCATCAGCTCTGCTGTCATGAAGTCGATGATCACCACATAAGGAGTTACAGAAGACCTGGGGCATAGTCGTGGCCGTCCAGGCAAGGAGGTTCCACATTGCTAATGGGATAATAGTGCCTTCTCTCTTTCCATTCAACACCCTTAGCTGCATGTGCCTCAGGCGGCTGCTGATGTGCACAGAGATGAACCTGTGTCCTTCACCTAGCAACATCTGAGTAGGTCTCCTTGGTCACCAGCTTGCCCTTCAAGGACAGGGAGGCTTTTTACAAGCATGCAATTTAGATTTAAATACCCACATATTCAGCTCACAGAGTTGAAAGCAGTCACCCTAGGGAGCAAAAATTTGGAGCAAAGGGAATAAGAAAATGTCTTCTCTGTAATACACCTTATAAAATGATTTGATTATTTAATCTGTGTGCACACACCTTTGACTAAATACATGGAAAAATATAACATTGGGGCCATCTGTGAAGTGGGTCTGCATCCCAACCTTTTTTCTTTTTCTTTTTTTTTATTGCTTAAAATATTACAAAGAGTAGTACATTTGTCTCCTTTTTTTTTTCCCCCTTGACCTTCCCTCAGCCTCCCCTACCCCCTAGTCTGCATCCCAACCTTGACTTCATCTCCTGGGAGGATGACCCAGTTCCCTCCCACACCTGACTCCCACCTCCAGTTTGATTGCCATTTCTCAGCCAGAGCTTAAAGCAAGAGAAACTATTTCACCTAATCACCTGGGCCATTTTCTCAAAAACTGTTGCTGTTTCTTAAACCGTTTTTCATGAGGAACATCATCAACAACAAAAAACCATGAAAGGCAACCAAATTGCTGTCCCTGCTGGCTCTTGTTCTGGAGAGGAGGCCGACCTGAAAGGGCAAATGCCTTTGGAGGAGGCTTCAATTTTCAATCCATCTGGAGAGATGGCACAGGACTGCTTCATGACATGAAATGGCCACTTCGAGAGAGGCAGATAAATCAGAGTGAAATGCTTTTGACACAAGCCGGAGAGCAGCTGCTAACCTGGGTGAGAGGCCCGGAATCAACTTCTATTAACTCCTGTGGTTCTAATTATTTTTTAAAAATATATTTTATTGACCTTTCTACAGAGAGGAAGGGAGAGGGGCAGAGAGCCAGAAACATCGATGAGAGAGAAACATCGATCAGCTGCCTCCTGCACACCCCCTACTGGGGATGTGCCCGCAACCAAGGTACATGCCCTTGACCGGAATCGAACCTGGGACCTTTCAGTTCGCAGGTCGATGCTCTATCCACTGAGCCAAACTGGTCAGGCCGGTTCTGATTATTTTAGAAAAATATTTTACTGCCCTAGCTGGTTTGGCTCAATGGATAGAACGTCGGCCTGTGGACTGAAGAGTCCGGGGTTCGATTCTGGTTAAAGGCACATGCCCGGGTTGCGGGCTTGATCCCCAGTGTTATGGATTCACTCAGCGAGATAGACCACCGACTCAGAATTTAAATTTAAGAGCCTTTATTAAGCTGTCTAGCTGACTGCAGTTACAGCACCCTGCCGAAGCAAAGGCTGAACTGCAGTGCTTACTGCAAGAGTTACATTTTATTATTAAATTCTCTGGAGGCCCAGAGAAAAATGTGTCTTTCAAATTCTGGGCCCCCCAATATGGAGGAAACTCTCTTTACTTATACTTTTTCCAGTCTTTTGCCTCCCAAATTTGGAATGAGACTTCCGGGCCTTCTGAGAAAGAAGGCCTACGTGCTGGGAAGGGGCCATGAGACCATATCTCAAGGCCTGGCCTGATGTCAGTACCTTCCTATCTATGTGTTTTAGGAACAGACAGCACAGCATGACCCATCTGGCCAAAGCACCAGATATGCAGCCCAGCACACCAGTAGGGGGCATGCAGGAGGCAGCCAATCAATGGTTCTCTCTCATCATGGATGTTTCTTTCTCTCCCTCTCCCTTCCTCTCTGAAATCAATAAAATATATTACAAAAATATTTTACTAACTTTTTTAGAGAGTGGAAGGGGAAGCCACTCCAACCAACTGAGCCCCACCGCCAGGCCTGTGGTTCTAATTCTTTGAAAGGGCCTTCAAGCTCCACTCTTAAAATCAAAAGTCAACTCAGAGAACTAGAGTTTGAGCCCAACTTGGGTCCTAATTGCTGTGTGGATGAGGAAAAGCCACTCAACTTCTCTGAGCCTCATTTCTACATCTGTCCAATATAGCAGAATGATTTCTACTCTGAATACTCAAAGGGGCCCTAGAAAAAGCAAATAAAATCATAGTAATCACCCCAAATTGTGAGTTATTTTATGGGATACTTAAGACATTTTCTTGGGTTTTCTGTTGCGAACTCCTAAAAGCAGCCCTGTAAATAAGTCAATCTGCTTCATCACCCCTTGTTATAGGGGGTATGTATACATACGTAAGGATGTGCATGAGAGTGATAACCACACAATTGAGGATGGTGGCTGCCTCTGCAGGGAAGGAGGGCTGCGTGTTTGTGTGGGGTTGGGGGAGGAAATACATAGCGGGCTTCACCTCTCCTGCTATCTGGGAAGTAGACATGTGGCTATTCACTATAGTAGTTTTCATATCTTTGGTATATCTACACCAGTTTCTCAATCTTCATTCTGTTGACATTGTGGGCTGGATAATTTTGTGTTGTAGGGGGATGTCCTGTGAATTATATGATGTTTACCAGCATCCCTGGCCTCTACCCACTAAATGTCGGTAGCACCCTGCCCTCCAAGTTGTGACAACCAAATGCATGTCTCCAAACATCACCAACTGTCCCCTACAGGCAAAATCGTCCACAGCTGAGACACTAGCCTAGACAAAAGAGGAACTATGTGTCAGAAATATTAGGTGACTTCCCCCAAGTCACACAGCAGGTAAATGAAAGAGACAGGTGCAGCATCAGGTCCCCTCATCTCATCCAGGGCTCTTTAAAATCTATCAAAGTGTCCCTCAAGAGCAGATATTTTTATTGTTAGGATTACCATGGAGTTGTACCAGACATAAATACAACTGGATATACTTGACAGAAAATAAAACATGGGATGATTATCTTTAGTTTTACAACAAATATAATAGTAACTGTAATGTCAGTAATGAGACATTAACTACTTAAATGCGTAAAAGTACCCCAGCCACGCTCCTGCATTGGCCCTGGCCCTGGGAGGTGGAGAGGTCGATGGATCTGCTTATCCATCATCGAGTCTGAGTTTGCCAAGGGCCACTCCAAATGGGCTCATTTACCCTCGCTGATTACTAGCCTGGGTTTGAATATACTCAGTCATTCCTACGCTTAATGTTCACTTTGTTTACTAATTTAAAATCTGAGCCAAACCCAGCCTCAGGTGCTACCCCCCTTACTTCCAAAAGGGAAGGCACTGCCATCCCCGTGGCTTTATAGCAGATTATGGTGGAGACTGTTTGGTCAGAACCCACAGGCCCATCATGCTTGAGAAGAAATGAAAATCTGGAGAGATGAATAAACTGTGAGCAAGCACCTCACCGCTTACAAATGTAATTCAAACTTCCAGAAGCCCTGGATGTAAGGGGTGCTGTGTAACTGACAAGTCTCACGATACGGGCAGGTCATTGAGCACTGAGGACACTCTGATTCACAGTCCTGTGCTGGGCGGGCAGGTGATCCATCAGAACTCTGACACTTTCCATAAGGCATTAGGTATGGGAAAAATGCTTCTGGTTCAGAATGTGGCTTGACCTTTCAGTGGATTTCTGGCTGCATTTTTAAACCAATGTTTGCTAAATGCATCCCAGGTATGAGCCAAGGAGAACACGGCAGGTAATCACACTGTACTGCGTCTAACTCACTGACAAGTTCAAGAGCACTCATGCAGGAGAGGAACTGCAGAGAAGGGCTGCTAGACCTAGGTGGGGATCCAGCCTGCCTTTGGGCTCATGGGCAGGGGGGGGGGGGGGGAGTGTCCCAGGCACTAGATGCCATGATGTCATTGGGAAAACTCAGAAAACCTATAGACAGTAGATGGCAGCTATTGCTGTTGGGTTGCTATTTACTTTTTATATGACAGCTGACTTTGCATAAGATGGGACTCCATTGCAAAAGGGAGAAATTGGTTTGTCCCTGACATTAGGAAAAGTTCATAAGGCTAAATATTATTTTTTTAAAAATATATATTTTTATTGATTTCAGAGAGAAAGGGAGAGGAAAGGAGAGACAGAAACATCAATGATGAGAGAGAATCATCGATTGGCTGCCTCCTGCATACCCCATATTGGGGATCAAGCCCACAACCTGGGCATGTGCCCTGACCGGGAATTGAACTGTGACCTCTTGGTTCATAAATTGGTGCTCAACCACTAAGCCATGCCAGCTGGGTGAGGCTAAATATTCTTGGATAAAATGACCTAAAAACATTAAACAACAAATCATCATGTAAACATTACACTGTACCATGGACCTCTACTGTAGAGAAATGGGGTCCCCTTGTGGGGAGATCAATCAAGGAAGGCTTCCCAGAGGAGGGAGTTCTCAGCTTGGCTCAAGGAAACTCAGAGGATAGGATTGGAGGAGAACTGGGCCAAGATACCCAGGAAGAAGAAAGCACTGTGGAAAATCCACCAAGTTGTAATTGGCCAATGTTGCACTAATATCATGATTAAGAGATGGCCTTGTCTCTTGGCATGGGGCCACCAGCACCTGGCAAGGCTCTTTGTTGTCCACAGGCAAGAAACAAATCAGAAATCACAGTTGCACGCAGCAGTTGCAGACATACTATGATCATGTCAGGGCCAGGCATCTGCCTGAGCATCACAAATGTTCATGAATATTAATAACTATTTGTTCCCAAAGGACCACAAATCAGTTAATTAGGGTCCTGTCAACCTGTTTATATTATCTGTAAGTAAAAACACATCAGCAGCCAAACATGAAGTTAAACCGACCATGTATGGGCCGCCACTGTTTCTGGGTAAATTACACAGCCAGCTCCCACCTGAGCCCCCACCTTTGGCATGGAGGCGGGTATTTCTCTTCCCATTCCTGTTTTAATCGAGTCAGTGATTACAGGAGGCACAAGATAGATGGTGCCTCTCCTTGCTTCGTTGCTTGGGATGAGGGGTGATTTAAGACTATCGGTAAATTAGCTGCAATCTAGAGTCTTGGAGGAAAATTACCTATAAATCAAAGTTCCATAGACAGGTAATCAGGCCCCCACTCCAGCACTGATCACCATGGGCCTGGTCCATCCAACTCCTTCTAGGAGTGACAGGACTGGGTGGGGGCCCCAAGTCAGAGCTCCTGCCTGGGTCCTGTTCCATCTGGAACAGCTCAGCTTCATGGTCTTAGGCACATTCCATGGAACAAGCCTCCAGAAGTCAGAGGCAGAGAGAGAGAGAGGGAACAGAAGAGGGACTGGCAGGTGACACAAAGAAGAAAGAGAGAGGCCTCCAGGGACTGGAGAGGTGGGTGGGGTGTGGCTTCTGGGCAGCAGCCAAAGGCAGAGATATCAACTTCTCCTGTTTTTCAAGAGAAGCATAAGATCCTGATTGTTATGTGGAAATTTCTAATTATTAGATTTAGTGACTTGTTGATTTTTAAGAAAACAGAAATGAACGACATCAGGAGACTGTCACTGTCATTCAGCAGTGTGCCTGCCACCGCCAGGGTACAGGGAAGGCCGTGAATTCCAACTTAGGTAGTCAAGGGCGTGGAGCAGCCCTGACTTTCACAGGACGCCCCTGTCTTGGCAGAGCCCACGGGTCCTTGCCGCTCCCCAGACAGCTGGCTCCGAAGTCTCGCTCTCATCTGCCCCTAAAGGAGCCATCAGCGGGAGGTGACAGTGACTGCAATTCTGTTTCCATTATCACGGAGCGCTGCTCCTTTCTGGCTGAGTGGCACTGAGTGACGGGTAGTGATTTAGGAATCTTACCAAGGGATTAGGGAGGTGAAGGTAAAAGCATTTTCCTCTGAGGCCCAGACTGGCTGCAAACACGTTCCTGTTGGAGGATGCTGATAAAAAGCAAATTATTTTATTCTGTTGGAAATCAATTTCAACTCCAGACTGCAGAGTCCCCCAAGAAATAAGGTATTAACACTTATCGTATGGCACTGAATTCTTTGAGGAATAGTAATCCTTAAATAGACGGAGAAGTCATTTTTTAAGCATTAAAATCTAGTGGTGTGTGCTGCTCATCGTTCTTCTTAACGAGCCAGGCACCGTCTTGATGTATTTGGTGTGGGAAGTGAATTCAAATCACATAACAACTGCTGATAGTGATTCCAGAGGCACCGAGAACATGCCCTCTTCTTTTTCCAGAACCTTCTCCAAATCCTCATTGCTGCCTGAAATGCTACCAGGGGAGGAGAGTTGCATCTTGAATTTCCAGATGAAGAAAATTACATGTTAAACCTTGTATTCAAGCCTCTTAGATGAGAATGTGAGAATATATTTTCCATGAACGTTTGTGAGTAAGAGAAACTAGACCTGTGGCGCAGTCCATTCTTGGTCCAGTTTTTTTTTATATATATGCTTTTATTGATTTTAGAGAGAAAGAGGAAGGGTGATCAAGCCACAGCCTGGGCTGATGCCCTGACTGAAAATTGAACTAGCAACTTTTTGGTGCATGGGACAATGCTCAATCAACTGAGCCACACCAGGACACCCCAAAGCAGGGGCAGATCTGTGGGGCCTCTGATGAGCTCTCCAGGGACCATAGGCACAGGTTCTGGTTAAATAATGCTCAGTTCCAATGCCTGTCCCCAAACTTGCTGTTATTAAAACACGCTGATGCTGGCTCTAGTTATAGTACAGAGGCCGTACAGTTTTGCTCTGGAAGGAAGAGAGAAAAGAACAACCCTGGCATATTCTGAATGCATAACAAAAGCATGTTTAAGGGGTAGAGGCAGATAACCAGAATACTGCATTGCCATCATCCAATCATTCCGCAAACATCAAGACCCTACTTGGTGCCAGCAGTGAGTACCCCAGAACTCAGTCCCCTCCCTCATGGAGTTGACACAACAAATAAATAAGGTGATTCCAGTAAAAAAAAACCCCACCAAAAACAAGACAAAGTCATAGGCAAAATAGTGATGAGGCAGACAGGTGTATGTCGCATAGGGCATGCCAGGAAAGCTGTTCCTAGCAGGTGACTCATGAGCAGGGAACTGAATGAGAAGAAGTGGTGAAATGGGGAGCATAGGAAAAAGCAATCCAGGAGGTGGGAACAGCCAGTGCAAAGGCACAGAGTCTACCTTCTTTGAAGTCAAAAGCATTCCACAATCAGAATTGTTCTCATCCTCTTGGGATGCCTCTTGGCTTCATAAGGATGGAGGTGTGTAGCCTTTCACTCTAGTAAAACCTTCTAAAACCTCCTTCCTCTTCTAGAGAGCAGGTGGTAAGGGATACAGGAAACTCCACGGAGAGGGGGCATCTCTCCAGTTAACTCACCCATGGGCCTGAGAACCAGATCCTGTCACACCTTGAAACCACAGAACTGGAAGCCTCCTTCGAGGTCACTTGTGTTCCCAACCTTCAGCATTCACAGCACCATCTGCATAACTATACCTCACTTGCACCTGGTAAAGCTCTTCAAACCAGTTTTACATGGGCTCCCTTACAGAAGGTAACAATAATCATGACATTATTGCTCGTTCTAAAATGCGTGTCTGAGTACCCCCTGAAATCACCCACGGATGACACTTTGGGAAACACTGCTTGAGTCTAGCACACAACTGAGCCCTAAAGATCTGTACAAAATCACACAGTTAATGAGCCCCACACACTTCCATCTTCCTTCTGTCCTCTGGGCTGGTTCATTCCCTCCCCACCTCCCTCCTGCCTCACCCCCTCCATCTGTTTTACTTCCCCTTCTCCCTTTCCTTCTTCCTCCTCCCACCCTCTCCCCTCTCCATAGTTCTGATATCACCAATATTTTTGTACCTCAGCTCTGCCTAACTCACTTTTCTGAGCTATTCTTTCCAGGAGGATTAAGTGCTAAGTTAATCCTCTTTTCCATAAAGGAGTAGAAATCCTCTTCCATGTGAACATTTTGAAACAACCTATCACATCACATATGAGCCAAATCACCTCTCTCAGAATCCTTCAGGGAGCATTAAAGTATGCATTCATTCATTCTACATTTATTAAGAGCTCAGATGTAGGTGAGATCCTGTTCAAGTCACTGGATCAAAGCAATAAACACAACAAAGATCCTGCCCTGGGGGAGCTTCTGCTCTACTGGGGGAAACAGATCATTCACAAACAAATAAAACTTAAAGCAAAACTGAATGGACAAATGAATGAATGAATGAATAAATGAATGAATTTCCCAACTTTCCAGGCAAAGTCCTTTTCATCCTTCAAGACCTGCTTAACCCTGGTCTCTTCTGGCAGCCCTCCCCCGTCCACCAGGACTGGATGTTCCTCCTTGGTCCCCGGACACCTGACATGTGGCCCTACAAAGTGCCACGAGCTCAGGAGATGCTGGATGAATGACAACAGATGAGTGAGCATGTGTTTATGTTCAGAAAGGACCACTGGGAAAGTGTTGTGTGTAGAGATGCCAGACGTGTGGGTGTGTTTGTGTGCTTGCTAATGGATGAGGCTACATGTGTGGGTGTGTTTGTGTGCTGTGGATTGCATCTCATGGATGGAAGAATGCTGTCTCGGCAAGGGCAAGGGCATAGAGTCTGAGAAGGAGGTTTGGTGGTATGACTGTGCGTGGGTGTTATCAACGCATGAGTGAAGAGAGTGTGAGTGTACGTGTATGAGTGTGTGTGTGTGACCCACAATGACTTGCTGGTGACCCAGAAATGCAGAGCAGGGATGGCTTTCTGTCCAGGACTCAGGAGGACAGGAGACACCTGCCCTGGGAGCTGGTGTCCTGCCTCCTGTATCCCTGGGGCCATCACAAAGGGCCCCGATGGGCTGTAACCTGTTTATGCTGAGGCCATGCATGGGGCTGCCCAGGCCTGGTGTTTGCCATGTTCCCTGTGCAGCCCATCTCTGTGCAGGGCCTCTCAGACCATGGAGCATTTGCTTTTGAAGAGGCTGAGCTCCCCTAGAGGAGGCAGAGCTGTGGGCTAGCACCAGATGCCCCGGGCCCACCTTGGCTCCACGTGGTCAGACAAACCATCGGCTGCATCATCTGCATCGGGCGCATGATACATAGAACCCCCTGGGAAAGCGGAAGGTGTTAGTTCTCATAAAGCACTTAACCAGAGCCCAGCCACATTCAGTTCCTGGTGGTGTTGGTTGTTGGCATCACCCTATCACTGGGCAGGTGAAGCTTCCTCACTCAGGCCCATGTGCCTTCTGTGGACAGCCACCTGGCTCCCACCTGTTTACAGGCCACCCTAGGGCTTCCCTGGTCCTGCCCCTCTCTTCTCAGTCTCCTTGCACCTTCCTTGGCTGGGAATCTGTTCTGCCCTCTTTCCCGGCTGGCTGAGGGCTGACTGAGGGCTCCTTCTTATCCACGGTAAAGAAGCCCGGGACCAGCTGTTTTGCTCTCCACACTGGGACCTTGCCTGGCTCTGGCCCAATGACACTTTCTGCTCCTTGACATTCACACTCCACCTCCCAGGAGCAAAGCCCAACAGGCTACCTCTGGTTGTCCCCAACCCCCATCACTGCACCCCAGGAGGCCTGGCCACCCCTGAAGTGTCCCCATGTTCCTGCCCCCTCTACTCACTACCAAACAGAACCCCATTCCCTCCAGAGAGAAACGGGAGGGAGGGATCAAGAGCTGGGTTTGGACCTGCTAAGTTCCACTCCAGGGCCTCTAGTCCCTGCAGAGGGTCCTGGCTTGTTCTGTTCCACGCACCCAGCCACTTGCCCTGCCCTTGGTCACTTGCCTTTCCAATCACAGCCCAGGGCTCCAAGTCTCTGAGAGGATTCTAAGTCAGAAAATTCCTCCAGCTGATACCTAGGCTCATTCCCCTGTCTCTAGGGAAGGGCAGACTGGAAGGGTTTATTCTTGATTAAATGATATATGCTAATCTATGCGCCACGGGAGGCTGGGGATCCTGGGCTGCAGGCAAAGCTGCCTTGCCTGGGCGGGGCTGTCTGAGTGGCCAATGTATGGGTTGATAGGTTGGAGCCAGGCTGCATGCTTGGGTGATCCAGCCCCTCTTTCCTGGTCCCCCAGGTCACAGCAAGGTCAAAGAGGGTTTCTGACTCCCATGCTCCCAGAGAATGGGGAATGGGCCTCTACAAGTGGTTCCAGATGCTGTGGGCCCCATGCAGAGAGGCTGCTGGAAGCCAGATGCCTCCAGGAAGCCAGGGGTCCTGCCCCCAGCACTTTCCCCACCCCCCCAGTCCAGCACAGACTTCTACTGAGGAATTCAACCCAGGTCAGGCAGGTTGCACCAGCGGCCCCTCCCCTCCACCCTTTGCTAACAAAATCTTCAACTGCTCTGATGCCTAGGCAGAGGCTGTCCATGTAGGCGCCAGTCTTTTCAAGTTTTGTGTTATCGTATATAAATCCAGGTCTCTGACTTCCCTTGCAAAGACCAAGCACCTGACAACATCAGGCCAGCATCTCTGGGTAGGGATCATGGACGCTGGTAGCAGTCTCCTTGTTGGGGAGGGGGTACCCTCCAGGGCCCTCAGTGTGCTGTTGTGGCACCCTTGCCTGAGGCCATCTGCCTGGCCTTGGTAGAAGCTCTATGTGCAACATCCATTTCATGGTTAAGAGGAAAAATTTAAAAATACAAAGTCTGTAATCTGCTATGGAAGCCACCCATGATGTGCCCCCACCTACCACCCCCTTTAAGTCAGAACCCCACTACAGGTTGTCCTCCACATGCTCCTATTTTCCCAGCATGTACCTGGAGTGCCTTCCCTGCATCTTCCATCTCTTCTAAAGTCCGACAATGAGTCTTTCTAGGCCACTTCCTCCAGGAAGCCCTCACCGAACCGGCAAACCCAAATGCCGACATAGTTTAAAACCCATGTGGGCCACAGCAGTAATTCCTGGGGTCCTT
The DNA here is from genome assembly GCF_963259705.1 of Myotis daubentonii. NCBI lineage: Eukaryota > Metazoa > Chordata > Mammalia > Chiroptera > Vespertilionidae > Myotis > Myotis daubentonii. The sequence continues at coordinate 68,487,561 of NC_081847.1, read as the reverse complement.
GCAGCACAGGCACTTTTGTTCCTCAGGAAAATGATGAAAAGGGGTCTCTAGGATCCAGGAGTTCCCATCCTCAGGCCTGAGCAGGCTCCTGGGCCCCTCCTACTTTGCTCCTGCCCTGCCCCCCAGGCCCCAAGTTCAGGCTTCATCCTCAAGAGAGTCCACAAGCCCCCGTGTGCTGCTCCCATACAACGGCTGAGCGATGTGACAGGAGCTCATGACACCCCCTCAACCTTTGGCAAGCAGGACCCTCAATCACCAGAAGAAAAGCCAAGGTCAGCTAATGGTGTGCAAAGGCTGCCATTAGCTGTGGCAGTGACTGATTCCGCCAGGGGTATGCTGTGATAAAACATATTCAGTGGTTCTATAACACCAATAAGACTTTAGGAAGCGGCCTGGCTGGCGTGGCTCAGTGGTTAAGCATCAACCTATGAACCAGGAGGTCATGGTTCGATTCCCAGTCAGGGCATATGCCTGGGTTTCAGGCTTGATCTCCAGTGTGAGGTGTGCAGGAGGCAGCCAATCAATGATTCTCTCTCATCATTGATGTTTCTATCTCTCCCTCCCCCTTCCTCTCTAAAAAATTAGGAAGCAAAGCCTGCTCGACTGCTGCCATCCAAGGTGATGACATCCTGACCCACCTGCATAGGTGAGGTCAGCTTGGGAGAGACTAACATGGGCCTCAGGACACTCCAAAGACACTTCCAGAGGCTGTGGCAGGAACTGACCAGGCACATCCTGGGGCCTGCGAACCAGTGACCCTTCGCTAGGGGGTCATTTGTCTAATGACTCTTCCAGCTTTGTCACAAGGGATGTGCCTCTCTGTGCCTTAGTCTCCCCATTGGTCAAACATGGATCATTACAGAGTCCCTGAGCTGAGTAAATTATTTATTACAGATAGAGGTTCCTTAATGCAGAGCAGGGTCTACAGTAAATTCTCAGTGAATGCTGGTTGTTATTATTACTTTTCCAACAAATCATCTGGTCTCCATCCCAGCCTTTATGCTTTCCTTGGTCCTCATCACCACCTGAGACTCTGCATATTTACATCTCTATTTTGCTTATTATTTACCAGTCTCTCTGAGTGTAATTTACATTCCATGAGGGGCAGGGATGCTGCTCACAGCTGTTTCCTCAAGGCCTAGAATGGTGCCTGATACAGTAGGTGCTCCACAAACATTTACTGAATGAATTCTAGCACTTGTCACATGGCGCTGTGGTTATTTACATTATGGTATGATTAAGAAATGAATTTGCAACTCTTCCTCTTTTTGAAAGCTCCTGTGGGCTCCTTAGCAAAAAAGAATGTCAAGGTGGCTTTCTGTCCCCAGGGGAAGTGGATCAGGGCTCAGTTCTAAACCCCTTTCTGTCTGGGTTTCAAGGGTGAAACCTTGTGCCCATCAAGTAATTACCGTAACTAGGTGCTGCCCTGTAGGGGTGGGAACGGAGGCTGGTGTGGGTTACAGGGAGGGAGTAGCAGGCCCCCAGTTAGATTCCTGGAGCTGTAGAAAGGGTGGGGCTTGGGGATTCCCAGAAATGGCAAAGAAAGGGACCCAGGGTCATGTGGGGCAGGATCTTTGGGGGACAGCTCTGTTTGGGGTTTATGAGAGGCTAGAATGAGAATCGAGGGGTATTTCTGCCGCCCAGTGCAGCAGTGGAGCAATGGCTTGGTGGAGGCCATGGAAAGCAGAAGGAGAAATGGTTCTTCTAACAACCATTATTATTATTACCCTTGTGATTATCCTAGCTGACAGGATCGAGTGCTTAGTAACCCTGTGAGCAGGGACTATTATTTTTCCTGTTTTACAAATGAGGAAGCTGAGGGGCATGTGTGGATTCAATAAGTCAATACGCCTAATGGAGTGGCGCTCAGTACACACTGGGCACCCTGCAGGTTCGCCATTGTTTTTATTGGTTTGCTCCAGGCTTGGAATCCTACCACAGCAAGAGGACACGCAGGTGAAGGCAAACCAAAGAGAATGTGCCTGGCAACCAGAAACACAAGTGCTGCACCAAAGCAGCCCCAGCCACGTGGTTGTCTCTTGCAGGGCCAGGGAGCCAAGTTCTCAAACAGGACAGCCATTCAGATCACACACCAGCCATCAGGACCAAACCCGGTCTCCACCGCAGGCCAGAGAGAAGGAGTGCAAATAACTAAGCAAACGAGATGAAACCCCAAACTACTGCAGGTCCAAACACACAGCACCTTCCTCCAGGGAGGCAGTCCCTGGCCAGGCATTGGGCACTGAGAAGAAAACAGTTTTGTTTTCTTGTTCCAGGGATGGACTGGACAGGCTGGGAGCTTGTGGGATGTCTGGAGAGCAGGACTCGCTGGAGAGCTGCAGGGACACAGCATTCCCTGGGCTTCCCAACAAGTTTTCATGGCCCTGGAGTTTTGTTTGTAAAGCAGAAAATCTGGTGTTCAAGAACTGATGCTGGAGGGCTGGCTCTGGGGGAAGGGACCCTGAGAATATAGGAATACCAGGCTCTCTTTACCCCCTCTGCCCTCACCAGCCCTTCTGCCAGGGTTGCTTGGCACAGACTGGAATGTCCTCCTGTTTGGAAGCCCTACAGCTCTAAGATGACATGGGTGGGACAGAGACAAACCTGCGGTTATTAACAACGTGACACAAAGACACTTGATTTAAGTTTGAGTGTGGGGTTATCTGGAGATTAGTGGAAAATTAGGGGTGGAGGTAGAAGAGGAGAGAAGAGGGTATTTTTTGCATTTTAAAAACTTGTGGAATACAATACACATTCAGAAAAGCGCATAATACATATTATTATTAACAGATTATGATCAAGTGGACACTCAGGTGCCCCTCCCTCTACCACATCAAGTCACAGAGACTCCCAGAAGCTCTCTCCTGGCCCATTCACAGCCTCCTTGTTTGTTTGTTTTGGCTCAGTGGGTGTTAGGTGGCCACTTTTCATGCAGTGATTCTGGGTCCCAGGTTCCTACGTTTTGGCTCCACTCAGACCAAGAGGATATTGCCTTAGAGCAGCAGTCGCCAACCTTTCGGACCTCAGGGCCCACCAGTGGTCAGCAGACCACTGGTTGGTGACCCCTGCCTTAGAGGGTTCTCTGGGCCAGCCACATGTGATTGGTCAAATCTAAGTCACAGGATACCTAACTGCAAAGGAGGCTGGGGAATGTAGTTCTTTTGTTTGGGAGGCATGCTGGCCTCTACCATGAGACTAAATGAGTTGAGGGAAGTAATTTTCTTAGGGCAGTGCCCAGCATGTGGTAATGCCATGCATTATTATTAGTGGTATTATCAGTATTCCTCTTCCTCCTCTCATTACCCACTCAGAGAGGCCTCCCCTGACCACCCAAGCAGAGCAGCCTCCACCATCAAAGACCTCTCTACTTAACACCCATGTGGATCACCTTGACAACATGAATGTCTTATTTACTTATTGTTTTTCTGCTCAGTACCCATCATCCCAACTAGATTATAAGCCCCTCTACCACCAAGGCCTTGGACATCTCACACACCTAGGCTCAGTTCAGTTATTATTTTTTAATGGAATATGAGCTAAAGAGCAGGCTGGGCCTGTCACACTGAAACCCCTCTTGTTCTGCATGGCTCAGTCTGTCCAGTTTCTTAGTCCTCAGGCTCCTCTGACCCCTTGGGCCTCCACCTCTCCCTCCTGAGTCTTACATCCAGCTTCTGTTTCTGGGAGCTGTAGGGTTCTTGGCAGCATCACTCACTCCAGACTGCATCCAGCCTGCCCGCCTCTAGCCATCTCTCTGGAAACTGCCTCCTGAGCCCTTGATTCCTGCCCACTCCCACACCCCTTTATGAAAAGCAAAGTTTGTTTTGCTACAAGTGTAATTAACACACATTCAGTAAACACCTTATGTCACAAATTGTACCAAGCTCCTCATTATTAGACTGCAGATGGCTTCTGAGCACAAAATATTTATAAATCTTGTTTCAGGGGCATATGGCTCAAGAGGTGACAGCATGATGAGTGTGACATTCTCCCAGCATGCCCCTTTCTGCTGCCTCACAGTTAAGTCAGTGCTCCTCCCCCACCCCCGCACCCCCAGCCGCCTAGAGGGAGTATGGGGTTTGGGGAGAGGCCCATGGGTGGCCCTTCCCAGAGACCCAGACACAGGGCTCTGTTGGGACTCGTGGCCAGAATATGAGAGAAGATTCCGGGAGGCAGGATATAAAGGGAGAAGGAGAGGAGAGGGGCGTATGTCTGAAGGGACAGGGTTGTTCAGAGTGTGGGTCTAGGGTAGCCTTGCTGGGCTGTGTGTGCCTGGGGATGAATCTGAGGGAATCATCCTGGTGCAATATATAGACTCGGAGAAGTGAAGGGGCCTCAGGCCCCGCTCCAACTCCCCCACCCCGCTTTTGTTTGACAAATCAACTTATGGGGCTGAATGGTTCATCCTCATTAGAGACAGAGCTGGGACCAGGACAGGGACACAGGGCTTGGGCCCAGCACTGGGGACCTCACTGTACAGGTGCAGTTAACATACACCACTCCATCTGTACGTGCTCAGCAAATGTAAAGACACAAAGAGATGGAAAGCAACATGGAGAAAAGAAAAATAACCATTTAAAGTTTGAACAACACATGATTTTTTGCACCGTTAACACAGCAGCTAAGATGCTGGACTCTGAAGCCAGACCATCCGGGTTCAAATTCCCACACATTCGTCTTACTGTCTCCATCTGGGAGATGGGCATAGGAACAGAACCTACTTCATAGAGTTGGTGTAATAGTGAAACAGCTTGATGTGTTTCAAATGCTTGGGGAACTGCCTGGTACGTAGAGAGTGTTCAGTGCTACACCATTGTTATTGTCATTATTAAACTCAGTAACCACATGCCTTGAAAGAGCAGGAGATGGAAAACATGTACCAATTGCTCTTCTTTGATTCAGATTATGACTATCTTGTTCACCTCTTTAAGTATAATTCTAGTTATTAAAAATATAAGAGTGGCTTAGAGCACAACCCTGCATCCTGAGGAACCCCTCAGTCTTAGGCAAACCGAAATCTGGCCACCTTAGATATAGGGACCGTTTAATACAGCAGTTGCCCTGACTATCCTGATATAGTTATCACACCAACCTTATAAGGTAGCTGTTACTGGGGAAACTGAGGCTGGATGATCTCATTTCCCTAAAGATTTTGCAAAGGTCACATAGCTAGTTGGGGAGCCAGAAAATAAAATGAGAGTTTGTCTCTTGAGTTCATGCTTCTACCCATGAATCACACTATCCTTACAGGGAGCGGTAAGAGGGGATCTGGTGGGAATGCACCCCAAGAGCAGCCTGCAAACTCCAGGACCCGCCTATCACTTCTGTCTCTATTCATCATTCCCTGCTTGTCTGAGGCAGAGAGGAACGGGTCCTTCTTTGGAGACTCTGCAAAGCACCTTGTCTCTATGATATCATCAAGCTGTATCTTAGTATTTCCCTGCTAGATGGTAGATTCCAGCGAGATGGAGTCCCTGCTGTTCCCGTATTTGTATTTCCCAGAGTCTAGCACTACCTCTAGCTGATAGTAGGTGCTTAAGAAATATTTATTGTGAGACCCTAACATTTATTGAGAGCTGAAGCAGAGAGCAAAGGAGAGACAGAAATACACAAATTGCAACAACTATCTGTTTGCTGTCTAACAACACTGCTAAGAGGCCAACCTAACCAGGGGCGGGGGGAGGAGGAGAATAGTGGCTTCTAAGCAGTGATACTGAAAGGCTCCTGGGAGAATTGAACCAGACTAGCAGGATTCAGAAACGCATATTGAAGAGACCTTCGTCGAGGCCCAGCGTCTAGGAAGGCCCACTGTTTCAATGACCTCCTGCTCTCTCTGTGCCTGTCCCTGGTGCATCTGTCTCAGATCCTCTGCTCTGTGTCACAGGAAGCCTGACTCCTGTGAATCCCTTGTCATCGGCTTTGGGCCAGACTTGGCCAATAAAAGCACCGTCAGGGGACTGAAGGAAGGCAGAAGCCAGGGCCTTTGTCACTCCTGCTTCTGCCTAGGACCAGCTCTGGCTCCCTCGTGGTTACTTATCCCCAGACGGGCCCGCTCCTCACCAGGCCCCAGCCTGGCACACCAGCTGGCCACTACATGATGATGAATGACTAGTTTCTTCCCTGGGAAAATGAGTGGTAAGGTTAACTGTCCATCCCTTTCTGGCAGCTTCAGTGTGGTCAGGAGAAAACAGTTAACCCATTTAGGAGTACATATTTTGAAGCTGAACTTACTGTAGATTGAGCCAAGCAGATTTCCAGCCCATAAAAGCAAGCGTGGGTCAGCAGCAGCCCACAGACCTGCCATTCAGCTGCTAATGGAAAAGGGTCCACTGATGACATTGGCGTTCCTGGTTCCTGGAAGAAGTCCTATTGAGAGGACTTTCCAGGACAGAGTTTCCAGTATTCTGGTCCATGTGCATATTCTTATTAGTCATAACGAAATACGGCTATCTTGTATGCCTCTGCTAGATTAACAGCCTAAACCACAATACTCAAGGGCCGTCCAGGGAACCTGTGTCCCCATATGCCCCATTTGCCATACTTAGATTCCAAAGAGACAGAGTACAAGGGAAAGTGTGGTCAGATGCACAATTGTTAGTCCAGAATAGTCCTTTGGTGATGAATCTCAATACCTTTTACTGCCCTGGCAGACTGGATGGGCGTTTACTGCCTCCTCTTTCTAACTGGGAGAGGCCCAAGAAAAAAGGACGAAGGCGAGGAGGAGCAATGAAGAGGTGAGCTATGAATGTCAATGTCACCCTGAAACCCGAGAGATGGGCAAGTGCGCCAGCGGTTGTGGGTGTGAGGAGGGACCTGTCACTGTTTGCAGGCACCCCCTGTGCTTAATAGGCAGTTGTCTTTCACCTCCCTGGGAGGCTCGGCAAGAATGGCTCACGAAGGCTCCTTCTTCCCCTCCAGCCACTGTCTACCTCTGGTCTCCAGCTGGATAGGTGGTGAGGGGTTCTGCTCCCGCCCACCCATTAGACAGGTGGAAACCGATGGCCAGGGTGAGCTTTTCTTGACCCAAGTGCTGAAGGGTTTGTCTCTTGCTTGACCCTGGCTGTGCCTGCTGCCAGCATGTTCCTTTCCCTCTAGACCAGTGATGGCGAACCTATGACACGTGTGTCAGAGGTGACACGCGAACTCATTTTTTTGGTTGATTTTTCTTTGTTAAATGGCATTTAAATATATAAAATAAATATCAAAAATATAAGTCTTTGTTTGACTATGGTTGCAAATATCAAAAAATTTCTATTGTGACACGGCACCAGAGTTAAGTTAGGGTTTTTGAAAATGCTGACACGCCGAGCTCAAAAGGTTCGCCATCACTGCTCTAGACTCTAGACGAGAGGGAAAGGAACCCTAAACAGTACCCTAGCCATTTCTGACCCATGCTTAGGGGATGGTGACCAGGGCAGGTTCCCTAGAGTCTAGAGTAGTGGTTCTCAACCTTCTGGCCCTTTAAATACCGTTCCTCATGTTGTGATCCAACCATAAAATTATTTTCGTTGCTACTTCATAACTGTAATGTTGCTAATGTTATGAATCGTAATGTAAATATCTGATATGCAGGATGGTCTTAGGCGACCCTTGTGAAAGGGTCATTCGACCGCCAAAGGGGTCACAACCCACAGGTTGAGAACCACTGGTCTAGAGCCTTTGAACAACAATGGGATTAAGGATGGAATTGTTTAATCTTCTAAGACTGGGGCTTCATTTCCAAGCACTAACCAAAGTGCCCTCAGAAAGCAAGGAAGGGGTGGTGTAATACTCAACCCAATTCTGATGCTGACAACCCGGAGTTCATCAGACGCCACAAGGTCAGGGCACTGTCCCCAACCCGCTGCCCTCACTTTGCATTCCAGCTGCAAGTTCGGGGTCCCCAGGCCACTCACACTTCTGACCAACTGGCTACCAATTCAGGGCTTCCCATAACCTACTCAGATTTGATAATTCACTAGAAGGACTCAGAACTCGCCTATAAAAAGGTTACAAATCAGGACTGACCCATGAACAGACACATCGAAGTCTGTGGAGTTCTCAAACACAGAGTTCCCATGTCCTCATGCAACCATGGCACATCACACTCAGGGCACATTGATGTTCACCAGTCAGGAAGTGCCCTCCCAGGAACCCAGGACAAGCACCAGACAAATGCTTTATTATAGAGAACAGGGTGGTGGATGGAACTGTATATCCAGCCACACACCAATGCATGCTGTCATCTAGTGTCACCCAAGGAGCCTCCTCCCAGGTTATGAATGGAAACCCATGAGCAGGAAAGACCAGGTTAAGAATATTGGTGGACATAAGTTGTTTTACTTGTGCTTTATCCATTTCTCCTTCTTTTGGGAACTGAATTTGTATTCTTCTTGGGGAAACACCCCTCTCTCACTCTCAGCCCTTGAAGGTCTCTTGGGCTGGCTCCAGGTGTGAGCAGGTGACCCATGCCTGGCCAATCTGAGCATCACATTCACTAGCTACCTGCATTAGCCCCAAGTCTATCCAATGAAGTGCAATTCCTAAGCTGTAATTGAGATAGCTAAATAAACATACTTCTTACATTTGCAATAATATAAGCTGAGAAATTCTTGGAGACACCATATGGCAAAAATTTGCTTGCATGTGATACCACGTGACGGAAATAAAGATGAGAAGTAAAAAGTCGGAGAGGCTAAGTCCTGATGAAATAATTTAAGCCCATGATCTAGCCAGGCCTGAAGTCCATCTGCTCCCCTCTAAACATTTCAATCATGTTCAAATTATTTAATTTTCAGGTTTTTTTTAAAATCCAATAATTTTACTTGAACTTGATATTGGTCATTATGGGTTACTATTCTCAGGATGCAGTATGCTCTTTCAAAAATCATTTCAAAGCCTTTTTATTTTAGTTTTAGAAAAAAAAATTCTCTAATTACAGTTTTTAGTATTTGTTTTGTTCCCTTGCTATAGTTTTCCTTCAGGGATTCCTTTTATCTGTGTGTTGGTTCTTTTTTCCCTATCAATAATATATTTTACTTTCTCTCCTAATTTTTGCCTTATCTGATCTTTTCCCTTGCCCATCCTCTTCCCCGCCTTCTAAAATCTTTGAAGCAACTGTTAGATCAACTATTTCTCTCCCTTTCCAATATCTTCAAACGATTCTCCCAACAGTCCTTTCACTGACCAGCCTTAACTGAAATCTGACTTTCTATGAGGACACGGTGCCCCTCTAAGTAGGGACTCTTTTTGTTTTTCTCACAATTCAGGTCAAGGCTAGGGTCAGTGCCCTCATTGTATCCCGTGGCCCTTAATGTACCATGCTCCTTCTTCAAAAATCTGTCTTGCTTGAGTTTCTTGCCATGTATCTACACAACCGAACCAACACTCCCCATCCCCTCATTTTAAAACATCCCCTCACTCCCCTTAGTTCAACAAACTTGAGATTTTAGCATTCATTCTCTCTCTCTCTCTCTCTCTCTCTCTCTCTCTCTCTCTCTCTCTCTCCACCAAGGGCTTTAACATACACCAGGGTTCAACTCTTGACTCCATTTATTAATGCATTAGCTTAGGTAAGGTGCTTACTTTGCTTATGCCTCAATTACCTCATCTGCAAATAGGCGTAATGATGGTCCTATCTGATATAGTTGTAACAACTGCATGAGATAAAGTACATTAAATGCTAAGAACAGTGCATGGCAAGAAAGTGCTCACTAAATGTTGGCTCACATGACAATTATTATCGTTCTTATCTGGCTTACTGGAGGAGTATAAGTAGCCTCTTAGCTGAAACAACAGTTTAAAAAAACTTGGTGATTTCATTTTGCTGTCTCATAAAGTACCATTTCAGATGCACTGGTTTATGAGCCTTCAAAAGAAATAATCATAAAATTTAACCCCATGCAGGAAGGCTTATTTATTTATTTTGTAAGTCGACTCTACTGATTCCCATTGCTGACCAACCAGCTCACCACCAGCCCATGATAAAAAGTAATAATTCATAACAGCAGAGGAGGAGAGCAGGAGGGTTTCCATCACCAAGCTCAGCGATCATCAATGTGTGAGGCCACGATGGCCCAGTGCCTCTCCACGGGCATAGTTCCATGGCCACCTCCTTCTCCCTGCCTCCTCACACCATCCCAAACCCATCTGCCATCTCATGCCCATACCACTCTCTTGCCTTCCCTGGATCTTCCCCACCGGTGCATTCATCTCTGGATTTCACATCATTACACAAACCATCTTCTGAAAACTCTTGCTTTCCCCTTTAAAGTGATTTGTCATCGGCAAGAAGGATGACGGGAGGGGCCTCTTCTTTACCCGAGATGATTCATAGGGCTACATGTAAGAAACTGTATAAAACAACCTTTATTTTCCCCAAATAACATAAAATCATCATTTATCATCTCACCCAACCCCGTCCTGAGTGACCTTTTGCTGATTTTACCTTCTACAAATTAATGTAAATCCCTGGGGTGCATATTTGAGGTGGAGGTTCCTCAGAGTTGCCCACAGAACCTTTGCCTTGCTTTCTATAAAACACCACACACCATAATTTCAACCCCTATTTCTTACTTCCATGGCTGGGCAGGGGTCTTCCAGACTCAAAAATCCATTCTTTGTGAACCAACACATCAGCATTTAAAACTGCTCTTCCTCCCCCTCACCTCCCCCCACCAAATCTCAAACTTACTGGCTGGGATGAATAATCAGGCCAACATATGGAGGACAACATCCTTGTCTAGGAAAACAACCTTCATAATGTGCAGGCCCATCAGAAAACAGGCTGAAATTATATGCTGAAGCACAGTGGAAATTTCCCCTGCATGTTTTATGTAAACAAGATCATTTGTTCATTCAATGAATCCACAGTTCTTCAAAGGCTCTGTTTATATTAAAAGAAAGAAGCAGAAAAAATTGGGTTGGCTGGCAGCCAGTGCTACACCTACAGAGTTGTCAAGCTGTTAGAGCAACATTCAGGAGCTCAGATGTTTATGTCGAGATGGGCTCTTAAGCCAAAAGTAAAATATTGCTTTTGGATGCAGCAGCCACATGTGTGAGCAATGGAATCACATCTTCAGAGACAAAATGACCAGTGTTTTGCAAAAGGGCAGAACTGAGCTTGGAATGGGCCTCAAACCTGGGGCAGTCCTGTGGACTCACATGCCGTGTATGCAGTAGCATACAGAGGCTTTCACATTAAACAATCTTCTATCTATACTGGCATATATAGAAAGCCAACTACCATAGCGCCATAACAACCGACCAGAGACCAGAACACCAGGCCCCTCGCCCAGGCTGGCCCGCCCCCCAGGGAGCGGTTAGGGGCGCCTCTAGGCAATGCCATAGGGTGCGAGTTTCATGGGGAAAGTGGAAGAAATAGGGGGAGGCCTTAAGGGGCTGCGGGGTTGGGGTGCTCGGCCTGGGGTAGGTGTGGGGTGTGCTGGGGAAGGAAGAGGAAGACCCGATTGGAAACGGCCCAGCACAGTACCTTTCTCCTTGCGAACCCGGACGTGGGCTGAATGGCGGTTGTTTCACGAGTGCGCTTGGGACCCACATGGTCACGGCAGCGGCAGGACTCCCGACACTTCCCTGGTTCCAATAGTAAACAGCTACCAACGCCAAAACGGGAAAGTCCTCTCCAACCAGAGAGAGGCCCTGGACGAAGGAAACATACTTGAGGAGGCGCTAGAAAAGCCGGAAGTGCGCGACCAGAGGATTGTGGGATTGTGGAAGCCGCCTGGGCGCCTAGAGGATTGTGGGATTGTGGAGGCCGCCTGGGCGACCAGAGGATTGTGGGATTGTGGAGGCCGCCTGGGCGCCTAGAGGATTGTGGGATTGTGGAAGCCGCCTGGGCGCCTAGAGGATTGTGGGATTGTGGAGGCCGCCTGGGCGACCAGAGGATTGTGGGATTGTGGAGGCCGCCTGGGCGCCTAGAGGATTGTGGGATTGTGGAAGCCGCCTGGGCGCCTAGAGGATTGTGGGATTGTGGAAGCCGCCTGGGCGCCTAGAGGATTGTGGGATTGTGGAGGCCGACTGGGCGACCAGAGGATTGTGGGATTGTGGAGGCCACCCGGGGGCCTAGGCCAGACCGTGAGCTGTTACTGCGCATGCACAGAGTCAGCCTGGAGTCCTCAGTCTCCAGTATTGGACGTGGCTTCTGGCGGGAAGTTATTGGATTGAGGTTTGCTGTTCCCTTGCGGGAGGAAGATCAGAATTGAAGGTTTCATTTGTTACCTTGGTTTGAAGTGGAGGAAAATGGGAGAGTGACGAATAAGAAACGTTGGAGATAGTGAAGGGCAGTTTGTCTAGACCAGTGGTTGGCAAACTGCGGCTTGTGAGCCACATGCGGCTCTTTGGCCCCTTGAGTGTGGCTCTTCCACAAAATACCGACTTCTGCGCATGGGCCATGAAGTTTCAATCGCACTGTATGTGAGCACCTCCACGGGTCTAGACTGTTGAGAGCTCAGAATTAGAGTTTAATTGGGATAGAAATCCTGGGAACAGCACCTGATGCCTGAAGTCTGAGCTCTCTACTCTTAGGTTTTCCAGTGCAAGCTTTTGGAGGCTCCCTATTAAAACATTCCTGGTTGGGGAGCACTTCCGGCGCCTGACAGTCACCATGAAGTTCAACCCTTTCGCATCAAAAACCACAAATGCCACTTCAACGCCCCCTCCACGTGCCCCGCAAGATCATGCCTTCCCCGCTCTCCAAGGAGCTGCGGCAGAAGTACAATGTCCGCTCCATGCCCATCTGCGAGGACGACGAGGTCCAGGTGGTTGAGGACAATACAAAGGTCAGCAAGGCAAGGCAGTGCAGGTGCACAGGAAGAAACATGCCATCTACATGGAGCGGGTGCAGCGCGAGAAGGCTCCGCACACTGTCCATGTGGGCATTCACCCCGCAGGGTGGCTACCACCAGGCTACAGCTGGACACAGATCGGGAAAAATTCTTGAACGCAAAGCCAAATCTCGACAAGTTGGAAAAGAGAAAGGCAAATACAAGGAAGAACTTATTGAGAAAAAGCAGGAATAAATGTACCCTGTTGTGTAACCACGGTGTGGCTGTAGGTTTTTAGCCTGGTGTGTATTCCTTTAAAATTGTTCAAGATGTCTCTGGAATATTTTGTTTCCTTCCTGGTTTGTTATTGATATGTGGCTCTGTATATCTATTGTTGCTGTTCGGATTAGTTTTATGAATAAAAATTGGAAATGCTTCTTAATTAAAATAAATAAATAAATAAACAAAATAAAACATTCCTGGTTGGAAAGTGTATAGAAGCCCATAAGTATTAAGTATTTGCTGTGTTTACCATGCTTAGCTCTCTGTAAGGAATATGGAATAATGTTAAATACCTCATGTTCTCAAGAAGCTTGAATTTTAAAATAAAAAATGAAGAAATATTAATATTAAAAATTTAAAAAAGCTTGAGTTTTAGGGGTAAAATCAGGCAGGCAGGCAGAGCGGTTAGGAGCCAGTGGTCCCAGATTGCAAGAGGGATGTCTGAAAGGTCCTGGATTGTAAGAGAGTGCAGGCTGGGCCGAGGGACCCCCCCTGCACAAGTTTCATGCACCGGGCCTCTAGTTTTAAAGTAACAAAGAGGAGAAAGTGCCTGATGTCAAGACAGTCTCTGGTACATTTCCACATTTCCTTGGATTCGTCAAGACAGTGTCTGGTACATTTCCTTGGATTCTAGGGGAAAAGAATCTACTCACCAAAGACTGAGTCGTTTCCAAGTCTGATGTTTTGAACTTACTGTTTACAAGACTATGTAGTAATCAGATAGCAGCTTCAAGAGAAGATTCATGAGAGACTCTTGTATTAGTCAGGATTCTTCGGGTGCAAGTGACAGAAACTCTACCTCAGGCTGGATTCAGTAACCAGAGATTTTATTGGGTCACAAATTTGAAGCAGGGCAGGAATTTTTGCTTTAAGTATGGCTGGATCAGGAACTCAGTGGATGTCCCCATGTGGCTCTTTTTCTTCATCTTTCGTTTACCTGGATTGCTCACCTGTAGTAAGGTGGCCACTAGCTGCTCCAGCTAAACACAGTAACTTCTCAGCAAAGGAAGGAGAACCCTTCTGCAGTTATTTCAACTGTTAGCTAAGAATTGCTTTTACAACTCTAATTGGGTCACATGACCACATCTTAGCTGATCACTGATAAACCAGGTCCAGGTCAGAGCCCTGACCTCTGCCAGAGGACATGGTCAGAGAGTAGGGGAGGAATGGCTCACCAAAGGAAATAGGATGAAATACAAGAGAAAAGGGAAATGGATTTGGGGAAGGAAAAATCTGAAAAGCAGGAGGAGGAGGAGAAGGAGGAGGAGGGGCAGGGGGAGGAGGAGGAGAAGAAAGGTGTGTTTGGTTTGAGAATGATTATACTTAAGATTTATATCCTGGAGTTGTAAAGTTGAAAGTACCACCCCAGACTGAGACCAAATAGTTTTAAAACAATACATCTTTGTAAACTAAAATCCAAAGTCTATGGACACATCTATGATAAAAGCAGCTAGTTGGTTAAAGAAAGAAAAAAGAAAGGAGGTGTGGGGGTGGGGGGTGGGGGGTGGGGAAGACCCAATTTCTTGGCCTCTTAGTTCTCCCAACATCAGCATTATATCCTTAGGCTCCTCCTCAGAAACTGATGGAATTGCTAGGGTTCAAAGATGACTTCAGGGAGTTATGTAAATATTGCACTAGAATAACATTACCTCACACGAAGGAAAGGTTCTACCTGGCTCAATTATTCTTTTCACTTTTGATTTTGTCAAGGAGAAAGTCAAAGTCTAGTGCTAATATATTTCATTCAATTTTGTAGCTCCTGTCAATACTCATTTGAAAAATAAGAGGTCAATGCCTCAGACTCAGAGCTCTCTGTTGGCCACAGTATTAGGCTAGAATTTAACATGAATATTTTGTTTTAATTGTTCTATTTTTACTACTTTCTTCTATTTAGGGAAATGATACTGTTTCTCCATTTTATAATAGTGACATTTGTGTTTCCTTTTTTCCCCCTCTCTTGAGTTAAAAAAAAATCTCTCCTTTCAAAATTAAAATTTTATACCCATTGAATAGTAACTCCCCTTTACCTCCTAGGTCCTGACAATGATATATTTCTTTTAAATACATGTATATTTGTAAAACATATAAATGTATGCAAATAAAAATATTGAATAAATCGTACTATAGATAGTTCTTCAGGGAAAAGGGTGAAATTACAAGAGATGTTTGGAAAACACTGGAGAAACCTCTCCTAAGATGACAAACCCTGTCCACAGCATCCCTCAGAACTCCTTAGCAAGGTGGCCTGTTTAAATTAGGAAGTGTTACTAACTGTTAGACAGTTCTTGCTTCCACCCAGCTCTAACCTTTGGCCTGAAGACTGGAGCTGCACAAAAGGGTGGTCAGTTTCCTTCCACACTACAGCACCTCAGATATTCCAATCTGGGTTTCAAGGCCCAGTTAAATGGTCCCCCTTCTTGGCTAGTACCCCGGCGTTTGCTCACAGATCTAGGAACAAAGTTACAATGGAAGATGTGAAGAGAGTGGTCTATTCCTTGTCTTTTCTGCCCAGCACCCACATTGCCACCTTCTGGTCAGACCTGGTTTTCTGGTTTTCTTTTGGGATCCACACTTTATTATCATTCCTGTTGATTGGCAAAGCTGACTCCACCCCCCAGAGTTGGTGGAGTGACCATATTACCCAGGGCTGACCAATCAGAACAACCCATTGCCCAGGTCTCACTGATTGGCTCCGGATTGAACAGGCGATTGTACCTGGCAACACAAACAACCCAGATGCCCAGAAATCATATCCTTCCCTGCCACAGGCACCACGCTAGGCAGCTCGTCCTCTTTTAACCAATGGCTTTGGCTTATTTAAATTCTGAAAACATGGCTATGTCCAAAGATCAGGGCTCTACTCATGATTTCCCGCAGCAACTGCCACCAGGCTTTACCCACGTGCCAGGTGCTGCTTGACAATACTACTGATTCATTTAATCTCCAGAACAACCCTGTCAGGTAAGTCCCAGGGCCATCTCTACTTTTAGGTGAGGAAACTGAGGCAGAGGGGTGAGTAACATGAGCAAGGATTTGAACCCAGGCAGCTGGCTGTGAACCACTCCCCACAGCACTGTCCCCAGCGCCACTAGCAGAACATGATCGCCACTGTTGCTTGCACTGTCCAGGATTTCCTCCCTTTCGAAGGCAACTCGTGCTTATTTTTGATCGCTTGCACGGTCTCTCAAATCAAATACCTTTGATCTTGAACCCTTCTTTGGAAACCCCTGAAGGACTTGGAGTCCATCTCTCTCCAGCATCTCGGCTCTCCTTGCTGTGTCTCCTCATGATCTGGCACACAGGGCTAGTGTCTAACACCCAAGGTGAAGTCTATCCTATGGTGAAAATGAAAGAGAAATGAAAAAAATCTTAGCCTCAGACTGGGAAGCACCGTTCCCAGAAGAGAGCCGAGTC
Organism: Myotis daubentonii; assembly: GCF_963259705.1. NCBI lineage: Eukaryota > Metazoa > Chordata > Mammalia > Chiroptera > Vespertilionidae > Myotis > Myotis daubentonii. The sequence continues at coordinate 68,471,107 of NC_081847.1, read as the reverse complement.
CTGCTCCGAGATAGCATCAAGTTTCTGCCTGCACATGCAGAGGGATGCAGCGACTCTAATTACACCTCTTAATCTGGGATCTAGACACTCACTAATCTAGTCATTTACTTAATGACTAATTTGCCAAAGCCACGCTACTGTTTGAGGCATGAACCTGAACCTGGTGTGAGAAGAGTTCATATGCATCTCTCCCACCAGGTATCTTCCTTTCCAGCGTCTGCTTTCCTTGGAGAAAACGTTTCTAAGCCAAACAGCTGCCTCCTCACTAGCCCTCCCCGCGCAGCCCATCTCACCCCAGCCTTCCACCCTCTTACCTTGCACCAAAGGGGAAATGGTTCTTTCTTGACTTCTCTGGCTGCAGAGTTAGCTAAGGAAAGAAGACTCAAAACATCCCTTAGAAAGCATGGGCATTGTGGGAAGCGAGGAAGGAAGAAGTGAGAACTCAGCAGAAGCTCTGGCTGGCGTAAGGCCACTCTGCAGGACCATGAAAGATGCCATGTGAGGACCGTTAGTAAGCCCTTATTGAACACACTGTCCTCAAGGAGGTTGCAGGAGTTGGACTTTAGGGCCAAATTATTCTTTGATGAATTTCTGGATAGAAGGTCATGGTGAATTAGAGAACCAAAAAGAGGTAGTTTCAGACATCTCTGAGCATTTATGCTAATTTCCCTTCAAGACCCTGGGAGACAGAATCTAGGGGTCTAGCAGGAACTGCTTGTTGTTCACCCCATATCTAGTCTCCTCTTCGTCTTTATATACAGGACTCCAAGTTTAGTGAGCACATGGCTCCCTAGAATGAAGATGACTTTGCCCAGCATCCTTTACACTAAGTAAGGTAATGTGACAAAGTAAAAGCCAATGTCATAGCAGAAGTCTTATGTGAGATTTTAGGATAGAGAAGGGGTTCATTGGGAAGGTGTACCTTCTGTGCTCTGACTCCATTCCTCCTCTGGCTATCTGAAATGTGAGCACAATGCCTGGTGCTCAGCAACCATTTGGACCATGAGGTGGCCATGTGGATAGAAGCTATCCATTGAGTAGCAGAAATAGGAAAAGTCTGTGGTCCCTGATGATGTCTTGGAGCTTCCACATCAGCCATAGATTGTTTATCCCCCAAACTTTCTTTAAGTAGGAGAACACAGAGGAATACTTGTAGTTAAGTCACTTTATATTGGAATTTCTGTTTTATAGGATTGGATCTACCTTTATTGGTTACAAGGGACAAATTATTTAGGCTGACAAGAGTGAGGAGAAAAATTGAGGATCAAGTCATCACTTTTCAGCTTGCATTTTAAGATCCTTTTTTTTCTTTTCTTTAAGTCTTTCTTGATCGTGGACCAATTCTATCACCAAATGTCATGGCCCATCTATCCCAGACCCACCAGACTTTCCTCCTAGTTCCAACCTTCTCACCACTTCCTCTGCTTGCCATGCTTCCTCCCATCTTTTAACCACTGCCCTTTTGGTAAGCCCTGCTTGGGCCAATCTCAATGCCTCCTCTCTACAAACATCACCATCTATCATAGTCCCAATTTTTTATTACCACCTTCAAAGTCTTTCCCATATGTTTTGGGAGATGCCTTTATAGGATGTCCATTTAGAATTGAATCCTGTTGCAATAGGCTGTGGTTGAAGAAGTTTCCTCTAAGTATTTTAATATCTGAACTGTTCTGGAGGGCCCTGAGTCAAGTGGTCCTGGCTGAGTCCCTCCACCAGATAATAATTAAAAGAAACATCCTCCCCAGCTAAAGGCAGGACAGAACTCAAGTTCCCCCTGAATGAATGCAGGTCGGGGACTCCCTTGGAGAGTTTAATTTCTCACTGAATATACACTTTGTACATTCTGTTCCTTGACCCAGCATGCTTGTCCCCTTCATCTGCCAGAACCAAATCTTCATCATCACTTATAAGCTCTGCATGGCCGCCCTTGCTGGCCTCTCCTCACACTGCACCTACTCCCTTGTTTACTCTACCCCAGCCACAATGGCCATCTCTCTGAGCATCCACCACATAGACAACTTTCCAATGGCTGTTCTCTCTGCCTGGAATATTCTGCCTCAGGTCACCTCCTCAAGTGAGACATTCAACGACAGCACAAATGAAATAGCTGTTCTTCCTCCCACACCAAATTCAGTGACTATCATAGTTTATTGCTTTCTCCGCACACACCAAGGGCAGGACTACTTTTGTCTTTTTACCATTGTATCCTCCAGTGCCTAGAATACCTTGTGCACGAATAATCTATACTAATAATAACCTAGGTAGTTGTCAAGCCCTCATGCCGTGATGCCCTCACGCTGTCAGAAAGAGGCTGCGTGCGCAGCAGGGCCCAGCGGCTGCTCCACGTGGCAAGGCCTGGGGGTCCCGTGGCTGTGCGCGCTGCAGAGGCGGGACCCCCTGCTCTGGCCTACCTCTTTGGGACAATCCATCGAGGAGTCCTGGGGTCCCAGGTCTCGTGCAATTTCACTCACCGGGTCACTAGTAAATATATATTTACTGAGTGAATGAATGTAAATAAAGGGAAATAAAGGGAAGGTCCTACCTCTTTCAAGCTGTGTGTGACTTCAAGCAAGACATGTCACCTCGCTGGACCTCACTTTCTCCATCTGCAAAGTGCTAATACTATAAAGCTCTTCTCCCAGGAGAGATTATTTTTCTATGAAGTTTGAACACAGAATTCTTGCTAAACCGTGGATTATCATGCAGAGGTTATTGAAGCCAATTAAATTAGACTTGCACACATTCCTGCCAGGAGACTCGCTGTGCGCTCACACATGGCGAGTGTTGTCCTGCCCATGGCCAGCCACACACTGCAGGGCGGGCTCTGGGCCTCCTGTGTTACACTGAAGCTTGGATGCCATTTACTCTGAGGTATTGATGGAACATTGGGCACTGACAGAGACACTGAGAGTACAGCTATAGACAATTCAGATCTCCGCTCTGGCCGCAGGGAGCTCGGTCTCCTGGAGAAACAGGTGCTGGACAAGTGCAGGGAGCATTACATGTGGGAACAGTCCTGAGCTGTGGGCACCTCAGCCGGGGCAGCTGGCCCAGGCAAGGCGTTTCCAGATGACCTCCCTGAGGGGGTGACATTTGACTGACTCCCAAAGAGTGGGCTTAGCCAGGAAGAGAGAAGGGGAAGGATTATCAGGCAGAGTGAACAGAATGTTCCAAATGAAAAGAGAAAGGTCAGCGTGAGGACATGAAAGATGAAGGGGGTTTAACCAGGAGAAAGATAAGATCACATTTCTGACTTCAATAAAACCACTGTCTGCTGATGGGAGCAAGGATTCAAGGGACAGAGAGGCAGCAGAGAGGGCCTGAGGAGCCCCATAGGGTCCAGGTGAGAGACGATGGTGCTCAGACTGGGTGTGAGTAGAATTTGTGTGTGTGTTTTTTGGTTAATCCTCACCTGAGGATATTTTTTTCCCATTGATTTGTACAGAGAGTGGAAAGGAGGGGGAGACACAAAGAGAGAGAAACATTGATGTGAGAGAGACGCATGGATTGGTTGCCTCCCGCATGATCCCTGGCTGGGGGTGGAGCCTGAAACCATAGTGATGACACTGTTGGCTTTCAAGCTGCCACAGAGCAGGGGAGAGGCAGGCAGGGCAAGAAAAATTGCACAAAGCTTGCTGGTCTTTCTGAGGTTCAGCCATTTTTCTTGAATAAACATTCCTATAGCTGTAAGCCTTTGTCACTATCCAGAATTCAGAAAAAGATGATTTTTGACAGATTATTTTTTTGGTCAGTGTTGTCATTGCTCTTACAGAGGAGTAGATTGGGGAGGAACTATTTCTGCCGGTCCAGAATTGCTTCTAATTGAGGTCTCACTAGGTTATTAAGAGCGTACTATGTGTCAGACACTTAAGTATTTCACATATGTAATGCCCACAACTGGAGGAGGGAGAGATTATTACATCCACTTTAGAGATGAGGAAATGAAGGCATTAAGTGACCTAAGGGTTAAGCGACTTGCTAAATCTCACACAGCTGGTAAGCAGTCCTGAGTGGGGGCTGGAGGGGCCACTAGGCCTCCTGCCATTGAACCTGAACCATTGGCCTCTCCCCTCCTCCATCTGCCTCCTGCATGAGGAGGGGCCCAGGCACCAAGGCCGGCTTCTCCCCAGGGGGACGTTTGCAGCTGGGAAGAAGAGAGCAGGAAGCTTCCCTCGGAGGGAGCCTCCCTCTGTCTGCTTGGCTGAGCCATAAACGCTGTAAAGGCCGCTCTGACCTTCCCACGGGGCTGCGTGGATCAGCTGGAGAGAGAAGGAAGCTGACAGATGGGCCTGTGAGTGGGCGATGGAGTTGCCTCTGTGCTTGGGACGCTGTCTCCTTTCCCACTCCACCCACACCCTCATCAGCTGCCTGCCAACAGCCCACCTGCATCGGGTAGTGCCGAGGGCTGGGTCTGTTGAGAGTTTCTGGCAGAGTCTTGGTCTGAGCCAGAAAAGGTGAATTTTTGAAGAGATTTTACTGGGGCCACTGATCTATGTGCGGGCACCTCGCCAACTTCATCTCTCACCACCCGTCTCACTGGCTCACACTGGCCACCTTGCTGTTCCCAGAACACACCAAGCACTAGACAGATGGATAGAGAGATGGACAAATGGACAGGTGAATGGATGGACAAATGAGCGGGTGGGTTGAGGGATGAAGAGACCGACAAAAGGATGTATGTACGATGGACAGACAGTGGTACCACAGTATGCTGTTCTTGGCCATGTGAATGTTTTGTCAGACTTCCTTGTGAGCAGAGCTGGGAGGCGTTGTGTAGGCATTTAGCACCGAAGCCAGGAAGGAAGTGGTGACACAGCACTGTCACCGGCAGGACTCCCTCAGGAGCAGGGGCAGGTGAGCCCAGGAAAGTCCTGCTCCAGGAACATGTGCCTTGGAGTGGCTTCAGGAACAGTGACATGGATGCCCCCAGACTCCCACGAAATAAAAAAAGCCCAGGGATTGGTTTCTGTGTAGCATCGGGAAAGCTGCTGACCTTAGGGGGCCTTGGTTTACCTAAATGAGGCTCAGAGGCATGGGCTTGCACCTAGACTAGACACAGGAGTACAACCTCGTGTAAAGACGGGTGGTGTGGTTGTCAGAGCCAGGCTGTGGGGTTCACATCCTGCTGTGGCCTTGCTCAGCCTCCATACAGTGCTCACTGCCTGGGGTTGTGGGAGGATCCCAGGAGTGGATGATGGCAAGTTCTTAGCCCAGGGCTTGGCAGGCGGTCAGTTCTCATAAATGCTAGCTCTCACTGTCAGCGCCTCAGCAGGGACTGGAATCCACAGGTACCCAATAAATGTTTCTGGGTTGAATTAATTGAATGAATGTTCACAGGCCTACGAGCGAAGTAATCTTCATTTCTGTGTTCCAGGTGGAAAATGAGGGCCCACAGACACTGGGAGTTTGTCTTTCCAGTGGGACACAGGGACCCGGCGTCCCACAGTTTGCCTGGCTCACTCAGGATGACAACTTACGGCCCCACATCCAATTCAAACTGGGTTGGAAACTAGGATTTCCAAATTCAGGGCCTGGGGGCATCGCACCTCAGCTTCTCTCCAATTTCTCTAAAAATACGCTGCCTTCCAAAACTCCCAGGCCTCTCTGGAGGTGGAAGATAGACTTTATGCAGATGGCCCAGGCTGGAAGGAATCTCAGAATAGCTGCCTGCCCTGCCCGCCCAGACCCTTCAGCTCCCCACCATCTGGTCCCAACCAGAAACCAGGCCCGCCCCAGCTGAGCCTCTTCCTCTGGCCTGGAGAGATTTATGGCTCCCAAGCCGCCAATGTCTGGCCTCATGGACATGGTTTTGCTGCGCCGCCCCCCCCCCCCCGCCGCTCCCGCCCCCCCCAGCTGCCCCATCCCTCCTTCCCTCAGCCTATGGCTCCCAGAAGGCCACTTACCCAGTGTCCACAGTAATGGCCCCTCAGCTTCACTGGCTACTTCTCTGATTTCTCATAAAACTGCCTGGAGTTCAGCCCCAAGGACAGTGCTGAGGGAAGGGACAGAGGTCATGAGAAAGTACTTGGGATTCAAAACCCACACCTGCTCCCCGCCTTCCCCAGCCGCCCTTCATCTATCCCCCCTTTCCCCAAGCCCAACCTGCTGCCATAGCCCCTGACCACACACTGGGGACCGGAACCAGCTTATTCCCTCCTCGGGCCTCTGCCCCTGCTGGTTCCTCTGTCCAACCCATCATCCCATGGCTGGCTCTCCCCCTTCAGGGCTCAGCTTGAATGCCACCTGTCTTAGTCTATTCCAGCGGCTAAAACAAAGTATCATAGACTGAGTGGCTTACAAACAACAGAAATGTATTTCTCATAGTTCTAGAGGCTGGGAAGTGCATGATCAAGGTCCCAGCCCACTTTCTGGCTCATAAGTGGCCACCTTTTCCTTGTGAAGGGCTCTCTCTGGGGTCTTTTTTATAAGGACACTAATTCCATTCATGAGGGCCCGTGCCATGACCTAGGTCCCTCCCAAGCCCCCACCTCCACATACCATCACACCGAGGAAATAGGCTTAAACATAGGAATTCAGGGGACACAACCATTCAGTCCATAGCACCACCTCCCTGGGAGGCCCTTCCCCGGCACCCTACTGAGCACAGCGCCTGTGGTCACAGTCACATCATCCCAGGCCGTCGTCTCCAGGGCACTTCTCACTGTGACATTTTCTTCTTTGTTTGATTCATTGTTGGGTCTGAACATCAGGTCCAGGAAGGCAGGTCTCATCAGTCTTGCCCACTATTGTATCAAACATCTGTACCTTGAACCACCTTGCCCGGCACACAGCACACGTGCTCTGTGACCACTGAAGGGGTGAGAGAATGGATTCACTCACTAAGAATTAATTCACTAAGAATAGACTCCCCCAAGACAATAATATTTTAACAAGGGAACAATAACAATAACTCATGCCCACAGAATGTTCACTCTGTGCCAGGCACTTTACACATATTGTCTCATTTAATCCTCCAATGAGGTGCTACAGTTATGTATGGTTATGTTCATTTCACACCTGACTCCTGCATTTGTGTTTTGAATTCCCGTGGAAAGACCCAGTCAGCACCTTCATACTGGGTGTGAGAGTCACGCAGAAGCTCTGGCTGGAGCATGAAGGGCCATGGAGAGGTCTCTCCTGCAGGGGCCTGGGCCCAGCACGCTCCCCTCCTGTCCCACTGGCTCCCAGGCTGCCTTCCTACCGGAAAGAAGACTGAGGCTTGCTCTGGGGAATCTTCTACAGCTTAAGGTTAATAATGCTTTAAAAACACATGCACTTACAAGGGCCTGGCCATTTTGTCATTCCATCACAAAACCCCCAACTGAGTAGGTACCACTAGAACCCTGTTGGTTTAGATGAGGAAACAGACACAGAGCAGTTGAATATCTTGCCCACACTGCACAGCCAGACAGTTGGGCTCCTGAACACTGCTCCAGACTCTCCCTTTGGCGAGACTGACCCTCACTGGAGGAGAAGGAAGGTAGAGACAGAGATGCAGAGGGTGACAGCTTATACTGTGTTGGTTAAGACTCTTTTGCTTGCCAGTGGCAAGAAGCCATCCCCAACTGGTTTCAGCTAAAAGGAAGTCAAATGTTATTATATGACAGGTATGCCTGGATCTAGACCCCCAAGCAATGGACTGGGTCTCTTTCATAGTTCAGTTCTGAGCACTTCTGTTTTGGCTGCAGTCTCAGGCTCCATGAGGTGACGAGATGGAAGCCAATAGCTCAGACCTATTATTAATTCCAGCTTTGAATCCAGAGGAAGGAGATAGCCTTTTTTTTTTTTTTTAATCCCTCCAAGGGAAAGGCTAGGAACTGCCTTTCTTCGAATCTGATTGGATAGCCTTGAGTTATGTGCCTACCTATGAAGCAATCGTGATGGCTAAGGGATGGTACAGTTCTCTGGTTGACCAGTCCTAGGTATTATGCCAACCTTTTGGGGCGGTGGGGTGGGGGGGCACTTTACACAGGCGGTTAAGGAACTGCATTTCCTGGCATCAGGAGGTTGTGAACTGCTCAGCCTAAGAGAGAAGAGGGTGGTCAATAATGATTCCATCCAAGACCTCACAACCGCAGGGTTGCTTAAATTGTGATCTCCCCATGGTATGAAGAAACTAAAGCTCAGAGAAGGCAAATTACTTGCTCAAAGTCACATAGCAAAGAGGGCTGAGCCAGGATTCCTTATGCTGGGCCCATGCTACAGCCCTGAGCATCTTACAGCCCTCCTGTCCATCCAGGGCCTTCCTTAAGCCAATTGCCCCCAATTCTGGGAGTATGGCAGTTAGTTGGCTGGCCCCACTCCAGACAGCACAGAAGTCTGCGAAGGCAGAAGTCCATCATCCTCCTCATTTGGATCATTGCATTGAGGACATAAATTCATCAACACGTGCTTGGTCAGATGCCCCATTTTTCTCCTAAGTAGCAAATTTATGGGGCACACATGCACATGGGTGATTATTTCCTGATGGTTTATAGTACCAAGGCTCCTTTATTTCCCTCCAATAAATCCAGTTTATATGGACTGGCAAATCAAACAGTGCATTTCCTGGCATCAGGAGGTTGTGAATCATTCACAGTGATTTAGGAAACTTGGGAGATTAAGGCTTTGCATAATGCAAATCAGGCTGGAAACATATTTGGTCAGACTCGCTGTGGATGCAATTAGAGCAATGAACACCAGGAGAAATCCATTTTCCTGGGACAGAGCAAGGTCTGCTTGGTATGCAGAAGAGAAGAGTTATATCCAGCACACGGGCCCGGAACATGGTTAGCCAAGCACACGGTGACTGTTTGATTTGCAGCTTTAAAGAATTCAAGGATGAATAAAACACTGAATTAATTGCCGAAGTACTGTCGCCAGCCAGCACAAGAGCCAAGCACCTTAGAAAGCACCAAATAACCCCAGGCTGGGCCTGTGGGTGCCTAGTAGTGACTCCAGAACTGTGTTCGGGTTTCAATACTTGGTTCTGCCTGGAATTTTCTCCCATCAAGACTCTGTCTCTCAGTCCCATGGACCCCATCTGAAGTCTCCTCCTCCAGAAAACCTCTTTGCTAGCCCAGGGGATGCTCCTCTGTCCGACCTCCGATTGTAATCGCTTCATTTGTTGAGTAAATGTTTACTGAACATCTACTATGTGCCAGCCACTCACTGTTCTAGGTGCTGGAGAAATAAGTGAACAAAACAGACGGTGATCTCTGTCTGTGGGGCGTGAAATAGAGAAATTAATGCATTAGAAAAACAGAAACAAAGCAAAAGTGGGGAGGAAGGATAGGGAATGCCAGGAGGTCGCTGCATATTTCAGTAGGGTAGTCGGGGAGGACCTGGGATGGTGACATGTATGTAGACACCTAGAGAAGGTGAGCACAGAAGCCATAAGAAATATCGAGGGGAAGAACTTTCTGGGCAGAAGGAAGAGCGAGAGCAAAGGCCTGAGGCAAGGGCATTCCTAGGAATCTAAGGCACTGCTATAGCCAGGGTGGCTGCGGTGACTGAGAGGGAAGTGGTACAATGACTCCAGACAAGGAGCAGGGCAAGTGCATGTAAAGCTCACCTACTCACTGCCCAGTTCACTCCTTCACTCAAAAATGTGTTTGAAGCCAGGACTTGCTTTTCTAGAACCTGGAAATCCAACAGTAGACATGGCAAGCAAGTTCCCTGCTCTCATGGGGATCGCATTCTGGGAGAAAATAGAGAATAAGGCGAGAATAAGGGAGAGAAGGTGGGCAGGGAAATCCAGTCACCATGAGCTTCCAGGCCCACAATCTTGGCAGACTTCTCTCAAGTGACTCTTGTCTTTGCCCACAAACAGTTAGCAGATGAGAAAACTGAGGGCCCGTAAGGGCAGGAATCCTGGCTTTTGCTTTTTGGTCTTTGCCCATAGAGTCTGGGAATCGGAATGGGATGAATCCCCTGCCCCTCACTGAGCTAGCACCATGCCGAAGGAGGTTTTTAGACGAACATCTCCTACTAGAGGGCCATGACTGAACCCAGACCTGCACGCAGACCTCAAGGCGCATATGGATGAGGGAGTGGAGGACTCACAATCAGGCAGAGACCCACGCTCACACTGCAGACACGGGCAGTGAGTGACCTGAGGGCTGTCTGGAACAGGAGGCCAGGCCTCATCTCCTGGCTCCCACTGGCTAGTGGAGGTGCTGTTAGCAGGTTCAGGGCAGTGCACAGGGGCCTGGCTGTGGAGTGGAGGGCAAAGCAGACAGTCTGGCTCTGTTACCCAGGACGACAGGAGACTCTCTGGGCAGCTGTTCTCCCATCTATGCGAGCCTCCTGGGCTCCTGTTCCCACCTCACTGCCCGCACTTCACTGTCTACACAGCCGGAGGGAGCCCTTTAGAACCCAAATCTGCTCCTGTCCCCCCTGCTCAGAACCTCCCACAGCTCCCATGGCAGCCAGGGAGAGCCCAGGCCAGAGAGGACATGCTAGTGACCATGTCCTCTGAGCCAGGTCATGCCACGTGCCCCCAGCACTGTCTCATTAACCCTCCAACTACCTGAGTGGACTATTGTTAACCTCACTTCTGATGGGGAGACCCCATGGTGTTTGGTGGATGAAGGATAAAGGAATGAACAGTGGGGCTGGCCGCCCTTCTCCATGGCCCCAGGGTCTCAGAGGACACAGCGGAGACCTGGTGCCAGGCTCAGGCGGCAGATGCTCTTGGTCAGCAGCAATGCCCTGCTTTGCCCTTCACAATGGGGGTGTGACTATCACTAAAATGGGAGACTCTCCTCTTACTCACCAGGGTGCTGGACAGTCCAGGCCGCTGAGGGTTCCCATCCCTGTGGCCACAGATGACAGGGGCGGGGAAGACAGATGTGACTTTCATGGACCGGCTCACAGGGACCAAGGCCACAGGAGGCAGAGGTGCTGGCCAGAGGCGGTTTGCCCAGGGCTGCTCCAGGCCCCTGGTGTGGGCGTGGCCTCGAGCCCACACTGCCCAGCCAGGCAGCGTGGGGACATCTGTGTGGCCACCTCCCCATTTTCATGTGAAAGGCAGGTGGGGCATGGCATGGGGACCGGGGACTGCCATCTGCTCCAGGAGGGCCTTGTGCTGAGAGCCACACGTCCCATGACAAGGGCAGGGGTGCGGCAGCTGGATAGAGGGTAAAGGAGACGGGAACCAACAGAAGGCGCTTGCAGGAGGGTGGGCTCTGAGGGCAGGGCTGTCGGGGCTGCTGTCACCATCTGTGCCCGTCCCCTCCGAGGTGGCTCTGGGCTCAGCTCAGCTCGATGGGCCCCCTCCCCGCCCAGGGCCAGGCTGCTCCTGTGCAGCGGGCGCTCAGCCCTGGTCAGCCATGGAGCCAGCATGTGAACCAGCCCCCTCTGGTCTGTCCCCAGGCTGTTCTGCTCAATGGCTCAGAGACAAGTGTTGGGAGTGGTCCCCAGGCTGCACCTGCTCAGTGGCCAAGAGGCTGCCTCCCTGGGAAGCTACCTTCTGGTCCTGGACACTTGGCCAAGGAAGAGGATGCAGTAAGGGTCTCCCCTAGGGAGCCAGCAGGAAAGGTCTCTCCTGGGGAGCCAGCAGGCCTCTGGCCTCCAGCCTCCACTGTCTTCTGCCAGGGAGAGCTCTGGCACTTTGATGATAAATCCTCATTTTAGAAATGGGGAGACTGAGTCCAGAGAGGAGAGGTAACTCCCCGGGTCACACAGCAGAGCTGGGGTGTGAACTGGCAGGCAGTTAGATTGGTGTCCATTCCACTACCTGCTGCAGCAGGTCTCCTTCCCGCAGAGACCTCAGCAAGGCTGAGGGGACTGAGATCGGGGCCCGGGGGACTGAGCTGGGGCCCTGGAGTGCGGCCCCTGTAGGGAGGACCTGGGCCCCTGTAGGTTGAGTCTTGCTCTGTCCCAGTCAATTTTAATGGACTCTCAGGGCAGGGGTGGGTGCACAGGTGACCTCTAATGAGCCATTGATTTTACAGCGGACGCCTGCTCCGGCCCCAGCGCATTGCCTCCTAATGGAAGGAAAATAAACGTGAGAACCCGCTGCCCTGGCCCAGGGCCATCCTGGGGCGTCTCACTCTCTCACTCCTGCTATTTCTCCTTCTGAGGCCAGAGATGGCCTTTTCAGGGGACAGCACAGGGCGAGAGCGGCTCTTGGTCCATTCCCAGCTCTAACTGGCCCGGTCTCCCAAGCCCCCATTTGCTCAGGGGTCTGGGCCATTTCCATACACGACGGAGCCGTCACTCGGGTGTTCAAGCCCGAGAGCCCTCCTTATAGCCCCTGGAGTCCCCTAGTGTGGCTTTTCTGCTTTGACCCCAAGACAGGCCCACTTCCACCCACCTTCCCTGCCCCCACTCCTCCAGAGGCACTGTCACCTCTCCCTCATCACTGCAGACGCCTCCCCTCTGGCCTCTGGCCTCCAGCCTCCACCACGGGGCCTTTAGAGTCCACTGTTCCCATAGCAGTGAGATGACTTTAAACGTGTAAATCAGATCTTGTCACCTCTGCTCACAGCCTCCATGTGTCCCCACCTAACACAGAATAAAATGCCAAAGCTTGGCCTGGGCTGTGGGCCTGGGCCTCCCTCCTTGCCTTTGCCCTCCATGTCCCTTTCCCCACCTCCCCCTGCTCTGAGACCCACAAGGCTGTTGAGGTGGTTAGCACTACAGAGCTCTCTTGCCTGTGGCTTTGAGTCGGGTCCAGCCTGTGGGGACCCCCAGCAGGATCAGCAGAGGGGGAGAGCGGTGTTGGGCTGGTGGTTCACTGGACTTCCTCCTCCAAGGCTGGCTGTGCCCTGGTCTCCTTTCTGTTCCTCACCATAGGAAGTTTTTGTTGATTTTAAAGAGACAAAAACATCGATAGGCACTAGGGACTAAACCTGCAACGTAGGTATATACCCTGACTGGGAGTGGAACTTGCAACTGTTTGGTGTATGGGATGATGCTCCAACCAACTGAGACACCCAGCCAGGGCCCCCCATTAATCTGAAAACATTGCCCAATTAGCTTCTCTCATTACCCTATGCCATTATAAAATTAACATTATTAGTTTCTAGTTATTGTCTGCCTCTTGTCTGTTATTTTAACCACTAACACAACCCCAAATACATAGTAGGTATTTGGTAAATAATGCCCGAACAAATAAAATAATTGATGAATATATGGTGTTCACAAAGCCACACACACGTTTATGCCCACATCCATGTGTACACATGCACACATGCGCACACACACACGTGCACATACACATTTCCTGACCAGGGGAATCTTTTGTTAAATCACAGCACACAGGTCCCTGGGTGGAGCTTTCGATGGAGCCCACCACAGAGCCAGTGCCCACCCTGCCCCCGCTGACACCTGCTGAGTTAGAACCAGACGGTTAGTGAGGCTCTCCCTCCTCTGCACAGAGACTGTCCGCTCTCTGTGGGTTTAGGCTTTGTCCTTCTCATTCCTCTTCTCCAACAGGGTCTGGGAGGATTTATGGAGAAATAACAGAACGACACCTGAGCTTGGGGACATCAGCCACGGCATCTTCAGAGGATGGTAACGGTCACGTGGATGATGTCACATGGTTCCCTCGCCCTCCCCGCCCCCAGCTCCTGTCTCCTGAGGCCACCTCTGCCCTTCAAGGCCCAGCCCAGTCCTGCTTCTTTCCCCGAAGTCTCTGTGCTTCATGGTTCCCAGGTCTCCTGTTCCTGAGGCAGCCCTGCCTGCCACTCACTGGGGTCATTTTACAGAATTGTCCTCCCTCCTCCCCAGGCCCTGCCCTTGGATGCCCCTCCCCCCCACTCCCCCACCCCGCCCCCGCCCCCCCTACGGTGGTCAGAACACTGCTCACATCCCCTAAGGACCCAAGTTGGGGTTGTTTCCTAACCAAGGGCTCAGCATCAAACACGGCACAGATAGGACCAGGTTATGTCACAATTCACCGTAAAGAAAAGCTATAGCGTTAAAGTTCTGTAAATATTTAAAAGTAATGAAATTGCACTCCAAGTCTTATAAAACTTTCATGGCATCAAAGACCTCTGTATAATAAAAGTATACACATAGACATTAAAAAGACAACCGTCTAGAACCATAAATATGACAAAATTAATGTATGGTGGGAACAGATATTAAACCTTTATTCACACGGATAAATGCTTGTTTTTCTAGAGTTTAGGATGCTGTTTTGGAATAATTTATCTGGCCTAAAACTGCAATAAAAGCTGATTTAAAGCCTGGGCTTGGAGTAAGGCAGGGTGCACCTGGGGTCAAGTCCAGGTTTATCTTAAGGGCCTTGTGGCCTTGGGAAAAACATCAGACTCTTGCTGATAAGGTTCCTCATCTGGGAAATGGAAAGAGTGACAGGACCCTCCCTTATGGTTGTCCTCAGAATTCAATGACATCACACGTGGGTGACTGATGTGGGAACTGGTGACATGGATTGACCATTTAATCAGAAGCCTTCATTGTTCCTTTGACTACACAGGGTTCCCTCCAGGGACCGTCCCCAACAGCCCAGGCTCTGCTGAACTCCCAGGGAGAGGTACCTTGGTAGCTCTCCATAAACAACTAAAACAATAGAAATATGCTCCTAGGCACACACTTATGTACATATATAAAGAGCATATTGATTACACAACAAGCCCTAATGTAAAAAAAATTACATAACGCCGATGAAAAATACAACTCCCTTGGCTCATAAATTTCACCTACGACTTGCACCTGAGCGAGAGCAGACACTGAGCATTTCATTAACTCTCTTCTGTGGGCCTCTAAGACCTCAGAACAGATCCCTGTAGTCATGGAAGTGTCCCCACTTGCTTCTGCTTTTCTGGGATTTTGAATTCACCCCCAACACAGCCTTGGAGAAGGTGCTTTCCATCTGCTTAAGACTCAAGGGAATTCATTGATTCATTAGATATTAACGGAGCACCCGCTCTGTGCCAAGCAAGGTTCTTGGCACTGGGGACGAAACACTGAAAAACAAACAATCATAAAAATCATGGCTCTCTGGGAACTTATGGCCTAATCAGGTGAGACAAAGACAAGAGGAAGGAAGAAAGGATGGAAGTTTTGGAGGGAGGGAGAAAAGAAGGAGGAACAAGGCTCAGTGCCTGGAAGGTTTGCTCTGTGCTGGGCTCAACGTGCTCCTGCAGTCTCATTGGAAGTTTACAGCAACCCAGGTACAAATGCTGTGATGTTCCCCACTTTACAGATGTGGAAACTGAGGCTGAGAGGGATTGAAGACATCTGCTAGGAAGTGACAGAGGCATGAATTGACCCCAGGTCCATCTGGATTCAAACCCTTTCAATGGTCTGGAATAAATGAATGACTTCCAGAGTGAAGGAATGAGTGAAACACAATGTCCACTCTAAGATTCTGCAAGGAGGAATCCCAAGAGGGCTTTTTAAAGCTCAGGAAAATTCTAGGCTTCTCTCTACTTCCCCTTGTCTACCTTCTAACTCCAAGAATTCTTTGGGATCCAGATCGACACTTCCTCTGCCCCCTCCCCAAACCTGCTTCCTCAGGCATGTGGCCTGGACTACTGGGGAGCTCCCTAAGCGCTCTGACTGATTCTGCCCTTACCACCTACAGTCCATTCTCCGCTTGCACCAGAGGAATCCTGCAAAAACCCAGGTCAGACCATGGTTCCCTGCTCAGAGCCCTCCATGGTTCCCACCTCACTCAGAACAAAAGCCCAAGTCCCTACAAGGGGCCCACATGTCCCATATGCCCTCCCCGCTGCCTCTCTGGCCCCAGCTTCTAGCTCTCTCCCCTTGCTCCCATTCCAGCTGCTCTTCCTCTAATAGAGACACATGTCCTCTCTGGAACCTTGGTCTCTGAATCTCCTTCTGCCAGGAAAGTTCTTCCCCTGGGTCCTCTGTCTTCTTCCATCGGCTCCCTCGGGTCTTTGGTTAAATGTCTCCTCCTCCATGGTACCCACCCTGACCACCTATATTCTCACTGCAGCTTCACCCCCTTTCTGTCCTTTATATTCTTCATAGCACTGGTACCATTGACACATAATATATATTTTCATTGCTGTTTGTCTCCCGCTCAAACAAATGTCAGCTCAAGAAGGTGGGGATTTTTTCCAGTCTCTGCCTAGAGTCTATATATATAAAAGCCTAACCGACCATTCCACCTTTCGACCTTTTGAACATTCGACCGGTAGCTATGATGTGCACTGACCCCTAGGGGGCAGATGGAAACATGGAACAGACTGATAAATCTCAGAGGGAAGCAGGAAGGGGAGAGGGCGGGAAGAGATTAACCAAAGATTTTATGTACATACTAGCGGCTCAGTGCATGGATACATGCACCAGTGGGGTCTCTTGGCTTGGCCTGTGGGGATCAGGCTGAAACCAGTAGTCTGACATCCCCCAAGAGGTCCCAGATTGCGAGAGGGCACAGGCCAGGCTGAGGGACCCCACCGGTGCACAAATCCGTGCACTGGGCCTCTATTTTCTTTCATAACAATTAAAACAAAAGGCAAACATTAAAATCAAAAGCCTTTACTCAGCATTAGTGATGGTAGGCACGGTGACTGCCTCTGTCCACCGAAGACTCAGCCTGTCAACCAGGCCCGGGTCAGGCCTTGGCTGAAGGCTCTAGTTCTTTCTCTTTGCTTGTCTAATTTCTGTGAACATTGTTTCTCTGCATGACTCATCCATCCATACTTCTATGAGAACCTCATTGGAGTAAACTAAGTCCCCGATTAGAAAACAGAAGTTCCTTAAGACAACGGATCTATTTTACTAGTACATCTTGTCTAGTCCCCAGAGTGTCAAGGACAGTGCTAGGGAGACAGGGAGTTTTTGTCTGTCCTGCTTGCTTCTGATTCTCAACAGATACAACAGTGGCATACAGTGGCTTTTCCCTAAATGTTGAAGTTTGAGTAGTTGTGACAAGGATAAACAGTAGCTGAGAAGAGTGATTTTAGCCTGGGTGGGGACAGTCACATTTGAACAGAGACGTGAAGGATAAGAAAGTGCCACCAGGAAATGATGTGGGGAAACAGCAAGTGCAAAGGGCCTGGGGCAGGAACTAACTTGGCAAGTTGGAGGAAAAGCAAGGTGAATGTGACTGCAGTGCAGTGAGCTGGGGAGAGCAGGGAGAGGGGAGTCTGAGAGGTCAGCCGTGGCCAGACCATCCAGAGCCTTGGAGGCCATAATGGGGAGTTTGGATTGTGTTCTAAGTGCAATGAGGAGCCCCTGAAGGTTTCAGAGCAGAGGATGACGTGATTTGATTAATATTTTTTAAAGCTGGTTCTGACTGCAGGGGCTGGGTGTGGATTGAGAGAGGCCAGAATGGATGCTGGAACCTGGGGAGGAGGCTGTTGTGATTATCCGGGCGGCCGTGATGGATGATGGGGCTCAGCCCAGGGAGGCACATCTGGGGTTCAGGCACTCTTTGCAGACAGACTCAGCACTGCAGCGTGGCTATGTGGCGTCCACATTAAGGTTTGGGAATGAAGCCCCTGCTAACAGTGAGGTGTGGCTATGTCTGGAAATTCTCGTTTCCTGGACACATTCACGTGGGACTCTCATGGGAAGGAGAGAGGACTAGGTCAGCGCCCTGCTCAAAATGCCATCATAATGCATCCCCAATGGTCCCCTAACCCCACACCCCCAAGCTTGCTTCCAATGGGGTCTTTGTCCCCAGCTTTCCCACTGGGCTTCCTTTCTCGGAGGATGGCCCCTGCTGGAGTCTGCACACGGCCGTGAAACTCATGTTTGCTTTGCTAATTGATATAAATGACTTGCCTTTCGCAGCCCAGCATCGCACGGAACACATCCACATTAATTGTGTTGGAGGAGTAAAATTAAGTGCTTCAATTTGCCATTTTTCAGCTTGAAAAATGGGAAAGGAGAAAATCACTTGGCGGAAAGAGAGGAGGCGTGAGAGCTGAACCCCGTGTGAGGATGGGGCGGAGGCTGCCCTGGGAGGGGCCTGGACCCTGGAGAGCAAAGGGAGGAAGGATGGTGATGAGGTGGGAGCTGCCAGCACCTCCAGCAGCCCTTCATATGCATGAAGTGTTTAAAAATGACAAAGTGCTTTTTAAAGGCAATTCTCATCCAATGCCGGTGGCTGCCTTGTGGGGTTCCATTACCCCCACTCCTGGGTCAGATGGGACGACAGGAAACCCAAATCCAAGAGATGTAAGCAAAAAGGGGATGGGTAGGCTCCTACACCAAGAGAGGCCCAGGCCTCAGGTAAGGCTTGACCCAGGGATTCTAGCCAGTTTCTCCCCGCCTGCAGCGCTGCTCTCCTCCTCTTCCCTCCGTGGGGAGAGATGCCTGCTGAGCAGCAGCCCAGAGGGAAGGCCTCTTCCTGGTGGCATCTGTGGATCCTCAGGATTCACCTAAGTGTACCAACTGTGGGCAGGAATTCCAGCCCCTTGTGCAGGCACAGCCAGTGCTCCTGGATATGCTGGCTGCCAGGCCTCGATCCTGTTCCTCGTGAGGAGCTAGGACTGGGGTCCCTCCCACTCACAGCACATGAATCGAGAGCGAAGGACAGAGGCTCCCCAAAGGACAACCAGGGCGCTGTGCCCAGAAGGGAGATTTCATTCATTCACTCAACATCTATACTAGTATATGTAAAAAGCCAGCGACCCTAACAACCCGAGACCAGAACACCACGGCCCCTCGCCCAGGCTGGCCCGCCCCCCAGGGAGCGGTTGGGGGCGCCTCTAGGCAATGCCATAGGGTGCGAGTTTGATGGGGAAAGTGGAAGAAATAGGGGGAGGTCTGAAGGGTCTGCGGGGTTGGGGTGTGCTGGGGAAGGAAGAGGAAGACCCGATTGGAAACGGCTTGGCACAGTACCTTTCTCCTTGCGAACCCGGACGTGGGCTGAATGGCGGTTGTTTCACGAGTGCGCTTGGGACCTGCATGGTCACGGCAGCGGCAGGACTCCCGACACTTCCCTGGTTCCAATAGTAAACAGCTACCAACGCCAAACAGGAAAGTCCTCTCCAACCAGAGGCCCTGGACGAAGGAAACACTTAAGGAGGCGCTAGAAAAGCCGGAAGTGCGCGAGCAGAGGATTGTGGGATTGTGGAGGCCGCCTGGTCTCCTGGAGGATTGTGGGATTGTGGAGGCCGCCTGGGCGACCAGAGGATTGTGGGATTGTGGAGGCCGCCTGGGCGCCTAGAGGATTGTGGGATTGTAGAGGCCGCCCGGGCGCCTAGGCTAGACCGTGAGCTGTTACTGCGCATGCACAGAGTCAGCCTGGAGTCCTCAGTCTCCAGTATTTGACGTGACTTCTGGCGGGAAGTTATTGGATTGAGGTTTGCTGTTCCCTTGTGGCAGGAAGATGAGAATTGAAGGTTTCATTTGTTACCTTGGTTTGAAGCTGAGGAAAATGGGAGAGTGACGAATAAGAAACTTTGGAGATAGATAGTGAAGGGCAGTCTGTCCAGACTGTTGAGAGCTCAGAATTAGAGTGTAATTGGAATAGAAATCCTGCGAACAGCACCTGATGCCTGAAGTCTGAGCTCTCTACTCTTAGGTTTTCCAGTGCAAGTTTTTGGAGGCTGCCTATTAAAACATTCCTGGTTGAAAAGTGTTTGTATAGAAGCCCGTAAGTACTAAGTATTTGCTGTGTTTACCATGCTTAGCTCTCTGTAAGGAATATGGAATAATGTTAAACACCTCATGTTCTCAATAAGCTTGACTTTTAAAATAAAAAATAAAGAAGAAATATAAATATTAAAAATAAAAAAGAAGAAGCTTGAGTTTTAGGGGCGAAATCAGGCAGGCAGGTGAGTGGTTAGGAGCCAGCAGTCCCGGATTACAAGAGGGATGTCTGCGGGATCGGGCCTGAACCAGCAATCGGACATCCCCTGAAAGGTCCCAGATTGCCAGAAGGTGCAGGCGGGGCTGAGAGACCCCTGTCTCCCATGCACAAATTTCGTTCACCAGGCCTCTAGTATTTTTATAAAGTGCCCCCCCATGTGGCAAAATTTCTCCTGAAGCTGATAGTCCAGCAAGGATCACTGATAACAAATGAATTAGTTGATTAATCATATAGTGTCACATGATGACAGTGCTATGTAGAAAAATAAAGCAAGGCAGGATGAGCAGTGTCTGATGGAGTGTCTGAGTGAAAATTGAAAGACGTGAGTCATGTGGATGTCTTCAGGAACAGAATTCCCAGGAAAGGAAACGTGTGCAAAAGCCCCGGGACCAAAGATGAGTTGACCTGAGCCTAGTGTGGCCACAGTGAGGAATCTGGGCTTCACGCTGTGTGAGATGAAAGCAACGGAGGGTTCTGGGTGGAGGAGGGTGCAATCTGACCTGGGTCCTAACAGGATCACTCAGATTGCTGTGTGGAGACTTTTATGTCAGGGGAGAGGGCGGCAGCGAGGACAGCAGACAAGGTGGCTGCAGTTGTCTGGGAGAAAGAGAATGGTGACTTGGACTTGAGTGGTGGCAAAGGTGGTGATAAGAAGTGGTTGGATCCTGGAAATAATCTGGAGGCAGAGCCCAAATGTTTGCATCCTGACTAAGCACGAGAGCAAGTGCCCCCTCCAGGGGGTGAACTAACTAGATCTGGAATCAAGCAGGCAATCTTTGTGTTTAAATGGATGCACGTCCTCTACACCTGTCTCCTCCCTTGTGCCCCTCAGGTCTCACCTCCCCTGGAAGCCACCTCTGCTGACTCTCCTTGTTCTAACACACCTGACTGGGCCTGGCTGTGCCACCTGGGCAGGACTGCACAATTCGCCTCGTCCAGTCCACACAACAGCTCAGGGTGAGGAAGGGCTGAGTCCATAGTGGGAAATCAAAGGTGGACAGTGATGGACGCAGAGAAGGAAATCATGGATGTCCACGTGGTTCCTTGTCCCGGAGCAGGAGAGCGAGTCTGGGAGGTGGGAGGTGCCTTGGCCGAGGTCACGGAGCTCCAAGCAGCCAGAGAAGGGTTTTCAGCCCAGGGCTTCACATGCAGATCCCGAGGGCGAGACGTCGCCAGTCCTTTCCATCCATAACACCGTGAAGTGCCCAGGAGGCACTGGGTCGTGGGTGGAACCCTCTCTGGAACTGAACCCCTTGTCCCAAGAGGGCAGCCTCATAGGTGCACCCTGAAAAGCAACCTGTGAAATATGGGCACCCCAGGAAGCCTTCTCTCCACTCCTGCATTTCTCAGGGGCTGCTGACCATCCCCCCCTCTTCTCTCCACCCCTGCATTTCCCAGGGGCTGCTGACCACCACTCCCCACCTTCTCTCCACCCCTGCATTTCCCAGGGGCTGCTGACCCCCCCCCCTCACCCCTCCACACCTGCATTTCCCAGTGCTCCATCCCCCAGCTTGGAAAACACAAATGAGCAGCATCTCATGCAGACCCATCCATCAGTCTGCTTTCTTCTTCCCCACTGAGAGGACCCGCTGTGACACAGCGGGAGGAGGAGGAGAGCTGCAGGGCCTGAGGAGTGTGCGGAGCTGGGAGAGGGGGACACAAGGGAGGCAGGAAGAAGGACTGGAAGGCGGCTGCCTGGAGGATGTCAGCTTCCCTCAGAGCTCTGCAGGGCCCTGCAATCCACCCCTATCAGACCTGGGTGCAAGGCTACACCTTCTCCCCAAATGAGCATGCACACCTGCCTGAGCACACACCCACAGGGACACATGTGAGCACATGCCCACATGAGTGTGCAAAGCCTACCTAGAGCACACACACGTATGTGAGGTGGAATACAGTTCTTGTTCCATCGCTATGTGTGCACAGGATTACATGAGACGCCTGACATTGAGATGCTTTATCAGCCCAGTGCATCCCATCCCTGTGGCACTGACTTTTCCCGACCTGCACGATCTCCAAGTCTGGTGAAGATTCAACAGGGCCTGCCTAACCCTGGCCTCCCTGGGGAGAGATGGTTAATTCTCCTTCACTCTTCCCTACCTGGGTTTATCCCCTCCCCCTCCACACCCTTCAAACAAGGCCTGGAGTCCTGTACTCTCTGCCTCGTCTCCTCCTCAACCACCTTCTCAGCCAAGAATGGACCACCTTGAGTGATGAACCTCAACAGCTCCGAAGGGGTCTACCACTTATCAAGCAATTTCCGCACGCAGGCACATTCCAACTACATTAATAGGCAGGATCTCACTCTAGCCCCCCACCCAAAACCCCATTCCATAGTCATCATAGCTATTGTTACTGCCCACTATTTATAGGTGAGGAAACTGAGGCACAAGGTGCTCAGCGAGTGACCCAGGTTGTGGTGGTGGAGGCAGGACTTGGACTCAGGCAGACCGACTCCAGGGTGGAATTACCCTTGAATTCTTGTGCAAGAACACATGCTCAGGAACAGCCGAGGAAACCAAGGAGGACGGAGGCACGGGGATCACTGTGAGCGGACCACCTGTTCCGCCAAGTTCCAGAACCGCTGAAAGCAAGTCAACGCAGTCCTGGTTGTGGAATAAGCCAACTGTGCTGAGCACAACAGAACAGTGACCCCATGATAAATGCCAGGAGCGATGAGACATCACTATTCTTGCCAGGTGCTGGGCTAGGCACTGGGTGGACGGGGTGACTGGACAGGGTTCTCTTCTTGGAGGGGTGTGGGTCCCAGGGAGAAAGGTGAGTCAACGGGTCATCTCAATGCAGGTGGTATGTGCAATCTGTGCAGTGGTTAAAGCCTGAGCTAAAAACCGTCCTCCTAGAGGGAAAAACTGTCCTGCATTCACGACATCCAACCGTGGGCCTGGCCCACATGGGCCTGCGGACACACTCTAGGCAGAGCAGCCCTGGGCAGAAGGGGGAGAGCAAGGTGCTGTAGTTGTGGACTAGTTCCCAATTCTGAGACTTAGGGAAGATTCTTCTATTTCTCTGTGTCTGTTACTCCATTTTTAAGATGCTAACAAAGAAGGTTAAAAAATATATTGACTGTGCCAGGGACATAGCGTTAAGAATGACACAATAAAACATTGCCATTATTGTTGTAGTTGTTGTTGTTATTACAAGGGGTCCAGTGCATGACTTCGTGAACCTTGAAAGGAACTGTGGGCCGTGAGGTTGCGGTGGGCGCAGGGGCGGGTCTTGGCCCATCCTCCATGCCCCCGCCCAGCCCCCGGTCCCCTGTCTGCCAGCAGCCCTGCTCCCACACGCTGACGGCCGCAGTGCGGGGCCAGCGCCATCAGCAGATTCAAGTGGTGGCTGCTGCCCCAATAGCCCCTCAGGAGCAGGGGGAGGTGGAGGAGCCCTCAGGGGCGATCGGGGCCAGCAGCCACCGCCACTTGCACCCACTGATGGCGCTGAGCAATCGGGACCAGCACCGGATGCCAGCTGCAGGTGCAAGCGGGATCAGCACCAGCAGTGGGTGCAAGTGGCAGCTCTGGAGCTGACAGCGGTGTGAATAGGGCCGTCGCTGGCAGCGGGTGCGAGAGGCAGCTGCCGGCCCCACTTGACCCTCAGGAGCAGAGGGAGGTGGAGAAGCCCTGAGGGGCGATTGGGGCCAGCGGTGCATGGGAGCAAAGAATTTTCAGTAACCACTAGAGGTTCACCCAAATGACAGTGACTGGCACCCCACCTTTGTCTGGTGCCCCCCCACCTGCTCCACCATCCACCGTGGCTGACACCCATCATGTTCCGTGCTCTGCAGCCTGCTGCAGGCACCCGCCATGTTCCGTGCACGCCCTCTGGTGGTCAGCGCACATCATAGCGACCGGTTATTGGTTTGTTAGGTTGTTCAGTTGTTCTGCCATCCAGTCTATTTGCATAGTAAGGTTTTATATACATAGATAAGTGAATGATGAAGATCTAACTACATCAGTGTTAATCAGGGATTTGCTCTTGGCCTGTATTTTTTATAGAGCATGGGGGGTGGAGAATTTTCCCAGCCTGTGTTGCAGACTTCAACCCATTTTTCAGACAGAAGACTGGAAGTGAGGAGGCTTCGGAATGGACATCTAGGGCAACCCATGAGGCAGAGGCAGGGAGGAACGGCCTGGGGAATGACTCCAGCACCATGCACCAGCAGCTTGGGGGTGGCAGGGAAGGAAATAAGGAGAAACCTCACTGTGTCGCCTCCCGCAGGGCCTCCAGGGCGGATGACTTCTCAGCACATCAGCTCCCCAGGGAACCTGAAATTGCTCTCCTCTCCCTCTTCTGTTTCTTTGAGAAGCAGTGAGCATTGTCATGGGGATGCAGCTGGTTCTTCAAACAGCTTAAATCACCGTCCCTCACCTGGATGGACCCCCCCAGCAGTAATTCGCTGGGTTAGGAGCCCACGGGTTCCCCACAGCATTGATTAGAGTCTGTCTCCTCAGGAAGATGAAACAAATGACAGGAATTTCAGGAGCAGCTCTGTGTCCCCCTCTGCACCTCGAGGCCAGCGCCTTTCTCCTCCCAGGCCTCCCCGATCATAGCCTTGCCTGGTTCTGACCCCCTTTCGCCTCCCTGTGCCCCTGCCAGGCCCTTGCCCTGGGCTCAGGCCTCCCTCCCATCTCCTTGGTCCGCTGGGCCCTGCCGTGACAGGTTGTCTTGTCATACGTTTATTGGAGAAGTGGCTGATAGATGTAAAAGTACCAAGAGCAAGAACACATGCACACATAACAACATACCCAGAATAGACAATTATTCACAATCTATCCTGTTTGTGCCTTTAGTTCTTTCTAAATAAAGGCCATAAAAATTAAAAGATAAAGTTTCCTTTATATCTTATAAAGTCGGGACCACTTCCCCCCCCTTTCCCCCGTCACCCCCTCCACGCACCCCCTCTCTCAGGCAATAGGAGGGGGTAGATTTCTAAAGCAGACATCACCTCATTACTAAAAGCTCCTCAGCGCCTCCCTCACGGTTTTCAAGGTCAAGTTCGGGCTCCTCACGCTCGGCTACAAGTCCTATAGGATTTAGCCCCTGCCCACTACACTTTAGCCACATGGGGCCTTTTTATTTCCGAACTCACCAAGCTTATCCAGGTCCTTGCTCTTTGCGGTTGCCCCTGCCTGGAGCAGTGGCCCCAGATATCACTGGAAGTGACTCCCTACGTTCCAAGGGTCTCTTCTCAGATGTCACCTCCCGGGAGAAGCCTTCCCTGGGCATCTGATCTAAAGCAAACCACCTTCCCCCGCCCCCTCCCCCTTTCTGACCATCAGCCTGCTCCACGTTCCTGCATCCCTTCTCACCTGAAATGCTTTTAGTTTCGTGTTGTGTTTTTATTGCCTGTATGGATATTTGGGGCTTGGAGGGCATAGTCCAGAAAATGTATGTCAGGAAGAAATGAAGCCAAGTGTTGGGACCTGGCCTGGGGTCCCTCTTCCAGGATGAGGCTGAAGGGACGCTTTCCTGGAGCCCGATGAGCCATCTGTGGGGTCCTCGGCTACCAGAACCAATTGCTGCTCATTACAGGCGTTGCTAGGTCATCATGGAGGCTGCATCCTCTCTCCTGCACCTTCGTGGTTAAAAGGACAAAGCCTCCCCATCCCCCCTTCGCCCCGGCCCGTCAGGTCCTTCTCCTGGAGCAGGGAGGCCGTTGCCTGGTGAATAATTCACCTGCCGTCAGCAGCCTCCAGTGCTGTGCTGGCAAAAAGCAAACAGCCTGCAGAACCGTTTCTTATTTTTAATCTGCACAAAACCACGGTCTCAAAGTACTAACTCTCCCATCCCACTAATTTTGGAGGCAATTAGCTGTTGGGTGTCCCTGCCCTCCAGCTTCCTCCCTGCGTGTCTGCTTGTTCGGTGCACTCACGCCTGCCCAAATACGCCAGCTGTGGAGAGCTTGGTTAATCTGCTCTTAAACGACAATTTTTAAACAAGCCTCTTAAATGATAGAGGCATTTGTGCATAAATAGCACATGCTAAGTCTCCCCTTGGGACACTAACCTGATTTATTATAAATGCTGTTACTACCAAGCTTTATATATTAACATCTTTAACGCAGAAATATATGCTCTGATCTCCTCCCCCAGCCCAGCCCCGATGCAGATGAACAGCTCCGCTGGGAGGTGAGAACCTGGAAGACATCACCCTGAAGGGCAGAAGCAGCCAGTTTTAAATATTTTAAGTGAAGCCAGGCCAGCCAACCCAAACTTGTTTTTTCCAACATTAGCCTGGTCGTGTGGAGAAAAACAGACCCACTTTCTTTCCATGACCAAACCTTCCCACTGTGCCGGCCAGGGGTGAGGTCACCCTGACACCTCTTTGTGATTCTGATGGGCTGGGGAGGGACCTAAACATCAATGCTCAAACCACCCCACCTGCCAGAACAGCAGCGTTTCCCAGGTGACACCCATTAGCACAAACCCCCCTGCTGGTCCTGGGCCACCTCCTTGCACCCTCTGTACCACTATTTAACATCCTTCATTAAATGGACTCATTCTTTAAAATGTAAGCTCAAGCCAAACAACATTGTTTATGAAATTACAGATTTGATGTGTGAGTTATACATGTTTTTTCTTTAAGACTTTAAACAACGGGGAGTGAAATACACAACGCTGGCATACTGTGCTTCCAGCAACGCACGAGGGGAATGCTCAGTTGAATTCATAGACCAAAGTTCAGAGCAAACAGTATTGATTGGGACTTACAGGGTGTCTGGTACTTTGAAGATTCCAAGATGAAGGCTCAATTTTCCAGAGATTTCAGTCCAGGAGACCTGCATCAGCTGGAAGCAGATGCACACGGCGCCCCCTTCAGACCGAATTCCTGCAGCGCCTCCCTCTTGAGAAGGCATAGGAGCCAAGTTCTACCTGGAAACATAACAGCCAGCACAGCATCCACAGGCTGGAATGTCCCTCCCGCCCCAGGGGGCCCCTTGTTCCCCTGTCATGATCATTAATACGTATTGTTATATGCGGAGCACCTTCTTTTCATAACAACCAGCTGTTGTTGGCAGCTAAAAGAGGGACTCATATTTTTAATAAGGATTTTTAAAAGGCTACTGATTTGCAGTTGTTATCATCACCACAATTTAACAGCTGATTGCCACGTCTTACCTAGAAAATCTTTAATATTTTCTGCCACCATTATTCCAAACTCTGCTGTTCTTTGACAATGGACAGCGGCTAAAGGCCACCTCTCACCTGATCGATGACCGGCACTTCTTACCACACTTATGAGAGCCTCCAGGATCCGTCTCCTGCCACTCTCCAGTCTCATGTTCAACACCCCTCCCCAGGCTCACTATGCTCTACCAGTGGTCGGCAAACTCATTAGTCAACGGAGCCAAATATCAACAGTACAATGACTGAAATTTCTTTTGAGAGCCAAATTTTTTAAACTTAAACCATATAGGTAGGTACATTGTTATTAACTTAATTAGGGTACTCCTAAGGCTTAGGAAGAGCCACACTCAAGGGGCCAAAGAGCCGCATGTGGCTCGTGAGCCGCAGTTTGCCAACCACGGCTCTAGCCACACTTGCCTTCTTGGTTCTGCCCCAGGGCCTTTGCACAGGCAAAGAAGGACCCTCTGAAACCTGCCTTTCAGGCAGTGATGTGACAGGAATTCTGAACTTCTACTCAGCAGTGAGAAAACAGTTGTGGAGTCAGAGCAGGCGCTGGAGGGGGCTGCGTTTCGATGATCTCCTGCTTCTTTCAGGATGCAGCAGTTGTGTTTTGTTGTTTTATTTTTTCCCCTGTCTCTGTATTTACAGGTCTAAAGGGAAAGAACCAGGTGGATATTTACATGAAGTCAGGCCCAATGCCAGCACTCAGATAATGATTTGTATAATGTCTTCCGGCATGAACGGTGAGAGTTTCTTTCAACAGTTGAAGCTATGGCAGAGCAAAAACTTAACTCTGAATATATATATATATCCCCATACTCCTCTCCCTTCAGGGCAGTGGGCAGGATCTTCCTACAGGTGAATTCAATCATTTCACTCAGTGGAGTCTGCAATAGGGTGAGACCAGCGAGGCGCCTAGGGCACGGAATTAAAGGGGCACTCCATGTTGTACAAGTGGAAGGCACTGCCTCACCTTATTCCCAGTCCTGTAGTCACTCACTTGCTTAGGCCCTCCCCTAGCTTCTCAGGGCTCAGGCAAAAAAATGCAAACTCCCCACCAGGGTCACCAGGGCCCATCTGATCCAGCCCCCTGCCCACCTCTCCCTCTTCCTCTCAATTGCTCTCCAGCCACACTGGCTTCTTTCTGTTGCTTGGACAAGTCAACAATGATGGGCTCATTTACCTCTGACGAGTCTTGGCACAAATGGCACCTTTTTGGAGAGGCTGCACTGACTGCCTATCGAAGGCTTTCTCTGTATTGTAGAACCTGTTTTATTTCCCTACAGTCCCTACTACAACCGGCAATTATTTATTGCCCAGTCCTCCCCACTGGAGAGTCAGCTCCACAAGGGCAGGAAACGGGCCTGTGTTCATCGCAACTTTGTCCCCAACACTTAGGACCATGCCTGGCAACTAGCAGGTGCCAAATACAGAGTCAGAGAGATAAAGGAGTGGAGGTTTTGTTAGGGTCCTCTGAGCTCTGCAGAGTGAGGGGCGCGGGGTCGGCAGGGCTGCTGTAACCTGGGTCAGAGGCCTTTGTCAGCGACAGTCTCCCAGAGTCACCCTCCTGGCTTACCAAAGAGGGGCCTGTCACTCTGAGTTCCTGGAGCCAGAGCTCTAACAGCTCTCAGGTGGCACCACTTGAAAGAGGGCAGCACGGGTCAGGGCAGGCTGCTCTGTTCCTTCTCTGCATTTCTTCTCCCTCAACCGCAGCATTGCTGCTCTGTGTTTAGGGGAGTCCTGCCCCCACAGCTGGGTCACGCGGCTCCTCTGCCCTGTGCTTTCTGGCTGTGTTTGGCCCATAGAAGGAGGCAGCAGCAGATAAAACAGGAGGAAGAGAGGGTCGGTAGGTCCCCCTCCCTTGTTCGGCCATGGCATGTCAATGGCTGTGTTCTCTTCCTGGGACCTCAGCAACTCCTGGGCAACCCTCTCCTCCAGCCACAGCTCACACTGGGTTCGCAACACTCTCTTGCTCCTACCCCTTCAGGCCTCCAGCTGGTAAGGGCCCCTCTATTTTTACTCCCTGGGCTACTTAGTCCTGTGTTCTTGGGAAAGTTACTGCACCCCCTATACCTCACAATCTATCCTATATAATAAAAGGGTAATATGCAAATCGGCCAGTTGCTATGACATGCACTGACCACTGGGGGCAGACGCTCAATGCAGGAGCACTGCTCAGCCACAAGCTGGGCTGATGGCTGGAGAGAGCAGCAGCAGTGAGGCGAGCCTCTCCCGCCTCCGTGGCAGTGCTAAGGATGCCCAACTAAAGGGTGCTGGCTGGGATGAGGGACCCTCCCCCTCCAGTGCACAAATGTCGTGCACCAGGCCTCTAGTCTATTTATATAAAAGGCTAAGCAACCATCTGACTGGCTGGTAGGTATGACACACACTAACCACCAGGGGGCAGATGCTCAATGCAGGAGCTACTGAGCTGCGGTGACTTGGCAGCGGTGGTTCTCAGGTGACGCACCTGGAACCAGAGAGGAGGGAGCCCGATTCCGAGGTGCATCACCTGAGAACTGCCCTCTTGCAATCTAGGAACACTCAAGGGATGTCAGAGAGCTGGTTTTGGCCCGATCCTCACAGGCCAGGCCGAGTGACCCCACCTGCCGGGGAACCCCACTCACTCCAAAGATGCCCTTCAAGCTGTGGCACTGCCCCAGGTACAGCCAGCTGGGGAGGAACCCTGGGAGGTTGGCTCCAGGGTGTGGCTGTCCCATCCCCTCCAGTCCCACCCCACCAGCTACCTTATAATTAATTTCCTTTCAATGTGCATAAATCCATGCACTGGGGCACTAGTATATATATTGGGTACAATAATGTCACCCTCCACATTTCATTATTGTAATGATTAAATAAGTTAATACACAGGAAGTGCTTAGAACAATGCCTGGTGTATAATAAGCACTCAATAAAAGGTGGCTATTATTATTATTACTATCTTATTACTGCCATTTCCTGTGCTACACACTCTCCTTGTGGTATCTCATTGGATCCTATGAGGTAGGTACTCTTATATTCCTATTTTACCCTGGAGGAAACTGTAACTCCAGCCAGCCCAGCCCCTTCCCAACATGACACAGAAAATAAGAGTTGGGCCCTGAGTTCTGCTCAACCCAAGCTCCTGACCACTGAGCCAGGGTTTGTTCCACCTTCATCCATGGGGGGGTGGGGAGGGAAGTTCTGTGCCTTGTAGGATGTTAAACAGCACCCTGGCTTCCACCCACTTGATACCAACCCCATAGGAAAGAATAATCTGGCTAAGATGTCAGTAGTGGCAAGGTTGAGCACTCTGACATAAGGATTAAGCAGATACAAGAAAAATCATAACATGGAGGTATGTTACTCAGATTGGTCAAGTGATGACACCAGTAGATTTTGATAAATTGTGTGTATATCTAGGAAAACTACTAAAAAATCTATGCAAAGAGATATAAAAATGCCATAGGTAAATCAAAATACTAAAATATGTTCAAATAACCCAAAAGAGCACCAAAAAAAGAGAAAGAAGATAAGATAAGATAAGATAAGATAAGATAATGCTAAAAAACAAACATAAAACAAAAAAGAAAATGGTAGGCTTAAGTCCTAGCAGAGCAATAACATTAAATGTAGAAGGTCTAAATATATCAATTAAAACACAAAGATTGCCCTAGCTGGTTTGGGTCGGTGGATAGAGCATTGGCCTGCAGACTGAAGGGTTCTGGGTTCGATTCCAGTCAAGGGCACTTACCACGGTTGCAGGCTCCCGGCCCTGGTCAGGGGCATGCAGGAGGCAACCATTTGACGTGTCTCTCTCACATCAGTGTTTCTCTCTGTCTTTCCCTCCCCCTTCCACTCTCTCTAAAAGTCAATGGAAAAAAATATCCTTGGGGGAGGATTAATAATAATAATAATAATACACAAAGATGAGCAGAGTGAATTTAAAAACATGTCCAAATTACATGCTGTCTACAAGAAACTCACTTCAAATATAACTGTATAGGTAGGAGGAAACCAGTAGCAGAAGAATTCTTGGAACTTCAGAAAGGAAAAGAGAATATTGGGATGGGAAAAAATAGGTGTTAATATAATAGACT
The DNA here is from genome assembly GCF_963259705.1 of Myotis daubentonii. Taxonomy (NCBI): domain Eukaryota; kingdom Metazoa; phylum Chordata; class Mammalia; order Chiroptera; family Vespertilionidae; genus Myotis; species Myotis daubentonii. The sequence continues at coordinate 68,440,142 of NC_081847.1, read as the reverse complement.
ATTTTTTACTTTATGAGTTTCTTAAATCATATATGATGATCGAAGCAAAGATAATCACATCATGTGTTGTGGTTTGCAATGTATGCAATGCTTCAGACAACTGTATTTTAAAAGTGGGAAGAGTAAAGGGACTCTTATAACAGGAAGGCTTCAACACACTTCATTTGAAGTGTTAAAACATTGACAGCAGCAAAAATAAAATAAAACATTGATAGCAGTGTGTTGTCATAAGTTATGTATATGCAACTATAAACAACCACTGAAAAAAAAATAAAACAATATACTCTAAAGCATTATAAATAAATCACAGTGGAATTCTTAAAAACATTCAAAAACCACAGGAAAGCAAGAAAAGAGGAAAGAATGAGAAACAGAGGGAATAAATAGAAAATAAATAATAAAATGTCATGCGCTAGTCCTAATACGTCAATAATTACTTTAAAGGGTCAGTGATCTTAACATACCAATTAAAAGAGAGAGATTGGCAGAGCAGATTAAACAATACAACCCAATTACATGCTGTGTATAAGAAACTCCCTTTAAACATAATGACATAGGTAGGCGCATAGTAAAAGAATGGATAAAGTTGTGTCATGCAAACATTAGTTTATGATAAGCAGGAGTAGCTATGGGAGTAGCAGGTTAAAGTAGATTTCATAACAAAGGAAATTACTAGGGATAACAAAGGACATTATCTATATATATAAAACCTTAAGCGACCAGTCCACCGTTTGACTGGTCGCTATGTTGCGCACTGACTGCAGGGGGCAGATGCTCAATGCAGGAGCTGTCTCCTGGTGGTCAGTGCACTCCCACAGCGGGAGGCTGCTCAGCTGACGGGAGCCGGACGCTGGGCTCACAGCTGGCAAGTGCAGCTGCAGTGGCGGCCGAGCCTTTCCTGTCTCCACTGCAGTGCTACCGAGGTGCAGTGGCGGCAGGTGCGGCGGGGCTGGGATGAGCAGGAGCAGCGCGGCGCCTGGCCCAGGCTTGGGCACCTCCCTGGTCGCCTGCCGCTTCACACACTGCTACATCCCCCAGGGGTCCCGGATTGCAAGAGGGCACAGGTCAGGCTGAAGGACCCCACTGGTGCAGGAATCCATGCACCAGGCCTCTAGTATAACGATAAAGGGATCAGTTCACTAAAAAGACATAATCCTAAATGTATGCACACCAAACAACAGAGCTCAAAATATGAGAAACAAAAACTGACAAAGCTGAAAGGAGAATTAGACAAATCTTCAACTATAGTTGGAGACTTCAGCACCTAACATATCAGTATTTGACGCCCTTTGTCAGGATTGGTATACCTAGCAGATAGATCTAGCGGACAGAAAACCAGGAAGGATACAGTTAAACTGGACAGCACCATAAATCAACGGATACAATTGACATTTCATAGACTTCTTCCACAACAACAGAATACACCTTTTCCCATGCTCACATGGGACATTCACCTAGAGAGGCTGGATCCTGGTGCATAAGGCAAAGCTTAACACATTTAGAAGAATTCAAGCCACAAAGAGCATGTTTTCTCACCATAATGAAATCAAACTAGAAATCAATAACTAAAAGACAACAGGAAAATCATTAAACACGTAACTATTAGACAGTACACTTCTGTATAACCCATAAGACAATGAGAAAGTCTCAAAGGAAGTTTTAAAAGACATAGTAGTGAATGAAAATGAAAATACAACATATCAAAAGTCATGCTGAGAGTGACATTTAGAGCACTAAATGCTTTACACTAGAGCAGCGCAAAACTCTGAAATCAATCATCTAAATGTCTACCTCAAGAAACTAGAAAAAGAAGAGAAAAGTAAACCCAGAAGGAAGGATATGGTGAGGATAAAAGCAGAAATCAATACAATTGAAAACAGAAACACAATAGAGCAAATCAATAAGAATAAGAGCAGATTCTTTGCAAGGACTGACAAAATTGACAAACTTCTGGCAAGACTGGCAAAGACAAAAAGAAAGAAGAATCAAAACACCAATAATAAAACAGAGGCTATTACTACAGATTATAGAGCCATTAAAGGAACAAAACTGCTATGAACAACTTTACACTGATAAATTCCATACCTTAGAAGAAACGAACCAATTCGTTAAAAATGCAAGCTACCAAACAAACTCAATCGAGATGAAATAAATAACTTGAATAATCCTAAAACTATTTAAGAAGTTATATTTGAAATTTAAAAACTCCTGCAAAAGACCTCTCTAGGCCCATATGGTTTAACTGAAAAATTTTATCTAACATTTTAAAAAAATAACACCAACTTTATACAATCTCTCCCAGAAAATAGAAGAGGGAACACATCCCAGATAATTTTATGAGACCAGTTTTACCCTAAAACCAAAACATACAGACCAGTACCCTTCATGAACGGAGACACAAGAATTTTCAAGTATATTAGAAAATTGAATCCAACAATGTATAAAAGAATCAGAATTACATCACATGACGAAGTAGGATTTATTTGAGGTATGCAAGACTGGTGAAAATTCAAAAATCCATCAATACAAGCCACCATATAAATAGGCTAAAAAATAAAATTATTTAATAGATGTAGAAAAAGTATCTATTTGTGAAAAATGCTCAGCAAACTAGGAATAGATGGTAACTTTATCAATTTTATAAACAGCACCTACAAAACTCTACAGTTAACATACTACTTAATGATGGAAGACTAAATGCTTTGTCTCTAAGACTAGGAACTCTAAAGCAAGAACGTTCATTTTCATCACTTTTATTCAACATAGTACTGGACTACTAGACAGTTTAATAAGGCAAGAAAATGAGGCATACACATAGAATATATAAAATTGTCTCTATGTGCAGATGTCATGATTTTCTACCAAGAAAATCCCAAATATTCTACAAAAAAATCCAAAAAACCTCCTAGAACTAGTGAGTTTAGCAAGGTTGAAGGATACAAGATCAATACATAAAAATCAATTGCATTTCTATATACTAACAGTGAAAAAATGGGAACTGTACTTATAATTGTTGCAAATAAAATGAAATACTTAGGTATAAAATTAATAAGACATTTACAAGGTCTACATGCTGAAAACTATAAAATGTTAATGAAAGAAATTAAAGAAAAGCTAAATAATTGGAAAGACCTTGTTTATGGATTGGAAGATTCAACATAGTAAAAATGTAAATTCTCTCTTAACTGATCTGTGTTGCTATTTCTATTAAAATCTCAGGAGGTTTTTGTAGACAAAGACAAGGCAATGGGCTTTCCACTTCATTTCCGCTGATGCCGCCAGGGGGTGAAAGCTCCTACCTGGCTTCCTTCTGCTGACGGTGGAGGAAAAGCTCCTGTGGGCCTGAGGGGCTCTCTGCTGTGGGCAAAAGGTTGGAGGCCTGTGGGCCTGGCTCACCTTCTACTGCTGTAGGGCAGGCCAGGAGATCAGCATGTCTGAGTTACCCTTTGCTATTGAGTGGAAGGTATGAGATACCAGGTTTGCAAATGTCCAACATGTCACAGCTAAGCTTGCCACCATCACCCTTTGAGCTCCTTGCTAAACCACTAAATTATACACCTGGACAGGCTGTTTTGATGAGCTTTTTCTCTCTATGATGTGGGACAAGCAAAGCTGGAAAACCTCTCTTATAAGATGAGTGGTTTTGGGCCTGCTCTCCCCACCCCCTTTCTATCTGTAATGAATGACTTTAATTTAATTAAAACCCTCCGATGGTTCCATAATGGGGAGTGGAGATGCAGTAAGAAATCTCTTCACTATTAACTACCAGATGAGGGTAAGTCTTCCTGCTCCAGGGAAAGACCATCCTACGCTTCTCTGTCCCCCCAGAGAACCTGCTCAAGAGCAGCCTCCCTTCTCTGCCCCGAAGGAGGGGGACCCCCCTGTGGGAGAGAGGCAGAGACAGATGGAGGGGCAAGAGAACGGGTGTCCTGACATGCACAGATGTGCAAATACCCAGATTCAAATGTAAGCTGAATGCAATTCCTTGGTTAATTACATATTGACTTTTAACTCAAAAAGTGATTAAAACAAGCTGCAGGAACGACTGGCCAGAGAGGAGAAGGGGCAGAGAATGAGTCAGAACTTTCACAAAGGGGGAAGAGGAGGATGAGGCTTGTCAGAATGTAGGTCTGCACTGTCCTACTGTGTGCAGGCACCTACTGTGTGTGGTGGGGAGTGGACTTCAGTCTCTGGACGGGTGGGAAATTGTGGACAAACTAGGAATTTCGGGTGTCTCCTTACTTTTTTCCACGTAAGGCCAGCTGTCATCCAAGTGGGTCAGAAACTTTTGGTGCTCAGAAGCTAGATTCTGCTCATCTGAATTTCCCTGGAACATAACACACTGCCCGGTCTGGGATGATGCTCCATTAGTGCTTGATCGAATGCATGAACTTCCATACAAGCAATGGCAGTGTGTGTGTGTGTGTGTGTGTGTGTGTGTGTACACGCGCACACACGGGGATCAGGTTTTAGGTCAGAACTTAACTCACCAGCTCAGACATTCACCAGGTTGCAGGGGCTGCTAAGTGCCCTCTAGCCACATTCCTTCCCCATAATTCACAGCAAACTCCATGGTCCCCTAGGTCCAAGGCTGGAGTTTTCCAGGTTCCTTCCAGGCAGGTGGGGCCTCCTGGCTCCATTTGGGAGCGCAGTGACTTTTCTGGGAGATGAGAGGGGTGTCAGATGTCCCCCAGCCTGGGAAGTCACTCAGCATGACTAAACTGGGCCTTGGTGGGGCCTCAGAAAAATTCTCAGGAGCCTGCCCTTCTCCAACCACACCGTCTGGGTCAGCCTTTGTCCTCTCCTGTCCCGTCGCCCTGATGGCCTCCCTCACCAGGATCATCCTGCCTGGATAACAAGATCTTTCAGGCCACTCCTGCCCGCCCCCTCCCCTTGTTGGTTTAACTTTGAGGGGATCTTTTGACACCTACGTGCCCTGTTTCCTCCTTCCTCGAGGTCCTTGGCCCTCTGTGCAGGATGCCCATCTGGTCCTGTCTGCCTTGCAAGGCTAGAATGCTCTTCTGTTTCCTGAACTCCTATGCAACAATTAAAGGAGAAAATCACTCCTGCTGCCTGTTTCTTTCTCTCCATCAAGAGCTGAAATATGACCCGAACTGTTTTTGTCTGAGCTCTTTCTGGCCCAGTTCCGGCTGGAGCTGAGGGGATTTATGAGGTTGTAAAAGTCAAGCTTTCAGCAAGTCAAACAAATCGGGGTGTGAAAGGAGAACCTTTAAAATAGGAAAAATGGCTGCAGCCTGTGATATGTTTGAAGTTCCAGAAAAATAAGGGCACAGAGCTGGAGCAAGGGGTCTTTCATGGCCACAAAGTTTGCCTGAAACTTGCTTTTCAAAAGCAAAAAATGCTGCAGAGTCATCGTCAGGGGTTTAGGGTCAAATTCAGCTTCCACTCAATGCATGTGTTTTAAACAGAAATTCCAACAGTTCTAGAACAATGTGCTCTCATGGTTAATCCTGCCTGAGTTTTCGTTTAGACACAAGCTGTCTTGCATGTAGAACAGTAAATTGCATGGGGGTGGGGGGCTTCTGTTTATACGTCTTGAGAAATTATGATAATGAAAACTAGCACCGCAACCTCCCATTAGTCAGAAGAAAGACCATTGTGTTCCACGCTGCCTCCCCTGGCCAGCACACTGGCGTACAGATGCATTTACTTTGGCAAAACAGGTCTCATCTTTGCAGCACTGTGCCCATTTCATCCTTACTGGCACGTAGCCCTGAAGTCAGATTTCCACTGCTGCCCAACGCCTCACAGTGCGTCTTCACGAAGGGAGGGTTCGTTTGGGAGATGGGAGAATGACAAACTGGTTTAATTGTAGTCACCCATGGTGTATGTGTGGCCTCAGACAGCGACATGGTCACCCTGAATCCTCACTAGGGAAAGACGACAGGGCAGTGACCAGTTAGGAAGCTGCTGTGAGAGCAGAGACAAGCGGCAACGTGTCTGTTTGCTTTATTGTTCACTCATAGTTCTATTGGGGATGAGCGGACAAGGAAGGTCAAACACATGGTTTTGCTGTGGGAGGCAACACACACAGAAGCAGAATTGGTGCTCCTGTCATTGAGCATTAAAACGAGTGAGGCGGCCGGCAGCCCTCTGGTCTCCGATGGACAATAGCGTTTGAAAGGGGGAAAGCACCGCCCGCTTGACAAATAATGCTTCTGATTTAATAAAAGTGAACAGAACAGTCCCAGGGCCAAGGTTCTAACTAGCCTGGCTCTGGCTTCCCTGACTGGTGACTCCTTAGCTGACCTCCCCTGACCTCGGTGTCCACGTGGCACCCTTCATCTTCAGGCCCACGAAGGCATTGAATCTTTCCAGGACTTGGAGTGTCTGACGTCCTCTTCAGCCTTTAAAGCTTTGTGTGCTTACATCGGGTCCATCGGAATAATCCATGGGAATCTCGTTCTATCCCAGGTGCTGCACGGGACCGGCGCGGCTGGAGCAGGATGGCGTGGAAGAGAGGGCTCTGGATCATGCAGGACCTTGTGGGCAGTAGGAATGTGTTCAGATTTTGTTCCAAGGGGCTCATTGAAACATTTTAAGCAGGGCTGTAAACATATCTAATTTTTTCTTTAAGAAGACTGGTTTCTGTCTGGCAAAAATTGAGGGTGGAGCCCAGCCAGGGTGGCTGAGCCAGGAGGTCATGGTTTGATTCCCAGTCGGGGCACATGCCCAGGTTTTGACTCGATCCCCTTTAGGGGGAATGCAGGAGGCAGTTGATCAATGATTCTCTCTCATCATTGATGTTCTCTCTCTCTCTCTCTCTCTCTCTCTCTCTCTCTCTCTCTCTTTCTCCCTCTCCTTTCCTCTCTGAAATCAATAAAAAAATATTTTTTTTAAAAATTAAGGGTGGAACTAGGAAGACCAGTTAGGAGGCCATGCCATAGGTGACAGTGGCTTGGACTAGGTGGCAGGGCTGGAGGTCATGAGAAGTGGTTGGAGTCTGGGTAGCTTTAAATGATTTTTAAACATAGGCAAGCAGAATTTCCCGATGAAGCAAAGGTTTCTCAGTTCTCTCCTAGCTAACAACAGAAGGGGTGGCTTTGGAGACATTTCACCTCCTCTCCTGGATGACCCATCACCCTCCAAGCAAAACAATCTGGAGTCATAGTAACTAAGCAAAATACAGGTGCCTGTGTAAACTCCCCTCACTCACCACCCCGAGACATCGGGCATGCACATTGCTGAATAAAACTCAATTTACCAATAATCAAAAGACAGAAAAAACGGAGGACACTTAGCAAAAGAGAACCGCTTAGCTGGGATTTGGGATAATAGTGCAGAGAAGCTGTTTTCTGAGTAGAACGTGTAACAATACTGCTCAGCAGTTGGGGGTTTGGTGGTAACTTTTTGACTTTGCAAGCATCCTGAGCGGCACACAGGCAACCCTCTGCGCCCTCCTTTTGCTCATTCTGAGATCAAACCAGGCGGCCTCTGGCTCTGGCTTTGATTAGCTATGCATGGCCCGGCTGCCTGGGACTCATGCAGTAGAGATGAATGGAAAATGAGGCTTGTAATTATTTTCAAAGGACACACAGCCCGGCTTCACCCCATGACGAATTGCAGGCCCCTGGACACCGTGTCGGCTGCATGGGCGTGCAGCCTGAGCGGCTCGCCGGCCTGTGCTTAGAAGGCCCCATGCTTGGTTTAATGCTCTACTGTCTTGAAATTCCTACCAGTTTTTAAACAAGGGGCCCCACATTTTCATTTTGTGCTGGGAAACCACCTTCCTCGTTTTCATTTCAGTTGCTCACACCCTCCCCTCAAACCTTTCAAAGGGGAGGGTGACCTGGGGACATTCCTGGGACTGTGATGTGGAGGGTGTGGGTTCTCACAGCCGCTCCTGAGGGGCATGGGGAGATGAGCGAGGACTCAACTGGATGAGACGGCAGGACAAGCCAACCTGGAAATCCATCCCCAAAGGCGGGAGGTAGCATTTTACCCAAGCATAAACAATCTGGGGCACTGAACAGAAAGTGCCCCAGCCCCAAACTTGTCAACAGAGCAGTTGGGGCTCAGCGACACCCTGGTCAAAGCCATTCTGAAGGTGGAGGGCAAGGCCAAGAAATGGAAGAGGAAGAAACTAACCAGGAGCCTTCTGGCCACACTCCAATGATACTCCATCTCCAGCCAGGCTCAGTTATTGAAACTGACTTAGTTCTCAAGGTATGAGCTGAGTAGTGGTGAGAACTGTGTTGTTTAGCAAAGTCAGTGGCACTTATGAGTCCCAGTGGGCATGGTCTTTTGCTGAGTGGGACCCTCTGGTGATACAACCACTGATCAGACATTTGGGGATTTCTCTTGGGAAGATAAATCGTTTAATCTGGAACCTGTGCTTCTCAGTACTGAGAAGGGGCAAACCTCAGACCTTGGCAGGTGGCAAGTTCAGCTACATAATGTTTGGGGCCTTTGGCTACATAATGCAAAATAAAAAATGCAAGGTTCTATGTCCAAAAGTTTTTATGAATTTCAAGTCAGTCACAGCAGAACATTAAACCAAGCAAGGGCCTTACTGAGCGTAGCACGTCCATCTGGCCGGCCCTGAAAGGTGAGCTTGGCTTTTATAAATGTCTGGGGGCGATTAAGGTTTAAGGTTAATGACAGGAAATGTGCTCCAGCTCAGAGTAAGTGGGAGGGCCAGGCAAGATGTGACTGTGGATAACGGGACAGATTTCCCTGTGGTTCTCGCCCCAGCTCTGAGCGTCCCGGAAGAGGCCGCAAATGGCTCCATGGTTGGAATAAGTATGATTTCTCTCGGTGACCACTCTGTGGGGACCAAGATGGATAAGATGCATAGCACATTCTGGTCCGTGCTTTAAAAAATTAGCCTTTCCGATCACAGCTCCCTGGGGTCCGGTAGGATGTAAGGGACCATCACTGAGGCCTGGGAGAAAGACCTAGGAGATCGGGCATGATGGACATCTACTCCTGAGACGTTTGGGCAGTGTGCCTCAGTTTCCCCACCTCCTATACTGCTGTGAGGTATGACTGAGTTGGCAAACAAATCACAAGACTGGTGGTTTACAGAGCAAGTAGACATCATGGCTTTTGTTACACCTTCCCACTCTTCTTGGATGAACTGTTTGGCAGCCTCGGAGTTTGCTGAGCTGAGTGTGTGTCCCTGCATGTGACTTTCATGGCCTCAGTAAGGACTTCAAAGCTCTGAAGTCCGAACAGTGCTTTGTGCATAGAGAAGTGTTTTGTTTTATTTTGGTGTTTTTTTTTTGGGGGGGGGGGGTAAGGAATCTCTGGACTCCTGTGAAATCAGTGTTAAAATACCTTTAGGCCACCTCATCCAGAGCCTTGGGCCACAGATGAGGTTCATAAGGTAGAACATGCTGGCCAATGTCATACACCATGGCCGATGGAGCCAGGACTTGAACCTGACCTCTGCACATCGAGCCAACCGCTGGTTCTCCATCCTCTTGGGCTGCTCAGGTCTCACCAGGTCAGATCAGGTGGGCAGTGGGCTGGAGGAGTCAGTGCTTCCCCAGGACAGAGGCCAAGGCTGGGCTCCTGAGCTCAGAGGCCTTCTGTGACTTCAGCTCAGAGGAGCGGGAACAGGCAGGGAAAGCACTGGCATCTGCTAGCTGTGTAAAGACCCTCGGGAGGGAACCAAGGCACGCAGCCACCCACCTGGTGGCCCCGGTCCCACTATGCACATCACATCTGTGCTTCTGGAGCCACAGCAGGTGGCCCCATCCAGGCCCTGCCAGTGCATCCGGCATTCTATTATCTAGCTGTCCCTCTCCATCAAGCTCTTCAATTGCATTTGGCCACACACTCGCAGCTCTCTGAGGACACCTGGATTTTTCCTATTTGTTCGTTTATTCCTTCAACAAAATCTGGACAACAGACTGAGATGATAAGTCCTGAGAAGGAGACAAGAAACAGGATAGCCGAAACCGGTTTGGCTCAGTGGATAGAGCGTCGGCCTGCGGACTGAAGTGTCCCGGGTTCGATTCCGGTCAAGGGCATGTACCTGGGTTGCGGGCACATCCCCAGTAGGAGATGTGCAGGAGGCAGCTGATCGATGTTTCTCTCTCATCGATGTTTCTAACTCTCTATCTCTCTCCCTTCCTCTCTGTAAAAAATAAATAAAAAAAAAAAAAAAAAAAAGAAACAGGATAAACAAAGGCTCTGCTCTCTAAAGCTTTCTGATCACCCTGGAGCGGGGAGGAGTGTTTTATCACTGATTTCGAGTTAATGTTTTTATTCTACAAATAGCCCACCACTTACTGCCTACACCTGGGCAGACTGTTCCCGCCATCCCTTGCTTATTACTCTATGCCTCGAATGTGAGATTCCAGGAAGTACATATGCAGTTACCTGCTATTCCTTCAAAATGTGAGATGTAGTCCTACCTCAGGGCCTTTGCACTTGCTGTGCTATTGGCCTGGAGCTCTCTTTCCTCATGTAGAAGCTCGGCTCATGCCTTCACTTCCTTCAGGTCTATGGTTGGCTGTCATGTCCCTGACCACCTCATTAAAAAGGACGCCACCCCCAAAGATACTCTTCATTCTGTGTTACTCAGACTGTGTATTGTTCCTCATCTATGTCCCTCAATACAGCCCACTAAGCAGGGCTTTGTCGATTTTCTTCATTGCTGTTTCTCTAGAGTCTGTCCCTTAAAAGAAGTTTCACAAACCCCACAAGGATGAGTAGATAGAAGAGGGTTCTTGTGTGTGAATCCTGCTCCCATCCTGTGCCAACTGTGTGACCTGGCTGAGTTACTGCCTCTCTCTGAGGCTCAGTTTCTTTTTCTAAAAACAGAACCCAGGCCAAGCACAAAGTAGCTGACCCAATTAACCCAGGCAAGGGGTGTGAGCACCGGTGCCTTCCAGCGCAGGTGACGAGCATCTGCTCCCTCCGCCCTGTCTCCCCCCAGCAGCCTCTGCTTTACAAAGCGGGGGAGACAGGGGGATCCTCTGAGCCTGTCCTGGCAGGAGCAGGATTCCTTCCTACTCACCCCACCCTCACAGAGCCATGCAGCCCAGCAGAGCAGGAGAAATGGGCTGGGAAACAGGCTGGATTTACTTCCTGTCTTCCCAGTAAAGTGCTCTAAGAATGTGCATATCCATAGCCTCATTTCCCTCACAAAGACCAGGTGACAACCCAGATGGACAGAGATATAGGAGCTTCTCCCAGGTGTGAAAATCCAATCCCAGCATTCTGTACGGAAGTGGGCACCAAGACCAAGGATGGGAAGGAAGGAAGGAAGGAAGGAAGGAAGGAAGGAAGGAAGGAAGGAAGGAAGGAAGGAAGGAAGGAAGGAAGGAAGAAGGAAGGCAGGCTTATGTCTGAAAGACCCTGAGGAAGAAGACCCACTGTCAGCTAATGCAAACACACCCAGTCTCAATGGGGAGGGTGACACCTAGAATATTGGGCAGTTGGCCCTGAAGTTTCTAGCCTGATTCAGGGATGGGAAACAAGAGATTACCATCCCCTTCCCCTTCCCTGTAGTCCCCTCCTCCCACCTGCTGGCAGGTGAATCCAGCACAGCACACATCTTAACTCCAATTTCAACTTAAACTGCAGCTGCTGTTGTTGCCTGGGGACTCCTATCTTTTTACTTGTTATTGTAGATCAGTTGCCCGCAGCTGCCATAAAGAACTCTCCATGGGTTGTCTGGAATTTCTAAATCATCACTGCGGAGAGTCTGGAGGATAAAGAAACAAGACAGGCTGCCCTACAAGCGTGATAAGTGACTCAAGCAGGTGACCCTGAGGTCCAGACCTCCAGAGATCAGCCCTTCCCTCAGGAGGCAATGCGCTTTCCTGCTGTGAGGGCAATGAGGCGCACACTGTGGCTACAAGAGGTACTCCCCCCACCTGCATCCTTTTACCTGGATGCTAAAACACCAGCTTTTTAAGTGGCTTTTTGGTTCCCAATATTGTTCTTGCAATTATAGGACAGAGGAGCTAGGGGCAGATGGTCAGGTCTTAGATCAGGGATCATCAAATGGAAATACCCAGATGCCTGGGGGTGCATGGCAATTTTCTAAGGGTTCACAGGCATGCAGAGTTTTAAGAGAATTCATTTCCAGACCCTTGACTGACATGTATACTCTGTGGGTCCTTCTTTTCCACATCCTCTTTCACAAATGCCCCCTCCCATTTTATAATAGAAAGATCGATCTGTCGGGATTCCAGCAGGAAACAGATGGCATTTGGGCTGTTTTGAGGATACAGGTTCTATTTAAAACGTGAGGTCAGGATGCTGCATGCTCAGAGCCCAGGTCTAGGCCAGGTGCAGGGGAAGCGTTTGGTGAAAAAGTACACGAATAATCGAATGAATGATGACTTGAGTTTCAGACTTTCTAACTTCTAACTGTAGAATTCTATGACTTCTAGGGCCAATATGTGCAGACTCGGAAGGGAAGCAAGGTGGAGAGAATTGGAAACTGGGGAAATAACCAACCCTCTGACTTCCTCTTATGTTTAGACTCAGTCCAACCATCCGTCTCCCAGGAAAGATTCATTGGTGCCTATCGAAGAATGTGACTCCCACATGCTGTCATATATTTTCAAAGGACCAGCAGGAGATTAGTTGATGGGGAGTCTCAGGTCTTAGAGGCTATTGGGCTGCATCTGTCACTCCACAGGGAATTGCCATTTCTCCTCAGTACAGAAGAGCTGTGACGGGGTGGGGGTGGGGGGCAGAAAACTCTGAGAAACTGTAAATCTAAAACACACAGGGAAGGAGCTTAGGTGGAGGTATCTGAATTAGATCAAATTTTGCCCCTGGAGTCCAATTTGGAGGCATTGATAAGAAGCCCAGTTTTTTAATGATCTCAAATGTTTGGTTAAAGAGATGGTATAAATAACCGTGTTAAATCCAACACTATCACTATGAAAAATGTCATACTGTTGTTTATTCTTATGGCTTGCTCAGAAAGCAGCCTGTACTTCACAAGCCCTGGTGAGCTATTTGTAAGAAGGTACGCAGAAATGAACGATATTAAATTAGGTGCCTGTTTATTCCTCCAAGCTACCCATACTAATATTCTTTGATTTACACTGAAATTCTTTCCCCATGTTTATTCACGTTGTTTCTTTCCATGTAAAAGTTATAACATGGCTTCCTCAGGGTATTTTTTTTTTCTTTTTCTTGCCATTCTTGACTCTGGTTAAATAAAGTATTGATTTTGTTTTCAAGGTAATCTAAGGGGTAATACAGTTCTGATTTGATAAGTACAACCTTAATGCATTCAGAGTAAACACATTTTAGTTGTTCAATTAGGGGTTTTTTAAAAATCAAATTGATCAAATGATGACTGACCACCACGGGGATATCTGGGTAGGCTTGATGGGCATGAAGCTGCGTGTGATGTCAACAATACAACGAAAAATTATCAAAAGAAAAACTGATATTAGTGGCTGGGGAGGCTATTCCAAAGACATGTGCTCTTCAAAGATGAATTAACACTGGGTTTCTGAGAGTGACCCAAGTAAACTGCAGTATTTGAGAAGCCAGTGGAACTTCTTCTAGATGGGCCAAGAGTGTCGGTCCGTGTCATTGCAGAGATCCCAGTCGACTTGTCCACTCTAAGACAATGAACATTAGTTTCAGGAGGCACATTCCATATATCAGGATATACTTGGTTGGAAGAGGCAGAAAACCCAAGTCCAACTGGTTTAAGCTTAGGAAAGAATTTATTGGCTAGTGACAAGGAAAGGTCAGGGATAGAGCTGGCCTTGGGCATGTCCAGTGCCACAGACTTAAACTTCAGTATCAAGACTCCGACTCTTTCTTTCTGTCTGCTTGGATTGATATCACACTGAGGATACTGCTGTCCTCGTACAGACCTCAGTAGTCTTCGTCTTACCTCCTTCCACCCACAGGTCCCTCTGTAAGGGCACCTCTCCTTTACTGCTAGCAAAAGCCCAGGATTAGGCCCTGACTGATTTGGCTCAGTGGATAGAGCATTGGCCTGCGGACTGAAGGGTCCCAGGTTTGATTCCGGTCAAGGGCATGTACCTTGGTTGCGGGCACATTCCCAGTAAGGGGTGAGCAGGAGACAGTTAATCGATGTTTCTCTCTCATCGATGTTTCTAACTCTCTATCCCTCTCCCTTCCTCTCTGTAAAAAATCAATAAAATAAAATAAAATAAAGCCCAGGATTAGCTCTGATTGGTTCTGACTAGGTCACATGCCATTCCTGAGCCAATTGCTGTGGCCAAAGGCATGTGATGTCTGATTGGCCAGGTCTGGGTCACATGACACCCCTGGAGCTGGCTCTCGACTAGCAAAGCTGGGGTTCCCAGAACAAACTCAGAGTTGTGTCCCCAGAAGTATGGGAGATAAACACTGGGCAGGCCCAAAAGACAGTTAACTACCACACATCCTTCCTGACAAGTTGTCTTCCAGGGTCAACCTAGAATCTTTGTGTTCCTTGACCCTTATTCACCTTAGGTGCTTGGACCTCATTTCTCAGGACCTCTGCCCTCCACCAAGACCACCTGCCTCCTCCCTGAGCTTCTGTTTCCAGAATGTGGCTCCCACCCAGATTCCTCTCTTTTCCTCTCTTTCTCAGCTCCCACTCCAGGGGAACGTCCCATTGCCTCTTTGACCTCAACTCACTCTCCTTTCTTCACCGACATCCTGACTCCAGGTTTCCAGCTATGTCGCTGTTCAAGCATCTGTGATCCCTGATTCCTGTGTGGTCTCTGAGATCAGATTGCCAACGGCCAGTGGATTTAAGCAGGTAATAAACACTGTAGCTTTAAGCTACTGAGATTTGGGCTTTTTCCTTATGTGTTACTGCAAATATCATCAGATAGGGAACTTTAGCCTCACCTAAATATGTTCATTATTTTTAATAAAGGGAATGTATTCATGTATCACTTGTGTAATTAAAACAGCACTTAATAAAAAGAAGCCTAAGATGTACTCATGCAGTAGAATTAATCCTTACCCTGTAACCCTAATAAATTAAGGTGTTCTAGATAGTTCTGTGTTCTCAATGGTTAATTATTCATAATTATAATTTTTTCATTTTATATTTAAAGAATTTGGTTCTATTGGTATTCATTACACTATTCTTTTCAATTATCCTTATATTTTAGGGTAAAATACTCAGTTATGTCTCCTTAAAGCATAACTTAACTTTTTAGTAATTCATGTAATTACTTAAAGCATAACTTAACTTTTTAGTAATTCTTTGAATTATTATTCAAAGAAAATAATCCTTTATTATCAAACACTTCTATGACAACTCTTCTGTGTCAGGCATATTGTAAATGCTTTATAAATATTAACTCATTTAAACTTAGCAATAACCCTTTGATTCAAGTATTATTATTAATTAACAATCCCATAATCAGTTGATGAGAAAGCCAGCAATTGGTCCGAAGCAGTGTGGTCCAGAGTTCCTCCTTTGATTATATATTTCTCTGTCCGTCAACATCCAGGGGTCTAGAACAGTGCTTGCACCAATTATAGCCTGTCGCTAATGATTTGTTGAGTGAATGAATGAATGAATGAACTGCACTTCATAAAAGTCCTTTCATTTACATTATTTCATTTGAAGGTCACGGCAATCCATCCACCATTGGCACATGTGATCAGAATCCCCAAGTTACAAATGAAGAAACTGAGTCTTAGAAAGGTGAAAGCAAAGTGGCCTGCTAGGAGGTGGCAGAGCTGGGCCTCAAATCTAAACATCGTAATTCCTCATCTACTGTTCTTTCCACTTCCACTTAGTTCAGAAAACTGATGATCCAGATCACAGCTATTTTCATTATTTTTAAGTATTTCAGAGATTCTAGATAAAGTGTCCAGATTTCCAATTCGTCTTTAAAGAAAGAAAGAGAAGATTTGGTCCCATGGGGTCTCATTTGTGTAAGCAGCCACCTGCCCCTGGAGCTGGGCCCCTGTGGCCTGCAAGGTCCCACTGACCCTCAGAGCAGCCTCAGGAGAGGAGGAATTCGTAGTCTTTCTTTTACTGATGAGGGAACCGAGCCTTGCAGAGGTCCGTGGTCATAGGCTGGAGGCAACGGAGTCACTTTTGTGGGAGTGGCCATGGGGCCATCCCTTAAATGGCGCCTTTGCTGAGACCAAGCTAGCCCAGGGCCTGGAGCGTGGAAGGAAGACGGTTTGAAACAGGCCTGGGAGTGGGGAATGCTTCCCTTGAGATCCCCAAGAGTGGAGAGAAATGTCCCTCTTGAAGGAGCTCCCTGTCCTCAAGAGTTCCCTCGCCACGGGAGAAAGAACGCTGCGGCCCCTCACCTCAGAGCAAATGAAAACAAAGGAAAGGCTTTCTCTCTTTCCTCCCAAGGGCCAGAGGATGCTGCCTCCTTCACTTCAGAGGCACAAACTCGGAGGCCTGCATTTTCAACGTACGCCCCGTCTCTCCTGCGATTTGAGGAGTGTTTTGTGCTCTCTCTGCCACATAATAAATCACAGGGAGGCCTTGAACGGCCCCATTCGAGTCCCTGATGCTTCAGGAGCAGGGCCGTCCTTCCAGAGGGCCACCGTTGTCTTGGTCCACTTGGGCTATCATCCGAATATCACAGGCTGGGGGACTTAACCAAAGAGAACTTATTTCCTCTCAGTTTTGGAGGCTGAAGTCCAAGATCAAGGTGCCGGCAGGTGGTTTCTGCCGTGGCCTCTCCTCCTGGCTGGCAGACAGCGTCCTCATTGCTGTGCCCTCCTGAGGCCCGCCGAGAGGAAGCTTCTGTGTCTCCCCCTCTTACAAGGACACATTCCTATCGGATTTAAGCCCCATCCTTAGGACCTTGTTTAGCCTTAATTATCTCCTTCCAGGACCTCAATTGAACTTTCAATAGACCTCACATGAGGAAAACGCAAACATAAGTAAGCATGCGTGTTAATACGGGGGTGATTGGTTTAGGGAAAGCCCAGCCATACTAGAACTTGTTTAATAAGGGGCTCTGAGGACGGGCACAGGATATTGTCTTGAAGCTGCCTCGGCAGAACATTTAGTCTCTAGTGGGAGAGTATGACTCAGATAAAATAAAATTAAAATAGAACAGTTTTATAATTTCCCTCTTGCTTTAAATACACATGTTCTTGGTGAGCACTCATGGAGATTGCAGTGGGTAAAACCTCCTCTTCCCAAGCCTTTGTTGGCTGCCACTAGGAAAGATTATTAAGAACATCAATAACTCAGGTGTTTGGGGACTTCTCAAGGGCCAACTCTTATTGTGACTTAATTAAGAAGCCTGGCTGAGGAGCGTCAGGCTATTAAACAGGAGTTGACAGCCTTGGTTGACTCAGAACTGCTTAGAGATGTGGCCTTTATTAGTCATGTTGCTTCTATGAAAGCAAAGTAGGTTTGTGTTCCATTTGGGGATTAATTCATTAGTCACTGTGAAATCTCTGAGGACAGATAGGTCCATTTCAAAGCTAATTTGCAGTTGGCTTTTAATTTTAGTGGTTTTTAGAATGGAATTCTTCCGCCTGAACCCCAGAGTGTTTGGACACCTCCTGCACATAGTTAATACCCACAGCGAAATTTCAATATAACACTAACAATTTGTTTTCCCTGATATCAGCCCCATTTCTCAAAGCTGTTGACCCAGGCCCATAAAGAAATGTCACTCTTGCCCCCTTGGAAATGGTTTTATGCAAATAGCTTTCAAGACTTAATTCCGTGGAAGTGTTTAGGGAAAAAGAAGATAAGGAGAGAAGGTAGACCCAGACTGGAGAGAAATAGAAAGGTGGAGGGGAAGGAAGAGAGATGTGGGGAGAGGTGGGGTGGTGGAGAGAAGGGAGACACAAAAGGAGGAACAGAGCGTCAGGAGCATATGCAACGACTTTTCTCTGTGACGCCGAGGGCTGCAAAGTGGAGATAAATCCGTGCCCTGAGCGTCACAGCGCTGCCGTGCGGAGACACGTTAACATTGCTTTTGAAAGAGTCAGATACAACTCACATACTCGTACTGTTTGAGCAGGGAGAGGAGCCAGAACAATAACTGTGTGAGTGAAGCCAAGATTACCTGACAGAGGAGGGCCTATCTGGAGACCCACCTGCTTTCCAAGGTGTATATGGGCTTGGATGGCTCAAAAGCTTCCAACTATCCCTGTTCCCTAATCTGATCTGCCCAAGAACGCTCTTGCTGTGTCATCAGCAAGTCAGTTGTGTCCTCCTTTCATAATTCTTCCATAATTCTCTTTCTAGCATTTTGCAAAAGAGGGGCGTGGTTTTCGCCATCCAAAACCTTCCCATGCTGCTTTGCCTGGGCACACCTCCCCGGCAACCAATGAAAGGGCACTTCAGCTCGTTGGCGAGGGCTCCTCTAATCAAAATTCCACGATGCCCTCTATCGTGAGGAGATGCACTGCCATATAAAAATTATTTTAATATTTAAAAATCATTACATTTTGCTCTTTCTGTTGTTTTCATCAGTTGAGTACTACTGGTCATGCCAATGATAACTCAATTCAAAATACATGTTTAAACCCTTGGACTTATGCTCACTGTACATTTATTTGTTCGTACATCTATATTTGAGCAGAGCTGCCCCAAAGCACCCAGGCCACCTGCTTGTACAGACTCATTTTTCAATGTGCAGGTGGATCCTGGTTTCAGGGCCACTGGGAACTCTCACATTTGTAAACAGTTCTGTGGCCCAGATTAGGTTCCCCCTCAAATACAGCCATTTCACAGGCTACCTTCCCACTCAAACAGTATCATGAATTGTTTTAAGTTTCCACTCTGCACAGAATGTGGTCTCATCCATTTCATTAATCTTGATTGCATTTGCATCTCACTGGTTCATTTTCTCCAAAAGAGCCATTTCCTGGCTAAGTCCGTTGATCTTTTAGAATTCTTCACGTCTAAGACTGTGTTGAGAGTTTAGCTAAAAGACTCCATAATATTGAAAATCCCCTGGAAGCCTACATTATTATACACAAATATTACAGATGCCCTTTTAGCCCTCATACTCAAGGTCATGTATCTGCAATTATCTATTTCATTCAGTGTCAGACTGTTTTATTAATTAGACCTACTAAGTGCATATAGCATTTTGCATGTTCAACAGCAACTCTGTAAAATAATCCATCTTTCAAATGGGATCCAGGTTTCATTATGAAAAAATAAAAATATATGAAATTAATCTAAATATTGGAAACTATCTGATGAACACAGTTATAGACTATGATGCTAAGTAATAAATTAAAAATAACTTACTTCACAATATAGCTGCCTCAGCATCCATTTTGTGTGGCCAAAAGGCCTACAGGGACTTTGACCTGACACTGGTCCCTCCAGCATAACCTAATAACAGCCTGCAGAGTCACAAGTAAAGGTAAGTTCCTGAAATAACCCCTGTGGTAAGCACTCTCTCCCACAGGTCAGACCGTTTCTTTCTCTTGGGCACCCCTTAGATCAGATACCTACCCTACCCCTGTGAAGCTCACCAAAACCCAGCTCTTTTGTTTATTTGTTTGTTTTTTAAAATATATTTTTATTGATTTCAGAGAGAAAGAGAGAGAGAGAGGGAGCGAAAGAGAGAGTGAAACATCAATGATGAAAGAGAATCATTGATTGGCTGTCTCCCACATGCCCCACACTGGGGATCAAGCCCACAACCCAAGCATGTGCCCTGACCTGGAATGAACCATGACCTCCTGGTTCATAGATCAGTGCTCAACCACTGAGCCATGCTGGCTGGGCTTGGGTTTGAATTGACCAATCTGACTTTAGTCCAGGAAGCCCAAAGCTCTCCATCCACAGGCCCTAATAAAGGCACATGCACAGGCCCTGCTGCACTCTCTGTGTGTGCACCCTGCTTTGACTTCCCCACATGGTCCCTCCAGGAAGGTTATGTATGTCATCCAGGACCTGTGAGTAATAAACTTTTCTCTTTCACTTTCCCTTGCCTCTTTTGTTGAAATTCGACTCATTCAACACCCCGATTCTACTTAACCAATGTTAATTTAACAAAATCACAACAGATTAGATTTCTGTTCAGAGGTCATTGTTTACCAAGAATCTGAATTTTAATCAATTTATTAGTTATTTGAACACAATGTGGATGGAGACAAATCCAGCCTTTTGGGGGTTCCAAATACTAAGCAGTAGGTCAGCCTTTCTCACCAGCTAAGAGGTCTTGTCTCACTCACCAGCTTTGCCGTAGGAGAATCAAATTCAGGTCTCAGCAAAGTTACACACTGTTGCATGTGATGGGGGGTGGTGGTCATCGGCACTATTGGCTAGCTACAGAAAGTCCTCCTTTCTTCTCAATAGTTTTGCTCTTGCCTCTAATATTTGAAGTTTGGTGCAGCTGTGTGATCAGTCTTGCCAGTGATCCATAAGAAGAAGTGGTGTGTATCATTCTTGACTCAGTGTCCCATCCATCTGCCATGCTGGTTTTATAGAAACATGCCAAGGTGAAACCTGGCTACCAAATAAATACAACATGAAAATATTGCTGCTGTAACAGAGATGGAAATGCAGCATTTATGAAAATGAATTATTTCTTACTTTATTTTTTAAAAAATATATTTTATTGATTTTTTACAGAGAAGAGAGAGGGATAGTTAGATAGAGAGAAACATTGATCAGCTGCCTCCTGCACGCCCCCCACTGGGGATGTGCCCGAAACCAAGGTACATGCCCTTGACCGGAATCGAACCTGGGACCCTTCGGTCCACAGGTCGACGCTCTATCCACTGAGCCAAACCGGTTAGGGATATTTCTTACTTTAAATCACTGAGATTTGGGGATCTTTTGTTACTGGAGCATAAGCTAAGTCATCCTGATTAATACACAGGTTCATTTACAACTAGTTAAAGCTCCATTTACAATTTGTTAAATCTGTGAATTGAAAAGTTCTACCATATGGCCCTAACTAGCTTGGCTCAGTAGAGAGAGCGTCAGCCTATGGACTAAAAGGTCCCAAGTTCAATTCCGGTCAAGGGCACATGCCCAGGTTGCGGGCTCGATCCCCAGTAGTGGGCGTGTAGGAGGCAGCCAATCAATGATTCTCTCTCATCATTGATATTTCTATCTCTCTCTCCCTTCCTCTCTGATATAAATACAAATTTATTTTTTAAAAGAAAGAAAAGTTCTACCATATGCATCTCACTTTGGGTACTTTTTATTTTTTTAACCTATAGTATCTCATTCCTTTACAGGGTCTGAATTTTAAATCTGCCTTTGGGACAAATTCTTCAAACTGCCAAGCTGGTATTCTTTCATTGGTATATGACTACAGGAAGAACCTAGGCATTCACCATCATGATGTTTTCTATTGCCTGCCAAAGCCCTTGTAGCATTGGTTCTGTGTTCATGGTGCTAATCCTGGAGGCCATGACCTCTATAACATTTCTCAGCAATTCCATTTTCTGCTTTGACCCAGGGTCAGAGACACTGGTCAATAAGCAAGCCCAGTGTCCATCAAAAATTGATTTAAATAAGAATGTAAACAGGGAGGTCTTTACAAGATAAATGCTATGTGCAGCTAATGGAGGCCAGAGAAAGAGACTTATTAGCCCTGGAAACTCAGGAAAACTGATGAGTGAGACCAAAGGGCATGACCTATAATCCCACAAAGCGGTGACAGACTCGGTGCTATCTGCAGCTGTCAGTTCACCTGGTGAGCAGTGAGCCCTGAAGGCTGGTGGGAACCTTCATTCCTTTAAGTCAACAACAACATAAATACCAAAATTCCAGTTGAGACAATCATCAATTGCAGAGCTTTAAAAATCTCTTTGTGAGCAGGAAAGCAGTTTCCTTCCATGCATGTACTTATCTTTGAGTGGAACCAGAGCGTCCAATCCAGCATCAGAGTTCTGAATGAGGTCAGCTTCTCCTGGAAAATTCTTGCAAGTATGTGTCCTCACATTCCAAAGGTTCTGGCTTTAACTTTTCCTCTCAAGTTCTTAGCTGTCGGCCTAATTGAAACCACACAAAGCTCCTTGGGTGTTTTGTCTTAAAGGGACAGAAGGACAGCGTCTGGAGGAAGAAGGGAGAGAATGGATAACTTGATGACTCTTCTTGCAGAACCAGCTGAATCTAGAGATACTTAAAAAAATAATCAAACCGCAAGTACCCAACTCATGCCCAGGGCAGTATCTGCTTTGCCCTGAAATGATTTCTGCCCCAGTAAGTCTGTACGGAGTAGCAACCAGCTATCCCGTGCAATGCCAGAGACTGTCTACTGGCCATCGTCTTCCTCCTTGGACTGCCATGTGTCTCAATCCTATCGCCACTACTACTTCTAGCCCGAGACACTGAACATACCTTTTAGAATGTACACATCACACAACTGAAAGGTTTTATCAGTCAGGATCCTTGATTTTATGCAACAGAAAAATCTGAGTTAAACAGCTTTAAATTAAAGGAACTTAGAACATCAAGTTACTAAGCAGTGCAAGGAGTAGTTGTTAGTTCAACTGGATCGAGAGGCTCAAATGATGTCATCAGGTCCCTACTCATGTCTCCTGGCATTCAACTCCTCCTTTCCCTCTCACCTCCATTCTGAGAGGCAATCTTCTGTCACGGCTGACGGACAGACTTAATCCAGTAGGAAACAGTCTTTGCCACAATCCCAGAAGCCACAACAGACTGGTTGCACCTCATTGGTCCTGAACCAATCACAGTTGCGGGAAAAGGAAAGCTCTGATGGTCTTAGTCCACCTGACATAGAGCCATTTGGATGAAAATTGGGGAGATGGTTTCCCAGGGAATTTGGGGTTTGGTTACCAAACAATTGATTCTGGGTAGCCAAAAAGAAAAAGTACATTACAAAAATTATATTCATTAAAGAGATTTATAAACTAAAGTGGGATGCACAAAGTTTTACTACCTCCTTTCTGAAGGTGAAACCCATGGGCCTATTTACCTGGGTTGACTTCTCAGATTAGGTACTTGTGACCATTGACCACTTTGGCTCCAGATCCCCCTCTATTTTCTGTCTCTTCTTGGTTTGCTTACGCATAGCCTGAAAGAGCGGCCCCCTCCTCTCTCCTTGCTTTCATGCATATATATCAGAAGGCTGGTCTTGGGAACCTGCATAAGGACCCAGGCTCCAGAACATGCAGCTTTGTCTGTAATAGTGGAGAACACTGAGCTGACCTAACCGTCCATCAGCTGGAAGCAATGGCATGGAATACTAGACAGAGGTTAAAATACCCCGGAAAAGTGGGAGTGCGTGCAGGTGCAACAAAAGTAAAAAGACAAGCACTAGCATAGTAAATACCCAGTTCAGGGGGTGGGTCTCAGAGAGAGGGAGGTAAATGTGACAATGAGGATTACACAAGAAGCTCCACCTGTACTTGCAAACTTTGATCTCTTGTGGAGTGGTTTGTTGCACAACACTTTTTTATAGACATGAAATAATTTTAAAAATCAAGCTGCAAGTACCCAACCCATGCCCAGGGCATCGTCTGCTTTGCCCTGAAATGATGTCTGCCCCCGTGAGTCTGTGCATCTTACTTAGACAACCTCAGAACTGTGAGCTCTCTCAAAGCTTCACTTAGCAGCGCTCATCCCTGCTCATCTTCAGGATCCCTTCGGACACTTTTGCTCGGTTGTTAGGAAGTGAGGACACCCGGCTCCCCACAGTACTTGGTCACACTGTCATTTGTCTATTGATCATCAGTCAGGATTCGGGATGAGCTGCAGGCACAGCCATCCCTCCATGGGGCCCTGGACATCATCCAGCCATGCAGAAGCAGATCAACTGTCAGGTTCAATTGTGCTGGGATTGAGTGGGCCTCCAGGCCTGTGCAGAAGGATCTGGGGGCTTTGGGGTGCACAAAGGCACAGCTGGGGACCTGCTGCCCCTGCCCTGTCTCGGTCTCTGGCTGGAGAGGCAGAAACCTGAGTCCTCCTCAGCCAGGCTGATGGGGTGGGGAAGCTGCCCATCAGCTCACCAGCCTGCTCCAGGCCTGGAATTCCATCATTAGAGATTCCTTCCTTTTGGGCTTCCTACCATTCCCTTCTCCCAGCTGGGATGGCTGGTGGGGCCACATCTGCCTGCACTAAAGCAGCATTTCTGAATGTCAATGTGGATCTATCTCCCAGTGGAACAGAGAGCAAAGTGGGGGCAGTAGAAAGAAGTGAGAAAACCCTGTCTATACCTTCAAGATGCTCTACAAGCTTCTACCCTCCCTGCTTTTCCAGGGGCTTACACAGCTATGCTGGGGAAGGGGGAGGCAAGGGGAGAATTGCGTTATCTCAAAGTCTCCTACTATCACTGAGTATTCTTGGGGAGGGCCTGCCACAACCAGTTGACCAATAGTTCTCATGGAGAGTTTAAGATTGATGGGAGGGTCCTCACAGGGCATAAGGTCGGGTAGCGGTCTCAAAATGAGCCCCCATCCTGAATTCAGCCAGTAGCTCCACATTTGGTCTGTTTAACAAACTGAATTTTTAAATAAGGCTTCATTTGAAGAAAATCTTCACACCTAAAAATTTTTGAGGATGGCTGCTTCAGTCTAAGCTGGGATCATTTGATTTCAAAGCTGTCCTTCCTGCAGGAAAATTCAGTCCAATATTATTGTTGTAGACAGGGTCACATGCCCACTGGATTCAGCCCTGTGTACCAGTTATCTATAGCTATATAACAAGTTACCCCAAATTTTAGCAGCTTAGAGTAACATAAATGTATTATCTACAGTTTTGTGGGCTAGGAATTAGGGCATGGTTTAGCTGGGTCCTGTGACTCTGGGCTTCTGACAGGCTGCAACCAATATGTCAGTTGGGGGCTACGGTCTCATCTGAAGGTTCACCTGGGGCTGGAAGGTCTTCTTCTCAGCTGACCCAAATGGTCTTTGGCTGTTGACTTGAAGACTTCTGTTCTTTGCTGGCTGTTGGTTGGAGGCCTCTCTTGGTTCTTTACCCTATGGGCCTCCACAAAGAAACTCATAACATGGCAGCTGCCTTCTTTAGAGTGAGCAGGTGAGAGGGCAAAAGAAAGAATGAGAAAGATGGAAGTCACAGTCTTTGTTCTATTCCAAATTTCAGAAGTGGCAGCTATCACTTTTGCTGTATCCAACTCAAGGAGGAAATTATACAAGAGTACCAGGAACTAGGGTTCATTGGAGCTATTTTAGAAATTGCCCACCACACCACATCTGGCTAAATTTCGGATAGTTGTTAGACTGAATTGTGAATAATTGACAGACTGCATTTTCTTCTATCTCTCTCCTGGAAATAGCCCTGGTTCACACCATGGTTGTGAACAGAACTTCTGCTTTACTGGCTGCAAACTCATAGAAAAATGTGACATTTCAGGCAAAGTGTTCCTCACTGTGGAACACTTTGCTGAACTGTGTCTCCACCCCCTCCCCCAACTCCTGCTTTTATGGAATGTTGAGGAGGAAGGACAATTTGGATTGGCTTTTCTTTTTTTCTTTGTTTCCTTTTGCTAGGGAGACAAAACTTGGCTAGAGTTGAGTGCTTCCGATAGAAATCTGACATTTTTATTCTGCTTTTTCACCCTCTCAATCTTCACATGGCCTGGGGTGGGGGTGGGGGTGGGGGTGGGCCCATCCCGCAGAGCAGGAGACAATAGTCCCACCCAGTGGTCACAAAGGCACCCTGAGGGTTTCAGTGGAGATTGAAATGTCACAAGCCCTTCTCATTTCTAAGGTGATGAAATGTTGATCTGGGCACAGTGCCAAGTGTTACTTATCAGATTCCAAGTGGCATTGAGCCTGGCGCCTCACCCTGCTTGTTGAGGGTGGGCTCCATCGAGCTAGCAGGAGGGGTGACTGGCACCAGGCTTGGGGATTCAGGATCTCTGGAGCAGTTCCTGAATGGGACGGCTGGTTCTGGCAAAGATCAGGGCACCATGGAGACAAGGAAACAGACAAAATAACTCATCTTGGCTCAGAGCCCAGAAAATGTATGCTAATGCCTTCATGCAAACAAAAATAAGATCATAGAGATATTGAGCGCAAAAAGTGCCCAACCTCAAATAATACTTCTCCTGAATCCATCCACTCAGAAACCCAATAATTTGCTGAGATCCAAAGTGTCAAAGAGAAGCTATCACATGAATAAAGTTGTTTTTAAGTCAATTTGTTCCTCTCCATAACTAGTAGTCCTGTGGGGTAGACATCACCAGGGCTCATCAACATTCCAGGTTCCCCTCCTTCCAGTCCCACCGGAGGGTCACACTTTCTCATCCCTTGAAGTTATATGTGGACATAGTATCTTGGCCAATGAAATCTGAGAGAAAGTGACCTGTTGTGTTCAGGTAGAAAGATTAAAAAGCTGGTGTCAGATTCTCTATCGTCTTTGGCCATGCCATGGTGATTATGGTGCCACATTCATATGACAGCATCCTAAGTTGGTAGAACCTCTGTCAACCTGGATCCCTGAGAGATTACAATGAGCAGAGCCCCTCTAACCATCCTGTTAGACATACAGAATGAGTTTTATTGTGTCAGCCAAGGAGATTAGGGTGCTATTGGTTATTGCAACATAAACATGCTTATCCTGACTACTAAACCCACCATCCCGAACCCAAAAATACTGTTTGTAAATACATTAAAAGCTTACAACTTCTCATAAACTTACCCTTAAATTAAAACTGTTTCTCAAAATCCTCCCAACAAAAACACAGAATTCTTACAGACAGGATGGCAGCTGACTTCAGCGAACAAGAAGTGCTGCCCCCAAACTTGCACATAATGAAAGGGAAAGGAGCATTTGAAAGCTCTGTCACTGAGGACAAGCACTTTAATGGCTCTGTTCATGGAGATCTAAAGTTGAAAAAAGCCAAGCATACACCTTTCAAGGTCTATATTTTTCAAATGAAATGACAGGAGGAAGGATCCTGTGGGACTTAGGTGCTTGGGTCATTTGGGAATTATTGGAGCCAAATAATTGCTGCCATACACATTGTGATGCAAATTTTTCATTTCAATATTTTTACAAACTAGAAGAAGAAGGGCAGAGAAAATATGTTCTACAAAGAGATGGTACAGTTGATCATTAATCACAGCCTCAGAAATCATAGGAACTCAGATTGTTTTTGTTAATAACAATAAGTAAGCTGTGAAGAAATGCAAGAAAGTTACAAAATTATAAATATCAAGCATTAAAATTATGAGCATGAGCTCAGAGTAGTAGGTGTTACTTTAGCTCCCTGGCATTCATTCCCATGACTTTTAATAAAATGATGTCCCCCCCTTTTATTTTCCTGGGGATCGATTCCCAGCCCATGCTGCAAAGCATTGATTCTAAACTTCAGCCCCAGGCATGAGTTGTGATGGGCTTACTTCAGAAATCTATTTCATTCTGCATAGCCTCGGTGATTGAGTCAGAGAGGGACACATAACCCAACAGAGCTCTGTAATAAATAGTCCTGGAATCCTGGTGGGTTTAAAAAGCTAATCTATATTTTTCTCATTCATAGATCTGCGGGTCATCCAGTTTCTAGGGCATCTTTGCATCAAACTTTAGGTTAGAGTCAGCTCCACATGTCCCCATCCTGGGCTCATAGGATGCTTGGAGCCTGACCTTCTCATACCAATCCCAAAGGGCGACAGCCCAAGTATCCCACACACGCACATTTAAAACCTTTTCTCATGTCACATCCACTAATATCCCTTTAGCCAAGCAAGTCACATGGCCAAGACCAAAGTCCCTGGGATGAGGATATTGCTCTGCCCACTCTCCATAGGCCACATTGCAAAAGGAAGGGACTGGAAATAATAATCCAGCGTCCCACTCCCACATGGCCCTGAACTGTTCTGTGACAAGAGCAGTAACTTCCCTTCATTGTTGAGTTGGTTTTTCATGTTATTTGCAATACAGATGGTGCTGAGTGAGGCTCTCAGCAGACCTCAGCATTCCTGGTCACACTTACACACTTGTTAATTTCTCTTTCAGAAGAACCTCAGAGACTCTCCAAGTGGAGCAGAAAGTTGGTGAAAGACAGATGACAACAGAGGGGAGGATAAAAATTCCAGGAGTCAACCTCTTCTCACTTCTGAAGTGGTATTTGAGTACTGGCTTCCAGCTATGGCCACAAACATCAGAACATTTAGCCTGAGGCCAAGGCTACCCTGAGTTAAAGGAGTGACCGAGTCAGAGACTTACAAAATGAAGCAAGCTTCTATTCCTTTCAGACGTCCATGGCCTAAAACACTCGGTCCTTTTGTTCTCTTGGTGACACTATTAATTAATGTATGGAAGGATGTTCAGACAGCTGAGCTATGCCTACAAATAGGAAGGCCTTAGTAATTGTTATTGATTCTCTTCCCATCCCCCCAAACATCTTAAATTTAAATGAAGTTGAGTCAATGGACAACTGTCAGCCAAGATCCTTCAGGGTCAGGCCCCCTGTGACGGTAGGGGTTAGGAGAGCACCTGATAGGACTAGCCTGCCAGGGTCTGATGTCAGCTCCTTGCCTTTCAAACTGGCAGGTGTCTGTCGTTTAGTATTTGAGCCACTTTCTCTCTCTCTCTCTCTCTCTCTCTCTCTCTCTCTCTCTCTCTCTACTGGTAGAATTTCAGCTCAGGAGCTTTGGAGATGGAAACCTCTCATCTTTGGGTCAAGAAGATGGAATGTGATGGAACAAAAAGAAAGCTCACTTTCCATCCCCCACCCTTCCCGTCATATCCACTCTAGATCAGATCTGAATCTGCTCTTGATGTGGGTGGATCACCCTGCCTGTGCCATGCAACTTGCATTCTGAAGTTGAAACATTGGTGTGACTTTCCTCCTAAGAGCATTCAATGACATTTGATGGGAATTGTTACTGTATCTGCAGGGAGTTAGATCTGGTGTCTATTGCAAGCCATTCCCACACGATCCCAGAGCTATCTGGACCAGGCTGCAGGTCACCAGGGGGCATCACTGGGAGGGTTGAGAGGGTCATGTCATTCTTTGCTTCCTGACCTACAGATCCACAGGGGCATCGGCCCCCGTCCTGCCCCTCACAGACCCCCCATTACAATTTTGGTCCTAACTCTGCCCTTGACTACAAAATAGAAAGGGCCTGTTTATAAACCATCTACCTAAGTTATTTCTAGGCACTGTATTCAGATGGCATAAACATCATAATAACATAAAAGGACCTGAATTGAATGGGCTTGCTCCTACTCTGAGCACTCCACTCCCCATAGTTAACCACTTTCTTAGTTCCCAGTGTATCCTCAGTACTTCTTCATGCAAACACAGCAGCCTTAACATACTAACCTCATAATCTCTCCCTTCATGCACAAAAACACCATTCTATATATACTGCTGTGTGTCTTGCTTCTTACCACTGATATTATCTCGCACATACTTGACAATATTTGTATCATGATCCCATGTCTTTATTTTAACCATTTCATAATGTTTCAGTGGGTGGAGACTTCATAGTTTTTGTTTGTCCAGCCTGTCTGCTCATTGCCTGCACTTATGGCTTCTTTATTTATGTTTTTGTTTTAACCAGTCTCCTGTAGAGGCATGGTTGGGCTGTTGCATACCTTTGATTCTCACAAAAAATATTATGATATATAAATTTGATCATAGGTATTTGTACACAAACACCTGCCACAGGACTTCCCAGGAGTGGGATTTGCTGGCTCAAAGAGTAAAAGCATTTGTCAGTTTTAGAGATATTGGCAAGCGTTCCAAAGGGATAGCATCTTCACACACACACACACACACATACACACACACACACCAAACCATGTTTGCCACAACATCATCATCTTGGGATATTGTCAAACTTTCGGATTTTTGCTCATCAGGTACATGAGAAATAGTAAGTCAATCTAACATGTTATGATCAAAACCACCTATATTTTTAAACAATCAATGAGGTTGTAAATCAAGTAGCTCCTCTTGGCCTCACTGGTCACACTCGGAGGAAGACAATGGTGCTGACCTGGCTGGATGTGCCACACAACCCTCCCCAAGGCAGTGAGGCGAGAGTGGTGGCGTGTGTGACCCAAACCGCCACCAGGGCCATCTCTAGGTGGTGGCAGGGATCCTGGAGTTCAGCATAGTTTTATCAGTTGTTGTGTTGTGGTTTTGTTTTTCTGTTTCAATTTTTGCTTGCGCGGAGATACAGAACATTGCACTGTGGACCAGCCTGTGTTGCACGGTCACATGCACTGAGCCAATACTGGCATCTCTTCCCAAACTCGACAAGTGCAGGGAAGCAGGGGTGCGATTTCTCTGGCTTCCTGAGCAACACAAGCCAGTGTCAAGTTACTAAGGGGACTTGCTGAAGTGCAGTATACCTCATCACCCGACAGTTAGTGGCCTTGCTTCCTTTTTCTGGGGTAATATTGGACTTCATACTAATAACATCGACAAGAGAAAGGCCCATATCTAACAGCAAATATCTGGAGAACATCTGTTCTGCTCAATTTTTACACCCTTCTTGCTCCATGTGACATTGCAATTCTTTCCACCACATATCAGCCTGATTCGACTCATCTGTCTTCCATCTAATTCAAGCTGAAGTCTATTAGGAAAGCCAATTCCTGGCCTATTTATCCCTTTTTGAAAATTATTGTGGCTGATTCTCTAGCATTACAGTTTTGGGTTTTTTGTTTTGTTTTTGTTTTTGTTTTTTTGCAGGATCCAGTAGCTGAAAAAATTCTGAAGATGCTAAAGGAGATTTCGTATTCCTTTTCAATGTTGTCATAAATGAGAGGTGACAATTGGGAATCCTCGTGGGAAATCAAGTGTCCATCTGACATAAATCATGTATTGCAATGTATCTTAAAGGAACCATAAAGCAGGAGAACACATCTGCCTTTACTGCCTCAAACACAAAACTAATTCTTTGGAAATTGGTACATTTCTAAATAAACTCACAGCAGGCCCCGACCGCTCAAAATTCAAGTTACTCAGACCAACAACTTTGGTGCCATCCTGAGGCTTGTGCTGTTTTGTATTTTACACAACACATTCGCTCCATTTTTTTTAAAAAAAAACTGCTGGTTCTACCTTAAAACATCTTCAGCTTCAACCACTTCCACCCCCACTGCCACCACCTTGGTCCAAGCTGCTCATCCTGGCCCCTCCCTTCAGTCTACTCTTAACAGAGTGGTTCTTTCAAGTATGAGTTGGATCACATCACTCCTCTGCTCAAAACCCGCACTCAGATAAAATCCTGATCCTCACAACGTCCTATGATGTTCCTACCTCAGGGTCTTTGCTCTGGAATACACGCTCTCTCCCCAAATATTAAACTATTTTCCTCCCTCTTTGCCTTCAGGTCTCTGCTCCATGTCAACGTCCTCTGAGGAACCTCAGCCCCTCCATTCCCTTCCTCACTTTCTTCCTTAGCACCAACCACCCCCTGATTCATTCTAAGTACATTTTATCATTTTATTGATTGTCCCTGACGAGAAGGTGAGTTCCCTGGTGTTGGGACCTTCACTGATCCCCTGCTGTAGACATCCAGCCCAGAACAGTGCCTGGGAAATGATGGACACTAAATAACTAGGCCATGAATGAATGAATGATTGAGGGTTTAATTGGGAAACCACGCAAAGCAGAGCAGTCATGCAAGCCCCAATGCCAAGTGAAATGGGCCACATGAATTTAAAGAGTCCATATAAAGAAAAAGCCAAAACCACAGATTTCCATGAAATTCTTTTTTTTAAGTGCCTCCCAATCTTCATACTTTTGGAAGAAACAAAATAAACACAGTTTCATCAGTCCTGACTTTTTTTTAATGAGCATTTCTTTGCCTGCTCAGCAGTCACTGGAGCTCCCGGTCCCCCGGACACCCATCTGGTCGTGGAGTCATTTGCACCTTGGAGAAAGCGAGGCCGATGTGAGAAGGCGCTGCCTCTGTCGGTCAAGGCCAAGATACACAGAACCAAATGTCAGCCAAAGACGGGCTGTGTAATAAGGGGCTGCTGTGCTGGAACATTTTGCTTAATTGGAAGGCGAGGTTAACAGCAATGAGGAAATTAACATGGATGTCCAACGGCTTATGAAGCAGATGCTGGAAAATAAACAGAGCAGAGGGCGTCCAACTAGCTCAGCCTGACTGTCATTTACTTATTTTCTTAGAGTGACGGAGCAACATGGGGGAGCGGGAAGACGTGTTTGCAGAAAGTCACGGCAGTGGAGTAGGGTTGAGGATTCTGGGGAAGTCCAGTTGCCCACTCTCCAGCTGTGCGGCCCTTGGCGAGGTCCCTTGCTGATCCCTCCCAGTTTGTAAACATGGGACTCCATTGAAGAGAAGCCTTGCTGCCTGTTTAAGCCCCT
Source organism: Myotis daubentonii (assembly GCF_963259705.1). Lineage (NCBI taxonomy): Eukaryota > Metazoa > Chordata > Mammalia > Chiroptera > Vespertilionidae > Myotis > Myotis daubentonii. The sequence goes on along the minus strand of NC_081847.1, from coordinate 68,407,962 downwards.
GAGGTTTGGGGGGGGCGGGGGCTTGTCTTGTCTGTCCCGATGGACGAAGATTCTCCCGTGGTCACCAGAATAACAGCCCCTGCAAAGCTGTCCACACCCCAATCCCCAGAGCTTGTGAACATACTGTCTTACACGGCAAAGGGTCTTGGCAGATGTGATTAAGTTCAGGGTCTTGGGTTAGAGGGATTAACCTGGATATTCAGATGGGCCCAGTGTAATCCTAAGAGTCCTTAAAAGAGGGAGAATGGTGGATCAGAGAAAGAAAAGGCGATGTGACCAAAGAAGAAGAGAGAGAGGTGGGAAGATGCTGCACCCCTGGGGTGAGGATGGGGGATGTGCCATGAGCCAAGGAAAGCAGGCGGCTTCTGGAAGCCAGAAAAGGCAAGAAAATGGGTTCTCCCCATCAGTCGGCCCATTTTAGATTTCTGATTTCCACAACTGCAAGAGCATAGACTTGTGTTTTCGGACACTAAGTTTGTGGTCATTTGTTCCAGCAGGAGTAGGAAACTGATACATCTTGATGATTTTTGTAAAACAAGCAATGCCTCAATGAGCGGCCTTCTCCACATCTCTCTGATAAATGTGGGCATTCCCCAAATTTAGATGTTTAAACAAAGGGTGTATTTTATAACATTGTTTTCTTTTTTAAGAGTGAAAACGAAGTTTCTAAAAAATGAAAATTCTGCTTTCTGATTTAAAGAAACTTTTATTCAAAACGTCTGAAATGCCCGAGGTTAAAGACACAGTATCACTCATTCATCCATCACTCCCAGTTTAATATAAAGCTCCGAGTACTTGCCCTCCATCCTCCCCGTGACCTTTTTGTTGAATTGGGCCCAGGCACAGTTAGTGGTTGGCTGGGGACGAGAGCTCTCAGACCTGCCTAAAGGAACTCACAGAGATGGGACCCTTATACTGAGAAGTGAACTCCCCCCCCCGCCCCCACCCCGATTTGCCCCGACCATAAACGTGCACTCCTGCCGCCGTGAGATCTGCAGCTGCAGGAAATGGCATGACAGTCACCTTGCAGGGTGGCTCCAGGTCTCAGAGCCCTGATGTCACTTTGCCTTTTGCTCCCCTGTTTTTAACCCAGGAGGAGGGTAGAGAAAGTCACAAACCACCAGCACAATGAACAGTCCTCAGCCTCGCCAACCTTTGTCCAGCCCGTCTGCACACTGCCTGCATTTATGGCTAAACCCCTTCCCTTTTCATCTCTCTCCCCAGGAACCCGGGGCTGGAGCAGGCCGTGCACTAGGCAGGATTCCTAATGGCTGCTTTGACTGATCAGGTCTGAGCCATTCTCTCCATTTGGTCACAAAGGTTAACTGAGCTCCATCAGCAGATCAATTCATCACTAACATATGCATGTTTTCATTCCCTTTCAGCCACAGGACGTGTTATAGACAGACTGCCAAGCCATTTTAAAACTGGGAACATTTAAATTGCTTCGGAGCTGAGTCTATCCTAGAACATAGCAATTTTGAGCCTTTGTGCAGCTCAGATTTGACATAAGCTGGTAATGGGTACATGGGGAGAATTAAGGCAAGATTGAATGGCTTTCATTTAGGACATCAGAATGGAAATTTGAACAGAAGTTGAAGAATCATCATTAACCTTTACAATGACACCCGCACCTCTAGAAGCTGGGAACAAGCTCTTTAAAGATATCTGTGCTGTTTACTGGGCACTAAGCTTGGCCAGTGGTCAAAACTAGGGCTCCCCGAATTCCCCCTTGAAAGGGGATCATTTCCATAGGGGCAATTACAGGCATGGCTGGGGGAGGGGGAGGCATGAGCTGTCCAGAGAAAAAGAAAAATAGTTCAGTAACAAGTCCCTTTCACCATTCACTGCCTAGAGCAGCGGTTCTCAACCTGTGGGTCGCGACCTCTTTGGGGGTCGAACGACCCTTTCACAGGGGTCACCTAAAACCATCGGAAAACACATATATAATTACATATTGTTCTTGTGATTAATCACTATGCTTTAATTATGTTCAATTTGTAACAATGAAAATACATCCTGCATATCAGATATTTGTAGTATGATTCATAACAGTAGCAAAATTACAGTTATGAAGTAGCAACGAAAATAATTTTATGGTTGGGGGTCACCACAACATGAGGAACTGTATTAAAGGGTCGTGGCATTAGGAAGGTTGAGAACCACTGGCCTAGAGGGAAGAGAGAATGATAAGAAAGCTAGCATTTGTCCAGCATTTAGCCAGAAATTCATTCTCAGAAACTGACATTATTCAGAGCAGTGATTATTTCCATGTTCATGTGCACACCTCCCATTTTGAGTTTCCAGCACACATCCTTCCCGTTTTCTGGTAACTATACCCCGATAAATAACAGTCACTCTCCCACTCTCCATTCTTGGGGTTCAGAATGAGCTCCAGGTCTGGGACTAAGGGTGGACCATGTGACCTTAGCCTGGCCAATCAGATGGCAAATCCCCCAGACCAGACCCAGAAGTGGTTTAGGATGAACACATAAGAGTTGGTCCAAGCAGAGTGAATCCTGTGTCTGCAGCCCGAGTGACTGCGAGAGATGGTCCCTGGGGTAGGCTGCTGGGTGTTCCCACCGCTCCCTCACCCTACGCCCCAGCAGAGCCCCTCCCCAGTCTAGAGCTGGACAGTGCATTACTTGCTCTCCCATCATCCTTTTACAGTGAGTGTGGTCACATGACCCAGTCCAACCAGTGAAATCTAGGGGATTTAATGTGGAGGAGGCGGGGATATGGGCGGGATGAGGCAGTCCTGGGAGGAGTTGCCAGGTCTGGTAGAGAGATGTGTTTGACAAGAGCTTTCTTTTCCTACTTTCATGGAATGCTGCTGGGTTAGTACACAATGCCTAATTGTGTATGGCAGCCATTTTTCCACAGTAAAGAAAAAAAGAAAGTTACTCAGAGCCCTTACATTTTGAGATACTGAATCACTCTCAGAGCTAACTACATTAAGTCTTCTTATGGGGGGTTGAGGGGGGGGGGAAGCTTTATAATAAACTTTTAGGCAAAATGTTGTTTTAATATTTAATTTTATAAATACACCTATTGGGAGCCATGCTGCTACCCACTTGAACCCTTGAGTGACACTCCTGTGAAGAAACAGTGAGCTGGAACACTGTCCTGATGACAGAGAGCCCTGGATCCACCTTCACCTGAAGCCCTGTGTCTGAGTTGTTCGGTTACAGGAGCCAATACAATATCTTTTTGCAACATTTGTTGGGATTAGTTTCTTCCACAATTGAATACATAAAAATGTATAACTTCTGCATTAAAAAACATTGCATAAACAAAGACAAGGAGGAGATATCTGGCTGATACACAACAAAGAATTAATTCAATTTGCTTCTGTAAAGCAATAAGAAAAATATAAATAATTCAACAGAAAAATTGATAAAGGATATGAATGGACAGTTTGCAGAAGAGAAATGCAAATGACCAATAAGCATATGAAAAGATGAGAATTTGACCTTTAATTAGGCAAATGAAAATGACAATTAAATATTCTTTTTTTCACTTATCAGATTGGCAAGGCAAAGCTTGAAAGGTTAAACAGATACTCTTATTGGTCTAACTAAATAGGAACAGGCATTTTGGCAGGTAACTTGGCAATAGCTATTTAAAATTAAGATGAGAATTCTCATCCCTTTTTTGTGTAAATCAAGGTCCAGGCATGAAAGTAGAAACCATCCTAATATGAAAAACAAATACCAGGAATGAGTCACACAGATGATGGCAGGACTGGAGGCTCATAACAGGATGGAAGGAAGCCAGTAGCAGCTCTAAGGATAATGAGAGAATGGTCCCAGGACTGGGGTCGCCTGGAAGAAGACAGAGCCACACACGGATTCTTCTTTAGCTGAAGCCGAGGTAGAGGCACGATTACTGCTCAGGGCAAGGCAGGAGGGGAAAACTGTCCAGACTTTCACTTCCGGAAAGATGGACCTTGCTTTCCCTATCCCTCCTGGCCCCACCACCACCCCACCAGCCCCGCTAAGTACATCTAAGACCCCTGGAAATAATATATTAAAACACATACTGGTGAAGCCTTTGCTTCGTTTCTTAGCCTCTCAGCAACTCACTTTGTCTTCTGAGCCTTTTGTCTGGGCAGCTTAGGAACCACAAATCCTTCCAGAGGGAGGGAACTACAGAAAATGAGACCCACTTCTAGAAGGTTCCATTTTCTCTGAGATCTTGGGCCCAGAGGCTTCAATTTTTTAATAGGTAAATTCTATTCTTACAGAAAAATACAAATGTTTTACATTTTAGTGCCTAATTACTTTGGAAACATTGGGCTTGAAAAAAAAAAGTATTCAAGAATAAAACAATTGAGGAATTGTGGCACAGATGTTCCAGCATAGATTTGGAAGCCAGACCGCTTGAGTTTGGGTCTTGCCTAGCAGGTGACCCAGAGTAAGTCATTCCACCCCTCTTGGTCAGAGTCTCCCCAGCTGTAAGGTGGGAATGATGAGTATGTGCCTCACGGAGTGGCTGGGAGAATTGGACAAGTGAACATGCAGGAAACACGGGGAACTAAGCTCATGAGCCTAAGGAAATGTTCGTTAAACAAATAAGACAGTTTGCAGCACGGGTTCCCTCTTTAGCTGATTTCGGCCCATGGCCACCACTAAGCATCTGCCCTGGTCCAACCTCCTTACTCTACAGACGGGGGCTCGTTTGGTGCCCAGAAAGAGGAGGGCACCTGCTCGGGCATGCAGACAGCTCCTTGGTCCTAGAAAGGTCTAGGACTGGAATTTCCTTTGGATGCATTTCAGCCATTAAATCCGTGTGCCCTGGAAGCCAAGCAGCTCATTTCCGTTGAAGACAGAGAGGTCAAAGCTCCCTCAAACTATAGATACTTCTCTAATTGCCTGGCCTGCCCCGAATTCATCGTGATCATTAGCAGAGCCCCTTGTGCTCTGGCTGAGAGAGGAGAGGGAGGCCCAGACATATCATTGCTCATCTAAATTTTTAATAATGCTCCGATCCTCAGATCATCAGGGTAATCAAACCCAAATTAGCCTGATACTCAAAGCCTCAGAATAACAAGGGGAGTGAAAGGGATAATGTTTCTTTAATGAAAATTTCATCAATGCAGGTTTCTCATTGAATGTTAAGGGTCTTGGCGTGACGCCAGCATCAGAGCGGACTGCTGTGACATTGACCTTTGTCCCACAGAGGGAGACACAAGTGCAGAGTCTGGCTGACTTCACCTGCTCAGAGACAACCCAGGTGGCCGTCCTTGAAGCTCAAACGAAGGAAGACCTTGAGCCAGGGGGCAAGTCAGCTCAACCCCCAAACCTCTCCCCCCACCCCCCGCCACCCAGCCAGTCCTTTCCAGGTTCCTCTCCAAGCTCCAGGCCTCTGCCCCCCCACCCTCATTTTTCAGTGTCTCAGCCCCTCACTGTCCCCCACCTGCTCCTCCTGAGACCTCCCATACCTGGCTCATAGCACCTCCCTTCTCCAGCTGCTCAGGCCTCATCCTGGGATTAGTTTGCTTTCCTCTTCCTTCCTCCATTCCATCCACCAGCCTGGTCTTCACAGATAAATCCCCAAGCTGGCATTGGCAGTGTTACCCTCCCCACCCCACGGTGGCCTTCTCATGGGTCCAGCTGCTTCTGTCCTCGTCCTGACAGTCATTGGCCTGTGTGTGAGAATCTCAGGCCTTCTCACTGTGGGGTAATCACACATTTTCCCTGGCAAAGAAAATAATGAAAACAAAATGAGTGCACTATGGTGCATCTTTATTGTTACACATATTCAATTACCCAAAGCAGCAAGCCATCAGTACTCACGCTAAGCTGAGTTCCAACATCAGTGAAGTCATTTATGACCTCTTTTCTAGGACCTTGTCTTCTGATATCTTCCTCTCATGGAAAAGTTGCAATCCTGGTTCTCAAACCATGCCTCCTAACAACCTGGATAGAAAGATATGAATGCTTGCCCGGCCAGTGTGGCTCAGTGATGGAGCGTCGACCTATAACCAGGAGTTCACGGTTCGATACCCAGTCAGGGCACATAACCAGTTTGTGGGTTTAATTGATTCCATTGTGGGGTGTGCAGGAGGAATCCAATCAATGATTCTCTCTCATCATTGATATTTCTATCTCTTTCTCCCTCTCACTTCCTCTGAAATAAAAAAGTATATATTTTAGAAAAGAAAGAAAGATATGAATGCTTGAAGGCCCTTTTCTCCTCTCTGATATATACCTAACATGTATTTTCAAGGCCTGTTTTATTTCTTTGAGCAAAAAAGAAATTTCATAATATAAGAGTAGGTTTATTATAGATTATTGAGGCAGGAGATAGGGATTATTCTCTTTTTTTAAATATATTTTATTGATTTTTTACAGAGAGGAAGGGAGAGAGATAGAGAGTCAGAAACATCGATGAGAGAGAAACATCGATCAGCTGCCTCCTGCACATCCCCCACTGGGGATGTGCCCGCAACCCAGGTACATGCCCTTGACTGGAATCGAACCCGGGACCCCTCAGTCCGCAAGCCGACGCTCTGTCCACTGAGCCAAACCAGTTTCGGCATAGGGATTATTCTTTTTAAAGCAGATTTTTTGTTTCGTGGCCACCAACCAGGAGGCGAATAAGAAAGGGCTTGAACATAATTCCAAAACAGAAGGAAAATCACTGTTTGTAAGGAAACACATAAATAGTAAAAGAATGCATAACAGAATGTGTTTCTGGATTCTGAAACTTGCCAAAATTAAAATTGTTTTTGAGAAAGTTCTTGAAGCTTCACCATAAACCTTGAATGCATCATGTTCCAGTGTCTTTAGTAGACACATGATCATCAGGGATTAGAGCCACTACTTAGAAAGAAGTGAAAAGCTAGACTGAAGGTAACTTTTTATTTCATAGTAGATGAGAAGAAAGCATTTGGACTATAAAAAGGAAGTCCAGACAAAATAATACTCATTTTGAAGTTTAAAAAAAAATTAAGCCTTTTGTTTTAATTTTATGTATTTTTTCTGCCAAATATTAACAATTATGCACTTTGTATTTCTTTTTCTTTATCTTCTAGGAAAAGATAAATGATAAAGAGACACTGAGGTTGGGCTTGATTCATCCTGTGACATCTCCTTATTCATGGGAAGCCACAACTGGATTTTCATAGCATCCAGGCTCAGCCAGCACACCACCCTCTAAACCAAGTCCTGCTGAAGTGGGAACATCGTTAAGATGAGAACCTAAGTCGGCCCCAATTACAATGCAGCATGTTGTTCTGACCAGAGAGGATGTTCTCTGTGGGGTCTTATAGTTGAAGTCCCTAATCAGTAAGTTAGCATCTGTCAGTGTATCTCAGATCTTTTCTAAGTGGGTCTTTATATTATTCACACTATCCTGACTACAATGGACAGAATCTAAATAAAAATGACGAAGAAGAAGAAGAAGAAGAAGGAGAAGAAGAAGAAGAAGAAGAAGAAGAAGAAGAAGAAGAAGAAGAAGAAGAAGAAGAAGAAGAAGAAGAAGAAGAAGAACAAGAACAAGAACAAGAACAAGAACAAGAAGAACAAGAAGAACAACAAGAAGAAGAAGAACAAGAAGAAGAACAAGAAGAAGAACAAGAAGAACAAGAAGAACAAGAAGAAAACAGGCAGAGGGGAGGCATTATTAGCACAGTCACTAAAAAGTCCAAAGGTAACAGCTTCAGGCATAGCTGGGTCTAGGTACTCAGATGGTGATGTCAGGAAGTGACCCCCTTCCACCTCTTGGCTCTGCCTCGCCCTCTGTGGTCCCATTCTCAGACAGGCTCTTCTGTCCTGGCATCTAGTCACACCCTCAGCAGCCCAGGTAGGAAAATGTTTTTCTGTCCTACAGTTTCAAGAGAAGTCCCAAATTGAGTCTCACTGAATCACATATTTATCCTTGATCCAAACTCTTTGGCCAGTAGCATGGCATACTCTGATGGCTCGAGGTCACTCACAGGTTCCTAGATAGACTTTTATACCCATCCTTGAAGGTAACATAGCAAGACAAGCCCACTGAGATGCAAGGAGAGGGGGCCCACCTCTCATGGGAGGAGTGTCCCAAAACATGTGGCCATGTTTTAAAACCACTGTACATGATGACCAGCGCAAAACACATCCAAAGATCGTCTTTTCCTCATTTCCTGTTTCACCCTTTTCAGTCCTCAGATCCCTTCCCTAAATAATCTTCCTACCTACAGCCCTTGTCTCCGGCTCTGCTGATGGGGTAACTGAGGCAAACACTCTGTCCATAGCTTCAACCTCCAGCAACTTGGTGACCCTCCAGGCTTATCAGATGAGTTTAGTTGACATAGAAATGAGTTCTACATTGAACCTACTGCAGTTAGAATGTGGGCCTGTCTTTGGGAGGGAGGCAAACTCACCCAGGAGTAAATTTCCACACACACACACACACACACACACACACACACACACACACTCTGCTTTCTTTCACAAGATGACTTTATCTTCTGATTTATAAGTCTCTCCCAATAGTGGCTGCTTCCATTCCCTGAACATTGCATTATTTGGAAGAATCTTTTAATTATCTTTTAATTCTTTTTTTTCACTTTCTGATGCATCAGCATGTATCAAAGGGAGGTGAAAAATGGCTCCCTCTTATTTATTTGGCTTCATAATCCCTTCATCCCCATGTGGCAGAGTCTGGTTTGACTCAAGTTGTACCATATCTGAGTGACCCCATAGAAAGAAATCCCCTGGGAGTTGGAATTTGCTTTCTCGGCTATTGATTCACTTTACCCTCATCCGCCTCGAACATGTTAAGTTCAGAACTGGAGGTCAAACACAGCACTGGTTTATTTCAAAGTATTCACCATTTACTCGGGGCTGTTCTCAGGGTCTGATCTTCACCCTTTCCTAACAGGAGCAACCTGCAACTTCCCACCACTGAAGAGCAGTGAGCATACCTGAAATCCTCGCTGATTTAGAAGTCACTTCAAAGACACCCTCTGATTGACTTACTTTATCTTACTTAGGGGAAGCTATTTTAAAAATAGGTTTTGTCATAAATTAATGGTAGTGTGAGGCCACACCAGGACACAAAGACCCCCAGTGCTCACCAAGTAGACAAGTGAGACCAAGACAGAGTGTCCCCATGTTTGCTGGATTCTTATACAGCCACCAAATGGTACTGGGGATTGAGAGAATGCTACCTGGCTTATACATCAGGCAACCTGAATTTACTCTGTGCCCAGGAACTCTGAGAAGTGCATATCAGGTATTAACCCATTTAATCCTCCCAAGCATCCTATGAGGAAGATTCTACTAACTTCTACTTCAAGCACAAATGAAGTTAGCTGGTAGGTGGTGTCACTTCACCTTAACCCAGAGCACTGACTCCAGAGAATAGACCAACAATGATCCACCACTTGCGTGGGCGTGTTCAAAGGGTCTTTGTTAGGGTGGCCAGATTTAGCAAAGAAAAATACAGGATGGCCACCCCGTTAAACAACCCATAGTTTTCATACAAATGTCTCAAATATTGCATGGTCCGAATTTTATCTAGCAGCCTTAGATTCTGTTAGCAAGCCAGAACGAAGGGGACAAACACGTGACAATCTCCAGTGATGAGAGCATGGTCTAGCACACAGCCATCCAGAGAGGATAAAGGAGCGAGCCTGTGGGACTCATATGGTCACCATGAGACCTGTAAAGAGCATAATGGAGCAAGACCAAGAGGACAGGAGGAAATGCTTGAATCATGGAAAGAATCTTCTAGAAAGAATTGTTAACCAGCATCCTGTGAGAGGACATTTGTGATTGAAATTCATGTTGCATTTGTACAAAGTTAGGAAGAGTTTTGAAAACTGCCTCAAAAATTTTGCCTTATTTATATGCCACTTATACCATGATTTACTTAACTTGTTCTTTACTTTGACTCACTTTTTTACATAAGTAAATGTATTCAAACAGAAAACTTGATATCACAGCTCTAAAAGTAAAACCACTATTCCTTGCTTTAGATTGAGGGTAACTATAAGGATAAATACATAGCTTTAAAAAATATATCCCAGTAATGCCTAAAGTTATCTCCCATGTCACAATGGATATGCAATACCCACTAAGAAACAGTGGTTGAAATTAAGGTTGTTAGGTACATAAATTTTTACTACAGGATACAAAAATCTTCATTTCATATTTTAATTGTATTCCTTAAGAAATCTAATTATAATTTTAACTCTGTTGGGTTATTCTTGAGTAATCACTTAAAATCTTAATTTGAGAAACTTATGCATCCAGAAACACCTGAGCTCAGATGAGTCCTAAAAATACAATAGGTGGTCACTTCCTTAACAGGTGTCTCCGGAATGATTTTCATG